>NC_080078.1:3340227-4613586 GCF_949987535.1 Balaenoptera acutorostrata | reverse complement strand
ACCATGTGTACATAGTTGCTAGTCTCCTGGCTCACGACACCTGTAGTTACGTGGACTGTGGCTTCTTTCCAGCGGACGCCTGTGGTCTACTGTGTGCGGTTAGCCAGGGCCCTCGTGGATGACTACTGCTGTCTGGTGCCGGGATCCGTTCAGACGCTGCAGCAGATATTCAGTGCCAGCCCTCGCTTCTGCTGCCAGTTCGTAACCTCAGTCACTGCGCTGTATGACCTGTCGTCAGGTAAACTTTAAACAGATTGTTACCCTTAAAGAGGCTTCGGGGCCGATTGCTAGTTATATTTGCACTGAAACCCCAGCCAGCGGATGGCCTTTTTTTTTTTCTCTCTCTCTGAAATGTGTATTTTATTTCAGGCTGAAAGCTAAAGGGATGGCCCACCTGCACCTCTGGAATTTGCTAACAGGGAACTTTCCTTAGTGAGTCCCATTTGCCTGACTCAGAATGGTCCAGGTGGCAGACAGCTAATAAGCAAGGGTCTGGTGTCTGGGACAGATGTGGCTTTCTCCCCAGACAGGACCTGCTTTTTTTTTTTTTTTTTTTTTGTGGAACACACCACTCAGCATGTGTGATCTTAGTTCCCCAAGCAGGGGACTGAACCCATGGTCCCTGCATTGGAAGCACAGCATCCTAACCAGTGGGCCACCGGGGAAGTCCCATGACTCGCTTTTTTATTCCCGACTTTTTATTTTGAAAAATTGCAAAACTTCAGGAAAGCTGCAAGAATATTAACAAAGGTTTGTGTATCTCTCACTGAGGTTTAGCAGTTATTAACATTTGCCATATATTCTTTTTTTTCTCTTTCCTTTTGCTCTCTCTTTCTTTCCCCTTCTCTCCACATACACACTCACAAGTATTTTTTTCCTGAACCCTTGAATTTGTTGCCGCCCAGTGTCAGGTACCAAGTACTTAAATGTGTATCTAAGAACAAGAACATTCCCTTACACAAACATCATATCATTATCACATGTAAGAAATTAAATACTGATAGAATACTTTTATCTCATATATAGCTGTTGTTCAGATTTCCTTGATTGTCTCAATAATGTCTTTTATAGCCTTTTTCCCCCCTTTTGAGGGACCAGGAGAATTCGGGATCCAGTCAAGGCTCATACATAGTTGTTATGTCACTTTGGTCCTTTTAAAATAGTTCCCACACAGACGTAGAGAATGGACTTGAGGACACAGGGAGGGGGAAGGGTAAGCTGGGACGAAGTGAGAGAGTGGCATGGACGTATATGCACTACCAAATGTGAAATAGATAGCTAGTGGGAAGCAGCCGCATAGCACAGGGAGATCAGCTCACCGAGCACACGTGTACACAGCATGTGTGCATATGCCACCTTCAGGCTCCGGAGATGCCCCAGCTAGATGTGTGTGGGGCGGGGGAGGGGCTGGGTTGCTGGAGGAGTGGGCCTGAGACTGGCGTGTCCCAGACAGAAACGTCTCAGGGAGTCAAGGGGCCGGACACAGGGTCACCACTGTTTATTTTGCCAAGTAAAGGTCACAGACGACAACTGCTCCCTCTTGCCACCGTCGTTTCGTAGCAGAAGGGAAGGGCGTGGGTTAGCGCCCAGACAGTAGACAATCCCAGGGGAAGGGCCGGTGTCTCCTGAGCAAGAGCAGTTGGAGACTTCACACCAGCACGGGGCTCACTCTGCCCCTCACTGTCTCTCCTCACGCTTGGCTCTGGACCTCAGCAGCCTGGAAGGGGCTCCGTCATCCCCAGCTTCTTCATGAGCTGAGGGGTGCACAGCCCCAGAGGCAGGAGGCTGGGGACCCGCTCCCACGCACACAGACAGCCTAAGGGCAGTGTCCGCTGACCCCAGGATGGGCGGTGTAGCCTAGTGGTAAGAGCTGGGCCACCTGGGGTCAGGTCTGGGCCCACCACGTAGTTTTAGTGAGTCTGGAGGAAATGATTTAACATCTCTGTGCCTCAGTTTCCTCATCCTTTATATAATAGATGGTTTGTGTGAGGATTAAGTGAGTTCATCTGTGTTAGGACTTAGCCCAGTGCTTGGCATGTCATAAACTCAGAATAAATGTCAACTTTTGATTTTATAATTACTGTTCTCTGTCTTGCCATAGAATGTACTAGATCTCAGGGATCACAGGAAGCCAGGCCTTGCTTAGAGGTTCCAGGTTTGGGGCTGGGATGGCTCCTGGCAGCTGACAGATCGTCGTCTGGCCTCTGAGCTGCTCCCTGAAGGCCACTGTAGCTGTCACTGCACCGCTGAGGGGACACCAAACACAGGGATGAAACCTACTCACAAGGGAAGGGAGGAAGTGTGGGGGTGGTAGTTCTGGACATAGATAGTGGACTTTTATTTAAATTGACACATAGGATCACAAGGCATAATGGAGTTCTAGGGCATTGTTGGTTTAACATGTTGAGCCCAACCATGGCCAGGCATTCCTAAGTCGGATGAGAGCCCAGCCCTCTCGGGACGTTCCAGGAAAGGAGACAGAGGGTAGGTGAGGACAGAGGTGCGTCGTCTGGATGTCGGGTGGTGAGTACTGTGAGCTTGAAGGTCCGCCTTTCCCCGTCTCCTGTCCGTGGGGCTGAAGACCCTTCTGACTTTGTTTTGCAGACGATCTCATCCCACCACTGGACTTGCTTGAGATGATTGTCAACTGGATTTGTGAGGACCCGAGGTTGATTCTCATCACTTTTTTAAATACTCCAAACGCAGCCAATCTCCCAATAGGATTTTTAGAGCTCACCCCGCTCACTGGATTGATCCGCTGGTGTGTGAAGGCCCTCTGGCTTACAAAAGGAAGAAGAAACCCCCCTTAGCCAATGGCCACGTCACTGCCAAAGTCACCAAGGACTCGGCGGGGCTGGACAGAGACTCCCACCTCTTGTACTCAAAGCTCCACCTCAGCGTCCTGCAGGTCCTCATGATGCTCCAGGGGCACTTGACTGAGAAGAACCTGTACGGCCGCCTGGGGCTCATCCTCTTTGACCACATGGTCCCGCTGGTGGAGGAGATCAACAGACTGGCGGATGAACTGAACCCCCTCAACGCCTCCCAGGAGATCGAGCTCTCCCTGGACCGGCTGGCCCAGGCTCTGCAGGTGGCCATGGCCTCTGGCGCCCTGCTGTGCACGAGAGGTGGGTGACTGCCTGGCCAGGCCTCCCTGGGGCGGGTCACCACCGCCCGTCGGAAGGAAAACAGGGGCTCCTGGACAAGGACTGTTTTCCGCTTTTAGGACGTCTTTCCTCTCAGTGAACGCAGGGGAGGTGGGCGGAAGTCGCAGGACGCGCCCAGCTAGAATCCTGTGGCCGTGGCATCTGGGTGTCTCCTGGCTGTTTTGCCCAGGCCTGGGGATGCCTCCAGAGCGTAGATAATAATGGCTTAATCTCCTTCCTCTTAGGGCATCTTTTCTTTTTCTGCAGTTCTTTTCTGTTGCGGCATAATTTACATACAATGAAATGCACCTGTTTAAGTGCAGGAAACATTCCCATCACCTGTTCAGAGGGCTCCTTAATTCTGCATTTCGGTGCTTGAACTCGCCCAGAAGAATGATCTGATGCTAACGACAGACTTGTTTGCTTTTGGACTGCTGGCTCACAGACGTTGCCTGAGGCCCGTGCAGTAGTCCCTGGAGATGGGTTTCCCTCTTATCTCGCTCTTAGCCTTGGGCGTCTGATCTCCTGTCTCTGGGCCTTTTCCCAGCCATCTGACAAATTGCCAGTAGAGCTGCCCCCTTTCCTAAGTGATGTCTTCTGTTGAGGGCGTGTGTTAAAGCAAGAATTGAAGAAAAAGAGAGCCCAGCTTCTAAACGATGTTAGGAAGTTGAGCATGAGCTACTGTTACTGTCTCGCTAGCATGCTTGAACATCAGCAAACCTCTCACCTCGGCATCTCCAGGCCCTTCCTTAATTCTGTGTCTCCTTCATTCCAGATGACCTGAGAACCCTGTGCTCCCGGCTGCCCCATAATAAGTAAGTGCCCTCCCAAGACTTCTAGCTGGGCGGGGGCGGGGGTGGGTGCAGGAGTGGGAGGGTGCAAGGCAGGGCGGACCCCTTGTCGTGACTTCTTGGGGAGAGCTGGTCTGTAGGGTCTAGAGCTTCTGTGAATAAGGGGCCCCCCAGAACCTGACAGTAAGTGGGGGAATGGATGTGATAGCATAACACAGGAGAGGAAGCCCAAGCAGGGAGTCCATCAACGAGGTAAGAAAAGTGGCCATCCTTCTGGGCGTCAAGGAAGAAGCCGGAGCGAACTTGGGGGTCCTTTACTGCTCCCTAAGTCAGCGTGCGTGTGTGTTGTGGTGACGTCGCGCGCTGTTGGCGACATTGATTGCACAGCCCTTCGGGAAATACTGTGTCGGTTAGGCCAGTGCCTTGGTCTCGGGTGGCACAGACCGGGTTCTGAGCGTGGTTCTGTCTGTGGTTTGCTGTGACGCCGGGGCTGACTCTTGCCTTGGTTTCCCCCCTTGTAAAATGGGGACCGTAATTCACCTGCCTCACAGGGTTGTAGTGAGGTTTAAACGAGGTGGTGTTTGCAGAGTTCTTTGTCCACAGCACACGGGAGTCTCTCCGTAAGTGGTGGTTGTTGTTCTAATTTGGGGGGAAGCAGTGGTAATAGTGGTGAGAAGCAGGAACTGTGTGGTCGTAACAGCTTCTGGTGAGAATTCCAACCCTACTACTTCCTATCTGTAAGACCTTGGGCGAGTTCCCACTACCTGTTTTCTCTATAAAATCAAGAAAACAGTAGTACCTGCCTCAGGTCCCCTTGCCTCCCCTGCCCTGCTCCTGTGGTAGGATTTTTGTGAGGATTAATTGAGTAAAAACATAGAAAGCACTTAGAATGGTACTTGATGTGTAAATAACCTAAGAAGTGTTAGCTACTGTCACTTTTACTGTTATTTGTGTAACAGGAGTTTCTCTTAATCAAATTAATTTCACTGAATCTTAAGCAAAAAGCTATGTGCACAAAAATGTTTCATGCAAAGGCAGTCTTATCAGTAGCAAAAAGTCAGAAACAAGCTAACCACCCCATAGTATAGGGATACTTAGTAAGTTAGTAGTGATACATCAGAAGGATGGAACATTATGTGTCCACTAAAAATAGTAATTGTGGCCACCGTGTGAGGAGATGTTTGTAGTTGAAGGCAGAACTCCCCTGCTCCCTGCTGTGTGCACCTGGGCAGCGTTTACAGGAATGAAAACAGCTGAGTTCTTTCTTCAGAGGGTCGCACTGGTTTTTAAGGTGGATAGTGGGGCTCCAGGGCTGGCGTTGGCAGACAGTGCGGACAGAGGGGCTGCACTGGGCCGCACCCACCGCCTGGTGGGTGCCCACCGGGCCCCACAGCACCGTGTGTGCCACCCAGGGCCTGACCCACCAGCCCTGCTGGGGCCCGGGAGTGGGGCAGGTGTGGCAGGCTGAGCAAAGGCTTAATTTGAGGCCAGGAGATGGGCCAGATGCTACTTCCCGGGCTGACAGGAGAGGAGCTGCAGCCAGAGGGCCGGGAGCTTGGCATCGGGCTCTAAGGGGCAGGCAGCTCCAGGCAGGCATCTGGGTGGTTAAACGGGGGTTTCTGGAGCAACAAAATGGTCCACCTTGAGATGTGACATCAGCGGGGTGGACAGCTTGTGCAGAGGCCACCTCGCCCTCGGGAGCCCACACTGTTCCTTTGTCTCCCTCCCTCCGTCCCTTCCTTCTTTCCTTTCTTCCCTCCAAGAAAGTCTCCTGTGTCTGAGGACATCGTCAGTGCAAGTGGCACCTCTCCACCTCCTTGCACTAATCCCTTTGTAACCTTTTCCTTCTTTGTGCACAGCTTTTATTTAATGTTTAATGTTTTCAGGGCATTAAAATAGTGATAGGGTATGACTCGTTTATCATCTTAGTGTTATAACTAGGGGTCCCCGTGGGAATCCTCTGGAACTTCTAACAGCCCCGAGGGACCCCCCCCCCCAGGGGCCTGTAGCTGCTGCTCCTCCGTACAGCCCTGGGCCCCAGTCCCCCGGGGGCAGCCTGACACTGACGTGGGGAAAGACTGGCCCACAGTCGCTTGGACTACCTCTTTGATTTCTGATTGTTCCTTTTGTGTTAATGGTCTTCTGGACTAGACCAGAAACTTCCTGAAACCCCTTCTCTCCGTGGCAGGGTGTGCAGGTTCAGACGAGCATGTGACCTATACTTTGCCTCCACAGTCTTCCCTCCTTAGACTTACTTATTTGTTTGCTTATTTTCCTCGAATTTCTTACCCAGAGTTATTAAACCGTAGTAGTTATTAAAACGTAGTGAAAAGAGTCAGAAGAGCTTCAAGCCACTAAAAGGCGCCAGCTTTCTTCACACCTGGGTTTACTGCCTGAGCCCCTCCTGGGGGCCCGGGGTACCAGACTTTGTACTTGGGGGGTGGGAGAGCGTGAGGGTCACTCTGCCAGAGACCTAGGCCCGCCCCCCGCTTCGTCTCAGAGCTCCAGGAAGCAGCCAACCGTACTCAGTCCCCCCAAGGGTGAAGTGGCCCGGGGGGGTGGGCTTTCGCTGGGCCAAGCAGGACAGCATGCGGGGAAGGTGTGGCCTCGTGGGACCGGGAAGCTGAGGGGCAAGTGGTGGGCATGAACGGGACCTGGCAGGCGGGGTTTGGTGGCGTGGAAGGACAGTGTAGACACTCGAGAGACGGGACCCAGCCGGAGCCACGGCCCTGGGCGAGGCTGGGAGAGCAAAGCACAGCGGCCCGGGGATCCGGGGGTCGGGCAGGGCTGGGGAGGAGCCCTCTGACCTGAAGGGGCGTAACCGGGGGAGTTGGTTATTCCGGGCTGAGTCCGGACAAGCTAGAGGTGGTGAGAAAGTTAGGACGCTCTGCTGATCGTGCTGGGGGGGGAGGGTGGCGTTAGATAGGATGAGACTAACGAGAGGAAGCTCTTCAAGGGGTCTTAGAAGGGACCAGCATAGGAGGTGACATTGAACTCAGGAGGGAGGAGGACTTCCTGGAGGCAGAGGCTGTTGATGTGCTGAACCACAGAGAGCAGAGCGTAGGCCAGGGTGGGAGGGGGGTGGGGAGGGGAGGACTAAGGCTCCTGGGGGTGGGAGTGGGGCAGGAGGGGGCCCTGAAAGTGGGTGAGGGCTGGGTCCAGGCCGGGGCCATTCCTGAGGACTCCGGACGTCAGGGTCATGTGAAAAGCCACCTTCTGTGTGGCTTTGCTTGGAATTCAGTTAGGACTCAGTCATTAGGAATGACTTGGAGAAGCGTGGCCCTCTGTCCTTTTTGCTCTGGCTCCTCAGTCACAACCCCTGAAGGTGTGGACCGGTGAGGCTGACACCAATGCTGACCTGCATGGTCCCCAAGCCACAGATGCCAAGGCTGTGTCCAGAGCTTCTGTGGACTACAGGCCCCTCTCTCCCTCCCCATCGCTGCCGGCAGGATCCTGGCTTTTCCCACCGCGGCCTCTCACCTCTCCGGGCCCCAGTCTGTCAGTACATCCCGCCGCCTCCAGGTCACCCCCTCCTGCTGCTACCCAGCCGCGAGCCACCCTCTGTCCTTCCTGGAAACTTGGTGTCTGTCCCGGCCCAGGAGCAAGGACCACCACGTAGCACCACGGGTCGGGCGGACATCCCCGTTGGCAGCAGCGCACCCTAACCCTTCTCCTTGTGTTTGCAGCCTTCTCCAGCTGGTGATCTCGGGCCCCGTGCCGCAGTCGCCGCACGCGGCGCTCCCTCCCGGGTTCTACCCTCACATCCACACCCCCCCGCTGGGCTACGGGGCTGTGCCGGCCCACCCTGCCGCCCACCCTGCCCTGCCCACGCACCCCGGGCACACCTTCATCTCAGGCATGACCTTCCCGTTCAGGCCCATCCGCTAGGCTGGCCCCCGCAAACCGCTCAGTGTCACCGTGCCTTCCATGCCTGGTTGGAGGAAGCCTTCCCCGGAAAGGATGACCGATCCATAGGAGAGGGCTCGGGGGGCAGCCAGGTGGCCCCTCCTCGCTGCAGAACCGCAGAACCGGGTCGTTGGCGGAAGTTCTGCGACGTTGCCGTCCAGGCGCCTCCTACCTGTCTCATTCGTAAAAGTCCAGATGGGATCGATGAAAGGAAACGTCCAGCCCTCTGCGGAGCGATGCGGGCATCTGTAAAAGCTGCCAGGGCTGTGAGCCTGTGGTCTGGGGTGTCATTGCAGACGCACGGCCTGAGCCTGTGCCGCCGGAGCGCCGGTGGAGGAGCGGCGCCTGCGAGTCCACGTGTCTGGCTTCCCTCCTTCTGGACGGGCTGTGTCCCGCCAGGAGCACAAGGCGCTCCCACGGCTCCAGGAGCGCGAGGCGGAACCGTCGGCATGGCGAGCTCTCACCCAGCACTTGGTCCCCACGGGTCAGGGGAACCTGTGAGCGTGGCCCCCATCAGTGGGGAAAGGAACGTCTCTGTTTTATTGGGGTCTCTAAGTTTTCCTTCCATATGTTCAAATAAACTTTTTCTAAACAGTTTCATAGACTTTGTGGACTGTATTTTAAAAACTTAGTAGCCGTGAGCCTCGGAAATGTCCTCCCCAGTCCGCAGCAATCCTGGTGAGAAGATTGGATACAATTGTAGGCGCTCCTTTTGGCAGAAACGCTGCAGATGCTCCCCACCCTGTGCGGGGCACCCAGGGGCTGTCTGCTTCAGTTACGGCTCCTTTCTTCCTTCAGGAACAGAACTCAGGCCTCAGGAGTTTTCTCCAGCACGTGGTTGGAAGGTATCTGCTCAGAGTTCTCACTTACTGGTTTGGCGAGGAAGGAAAGATAATCAGTAACCCCATTGCTGGGCTCCCCTAGGCTGAACATGAGGAATGAGAGGCGGTGACAGCAAACAGTGAGCACGGAGGAGCAAGATTAACTCGAAGGGGTAAAATTTAACCTTGCCGTTGTTTACCCTGCTGTTGCTGAAGTCCGTGCCCTGAAAGACCAGGCCAAACCAGATTGTGTGTGTGTGTGTGTGTGTCTCTCTCTCTGTCTGTCTGTCTTTTTTTTCGTCTGGAGTTTAAGGCATCTCTCAAGGTAGTGCAGTTTTGCTGTGAGGGCTGTCCTTGGCCTCTGGGGTCCGTGACCATGGGGGCTTTCTCAGGGACACGAGCTCGTGGTCTTTCGTGGGCCCCAGGAGTGCTCAGCCAGGCTCCCACTGCCCCAGCCGGTGTGTAGGAACCAGCCTGCAAGTGAAGCCTATCAGGACCCTGCTTTTAAGTTGCTTTTGAGAGCCGTGAACTAGAGAGGAAATTACCTTTTCTTTGAGTTTGATTTCATTATCCCAGTGTTTCCTGTTTACGTATAAATCTGCTGATGTCAGGGCAGGAACCAAAGTCAAGTCTCTGCTTCCATCTCTCTTGGTGGGACTCATCCACGGAACTAAGGAGATTAGCACCTGCTGGTTCGTGTTCAACTCTGGTACCAAGCGTTTCTGAAAAGGGTGGAAGAGGAGCTCTCACACTGCTTCCTGGTTGGAGAGGGTCTCTAAACCTGGCTCTGTCTCGGAAGGTGGTTGTCACCATACGTGTCCAGGGCTAGATAGTCTTAGCTCCTCTCAGACCCAAGGTGGTTTTTGCCAAAATAAAAATAAAAAGAAAGGGAAAATGTAGGAAATAAAGCCACTAGAGCCACAGACTTCCTTTGTGGTATTTTTAGCAGTATGTGGGCAATTAAGTCAGCATATTAAAAACGATGGACCTCCTGTTGTTATGTGCAGGCACTTGCTAAGTGTTTTACATCCATTAAAAACTGACATGTGAGAAAATATTAGGCAACATATGAAACAAAGTGTATCTACCCAGAGTGTATATAAAAACTACACATTAATCTAAAGATATTCCAATTTTAAAACTGAGTGAAGGACGTGAACAGAAAATTCATAGAAGAGAAAATACAAATGGCCAATAAATAAAAGATTCTAACACTGGTAACCAGGGAAATATAAATTAAAGTGAAATGCCATTTTTTTACTTACCCATCAGATCAACAAAATAGAAAGTGTCGCTAAATGTGTGGGGAGAGAAGGATCGCGGTTTGTGGTAGAGCGAATCAGTTTAGCTGCTCTGGAGAAATTAGAAGATAAGATGATTCTGTGGTCCAGCAATACTAGAAAGAGATGTACAAGGGTGTTCAGGGCTGTATTGTTTGTTTTCTAAGTAACGGTTTTATGGGCAGATAATTCACATACCCAGTTCACTAATTTAAAGGGTACAATTCAGCGGTTTTCAGTTTATTTACAGAGTTGTGCAACCATCACCACTGTCTGTCTTAGGACATTTCACCATCCCAAAAAGAAGCCCTGCAACAATTAGCAGTCTCTAACCCCCTCCTCCCAGCCCTTGGCAACAACTAGTCTACTTTCTGTCTTCGTAGATTTGCCTTTTCTAGACATTTCATATAAATGGAATCATACAGTATATGTTCTTTTGTGACTGGAATATTTCAATTAACATAATGTGTTCAAGGTTCATCCATACTGTAAAGTGTCAGTTCTTGGTTACTTTTTAAGGCCAAATAATATTCCATTGTATGGATGGACCACATTTTGTTTATCCATTAATTAGTTGATGGACATTTGAACCCTTTGGCTCTTATGAATATTGCTGCTATGAACATTTGTGTACAAGGTTTTCTGTGAACATGTTTTTGATTCCTTTGGAGAGAAAGATATATGTATATATACACATACACATATATATGGAAATGCTGGGTGCAGTATTTCTTTAATAAGGAAGATCCAGACACACCTCAAATAGGCATCAATAGAGGACTGTCCGACTAGGTGCTGTAAACTTGGATGTCTCTAGGGACCAGGCAGGTGATGTCAAGGGATGAAGCTTCCAGAATTAGACCCCAGCGGGGACTGGGTTCTGTGCTAAACTAGAGAACACCTAGAGCTGGTCGTTGCCAGACCTGGTCGCTTGGGCCAAGTGAATGTTGCCAGGACTTCTGAGTTTTCACAGAAGATGGAAATACGATTTTTCATGTTGCGTTTTCTTAATTTAAAAACCACATTTGGAAACCAATCTTTGCTGTTAGAAGTCAAGATGGTGGTGAAGGATGGGTCGTGACTAGTAGAGGCTGGTTACACAGTTTTGTGCACTTTTCCATATGTCATTATACTTTAATAACAAGTGCCTCCCCCCAAAACCCCACAATGCCATGTGGGCTGACCTTGACATAGTCTTTAACCAGATTTGACCCAGAGGTTTCCTGTTTCTGCCCCTTGGGCTCCTGATATGGAAAGTTCCTCAGAAATATTTGCCAAGTGAAAGCTTGGATAGCGTTATGAAGAGTGTAATGCCTAAAGCCATGTATGTAAAAAATAAAAACTCAAGACAAGATGATACTACAGCTTTCCCACAGGTATACATGGATGTGTATGTAAATGTGTTTAAAAATGGTACACCAAACTGAAAACAGTGGAAACCTCTGGTGGGGGGTACTAGAAATGGGGTGACGGCCAAAGGAGACCTTTCCTTCTCTGTACAGTTTTAAAGTTTCGATTTTATTTTTTAATTCTTAATTTAAAAAAATAGTCTGGGGACTTCCATGGTGGCGCAGTAGTTAAGAATCTGCCTGCCAGTGCAGGGGACACGGGTTCGAGCCCTGATCCGGGAAGATCCCACATGCCGCGGAGCAACTAAGCCCGTGCGCCATAACTACTGAGCCTGCGCTCTAGAGCCCGCAAGCCACAACTACTGAGCCCACGTGCCAAAACTACTGAAGCCCACGTGCCTAGAGCCTGCGCTCCACAACAAGAGAAGCCACCGTAATGAGAAGTCTGCGCACCGCAAGGAAGAGTAGCCCCCGCTCGCCGCAACTGGAGAAAGCCCGGGCGCAGCAACGAAGACCCAACGTAGCCATAAACAAACAGAATATTCTGAGTCATAATGAAAGACAAGACTTGAATCAGCCCTGACTACTATAAGTAAGAGAAACCTGCGTCTGGCATATGTACTAGCCAGTACTGCACATATTTTACATTTTTATGAGGATGATGTATTCACATGTTACTTGTCTAATTAAAAGATAATTTTTTAAGGGAATTTTAGGACTTCTATTTCTGGTAGTGATGGGCTAGATTTTTCAGACCAACCCTTTTACTTTAAATAAAAATGCTGGATAAAATACAAAAATCTATTGACGAGCCAGCAGGTTGTAAAGAACATCCAGGTCAGGTGCCAAGGGAAAGCAGGTAAGGTGCACTAAGACACTTTTGCCCTGAGGGCCGCAAGTGGCGGTCTACTGGGAGACCCTCTGTCCATTTTGCTGGAACCCCCAGGGCTGTACCTTCAGTAAGAACAGAAGACAGCATGGAAGGTTTCCCTGGTGCTGAGCAGAGCCTGAGAAAAACCAAAGGAAAGTCTGGTTCCTGAGAAGTGAGGGACAGGGGTGGGTCCTCACCCTGGTTGACAGCACTGGTTACCCCAGGACACCTCCCACTGTGACCTCAGTCCGTGAGGGTCCTAGACTTGCAGTCCTCCCAGGTGCCCGGCAGGAGCAAACACACATCCTTTGGAGGAAAGTCATTCATCCTAGGCTCAGCCCGCAAATGACTGTCCAAGGAGAACGACTGATAAACAATGAGAAGTGAACACGGTGCCAAGAGTGGGAACGAGCAGAAAGTCTTCCAGTGTCACAGTTGTCAGAGTCGGACTAAAACAGTCATGTTTAAAGGAATAAAAGACGAACGTGACACTATCTCCAGGGAAAAAGAAATTGTGAATTACCTAGCAGATTAAAAAAAAAAAAAAGCCAGCTAAAACTTCAAGAAATGAAAAGTAGAATCACCTACTGAATTCAGTGGAGCTGGTGGGGATGCAAAATGGTATAACCCCTTTGGAAAGAAATCTGGCAATATTTAGCAAAATTATATATGTGTTTGCCCTTTGACCCAGGAACCTCCTTCTAGTTCCAATGGCAAAAATAGGAAATAATACATATACAGGTCGTTTCATTGCAGCATTACGTGTCATAGCAAAAGATCAAAAACTTCCTGTGAGTGTATCAACGTGTTTTTTTATCCACATGGAAGAGTATTATGCTACTGTTTTTTGGGTTTTGTTTTTAAGATATTCTGCCAGGGAGTGACTGCTAGGATTTATTAAGTTAAAAGAAAAAAGCAAGGCCCAGAAAAGTGTGTATAGTGTGCTACCTTTTGCAAAAGGAAGGAGGTGGGGAAATATAAATTGAAATGAAGGAAGGCTAAAGGAAAAACTAATAAAATAGTAGCTTAGGGGAAGGGGGAGCAGCAGAGTGAAGTGACAGGAATGGAAACGAGGCTGCTGAATGTACCTTGTTTTGTAGTTTTGATTTTGGGACCACGTAAATGTTTAACTTCACTAAATCAGACAGAAACACAAAGCAAACTGAAGCAGATGAAATTAACTTGGTATCCGAATCGGTAGCATAACCACACAGAAAAGAAAATTTCCAGTTTCTTTAAAATACAGTATTTTAATTATACCTATGCCTTCTTCAACTTACGAAATCCTGTTCAACATCACTGAGAATTTTTTTTTTTTTTTTTATAGTTACTTTATTTAATTTATTTATTTATCTTTTTGACTGTGTTGGGTCTTCGGTTCGTGCGAGGGCTTTCTCTAGTTGCGGCAAGTGGGGGCCACTCTTCATCGCGGTGCGGGGACCGCTCTTCATCGCGGTGCGCGGGCCTTTCTCTATCGCGGCCCCTCCCGTTGCGGGGCACAGGCTCCAGACGCGCAGGCTCAGCAGTTGTGGCTCACGGGCCAAGTCGCTCCGCGGCATGTGGGATCTTCCCAGACCAGGGCTCGAACCCGTGTCCCCTGCATTAGCAGGCAGATTCTCAACCACTGCGCCACCAGGGAAGCCCCACTGAGAATTTTTTAAAATGCAAATTAAAGCGAGGTCATTTTTGCCCATCACGTTGCCAGCTGTTAAAAAAAATGTGTGGTTAGCAAGTGTATGTGGCAGAATTATTAGCCATCCACCAGCCATCTGTCTCCTAAAGGACCTCAGTTGGGGCAAGTACTTGGCAGGCACCTGCTCCGTGGAAGCTGGGCCCCTCCCTTGGGATGAATTGTGGTTGGTCTAAACCGGCATGTCCTTCCACACCTCTGCTCAGAATTTGGTTAACTCATGGGCAGGGGATGTGTTTCTGGCCAGGGTGGGGGCAGGTCTGAGAGAATGGCTTTCTGGGAAGTTCTCTAGCCCAAAGGGACCAGAAATGGGGACACAGCCGTTCTGGTGTTGGTTGGACACTGTCGTCGAGGACATGGCACCTCTAAGGAAGTAGGCATCTTGCAGTCCTCTTGGGACTCCTCTTGGTCATTGAGGTGTCCTTGGGCCACTAAATTGACCAACCCTAGAACCCCCTCCATTGCACTTCTTGTTGCATGAGATAATAGCGTCTTCCTCTCTAAGCCAGTTTTAACTGTTTCTGAAATTTGGAACTGAAAGTATCCTTGATGTGGCAGAGTGGTTGGGAAACAGGCACTTTTATTCTTGGCTGGTAATGGTTTAAATTGGTACAACTTTGTCAGGGCAATATCTATCAAAATTTAAAATATCTGTTTCCGGGAATTCCCTGGCGGTCCGGTGGTTAAGACTCCTCCCTTCCAACTGCAGGAGGTGCAGGTTCGATCCCTGGTCGGGGAACTAAGATCCCTCATGCTGTGCAGTGTGGCCAAAAAAAAAAGTAGATAAAATATCTTTGGCCAGCAATTCCACAAGTAGGGCTGTATCTCACAGAAGAACTCTCACAGTTAAATTAAGTTTCATGTACAAGCATGTTTGCAGTAGCAAAAGATGAGAAACAGCTTAGATAGTCATCAGTATGGGCCCAGTTAAGTAAATTAAGGTATATCCTTGCAATTGGATTCTAAGAGGGATTTTTTCTAATTAGGTAGGTATTTGTTCTACATGGAAAGATGTCCAAAATATATTTAGTTTAAAGAGCAAGTTGGGAGTTCCCTGGTGGTCCAGTGGTTAGGACTTGGCGCCTTCACTGTTGTGGACCGGGGTTCAATACCTGGTCGGGGAACTAACATCCTGCAAGCCACAAAAAAAAAACAACTTGTTGCAAGTCAATGTGTATATTATGATCTCCACTGTGTAAACACATTATAAATAAATAACAATATATTCTCGTTATGATGTGTCTCTGTTGTTTCTGCCCATTCAAAATTCTGCCCCTTTTTTCCTGCTAGTGATAGCATCCTGACTTCACCCCTGAGGCCCTGGCTCCATCACTGGCCCAGGCCTGGCCTAGCTGAGCTCTGCAGCCCCCGTGGTGATTGCCTGAAGATGAACCCATGAACCCAATGAACCCTAATGAAACCCAATTCTAAGACTTAAGCCAGGTATTTCCCTGGTGGTGCAGTGGTTAAAAGTCCGCCTGCCAATGCAGGGGACACAGGTTCGAGTCCTGGTCTGGGAAGATCCCACATGCTGCAGAGCAACTAAGCCCGTGTGCCACAACTACTGAGCCCATGTGCCACAACTACTGAAGCCCGTGGACCTAGAGCCCGTGTTCCGCAACAGAGAAGCCACCACAATGAGAAGCCCGCGCACCGCAGGGAAGAGTAGCCCCCGCTCGCCTCAACTAGAGAAAGTCCGCACGCAGCAACGAAGACCCAACACAGCTAAAAATAAATGAATAAAATAAATAAATTTATTTAAAAAAAAAAAAAAGACTTGAGCCAGAACTACTGGAAAGAGAATCTGTCTTTTCACTTGAAGCTGGGAGGGTGTAAGTGCACAGTTGGGATGGGAGAGGCGGGGGGGCAATCACGTGGATGTAGGGTGACCATGCAGAGGAACACAGAGCTGAGAAATGAAGAGACCTGAAGTCCTTATGATGACGCTTGTGCCCTGGATCTTGACACGCCTAAACATGGTTTCTATACCCTAGGCTTCTAAATTATGAGTCAATAGATGCTTCCCAACTTTTTTTTCCTCAAGCCAGTTCGGGGTGATTTTCTTTTACCAGCAACCGAGAGATTCCCGATGAATTCACAAATACATATACCTATGGATTTTTATAAGGAAGATCTGGAAAACTGTGTTCTTAGCTGTTAAGAGGGGTTGTCTCTGGAGGTTGGGATTTTAGGAGAGTTAAACCTTTTTTTTGGCCATGCCATGTGGCATGTGGGATCCTAGTTCCCGGACCAGGTATCCAACCCAGGCCCTGATAGTGAGAGCACTGAGTCCTAACCACTGGACTGCCAGGGAATTCCCTAAACTTTCTAAATTACGGCTTTGCTGTCCAACATGGAAACCTGTAGCCAATGTGGCAGTTGAGGAGCCCTTGAAATGTGCCCAAATGGAGATGTGCTGTGTGTGCAGAAGACATATATAAAAAGAATGTAAAAGTTCTCATTCATAATTTAAAAAATCAATTACACATTGAAATGATACTATTTTGGATAGATTGGGTTAAATAAAACATATTACTAAAATTAATTTCACCTGTTTCTTTTTACTCCTCTCAATGTAGCTACAAATTTTTCTTTCAATGACTTTTTTTTTTTTAATTATTTATTTATTTATGGCTGTGTTGGGTCTTCGTTTCTGTGCGAGGGCTTTCTCTAGTTGTGGCAAGCGGGGGCCACTCTTCATCGCGGTGCGCGGGCCTCTCACCATCGCGGCCTCTCTTGTTGCGGAGCACAGGCTCCAGACGCGCAGGCTCAGTAATTGTGGCTCACGGGCCCAGTTGCTCCGCGGCATGTGGGATCTTCCCAGACCAGGGCTCGAACCCGTGTCCCCTGCATTGGCAGGCAGATTCTCAACCACTGCGCCACCAGGGAAGCCCCCTCAATGACTTTTATGGCTTGCATCTGGCATCACACTTCTGTTAGGACTGGTAAAGAGAGCACATGAAAGCCAACCTGTAAATCTTCGTTGAATGAATATCACGTTTAAAGTGTTTGCAACATGCAGTGTTAACTTTGTGATCAGATCAAGAAAATAAAGTTGAGAAATGTTTAACGCAGTTGCTGATATTTGCGTGGTGACCCCAATCGCACCTCAGCCCCTGGGATTTTGCGTCACCTGCTGGACTGGGAATTAGTTGGTGGAGTGATCAAGAGCATGGGCTTTAGAATTCCACAGACCAGGATCTGACCCCAGCTCGCCCTTTGTGGCCTTGGAGGAGTTCATTTAATCTTCTGAGCCCTGGTGTTTTCAGCCACAAAATGGGGCAAAACACGCTTTCCTCCATAGGTGTAGCTTGACTAAGGCGCTTGAAAGGAGAACTTCTGCCCCTTTGTTCCCTGGGCTTGAGCTACCACCAAGCCCTAAGGTGCAGTTTCCCTCCTAACTTTGTGGAGCTGAGATTGCTGGCTGTCCACCAAATCCATTTTCTCCTTCCACCGAAATGAGGTGGTAGCTGAACACACCACTAGATTCCTTTTCCACCCCCTGCCTCCCTGGCACGTGATCCCTGTACCTCGGGCAATGTAGATTGGACAGCCAAACTGAGCTGAGCCACTCAGAGTCTTTCCTAGGAGTTTAGATATGACGGCCAAGAACATGTGCCTCCCAGGTCTCCTGCTGTGGGAGCACAGCTGACTTACAGCCCCAATCAGATTTTAAACTCAGAACCAGGCAAGCACCTCAGTTCCAGTTCTCTGAGAGTGAACATCGGGGGATGGGAGGGTGGGGGGTTGGACCTGGGGAAGCAATGCCTGACATTTGCCCACTGGTCACCACCATGCACGCTTTACACACACCCTGGGCAGTCAGTGCTGCCCCCTCATCGGTCACTCTTCCCCAGAGCATATTCTGGACCTTCTCCATCATCCCCAGCTGGAGATGCAACTTCCTGCAGCCCCAGAGTTGCCATCTGGGTGCAAGTCTGTCACATTCCACTCCCCCTCCAGGCCTGTGTAATTTCCTCTTTCTGTCTCTCCTTCTCTCTGTTTCTTTTGCACACAGTCTCTGCCTCTCTCAGGAAATAGAAAACCAAAAGCACCGATCCACCAGATTTTAGAAACTGGAACACAGATGACCTAGTGGACCTGACTTAGCAGAGTAGAGAAAGCTGAAAGCTAAGCTGTCAGGGGCAGAAGCCAAGAAGCAGCCACCTGAGCTCCCCAGACCCCCAGAAAGCCTGCAGAATCCAAGGCTTCCTAAAAACAGGAAGATTGGTACAAAGTATTAAAAGGAGCCAGTGGGCCCCCAGACCTCCCCTCCCGCTTTGTATCCAGCTAAGAGACCCCTCCTCCTCCACCCTGGCAGAAGCCTGAGACCAAATAGGCTCTGATTTTGGGAACACTGGGCAGAGCCAAAGGCAGGGAGAGTTCATCTTGAAAGCAGGGGAATTTGATGAAATCTGCTTTCTGTAATATGAGAATCCTCTTTTCCCTAGAATCCTCTTTTCCCTAGTTAGGCTCCTAGAATGCTCATGATCAAGTTACTTCTCCAGGCTGGAGCTTAAATGAGTCCTTTCTAGAAAAACTGAGTGGCCTAAGAGAAAGTACTAACAGGTGTTTGTGGACACCCCTCCCCCTGGTGAAGTTCTCCAGTTGTTCAATTCCCTCTCTTGTATGCAGAGTGACTCACTCCACGCATATGACTGAACAACCCAGGGTCACCTGGCATGCTAGGAAATCCTCCAACAGGAGAAACAAAACAAACACACTAAAAAACAAACAAACAAACAACAAAAGGAACTGGAGCAAACAAAGATGACAGAGGGAGCAGGAACAAAGTTAACTGTCCTCAGAGAGATGAGAGCAAGTATTGTAATCATGAAACAAGAACAGCAAGTATGAGAAAAGCAACAGCTTGAGAATAAGAAAGCGCTGGGAAATTGAAGACAGGATAGCAGAAATAAAAACATTCAACAAAAAGCTTAGAAGAAAATGAAGAGAACATCCTCTAGATCTGGGCTCTAGAAAGTGTACTGAGAGTTCAAGTGATGAAAAATGGAAGAGAAGTTAAAATGACTTAAGAGGATTAGAACAGAAGGTCCAATATCTTTTTTTATATATAAATTTATTTATTTAATTTATTTATTTGGCTGTGTTGGGTCTTTGTTGCTGCATACAGGCTTTCTCTAGTTGCGGCCGGGGGGGGGGCTACTCTTCGTTACGGTGCATGGGCTTCTCATTGCAGTGGCTTCTCTTGTTGTGGAGCACGGGCTCTAGGCGTGCGGGCTTCAGTAGTTGTGGCACATGGGCTCCGTAGTTGTGGCTCATGGGCTCTAGAGTGCAGGCTCAGTAGCTGTGGCACACGGGCTTAGTTGCTCCGCGGCATGTGGGATCTTCCCCAACCAGGGCTCGAACCTATGTCCCCTGCATTGGCAGGCGGATTCTTAACCACTGCACCACCAGGGAAGTCCAGAAGGTCCAATATGTGAATAATCAAAATTCTGGAAAAGGAGAAAAGAAAACAGAAGGGGGACACTAGCAAATAAATAACTCAAATTCATTTCTCAGAACAGAAAAACATGAGTTTCCAGATTGAAATAGCTGCTTGAGTGTCCATTATGGAATTTCAGGATACAGGTTAAAAAAAAAAAAAAAGGTTCCAAAGAGAAAATACCAGGCACATGCAAAGGATCAGGTATCAAAATGGCCCTGGACATCCCCAGTAGCAATACTGGAAGCCAAAAGGCAATGAAGCAGTGTCTTTCAAATTCTGAGAAACAATTGCCAATGTGTAATCCATACTCAGTCACATGAGAATGAAGGCTTTTTGTACACGAAGGTTCCCCAAAATTTACTTGCCATATACTTTTTCTGCTGCAAGACTTCAAACTACATTTCCCAGACTCCCTTGTCTTGGCCTCAGGCTAGATTCTATTATACTAGTGAGATGCACTAATGAGAGATGGAAGACAAGACATTTCCTGTTTCTGGTGGTGCCTTCATGGGTGGCTGGTGGGTCTGGGCTCATGAGATTGCTTTGGACTCACAGTTCCAACAGTGGGTACAACAAGCTTGATGACATAGCTCCCTGAAGTATTGTTTTTCCCCTTTGCTCCTCCAGCCCCAAGGGCACTAATTTCTGGGTGGTCTCATCTTCCCTCTTTGTAATACTGAAACCCTTTTAACATGTTTGTACCATTTTCCTGTATTAAATGTTATGTTTAATTACTTGAGAATTCTGCTGTTTTCCTGAATGGATTTTCCGGGCCTTGGGCTGACTGAGATTCCACTCTTGTAGTTGTACCATCTGGAACACATCTCCTCCAAGGCCACACGGCAGCAGAGGAGTGAGATGGAGGAAGCACACCAGTTCATAAGAGCTTTGTCTTAGAAGTAGCATATGTCACTTCCTTTCATAGTCCCTTGGCCAAATTATTCATTTAACCCCAATTTAACTGCATGGAAGGCTTGGAAATATAGGGGAGCTCTTGGAATATTTGTTGAGCACGAAGTGTCTCTACTACAATGAGAAAGAGAAAGACGTGGTATGAGGAAACAGAATGATGCGAGAGAGAGAGAGAGAGAGAGAGGCAAAGGAAAGTCCCAGATTGATGGCAGTGGAGAATCTCAGGCTTATGGCAGCAGCCCTGAGGGCAACCTGCGCAATTTGGATCCCAAGGAAGGAGGATCCAGAAGGGATGTCTCTGGAAACAAAATGAAACAAATAGATTTTCTGACCAGTCTCACCAGGTGTAAAGTTGGGTTGAGAGGCATGTATAGAGCTGAAGGAAGATGTGAGGAGACCTAACTGTTGATTCTAAGAATGAATCAAAGAAATTTAAGAGAGAAAGAGAAAAGGAGTGATTAATTCCAGGAAGAACCAAGAGTTGTATAAGAAGGAAACTAAGAAAAATACTAGGCTGAGCAGTGAACAACATTTGCATAGATGTAATTATGGAAACAGTAAACATGGATTTACCAAAACTGATAAAATTGTGTTGAGAGGTGTGGTACTGCACTGCAATTCTGATACTGACCACCAGAGTTGGCACAGACTCCACAAGTTAAGGACATGATCCCCAACAAGACTGCCCTGACCTCAGATATCCACTGCAAGTTTGGAGTTTCCCAGGCCACCTACACCTTCTGACCAACTGGCTGCAAATTCAGGGGTTCCTATGACCCACTCAGGTTCAATAATGCACTAGGTCAACTCACAGAATTCAGGAAAGCACTATACTTATGATTATAGTTTTATTATAAAGGATACAAATCAGGACCAGCCATGGGCCATGAAGGGACCCAAGGTCTGGGAGAGTCTTGAATATGGAGTGCTCTGTATCCTCTCTCTGTGGAATCAGAACACATCCCCTTCCTCTGATTATCACCAACCAGGAAGCTCAGCTGAGCTTGGTGTCCAGAGTTTTTATTGGGGTTTCATGACTTAGGCATGATTGACTGAATCATTGGCCATGAGACTGACTTCAATCTCCAGCTCCCCACCTTCTCCCCAGAGGTTGGGTTGATATCACTGGCTCAAAGCCCCAGTTACAGAATCACATAGTTGGTCTTCGGGGTATGACTAGCACCCACCCTGAAACTATCCAGGGGTCCAGCAGGAATAAAAAAGGCATTCCTATCACCGAGGAAATGCCTAGGGTTTGAAGCTGTATCCCGGAAAACGGGATAAAGACCAGACAAATGATTGGACAACAGGAGGATGAGAGGGAAAGTATGCATGTGTCTGTGTGGTTTAAGGAGTTAAATCTGCACCTTCCAAAGTGGGATGTCAATAGATACCATCTAAACTGGAAAAATCAAGTAATAGCATTAGAAGCATGTTATTTAGAAATATGGCAAGAGATATTAGAAGAAATGGGAGTGGACTCAGAAGTGAGGAGATACTTTTCTTGTTGCTACAGATTTTGTAGAACTATTTGACTTACACAGCTCGGTATGTGTGTTACCTTGATTAAAAAAAAAAAAAATCAAAGGGAGGGAATTCCCTGGCAGTCCAGTGGTTAGGACTCCATGCTTCCACTGCAGGGGGCACAGGTTCGATCCCTGATCGGGGATACTGCATGCCCTAAGCCGCGGCAAAAAAAAAAAAAAAAAAAAAAAAAAAATTAAAGGGAAAACGAAGAAGAAAGGGTGGCTGTGGTTGAGCCAGTGCTCAGCTATGGACCAGAGAAATGATGCTCTTAGGGAGAGAACTGCTGACCTGGGAAGACACCTTACTGCAGGTTTGCAGGATGTAAAGGTGAGCAAGGAGCCTGTGGTAGGAAGCAGAGCCTGAAAAGGCAGCAGATCAGGAGGAAGGGGGAACCAAGGGTGTTCTCCCAGCAGCCACCAGAGACATGTCCCAAGCTGCCTAGAGGTGGAATGAGATGAGAGATTCAGTGACATGGAGGTCCCTGGTGACATTAGGGAGCTATCTGGGTGGAGTGGTGGGGCAGAGGCGAGGCTGCAGAGGGGGAAGGAGGGACAGGCTAATGGGGATATGGATGGAACTATTATGGGTCATCTTTCCGGGAAGTTTGGGCACCCAGGGCAGGAGAGAGAGGGGGTTGTATGTTTTTAAGATGAGAGAGCCATGAGAGTGAGTAAATGCTGTTGGAAAGCAGCCAGCCGAGGGAGAGGTTAAAGATTCACGGGGTGAGTGGATCCTCTGGGTATGAGGTCTCCCAAGAGGCAGGAGAAGGCAGAGACAGCTCTGCCCTCGGCCCTCCCCGGGGAGCGGAAGGTGCACACCTGCCCTGTGCAGGAGGGAGATGCTCACTTATCCTCAGACACACGGCTAGTGGGGTGCAGTCCCCACCCCACAGATGGAAGGCAATAATTGGCCTCATTACGTGGCTGGAAGAAGTCCCTGGGAACCCAGATTTTTCTGTCTCCAAAGCTAGGCTCTTACTGCACTTGTTCCGCAGAGGAGGAAGATGTGGCCCTGCCCTCTGGAGCTCCTAGTCTGAGGTGAAGCTGCCAGACGGAGTACAGGCAGTTCAGGCAAGGGCCAGAGGGGAAGCCCCAAACTCCATTGCCTGAAGGGCAGGAAGAATCCAGAAATGGAACAAGGGGGCCACATGTGTGGCAGCTATGTGAGCATAGAGACAGCAAGGAGGGGAGGGGGCTGTGACCACATGAGGGCTCGTGTCCCCCTCCAGTGGGGCATTCCCATAGTCCAGCCCAGGAGCAGCTCCCTATGGCCAGCTCTTTGCGTTTTGAGAGAACTGGAGTATCCCGATTTCAGGGGGAACTCGTCTCCAGATCAGAGAGGCAGTGCAGTAAAGGGATGGGATATTGAGATGGAGGGACCCCTGACCAGCCGGGAAGTGGCTAGGCACGTCCAGGGAGGCCGCTGCCAGGTGCTGCTGGGGAGGGGACTGGGGAGGGCAGAGGGTGGGGGTGGGGCAAGGGGCCTTGTGCACAGAGGAAGCGAACAGAGGGCGCAGAGAGGGACGAGCTGACCAGGGTGGCCCGAGGGTGGCCCCTACGACGCCATCTGGTCCTTTGGGACCCACGCCCACCATCCTCGCTGCAACACTCCCCGCCCCCTCAGGCCTGTCCTCGCCACTCCAGGGTCCAGGACCGGGGGTCCAAGGTGAGGAGGGGGAGGCCTCTTCAGGCGGCCCGGGATGGGGCTTCACTAACTGAGTGTCATCTAATTGAGTGCTAATTAAGCCCAATTTGTACCCTGGCCTGTGGCGCCCTGAGACCGTGCCTGCCCTTCACGGGGCGGCAGGGCCCCAGCTGGGAGCCTCCCGCTACAGTCCTGCGGCGACAGTCGCCAACCCCGGCGCGGACACGCGCACCCAGAGATGCGGCGGGGCGAGTGGCCGGGTGGGGAAGGGTTAAGCCCACCGAGCTCGCGGCTGCCTAGAGCGGCGGCGGCGGCGGCGGCTGCGGCCGCGGCAGCGGGGGCCGGGGCGCGGGGCCGCGCGGGCGGCGGGCGGGGGACAGGATGCGGATGCCGGGGGGACTTCCTGTGCCGGCCCCCGCCGCCCCCGCCCCCGGCCCGGCCGTTACCCGCACGGACGCACGGCCGGCGGGTCGCACGCTCGGGCGGGCGGGCGAGCGAACGGCGACCCCGGCCCGGCCGCGGCGCCCGCCGCCCGCGGGGCCCGGCCCAGGCTGCCCGCCCGCGGGCTCCCGGCACCTGTGGCCGCCGGCGGACCCCGGCCGGGCCCGCGCTGCCCCGGGCTGAAAAGACGCCGGTGGCACCCAGCCCCGCCGACCTCGGGCCGGGCCGTCCACCGGGGCCGCCCTCGGGGCCGCCCCGCAGCCCTGGGCGCCCGCGATGGTCCCGCACGGCTGGCCCTGAGCCCCGCGCTGGTTCGGGGCTCGGCCTCCTCCAGCCTCCACCCCAGGGAGCCGACACCAACTTCTGCTCTTGAACTCCGCTCTGCCCCCTTCTTTTGGCCCAGGGCGACCTCGGCAACCAGACCGCGGCAGACCCTCCTGAGTGCCCAGAAAGGCCCCGGGGTGGCCTGGCGCCTCCCCGGCACTTTCTGGATGGAGGCGCCTCGGGAAGGTGCTGGCTGAACGCTTTGGCCTTCACCTTCCAGCCCCTGCTGACCACACCTCCCCTAGTGCAGAGGCTGCGTGAGGAGCAGGAAATGCTGCACCAGGTGAGGCCCAGTGGGTAGGACACTGGGTGAACCTAGGGACGCTTCTCTTAAGAGGCTTTGGACTGGATCCTGCAGGGCTAGGGAGACCTGGAGTCACCCTGTTAGGAGGGGAGGGAGGACTGGACATGGGCACACCTCTGCGGGGGCCAAGGTGGACGCAGGAGAGAGGCGGGGGGCCCTCCAGACCTCAGGACTGCCTGGGCACCGGGCCAGGCAGGCAGCCTGCCAGTTCTGTGGGTCGTGGTGCCCTGGAAACCTGCCTTCCTGGGACCTGAGGTGGCACCTGGACCCACCCACATGGCCTGGCACCGCTGGCCTGCTGGCGGCCTGGGAAGGTGAGGTGAACCCCGAGAGCAGCCTGGGAGGCAGGAGGCCAGGGAATTGAACAGACTTGTCAGTGCTTGGAAGGGGGCTAGGGTAGTGTGAGATGGACAAGTCTCTCTTTTTTCTGCAGGCTTCCCCAAATGTCCCTTCTGGGAGTACAGCTAGCCACCTTAGTATCGTCCCTCAGTGACGCGCAGCTGCACGGGCTGCCCCGGGTGTGGGGCTGAATGCGGGCCCTTCACACAGTCTGGAGAGGCGGGATTCCTTGTGCAGGCGAACGGGCTGGGGATCCAAGCCTCTAGGCCACCCCTGCTCATCCCTTTCCTGGCTGTGGACCACACGGTCCTCCTTTCCAGCAGGGGTGAGCTGCCAGCTCTGGGGGGCGTCGAGGGAGTTGGTGCCCCTGGGCCCGGGGCTCACAGCACTCCCACGCACCTGAACAGCTTCCTTCCTTCCTCAGCACAGCTGGCTCCCTGGGATCTCGGTCTGACTGCCAGGATGGAGGTAGGGCCAGCAACGAAGACCTTCGTGCTGGAGCTTCGGTGTCTTGAAGATGGGGGCTCAGGGCCTGACACCCTCTCAGGTGAGGGGCTGGGGGGGTGGCCTCTGACCTCCTAAACCAGGAGATGGTCCTCAGGTCCCCAGCAAGGATCCTTTGACGGAGCCCAGGCCTGCCACAGCTGGGAGGGAGCCCTGAATGGTGGCAGGCAGCCTAGTGTCTGGAGGGGCGCCCACCTGGCAGTTTCGGGGTGTGGAGGGCAGGCTGCACCCACTCACGTCGGCAGGTTCACCTCGAGAGAGCAGTGGCTGTCTCAGGCTGCAGTCTTGCTGGTGAGGGCTGCTTGGCAGCGCAGATGTTCTCAGCCCCTGCCCCGGACCTGGATAAGTGCTGGCTGGGACCCTCTGCTGTTTCCCCAGGGCTCACACAGCCTCCATTTTCCTCCCACTTGTCCCTGGCTCCAGACTCAAGGTCCCAGATTGAGTTCAGCGGCAGAGGGGCCCTCTTGTCATTGGCTGCGTGGCTTTTCTTTGGCCTCTGACCTCGTCCACTTTTCCTTGACCTCTGCTTCCATCCAGCTTTCTCCCCTCTTGCCCAGAGGCAACTGTGGCCCTGCAGAACCTTCCAAGACCCCGTCTCTCTCTGGGACCTGCTCTGGGCGAATCTTCCATGGTGGCCACACTCGTGGGACTCGAGTCCCTACTCTGGGCTTCGAGGGTGCTGAGTGAGGGGCTGGGGCAGGGTTGAACAGAGCATGAAAAGGACCAAGGGAACTGGAGGGGTTGGATGGGGATGTGTGGACTTAACTAGGACTCTTTTGGCTTTTTTTTTTTTTTTTTGCCCATGCTGCGCAGCTTGCAAGATCTTAGTTCCCTGACCAGGGATTGAACCCGCACCCTCAGCAGTGAAAGCTCCGAGTCCTAACCACTGGACCGCCAGGGAATTCCCAGGACTCTTTTGGCTTAAATATTTAACTGACAAAAATCTCGCGAGAGCAGACACATCAGGTGACACTTAAATATACGTTTACTACAACATTGTTGTTAACAATGTTTAAAATGCCATAAGAAGTCGGGAGTGGCCATATGGCCAAGCACTGTCCTAGAAATGAGAGGACCCACACAGAGGCGTGAGGTGTCCCTGCTGCCCCCAGAGGTGGTGGGAGAAGGGAGTGTCCATGTGACCTTCGATTTGCCGAGAAAACAGGTTTTCATGGCTGTCTTCCCTCCCTTCCCGCATACTTCCACCTGGTGTGAGTGTATAGGAAAAATGCATTCACTGATCCATTAGTCTAAGCAAAGGTTATTGGGAATAGTTTCCTAAAAGGGAATTATTCACATGTAGATATCCCTTGGCTTTATTAATTCAATATACTCCTGGAAAAGTAGCCAGAAAGCAAAATTTACAAAATCAAACCTCTACTTTCCATTACAAAATTGAAAAGATGATATTGTAGGAAGAACAGATGTTGAAATCAGACTTGGGAATGGAGAAAGACTCTTCAGATTTTCTGATAACACAGCAGGAATGCTCAAAGTGAGAAACTGCATGTGGGTTTTGTGAAGCAGCAACGGAATGAGTCCTGTTTAGCTGAGCTTACGCTACGTCCTGTACCGTGCTGGGGCTGCACATTTATCCCCTCTAATTCTCACGATTTCCCTGAAAGGGATTTGTCTCCTTTAGCAGATGGGGAAATTCAGGTTCCCAGAGGTTAAATAATTGGCCAGTTGCCATGTTGACTTGGGGCTGTGAGTTGGTCCTTTCCATCCCAGAATAACAATCTAAAACACTTCCAGCCTAAGGACTGTTTCAGATGGAGCTAGTTATATCCTCAGTATTTCCAAACTGTTTGTTAGTTTCCAAACCCATTCCAAACCCACAGGGAGAGGGATTTTTCAAGCACCTGCTAGGGGTAATGTCAGTGCTCTTCCTGCTTCACTCATTAAGCTGTTGGTGTGGGTGTCCCTAAGCTATGTTACAGACAAGGAGGGCCCTGAACCTGCAGGAGGTTAGACAGCTGCTAACTGGTAGAGTTTTTCTGAACTGAGGACTTCCGACCTGGAAACCTCGCGTTCTCTCTGACACTTTGGTGACTTTTAGAAACTGCCGCAGAAACACTTCCAGGCAGCCTTACAGAAATTCTTTATTATGTACAGAGAAGGTGAGTTCCATTTATTTAAGGTGTGACCTTAGCTGAGGTCTGAGTTCAGCATGGGCTTGTGGCTTAGCCGTGGGAATGGCTGCTTCACTGTTTCCTACTGGATGGCAGTTAAGCCTGAAGGACTTCTCAGAGAGTGGTGTTGGGGAGCCGCAGGCACCCACGGTGGTGTCACTGCCAAGGTCTAAGGCATGGAGCCTGTGTGGAAGAAGGCCCGGAGGAGAGGTCAGGGGGCTGGGGTCCAGAGTGATGTGACCAGCTGTCCCTGGGGCACATTTCCAAGCCAACTCCGCACCTCTGGGCGTTTCCGTTTCTACCATGCCACCATTGTCACTTGGTCCAGTGTTTTGGGGTCCCTGCTGAGGCCTCGGGAGTGTATCGTAGAGTGACTGTACACGGGGCAGGGTAAGGGGGGAGATCCTGGGAGTCTGGATCGGAGAGCTGCCTGTAGATCTTTCTCTCCTGGCTTCCTGCCGTTTCCACTACAGGTGGCAGCGGTGGGAGTGAGAGTCAGGAGGAGGAAGAGGCTCAGGAGAGGAACAGCAGCCCACCGCGGCCAGCAGTCTCAGCCCCGACGGGGGCCGGTGCAACCGCTGAGGGAGCCCCGCCAGAACAGCAGGAGTTGCAACCCCAACAGTTAGAACAGCAGCCAGAGCTGCAGCAGCAGTCACAGCAGGAGCAGCTGCAACAGCTGCAGCCACGAGACCACGTGTCAGGGCATCAGCCAAACTCGCAGCAGCAACAGCAGCAGCAAGACGGGCAAGAGCAGCTGCCTCGACCACAGCCGGAAAAACCCCAATCTGTGCAACAGGAGCCACTGAAACCGCAGCTGCAGCTGATGCAACAGCAGAAACAGTTACAAGAGCAGCACAGGCAAGAGCACCAGCTGTCACAGCAACAGCAGGAACAGTTCCAGCAGCAGCAAGATGGGCAACAGCAGCTGCCTCGACAGCAGCCAGAACTACAGGAAAACCCCCAATCTGTGCAATATGAGCAGCGGAAACCACAGCCGCAGCGGCTGCAACAGCAGGAACAATCACAGGAGCGGCAAGTGCAAGAACAGCAGCTGTCACAGCAACAGCGGGAACAGTTACAATCTCAGCAGCTGCCACCACAACAGCAGCAGTTGCAACAGCAGTTACAGCAGGAACAGTCACAGCTGCAGCAGCAGGAACAGTCACAGCAACAGCAGACACAGTTACAACCGCAGCAGGAACAGTTACAGCTGCAGCAGCAGCAACAGTTACAGCTGCAGCAGCAACAGTTACAGCAGCAGCAGCAGCTGCAGCAGCAACAGTTACAGCTGCAGCAGCAGGAACAGTTGCAGCAGCTGCAGCAGCAACAGTTGCAGCAGCAGCGGCTGTTGCAGCAGCAGCAAGAACAGTTACAGCAGCAGCTGTTGCAGCAGCAGCAAGAGCAGTTGCAGCTATTGCAGCAGCAGCAAGAACAGTTACAGCAGCAGCTGTTGCAGCAGCAGCAGTTACAGCAGCAGCAGCTGCTGCAGCAGCAGCAAGAACAGTTGCAGCAGCAGCAGCTGCAGCCCCGGCCACTGGAGCCAGAGGAGGAGGAGGAAGAGGTGGAGCTGGAGCTCCTGCCGGTGGACCTGGGGTCGGAGCAGGAGCTGGCGCGGCAGCAGGAGCTGGAGCGGCAGCAGGAACAGCGGCAGCTGCAGCTCAAACTGCAGGAGCAACTGCAGCAGCTGGAGAAGCAGCTGGAGCAGCAGGAGGTGCAGCTGGAGCTGAGCCCGGTGGAGCTGGGGGCCCCGCCGCCGGAGCTGCAGCTGGAGCTGACCCCCGTGCCGCCGGAGCTGCAGCTGGAGCTGGTGCCCGCCGCGGGGGGCGGCGCTGCCGCCGTCCCGGGGACGCCCGCCGCGGTCGTGGTGGCGCCCCCGGGCTACGTGGTGCTGCAGGAGCTCATGGTGCTGCCGGCCGTGTCGGCGCCGTCGGTGGTGGCCATCCCGGGCCCGGCGGGCAGCGCGGCCCTGACGCCGGCCCGGCAGCGGCGGCGGCGGCGCGCCCGGGACCGGCCGACCATCTGCGGGGAGTGCGGCAAGGGCTTCAGCCGCAGCACGGACCTGGTGCGGCACCAGGCCACGCACACGGGCGAGCGGCCGCACCGCTGCGGTGAGTGCGGCAAGAGCTTCTCGCAGCACTCGAATCTGGTGACGCACCAGCGCATCCACACGGGCGAGAAGCCCTACGCGTGCCCGTACTGCGCCAAGCGCTTCAGCGAGAGCTCGGCGCTCGTGCAGCACCAGCGCACGCACACGGGCGAGCGGCCCTACGCCTGCGGCGACTGCGGCAAGCGCTTCAGCGTCTCGTCCAACCTGCTGCGCCACCGCCGCACGCACTCGGGCGAGCGGCCTTACGTGTGCGAGGACTGCGGCGAGCGCTTCCGCCACAAGGTGCAGATCCGCCGCCACGAGCGCCAGCTGCACGGCGCCGGCCGCTCCCGGGGCCTGGGCCTGCTCCGCGGCGCGCGCGCGGCCGCCGGCGGGGCCCCGCGCGCCGAGCAGGCTGCGGACAAGGCGCCGTGACCCCGGGCGGGGGCCGAGGTCGGGGAGGGCGCCGCTTCCCCTGCCCCCCACCCGGGAAGCGCCGCGCCCGCTAGGACGTCTTGACCCAGTTCCGGGGTCTCGGGACGTCCTGGAATATCGCCGGGAAAAGGCTGCCATCCTTCTCCCGGGTCAATTGAGTGGTCGGACGGGTTCACCCTCAGAAACACTCCACAGGAGAAAGTCGACGAGGCTAAAACAGCACGGATGTTGCACATCAGTACAAACAGCACACGGTTCAAATTCGGCATCGGGTACCGATGGGTGAGAAGGCGGTCAGGGAAGCCTCCCTGGGAAAATTGGACTTACTGGAGATGAGAGCCGCAGGGGAAAAATTCCAATGACAAGACGAGACAGTGGGTGACGTTCGACAGAGCTCGAACACTGACCAGGGAGTCCGATATACGTGGTACAACGCACGTGAAAAGGATTTGGTCCTGGTGAAAATTATTTCATGGGAAAAAAAGGAAATGTATCTGCACTACGTAGAAAACTGAGCAAGGCATTAAATTGTCCTCAATGGCATTTGCCTTGAAAATACTTCCTAGAATGAAAATTCATCAGGGTGGATAAAATCCTGATTAAAATGTTTGTGTTCATAAACACAGGGTCCGAGTGTCCGCTGGGTCAATGTGCAAACGCCAGGAAGTCCACTCTGGCCGAAGGTGAAACCTTCCCTCCAGGGCCACCCAGGCAAGCCTCAGGCTGGCTCTAGGCCTCTTTGCTGCCGTGTTCCCATGCCCACAGCCGCTCCCTAATGCCTCTTGAATAGAAGCCTGGGGCTGAAGCAGAGGGCATTCTGGGAGTGCTGTCCAAGGTCCTAAGGGGTGGTCCCTCCATCCTTCCCAAAGAGCTCCGGGTAGCCCCACGCTAGCCTCCCTTCTCAGATGCCCGTCCAGGGACTGAGGCTATGGGGTCGGGGCCTTGAGATGCAGGGGCAGGTTCTCCCGGGCCAGGCTGTGCAGAGGGCTGGCCCGAGTAGACCCTGCCTCATCACCGGGAGTCAGAGGGAGAATGTCAGGGACAAGGATTGGAGGCAACAGAAATGCTCTTTATGACAATTTTGTAAACATCTGGGGCTCAGTCAAAGCAGCAGCAATCATGATGCTTTGTGGGAAGGCAGGATGATGCCAGGGGCAGGGGGCACCTGCCACCTCAGGCCCCCAAGCCCTTCCTGCTCTCGACTCCCCCGTGCAGCTCCTTAGATGCTGCCCTGCTGTCCTCCCTGCTTCTCCTTTACTAACAGAGCCTGCTGCGTTTTACAGATGTGTTGGTAAGTGAGAAACAAACAATGAAAAATAAATAAAAATGAGGAAATAGCTTGTCCTGCCTGTGTTTTCACCTCTGGGTTGTATGGGGCTTCGTTTCTCTGGCACATTTTCCTGGTCGCTCTAGAAGCAAGGGACTCAGTATTCAGGCCCGTGCCCAGTGCTTCTCACCCTAGAGCCTTCCTTCTAGCCTGAGACCCTTGGTGGGGGATGGGCTCATTCAGTAAAACCCTCCTGGGAGCAATGAGGACCAGAGAGCGGACGCTGGAGGAAGCCGGTTTTGGCGTCTCCATGGCCTTAATAAATCATTCACACGTAGACCCTGTTTCAAGATCTGCTCCTGGGGAGCCCACCTTAAGACTGACGGTGTTGACAGCGGTCTTAGCAAGTGGAGTCTAAAGTGGGGACCCTGGGCTTGGACCACTCGCCCATTGTAGCAACAGGGGCCCCCTTGTGGGTGGTGACCCCTGGCCACTATACTGATGGACAGGACAGGATACCAGGTGAGAGGGGATGCCCCAGCTCATGCGGTATCTCGAGCACTTCAGAGATGTGAGAAATGGTTATTATAGGTACTGTGGAATTGGTTGGTTTTGCTGTGCACCATTAAAGCCACGATGAGGGTAAAAGAGAGGCTTGGGACCACAGTTATCAACTGAAGGCACAGAGAGACCATAAGAAGGCCTCCATGCAGTATTTAAAGGGACTCAGTTCTGTCTGCCAAGCGTCAACTGCCAAGGACTAGGCACAAGGCGTAATGCAAGAGTAGCGAAGCTTCTGGCTTGGATCTGGGTATCTGGGCAACGACCTTGAGAATACCAAGCCCCAACATTCCCCTCAACTCTGGGCAGCAGATGTGACCCGATTTTCCTTGCTAGAAACACCAGCTGTGCCTCTTACCTTGTCCAGAGACCATGCAGAGGTCTGGTTGAGGCAGATGTCTTTCAAGACAATACTTGCCCTCTTATAATGAGGTTCTAGGCCCGGCGCGGCCTGGCTGGGGCAGCGCTGGCTCCGCCAAGGAAGGGAAGGGATTATTCACCAAAGGACCTGCAAGTCCTGGCTAATACCTACTGGCGGGAACAAGGGAAGCACACCTAGGAGTGGATCTGGAGGTTGAGGGCCTGGGAATGGGTGGCATATTAGCCTGGAGATTGAGACACGCCTCTGTGTCCCCCTGGGTAGTGCCCTGGCAAGGGCACCTGGAGCTGGTCCTACTGCTCTGCTGAGATGACCACTGGAAGCTTGGACATGACGATGGTCCACATTAAGCGAGCTGGGGTTGCCAGGACTGCCTGGGCAGAGTGTTGAGTTAAAGTATCAGAAGTCTGGAGAAAATAGATGTTTTATTCCAAAGAACCCATTGTTGACTATGCTCTGGGAGAGCCCAGAGGACCTTCCCTCCCCGAGGAGATAAGCAATGTGCAGGTGAGAAGGCACTGGCTTCATTCAGGAGCTGAGCAGAGGCTGCTGTCTGTAGACCTGGGCTGGCATTAGAAGTGCCTTCACGGAACTGGACTCTCTCATGTCAACAGCGTGGCAGCATCCTTGGAGTGGCAGCGGCCAGCTGTAATGCTTAACTACCAGGATAAGGCGGACATAGTTACTGAAATGGGCAGTAAGCTTGGGATGGTGACCAGAAGGCCCAGGCCTGAAGGGATCCATGGTGATGGGTAGCAGACAATGGTGTTCCCAGGGACAAGATGGGTGAACAGCCAACTAGGCTATTGCTTGATTTATATTAAAAAAAAAAAAAAAAGTGGTGACCTTGAAGGCCAATGTCAGCTTCCCCAATGGAAAGTCACAATCTGTTTCCCAGTTCCTAGATCTGAGCCAGTTCTGAGCCAGAGCCCGCTGATCACCGGAGAAGCCGGTCCCCTGGGGAAGGACTTTATGATGCAACAGTTCCCAGTATTCGTATAGAGTAGTGTTTCCTTGGTCCTTCCCCCAAATAGACTTGGGTCCATTTCCCTGAGCAACCATTCACTGAGAGGACAAGGGTATCCAGATCTTTCAAGCAGGGGCTCTGGCCCCTTGGGGGTAAAGGTCTGAGTAACCCCATCAGACAAGCCACCTAGACCAGCAGAGATGCTAAAGGCAAGGATGGGGAAGATGAGAAGCATCAGCTGGGGCCTCAGGGGCTGTACGTGACCCCACCAGCCCTTCTCCAGTCAGCGTTCTCCACCCAGAGTGGAATTCGCATGGGACGCGAGTGGATCTGTGTGGGTTCAGGAGGGCCCGGGACAGATGTTGATTCTCTGCCCACCTATCCTTGGACGGGTCCTTACAGACGTACGGTCCCCCCACCCCACCCCACCCCACCTAGCTTCCCACAGCAGCACCCACAGGGGAAGGGGACAGAGCTCCTAACTCTGAGGAGTGTGGGAGCGTGAAAGCCCAGCTCCCTCCTCAGGTCAGGACAAGGCTGCAGCACCACTTCTCCCCCTGAGGAACCCTGGGATGCCATGGAAGCTTCCTTCACTCTGTGTGGCTGTGCCTGAGCCCTCCCTCCCCCTCACTCCCCTTCCCTGTGCTGCGTCCCCCTCTCTCACCAGCTTCCCCTGGCGGCATTTCCTTGAGTAACCACTGGTGCGCAAATGGTCTTCCATGGTCTGGTCCTGGGAAACCTCAGACAGGTGCCAAGACAGGAGGGGAGGCAAAGCTGGTGGACGGGCGAAGGTCGTTCCAGCGGCAGAGTGGACAGGCCTCAGGGGTTGACAGGCATCGCTGAAGAGCTCAGAACCCAGGGGGAGAGGGAGACACAATGGGATGGGCCGCGGGGACAGAGCCACGAGCTCTGCCATGGGGACCCAAGTGGCTTCACGGGAGAAGTCTTCCTGGGTCAGAAGGTGTCTTTTTGGTTTTTGTTGTTGTTGTTTTCTGGCCACGCAGCATGTGGGATCTTAGTTCCCCAACCAATTCCACGCCCCCTGCAGTGGAAGCTTGGAGTCTTAACTGCTGGACCGCCAGGGAAGTCCCAGAAGGTGTTTGCAAGGTGAGGGCTGGAGGGACAGCGGGGCTGGCTGTGGGGTGGGAAGCATCCAGACAGAAGTCACGCTGTGTGTGAAGGATCAGAGCCGGAGAAGCTCTGGATGTGGTTAGGAATTAGGAACTCCAAGGGTTTCCTGAGGGCCAGACGGAGGTGCTATGGGAGACAGTTGTTGGGCTGAGGGGGTGGGCTGGGCAGGGGCTACAGTTTGTGGAATCACATGATTTTCAAGCCAAGAAGCTTATATTTAACCCTATGGATGAGTGTTTCCCATACCTTGGACATTGGCATATTGTATCTAGTATATTCACCTATACTGCCATTGTCTTAATATTTGTCTTAAATGACTGATTTTGTTCTTAAACAGATGTATGTAAAACGGGAACTGGGTTTCACCAGTACAGATGGAAGGCCAGTGGGGCAGCTCTGTGTGTCAGCTGGGCTGAGCCAACCACGTTTCCCAGAATCCCCTTTTCTGTCTCTGGTTAAGGAGGCCACACTCGGGGGCCTACTGGGGGCAAAGAGAACACACACTGGGTGTGCAAGAAAGCAGTTCTAAATACAGTTACAACCACGTGACCCGCTGCACAAACCAGGGCTGTAATAGTTCTCAGCGTTCCGCCCTTATTTTGATGTGAATCTTTTCATTTACATATTAACCATTGTCTCCCTTTCCTTCTCCCATTTCTCTACCGTCTCACATAAAATACAGTCATAGTAGTTAATTTTATAGCTCAGTATTTAAGTTACAGAGCATTAAAGGTAGAAGGGAAATGACGGCACCCAAAGATGAATAAAGGGACTTTGTGTCCTCTGCGGGAAGGAGTTGGTGTGCTTTGGTTGCACGGGAGTGGTTGCACCATTGTAGGTGGACTGGTGTGTCTGCTGGTTAGGTAAGGTTTGTGGTTGTGGTTTCACACACATCTGAGGCCATGTTAGTGATGGCGCTGTGATCCATTTTCATCACATCCTCTCCCTTACGCTGTAAGAATTCCCTGTTGAACCACGGATCTCTGATGGGCTTCACAGGAAAAAAACCAACCAGTCACACTTAAAAATAGAGAGCACACGTCTGATTTTAATTCCCAACAATATAACAATATAATTCCCAACAGTAGAAAACATATATATATATATATATATATATATATATATATATATATACACACACATATATATACATATATATATATCTATATCTCACATCTAAGCAATCATCTTCAGGACGTGGCATTTCCATTTATCACTGGGAGGAGATGTGTGATGCTGAGATGGGAAATTCACAAAAGTTCTGCCGTGCATCCCGGCTCCCTTGGAAGGCCACCTGCAGAGACCCCTGAGTCTCCACTGGCAGAGCCTCTTCCTGTAGTCCTGGGAGTTTGCACAGCTGTCCTCTCCCCATCTTCTCTCCCAGAACCCATGGGTTTCCAGCAGCATCCTTGAAGGTGACTGCAGGGTTGAGATTGAAGGCCTCCTTACTTGTATGGACAAAACTCCACCAGGAAGCCCAGCCACGAACAGTCTCGGGGGACACTCTCCTTCTGACTCCCATGCTGGGTTCTCTACTCCATGGCTAAATGTGGGCAGGTTCCAGGGTCTGTCGGAGTCTGCTCCTTCCCTGTCCACAACCTTACACCAGGCGGCCTTGCCTAGCCCCCTGCCTTAATTACCATCCCTTTGTCCCAGACTCCCAATACGGCTCTGACTTCTCCCCAGAATTTCTCAGCATCTCTCCCACCCCTACTTGACTTCTCCATTCCAATAGCATCTTAGACTACCTAGGCCTGCCCTCTGTGCCTGCTGTCCCCAGGATGACTCCTGAGTCCTGAAGCCAGCCAAGTGTGGACCCTGGAAGGCCCATGAGCCAGGCCCTGCCACTGGGGTTCCTGCCCAATACTGATCCCCGCCGTCCCCTCTCCTAACCCTCCCCTACCTTGCTCTTGCCAGTTTCCCTCCTGAGTCCTAACCCTAACTCTAACCCTAAGTCGCGGAGGAACTCTGCTTTTCTGGGTTTATATCACATCTTGGCCGTTCTGTGCTGGCAGCCAGCTAGACCTGACTAATTCATATGTGTTGGGAGACATCAAAGGAAAACATAGAGACAAGAACATTACGAAAAGGAGTCTTCCTTGGGGAATTTTGTAAAGGAGTCCAGACCTTACAAGGCTGGCTCATCAAGTGAAAAAAATACAGTGCGAAAAATTTTTTAACCCCCAAAATTACTGAGTATAATTAGTCTCAATTATTCATATAATGATCGTATCTGCAAGGGTTTGCAAAAGGTAGGGAGAAGGTTGTTTCTATGCGGGGGTCAGGCTAGGACTCAAGGTTTTACCTATTTTAGGCACTAGTGCGAGACAGAGGGACCAGGTAAGAAGTCCTTCCTGTCTCTTTGGGGTGTGTTAGTCACAATAATGGCAGTAGGGCAGGGTGTCATTCTGCTTCTTAGCAATCAGGTAAATATCTCTCTGGGCTGAGCCTTGGGCTGTATTTGTGCCATAGAAGGGGCTGGCTGAGCCCAGAAGTCTCTGGTAGAACAGAGAATCTCCAGGGAATAAGATAAAGTCAGACTTTGAGTCAGCCTGCCATCTTTCAGAAACTAGCGATGGTCCTCCAGTGAGGACTTGGGGATTGGAATTCTAGCCACCAGTTACTATGTGACAACTTTCCTTGCCTTTAGAATGTGAGCAAGAGGGTCTATTGTTCTGGGTTATTGTGTGTCAAACAGGTAAAATAATATGTGCGAATGAACCTGGCATACAGTAGACAGTTGGAATATGTTTGTTACATTGAAAGCAAGAGACCAACACATACTCTTTCCTCTGGTTGGATTTTCTATGAGATAAGGCTTTCTACTATTCCAAGATTGAAAAGTTTAGACACTGTAGAAATGAAGACTTTGTGAGGCCCCCAGATGGTAGAAAGGCAGAGTGATACCCTTAGGATTCTCCCTTGCAGGTAGGGCCTGGTAGGGTTCCCAGGTAACTTTATCCATCCTGTGACATCAGCCACCACCCAGGCATCTCCCCAAAGCCCTGGACCTGAGAACTCATTGGTCTCCCAGACTTGGATGTTCCAAAGATCTAAAGCTCAATCAGGCCACACGGAGCTCTCAATCCCTGGCCAAGCCTGTACCTCTTGATTTCTCCCTTCAGTGGCTGGCAGCACCGTCCACATGGAGACATTGAGACACAAACCCAGGAGTCCTTCTAGATGGCCCCTGCTTCTCCTAACGCCCTCTGTTTCAGTTAACAATTGCTGTGCAATAATCCACCCCAAAACAGTGGCTTAAAACAACAGATACTGTATTATTTCTCATGGTTCTGCAGGCTTCCTGGGCTCAGCTGGGTGGTCTTTCTGCTCCATGTGATGTTAGCCAGGACTGTATCATCTGAGGGCTCCGTGGGGCTGAGACATCCAAAAGGGTTCATCACGAGGCTCATAGTTGATACTGGCGTTCAGCTGGAAGCTCAGCGGGGCCGTGCCCTGGGGCACCTACACGTAACCTTTCCATGTGGCCTGGCCATCTCTCAGCAGGGTGGCTGGGTCTCAAGAGACCTGGGCTTGGAATCTGCAAGACTTCTTAGGATCCAGCCTTAGAAGCTGTGCGGTGTCACTTATGCCACATACTACTTATCGAAGTGAGTCACTGGTCCAGCCCAGAAAAAGGGGAGGGAAACAGAGTCTACTTCTTGATGGGAGGAGTTGCAAACAATTTTCAGGCATCTTTTATCTACCACATACCCCATTCACGTGCACCAAGTTTTGCCTTGAAATTAAGCACAAAAGTTTCATCCCAACTCCCTTCTGTATTGTTATTTCTTCAATATTCAAGAATCACTCTGGGGACATTGATCGATATTAGGCACTAAAGAAAATCTCAATAAATACGTAAGGTTGAAAATGTGCAGCCCACATTTTCCAAAATAATACAATATTTAAAGTAAAATTAAATTGTAAAAAAAAAAAAAATCACTCTGGTAGTTCTGCTAAAAGTAATAACCCCAGGCCCCCATCCCACTGTCACTCCTTTAGGTCAGGCCACGCTCCTTCCCATCTCTGCCCTAAATTTAAACATGTGTTGAATTTCTCAACCACTGATGATCCCTTCCTGTTCTCTTTGTCCTTGTGGACTTATACCTCCTTTTCCTCCTTTACTGTACTTTTAGTGATGTTTTGGGAGGGAAATGTAAATGGATGAGGTCAGCTCTCCATGTTTAATCAGAAATACCTGCCTTCAGTTTCCGGCCCCTTTTAATCCAACCTCCCCAGCATTTATCACGATGGTGATTCCAAAACACCAATCCGCCGATGTTCCCTCCTCTGGCTAAACTCCTTCTGTGGCCCTCTTTTCCCTGGACCAATATTTGTGACTTCACTCATTTTTGCCATATGGACCTACCACTTGTACTATCATTTACTTGGCAACGTTCTTTAAATCTGGTCACTTTTCAGCTGAGGTTAATTTATTTTAAGGCGATTATTGATATAGTTGGATTAATAGCTACCATACTTGTTACTGTTTTCTATTTTTTGCCTTTGTTCTTTGAATCTTTTTCTGCATTCTCTGGTGTCAGAGAATTAAATTTTTTTTTTGTTTTTTTTTTTTTAGTGATTGTCCTGAGTTTACAGTATACATTTACAACTACTTTCAGCTCAGCTGGGTGGTCCTTCTGCTTCATGGGATATTGGCTGGGGCTGTATCACCTGAGATCTCAGTGGGGCTGAGACACCCAAAAGGGTTCATCGCGAGACTTGTCGTTGATACTGGCGTTCAGCTGTGAGCTCAGCAGGGCTGTGCGCTATACTATATCATGGGAGATAGATATATCTTATGACAGGGTATTCCCAATTCCTACTTCTTCTCCCTTATAACACCCCAGTCATTCATGTCATGTCTCCATGTGGTCCTCCTGGAGGTAAAACTCACACAAGTGCAAGGCCTTCCTAAGACTGGAACCTCTGGAATTTTTAAGTCTCAGACTTACCGCACCGAGGTCCTAACAGTTTGTCTGTTAGAGTTGAAGTCTTGCGGCACCAGCACTGGCTCCAGTGCAGTTTCTGCTCCTGCAGGAGCTACTGCTCTAGTAAGCTGTGATTCTCTGTATCTGCTGTCTGTCTCTCCAATTTTGGGGGCAGTGGTTTGCCCCATGATTTCAATTCTCTGATGGATCTAGGATGAGTTGTTGATTTTCATTTGTTTTCTTGTTGTGATGATGGAGTAGTGACTTCCAAGCTCCTTAAATGTTGGACCAGAAACTGGAAGTCCTGCTAAATTCATTCTAAAAGCTAAATTTATTTACCGTTAACTGGAAAACCAGTGTCACTTGACATAAATAGAAGGTAGTTGTAAAAAAAAAAAAAACAATGGAAACAAAACGATGTTGTTAAATTATCTTTGTTTAAATGGGAGATGAGCAAATGTCTGAAAGGTGTTAGAGACCAGGGAGCCCCAAACAGAGACTTTCTCTCTGATGTTATCAGAAGAAGGAGAAGAGTAAAGGTAACAACTGCTTCCGAATGGAATTCAGTGTTACTGAAAGTCCCTTCCCAACACCTCCTAAAATGATCTCTGTCTCACATGACCTACAGGAGAACAATCTAAATTCCTTACTTCAGTAAAAGGCATTTCAGACTCTGGACGCTTTTTATCTACTAGGCTCTTTCCTACCACATTCTGCCAGGCACTAAAAACTCTGGCCATAAATTGATTTACCCTGCCAGTTTACTTCCAAGTTATTTATCTGTTTTAAGAATAAGTAAACAATGATGTAGTAAGTATATAAACATGAACCAAATTTAAATAATGCAAGTTAAACTGCCCACCAATAATTTGTGCCTCTTGCTCCCAGCAGCATGGCTTACAAGGCTGCTGAGTGACTGACTCCGGGGAGGGGAGGGGAGAAATGGAGTGGGGTTAGGTCGTCCATGGCCTTGGGGAGCTGCTCGACCAGCCCCAGACCACACTTCTTCTCTGACCTGAGGACAATCACATCCTTGGTGTGCTTAGATTGTTGCTTAAATGATCTTTCCTGTTACTCGGTGCTGAACTCAATCTTGACTGATTTCCCAAATTCACCTGGAAAAGAAGTAACTTTACCTATTTATTTATTTATTTTTGGCTGCTCTGTGCAGTTTGTGGGGATCTTAGTTCCCTGACCAGGAATGCAACCCATGCCCCCTGCAGTGGAAGTGTGGAGTCCTAACCACTGGACCACCAGGGAATTCCCAAGAAGTAAATTTAAACACATCGAAATAAGGTGTAAGAAATCGAATGGTCTCCAAGAAATAAATCAGATACTTTTGCATTAATAAAATTTCCTTTCTTATAGATCTATAAACCTTTTAGTGGATGCATATAAAAATGTATCCACAAAATCAAGTTCACGGCGGGAGTGGGGTGTGTCACCTGCCTAGGTGCTGCTGTGCCCTCCACGGGGGATGCTGGTGGTGAGGAGGCCGTCAGCCATCCAGTGACCGCCATGAAGTTCATTCTGTGTGTCAGCCTTCCTGTGGCTCTGCAGCAGGGACACGGGATGTGAGAGGTACGAGGCATCTAGGTGCATTTGGAATTTGTGAGATCCAGGATGTGTCTTTCGGGGCATATGGGCTTTGATCTGTCCCCACCTTTGCACAGACTCATCCACAGGCGTGCACTGGCTTCAAAGGCTGGCCCCCCCAGCTGGGCAAAGCTCCCTCCCACTAGACTCTTAGGACATGCTCCGCTGTCACCACCTGCAGGTAGTCCTCCTGGGTTCTCCTGCTGTGGGCTGGCAAAGAGTCTGGCACAGAGGAGTGCTGACCAACGTCCCCACCCAGCCCCTACATGCCCCGTGTAGGGAGAGGGCAGTAGTGCCACTGTCAGAGAGAACCAGAGAACATCACCTAGGGAATGGTGGGGGTGAGGATTCTGATCAGATATCCAGGGTGGGGATTCTGGCTAAACTGACTTGACAGGATTTCTGCTAAAACTGGGCAATGCAAAGATAGACACGGGAGCCCCAAAGTCGAGGCCTAATTGAGATGAGCCTCAGACTAAAAGTTTGGTGTGAGAGAGAGTCTTTGTCACACTCGGCTCATGCCTCATCTCTCTGCAGTCCACACCCCATCCCTGCCTGTTCCCTTCTGCCTGGACTTGAACCTCTGCCCCTGTCTGGTGAACATTTTTGTCATTTCTGTCTGCACCCAGGCTGGGAGGGAGCTGTCTGCTCTTCCTTTCTGCCCTCTGGCAGTCCCCTGCCTGTCCTGTCCCCAGACCCGGCACAACCACTCTCTGCCAGCCTGCCCTGCACTGCTGGGAGGGAGGCTAGGATGGACTCGGGGCCGGGCAGGGGCAGGCATCTGAGGGAGGGGCTGGGGCAGGGAGGGGCTCCCTCCGGAAGGACAATGGGCAGAATTCTTCACAATAGTGTCAAGGATCACAGAACCAGGAGGTGTTCCCAAACTGATCAGGTTTCCCACCATCAGCAATTCCCATTTCCACAGCTTAACTCTGTCACCTTGTGCTACAGACTGAATGTCTGTGTCTGCTTCCTGCTCCCCTCACCCCTCAAATTCACACGTTGAAGCCTAATCCCCAACGTGATGGTATTAGGACGCGGGGACTGTGGGATGTGATTAGATCATGAGGGTGCAGCCCTCATGAAGGATATTAGTGCCCTTAGAAAAGGGACCTCCAGAGACATCCCTCACCCTTTCCACCGTGTGAGGACTCAGTGAGAATGCTCCAGTTATGAACCAGGAAGAGGGTTCTCACCAGACTGAATGCGCCAATGCCTTGATCTTGGACTTTCCAACCTCCAGAACCGTAAGAAATAAATGTTTAAACCACCCAGTCTATGGTAACTTTGTTATAGCAGCCCAAATGGACGAAGACACTTTGTTACCTTGAAACCTTGTCATTTTCCACATGGGTTACCTCAACAGCCTTTGGACAGCACCCTGCATCCCATCTGGACCCCTGCTATTCCCACCACCCCCCCTCACCATCCATCTTGGTAAGTGACAACCCACCCCTCCCTGATGCCATTGCTGGCTGCCTGCTGCTGTGGTGCCCCCACTGAGATGTGAGGCCCCAGTCATGGGATGGCCCCACCCCCTCCCCAGACTTGCCCCAAGCTCCTCACCTACAGGCTCTTGCTCAGGCCAGGTCTCCCCTGCCCCACTGCATCCCAGTCTCTGGCCATCTTTCAGGTATGGCGGAAATGCCACCTGTCTCATGAAGGCGTGGGGACCTCCTCACTGCAGCTCCCCTCAGCTCCTGGCCCATGGCTCTCACAGTTGGGACCTCAGGACTTGCCCTCCTCTGGGCATGGAGGCCCTCACCCCTCACTGCTCTGTCCACCCTTCACCCCAGACCAGCCCAGGTGGCAGGCGCTGGAGGAGCTCACGCTAAGGCCAGCCCTTCCCCCTGCCGCTTCCCCGCTGCCCAGCCCACCTCCACCAGCCCCTTTTCCAGAACTCCAACTAACAGGTTAGTGCTGGCCAGGCCAAGCGGCAACGTCCAGTTTGGGTCTCTGTTTTCCCTGTTCTTGCTGCTTCCTGCTCTCTCGGGCTACAGGCCCTGGCGGGCCCTGTGCCTGGGACACACTGCCAACCACCCCTCTCCTCTCTTCTTCTGGCTCAGAAGCAGCTGGTGCAGGGTGGACCAGCCCGGATACAGGCCCACTCACCCTCCCTTTCTCCCCAGGCAGCCTCGTGTTGGCAGAAGTCTCGAGTGGGCCTGGGTCCCTTCTTCTGATGGTCCTTGTGTTTCTGGCCCATCAGCTGCCCCTCACAGAACCAGGCAATTGGAAGGACTGGGGCACATCTGGTTAGCCCATCATGTCCAAAAATGGCATCAAACCCCTACTCCACTTCCAATTATCCACAACATGGAATACTGACGCCTTGTTTTCATTTATAATTGTTTTCAAAGGGCTCTCTATCGCTGCCAGGCAGGATCGTATATTTGAGTTCTGAGAGACCCCACGGTAAATTCAGATGGCCCTAAGTGGGTCTCCCTGTGGGTGGCGCTGGAGTCTTAGCTGAGTCTGGACTCAAGAGTTGGGTCACCAGGTTCTCCTGGGAACGCAGTGAGTCCTGCGGGCCTTCTCGATACTTCTCTTCCTGGTCCCACCCCTCCTAACCTCTCTCTCCCATCCCCTTTCACGCCTCAACCTGCAGCCCTTCTGCCCCCATCGGGTTCTCACACGTTTCTACACACGATCCTTAGGGCCTGGTGAGCCACGGGGCCCCCCATCTCCCCCGCCCTCCCCACCAACTGGAGTAAGCACAGGGTCCAAAGCTCATCGGGTGTGCAATGCATATGGGCTGAGTGTAAACATGTGGACACACACCCAGATCAAGAATTCCCGTTGAGAATGAAGGAAAAGCAGGGATAGGGCTGCTGGCCTCGGAGGGAGTGAAGGATGCTGTTGAGAGCCTGAGAACCCACAGGAAGGGGTGGCGAGAGAGGGCCAGTGGCCAGGACTTGTTGAGATTCGTAAAACCCAAGCAGCGGGGTCACGTGGTGCTTTCTGGAATATCACTGCGAGATGGACTAAAGGGGGGAGGGGAGGAGGAGCTTCAAGGCTGGAACCTGGGTCTCTGCTGTCCAGGAGCCCTGTGAAGATAGGCCTTCCTGGCAGGGGTCCTGCCCCATGGTCCGTGCCTACAGGCACCTGGGGGCAGCAGCCCTGACCCCTGGCAGCTCTGGACTTAGGTGGCTGTAAGGGTCAAGGCCAGGTGACTTCGGGTCATGAGAGGCCCAAGCGTGGCCCATTTGGGACAGCCTAGCACTGCCCTGAGTAGGCGCAAACGTGACGTCGGGCCCGGGGGAGGGGTGGGGGGGGGGGGTCATCTGCAGAGGCTCAGCCCGCCCAAGGCCGTTGGCAAGCCCCACACATCCAATCCAGGTCCAGTGGAGAACAGGCCTGGAAGGAACGGGGTCAGATGGGGTCAAAAGAGTGGGGAATTACATTTATTTGATTCTGAAATAAACACAGATACTAAGGACCCTATCAAGTGGCTTAGGTCTTATATTCTCACAGAACAGTGGGCGGGCTACCTGGGCACACCCGGCTCCTGTAGTCGCAGGCGTGGGGCAGGGGAGGGGTGGAAGTTGACCTCTGACCTGGGACACACTGAACACAGTGGGCTGTGTGGTCACATCACTCAGTGTCCTGGACAGGACGAGCTTTGGGGACTCTGCCTGTCACAAGGCAGGAGGAAGGAGAGGCTCTGGGGGGTCTTGGGGAGGAGACCCTCAGAGAGGGAAGGAAACCGAAGCACCTAGGGTGGCAGCCTCTGCTCAGCCTCTGGAGGTTGGCGGTCAGCTGAGGGCAGAGACTCGGGCAGGGACAGGGAGGGCGGGGCCTGCTGAGCGGGCGGGGTCTGGTGGACTCCAAGCCTGTGAAAATCTGCAGACACACAAGGGGAAGAAATCGGGTCTTAGGTTAGGGATCAGGTGGGAACAGGCCAAGAGGACATCTGAGGAGATGCTGGGGCACTGTGGGCTCCCTGCCTGCCAAGCTGGAGGGTTCTAAGGCAGGGGTGAGCTGTTGGTTCTCTGCTGTACCTGCCCCGTCCCCCATTTGTTTTCTACCTGGCTCTGGGCCCCGACTCTGACTGCATCCCCTGGGCTCCCCTGCCCCTCACATTAGGAGTGGATTTGACCAGTGGGCAGCACAGGCAGGGTGGGAGAGGGGAGGACAGGGCTGGCGGAGTCTCACGTCAATCCCAGCTCCCACCTGGTGAGCCATCTCCACGGCTCCAGCCCTCTGCAGGCCCAAGAGCATCCTTCCCTGCCCCACCCCTTCAGGTCCAGGTGGCAGACTCTGGTGCCTCCATCCCTGCTGCTCCCCTTTACCTGGCCTCTGCTACTCTTGGGAGTTATCTCACCGTCGGATCTTCTCATTGGAACCACCTGGGGTGAAGGGTGGGGAGGGGGTCCAGGGTTCCAAAGCATAGAGGACCACAGGACCAGAGGGGTTGCCACGTAGAAGTGGGCCTACAGAAGGGTCGGGGGGACGGTGGGCATGGAGCACCTCAAAGCCGAGGCTCATCCACAGGGGCTGCTCACTTCTCAGGTCCCTGACCAGGGCCCTACAAACCATAGGCTCTACATTGGCAGAACTTCTGATTTTTTCCATCTTTTAATGAGAGACCCTCAATTTTTAAGTTATTTAGTTATTCATTTTAAAACATTTTTAAAACACCAGGAGCCAAACAATAACCGTGAGGAGCTGGATTCAGCTGGAGGCCGCACAGCAGGTGCTTTGGGCTGGGGAAGGCAAGGCTTGGGATGGGGTGGGGGTGGGGGGGGGTGGGAGTGGGTGGGGCTGCAGGCAGGTTTGAGTCCTCAGTGGGCCTGAGCAGCTCCCCAGCCAGGTGCTGAGGTTCTGGGAGGGAGAAGCTGTTACTTCAGGTAGGTGTGACCCCTCCGCGAGCCCAGTCAGACTATGAGGCTGATGCCCTGTCTTGAGGCGCGGGGACACTAGTGAAAATATAAGAATAATGGTACCCATGGGGTAGGAGCTGGGGAAGCAGCAGTGCCCAACCTCCGTGGGTGCAAGAGCTCACCGGCAGACCCCAGCTGCGGCCCCTGGGGGGCGGAGGCAGGTAGGTTTGGGGAGGGCTGCGGGCGTCCCCTGAGTCCACCAACCTCACCTTCTCACACCTCCTCGGGCGGCCATCTGTCCTTCCTGCTTCCTGCTGGGGGAACGCTTCCCTTCCCAGAGGCAGGCGCTCCCCATGGATCACTTGTAAAGCCTCCAGATCTGAGGCCGTTATTGCATTCATCCAGCTACCCCGGCCCACCGGCCCCCTCAGTCCTTGTCCTGGTCCGTTCTGGGAACCCCCTCCCCCCGCCCATGTTTACCCAGCGTTGGCCCTGCACGAGCTGTAGACGTCCGGCCCACCTGCTCCAGTACTGTGGGCCCATCACCAGCAGGGATCGCCCCCCGCCCCTGCCTGGGTCTGAGGGCACGCGGGCCCTCATAGGGGTCATCGCCTCCCTCCACCGTCGTGGGGCCCGGGGAGGGTCCCGAGGCCCGGGTGGACCTGGCCGGGTCTAGCGCTCGGTAGCGCCGCCCCCTAAATCATGTTTGCATGAGGAAGCCGGGCGGGTTTTGGGAAGCGGGCGGACCTCGCGGGCATCTCTAGGGGCAGGGCGGGGCCGGGGTCCCCAGAGGTGGGGTCGGGCCCTGGGGCGGCGCGGGGCGCGCCAGGGTCCCCAAGGCCCGGGACGCAGTGCATACGAGCGCGGGGACCCAGGTCCGAGGGCGCCCTCGCACCAGGGCCGCTTCCTTTCCCCCCACGCACTCCCCCTCAGGGGCCGCGCTGGACCCCGCGTGACCGGAAGTGCCCCCCCGTGGGCACCGGCGGGGCGGAGCCCGGTGGCGGCACTTCCGGTGCCCACGCGCCGCCGCCGCGCAGCTCCGGGGCCGTCACTTTGTGTAGCGCGGGGCGCGCAGGCCCCGGCCCGACCCCGGTGTCCGGCGGCGGCTCGGCGGCCGGCGCGCGCGGTGAGTGGGCGGCGCGGCGAGTGGGTGGCGAGGCCGGCGGGAGGCGGGCGCTGGCGGCAGGTGCCGGCGGGCCAGGCGCGGGCGTGGGGTCGGGGTCGCGCCGCCCCTCGACGCCGGCGCGGGAGGCCGCGGGGAGGCAGCGGCGCGCAGCGGGGCGGGCCGGTCCGGGTCGGGCTTGGGTCTGGGGGGGGCCGAGCGGCGCTCTGGCCTGGCCTTCCGCGGCCGCGCCCACGCTCGGCGAGGCCCGTGGACCCCCGCCCGGGCCTGCGCGAAGGAGGCGGGCCCCGACCCCCAGGGCCGGTCCGGGCGGGCAGCGCGGAGTAGGCGGGCTGGGAGGACACACACCCGCGACCCCTGGGAGGTGCCCGCCGCCGTCTCGGCTGGAGGGGCGGGGGTTGGGCCGCGGCCGCCCCCGGGGACACACCCATCCAGGAGGGACTGTCACGGCCCTGCCCTGGCTTCTGAGGGAGGCGGAGGCCGATAAGCCCCCTGGAGGGATGGAGATGGCTTGGCGCCCCCGCGAGCTTGCTTAGTGACCTTGGGGGCCTTGCCTGGGTCCTCCCTCTGCAAATGGAGGCTCCGGTGGGCTGCTGTGCCCTGGTACTGGGTTTGGTTCAACACGTGTTGGCAGGTCTGGGGAGCTGGCCAGCAAGGTGAGGGGCTGCCCTTGGGCAGCAGGGTTGACCCCGTGGATACACCTGCACCAGGAGCAACCCCAGGAGAGCAGGGGAGCCCAAATCCGTGGACAAACAGTGAGGATCCTGGTAGTCAGGGAAGGAAGGTTTCTGGGCGGAGATGAAAGCCTGGAAGGCCTTGAGTAACAGGTGTGGTCAGTGAGGCCACCAGACGGAAGGAAGGGGCCTAGATCTACCTGCACCCACACATTTCTTCTACTTCTCTATCTAGGTTCCCTGGATATGGGACTTCAGTGGAGAGTTGCTAAAAGTTTTCTAAGTTTGCCTCTTTCTGTCTGTGTGGTCCTTCTCCCGGAGGCAGGCATCTCGTTAACCGCCCCTCCTCGCCCCGCGCTCCATTCTAAATTCTGCAGCACTATATCCTAGGGTGCAGCCCCGCCCCAGCCCCCATGGAAATAATGGTCTGGGATGACCTGAAGGGTTATCATGATCAGGTCGCTTACCTGACTCTCTGTGGCATCCTGAGCTGGATGCCGGAAGTGAGTTTCTGGTAGGCTGGCAGGCTGGAAAGAGAAGAAAGGAGAGTGTGTGGGTCTGGGGGTATGCCCAGCACACACCTGTCCTGGGGAGGCAGAAGGGGCATCTGCCACCCAAGTTACTGAGGCCCGTTTCTCAAACCACTCTGTTCTGGATGCTGGGTCAGGGTTTATGGGGCGTCTGGCTGTGCTAGGCCCCGTCCCATCTGCAGGGTGACTGACCACCTCCACGACTGCTGGGTCTTTCCCTCCTCTGGTCAGCAGCAGGTGCACCTCTTGGGAGAAGGGACCTCAGGTCATAACCTCTTTAGAGGCAGACTCTCCAGTGGGTTCTAGTCTGAAGGACCCTCAACAGCAGTCATCCTGTTCTGGAACATGACAGTGGGGCCAGAATACTGACTTTTGAAAATCTCATGTTCATCACGTTGACCGCAGACTTCAGAGTCATGTTTTTCTTTCTTCTTCTTTTTTTTAAAAATATTTATTTATTTATTTGGCTGCACAGGGTCTTAGTTGTGGCACGTGGGATGCGGCACGTGGGATCTAGTTCGCCGACCAGGGATTGAACCCAGGCCCCCTGCACTGGGAGCGTGGAGTCTTAACCTCTGGACCACCAGGGAAGTCCCTAAGGTCATTTTATCAATAAATATTTGAGTGCTCACTCTGTGTCTGGCACAAGGAGATTCAGAGATGAGCAAAGGGAACTTCTGCCTTCTTGGAGTTGAGTGTGTATTTAGGGAGACAGGCAAAAAGCAGACAGTTCTGTAAGTATATTAAAATGTGCGTGCTAAGAGGGCAGAGTCCAGGGAACTGTGTGTGTCTTAGGGGCCCAGGGGGCTGCCTCCAAAGGATCAGTGAAGAAGAGGGGAGGAGAGTGCCAGGGAGCGGGAATGGCACGTGCAAAGGTCCTGAGGTGGAACAAGCACAGGGCCACTTTATTCCCAAGCCTCCGGTCCTCAGACGGGGGCCTGGCCTGCAGGAGTGTGCTCTGCGAGGGGGCCAGGCAGGAGGGGCTCTGCTGAGCTTGGCATGGCATCTGGGCTCAGCCTGAATTTGTAGCCCCATTGTCCTGTGTGGCCTGACATCTCAGGCTCCTCCGGGGTTCATGCTCTCTCCCCGGGGTTCTGGGGTCGCTGTATTTGTAGTGGGCTTGGCTTACTTTGGAAGTGGCACTAGTCAGGTCTGAGAGACTGATGGGGCCATGCTGGCTGATGGACCTGTTCTTAGGTTTGCACTCAAAAAGGAGCCACAGAAACTGGCTCGTCAAAACCCATGACTCTGTCTTGTCCTGGGACTTCACTGGGGCTGGTGAGGAATGCGCAGCTGGGAGGGAGGAGTGGCCCCAGGGCCCGTGGTATCCCATCCCTCTTGGGTCCACAGCCCCGGGCTCCGTGCTGTGCGGCGGTGTGGCTGCATCTCCCAAGTGCCTGGGCTGAGCCGTCTCTCCGACGTCGATGTGAGAGGTGGATGCCGTGAGCCACTGGGGCTTCGATGATTCAACACTTAGGATTCTCTGATCCCCAAACGTGAAGAGGTGTCACAGGGCATTTTTTTTTTCACCTTTGCTGGTCTAGTGATGAACCAAATCCCTGATCAGCCGAGCTTTTTCCAGATGCCCTGGACGGAGCCAGGGGTGAGGGGGGCACAGGGGTAATTGCCTGCTCAGGGCCTCTTCTCTGCCGCCTCCCACAGGAAGGTGCCTGACCTGCTGGCTTGGTAGAGTGGGCCCTCCCGGCAGGGTGGTCTTACCTTCCCCCGCCCGTCACACTGCACTGGGGTTCCTGGCCCACCCGTGCTCAGACCTCGGCTCCCACACTCCCTGCCACCAAGTTCGTGCCCAAGTTCGTGCACGTTCAAGAGCTGGGCGAGCATCTCCTCCGCCCCCGTATATCAGGTGCACTGTTCCTTATGGGCTGTGTGCACCCGTTTCAGCTAAACGCAGGCTGGGCCACTCTCGGGCGTGTTGCCTGGACTTGATGCTTCCATGTTCTTGAGGATAAAAACCCGGGATTAATTCCTGGCTTACTCCAAGAAAGCATGGCAGTTCACACCAGGCCTGTTGTTGCCTGCAAGAAAGAGCTGAGGCCGCGTCACGGGGGTCACGGTGAGGGGCTCTTTGGCAGCTTTTCTGTTACAGAATCTAGGTTGTGCCACATGAGATCATGGAAAGAGCTCCAGTCGTGCCTCAGCTCCGGTGCTGTTACTGTATCGCGGGGCAAACCAACCCCACCTCCCTCAGAGGGCTGCGTGCCGGGTGGCTGGTCACCGTCGCCCGTCTGTGTTGCAGGCCGAGCTGAGGCTCCCTTCCAGAGACGATGGCAGCCCTTCACACGACTCCAGACTCCCCAGCCGCCCAGCGGGAGAGGGCGGAGGACAGGTCGGAATGTGATCCTAATCGGGAGGAAGAAGAGGAGGAAGAAAAGGGGGAAGAGGTGGAGGAGCTGGCGGACGAGGAGGTGATGGTGGTGGAGGCCGAGGAGGACGAGGCCGTGGCGGAGGTGGCAGAGGAGCTGGAGGTGGAGGGGGTGCAGGCAGGGCCGGTGCAGCAGGTGGAGGTGGAGGCGGAGGACGACGACGTGGAGGACGTGGTGGCAGAAGAGCGGAGTCCGGCGTCGGGGACCCAGGAGCACCTTAGCTGTGGTGGGGATGCCCAGTCCCCAGGTCTTCAGGAAAAGGGTAAGAAAAAGGAGCTAGTCTTCGGGGAGGAAGTTAGGGGGGGCTTGGGTGGGCAGGCCGGGAAGAGCTCTTTGACCCGACGGGGTGCAGCTGGAGTGGCAGGGCCCAGGTTTTTTTCTTTTTTAAAAAAACTTATTTCATTGATTTATTTTTATTTTTGGCTGCGTTGGGTCTTCGTTGCTGCACGCAGGCTTTCTCTAGTTGTGGCGAGCAGGGGCTGCTCTTCATTGCGGTGCGTGGGCTTCTCATTGCGGTGGCTTCTCTTGTTGCGGAGCACGGGCTCTAGGCACGTGGGCTTCAGTAGTTGTGGCACACAGGCTCAGTAGTTGTGGCTCACGGGCTCTAGAGCGCAGGCTCAGTAGTTGTGGCGCACGGGCTTAGTTGCTCTGTAGCATGTGGGATCTTCGCGGACCAGGGCTCGAACCTGTGTCCCTGCATTGGCGGGTGGATTCTTAACCACTGCACCACCAGGGAAGCCCAGGGCCTAGGTTTTGAAAAGAGGGAGTGGCCAGGAGCTGCTGACCCTGGTAGCTGGATGGACAGACGTCGGCCAGGGCAGTGAGGCCTGATGCTAAAGGCTGGCCCCCAAGAGGTCTCTCCCCTCAGCCCTGCAGGCCTCCCGGGCTCCAGCCATGTTGAGGGATGAGGACCTGGAGCAGGATGAGGACGAGGACGAAGAAGAGGAGGAGGAGGATGAGGACGATTCCCTGACATCTGGGTCTCAGGTGAGCTGCTCCTTTATTTGGGGCTCAGTTAACCAGGCTGGGTTTTCCCAGGGGGATTGGCACCCGCTGTCCTGGAGACCCCTGTTGGCAGGGCAGTGGCACTGTGGTCCTCAGGCCGAGCCCAGGCTATGGGCCAGGACAGGGCTGCAGGAAGCAGCTGGGAGTCTCCAGCCCCAAACCCGTGGGGTATGGTTCCACTCTCCTGGGGCCCGACCCTTCCCAGGCCATTGGAATATCCTGATCATGTTGCCCACCAGCAACTCACCTGCAGCCTGCACAGTTCCGGCAGCCCTGGCTTTCCCCCGGGGTCACGCTGTGCCCTTACCTGGAGCGCCTGTCACCTGTCCAGGCTCTGGTTTCCTGTTGAGCCCAGTTAGATCGGGTGCCAGTGCCCACACTCAGTTTAGTTGGTGCCGCTTGTCCAGCAAGGCATGGGCCCTCACACCACTGACGTGTCCACTGGCTTGAGGCAGACAGTGAAGTAGAAGGGGGTGAGGTGCCCATGCAGCACATACATGGGGTCTTGGGCTTCATTGTCTGTGGACTTCGGCGTGAGTCCGGGCTCTGCCCCATCTGAGCTGAGCGCTCTCCCTCTCTGAGCCTGGGCCCCTAATCTCTGGATGGGAATGGGGTCCTTGCCTCCCTGGGCTGTGACAGGCCTGCAGGACCCTCGTTCCGTCGGGTGTTTGTAGACTTGCAGCTGCTGGGCTGCTGGGCTGTGTCCCCTGAGCTCCACATTGCAGGGTCAGCTCAGCGCCCGCTGAAGTGAGCTCCCGTCCTCTCCTCGTGGGACGCCCCTGCCTCTTGCCGGGGCAGTGTAGGGCAGCGGCCAGGGTTCTTTGTTTTCCAGGGGCTGGTGACCTTTGAAGACGTGGCTGTGTACTTCTCCCTGGAGGAGTGGGAAAGGCTGGATGCGGACCAGCGGGAGCTCTACAAGGAAGTCATGCAGGAAAACTACGGGATCCTGGTGTCCTTGGGTGAGCAGAGCCTTTTGTCCCCAAGAGGCATCCTGGCGCTATGGCTGCCAGGGGCTTAGCTGTCTGAGAGGGTGGTTTCTGGAGCCCCAGGGTCTTGGAGAAGGAGGTGTTGGAGCCAGCCCGCCTCCCAGGGAAGCCCTAGGGACCAGCCTGGCCTCTGGGCCGGGGCGTGTCTTGGGGGGGGGCCCCCTGTGGCCCAGCAGCGCCATGACCCAGGTGGACATGTTCTGGGGAGCTGCAGTGCCGCTCCGGTCTCTGTGCTGTACACTCCTCAGAGGCCTCAAGGGGTGAGGAGTCAGGTGACGAGGAGAAGGGCGGGCACCCTGCAGATGGCAGTGTGTGGAGGGGGCTGGACAGGGGAGCTGGGGATGAGGGCAGGGCTCCAGAGAGAAGGGAGTGTGGGACTTCCCAGCGGAGGCGGGGAGCTGGGAACGCTGGTCCTGGAAGGGCCGGAGAGAGGAGCCAGTGGTGGCGGTGCTGTGTGGGTGAGGGGGGGGCCTGCAGGCGCAGCCCTGCAGCTGCTGCCTGTTTTTTCCGGGGCAGGATACCCAATCCCCAAGCCGGATCTGATCTTCCGGCTGGAGCAAGGAGAGGAGCCTTGGGTCCCGGATAGCCCCCGTCCCGAGGAGGGAGACATCGTCACCGGTGTCTACACAGGTGAGCGTGACACAGACTCTTGCGGGTTTCACCAGACTTCGGCCTGTGCCTTTGCTCTCCACTGCAGCCCCGGTACTGCTGATCTGCACTCTTGGGGCGCCTCTGTGGCGACACAGTGGCACTGGGGGCTCACCTCTACATTTGTGGGTTGGCTCCTCTTGGTTCTGGTCTGCAGAGGCCCAAAGGCTGGGGAGTCTTTAGAGAACCTAGAGGTTCCTGTTACGAATCTTTAACAATGATGCCCTGTCCCTGCCTTGAGCCTCTGATTGTTTGTGTGTGTGTGAGGGTCAGTTGTCAAGTTACCAGCTCAGAGGGGCCAGGTGAGGAGCAGACCGTTGCCCTGCAGTGCTGGAGCTGGGCTTCCGGCTCCCAGGATTGAACGGCTTCCCCGCCCATTTGGCCATCTCCTCTCCCTGGGAGGCCCAGGGTCGGGGCCTGGGCTGGCAGCCCTGGACCTTCCAGAGAGGAGATTCTGGAGAGAGACATACAGGAAGCGTTCAGGGTGTCGGATTTCTCTGAGACCTCGGACATGGCTCTGGCCCTGTTCCTTCAACTTTCTGGGCCTCATTTTTATTCATCTGGAGAATAAAGAGTTTGAACAAAACCCACAGTTTCCCACCCGAGGCCGTCGGACCACTGGTTCTGTGGAGGTGCCCCGTGGAGGTCTGTGAGCTGTTCCCCGTGTGTCAGAGGTTCAGTGGAGGCCCTTGCACGGTGTGTGTGTTTGGCTTTGGTCTCAGGTGATGCCAGCCTAGTGCGGGGCTCTGGATGTCTCATGCCACTCACGTGCTTGGATAGACTGGGAGCAGCTTGTAGAGGTTTTAAAATAAAATACAGAAAAACATGGACAGTGCTGTGTCTACACATGTACTCTTCAGAGTATTTCCCTGTGTACTTTCCATCCTCGTAGCAGCTCTGTGAAGTAGCAGGGGAGGGGTTATCGGTCTCACTTTACAGTCAAGGAAATTGACTTTTAAAGTAGTGATTAAGTCACTTGCCCACAGTGGGTTCAGGCCTCGGGCCTTACTTTCCACTGTGTTTCGGGGTGGCCTTCCTGCCCTACGTCTCCACATTCTCTGGGACCCTCTTGGAATGTCTCCTGGCCTTCAGAATCAGGAGGGCTCTGGCTGGCAAAAAATGTTGCTGCTGCCTCCAGGCTGAGACTGGGATGTAGGTGATGTTTCTCGGAGGGTCTACTGGGAGGTGTGCCCTGTTTCTGGGCACAGATCTGAAAAGCCACCTGGAGAGGAAGGGGCTGTTGGCCTCCACTGGCCAGTCTCCACACGTGGTCTGGATGTGCCCCTGTTCTCCATGCTTCTTGGAGGGTCCTGGGGTGGATCCTTTTGCAGGCTCGAGCCTGGGTGGTCCCCACAATGTGCTCTGAACCTAGCTGGGGTTTGGCAGCTCGCTGAAGGGGCAGGCTCGCTGGGCCAGTGCCTCCGCCTTCCCCTGCGGAGCCGAGGTGGGTGCAGGATGCGGGCACAGGCTGCCACGTGTCCCCTGTCTCCCGGGAGGGGCTGTGGCAGCGAAGGCTGGGGTCAGCTCGGGCAGAGCGAATCTGTCTGAGGTCTCCCTTCTTAACTGTCACTGTGGCCTGTCTGCCAAGTGCCTTCCTCCCCTTTTCTCCCCGCGCTCATTTCTGTGCAGCTGAGCCAGTTGAGAATTGCGAATTGCTGGGTCTGGGCAGGACAGCCGGTGTTCCAAGCCTGGCAGAGTTTCTGTATTTCTAGATCATAGTCTTGCAAAACACAAGCATATCCATCTCTTGTGCTTCTTAACAAGTTGGGCCACACATAAGGTTTGGACTCTGGCCAAACGCGCCCACTCAGGTGCCCCAGGGCCTCTGAGTGCTGAATTAAAGCCTCCTTGCTCTGGCTCCCCTCGACCACCACCTCCCGCTCCCTGGTCCTCACCCATTACCTGCCACCTCTCTCCTCACCCGGCTGAGATAGTAGGCTCCCCCATTCCTTGCAAATGCCCAGTGTGGTCACCTGGCAGATCCCTGCCCGTGGCTGAACCCTATTTCCTGCGGCTGAGGATGCCCTCGCCACCTTGGCCGGGTGCTCTGGCCTTACTTCCTCGTCGCATTAGCTTTTCTGCTCTGCAGGAGGGACGCCACGTGCCCCTGGTCTCTCTGCTGCCTCTGGCTGCTTCCCCACCTGCCACTGCATGTCTGCAAGCCCCAGGACAGCCCTGTGCCCTCTCCTCTCCTCTCTCCGGGTGACCCCTGCTGGGCCAGGGACTGAAGTGCTCTTTGTGCTCACCTGCCCATTCTCAGCCTCTCTCTCCAGCTCTGACCTTGTCTGTTCCGCCGTCTGCTTGACGTCTCCCCTTGGGTGTCTGAGGGCATCTCAGAGTGAGCTAACCCTGAAGTGGCACCACGTCTCCCACCCCGGGCCCCTCCTGCAGCGTCCCTGGCACGTGGTGGGCCTAGCTGGGGCCCGAGTGGTCCTCGTCCCTCTGCCTTCCTCGCCCCAGCCCGGGCCCAGGCATGAGGTGGTCAGGCATGCGGCCACTGGCGTCCCTGAGCTGCTGGCTGCCCCCCACCCCTAGACTTCCCCGGGCACTCGGCACAGTATCTGGGATCCTCTGCGGCCTGGGGGCCTGCACCCCTCACACACCCATGGCTCTTCAGGCTCAACTCCACCGACAGCCTTTCTCTTCAGGCTCTCACCTGCCTCGGGGCTTTGTACCTGCTGTTTTCTCTGCCTGGAGTGACCTTCGTGTGGCTGGCTCAGCGTGTAGGTCCCACTTGAGTCGTGTGTGTCCTCTGACCACCTTGATGTCGGGAACCCCCCATGTCACTGCAGGACGTTCCCTGCGTCCGCAGCGCTCAGCGAGGTCTGGAGTGGTCCCGCCCAGGTGCCTGCTTCCTCATTTCCTCCAGCAGACTCTGTGAGAGCGCGCTGTGTTCTGTTCACACCTGTGCCGCCTCCACAGTGCTCCACTGATGACCCCCCTCCTTGACTGCTGTTCCTGCCCCTCCTGTGAAAGTGAAAGATAGAAGAGAAATACAACAGGCAGGCTTGAACCGGCTTAAACGTTACACAGGAAAGGAGAGAGAGAGTTGAAAAGCGAGCAGGTGAACGCACACCAAAGTGAGAGACTCTGATGGTTGGTGAGCACGGCCAGCGGTTCTGGAGAGGCGCTCGGGGAGCACCCCCTCCCGGAAGATGTGTCAGCCTGAGGACCCCGCAGCGGGGAGGATAGATCCATCGCAGAAACCCAGCCCTGCCGGGAGCCCCCGCCTCCCGGGTGGCCGAATTCCTGCTCAGAGGGAAGGAGGGGCTACTGACGGCAGCCGGACGGGGAGGAAGGAGCCCGCCTGCAGCTTTGGCCACCCCCTTGTCCACGTCCTGCCTTTGTCCCTGGGGGCGGGGCTCTCCCCGAGCCCACCCTGAGTCTCGGTCTGGCCAGAGGGTCAGGAGCAGGTGCTGACTTCACACACACGACTGCCTTCTGGGCCCTGTGCCGTGGCTGGGTTCCTCGGGGAGGGGTTAGAGCAGACCTGCAGCTGACTCACCGTGGGGCCAGGCCTGGGGACAGGTCTCGGGGACAGGACAGGACAGGGGCAGAGGGTGCTCGGGGTGGGAGTCATAGAAACCCTCGGCTTGGTTCTCGGGGCAGAGCGAGTGTCGGCCACCTCCCAGCAGCTCGGGGAGCAGGTGCGCCAGGCAGGTGGCCGCAGGGCCTCCTCCTCTCCGAGGCCGTTTATTCGTGACTTACCTGGGGCGCCTTGGGGGTCTGCTCACAAGGCCACTGGTCGGCCCCCGTGAGTGTCATCAGGCTCAGAGCGCGGGCCCTGGCCTAGCTCATCCTCACCCAGTGTCAAGAGTCCTTAGGAGCGGATGTCTCAGGGAGATGAAATGCCAGCTTCCCCTCCCCAGGGTCCACTTGTCCACTCTCCCCCTGTGGGTTCTGGAAGAGGCAGCTATGTTTGACCTTCTGGGCCACTGTTGGGAAAGGCCCTCCCCCCCCCCCCGCCCCCCCGCCTTGTCAGAGCATCTCCTCTGCCTCGGCCCCGGTCTCACGAGTAGACCTGATGGGTCCTCACTTGGATCCAAAATAGGCTTGCATCCGGGGCGCTGGCAAACCCCCTGGGAACCCTGTCCCCATTGCAGCCGGGGGGTAACCCCGACAATGGACACCGCCACCCGGGGCCCAGACCTCCAGATCCTGGGCCACTTTGGCGGTAGAAGGTGAGAACAGAGCCTGGCCTGGAGGCAGGCTGCTGTCCCCCTGAGTCCCCTCTGGTGGCCCTGCTGCTTCCCAGAGATCTTGTCTCGGGGTGCAGCCAGCTCTGACTGCCAGGGACCTGGATGCCCTTACTGTCCTTTACTCGGTGTCAGTGGTGGCCTCTACCAACTTGCCTTATGTTTAATATTTTCTCATTTTTGGACAAGTGGCCATGCCAGCTCCAGAGCCAGTGATGAGGTCAGGTCCCCTCCTAGGATCAGCCCCCTCTGCAGAGCTTAGCATTGTTTGATGTTTGGCGTGGGGGCAGGGCGAAGGATCACCTCCCCAAGTGGGGGGCTTTCCTACTCTCAGACCCCAAGGAAGAGGTGTTGTGGATGAGTCGTTGGGACCTAGCCTGTCCCCCGCTCTGAGTAGCTGAGGCTGCCACCTGGCAGGCCCTCGTTGGCCTGGGTGTCCACTTCAATCCAGCAAGTGCCACTGACCCTTGGCTGGGTCCTGGGGTACATTCATCCCACGAAGACATTGTACTTGTTCCCCAGCTTGAATCCCCCTGCCTTAGGGACTCTCCAATTAAAACTACTCCGGACACTCACCAGAGTCTTAGGGAAAAGCCTTTTTGAGACTCACTGGAAGAATTTCCAGCTTATCTGGCCATGGGCCCAAACTGCCTGTTCCTCCACCAGCTCCCCTTAGGGGTGCTCCAGCCTTCACAGTGAGGAGCTGGGCCTTTTCCGTGCTGTTCAGCCACTTCTCATCCCTCACCGTGGGTGGCAGTTGGAGATGAACTCAGCTTAGTAACAGGAAACCACTGTCCTTTATTTAAAGCTTATTATTACTATAATAGTATATTATTACTAACTACAGAAAACTTAGAAAGTATTGCAAAGCATGAAAAAATAAAATAACCCATTTTTGTATCCCTTTATACACATGTTTTCTTCGGAGCAGAAATCATGTCCGTGCAGTTCTGTGTCTGGCTTTATGTCACTCAGCACTGTGCTGTGTTTTCCCATGTGATTTATCACCATATGTTTGGGATGCCATATAGAACACAGGACCAGGGCCGAGTCAGGACGGGCATCCCTCCTGGGACCCGACCTTTCCTCGGGGACAGGACTCAGTGTTGAAGGCCACCCAGTCAGGTGATGGCTGACACCAGCCACAGCCTTGGCAGGGGACCCGGGAGTGGTGGGAAAGGGGATTCCTACCTCTGTGTGGGAGCTTGAACCTTCCAGGTACTGGGATTGTGAGGTGGACTACACTGTACGTGGCCACGGTAGACACACACGGGGCAAGGTGTACCAGAGGAAGTTGGCACACAGGTTCTCTGGAACACCTGCGCTGCCATGGACCAGGCCTTTTTCTTTCTGTTTGTTGTGTGACTTAGTGCCTGCTTTGTAAATATCAGGTTGGCCCAAAAGTTCGTTCGGGGTTTTCCATCCCATCCTATGGGAAAACACGAATGAACTTTTTGGCCAGCCCAAAACTAGTTCCCGGCCGGGTGTATCCCGATGGCAGGCACATCACTCTTGTTTTATAAACCGAATCCCTCTCCTTACTCTGCACTGAAGGGAGAGGTCAGGGCGCTGCTGGGTGGAGGAGGGATGGAACTGCAGGACCCGAAGGCGGGTCCTTGGCCTTCTGTGATGGGAAGATGTTTGCAGCTCACCCAGTCTTAGTCAGTTAGGGACCGTTTCCCAAGTGCACAACTGCTCAGAAAGCCAAGCTTCAGAGAGGCTTAGCGGGGAGGCTGGGCTCTGCCTGCACAGTTGCTGGAGCCCTTTAGGGTGAGTGCAGAGAGCTGGGGCCTACAGGCCCCTCTAGGTCTCCTTGGCCCAGGGCGGCCTTTCCTGGCTGTGCTCTGGGGGTGGGAGGGAGAGCCCTGGATGCGGGCCAGCCTGAGACTGGTGGAGAGATCCAGAGGAGGGATGCCAAGCAAAGCTTAGGTGTTACAAAGGCAGGTCCTCAGTGGCCGTGCTGGTGCTGGAGTCTTGGCTGCCTTGGGCCAAGCAGGCCGGGTGGGGGGGGGGTGTGGAGTTCTCCAGGAGACAAGGGGCTTTGGGGAAAACAGACCTGGCGTCTCTGTCTATTTTTCTGGGCCCTGGACCCCTGTTTTGGGCTTGACCCGTGGTCTCACAGGAACCCAGGCAAGATCACCCACTTCGTAGGTGTCCCTATTCTCAGCAGGGTGGCAAGCCCTTAAGGGAGCTGGAGATGTGGAAAAGGGATTAGTTGAGGCTATTTGAGGAGAGTTCACGAGGTGAGGGAACCCCAGCCTTCCTAGGAGGGACACCCGCGTGTGCATTTCTCCTGTCTGCACAGTTCCTCGTAACTCAGGGAGGAGGCGGGCACCACCTCTCACTCCCGGGGAACAGTGGCGCCCTGACCCCGGGCTCCGTGCTCCGAGAGCCTGGGGTCCTGCAGAAATCGCTCCTTACAGGAGCAGCAGTCTTTAAGCAGCTTCTGTCACGGCCTCTTCTCACCTCTCTGTCCTGGCCTTCCCTTGTCGCCTTCAGGGGCCTGGTTCTGGACCGACGACATAGAGGACCACGAGGAGGACGACGACGAGGACTTCCTGGCAGAGGTGGCTGAGGAGGAGAACGAGCCCCCAGGGCTGTGGTCCGCGGCCTACGGCGTGGGGGACGTGCCTGGGACCTGGGGCCCCGACGACTCGGATTCGGCGCAGACTCCAGAGGGGTGGGGTCTTGACCCCGGCGGCCTCGGGGTCCTGGCCGAGGGGTCCGAGGCGAAGCCCTTTCTGCAGGGCCGGGAGCCGGGGGCGAGCCTGCTGGCGCCCTGGGCGTTCCCAGCCGCGGTGGCCGCTCCAGCCGGGCGGCCGGAGACGACGTGTGACGTGTGCGGTAAAGTGTTCCCGCACCGGTCCCGGCTGGCCAAGCACCAGCGCTACCACGCGGCCGTCAAGCCCTTCGGCTGCGATGAGTGCGGCAAGGGCTTCGTGTACCGCTCGCACCTGGCCATCCATCAGCGCACCCACACCGGCGAGAAGCCCTTCCCGTGTCCGGACTGCGGCAAGCGCTTCGTGTACAAGTCGCACCTGGTCACGCACCGGCGCATCCACACGGGCGAGCGGCCCTACCGCTGCGCCTTCTGCGGCGCGGGCTTCGGGCGCCGCTCCTACCTGGTCACGCACCAGCGCACGCACACCGGCGAGCGGCCCTACCCCTGCCCGCACTGCGGCCGCAGCTTCAGCCAGAGCTCGGCGCTGGCGCGGCACCAGGCCGTGCACACGGCCGACCGGCCTCACTGCTGCCCGGACTGTGGCCAGGCCTTCCGCCTCCGCGCCGACTTCCAGCGCCATCGACGGGGCGGCGGCTGCGCGGAGCCTGGTGGCGACGGCCCTCAGCGCGAGCCCTGTGAGACGGTGCCTTCGGCGGGGCCCGAGGAGGCCGAAGCTGGGCCCGAGGGGCCTGAGGTCGACGAAGCAGACGGAGAGGCCGAGGGAGAGGCGGAGGTGAGAGAGGCGGCGATGGAGGCGCCCACCCCCGGGAGAAAGGACGACCCCGAGCCGGACAGGCGGTTTCTGGGGCTGGGCAACGGCCTGGGGGAGGGCGAAGGCCCTTCCTCGCACCCGCTCGGCTTCCACTTTCCCATGCACCCCAAGTCTTGGCTCCACCCGGATGGCTTTCCGATCCTGGGCCTCCCGGACTTCGCGGAGCGGCTGTCGACCGACGGGCGCCCCCTGCCCGGACCCCTGGGGGGCCGGCTCTCCCTGGTCGAGGGCACGGGGCTGGCCTGCGACCCATTCGGCGGCGGTGCTGGGCCCGGGGGCGGCGGCGGCCTGCGTGCGTTCGGGCCTGCAGTCGGAGGGCTGCTGCCGGAGCCTGCGCCTGCCGCGCTGGCCGAGGAGGAGAGCCCGTGGATATGTTCCGACTGCGGCAAGACGTTCGGGCGCCGCGCGGCGCTGGCCAAGCACCAGCGCTACCACGCGGGCGAGCGGCCGCACCGCTGCGCCGACTGCGGCAAGAGCTTCGTGTACGGCTCGCACCTGGCGCGCCACCGCCGCACACACACGGGCGAGCGGCCCTTCCCGTGCCCCGAGTGCGGTGCGCGCTTCGCCCGTGGCTCGCACCTGGCGGCGCACGTGCGTGGGCACACGGGCGAGAAGCCCTTTGTGTGCGGTGTGTGCGGCGCGGGCTTCAGCCGGCGCGCGCACCTAACGGCGCACGGGCGCGCGCACACGGGCGAGCGGCCCTACGCGTGCGGCGAGTGTGGCCGCCGCTTCGGGCAGAGCGCGGCGCTGACGCGACACCAGTGGGCACACGCTGAGGAGAAGCCGCACCGTTGCCCCGACTGCGGCAAGGGCTTCGGCCACAGCTCGGACTTCAAGCGGCACCGGCGCACGCACACGGGCGAGAAGCCCTTTCGCTGCACCGACTGCGGCCGCGGCTTCGCGCAGCGCTCCAACCTGGCCAAGCACCGGCGCGGCCACACGGGCGAACGGCCCTTCCCGTGCCCCGAGTGCGGCAAGCGCTTTTCGCAGCGCTCGGTGCTCGTGACGCACCAGCGCACGCACACGGGCGAGCGGCCCTACGCCTGCGCCAACTGCGGCCGCCGCTTCTCGCAGAGCTCGCACCTGCTCACCCACATGAAGACGCACCGCGGCGCGGCGGGCTCGCCCGGCCAGACGCCGGCCGCCCCCGCGCCCAAGGCCGAGGCACCCGCTAAGGGGCCGCCGAGTGCGGGCGCGGGGACCGGGCCCGGGGAGCGCGGCAGCACCCTGCTGGAGTTCGCAGGCGGAACGAGCTTCGGCTCCGAGCCGACGGCCGCGTTCGCGGGGCCCTCGGGCGCCTACGAGGAGAGCATCATGTGAGGGCCCCAGGCCGACGGAGGCGCAGCCCGCTAGGCCACCGGCCCCTTGCGGCTCGAGCGCCGGCCGCTGGGCGCCGGCCCCTTGCTCTTCTGGCCTCAGGGGGCTGAGGGTCCCAGTCCTGGTGCGGTGCCTTCCCCTCAGCCCCGGTGCACCGCTCCCCGGCCTCGGGCTTCCCTCCTGCCCGGCCCTAGAGAACCGGCCGCCGAGCTCGGATGGCCGTACGGGGGGCGCAGGGGGAGAGGAGAGCTGCGCGCGGAGCAGATGGGGACAGGGGGCGGCAACCCCGACAAGAGACTGCGACATCACTGGATCGATGCGGTGAGGCCAAGCGGTAGGGATGGCAGGCGAAGTGTTATTTATTTTACTCGGATTCCGATATGGGTGGCCCGGGGGACAGGTGGCTTGTGAGTTAGTAACTGGGTTTTACAGCGAGGGAGGGGAAGCCCTTGCATCAAGGGAGGGTGGGGTGGTCGAGGGCAGAGCATATGGCTACTCCAGTGGGTTTGGCTGATGACTCTTTCCAGTTCCTCAGCGGGAGACTTCAGGGACCTTCTGGTCATTTGAGTATGTCCAGAAAGTTTGAGGACTGTGCGCGTGGCGAGGGGAAGCCTCGTGGGTTTTCAAAGGACGGTGTTCCTCCCTAATCCGGGGTGGGGGGTGAAGTGGAGATGCACCTGGGAAAGCTTTTGTTCTGTCTACTGGATATTTACTTCCATGGCTTGTATGGCCCGAAGAATCTGGGAGGAAGAGAAAAAGCTGGAAACCACATTGTGGCCCCAGGCAGATGGGTTGCAGGTGTTTGCAGGGTCCCCAGGGAGTTTGAAGCCTTATTCCCCAGAGTCGCTCGCTGTCTTCACCCTGCTTGAGCACCGAGAGCAGCCCGGCCGTGTGGGTTTTAGTTTCAGCCTCCCCTCTGAGTCCTTGGGTACTCTCGCCTGGGACCACTGGAGGCGGCATACTCGGAGATCCTCGGGGAGCCCAGCAGCCAGGGGCCCCAGCCTTTGGCTCGCTGGCTGCCACCTCTCCCTGAGTGGGTGGACACACGGGGCCCTGCTCTTGTGAGCCTGCCGCTCATTTAGATTTAATAGACAAGTGTAAAGTGACAGAGGTTGGTAGGATTGTTTCTTACCTCCCCGGATTAGGGCCTTATGACCTACTCGGGTCCGTTTAACTCTGCTTCTGTCATTATTCTACACTAGAAGCGAGTGGTGTTTCTGGTTAGGTTCCCGTCTCACAGAGTGGGCAGTGAGTGGAGGCACCGTGGGCCGGGCTGTCTGCCCGGCGGTGGTACACCTCTGGGGGTTCGGACCTGAGCCCGGGGCTCAGTGACTGACCAAGTGTCCAGCTATGCAAGGCCTGCAACCGGCCAGCACCGCTCCTTCCAGGCTGGGCTCTTTCGAGCCATCGGGTCACCTGCAAGGCATCCGCCCCCTTTAATGCTTTCTGGGCCAGTGTGAATGGGGCCAGAAAACTGAAATTTTGAAGCAACCGCATTCCCTTTTAGACCTAGTTCCTTCTGTTTTAGCGTAGACATGGCCCTGGGGCCTGAGAGCCAGCAGCGGGTGGGAAGGGGGCCTGGACGGTGGTGGTAAGAATGGGCCTGGCTGGGTGAGGGCGGGGGTGGGCGGGGTGCTGAGGAGGACAGGGGTTCCCGCAGAGGCGCCGGCGGTGCTGGGCGGTGCCGCCTGTCCCTGGGCTCTCTCTCCCTGCTGTGAGAAGGAGCCTCAGGAAGGGCCCAGGGCAAGGTGCACCAGCCCCGTGGGACTGAGGGCCGGTCCGCGCCCATCCCGCCTGGCACAGCCCTGAGTACCCACCTTTGGTGCCCCTCCTGGGCCCAAGCCACCCCGCAGCTGTCAGCAGGAGGACCTAGCTTTAATAAAGAGTGGACAAATGGGCTTTGTGACTGGATTCCGTGTTGTTGCCACTCCTCAGGGCCCTCAGGGGGGCCCTGCAAGGCGTCAGGCCCACCTTGTTCCTGCAAACGCTCTTTAGAAGTTTTTCTTCTTAGAAACTAGAATTGGCCTGTGAGAAGTCAGCCCAAGAGAGCTTTGGCCCCTGCCACCTGTGTCCACTGTGTCTTCCCGGGAGTCCCCAGTGGGCCTGCACACTGCCACCTGCTTCTTGTAATATGCACACCTATATCGGGACATTGACGTGTGGAGGGTTGTTGTAGCCAGGTCCCCTTCCTGGTGGTCCAGACCCCTGTTCTGAGGCCCCAAAGTCACGTGGGTTTATCCAGGCTCACCTGCTCTGTGCCAGGGCAGAGCACACACCGCCCCCCCCCCCCCCGGGGCCCCAGACACCTTCCTTTGAACTGATTTATTGACTTCTCACCACGTGGTGTCCCCACGACCAGACCTGACCCTCCCATCCTTTCCCCACAGATTTGAAAAATACAAAGTATGAAGTAAATTCTCTTTTCAAGTGTGATTTGGAGGCATCAGAACAGAAGCCGGTATTTCAGTGGCAGGTGGGCATTAAGACCTAGTTTAAAATGGATGGCCTTGAGAATCTTAAAGTCTATTCAGAAAACTTATGTTATTCCCTGAGGGGAAATAAGGCAATTCTGATGGTCATAGAAAAAAAGTAGACAGCCTCCCTGGTTTTGAGAGGATTTCCAAGTTTCTGGAGTCCTGATTCATTCCACAGATGTCAATCTAGCATCTCCCATCATTGCCAAGGAGGAAAGGAAGCCCCCAGTGGCTCATGAGATGTGACCCATGAAAGCTGGTGCTTTGAGAGTCACAGGGTCCTGAATGCCCTCTGGTCTCCACTTAACCTTTATTGCTTGAATTTCCCCATCCTCCTCCCTTTCTCCTGACCCTTTCACGTAATCTCTTCAAACACTTCCTTCTAACTTTTTTTCTTTTCCTAATTGGCTACACATGGAATAAAATATTTTGAAATTTTTGGCTATATTTATTAAATAAAGCTTTATGATCCTTGTTCATTATTTAATTTTTTCCTGATTATAAAATTCACGCTAGTTGTAAAAATTCCAACAGTGCAAAAATGTGTTAAGTACACACTTTTCATTTCCTAAAGAGTCACACTACATCCAGCCATCAGGTACCACGGTTGCTTCAGGAGGTGTGGGAGCACACTTCTTCCATGTACGTGGAAATATTTTAAAACTAGGGACGTGCTTTACATGCTCTCTTACAACTTGCTTTTTTCATTTAACCATGTGACATTCTTTCTTACCTGACAGAGCTACCTCACTCATTTTAACTGCTCCATCGTATTTTCATTTTGTGACTATACCGTCATCTACGTAACTTCTCCATAAATGGCTATTTGGTTGTTTCCAACTTCTCACTGTTGCAAACAGTGCTTCAACATAGATTCTTGTACGTATATCTGTGCAGTTATGTAGATTTTTAAGGTACCTGTTTATATGAGGTAAAGTCCTAGAAGTGCTGTTGCTGGGTCAAAGGGCATGCATATTTAAATTGGGGGATATAGCTAAATTGCCACCGAGCACGGCTAACTCCAGCCCGGCACTGTATACTCCCAGCGCAGTGAGAGGGTGCTAGTGGGGTCCGTGGCCACCTTAACACGGAGCGTCAGCATTCAGTTTAGTCTCGGTTCTTCATTTTACAGAGAGATGAATGGCTTGCATCTCTCTATTTCTTTTTTCTTTCTTTTTTTTGGTCACCCGGCACATGCAGCATGCGGATCCCAGTTCCCTGACCAGGGATCTAACCCGTGCCCTTGCAGTGGAAGCTCAGAGTCCCAACCACTGGGCCGCCAGGGAAGTCCCTCTATTTATTTTTGACATATAAATAGGTTATTTTTTTAAAACCCGTGGCCTTTGCTAAGATGTTTCTGTGGCTGTGGATAGAAAGTATCCCCACCCAGACCAAGTTGGCCTCTCTCAGATTACAGCTCCTTCACTGTTTTTGTGTGACCTGTGTTTTCTGCTGCAGCCTCTCCCACGGTTCCAAGGAGCCAATAGGAGGTCCCCTTTCTTTCTGTTCATTCGTTCAGCAGAATCCCTGAGCAGAGCACCCTACTGTGGGCATGTTCAGTGGCCTCCATCCTCAAGCCCATTAAAACATTCTAATCCCCCAACTCAGTGCTTTGAAAACTGGCTTGTAATCCACAGTGAGAAATCCGTTTTACATAGTTGTGACCTAGTGCATGTGCGCATGCAAACACACACACACACACCACACACACACACACACACTTTCATGAACCAGTACTTAACCCTTACTGCATTTTTTTATCCCACCATATTTAATCTATTTCATTAAAAAAAAAAAAACTCAACCCATGATGAGTCATGACCTGCAGTGTGGAAACCACAGTTTGAATTCCCCTGCACTCCAGCCCCCTTCTGAGTGAGAACCTCCCCCAGCTATGGGGGCGGGGGGTGCTTTCCCAGTGTCCAGGAAAGCGAAGACAAGAGGCTAGGCTGGGACCCTGCAAGACTTCTGTTCGGATGCACCTCTGTCTGAGCTGCTGCATCTAAGGCCGTGAAGGGACTAGGGTGGACCTTGGTGACCTGGGCAGGGGTGCGGGGGGGTGGGGAGCTAGGACAGTGTACCTTTCAGGATGCCCAGAACCCTTATCTCCAGGGACTGGGTATGGGGGCTGGCTGCCTCTTCTCCCTTCTGTCCTCTTCCCCTTCCTGTCGCTTCTCAGAGAGGGGGAGATGCCAGGGCTGGTAATAATAGCCGCTCACACGTCTACAGCATCTGTATCTTAGGCTCTGTTCTGAGCGCTTTATGTGAATTAATTCAATTTAATACAACAAATCTATTATTGTTAGTCCCATTTTGCAGATGAGGAAATTGAGACACAGAAGTCTCCTGCCCAAGTTTTGCCATGATTCAAGTCCAGGCAGTGTGGTTCTCTGGTGTGTGCCTGACTCTTTCGGGAATTGGAGTTGATGGGCAGAAGAGTGGACTCCTTTAATGGAACAAGTCTTTCTTGGGGTCAACCTATCCCACCCACATTGGGTGTGCTGACCCCCTGATGATGGCCCAGGGGAGAGCATAGGACCTAACCAAGCAGTTAGATTGGTCCCTTCAATGTGAAGGGGAGAAGAAATTCTCTTTCTGGAGGGTCACTGGGTTGGTGGGATGTGCTTTGCGTTGCCAACAGGTGCTGCGTTTGTCATGTGGAGGAAGCCTGTCTTGGATTTGCAGAGAGAGAAGGCTGATGCTATTCCTCCTGTCCTTGGATAGAGCCATTGCCCAAGCCCTACAGGGATAACGTTTTGCTCTAAGGCTGGTTGGAGTTGGGTTTCCATTGCCTGCATCAGGTCGAGGCCTGACCAGTATAGGGCAGTCTGGGAGCTTTCAAAATGACAGTGGAGGTTACACAGTTATTGGATGCCCACCTTCCTGACTTTCTGCATTTGGAAGGTTCAAGCTCTCAGGGAGGCATGGGGCCCTGACCAGGACATCTAGCCTGGCCGGCGTGGTGTGTGATCCCAGGGGCTTATGTGCCCTTGTGAAGGTGCCCTCAGAGGTGGCTGTGCAGAGACCAGGTTTCTACATGTGTGAGGGTCACAGGGCGCTGTGCAACCAGAATGCACCTGCTGCAGATGCGTGGGTGGTCGTGGAGTCAGAAGCTCTGTCCTGTCTGTTGGTTTGTTGACTGTGTCTGTGTCAAAAACAACCCCCAAACCTAGTGGTTTAACACAAGCACCATTTGATGATATGCATGGATTCTGTGGGTCAGGAGTTCAGACGGACACAGTGGGGCTGGCTTTTCTCTGCTCCGTGATGTCCGAGACCTCAGCTGGGGGAGACTTGGCAGCTGGAATTGTACACCTGGACTTGGGCTAGCATGCCCCCAAGTGGGCCTCCCTGTGTGGCTTGGTAGTCTCGGGGTGATTGGATACCAGTGATCCCAACGTGTTCCACACACAAGGCAGAAGCTGCATGGCCTTTTGGGACCTCACCTGAGAAGTCACATTGTGTCACTTCTACCATATTCCACTGGTCAAAGCTATTTCAAGGGGAGGGATGTAGAACCCCAATTCTCAGTAGTAGGAATGTCAGAGAATTTCATGGTCATTTTTTTAATGGCCACATCTATCATTCTTCATATGGGTGTTAGCCCCCTAGAATAAAGCCATCTTCATTTGGATTTTTAGGAGACCCTCAGCAGAGTGGCTGCCCCCTGCCCCCTGCTCTTCCTAAAGGGAAACTTGCCACATGTGAAACATATGTAATACATTCCTGTGTATCTCCAGGAATCCTCAGATATGCAGAGAGATAGTCCTGCAGATCTATTACTCAACCAAGAAGAGCCAGCCAAGGACCACCAGACATTTGAAGGAATCCTGCTAGATGAAAGCAAACCACCAAAATAAACAGGAAAAAAATGGTGTGTGAAGAAACAGAGAAAATTCAGGAAACAAGAGGACTTTAAAGACTTATAAATTAGTATCTTCAGGAAGATCACAAGCAGGATGGGATTTCATGGGTGTGGGCCAATTCTGTCATCCACTGGTAGGATTAATTCTGTGAGAGTGTGGAAGGCAGAATTCTAAGAATGACCCCCAGTGACCTTCACCCTTGTATGGTTGCTCCCTTTTGAGGTTGGGGGGACCTATGAATGGGAAGAGATATCATTCTAGTAATGACATTTCCTTGTATTGCAACACTGGGTGGGCTTGACCTAAATGCACGAGACCTTTAAAAGCAATGAGTTTTCTCTGGCTGGCAGCAGAAAAGGAAGAAAGAGATTTGAAGCTCAACAGTGCATGCTGGCTTGAATACAGAGGGGGCCACATGCCCAGGAATTTTTCTCCAGGAGCTGAGGAAAGCTCTTGTGCCACAGTCAGAAAGAAAGTGACGCTCCAGTCCTACACCCTCAGGGATCTGAATTCAGTCAGCAGCCTGCATGAGCTCAGAAACATATTCTTCCCAGGAGCCTCCAGGTGACAGCCCAGCCTGGACAACACCTTGACTTTGGCATTGTGAAGCCCTGAGCAGAGAATCCAGCAGAGCCTACCTATACTTCTTACTTAAAGAACTTTGAGATAATAAATGGGTAAGTTTTAAGCTGCAAAATTGTGATAACTTGTCAGGCAGCATTATGGATTGAATGTATGTGTCCTCCCGAAATCCATATGTTGAAGTCCTAACTCCCCAGTGTGGCTGTATTTGGAGAAAGGAAGCAATTAAAGTTAAATGAGGTCATAAGGGTGGGGCCCTGGTCCAATAAGATTATTGTCCTTGTAAGAAGAGACACCAAAGAGTCTTTCTCTCTCTGACTCTCTCTCTCTGTCTCTATCTCTCTCCCCTCTGTGCCATGTGAAGGCACAGCAAGAAGGTGGCCCTTTACAAGCCAGAAGCACCACTCTTATAATTAATTTTACTTGTCAACTTGACTGAGCCATGGGGTGCCCAAATATATGGTCAAACATTATTCTGGACTGGTCGGAGAGAGTGTTTCTGGATGAGATTAATGTCTGAATCAATAGTTCAAATGTTGGCTGTGTCACTCAACACAGCCTGAATAGAACAATAAGGCTGAGTAAGGGAGAATTCCCCCTTTGAACTGGGACATTGGTGTTCTGCCTTTGGACTCAGACTGGAATTATAGCATCAGCTCTCCTGGGTCTCCAGCATGTCAACTGCATATCTTGGGGTTTCTCAGCCTCCATAATTATGTGAGCCAAATCCTTATAAGGATCTCTTCCCATATGTAGATCCTGTTGATTCTGTTTCTCTGGAGAACACTGACTAATACAGCTCTCATCAGAAACCAACCCTGCTGGACCTTGATCTGGGAATTCTAGGATCCAGAACTGGGAGAAAATTAATTTCTGTTGTTTAAGCCCCCCCCCCAATAGTATATCAGAGATTCATGAAGACATTGCCTGTATGAAATAAGAACTGGATGTTAGGAAAAAGGAACATCAGGGTACAAGAAAAAAACCTGGCAATTAAAAATAATGGCCCAAAAGAAAAACAAAAGAAAAATTAGAAGTTAAAGTTTATCTCTCAGAATATAGAGCAGAAGAAAGAGGCAGAAATAATGACACAAAGGATGAATTCAAGAGTCTCCACACCGAACTTTTCCAGAAGGAAAAAAAAAAGAAAATCGTGATTGAAGAAATTAACAGAAATAACAGATGATAATTTCCTAGAGGTCATGGACCCAGGTCTTCAGAATGAAAAGGTCCACCAAGTGCTGCGCAGAATGAATGGAATTCCATTAATAGATGTAATCTAATGAAAATCCAGGACAACAGATATAGAGAAGATTTTTAAAGCTTCTAGAGAGGAAAAATCAGTCACCTGCAGAAGAACAGAGATACAACTGACATCAGATTCCTCATTAGCATAACTGGAGCAAAGCCTGCAACCTTCTTAGGGAAATTACTCTTCTTTGTACTTTGAGATTTACTCTGGAAAATTTCAAATATATACAAAACTTGAAAGAATAGTCTACCAAATGCACTGTGTCCATCTCCTACCTTCAAGAATTGACGACTGGGCTTCCCTGGTGGCGCAGTGGTTGAGAATCTGCCTGCTAATGCAGGGGACACGGGTTCGAGCCCTGGTCTGGGAAGATCCCACATGCCACGGAGCACCTGGGCCCGTGAGCCACAACTACTGAGCCTGCGCGTCTGGAGCCTGTGCCCCGCAACGGGAGGGGCCGCGATAGTGAAAGGCCCGCGCACCGCGATGAAGAGCGGTCCCCGCACCGCGATGAAGAGTGGCCCCCACTTGCCGCAACTAGAGAAAGCCCTCGCACGAACCGAAGACCCAACACAGCCAAAAATAAATAAATAAATAAATAAAGTAGCTATAAAATTTTAAAAAAAGAAAAAAAAAAAAAGAATTGACGACTTATGGCCAAGTTTGCTTCACCTACACTCTTGCTGACCTCCCTGTCTTCCAGTGCCTTGATTTTTTGGAGGCAAATTCCAGACATCTTATCATTTCATCTGTAACTATTTGAGTGTGTATCTCTAAAAGGTAAGGATTTTTAAAGAAACACAAACCACAATACCATTTTAATGCCTAAACTTACTGACAAAAATTGTTCAATACCATCGAGTATTCAGTGTTCAGATGTTGCTCATTGTCTCATAAATGTATGTGTGTTTTAACAGTTTGTTTGAATCAGGGTCCAGATAAGGTCCTTACATTGCAATTTGTTGATTTATCTCTTATGTCTCTCTTAATCTTTAGGGTCCCCAAATCTTACTTTTTCCCCCTGGAATTTATTTGTTGGGGAGACTAGGTCCTTTGTCCTATAGAGTTTCCCACAGTCTGGACTTTGCTGAGTGTGGATGTGTCATGTTATTAACATTTTACCCTGCGTTTTTGAAAATTAATCAAATTCATGTCCCCCCCCCCCACAAGACTGCTTCATTGATGGTGGTGTGTACTTCCACCAGGAGACACATACGTGTCTGGATGTCTCTCCTGTTGTGGCATTAACACTATTGATGATTATTGCACAGATATGATAATTCACTAGGGGTCACAAAATGACTGTAGTCTATCACTTCTTTCTCATGTATTAGCTGCTTACTTCCCAAAATAGAAGCTTTTCCTCATCAACTATTTCGTACCTTGAGGTACAGTTTGTGTAGGAAAGACAGGAAAAAAATGTTTGAGTCTTTTTCTTCTTTTTTTTTTCCTTAATTATTATTTATTTATTTATTTATTTATGTCTGTATTGGGTCTTTGTTTCTGTGCGAGGGCTTTCTGTAGTTGCGGCAAGTGGGGGCCACTCTCCACCGCGGCGCGCGGGTCCCTCACTATCCCGGCCTCTCCTGCTGCGGAGCACAGGCCCAGCAATTGCGGCTCACGGGCCCAGTCGCTCCGCGGCACGCGGGATCCTCCCAGACCAGGGCTCAAACCCGCGTTCCCTGCATCGGCAGGCAGACCCCCAACCACTGCGCCACCAGGGAAGCCCTTTTTCTTCTTTTTAAAATAAGTTAATGCGTTTTATTTTTTTTCCAGCTCTATTGAGATATAATTGACATATAACATTGTGTAAGTTTAAGGTGTACACTGTGATGATTTAATATACATACATATTTCAAAATTATTACCATAATAAGGTTAGTTAACAGGTGAGCCACCTCACATAATTACCACTATTATTTTTTGTGATGAGAACATTTAAGATCTACTCTCTTAGCAACTTTCAAGTCTACAATACAGTGTTGTTAACTGTACTCGCCATGCTGTACATTAGATTCCCAGAACTTATAACTGGAAGTTTTTACCCTTTGACTAACACCTCCGCATTTCCCCCACCCCCAGCTCTGGCAACCACTGTTCTACTCTGTTTCTGAGTTGATACTTTTTCTTTATCAGTTTTCAAAAACTTGGTTCTCTAGCATCCTCCGCAGGTTTCAAAGAGTTGATTTTTTGAGGATCATTTTAACCCATTGCAGTTACTATTCTTATTAATGTTCAAATTGTTCCATCTATAGCTAACTGGAGCCTCTTGAAGGTGGCTCCTATGTCTTTTTACTCAACACTAATGATCTTTGATAGCTTCCTTACTTCCTGGTATGACAAGATGTCCCAGGCTTACCTTGACAATTTCCTACCCCAAACCTGTAATCAGCCAATTCTCCAAAAGCCCTGATTCCTTTAGAGGGAAATGATATTTAGGGACCACAATTTGGGTGCTGGGGTGCTCAGTGCTACTAGGTGGAATTTTTTTCCTAAGGAAAAAATAATTTTCTGTCTGGAATTCTTTTTTTTGATTGATTGATTGATTGATTGATTGATTGCTATGTTGGGTCTTCGTTTCTGTGCTAGGGGTTTCTCTGGTTGCGGCAAGTGGGGGCCACTCTTCATCACGGTGCGCGGGCCTGTCACTATCGTGGCCTCTCTTGTTGCGGAGCACAGGCTCCAGACGCGCAGGCTCAGTAGTTGTGGCTCACGGGCCTAGTTGCTCTGCGGCATGTGGAATCTTCCCAGACCAGGGCGTGAACCCGTGTCCCCTGAATTAGCAGGCAGATTCTCAACCACTGCGCCACCAGGGAAGCCCCCCGTCTGGAATTCTATATCCAGCCAAGCTATTCTAGTTATGAGGACAAATAATGATATTTTTAGATATGCAAGAATTCAGAAATTTTACCTTCCATTATATCCATGTTAGGAAGCATGTCAGAAATGGAAAGAATCAACCAAGAAAGAGAAAAATTTGGAATGTAGGAAACAGTGGAGCTAGTCTGGGAGAAATAGCTGCCCAGACCAACAGCTATACATCAGTCCAATTTGAACAAGAGGATGGGCAGCTTCAGGAAGTAGGTCTCTGTGAAACAGGGGGAAACTGATAGAGTAGAAAACATGACTGAATGGTTGGTTATGGAAGAGCAGAGCTGCGGTGAAAGGCAGGTCAGCATGTAAAAACGAACTTTGTCTGGGAACAGACAACATGGGGCATCTCAGGGCCATTAAGTGAACTCTCTTTGGGCACAAATTGGATCAGGGAGGAACCAGGGTATTGCTCCCACCTTGAGTGTGCTTGCCAGCACAGTGCTCGAAGCAACAGGAAGATACACTCTCCTTTCCTCCACTTGCCAAGTCACACACAAGCACATCTAACTGGCCAAGTCTAATTTGAATCGAGAACCCTAGCAGCAAGGGAGTCTGGGAAATGCAATATTTAGATTTCCAGCCTCAGTAGTACAGGAAGACACACTAGACAGAGTGAGAATGGGTATGTGTGGCCACTTACCATATCCTTACCCCCCGCCATCAATGTGGAACCCCACAGGAGGCCACTTGTGGACCCCAGAATTTGTGGGGTGAGGCTATCTGGTCCCCAATGTTGAAATGTGTCAGCCCTGCCCAGACCATGGATGAAGCTCCATGCCTAAGACCTGCAAACACTGCAATTTCCATCCACAGAAGGTTCTGGATCTGTTTGTGTATCTGAGAAACTTGGACTGTCTCTTCTAGGAGGTGTCATAGGAGAACTAAGGAACCTTAGAGAGGTCAGAACACATCTATTCTTCTCCCACAGGACAATATTAACTACTTCATCCAGACACCTTCCTAATGTTCTGGACCCTTGCAGTAGAATCACACGCAGTTTCTTTCTTTTTTTCTTCTTTTTTTTAATTGAGATGAAATTTACGTAACATTAACCATTTTGAAGTGTACAGTTCAGTGGCATTCACTATATTCACAATGTTGTGCCTCCACTACCTCTATCTAGTTCCAAAACATCTTCATCACCTGGAAAGGAAACCCCACACCCATTAAGCTGTCACTCCCGATTCCCCCTCCCAACCCCTGGCAACCACGAATCTACTCTCTCTCAGTACATTAGCCTATTCTGGATAATTCGTATAAACGGAACCATACAATATGTGACCACAGTCACTTAGTCATGTCACTTTGCACAGTGTTCGCAAAGCTCATCCACACTGTAGCATGTATCAGTACCTTCTCCCTTTTTGAGGCTGAGTGATATTCCATTGTGTGTGTAGACCACACTTTAGTTACCCATTCATCCATTGATATAGACTGTTTCCACCTTTTGACTGTTGTGAATGGTGCTGCTGTGGACATTCATGTACAGGTATTTGTTTGAGTCCCCGTTTCGGATCTTTTGGGTATAAGTCTAGGAGTGGAATTGCTGGGTCATACAGTAATTCCGTTTAATTTGTTGAAGAATCACCAAACTATATTCCAACACAGCTGCACCATTTTACATTCCCACCAGCAATGTATGCGGGTTCCAATTTCTCCACATACTCACCAACACTCATTATTTTCCTTTTTTAAACAATTATAGCCATCCTAGTGGGTGTGGGCACTGATAAACAGGGTGTAGGCATAAGGATTTCCCATCCACAAACCAAAATGGATGAGGAAAATTTGCCCAGGGTCACAAATTAGTCAACATTCTTTTGACACTTTTCTCCATGGGACTAAATTGCATCCCAGTCATCTGAAGGAGAAAATTATCACCTAAGACCTACATCTGCCTTGATGTCGGTGTAATAAGGAAGAAAATGGTACACATTTTGGATGAAACAGGTTTACAACTAAGGGAAGTAAAGATTTGATTTTTCCCACCCTAGTTCTGACCAGGCAGGACCTTGTCCTTGGCAAGGGCTGGAGCCCATCATTTAGACCAGAGGGTTTAAGCATTTTCTGGGACAGGAAGGCTTCCCTGTTGCTTGTCAACTTGTGTGACTTGAATTATTTCTCCAAGATAGGAAGCCATTTGATCTGGGTATACAGACCTGGAACTTGACTTCCAAATGGCGCTTTGTCTTCCCAACATTGCTTCTTAGGTTCTAATCTCATTTAACTATGACCATAAACAACTCCTTGTAGACTCAAGCAGTCCCATGAGAACTGATAACAAAATCTACTGGGGCAAAGAGAACACTGTGAGGATAGGCTGTCCCTTACTTAAGATTGTGGGGATGAAGAATGAGAAAAGCATGCAGATTCCATGGCTGACTTTGGCTTTACAGAGAGCCTCCCGAGAACAAAGGCAAAGTGTATTAGTTAGCTAGAGCTGTGTAACAAAGCACCACACACTGGGTGGCTTAAAACAACAGAAATTTTTTGTCACACAGTTCAAAGGTTAGAAGTCCAAAATTAAGGTGTGGACAGGGCCATGCTCCTTCTGAAACCTGTCGTGGAGAATTCTTCCTTGTCTCTTCTAGCTTCTAGTGTGTGCTGTCAATTCTTGATGTTCCTTGCTTTACAGATGCATCACTGAAAACTCTGCTTCGTGGTCATGTGGCTATCTTCACTTGGCATCTTTCTCCTTGTGTGTCTCCTCTTCTTATAAGGACACCAGTTACACTGGACTAAAGACACACCCTACTCCACTATAACCTTATCTTAACTAATTATACCTGCAAAGACCTTATTTCCAAGTAAGGTCACATTCTGAGATACAAGATGTTAAGACTTTGACATATCTTTTGGGGGAGACACAATTCAGCCTATAACACAAGGGAAAGTGGCAAACATGGCTAAGTGACAGAAACAGACACAACCCTGATGTGACTGTTTGGGCCCAAAGGTCTGACTGTGTCTGAAGCTAGCAAGGCCCATCCTGGACTTTTAGTTACTTAAAGACAACAGTTTTCCTTTTTTGATATAAGCTCATTTGAGTTGGATTTCTGTACTTGGAGCAGAAAGGGTCCTAAATGGCAAAGCATCCTTCAGGTTTCTGTTTAAACATCTGTTCCTTGGACAGGTCCTCTCTGCTCCCCTAATCTATGTTAGATGTCCCTGTTCTACACTCTTATAGCACTGCATGGGCTCTATCTTTCACAGTTCTTATCACAAGTTACATTATTATCTGTGTTACTGGTTTAATGACTGTCTCCTTCATGAGAAGGATCATGTGATCCAACAAGGCAAGGACAGAGTTTGTTTGGATCTCTCCCCACTGACCAGCGCAGTGCCTTTTAGTAAAAACAATCTGTACAATAAACATGCCTGAATGAATGAATCATTGAATGGGTGACATGTAGACCTAGAGACACCTGGTTTGGGATGGTCTCCAGCTAGTGACAATTCTTTACTGAGTTGGGGAGCCTCTCAGCCCATCTTAATCTTCAAAGCCCCATAACCTCCCCAGCCCAAAGGAAGCAAAGACAGACTACCTTTTTAGAAATTGCTACTAATAAAGGCAGGATAAAAGGATCACATGGACATTAAAAGACCATTAATACAAATGTTTTTATATTTTTGAAAAATTAATACATGCATATCATAAAAATTCAAACATGTTAAAAGGCTTTAGTTAGGAGTGGCAAAAAATGTTATTCTTTTTCTCATAGCTATTCCAGAGCCCCACCTGCTCACCATTCCCTTCCTGAAAGGCACCTGCTGTTATTAACCTCTCGTGTGAATCAGAGAAACTATGTTCATATTCAAATACATATATATCCCTCCCTTCTTTTTAAACGAATGGTGCGTTACTAAACACAGTGCTTGTATCCTCTTAACCATATTTCCTGAAGCTAGTTCCATATTAGCACAATGAGATTTACCTCTTCATTTTAATGCTACATAGTTGCATTGTATGAATGTTTGTTTGTTTGTTTGTTTTTCACTCAGATCCCCTTTAATGGACACCTTGGATGCTTCCTGTCTTTTGCTACCACAACCGATGCTGGAAGGCATGTATGTCCTCTGCCCACACTTGTTAATGTGGTTGGTAGGATAAATTCCTAGGGGTGGGATTGCTGTGTCAGAGGGTACATTCGTGCTGAGTTTTGCCCAAGTAACTATAACAGTGTACACTCTCATCAGCAGCACACTCGCTCCTGTTTTCCCACACCATTGCCAACAGTACGTATTAGCAAACCGCTTGATCTTTAGCAACCTGATGGGTAAAACAGAATGCAATTGTTTTAACTAAAAATGTAAAAATCACTGGCGTAGAGAATATACTATAATGAATAACCATGAATCTTTCATCTATATCCAGACTTAATGTTTTCCTATATTGCATCAGCATTTTTATTTTGTTAGAAAAAAACATTACAGGTGCAGAAGAACTCATCTACCTTTCCCTCTCTAGTTTCATTCTCTTCCTTTTCTCTATGGAAGTGATTATTATATTAATTTGCTGTTCATCATTCCTGTGTTTGTTTTTAGAGTTATACTACATAGTTATGTCTCTAAAACAATATTTTTGAATGTTGTTAAACTGTACATATTAGTCAAGTTCTGTGTATATATAACTATATAAAATTGTATATTTCACCACACATAATATATGTATACATACACACACACATGGTGTGCCAATATATTATACATGTTACTATGAATAATATATACTAATTATATTTTACAGTTATATATAACTATTTAAACTGTATATATTAGTCATCAACTTCATATATTACAACAAAAAGAACATTAGATCAAGTTCAACAAATTAGAAATAGAGGGAAACTTTCTTAGCCTTGTATGGGGTATATAACAAAAACCTATACAAACTTTACACTTGTTGGGAAAACATTAGATGGATTTCATTTAGAACTGGAAACAAGTGTATCCACCATCCTGCTACTGTTTAACATAGTGCTGGAGTTTCCATGCAAGGGCAGAGGTGGTGTAAGAATTTAAGTGGAAGAAATAAAAATGTCATTCTTCTCGGATAACATGATCTAGAAAAATGTAAGAATCCATTGCTAAAATACTAGAACTTATAGAAGTGTTCATACAAGATCAACCGGCAAATATCAGCAGTGTTTCTCTGCAATTGCATTTGCAATTGCAACCCAGCAATCCTAATGCAATCCTATTAAATGGTATTCCATGCGCTTGGAAGGAATGATTTGGAAGGAATGATGTCAATTCTCCCCAAATTCAATGCAATTTCAATAAAATTTTCAGTTGAGCTTTTTGAAGGCCTTGATAAATTTCTGTGGAAGAAGAAGCGTAAAGGGAGTAACTTACCCTACCAATAGGAGGAAAGCACAGACCGTTGGGCAGATGATGTTAGGGCAACTGGCTGATAATATTGGATCGCTATTTAACCTTGTATAAAGAAGTGGATGCCAGATACATTAAAGAACTGAATGTAAAAGTAAAATCATAATATTATCAGAACAAAATGTAGGTGATATCTTAGTGACCTCAGGGTAGGAAAGGACTGAACAAAACTCCAATACCATAGCCATGAGGCAAAAAATTGATGAATTTGATTACTTCAAGGTTTGTAAATTTGTACTATGAAGGACTCCAGAGATAAACTCAATAAACAGATATCAGAGGGGGAAAATATTTGCAATGTCTAAAATACTTAAAAAACTCCTATTAATAAAAGAAGACAGCAGTCTAATGGGAAGGTGTGTATTTTAAAATTTTGTCTGGCACAGAACCTATTTTATTTTCTGAATTGATGTATGAACATATTTCATAAATCTGGAAAGTTCTTAGACCGTACCTTATAATATTGCCTTTCCATCATTCTATTTTCTTCTTCTCAATTCCTATTGGAACACTGGATTAAACTGTATTTTTATCCACCCCTCTCTCAAGCTACCAAAATCAGCTCAAATTAGATCAGAGACCTAATGTAAAACCTAAAACCGTGAAGCTTCTGATAAAACATAGGAGAAAATTTTCTGAACATTTAGAAATGTTAGACAAAGTTTTTTTAGATGCAAGATCCATAAAAGAAAATAAATGATATATTGGACTTTATTAAAATCAAGAACTTTGAAAGACATTGTTAAGAGAATGATAAAACTGGGAGAAAATATTTACAAGTCACATATCTGATACAGGGGTTGTATCCAGAAATGTATAAAATTGTTAATTAACTATACTTCAATTTTTAAAAATTCCCAACAATAAAAATAATCTGATAACAGGATGAAAATAAATATTTCACTGAAGAAAGTATCTGGAATGGTTAAATGTATTATCCATCAAACACAGTTCTTTTCAATTTATATGATTGCCATATAGTTCTCCAGTTAATAAAAATGGAAATGTTTGATTAACTGAGCAGCTGTTCTTTATTGTTTTGCATTCTCCTCATAGCTTGTAAGCACTGAATTGTGCTGACTATGTAATTTGTATTTTATTCCATTAGTGGATATAAAGATTTACTGATTATTTCTAATAATTAAATTACGTATTTCAACTTTTAAAAAATCTCTAAAATTTCAATAATAAGAAAACAAAGGACCCCATTTTTTTTTTAATGGGCAAAAGATTTGGACAATTCACTAAAGTAGCTATATTGATGGCAATTAGGCACGTGAAAGGAAGGTCAGCATTATCAGTCATTAGGAAAATACAAATTTAAACCATGATAGGATACTACTACCCACCTATGAAAATGGCTATAACTAAATAAACTAACCATAGCCAATGCTGGCAAGCATGTGGAACTACTTGAACTCTCATACATCACTGGTGGGAATGTAAAACGATCTGTTTGGCAGTTTTTAAAGTGTTAAATATACATCTACCATATGACTCAGCTCTTCAACTCCTAGGTATTTACATAAGATGAATGAACTGAAACAGGTGGATGAAATGTCCAGTAACAGGTGGATGGATAAACAAGGAATGGTTTGCTCATGCAGTGGAATACAACTTGACAATAAAAAGGAATACAATATTGATACACTCAATAACATGGATGAACCTCAAAATAATTATGTTGCCTTCAAGATGCCATTCAAAAAGGCGTATGATTCCGTTTAGATAAAATACAAAAATTCTAGAAAATGCAAAATCATCTACAGCGACAGAAAGATCAGGCAGTGATTGCCTGGGAATTGGCGGGGGTGGGGGGGCAGGGAGAAGTGAGAGGTGGGGGATTATAAAGGAGCATGAGGAAATTTTTGGAGTCTGATCTGTTCATTATCTTGATGTGATGGTTTTACAGATATATACATGCACCCAAACTTATGATATTGTATACTTCTTTACGAGTTCAATTCACTGTATGTCACTTCTACCTCAATAAAATTGTGCCTCTGTTGCCTCAACACAATGGCTACCTCCCAGCTTTGTCATTAGAATCAAATGAGTAGAAACTTTTAGAATGGCTCTTGGCTCGTTAGTGGTGAGGGCTCAAAACGTGTTGTTTCTTACTGTTGTTACAAACACGGAGGCTCAGAGGAAAGTTTTAAGAAAGGAATTTATTTCTTAGTAAGCAGGCAATATTACCACCTACATAGAAAGCAAAATAGTATAGGAATCAAATGACTTGCAAGTAAAAGTAAAATTTGTTTCATAGTTGTCCTGATATCCGTTTTTTGTACCTTCTTTAAAAAGTGAATTTTTATCTTAAAAAATACAGTAAAAAAAAAAATCCTATTGACAGCACAGCCAATTTCAGGTGTTAAATAAGGATGCTTGCATGACAATTTCCCCAAATTCCCTATAATTCCCATTTTGCAATGGTCTAAATCCTTTGGAGAATCCTGGAAGATTTTCCCAGGAATACAGGTTTGTGGGAGAGAAAGAACCAAGTAGGTGGTCTTTCTTGGCTCAGACGACATTACTGTTAAACATTAATTACTGATAACTTGTATTTCCTAAGACAAGCTCGTGTTTGAGTGATAATCCAGTTCCTGCAACCCCAGAAAAAACGTATGCAGCCTAAAGTGGTTTTTACAAAGAGACCTTGGAGGGATGAACATCGTTCTCTCATTGGTTGAAGAGCTTGCCCAATATGCCCTATGCACCCTCGGGATTGGCTGAGGCAGGCCCGTCGCTGGACTGCTCCCTCAAGACTGGCGGAGTCAGGTTCTCCACGCCCGATACTGCTCCCTCGGGATTGGCTAAGGAAGGCTCTCCACACTCGCTTCTGCTCCCTCAGGACTGGCTGAGGCAGAGTTTCCAAGAGCCATTCTGCTCTCCCAGGATTGGCTGAGGCAGGCTGTCCACGCGATTCTCCCTCTGGATTGGCTGAGTCTCTGAAGTTCTTCCCGCCTTCTCCCCGGCCGCCATCTTGCTTCCTTCCCCCAGGCCCTCATCAGTCAGCCCGCGGTGGAGCCCGGAGGCCAGCGGGTGGCTCAGCTCCGCGGAGGGAGCGGCAGGACCCCGGGGGTGACTCCCAGCATGCCTCCCCTCAGGTCCCGGCAGGTTTCCTGACCTCTTTTGCTCCCGGGCCCAGGCTGGTGTCCTCTCCTTGGCCTGCTCACGGAGCACAGAGGTGGGGGACCCGCAGGCAGGGTCCCCCTAACCGGGCCGAGGCCTTGACCCTTCCCAGCGCCCCTGCGGGCCCAAGTCAAGTCTGGAGGAGCCTCACCTCTGCCTCTGACCCTTGACCTTGGACATCAGTGGGACTCCAACCTGGGGTGATGGAAGATCCTGGTCTCTGTGGGGTTCGAATCCAGCCTGGGCGCCTGAATTTACCCAGGACTTCACGTGCATGCCTTTCCTTTCAAAACAAGGTTGAATGTTTCCCCCCTAACTTAACCAAGTGCCCTGGGACGTGGTTGCTTTTCTTGTGGTTCTGAATTTCTGCCCTTTCTATGCTCCTCAAGACTCTCCTAAGAAGTAGGGTCAGTGTCCCTCACAGATACAGAGCCTTTGGGCTGAAAGCCAGCTTATTCAGTAAATGTGGAGAAAGAGCATTATCGGGATGCTCTAGTCCCCAAGGAGGAGGGCAGAGAGGGAGCTCTGGGAGGGTCCAGGTGGATTTCCTCAGGGAATGAGTGCTTTTTTTCCTCTCCTCCTTAAAGGTGAAGGACGGAAAGTGATACAGATGCAGCTGTGTCCTTACCCACTTCTGTTCTCACTTTTTAGGTGTAAGAGGAGGGAAGAAGACATCATGAGAATACGGGCTCATGTTTCTTCTTCTGACTCAGTTGGCCTCTTTATTCTGGATGTCTGTCCTTCCTCATGGTCAAAGAGAGATGTGGCCCCTTGGATGGAGCTCCCATAAGTTTGTCTGGCGGCATGGCGGAACTGGTACTTTTGTTAGTAGTATGAATCTGGCATTATGCTTAAGAGCTGAATTTGAGGGAAATGGTCACAGTTTTATGACCTCTGCAGGTGACTGAACCTCTAAAAGCCTCAGTTTCCCCACATATATAGGGCAGCACATCTACATGATAGGGTTGCTGTGAGGTACATGTGGGAAGAGCTTGGTACAGTGTCTTAGGCTTTGCTGTGACAAATCACTGACCTCAGATTCTGAGTAGCTCAACCCAACAGGCATTAAGTTCTTTTATTTATTTATTTATTTATTTATTTATTTATTTATTGTTGCGTTAGGTCTTCGTTGCTGCGTGCGGGCTTTCTCTAGTTGCATCAAGCGGGAGCTACTCTTCGTTGCGGTGTGTGGGCTTCTCATTGTAGTGGATTCTCTTGTTGTGGAGCACGGGCTCTAGGCACGCGGGCTTCCATAGTTGTGGCTCACGGGCTCAGTAGTTGTGGCACACGGGCTTAGTTGTTCCGCAGCATGTGGGATATTCCTGGATCAGGGATAAATCCCATGTCCCCTGCATTGGCAGGCAGATTCTTAACCACTGCGCCACCAGGGAAGTCCTGGATATTCCTATTATTTTATTCTTTTCAAATTTTACTTTCAAAAAATATCTTAAATTTTGATGTCTTTTATTTATCACAAGAGACTTTTTAATATATTTATTGTTCACTTATTGATACATCCTGTCCTTTATTAATTCCCTTTTCATATCTTAAAGAAGTGACGATAATGTTGATCTTTTCAATGATTTATAAGAGCTAATACATTAAAATTATAAAGTCTTTGTTTCTTATGTATATTATAAAGACCTTGTCTTAGTTTGTCTTTAAACTTAGTTCCAATTTTTAATCTGAAACTGAAATGTGTAACTTTCTAAAATAAAAACAGTTTTTAGGTTAATGGTTTCTCTGTTATCATATGTTTTCCCTATTGATTATATATTTCTAAAATTCACTATGCTTTAAAAATTTTCTTTTGAATTTTAAAATCTTGAATCCAGGTAAAACTCATTTATTCTAATGTGTGAACTAGGAATTTAACACTAATTGTATTTGAGTGCAGTCACTGGTTGAGCTAACATAGTATATTGAATACTTCCCACCAATCCCAAAGGCCCCTTTACCATTTGGTAAAGTGCTAAATACCCTTTGTCCTAGGCCTGTTCTCTAGCTCATGATCCTTTTGAATTTTTTCCTTATGGTAAAAATGTCAGAAAGATGCGCGCCTAACGCTTCAGCACAGTCATCTCTGGGAGAATGTGTGAGATACTTCCCACCCCCCTTCACTTGTGTGCATTTTGACTTACCTTCAATTTTCGTGTATTGAATCTTAAATTTTGCACCCCCCCTTACTTCTTTTTCATTCACATTTAAAAAAAAATTGTTTGGGGAATTCCCTGGCGGTCCAGTGGTAAGGACTCCAAGCTCTCACTGCGGAGGGGCGGGTTCCATCCCTGGTAGGGGAACTAACATCCCACAAGCCCGGCAGCAATGCCAAAAAAAAAAAAAGACAAAGAAAATTGCTTGGCTGGGCTAATTTGGTTAACTTTTTCATCTGTGTTCTTAAATCTCTCTCTAGCTGGCGGCTGCGAGGAGGCCCCTCATCTCCAGGCGGGGGTGATGGTGATGCAGAGCGGTAGGGGCTGGGGTGCTGTGGGGGTGATGTAGGGGCGGGGGCGTGGAGGGGGAGGGGCAGGTGAGGTCGGACGAGGAGAGGTGGGGATGACGTGGGGAGCGACGGGGTTGTGGGAGTTGGGGCGATGTGTGTGTGGGGTTGGGGGTGAAGGGGGCGTGCCCCGCACAGGCCCCGCCCCACGGTGGGCGGAGCTCGCCGAGGACCTACAACGCGCGGCGTCGGGCTCTGTGCGCAGGCGCGCGTCGGTCCTCGGCGTGGCGCCCTGGTGGTCTCGGGCCTGTCTGGGCGCGGCCGCGCGTGGGGCGGGCTGTAGGCCCTGGAGGTCGCCGCCCTGGTCAGCGCGGGCCTCCCGAGGCTGCGAAGAGGGGGCGTGGGGGCGGAGGCAGAGGCAGCGCCGCCTGGGCCGCGTCCACACTGAATGGGGGGAGACTGGGGGGTCCCGAGCGAACGCGCGGGAAGGGCCGCGTTTGTGGGAGAGGCCGCGCTGGCTGCGGGGTCTCCATCCTCGTAATCGCCGAGGCGGCCCGAACGCGGCCCAGAAGACTGAGCGACAGACCCCATCGGGCCCCGCAGCCCGGGGAGGTAAGACGAGCCCCGCGACGCTGCTCGGCGCGGCGTGGCGCGCGTTCCTCGGGCCCGAATACGTAACCGAAGCGTGTGTGCCTGAGGCTTGCGGCGGCGGCGGTTTGCATCCCGGGTTTCCTTAGTTCCCTTAGACTGGTGTCCGTCTGGCCCAGCGCTGTCCGGAACAGCCTCCGGCCGCGACGGAGACGCCCCGCAGCTGTGCCGTCCAGGGGCCGAGGGCACTTCAGCCGCGGCCGGCCCGCCTTTGTCCTCAGCCTCCTCTTGCGGTCGTAGAAGTGCGGCCTGAGGTCTCTGGAGCTGCGTGTTCTCAGAGAGGCAGATCTGGCACCCGGATGAAGGTTCCCGCTGAAGTGAATTTGTCCCCTAGGCTCTACTGGAACAGAGCATCTCTACTGAGCCGGAAGGAGGGGGACTCCAGGAACGGGAATCTCACAGGGAAGAACCCCCGCTCCCTCCAGCCTCTGACCCGAGACCCATCAGAGCTTCAGAAGAGAAGCGGAAGAAACCCAGAAAAGGAGCGTATCGCCCAGAGGGCCGAGGCTTGAGTGATTTCACCACCATCAGCTGTGAGTCACTTTGGACGAGAGAAGGGAGCTGGGACTGAGTGAGACACGTGGCGGGAGTGGTGGGATGCTGGGGGATTCCGCAGCTGGGAAGCGTTTATCTTTAACCCCACCCCAAATGGCACCCTCCCCTCCCTTCATTCTCCACCAGTTATTTCCAGAAGCTGGGCAGCGCTTTTCTGTCGTTCCTGTTCTTAGAGTCAAGAGTAGTAGTTCCCAGACGGTTTGCCAGGATTATCTATTTTTTTTCATTTGACAGAAGGGAAAAAGCCTGAAAGGGGAGATGACTTGTGAAGAATCGGTAAGAGGCACATAGAAGTCCTGGCATGTGCTGTCCACACGATCGCACGGAAACACGTTTCCTCTTAAAAAAATCCTTTCGAGGACGTCCCTGGTGGTCCAGTGGGTAAGACTCCACGCTTCCAATGCAGGGGCCCGGGTTCGATCCCTGGTTAGGGAACTAGATCCCGCATGCATGCTGCAACTAAGAAGTCCACATGCTGCAACTAAAGATCCCCTGTGCTGCAATTAAGACCCAGTGCAGTCATAAAAAAATAAAAATAAATTGATAAATATTTTTTAAAAAATCCTTTTGAGAAACAGCAAGTTAGGAGAAACAGTTTTTCTTTTTAAAAAAACAAGTTTAAGGCACTTATCCTTTTTTTCAAAACTTTATGAGGATTCTCAGACTTAGGGAGGGGGTTAACATCTTGGTAGTAAAACAGTTACGCAAAATAGCCTTTAGGGTTTTTCCCCCTGCTATATCAGTTTTAATGAAGGCATCATATTTCATATTTTGAGATGCTATCATTTGCTTAATAATTCTGCTTTAAATATTTCTGTGTTAGTGAGGGGGGAACATAAATAGTTAAAGGAGTAGGGAACATTGTGGGTTTAAGGATTCACGAAGGGGCAGATGTTAACCTTCCTCTCCTTCTCCAGGATTAAAGGTTACCCAGCTGGCGTGTGGAAGTTTTTAGGAAGAGCGTTGAGGAGCTCTCATCATCCTGTTCCTCTTTCCTCCTCTTCCAGGAATGCCTTCCCAGGTTTTGACAGTCTTCCAGGAACAACAGAAAATGAACAAATCCCAGGTGAAGTATTTCTTTTCTCTATTCCCTATTTCATTTTCCAGTGGATTTCATGGCTTTTATTAGGGTGTTCATATATTAAGATGGAAAAGTGGAAACAGATAAAAAGCCACCAAAATGGGATTCATCCTATCCTTCCCACCCCTCACCTCATCCTGGGTGGCATCTAGGCTCTACTACCTTTAAGAAGTCATCATTTCTTAAACCTGTCTTTTCTACTTAATTCTTTCTCCCCTTATCAGAGCTTCATCTTCTCTCCCCTGCACTGTTGGAACAGTTTTTTGCTTCTTTTTCCCCTAGGTTAAGTCTATCCTCCTGAGTAATCTGAAATGCTATTCAGATGCTGCCACTTCAGTATGGAAACCACTTGAATAGCTTCTGGCCCTCCAGAGGGAAAAGGCTGAGCTTCTTATCATGAAATTCAGGCTGTTGAGAACAGAACCACTTCCTATTTCTCTTTGTTTTATTAAATATTTTAAAAAATTCTCATATTCTACTTTTTATTCAACAGTGATTGATTAGTGTGTGAGGTACTGAACTGTGTGCCACAGACTCTGCTCAGAACGATATAGAGACCTGGTCCCTTTTTGATGGAGTTCACAGTTTAGAGGAGAAGGTGACATTTAAAGAGTAAACATGTAACAGTGTTCTCCAGTGACCCCAAACCTGACATAACTTCCTGAACACATCTGGTTACCGCCCACCTGTGCATCTCATGTCTCTGTCCTGCGGGCTGACCTAGGAGCCCTGCTCCACTTTCTTTCCTGAGTCTCCAGTTCATCTCTCAGGAGCTAACTTGGGGGAGATCTCTTCCAGGAAGCCCTTCTCCTCTTTCTTTGTCCCCCTCTGGATTAATTGCCCTTCCCCTCTGTGCTCCACAATGTCCCTGCTGTCCCTGTCACTGCACTTTGTCCATTGCGTGGAAATTACCTGTTTGTGTCTGTGTTGACAGGCCATTAGCCCTTCAAAGTCCAGATGCATGCCGTGTTCATCTTCATATTTTCCGTTCCTCACCCTGTGCCTTGCTCCTGGTAGGTGCTCATTACGTGTTTGTGGCTGAATAAGCAAATGGTAGGCTTGGGAACCAAACTCTGCTCTGACTGGGTAATCATCCTACCTGAATACAGAGCAGGGCCATCCAGGAGAATTGGGGTCTCCTTTCCCTTCTCTGAATGCTATCTTGGATCATGCAAGGTGGAGTATTTTTGTTATTGTTGCTTTTGTAAGAATTCGTGTTTGTTTGAACAGTATTAGGTTTACAGCAAAGTTGGGCTGAAGGTACAGAGATTTCCCTTATACCACCTGCCCCCAGACGCCTACAGCCTTCCCCATTATCAACAATCCCCACCAGACGGTACACTTGTTAAAATGGATGAACCTACGTTGACACATAATTGTCACCCAAAATCTGTAGTTTGCATTAGGGTTCACTCTTGGTGTTGTACATTCTGTGGGTTTTGATGAATGTATCACATGTATTCACCATTATAATATTATACAGGGTAGTTTCACTGCACTTAAAACTCCTCTGTGCTCCACCTGTTCATCCCTCCCTTCCCTCCCTGCCTCCCCTCCCCCCACCAACCACTTCATTGTCTCCGTTGTTTTGCCTTTTCCAGAATGTCGTATAGTTGGAATCATACAATATGTAGCTTTTTTAGATTGGCTTTTTTTGACCTGGTAATATTCATTTAAGATTTCTTCATTTCTTTTCATGGCTTGATAGCTCATTTTGTTTTAGTGCTGAATAGTATTCCATTGTCTGGATGTACCACAGTTTATCCATTCACCTACTGAAGAACATCTTGGTCACTTCCAAGTTTGGGAAGTTGAGAATAAGGCTACCGTAAGCATCTGTGTGCAGAGTTTTGTGTGGACATAAGTTTTTAACTTCATTGGGTAAATACCAGGGAGCATGATTGCTGGGTCATATGGTGAGAGCATGTTTATCTTTGTAAGAAACCATCAAACTATCTCCCAAAGTAGCTGTGCCATTTTGCATTCCCACCAGAAATGAATGAGAATTCCTGTTGCTCCACATCCTCACCAGCATTTGGTGTTGTCAGTGTTCTGGATCTTGGGCATTCTAACAGGTGTATAGTGGAATCTCATTGGCTTAATTTGCAGTTCCCTAATGACATGTGATGTGGAGCATCTTTTCATATGCTTATTGTTTGTCATCTGTATATCTTTGGTAAGCAGTCCCTTAAAGTCTTGGGTTGTTTGTTTTCTTGTTGTTGAGTTTTAAGAGTTCTTTGTATATTTTGGATAATAGTCCTTTATCAGATGTGTCTGTTGCAGATATTTTCTCCCAGTTTGTGGCTTGTCTTTCCACTCTTGACAGTGTCTTTGACAGAGTGGAAATTTTTCATTTTAATGGAGTACAGCTGATCAGTTATTTCTTTCATGGATCATGCCCTTGGTGCTGTGTCTAAAAAGTGATTGCTAAACTGAAAGTCATCTAGATTTTCTCCTGTTTTATCTTCTAGGACTTTTGTAATTTTGTATTTTATAGTTAAGTTTGTAATCCATTTTTAGTTAACTTTTGTGATGGGTGTAAAGTCTGTGTTTAGATTATTTTTTTTGCATGTGGATGTCCAGTTATTCCAGCACCATTTTTTGAAAAGACTATCTTTGTTCCATTGTATTGTCTTTGTTCCTTTGTCAAAGATCAGTTGACTACATGTATGTGGGTCTATTTCTTGGATCTCCGGTTTGTTTCATTGATCTATTTGTCTATTCTTTCACTGTCTTGATTACTGTAGCTTTGCAGTAAGGCTTTAAGTCAGGTAGTGTCCGTCCTCCAACCTTGTTCCTCTCTTTCAATATTGTTCGGCTATTCTGGGTCTTTTGCCTTTTTAATATAAAGTTTAGAACCAGTTTGTTGATATCCACAAAATAATTGACTGGGATTTTGAGATTTCATTGAATCTGTAGATCAGGTTTGGAAGAACTGACATCATGGTAACATTGAGTCTTCCTGTTCACAAACATGTAATATCTCTCCATTTATTTAGTTCATCTATTTCTTTCATCAGAGTTTTACAGTTTTCCTCATATACATCTTGTGCATATTTTGTTAGATTTATACATAAGTATTTCATTTGGGGGGTGAGTGAATGTAAATGATACTGTTTTTAATTTCAAATTCCACTTGTTCATTGCTGTTATATAGAAAAATGGTTGACTTTTATATATTAACCTTGTGCCCTGCAAAATTGCTATAATCGCTTAATAGTTTCAGGACTTTTTTGTTGATTCTTTCAGATTTTCTACATAGACGATTTTGTCATCTGACTACAAAGACAGTTTTATTTCTTCCTTCCTAATCAGTATACCTTTTGTTTCCTTTTCTTGTCTTGTTACGTTAGTTAGGACTTCCAGTACAGTGTTGAAAAGGAGTGGTGAAAGGGGACATCCTTGCCTTGTTCCTTATATTAGTGGGAAAGCTGCTAGTTTCTCACCATTAAGTATGATGTCATCTGTAGGCTTTTGTAGATATTCTTTATCAAGTTGAGGAAGTTCCTCTTTGTTCCTAGTTTACTGAGAGTTTATTTATTTATTTTGGCTGTGTTGGGTCTTCATTGCTGTGTGTGGGCTTTCTCTAGGTGCAGCTAGCAGGGGCTACTCTTCGTTGTGGTGCATGGGCTTCTCATTGTGGTGGCTTTTCTTGTTGCGGAGCATGGGCTCTAGGTGCACAGGCTTCAGTAGTTGAGGCGTGTGGACTCAGTAGTTGCGGTGTGTGGGCTCTAGGGCGCGTGGGCTTCAGTAGTTATGGTGCACAGGCTCCAGTAGTTGTGGCGCGTGGGCTCTAGAGCGCAGGCTCAGTAGTTGTGGTGCACAGGCTTAGTTGCTCCACGGCATGTGGGATCTTCCTGGACCAGGGTTTGAACCCGTGTCCCCTGCATTGGTAAGCAGATTCTTAACCACTGCACCACCAGGGAAGTCCCGAGAATTTTTTTAATCATTTCTCAAATGCTTTTTTTGTGTCTTTTGATATGATCATGTGATTTTCGTTCTGTAGCCTGTTGATGTGATGGATTACATTAATTGATTTTTGAATGTTGAGCCAGCTTTGATGTCTGGAATAAATCCCACTTGTTTGTGGTGTATATTTCTTTTTATATTTTGTCAAGGATTTTTGCATCTATATTCATGAGAGATATTTGTCTGTGGTTTTCTTATCTTGTAATGTCTTTGTCTTGAGACAAAGAGGTAGGAATTATTCCCTGTTTCTGTTTTCTGAAAGAGATTGTAGATATTTAGTATAATTTCTTTCATAAGTGTTTGGTAGAATTTATGAGTGAACCCATCTAGGCTTGGTTCTTTTTGTTTTGGAAGGTTATTAATTATTGACTCAATTTAAAAATACAGACTTATTTAGATTGTGTATTTGTTCTTGTGTGAGTTGGGTAGATTGTGACTTTGAACAGATTGGTCCACTTCATCATTGTCAAATTTGTGGGCAGAGAGTTACTCATTATATTTCTTTATTATTTTAATGTCAATGGGATCTGTAGTTATATCTCCACTTTCATTTCTGATATTAGTAATTTGTGTTCTCTCTTTTTCTTAGTCTAGCTAGAGGTTTATTAATTTTATTGATCTTTTCAAAGAATCAGCTTTTGGTTTCATTGATTTTTCTTCATTGATTTCCTATTTTCAGTTTCTTTTGAAATTTCATTTTGATTCTACTCCAGTTTTTATTATTTCTTTTCTTCTGCTTGCTTTTGATTTAATTTGTTCATCATCTAGTTTCCTAAGGTGGAATCTTAGATGACTGATTTTAGATCTTTCTTTTTTCTAAATATATGCATTCAATGCTATAAATTTCTAAGTACTGATTTTGCTGCATCCCACAATAAATTGTGTTTTAATTTTCATTTAGTTCAAAATATTTTAAAATTTCTTTTGAGATTTCTTCTTTCACCCATGTGTTACTTAGAAATGTGTTGTTTAATCTTCTTGTATTTTAGAGTTTTTCAGCTATCTTTCTGTTACTGATTTATAGTTTAATTCCATTGTGGTCTGAGAGGTTAGACATTGTATGATTTCTGTTCTTTTAAATTTATTAAGGTGTGTTTTATGGCCCAGAATGTGGTCCATCTTGGTGAATATTCCATGTGAGTTTGAGAAGAATGTGTATTGTGCTTTTGTTGGATGAAGCAGTCTATAGATGTCAATTAGAGCCAATTGACTTGATGGTGTTATTGAGTTCAACTACAGGCAAACCTCAGAGATATTGTGGGTTTGGTTCCAGACCATTCTAGTAAAGCAAATATCATAATAAAATGGGTCACACAAATTTTTTGGTTTTCCAGTGCCTATAAAAATTATGTTTACACTGTACTGTAGTCTGTTAAGTGTGCAATAGCATTATGCCTAAAAAAATACACATACCTTAATTTAAAAAATGATGCTGTTAGAAAAATGATGGCAGTAGACTTGCTCGATGCAGGGTTGCCACAAACCTTGAACTTGTATTAAAAAGAAAAAAAAGGCAGTATCTGCGAAGCACAGTAAAATGAGGCTTGTCTTTGTGTCTTTACTGATTTTCTGCCTGCTGTTTGTGATAGAGCTGTGTTGAAGTCTCCAACAGTAGATTCCGTCTGTTTCTCCTCGTAGTTTTATCACTTTTTGCCTGATGTATTTGACACTTTGTTGTTAGGTGCATACATGTTAAGGATTGTTACCTCTTCTTGGAGATTTGACCCCTTTATCATTATGAATGACTTTCTTTATCCTTGATAACTTTTCTTACTTTTAAGTCTGCTATATCTGAAAATAATATAGCCACTCCACTCCTGCTTTCTTTTGATTAGTATTATCATGGTGTGTCTTTCTCCATCCATGTACATGGTGGGGAGGGGTGTTCAAACTCTTATCTTTAATGGAGTTTTCCCCCCCATTTTTTTTATTGTGGTAAAATACACATATAAAATTTATCATTTTTAGATAACTAATAAGGACCTACTGTATAGCACAGGGAACTCTACTCAATACTCTGTAATGGTCTACGTAGGAAAAGAATCTAAAAAAGTGGATACATATACATGTATAATTGATTCACTTTGCTGTACACCTGAAACTAACACAACATTGTAAATCAACTATACTCCAAAAAATTTTTTTAAAAAAGTATCACTTTAACCATTTTAAGTATTCAGTAGTATTAAATAAGTACATTTATAATGTTGTGCAACCGTCACTACCATCCATCCACATGACTCTTTATCTTATAAAGCTGAAACTCTGTACCCATTAAACGATAACTTCACATTCCTTCCTCCTCCTAGACTCTGGCAACCATCATTAATTATATTCTCTGTCTCTATGATTTTGACTATTCTAAGTACCTCATATAAGTGGTTTTATGTAGTATTTGTCCTTTTGTGCTTGTCTTATTTCACTTAGCATAATGTCCTCAAGGTTCATCCATGTTGTAGCATATGTGAAAATTTCCTTCCTTTCTATTGTATATACATATCACATTTTGCTTATTTATTCATCTGTCGATGAACACTTGGGTTGCTTTCACATTTTAGCTAATGTGAGTAATGCTGCTATGGACATGGGTGTACAGATATTTCTTTAAGATCCTGCTTTCCATTCTTTTGGGTATATACCCAGAAGTGGAATTGCTTGGTCATATGGTAATTCTGTTTTTAATTTTTTAAGGAACTGCCACACCCTTTTCTGTAACAGCTGTACTGTTTCACATCCCCGCCAACAGTGCACAAGAGTTCCCGTGGCTACACATCCTCTCCAGCACTTGTTATTTTGTAGTGGTTGTCATGTTTTGTTTTGTTTTTTGTTTTCATAGTAGCCATCCTAATGGGTATGAGGTGGTATTTCATTGTAGTTTTTTTTTTTTTTTTTTTTTTTTTTTTTTTTTATAAATTTATTTATTTAATTTTGGGGGGTTATGTTGGGTCTTCGTTTCTGTGCGAGGGCTTTCTCCAGTTGCGGCGAGCGGGGGCCACTCTTCATCGCGGTGCGCGGGCCTCTCACTATCACGACCTCTCTTGTTGCGGAGCACAGGCTCCAGACGCGCAGGCTCAGTAGTTGTGGCTCACGGGCCCAGTTGCTCTGTGGCATGTGGGATCCTCCCAGACCAGGGCTCGAACCCGTGTTCCCTGCATTGGCAGGCAGATTCTCAACCACTGCGCCACCAGGGAAGCCCCTCATTGTAGTTTTAATTTGCATTCCACTAATGATCAGTGATATTGAGCATCTTTTCATGTGTTTATTGGCTATTTGTGTATTCTCTTTGGAGCAATGTCCAAGTCCTTTGTTCATTTTGAATTGGATGTTCGGGAAGTTTTTGGTGTTTAGTTTTAGGGGTTCTTTATATATTCTGGATATTAATCCCTTACCAGACATATGATTTGCAGATATTTTCTCCCATTCTGTGGGTTGCATTTTACTCTGTTGATAGTGTCTTTTGATGCAGAACATTTTTAGTTTTCAGGGAGTCCAATTTGTCTGTTTTTTGTTTTGTTCCCTGTGCCTTTGATGTCATATCCAAGAAATCATAGCCAGATACTGTGTCATGAAGCTTTTGCCCTGTTTTCTTCTAAAAGTTTTATAGTTTTAAGTCTTACATTTAGGTCTTTGATCCATTTTGAGTTAATTTTTTTATCTGAGGTTAAGTAAAGATCCAAGTTTGTTCTTCTGCATGTGGATCTTCAGTATTCCCAGTACCATTTGCTGAAACGACTATCTTTTCCCCATTGAATGGTCTTGACAACCTTGTCAAAAAGCATTTCAGCATAAATTTGAGGGTTTATTTCTGGGCTCTCTATTTTATTCCTTTGGTCTGTTTGTTTTTATGCCAGTACCACACCATTTTTAGTACTGTAGCTTTGTAGTATCATAAGGGATATTGGTCTGTAGTTTTCTTGCAACATCTTTGTCTGGCTTTGTTTTAAGGGTGATGCTGGCCTCATAGAATGAGTTAGGAAGTGTTTGCTCCTCTTCAATTTTTTGGAAAAGTTTGAGAAGGATTTATATTAGCTCTACTTTCTTTCTTTGGCTGTGCTGCGCAGCATGTGGAATCTTCGTTCCCTGACCAGGGATCAAACCCATGCCCCCTGCAGTGGAAGCGTGGAGTCTTAACCACTGGACTGCTAGGGAAGTCCCAGTATTAGCTTTTCTTTAAATGTTTGGTAAAATGAACCAGTGAAGCCATCAGGTCTGGGACTTTTATTTGTCAGGATATTTTTGGTTACTGATCCAATTTCCATACTAGTTATAGGTGTATTCAGAATGCCTATTTTCTTCATGATTTAGTCTTGGTAGATTTTATGTTTCTAAAAATTTTTCCATTTCGTCTTGGTAATCCAATTTATTGGTGTACAGTTGTTCATAGTGCTCTCCCATGATCCTTTTTATTTCAGCAGAATTGGTAGTAATGTTCATATCTTCATTTCTGATTTTAGTAATTTGAGTCTTTCCTCTTTTTTTCTTATTCCATCTAGGTAAAAATTTGTTCTTTTTTAAAAAACAGTTTTTGGTTTCATTTTCTCTGTTATTCTATTTTCTATTTTGTTTACTTCTGCTCTAATCTTTATTATTTCCTTCCTTCTGCTAGCTTTGGGTTTAATTTGTTCTTTTTCTAGTTCCTTAAATTGTAATGTTTGGTTGTTGATTTGAGATCTTCCTTGCTGCTGTTTAATGTAAACGTTACAGCTACCATGGTGATTGCATGTGTGTCTTCACCAGCTCCTCATTTCTTCAGTGGTCACACCTCCCACCTGTGGAGGCACAAGATATCCCAGTGCTTTCTTCTCCATTGGGAAGAAAACAGTAGGTTGATTACATTTAAACTTTTAATGAGGAAAATAAAGATAAATTAAGCTTATCATTATCATGTGGATTAGCAGAATGTATATAGTACTTACTAAAAATGAATAAATTGGGGGTGCTCAAAACTTTACTGCCAGGATGGTGATGAAGTATTTTGGAGACCACTCAACTACACGGAAGAGTCCAGAATTACTGCACAATGTGCTGCTGAACACCTTTGCAGTTCTTCCTCTTCTCGTGGCCCTGCCCTGTTCCCCTGTTCCTGTCATACTGCTGTGTGTTTTTCATACCTCTTTGACTTTGTTTATGTGCTTGCACCACATTAATGAAGATCTGCTATTGTGAATCCCGAACTGACAATACAAAATAGTCATATCTCCTACATTATATAACACTGATTCTAGCCTAGCTCTAATAATACCTTATTACACGATAAGTATTCATAGGTATGATTTGTCTCCTTACCAAGATTTAAGCTCCTTAAAGGCCAAATAAAAACGATTGATTTAGCTCAATATTCTTGGCAAGCTAGGACAGTTTCAGACACATGGTAGAAACTTCAATTTTTTTTGTTTGAATTAATAAGTTAATATACCGTCTGGATTTTCCTATTATGATATCACTTTATCCCACAAAGTAAACCACAAAACAAGGTATAGAATAGGCAGCCTATATAGTATTTATGGTAAACTCTCAAAATCAACATGTTAAGAATTATTTCCCATCTCTCTCACATCACCCAATATTGATCTCTTTGGCTTGAACAGAAGTGTGCTGACCAGGGATCCGTGTCATTCAGGGACATGACTGTGGACTTCACCTGGGATGAGTGGCTACAGCTGACCTGTATGCAGAGGACCCTGTACCGGGATGTGATGCTGGAAAACTACAGCCACCTGGTCTCCGTGGGTGAGGAGTCTTCCCTGTGTAATGCCTCACAGTGTGCATTTCTTTTCTTAGCTGCCAAAACTTATGAGCCCTTGGTGGAGCTTTATGATATTTGTACACCTCATGGGTCAGAAATGATTGCTGCTATTGAGCACAGAAAGAATGTTTCTGTTCTCACTTCCCTAAAGAAAGGTTCAAATGGTCACCATTATCATGTGAATCCTGAACCGGCACCTTCATTGTCCTTCAGGGCCCCGATGTCCAAGCAGCTTGTCCGAAGTCTTAACCCTGTATCTCACTCACAGGGTACTGCATCAGCAAACCAGAGGTGGTCTTCAAGCTAGAGCAAGGAGAAGAGCCGTGGCCATTAGAGAGAGCATTTCCATGCCGGAGTGATCCAGGTGAGTTAGTCATTATCAGGTGAAAAAAAAGAAGCCACTGGAAATGCAGACCCAGATGGATTGGTCCAGAAGTTGAGACCTTTGGTCTCTGTCTCAGTAATTCTGTGTAGGGGCTTCAGACCTTGGGAAGTAACTGAACGGCGAGCCAGCCTGCCTCAGATAACCTGAACCACATTTCCGTCCACCACTCTTAAGTACCAGCGCTTTCCTCTCTGGCCTGACTTTTAGGGAAGGTGACCATTCTTGTGCCCAGCGTTGACCCCCTGCCTGCCTCATCTTAGACCTTTGTTCTTGGTTTCTCCTTTCTAGTATTCATCTTCTCTCCATTTTCATGGACTATTTTCTTTTCAGTTTTCCCCGCAGGCATTTATTAATTCATTCTGCAGATATTCTTACTCTGTGCCACCCACGCTTCTGGTGTCGGGGATATACCGATGAACAAACACTGTCCCAGAGCTCCTATAGCTTATAAGCTAGCAGGAGGAGGAGACGTGAATAAATACGTTTACATGTCCAGCGGTGACGAGAATGGTGAAAAGAACTAAAGCAGGAGATAGAGAGCAGGGTGTGCTCTTGTAAAAGGTGGTTGGAGAATGCCTTTCTGATGAAGTCAGCATTAGAGCAGATAATGAAGTAAGGAGGTGAGTCATGTGGATTCTGGGGGTTCCAGGCGAAGGAACAGCCACAGGGCCAAGTTCCTGCGGCAGGAGTTTGTTGGAAGTGCTCTGAGAAAAACAGGGAGGCCAGAGTGGTGGCAGGGGAGCACCTGAGAGGGATGCTGGTGGGAGGTGACATCAGACAGGTAGCCAGGGGCCAAATGATGTCTTACAGGACATGGCGAGGGCTTTGACTTCATTTGGGGCGAGATGGGTAGCTATTACTGGATTTCTGCAAAAGAGTACGTTTTAAAAGAATTTCTTTGCTACTATGCAGAGAAAATTGGGGACAGGGACAAGGGTGGTGGACAAAGTAAAAGCATAAAGACAGTGTGAAATGCTGGCTCCTGAAATACTGACCACCACTATTGTTAAGGCAAATCTTAATTTATTGCTCACCCTGACAGTCTTCGTAGCATCTTGGAAAAGATTGAACAAAGTCAGGTTATTTATGAGATTTGAGGGTATAGTTTAAAGTATATTTTTTTAATTCAGGGGCTTGATAACCTTTGGGTAAGAATTATGATTTAACAGTTTAGGATTTGTGGACAGGTCTTGGAGAATAAGTAGTAGAGTATCTATGGGAAAGGTGAGAAGTTTGTTTAAAAGGGTTTTCAGGAAGCTTCTGAAATGAACAGTAAAATCATTTGCAACTTTTGTCTTCCTGGGCATGAGTTTCATGGAGCAGGAAAGTCTGCTGGTGAACACAGTAGAACAGTAGTCATGGTAATGCAGAGAGTAAGCTGTGTGGATGTTGACGGTTTCAGCTCTCGACAGCAAAGAGATGTTTGCAGTGGCTCAGATGTGAAGTGAGGGGGTAGACGTGATGAAATGTGGCTCCATGTTTGGAGAGTAGGATTTGCTGTTGGGTAGGATGTGGAGTGAGAGAACGGGGTGGGGAGCCAAGGATGACCTCAGTATTTAGTCTGAGCAACCTGCTGGGGTGGGAGGTGTTCACTGAGATGGGAAAAGTGGGGAGGAGCAGTTCGGGGCAAATTTTTTAAGAAGTGACTTTGAGAAGCGTCAGTGACTTGAGATGATTATTAATTATTCAAATTTAGATGTTGATGAGGCCCTTGAACATACAGATCTGGAGTTGGAGAACAGACAGGAGTGCAGATTAAATTTGAAAGTCATGAGTTGAAAGGTGGTATGCAGACATAACTGGGCCTTGGGGAGTGGATAGACAGGAAAAGAGGCTGCAACCCACAGCCTTACAACATGCAGGAGTCACAAGCGTAACAGAGAAGAAAACCCAGAGAGATGTCTGGAGGCCAAGAAAGGTGCTTGTCAAGAAGGACACAATGAATTTCTAGTTTGAAATTGGAAATATGAAGTCAGCGTTTTCCCCCTTTGTTCCTGTAAACCATCTAAAACCAACTAGGAGATTGAGAAATGAGTTGCAGACTGGTATTTCGTATAAATCTGAGAAATAGCTAAACTTGAAACCATGACATAAGGGGAAGAACTGTTGAAAGCAATAAAAAATCAAGCTGGGTACAGGCACCTGGAATTGGAACCAGAGAGAGACCTCCAGGGCTGCTGACCTCAGAAGGAAATGCAAGGTGACTAACCCTTGGTAAAACATCAGGAAGGGTTTGAACAAGATTGCGGCAGGAACTTCCTTGTTACCTGCTTTGGTTCTGAGAAGCAGAGAAGTGGGATTCAGGGTGGAATCACACACATAACCCTTAGCTGTGTAAAGTATTGGTCTTTGTAGCATTTGGGGGATAAACGAGACTTTGCACGTGAAAATGCCCAGAGGTTTTCTGAGAGAAATAAAAGATAATCAAATGCAATGTTAAGTCCTTGGTCCTAAGCAGCCAGTGCAGGATGCATGGACGTTTTCATAAGAAAAAAAAAAGGGAGAAAGAGAAAAAAAGAAAAGGCAAAAAAAAAAAAAAAATAGTAAGTGAAGAACACGCACCTGAAAAATAGTCATAGAAGAGAGAAATATTGTGACCAAGTATCTCACTATGAATGTTTCACAACTTAATGAAGCAATTGCCTTTATGCAAAAGTACAAGGAACCATATATAAGCACTGAGGGGAGAGATGAAGAGACACAGGAGATTGTCTGAAAGCTTCCAGTGCTCAGGAATGAACTGGAAGAAAAAACATCCTGACAGTAAAATGTGTAGAATTGGAAGGAGCACAAGGAGCTGAAAACATAGTGAGGGGCCTGGAAGAGAGAAACACAGGAAGTGAGCAGAAGGAATGGGAATTGGGGCACAGTTAAAGGGGTCACATGTGGAAGACTGGAAAAGGAGGTTCAGCATGCACACCATCCAGTCCCCCATGTGGAAAGCCAGAGATAATTGAACAGAACAAATATTTAGAGATACATTTCAAGGAAACTTCCTGGTATGAAAGAAGACTGGAGTCTACATGAAAAGGACTAACTTACGGGAAACTAACTCAGAATTGTCGCTACCTTGGTGTATCCTAGGGAAGTTACTAGATTTTTAAAGAAAGAAAGATTCTTTTTGGTCTGCAAAACCAAAGAATTAAGTCATTTAAAACTTTGTTGAGGAATATTGACAAATATAATTGTATATATTTAAAACGTACAGTGTGATGATTTGATGTACATATATTGTAGAATGGTTACCAAGATTAAGATAATTAATACATCCATCACCTTACGTAGTTAACAGGTAATTTGTATGTGTGTTTTGGGGGTGTGTGTGTGAGAATGATTCAGATATATTTGCAACAGCGTTCAAGGGTACAATACCATATTATTAACTATAGTCACCATGCTCTACATTAGATCCCCAGCACTTGAATTAAGTCTTTTTTCTTTTAAATTCTGGCTGTGCTGCTCGGCTTGCGGGATCTCAGTTCCCTGACCAGGGTTTGAACCTGGGCCATGACAGCAAAAGCACTGAATCCTAACCACTAGACCACCAGGGAACACCCCAGTCATTTTTAAGGGGGAGAAAAAAAATCAAGTTGATCTCAGACGTCCATAATAACATCCAGTGCTTTAAAAAGCAGTGGAGAAAGAATTACAAAATCCTTAAGAACTAAAAGTAAATCCCAATAATTTTATATGTAGACAAAATGTTACTCAGCTAAAGTAACAACAGTAAGTTTGAACATGCAAGAATGCAGGGAAATATTGTTCTCGTGAATTCTTTGTAAAGAATCTTCTAGAACATGAACTTAAGAAATGGTAAAGTATAAAACAGCAAAAGATTGTTTTTGAGTGCTATTTATTTAAGTGAGAACCAAGTCTAAATCTGAAGTGGGGATTGATTATCAGGATAGAATTAAAACATAAAGGACTTAAGATTTTAGGATTATTAGATATAAAATTTTAAAATTTGGAATAGCCAAGTCCCAAAATAAACAAAGCAGTTTAGAAGGCTAAGAAAAACTAGGGGGAGCTTGCCCTTTCAAATTCAGTGCTAGCTATTGGCTGTAGTGTGATATTGATGTAAGAATAAACGGATCAGAAGTAAGATTCCAGAACTAGCTCCACGCATATGGAAATCAGATATGTGAGAAACAAAGGGGAGATAATTCAATAAGTGCTATTGAGAAAATTACTCATATGGAGAAAACATTTATGTCTTTTACCATTATACAGAAATCAATTTAAAAGTAAAATATGTAAAACTTCTAGAAGAAAGTATAGTGGAATATGTTTATAACTAAAAGGGAAATATATGTACGCTCTTGATATATATGTATCATCATCTATGTAGAATCCTTATGAAAGGGTTCTCAAACAGCACAAAAAATACTGTTTTAGATGTAAAAAAATAGATTATATTAAGAACATTCGCTCATTACAAAACACCATAAAAATTCAAGATTCATGGCATAGAGTGAGAGAAGTTATTTGTAACATATATAACCAGCAAAGGCTTAATATCCAAAATACATTCATGGCTTTTCTCAAACAGAAATTTAAATAAGGCATTATACATTATTCATTTTACTTAATTTCTGCTTCCTCCCACTGGAATGTAAACTTCATCAGAACAGGGTTTTTTTTCTTTCATGTCTGTGTTTCCACTCTCTAGGATAGTGCCAGCCACAGTTTAGCATTCAATAAAAGTTTGTTGAATAATGAACTCCTACAATTCATAAGAAAAAGTCAAACAACCCAACAGAGAAGTGGACAAAAGACATACATGAAAAGGAGACACAAGTGGGAAACAAAAACACAAATGATAAATGAGAATATCTACAACTTTATTGGTAATCAGAGAAGTAAAAAGTATGACAGTGAAATAGCATTTTCTGTGCTCAAATTTGGCAAAAATTAAGACGTCATACAATAGCAAGCAGTTTTGATCACACGATCACTCTGTCTCCTGGTAAGAGTTTGTCAAGAACTAGGTCTTACAATGTCTCTTCCCTGTACCTCATCTGTTCCTAAGAGTTAAGGTTTTCGCTTTACCCAGTGACTGAAAAATTCCCAGGTCCTCTATCTCCGCCTCATCTGCCCTCTACTCTCCGTTTTACCTGAGATGTTCCAGTCCTTTCGTTGTCAGTGTGGCAAAAAACTAACCCTAAAATCATTTCTTCCAAATTGTAAATCTTCTCACATTCCTTATTTCCACTTATTTGGGTTCTAACACTTTTCTTCTCCCGTATCTGACAACCATGAAAAGCACCTGTAATACTGATCTGTCCATAGTTGCTCTTATTTTTAATTTTCTTTTGAAAACTATCTTCTATAGTTTTTTTTCTTACCTTCCAGTGACCTTTCTCAAAACCAGAACCTTATTCTCTGATGCCTTATTTCATTCCTAATTGTAAGTATATATATTTAAATCTAAAGCATCTGTTTCGTCTTGTTGCTGGCCTTATATAATCCTAGGGTTGTCCTCTATTACTTACGACACCTCTTCTTAAACATATCAGTCTATATTCATCCTTTTTTGTTGATGTTACTCAAAAACTCATGGTAAGTTCCATTTGATCCTTCTTCTAAATACTGCTCATACATCTTACCCACATCTGCACCTCTTCTTGAGGTTTGCCTGTCCAGATCCTTAAGAAAGGGCTTAGGACTGTGCCTGGCATGTAGTTAATGCTTGTTGTGCGTATTTTACACTTAGTTTATGTTTGAGCTCAGGTACTCACCTCTGTTTTGAAGTGCTCCTTACTCTCTCCCCTCTTAGAATTCCCATTTCACTTAGCAGCTGAGCCACAAGGAATTCAGACCTCATCATATACTGTGACACCTGAGAGCATCTGGTTATTGCTGAGGCTTTTGTCCCCATCTGGAGGGCCTCTTTTTTTTTTTTTTAACTCTTCCTTAATTTGATGTATAATATATAATAGATATGCTCATCTATTAATACTGATAGATACGTTTTTTCAGAAAGCATTTCCTAAGTACATAGGCCTACATCACTTACCTGTAGATTCTGATTCATAGGGTACATGGATTGACATGGGGCTATGACAGTCTATACTCCATGTTTTGTTTCTGTTTTTTTTATAAATTTGTTTTTATTTATTTGTTTATTTTTGGCTGCATTGGGTCTTCGTTGCTGCACGTGGGCTTTCTCTAGTTGCGGCGAGCAGGGGCTACTCTTTGTTGTGATGCCTGGGCTTCTCATTGTGGTGGCTTCTCGTTGCGGAGCATGGGCTCTAGGCGCGTGGGCTCAGTAGTTGTGGCTCATGGGCTGTAGAGCACAGGCTCAGTAGTTATGGCGCATGGGCTTAGTTGCTCTGCGGCATGTGGGATCTTCCCAGACCAGGGCCCGAACCCATATCCCCTGCACTGGCAGGCGGATTCTTAACCTCTGTGCCACCAGGGAATCTATACTCCATGTTTTGAATAAAAATTTCCAGGTTATTCTGTGGGGGAGGGATAAATTAGGAGGTTGGGATTAACATATACACAATACTATATATAAAGTAGATAATCAACAAGGACCTACTGTATAGCACAGGGAAATCTACTCAGTACTCTCTAATAACCTATATGGGGAAAGAATCTAAAAAAGAATAGGTATGTGTATATGTATAACTGAATCACTTTGCTGTACACCTGAAACTAACACAACATTGTAAATCAACCATACTCCAATACAAAATAAAAATAATTAAGAAAATTTTCCAGGTAATTCTGATGCTTTTTGAGGGCCACCAACTGAATGTCTACTCAGAGGGACTCAAAGGCAACTGGAGATACATTAAAACCTGCTAGGAGCATAGGCTGTAGTTGGGAGAAAGAAACAAAATTGTGTGATATATATTGAAATTCAGTGTTACCAAGTGCTATTGGATAAAAGTCCTTTCCATAGTGTGTTAATAAAAAGTATAGGTAGTGACTATTTCAGTGTTGGAGAAGATGGACTTGGAGGCATCATTTGAAAAAAAGTATGTGAGGAAGGGAGAGGGAGAGAGGGAAGAAGGGGGGAGGAAAGGGGAAAGATACATTTCCTGGAGAACGTCTGAGTTTTTAGTAGAACCAAAGCTGAAAAGCAGACTTCTGAATGTAAGAACCTATCAGACTTGTGGCCTGTGATTGGGAATAAATATTTTAAAAAATATTTATTGTGTATTTTTGTAAGGATATCTTGAACAACTAATATGTCTTATTTTGCCCATTGGCTTACAGATAGTGGGCTGTATCCGTGTATGTACAGATAATTTGTTTTATCCCACACCTAAGACTTCCTCTGGTATTTCTCCTGAAATCCATGTACACTAATATTTCTCACTCTACTTCTGTTCATGGTTTTCGTTGGGATAATAACCCAGTTATCTATGAGTTTCCCTTAGCTCACTGTTCCTTGTGTTTAGTCTCTTCTTCTCTTTTTAGTTCTGAAGGTCTTATTTTTAAAACAGCAAATATATGTGTGTGCATTATAGTTTTACTCTCCCTTTTCCACTATAGCAGGTGTTTTCTATTTTTCTTTTTTCTGATCTAAGGGGATATATATGCTTGGGATTTGGGGATTTCATCCTAGGAGCTTGGGACTAAAAAATGAGAATCACTGATGTAATAAATTTTATTTACGTAGGAAATGTGTTAGCATTTTTAAAGTACACCTAATTTTTCTTATTTATGACCTTATAGACAGAAGCCAGGAAAACCAAGATAAACATTTGTGGCGAGTTTCACTCATAAACAAAAAAACACTGACTAAGAAGAGAGATAATGTTTTCAGAAAAACACCCTGTCAATATGACTTACATGGAATGAGTTTGAAAAATGTTTCAGAATCCGTTATTAGTGATAAAAATCATTCAAGTAAGAACTCTAATGAAATTAATGCATGTGGGAAGTTGCTTCTTGATAATAATCAAGAAAATACTCATCCTGGAAAGAAATCTGATGAACATAACCAAGATGGAAAATCTCTAAGTCATAATAAGGACCCTACTGGGCAACAGAAAATTCAGCCTCTGGGACCACCTGTTGAAGGTCATGAATGTGGGGCAGCTGTCCTTAGTGAGGCAGCCATCATCACACCTCAGAGGACCCAAACTGAAGAGAAGCCCCAGGATTATAAGGAACAGGGGGAAAATACCAGTGACAAGTCAACCCTTAAAGTCCAGCAGGAAATTCACACAAAGGAGAATCATTCTGAAGTTAATGAGTGTGAGAAGTCAACCCTCTTTAAACATCAGGAAGTTAACATGGAGGAGGAAACCCACGAATCAAATGAAAATGAGAATAATTCCAGCAAGAAGTCCCATCTCACTCAACTTCATAAAACTCACAAGGGAGAACATTTGAATGCAGTCACTGCAAGAAATCTTTTTACCAGGAATCCCACCTCACTCAACATCAGAAAATACACACAAGAGAGGAACCATGTGAAAGTAATAAATGTGGGAAAACCTTCCAGAAATCACAACCCACTGACCCTCAGAGAACCCACACAGGAGAGAAACCCCATGAATGTGATAAAGCCCCTGGAAAGTCGGCCATTACTGACCAGCAGAGGACACAGTCAGAAAAGAAGCTTCATGTATGTAATGAATGCAAGAAATCTTTTCGTCATTGCTCAGCTCTAAAGGTCCATCAGAGAATTCACACAGGAGAGAAGCCCTATCAATGTAAGGATTATGGGAAGTCCTATGCAAAATCAAACTTCAACCATCAGAGAACTCACACGGGAGAAACCATATGAATGTAAAGATTGTGGGAAATCCTTCTGTGTGAAATCAAACCTAACTAAGCATCAGAAAACGCATACGGGGGTTTCCCTGGTGGTGCAGTGGTTGAGAGTCTGCCTGCCAGTGCAGGGGACACGGGTTCGAGCCCTGGTCCGGGAAGATCCCACATGCCGCGGAGCAACTGGGTCCGTGAGCCACAATTACTGAGCCTGCGCGTCTGGAGCCTGTGCTCCACAACAAGAGAGGCCACGACAGTGAGAGGCCCGCGCACCGCGATGAAGAGTGGCCCCCGCTCTCTGCAACTAGAGAAAGCCCTCGCACAGAAATGAAGACCCAACACAGCCAAAAATAAATAAAATAAATAAATTTAGAAAACGCATACGGGGGAGAAACCTTTCAAATGCAATGAATGTGGGAAAACTTTCTCACAGAAGTCACAATTTGCTGATCATCAGAGAACACACACAGGGGAGAAACCCTACAAATGTACTGAGTGTGGAAAATCCTTCTACTATAAGTCAGCCCTACAAGTTCATCAGGGGAAGCATACAGAAGAGAAACCCTATAAATGTACTGAATGTGGGAAATCCTTCTGCTATAAGTCAGCCTGATTATACATCAAGTATCCCATACAGGAAAGAAACGCTATGCCTGTAATGAATGTGGGAAAACCTTCTGTGTGAAGGCAAACCTCACTAAACAGAAAATTCACATGGGATTGAAACCCTATGAGTGTACTGAGTGTGGCAAATCCTTCTCTACGAATTCGATCCTCACTGTACATCAAAGAACTCACATGGGGGAGAAACCCTACGGGTGCAATGAATGTGAGAAGTCCTTCTACAAAAAGTCGGCACTCACTAAACATCAGAAAACTCACACGGGAGAAACCACACAAGTGTAATGCATGTGAGAAAGCCTTCCTTATGAAGTCGACCCTCATTATATACCAGAGAACTCACACTGGGGAGAAACCTTTCAAATGCAATGAATGTGAAAAGTCATTCTATGTGAAGTCGCTACTTAATATTCATCAGAGAAATCACACAGGAAAGAAACCCCGTGTATGTAAAGAATGTGAGAAAGCCTTTTCTATGAAGTCAAACCTCACTGATCATCAGAAGACACACTCAGAAGAGAAACCCTACGAATGTAATGAATGTCAGAAGACCTTTCACCATAAGTCAACCTTAAGTGTACACCAGAGAACTCATACAGGGGAGAAACCCTATAAGTGTAATGAATGTGGGAAAGCTTTCTATATGAAGTCAGCCCTCAGTCAGCACCAGAGAATACACACAGGGGAGAAACCTTACGAATGTAAAGAATGTGGTAAAACCTTTTTCCAGAAGTCACACCTCACTAAACATCAGCGAACACACACAGGGGAGAAACCTTACGAATGTAAAGAATGTGGGAAAAATTTCTTCCAGAAGTCACACCTCATTGAACATCAGAGAACACACACTGGAGAGAAGCCCCGTGAGTGCAATAAATGTGGGAAATCTTTCTAAGTCAGCCCTAACCATACATCAGAGGGCTCACACAGAGGAGAAACCTTATAAATGTAATGTATGTGAGAAGTCTTTCTGTATGAAATCACACATCACTGTACATCAGAGAACTCACACAGGGAAGAACCTCTTTGAATGTAATAAATGTGGGAAAACGTTTTATGTGAAGTCAAACCTCAATCATCAGAGGACCCACACAGGGGAGAAGCCCTATGAATGTAAGAGATGTGGGAAATCCTTCTGTATGAAGTCAGCACTCATGGTGCACCAGCGAACACACACAGGGGAGAAGCCCTATGAATGTAATGAATGTGGGAAAGCCTTCTGCAAGAAGTCAACTCTCTCTAAACATGAGGTAATTCACACAGAGATACCCAAAGTGGCAGCAAATATGGAAAATACTCCTGTGTAAAGTCACATTTTGTCACACCTGAGAGAACTCACAGGAGAAACTGTAAGCTCTCTTATATCAGAGGACTTGTCAGGAGAGAGATTCCCTGAGAACATTATTAGTATCCACCTACAGATCCACTATATGCTTCAGAGAAATCACAGGGGAAAGGCATCAGAAGTATTAAAGCATTTACGAAGTCACAACTTACTGAATATCAGATAATTGATATTGGAGTGAAACTGTATAAATGTTTTACGTACAAGTGTTTAAGAAGGAAACTAAACTCTACTATATAAGGAGTTAATACTGAGGGGAAATCTATCAATTTAGGAAATATGGATACATTTTTTTTTCCCTCCAGAAATAATGTAATACTGGAAGTCATGATTCTCATGTGGTACCAACTTTTGAAAATGTGACCTAAGATCTGTCTAATGCTAATGATACTCGTTTTGTAATATGAAGCCTTTGGAAACACAGGTTGCAGCAGCAGATTGACAGCATTAGACACGTGAAGTGTACCTCAGGTAAGAAGGGTTAGGCGTGTTAGCAACATACCTATGTTGTGTGTTTGATTTACATGGTGGATGTCAAAATGGTTGTCAGTAGGAGATATCTCCCCATAGCTTAATAATTATTATGACAGATTTCTCACGCTAAATGCCACCAGTGTTTGTAATTTGGTATACAGTATACATTTTAAGTGAAATACTGACAGATTTGAAGTACTGTACCACAACATATTATTGAGAAAATCAAAGTATAGAAAACTGTCCAGCGTGCTACCTTTTGTGTAAGAATTGAGAGGATTCTCACACATATACACAATTACTTATTTTTGCAAAGAAGAACACTAGAAGGATAAACTACAAACTATCAAATACCTAGGGAGGCAGAAGTGAACAGGAAGGTAGAGATAGGGGTGGAAGCAAGGTTTCTTTGATTTTACCTTTTTATGGAATTTTGACTTTTGAACAAATGTAAATGATTTATATATTCAAAAGTAAAAATAAGACATTCTGAAATTGAGGGCTTCCCTGGTGGCGCAGTGGTTGAGAGTCTGCCTGCCAGTGCAGGGGACACGGGTTCGAGCCCGGGTCTGGGAGGATCCCACATGCCGCGGAGCAACTAGGCCCATGAGCCACAACTACTGACCTGCGCGTCTGGAGCCTGTGCTCCGCAACAAGAGAGGCCACGATAGTGAGAGGCCTGCGCACCGTGATGAAGAGTGGCCCCTGCTTGCCCCAACTAGAGAAAGCCCTAGCACAGAAACGAAGACCCAACATAGCAATCAATCAATCTTTTTAAAAAAATTTTGAAATTGAAAACAAATCAACTTAATATCAAATTGGCAACTCAATCACACAAAAGAAATAATTCTTTGAAGAAACTTCTGAACTCCATATTATGACTATACACCCTTAATGGGATGTGTTTAAGGACAAAAAGACCTGTAAAAAATTATAAAATCATCAATTTTCTTAATAATATTGGTATTTATTTGAATCTATTTTGTATATATTGTAGGATAAAGCAAAAATAAATTATCAAAGTTACTAGGAATCAAAACTTCCAGTTTAAAAGAGACAACCATAAAAATCAAAGAATGTATGTAAAACTCCCTATAATGATAAATATAGATTGAAAATATTGCTCATTTGAAAAATTATGTATTTCATAGCTCTGTCCAGCATTGCCCCCTCCAAGGCACCAGGACTCCCTGGAGAAAGAGCTGAGTCTAGGTCTGGGCCCTGAGTGTCCAGGGTGAGCCTGGGACATCTTGGTCAAAAACCAAGGAAGCACGTGAATGTCAATGGGGATGTGTCAGAGGTCAAATGTGAGGTAATTTGATGGTCAGACAAAATGACTGACTATCACATTTTAATAAACAATCCGAGTCTGCAGCTCAGTTCATTTCCACCATTGGAGGCAAATCTTAAACTCCTTACTCTGTAATTAGAACTAGGTTTTTACCCTGTCCTTTTTAGTAGGAGCAGCTTTTCATCTCCAGTTGTGGGAAGACTTCTGTTGTAGAAAAATGCCAGCTCATAAATGTAGAAGGACTGACTGCTAATTTGCAATCTCTGGTGCATCTAGATCATTAGATGGAAAGGAAGCGGTATTTGTGTAGAGACAGAGTGTCCCCCACAGATATCTTACACACTGAAGCTGGGAAAAATGAACCTGGACAATTGAATGATTGCCCCACTTTAACCAAGTGATCAAATGAGCAGCAGTGACATTATGTTTTTTGATTAGATGTAATATGAAGTACTTACATTGCACCGTGGAGTACTCTTACCAAAATATTTAATGTGAATCTAATCAAGTGTTTATTAGTCTTTAAGTTTACAGGAAACACAGGAGATAGAGGAACAGCTTTTTTGGAGAAAACAATCAGACAAATCTGGAATGCAGGGTATTTTTCAAGACAGCTAGCCTGGTCTTCACAAGTCAGTGTCATTTTTAAAAAGAAATGCAGGGAAAGATTTTTCGATTCAGAGAAACTAAAGAGACATGATCAAATGTAGTGCATGAACCCTGATTGGATCCAAAAGACATCTGGTTCAAAAAGACATCTACGTAGATACTTTGGAGATAACTGGAGGAAATTGAATGTGGGATGGGAATTTGATGATATTAGGGAACTAGAGTTAATTTTCTTAAGTGATAATTGTGGTTATGAATGTGTTTCTGAGGACACATTTGCTGACTGGAGAGATGAGCTCTCATGATATCTGCAGCATTGAAGTGGTCCAGGGGAAAAATGCATATATAAGTAAATGAAGTACAAATAGCAAAATTATAGCAAGTGTTGAACTTAGTGGTAGGCACATGAGTATTCACTATATTTTTCTTAAAAGAGCTCTGAAAATTTTTGTAAAAGGTTTTGGAAAAGTATCACATCACTTATCTACTCTCTTACTGTCTTCTGGCATACGTATATAAAAGTTCCCATTGTTACTGATTTGCTCTTCAATAAAGAAACCAAACAATGCCTTTCAAAAAAACAAAAAGTGTTTGTCTTGGGTTTAGCTGGTGTGATGAAAATGTCCACTAAATATGCAAAGGCGGGTACAGCACTGTTACCAGCACAAGCCTGTGTTCAGCAATACTGAGAACAGCAGTGCTCCTTATGCTAAGAATTGTGCCATGTGCACCCTTACTTTTCCTGCTTCTGGTGGGACTCTAAGGGCTACCTACAGAGGTACAGTGCTTGTAGCCCAGGCATTAGGAACCCAGGAACCATTTGCCTAATAGGACACTGGGTACTGTGCCCTGATTCTTGCTTTCTGCTTTTCCCTGTTTCCTGGCAGCAGGTTGGCAGGCTACTCTGCACTCCCTCCTTTTGGGAGAGCCTTGATGTGGCCTGTTTTTCCTCCCCTCACCAGGGACTGTTTCTGGCAATGGCCCATAGGATGTTTAGGGAAAAGTTCTGGGTGATTTGATAAGACATGAGCAGAATGGCATTGTCTGTCCGGATACAACCCTTTGGTTGCATCTTTTTTATTATTATTTATTATTAATTGTTTTTGCCTGCGTTGGGTCTTTGTTGTGGCAGGTGGGCTCTTCGCTGTGGTGCCTGGGCTTCTCTCTAGCTGTGGTGCTCGGGCTCAGTAGTTGTGGCGCGCAGGCTTAGTTGCCCCATGGCATGTGGGATCTTAGTTCCCCGACCAGGGTTAGAACCTGTGTCCCCTGCATTGGAAGGCGGATTCTTAACCACTGGACCACCAGGGAAGCCCCCCGTTGGTTGCATCTTGTGACTCAGAGCTAGTCGTCTGAAGATGGGGAGCAAAGAGATGGAAGAAAGTGGGCAGTGATGACCCAGAATGGTGACCTTACCAGCTCTGAAGCTGCTCTGTATTGGGAAGACCTGAGGTCATGTGTAAGCCTGTTGGAGTTGAGATTTTTCTGTCACTTGGGGCTGTAAGGCATGCTAACATTGCAGAGGTATGCATTTTTAAAAATTAGCCATTCACAAGTGTTAGATATAGGAATTTGGGGGCAAGAATAATTTCTTTGAGAAAATGATTCAGCCGCTGCTTTCTGCTTTGTAAATTTCCATGTAATGAAGAAATAATGTTATTTCTTGTTTGAGAGAAATAGAGTGCAGGAGATTTCCTCTTGGCACCTAGTTACATATTAAGTATTCTTTCTCTTTATATGAAACAACCTTTTAAAAATTAAATGAATTTTTCATTGATCTTTAACCACTTTTTTCTTGACAAGATGTGGCTTGATGTAAGTAAGGGTCTGATTTTTATTTTTCTAATGAATTGCTAGTTGTCCTTACACCATTTAACTAATCTTTTTGTCGCTGATTTGAAATATGATCTTTATTGTGGCTTAAATTTTCATGTGTAGTGGCTTTGCTTCCTGTCTGCTCAGCACCGTTCCCTACATCCTTCCAGAAAGAAGCTGAGACCCCAGAGCTGGCACATTTCCTGGTGGGCCAGTCACAGCACCATCTTCCTGGCCCAGTTTGGTTGTTCCCAGGATGGACACTTAATCTGAGAGGCCAGGGAGAGCCAATGGGAGTTCTCACAGGGGTTTGCAATAGCAGATGATTGTAGACCAGTGGTTGGTCTGTTTTGACCTTGGAGCTGCAGGCAGCTTGGTTACATTGTCTTATTTGCCTTCTCTGTCCTGACTCACAGGTTGTAAGTACTCTGGTTCTTTCCAGGTTTTTGTTTTATTTATATAGCTAATATTTTACACTTGTGCTAATTAAAGTGGTATTTTAATTGCTCTTGCTTTGTAACACTTCTCCAAGTCCCTCTTCATTTCTATTTTTCAAGACTTTCTTGGCTTTTCCCACATTAGTTCTTAGAGGCGACCTTTAGAACGGATTTACCAGGCTCCTCTCCGGAGCTTTTTGGGATTCTGATTGAATTTAAATTTAGTCTCAAGTAGCTGCCTACTGAGTGGCACTCCTAATCCCACTGGCTGGACCACTTCCCCCCAACCAGAGGCAGGGCTCAGAGACAGTTTCTGTTGGTCTTTCTCCTGTGAGTGGGCCATACTTTGTTTCTTTGCATGTTTTGCTGAAAACTAGACATTTTAAATATGATAACGTGGGAACTCTGGAAATCAGATTCTCCCCCTGCCCCAGGAATTTTTTGTTGTGGGTTCTTGTCGTTTGCTTCCTTATTGACTTTTCTAAACTATTTTTATAAGTCTATATTCTTTGTCATGTGTGGCCACTTAACTCTTTTTAGTTTTTATTTTATACTGGAGTATAGTTGATTTACAATGTAATGTTAGTTTCTGTTGTACAACAAAGTGATTCATAAAGATTCATAAAGAATATATGTATTATTTTTCATATTCCTTTCCATTGTGATTTATTACAAGTTATTGAATATAGTTCCCTGTGCTATACAATAGGTCCTTGTTAGTTATCTATCTTATATATAGTAGTGTGTATATGTTAATCCCAAACTCTTAATTTATCCCTCCCCACTGCCTTTCCCCCTTTGGTAACCATAAGTTTGTTTTTGAAGTCTGTGAATCTGTTTGTTTTGTAAATAAGCTCATTTGTATCATTTTTTTTTAGATTCCACATATAAGTGATATCATTTATTTGTCTTTGTCTGACTGACTTCACTTAGTATGATAATCTCTGGGTCCATCCATGTCGCTACAAATAGTGTTATTTCATTCTTTATGTCTGGGTAATATTCCATTGTATATATGTACCACATTTTCTTTATCCATTCCTCTGTTGATGGGCATTTAGGTTGCTTCCATGCCTTGGCTATTGTAAATAGTACTGCTATGAACATTGGGGTGCATGTATCTTTTCGAATTATGGTTTTCTCTGGATATATGCCCAGGAGTGAGATTGCTGGATCATACAGTAGTTCTATTTTTAGTTTTTTAAGGAACCTCTATACTGTTCTCCATAGTGGCTGCACCAATTTACATTCTCACCAACAGTGCAGGAGGGTTCTCTTTTCTCCACACCCTCTCCAGCATTTATTGTTTATAGACTTTTTGGTAATGGCCATTCCGACCAGTGTGAGGTGATAACCTCATTGTAGTTTTGATTTGCATTTCTCTAATAATTAGCGATGCTGGGCATCTTTTCATGTGCTTTTTGGCCATCTGTATGTCTTCTTTGGAGCAATGTCTATTTAGATCTTCTGCCCATTTTTTGATTGGGTTATTTTGATACTGAGCTGCATGAGCTGTTTGTATATTTTGGAGACTAATTCCTTGTCAGTGGCTTTGTTTACAAATATTTTTTTCCCCATCTGTGGGTTGACTTTTTGTTGTTTATGATTTCCTTTGTTGTGCAAAAGCTTTTAAGTTTAATTAGGTCCCATTTGTTTTTTGTTTTTTTTTTTAAAAGGACTTGATCTTTTTTTTTTTTTAATTTATTTATGGTTGTGTTGGGTCTTCGTTTCTGTGCGAGGGCTCTCTCTAGTTGCGGCCACTCTTCATCGCAGTGCACGGGCCTCTCACTATCGTGGCCTCTCTTGCTGCGGAGCACAGGCTCCAGACGCGCAGGCTCAGTAATTATGGCTCACGGGCCCAGTTGCTCCGCGGCATGTGGGATCTTCCCAGACCAGGGCTCGAACCCGTGTACCCTGCATTGGCAGGCAGACTCTCAACCACTGCGCCACCAGGGAAGCCCCCCATTTGGTTTTTTGTTTTTTATTTTTGTTTTTCTAGGAGGTGGATCCAAAAAGATATTGCTGCGATATATGTCGAAGAGTGTTCTGCCTATGTTTTCCCTCTAAGAGTTCTATAATGTCTGGTTTTATTTACACTTAGGTCTTTAATCCATTTTGAGTTTATTTTAGTGTATGGTATTAGAGAATGTTCTGATTTCATTCTTTTACATGTAGTTAGTTGTCCAGTTATCCCAGCACCACTTATTGAAGAGGCTGTCTTCTCGTATATTCTTGCCTCCTTTGTTGTAAATTAGGTGACCATAGGTGCGTAGGTTTATTTCTGGGCTTTCTATCCTGTTCCATTGATCTATATTTCTGTTTTTGTGTCAGTACCATACTGTTTTGATTACTGTAGCTTTGTCAGGGCACCTGATTCCTCCAGCTCCATTTGTCTTTCTCAGGATTACTTTGGATATTCGGGGTCTTTTGTGTTTCTGTGCAAACAAAAAATTTTTGTTCTAGTTCTGTAAAAAATGCCATTGGTAACTTGATAGGGATTGCATTGAATCTGTATATTGTGTGGCCACTTAATTCTGTTCCATTAGCTTCCAGAGGTCAGCTGTGTTTTGTCAGTTTCTGTAAACACCTGGAGCCAAAAAAAGGGACATTCCCCTAGTTTTGCAGGCTGGCTCTGTGTTGGGCACTCCTTCAGCGCTTAGCCAGGCTGGTTCCACTCTACCTTAGCCTTCACTTCCAGCTTACATGGAGCTTGCAGGCCAGTGCAGGTGAGAGCATAGGGACTTTTCAGGTCTTTTCTGAGCTGTGTCCCACCTGGCACACACGACGTGCACTAGGAAGCTTTTCAAAAGCCCGTATTGCAACACAGAACTCCATTTTCCAAGTTGTCCCTTCCCAGGCTTCTCAATACGTCTGCGGCTCACTTTGACTGTCATCCTGCCCCAGGTTGCTGCCCGCCCCACCCCCAGGACTTATGCCTTTAAATGCCTTCAGCACCAGCCCTCTGGGAAGACTGCTTTGAGTCAAGGAAACAACAAATGGAAGCCCTGTTACTGACTTACAGACAGCAGCCCACAGGTGAGACCCACAAGCACAGCCCTGTGGGGTAAATTCTCATTCTTGCCCTGCCCCCAGCAACCTGTGCCTGGGACTCAGACTGCCGTCCATCGGGCTGCTGACCTGAAATGTGGGGGACAGTGGGTGGGCAGCTTTCATCACTGCAACGTGTTGCCCTTATCAAGCTTCCTTGGTGGTTCTAAGTCCTGGACTAGATTTTAGAGTTTTGCCAACGTTGCCAGCTCATTAATCGTTCATGTTGGGGGCGGGGGGGGGGGGACAGATTTCTCTACTCTGCCATTTTTGGTGAAATCACTTCCCGTCAGTTTTCGAGCACTTCCTGATTGCTAGTACAAATGACTGTTCTACACTTAATTTTCCTAATCAGCATTGGAATAAGCTTTTACTCTTAAGCGCTCTGGTTCCATTTAGTGGAGAATAATTACAAACCAAGATTTGGGTGAACATTTTTCTTTTTTTTTGCCGGGGGGGTGTGCACACACATTTTTCTGAAGGTAAAATACTGCACATTTTATTAGGAATTTAATACTATTACACTGTGCTAGTATTTATTAGGATTCTATTGATTCCATGAATAATCTTGTTCGGATGTTGAAAAGATTTTGAGTGGGCTGCCTTTTACTTTCTAAGACTCACTCTTGTATTTCATCATTAGTGCACCACTAAGTTTTGGAGGAAGGCATAGGTTGCATTTTAGAAGACATGACTGCAGTTCATTTTTTTGTTGGCTAATTCTGTGTCAGTGTCAGATTGGATGCCAAGCAAAGTGGCTGAACCAAGAGAGAAGATTGAAATCTCATGTACAATTCCAAACAGGGGGTCCAGGGAGGTAGGGGACCCTCCCCATCCCATTCCATGGTGTTATCCAGAGAAAAGTTTCCCTTTAATGTATTACTTTTCCATCCCCTAAGCAGGAGTCGGCAAAATAATATGGATCATAGGCCAAATTAAGCCCACTGCCTCTTTTTTGTACAGCATAAACCAAGAATGGTTTTTATATGTTCAAGTAGTTTTTTAAAAAATCAAAAGAATAATAAGTTCTATCAGTCACAGCCCAAGCAAGGGAAGGAGGAAAGGCAGTGAAGAACCAACTTTTAAGAATGTGACTCAGAGGATGATGACAGATTTCCATAATGGGCTCCAACATAATCACCTGGCCACACCTACCTGAAAGGTAAGTTGAGAAGTCAAATCTCCAGTGATGTGCCAGTTGAAACTGAAGGGGGAATCTCTTTCATAAACAAAGCAGGGTAACACTGTAGTACAGTCAGCAGCCCAGTTTATTACACTGAGTTCTACGAAGTGATGCAGACACTCACATGTAGAACACTCTTTCATTGTAAGGACGTTTACAAGTACAAAGTGACCAACAGGTGGAGCAGCTGTGCCATTTTCCTGAAAGTTGGCTTGGGTAGAAGTTGCCAGAAAAGACACAGGAGGCATCATTTAGGTACCTAATCTATAAAATTCTGGCTAAAACTGAACAGAATAAAACATTATTGGGGATTTTAATTAGGGGCCTTTAATTTTCCTGTGTGCATGTTTTCATATTTCTGGAGGAGTCCTGAGCACAGTGTTAACTGTACTACTCAGTTAAAAACATACTTATTATCAGCATTGGTTTCTGTGTGGACCCCACTGTTTCTTCATGCCAAACCCCAATTCCATTCCTTCCCCCACAGGTACTCACACTGACCTTAAGCACATACTACTGTAGCCTCTATGACGGTGTGTGTGTAACTTTAATTGATGTAAACGTTTTTTAGTTGCATGAAATCTCATTCCATCCATTTTTTTTTTCATTCATATGTAAAAGTGTTAATCAGCTGTGCTACAACAGAGCACACACTGCTAACTGCTGGACACCACCCCACTGCTTGATCCACATTTTACTCACCTTTTCTAATGACAGTCACCTAGGATATCTCAAAAGTCCTGCTGTGGTGAAATTCCCTGTATATACATCCTCCTGTGTATAGAATTTCTCTGGGATCTATAAACAGATTGGGGTACTACTGCATGATAAAGCACACATATTATTGAATTTAAAAGGTATTTCCAGGTTAGTTTCCCAGATGCCTGTATCATTTTACATACTTCCACAGTATACAAACATACCAATACATCCTTACCAATATCTATCCATACAACCTTCTTTGGGGCACTAGAGTGGACAGCCCAGCCAACCACACTGAGGTGGAATAAAGAGAGGGTGACTCTCTGTGGCCTCAGAAGAGGGCCCTGGTGTTAGGAATGGTCTTCATTTTGACCTGTTTGAGAGGCCACAGAAGCAACTAATGAACCACCATTTCACTAACACTAGGATAACTGAAAAAACAAACAAAAAAAACGGGGGGAATCTCACCTCTATGTGCCAGGAGGGGTCAACCTCCTGCTCAGCCCTTGGAAACCCCCTGGGAGTTCCAAATCTGCTCACACTCCACAGTATGAGGTCACTGTGTATAAAGAGCAAGTACTCCTGCTCTGCCCCAATTCCACATTATGACTTTGCTGCTGGGTGGGGAAACAGAACCATCCCTGTGGTGCCTCCTTTCATGAACTTTTAGGCCTTGCCGGGAATAGTTAAAAACTTTTCAAATATTGCATTCCACCAAATCTAAGACAACCCATTATTTTAAGTACCTCTAAGGAAGAAGAAAAAAATCAATGCCAGTTGAATCAGAACATGCTATAGATCCTAATTTCAGAGATGTAATAATATGAAAACACTGACATCTCTGAAACAATCACAACTGCATTACTGAAGAGGCAGTTGAGGACCACTTACATGTATAGGACCCTTTCATGTCAGGCACTCCGTAAGAGAAAAAGAATGTGGTAAACCATTTAAACTTTTCAAATATTTTACTTAAAATGCATACTGTGTATTTAAGCTACTTCCCACTAGTGTAGAAAACCTCTGTAAATATCATTTCAACAAATATACTATGAATATATAGTTGCTACACAAAACTATTATACACTCTACCAGAATTTTAATTCCTGTTATGTAGCAGACTCAAGATCATCTAGACGGTGGAAAAGTGATAAGCAACAAAAACAGGTGCCTTGAGTGACTGATTGATAGAAATACATGAGAAACATGGCATTTCATCTCCGTGGTTTAAGGGGTGAATTACTCAAATAATACAGGCTATCATCAGGCTAATCACTGGACAACAAAAGTAGGTCCTTACCTCACACCATATATTGTCAACAACATGGTAGCAATGATCCATAAATAACAAATTAACCTAAACAAAATTTATGTCATGCATTATCAAAAGAAAAATATACCTGACATCGTATCAGGTTCCAGAGGTTCTTAGGTCAGTAACATAACAATTCAGGAAAACATACACGTTTAATGGTTTCAGGTTTTCTAACATTCAAACTATTTACACCAAAATTTACAGGAAATAAGATAATTTCTATATCAGCACCTCAAAATAAATGATTTGCCTAAAGTCCACTTCTCAATTGCATAACTCCTACAAACTCTGTATCTGTAGTTATCCCTAAAAGCAACCTAAATCAATCAGCTTAAAAATAAATTTAGTCTTTCAGAAAAGAAACAGTCCAGAGGTGGAATGGCTACATGGCTGGCTGGTTCAGTGGCTCAAGAGCATTGTCCAGGTCCCAGGTTCTTCCAATCTTTCTGCACTGCCATGTGCAAATTATTATCATAATTCATTGTTGAAAGACAGAGCCAGGCATCACATCCAGACGAGGAAAAGTTCAACAAGGTTCCATGTCACCCAGCATGATTCCTTGAAGCTTTGAAGAAAACTTTTCCAGAAATAACCTGTCAGATGTTTCCTTTATTTGTCTAGAATTGGGTTCTCGGACCACTCTAAACCAGTTGCTGGCCATGAGAAAGGGATTATCATTATTGGCTGAAACTAATCAGGATTTATTCTGTTCTGTCAGGAGGAATGGATACCCAAACTTGGCCAGCCAACAATAAGAAGCGAGTGAGTAGGGTGGTCACCCAACAATGCCAGCTACAAACCCGTATGAACCCACTCTTAATCCATTCAGGAAGGAGCAAAGCACGGTGTTTAAAAACACCATCTTATCAAATAAAATTACAGTTAATTCCTAGGTTACACATTATGTGTGTGCTCTGCACACTTACGTAGGCATCTAAATAAAAAACAGTAGGTGAAAAAAATTAGATTAAAATGAAACTTTTAGGTATATCTTAAAAACTGTACTGAGTGCAATGAGTCCTATGTTCCTCACTACAGACTTCTGGCATTAACAATTTTAAATTATCTATGCCATTTTCTATTTTTTGCATAGATTTCTATCTCTTGCTAACTCAGATACGTTTGAAAACATTATTAAAAACGCTGGCTCCCTTATGGAAGACTTAGTTCATTAACAATGATAAAATGCATTTATAAATGCCAGGGAAGATTACAAAAAGAAGCATACTTCATATCTTTCAAATATTAGTTCAGTAACAATGCATATTAAGATACTAACATAGTCATGCTACTTAAAATGGGCCATTACCATATGCCTTAGAAATTATTCTAATAAGGATACGATGTCTTTTCAAACATGATTCAAACTGAACATACAATTCCTGTAATGCAGCATCTTAAAAAGCAAACAGACCAAAACACCCTCAAAAGCATTAGTCCTACATCCTCAGGACCCACTCATATATGAGCTTAATGTTGCCATGTTGCTGTCTTGATTAGCTACCTGACAACTTTACAGCTTCTGTTTACATAAGGAGCATGTTTATTCACAACAACCATCTTCTGTGGCTTTTTTACAAAAAGCTTTATATTTTATCAGAAACATAACTTTCAGTGTTCATAATTTCCAACAGAATATGTTCTCCACATTCCTTAAGTTGAGAGATTTTCCCTTGGTCTGAATTCCCTGATATGTGAAACAGTTTGAATCCATGGTGAAACTATGTACAATTTAAGTATCAATAAATTTTTACTCTTGTCAACTGATCATGGGGCCTAGTTACAGTTGTGGTTTCCATCCTGCGAACTTCCAGATTCCAAGTCTGACTAATGCTTGAAGGCTTGTCCACACTCATCTGTGTGAACTCTCTGTCTTAGGACGGTAGGAGTTTGATTCATTATATTGAGGGTTCTGTGACATTAAATGAGGTGTGACTTCAGAGAAGCCTTCCCACGTCAAGTACGTTCATATTCCCTCTCCTGTGAATTCTCTGATGGCTATTGAAGGCTGATTTGTGGTAGAATTTTTTCCCACATTCGTTACATTCATAGGGCTTCTCTCCTGAATGAGTTCTATAATGTACTGTAAGGTATGACATCCGAGAGAAGGCTTTCCCACATTCGTTACATTCAAAAGGTTTCTCTCCTGAATGAATTCGATGATGGATAGTGAGATATGACATCTGAGAGAAGAACTTCCCACATTCATAACACTCATAGGCTTTCTCTCCTGTGTGTGTTCTCTGATGTCTATTAAGGGCTGAATTCTGGCAGAAGGTTTTCCCACATTCATTACATTCATAGGGCTTCTCTCCTGAATGAATTCTATGATGTATAGTGAGGTATGACATCTGAGAGAAGAACTTCCCACATATGTAACATTCATAGGGTTTCTCTCCTTTATGTATTCTCCGATGTCTACAAAGGGCTGAATTCTGGTAGAAGGTCTTCCCACATTCGTTACATTCATAGGGTTTCACTCCTGAGTGAGTTCTATGATGTATAGTGAGGTATGACAATTGGGAGAATAACTTTCCACATTCATTACATTCATAGGGCTTCTCTCCTGTGTGGACTCTCTGATGTCTCATGAGGGCTGAGTTCAGGTAGAAGGTTTTCCCACATTCGTTACATTCATAGGGCTTCTCTCCTGAATGAGTTCTGTAATGTACAGTGAGATATGACAACCTAGAGAAGAATTTCCCACATTCATTGCATTCGTAGGGTTTCTCTCCTGTGTGTGTCCTCTGGTGTGTAGTCAGAGTAGACTTGCGGCAGAAGCATTTCCCACACTCGTTGCACTTATAGAGTTTCACGCCTGTGTGAATTTTCTGATGGTCATTAAGTGCTGACTTCTGGGAGAAGGTTTTTCCACAGTCATGACAAACATAGGGTCTCTCTCCTGAATGTGTTCTCTGGTGTTGTGTGAGATGTGTCTTCTGGCAAAAGGATTTTCCACAATAACTACATTCATAGGGCTTCTCTCCTGAGTGAGTTCTCTGATGTTGAACGAGGTGTAACTTCTGGTAGAAGGTTTTCCCACATTCAGTACATTCATAGGGCTTCTCCCCTGTGTGTGTTCGCTGATGTACAGTGAGGGTTCCCTTCTGGCAGAAGGATTTCCCACATTGGTTACATTCATAAGGTTTCTCTCCAGTATGAGTCCTCTGGTGTATAATAAATTTTGACTTTTTACAGAAGGATTTCCCACATGCATTGCATTCATAGGGCTTCACTTCCATATGAGCTCTCTGGTGCACACTGAGGTTTGACATTTGGAGAAAGGCTATTTCAGATTCGTTCCACTTGTAGGGCTTCTCCTCCATATGATTAACAAACACTGTACCCTTTTGAAAGGCTTTCTGATATTCTATATATTCAAAGGGTTTCTCTAAAATATGAATGTTCTGAAAAATACCTTCATTTAGAGCATAAGCCTCCCTATTTTGATTAAATTCATAAGGTTTATCTCCTGGATGAGTTTTTTCAAGCTTAACATGGAGAAGTGAGTTCCCACATGCACTACATTCATCAGGCTTCATTCTTGCATAGCTTCCATCACTACTAATATATTCTGAAGTAGATTTTAAACTCTTTCCACATGAGTCACATTTACAGGATATTTTTCTTGAAGGAACAGGGTTTGTTTCCACATTAAAAGTCTTACCAAAAACATTACCTCTCTCTTCAATCAGGGTTTTGTTGTTGACAGATTCAGTTCGCCTTGAATGTTTGTCTTCATTTTCCTGGGCTCCCTCTATCAGATCATGGACTTCCCAGTCTTCTTCTAAAAAGAGGCAAAATTAACCAATTCTTATACATCTTCCTATATAAGATATGAAATGTGACTTGTATACAAGCCATTTCTTTGTGGCACAGGTGCTAGCTTCATGGACAGATGAAAACAATTCCAAGTGTACTTTTTTCCCTTATTCTTTTGGTTTGGAATAAGCACGCACATGCACACACACAACCTCCACAATCTCCAGTGGTGAGGAAAGCTGACAAAAGCACAAGCACCAGGCTTCCCTGATGGCGCAGTGGTTAAGAATCTGCCTGCCAGTGCAGGGGACATGGGAAAATCCCACATGCCACAGAGCAACTAAGCCCATGTGCCACAACTACTGAGCCTGCGCTCTAGAGCCTGCGTGCCACAACTACTGAAGCTCGCATACCTAGAGCCCATGCTCTGCAACGAGAAGCCACCGCAATGAGAAGCCTGCACACTGCAACGAAGAGTAGCCTCTGCTCGCCACAACTAGAGAAAGCCCATGCACAGCAACGAAGACCCAATGCAGCCAAAAATAAATAAAAATTAAAAATAAATTTATATAATAAAACACACAAGCACCTTTGATCTTTGCTACTTTTAAGATTTTGTTCAAAACTGGGTATAGAAAGTAAAATACAAAAGTAGAGCAATGATGAGAAGACAAAGGATGCTGGGTGAATGACCAACTCTTTGATGTGAAAGGACTCACAGCAAACAAGTAAACTGTTGGGGCGACAATGAGTTTAGCCGCTGGACAAGGACAAGGAGGAATCAGTCTGAGGAGGTGGATCAGCACTTTACACCATGGCACTTCACATCAAGTGGAGAGACAGATCACAGGCTAAGGCACTGTCACCTACACCGAGATGTCTGGTACCAGCAATGCCCCAGCTTACGTTCAACCACAGGTCTCTGCTCCTATTGTTTTACTAAGTTTGCTGGACTTCCAGCCTTGATCCACTCAAACCCTATATTTTAGGGTGTGTCATGCTTAAAAAAAAAAAAACTATTCAAGTCCTTTCTCAAGTTAATTAGCTCCATTTCCCCTTAAAGTTGAAAATAATTACTCTCCATACATTTTTGATTCAGCCTTGCATTGGAACATTAACATTCCATGTGCAATGCTGAGTTTTAAACTACCCATGCATCTCTGTTCTCTTTTCTTAACCATAACGTCTTAGAAAGTATGGCTCTATTTCCTATTTCCTTTGAACCCCTCGATAGAAATCAGTTGTTCTTAATCATATGGACATCTTTCGACTACCAGCAGAATATATGGGATGTCACCTAGACATGCATATTTAGAAATAAATGCCTATAGCTGAATCACTTTGCTGTACACCTGAAACTAACACAACACTATAAATTGACTATACTTCAATTAAAAAAATGAAAATAATAAAATAAAAAGAAATACCTGCCTATAAATTATTTCTGACTGAATGGACAAGAAGGTTCTTTCACCTACCTGGCTCCTCAGATAATCAAAGAAATAAACATGTACTATATGTTACATACTATGATGAGGGGAGAGAACATGGCCTTTTCTTTATTGGATTATGGGGGGCGTGGTGTGCAGAAGCTCAAGCAAAAAATACATAATCAAATAACAGATTCCTTGATCAGACCTAGCTTTTTTTTTAAGGCATCACCATGAGGTGGAGTCAAAGTCAAGAGAAAGAAAACATTGGAGTGATGATTAGAGCTGGAAGGAAAAACTTCAAGGAGGGGTTGAATATTTGAGTTCAGACTTAAAGAATGTGTAATCTGGACAAATAACCCACACCCCAATGAAACAGAAGACATTTAGAAGTGTGGACCAAAAGGAATTTATCCAGAGTTTCGGGAAAAAATAGAAAATTAAAATTTCCAGGTTAACACAGGGCCAATATTGGGTAATTCTTAAAGGAGGAGGAATTTAAATTCCTTTTAGGAATCAACAGGAAATCGCTGTAGGCTTACCCTATGAGACTAGTGATAAAACAGATTAGAAAGGCAGATGAACACATCTTGCAAATCCAGTCAGAATGAAGGAGCGCCTACTGCTCCCACGGGAAACACTGAACCAGAGGACAGGGTGGACAATGCAGCATTAAACAGACAAAAACCCTCAAGACTTGAGACAGGAGGAGCCCTTTGAAGAAGTCGGGAAACAAACCACCGAAGGGCGAAGCAGATCCTTCAGAGACATTTCTGGAGGGGGCGGGGGTGGGAGGATAAATGATCCACGACTCATTTCTGTACCTCCTACTCACTCCACACCTACTCCGACACGACAGCATTCAAGGCCCTCACCACAGAACAATAAATAGGAGACAAGATGAAAATGGGCATTTGGAAGAGGGAGACACCAAGCTCCAGCAGCACTCGTCTCAGGAATGACCAGCACCCGTGCTCAGGACAGCAAAGGTGAACTGAGTTTACTGGTTTATGCACAGGACGGGGGTTGGACCTCTGACCTCAAGGAAAGAGAATTGAAAACTGCAGACAGAAACAAGTCTGAGGCATTTCATGGGAAACAAGAAAAAAGTAAAGTAATAAGAATATGGAAAGTCACAAGTTATTCTCTAGTAACAGATTATGAATGCCTGAAAGCAAAAGGAATCTACGATAAGAGGTTACTGAATATGCTGTAAGAACAAGGGATCTGAGGTTTAAGAGGAAGAAGGAAGCGAGTGGGTTTGGTTCTGGGTAGAAGCAAGCGTGGAGAAGCTCTACCAACATAAGCTTTTGTGGGGAAGGAGGAAGTCTTTGGGAGCGAGATTTGCGTAGCTAAAGCACACAAGCACTCTCCTTAGTCACTTCTAAGGCTTGGCACCATTAAAAAATTCCAGGGAAAAACACTTCCGAGTTACCGACCTTCTCACTGCCTCACTCACACACCTGGGTAACTCTGAAGTAGGAATTCTCCTCCCACTATCCATGGCTCTTCTCCTTTCTCCAACTTGGTGATAACTTCCGGTTTGATAATGTGACACCCTGTTAACAGAAATGAGAGAGAACTTGAGCCTGGCTGCTGGGCTTCCAGATCTGTCATCTAAGCAAAGGGCTGCCTTTCGAGCTACACAACAGGAGTGGCCATCTGTGCTGTACCAAAATTAGAACCTACTTGGAGGCAAAGACCAAATGCCCTCCTGCCTGGTGCCCCAGATTACTCACATTTGTCCCATTAAATTCAAAGTTAAAGTCAGTAAGTTAGAGGGAAATCCTGTTTATCTCAGCAATTCAGAAAGCAGGCTCTCCTCACCCAAAAAAACGAGGTGGCTGTAGTTCTCCAGCATCACATCCCTGTAGGTTGTCTTCTGCTCAGGGTCCAGCTGCTGCCACTCATCCTGGGTGAAGTCCACAGCCACGTCCTTGAATGACACTGGCCCCTGTAATGGCACCGTGATGGGAACTGGGTGACGTGGAGAAGACTTAGGGGGACAAGAGCTTACCCAGCTCACCAAGAAAGTTAACACTGTATACCTCTTTTATGTTATGGATCTCGTGGGAGGAAAATAAATACAATACACTGCCATGAGTTCGTTCAGTGTACAGCAAAGAAAGAAAATATTGTCTTATACTGTGAGCAAGGAACAATCCTGGCTGTTGGGGACCTACAACAGCAGACAATGCCCCTTCCCCCGAGGAGCACAGGCCTGAGGGCGTGCGTGCCAACCCGGGATGCACTGTGTCCCTTCGTTTTGCTTCCAGACTGTTAACAGCGTGGTCCTCCTCTTACCTCCCCAGCCACTCCTTCTCAGTCTCGTTTGCTGGCTCCTCCTGTCCCCTGAGTCATCCTCAAGTTAGAGTGGCCTGGGGCTCAGTTATTTTTTCTTTTACATTTTGCTTTGATGGTGATCCCATCGGGCCTCATGGCTTTAATTACCATCTACATGTCAACATTTCCCAAATTTATATCACCAGCCCAGGCTTCTCTCCTAAACTCCAGACACATGTGTCCTGTTCCTGCCCTAAGCTTCTCCTACAGCTCACAGAAGGAGCCGAGCTGCAGTATTCGCCACACTTACCAAAGAAACAAGCAAGCCAGGCAACACATCCTAGTTCCGTATTTACTATGATAAGCCTGCAGCGGTCTGACCCTGACCTGCTACACGAGCTGTCGGGGACAGCTTGGTTCAGCTGCCCCTAATTCCAAGCTGGGGACTTGGAATCCCTTCTTCCCACCAACACCTTCCAGGGGAGAAGCACACTCCTGACAAGGGACAGAGAGCTCACAAAAGAACCAGAAATTGCTACACCCAGACGTTTTAGCGTGGATCTTTTGAATAAATTCACAAACACTCACACCAGTAATTAAAAACTGTTTCCTTCTGTACCATCACCTCTGAAATAAAGATAATAATGGTACCTATCACATAATGATACAGATCAGTATCAAATGGGTTCATCCATGGAAAGCACTTAACATAGTTCTTTGGACATAACATGCTTCTCAATGATACCTACTATTATTGTTGATAATCTAAAGTGTATCTCATTACTCTTTAGAGGACACATATGAAGAAGAAAACAGAGAAGTAAATTTAAATAACTAAATGTAAGGTGGCTGTTAAGTTTACGCAATTGCCAAGAAATGAATACAACACAGGACAAGCATGTTAAAAACAAAAAAGTTCAGGTGATTTCAAAAGAACGTGGAGAGAGGAACGGTGTGGAAGAGGTTAAGGAAAAGACCACACCAAGCTCAGGAGCCGTTTAAGATGGCAACAAACTCCTGACATTGACAGAAAATCAAAGTTCTTTACGTGGAACAATCGAAGAGGCAGGATGGGTCCTGTTAGCAAGGTCCCCTGAGATGCCAGGTCACCTGACCCCCAGCTCCAAATGCACAGATGTCCGGGACCCAGGCTTTGCTGGCCTGGGAAGGCTGAGGGTGCCCAGCTGCTGACGGGACACACGGGGCGGGGGAAGAGGTGGCTGCCGCCCAAGGCTGACGAGTGTCTGTGCAGAACTGCCTCGGCTCAGCCTTGAGAAGCCCGTCTCAGAAAGCGACAGCAAGTCTTCCAGAAGCTCTGCCCAAATTCCATTCAGGCGTCACCGGTCACACCTGAGGCTGCCCGGATGAAGACTGGGGGCCCACACGTTCACACACTGGAAGTTATTACCAAATGCAAGAGAGTGAGGGATCAGACCATGAAAAGTCTAATTTTAATGCATAAGTAGAATCACGCACACCTTATTCTACTTTCCGGTTTTGCATTTGTAATTTCACAAAATGTGTGATTTGTGGGGCTTTTCTAATCGCTTGTAGTTTTGCCTGATGAGAAAAACACAGCAAAATAAGAAAACATAGTTTTCACTTGTAATGGGCATAAAAATACGTGCACTGTTGCTGCTTGAAAACAGCATTATTGTGAATGTTCCAAATGATTTTCTATTTGGTGATGGGTTAAGTGGCTTGCCCACGTTCACTTTTATGTAAAGGGAAGATTAGAAAATTGCACTCTTCTTATTATATTTTAAACTTTAAGAAAATGGATTTCAGGAAACCTGGATAACAAATTAAGAAAGCAATCAGAACTGCAAATATTTAGGGGTTTTAGGTTCGTTTCAAAACACAAGGGAACAACCCATGATGTATGTGTCTTAAAAGACCACTTGGTACAGTAAGATTCCACAGACAGCCTTGTAATCACAGAACTCAGCACTGGTTACACATTTCCCACAAGCCACGTTCTCAGCGTGAGGTTAACAGGGTCGGCTCACTCCCCTGCTTGGGGGCAGAGAGGACCCATCTCCTTTGCTTTCTGAGATTCCTTTCATGAGTGGCTAGAAAGCGTAAGCACTGGAATTCCATTAGAGAAGAGGAGTATTCCTCAGAGGATTGTAAAGGACAAAAACCAAAGAGGACTTTAACAGCGGCGTCCGTGTGTCAGAGATCTCCCACGCATGGCTGGGGCCCAAATGACACAGAACAGCGGGGGCCCAAGGGCCGCAGTTCTAGGACGCCGCTCCCCAACCAAGAGAGTCCTCTCGCTCATCAGGGAAAAAGAAAGGTGTTCTCAGACACACACAGCCTCCAGAGACAGCAAGTGAGGACCCCACCTGCCTGGCCTGTCCCAGGAGAGTGGCTGATGCAGTGCCAGAACCAGAAAGGGGAACGAAGAACCAACAGAAAGGGAACCACTAGACTGACGCATTCCTCCCACCTCCCCCGCCTCCCCCCGGCAAAGAAGCTGCACTCCAGTACTGACCACGGAGGGTGCTGTTCAAGTAGGAATCTTACCCACACAAACGTGCTGATTTTGAGAAACTTTTAAAATGCATAGTATTCAACTTCTCAAAGTAAAAAAAAGTAATGAATTACATAGTAATGCTGGAAAATACAGAAAAAAGACAATAAAACTTGGAAAACAATGTTTACTAACATGACCCCAACTGGAAAAATTTAGAAACATTTAAGACGACTCTGTAAGTCAATAAGACAAGGAAAACAAAACAAAACAGAATGAAACAAAACAAAACAAGACAGTATTGGGGCAGGAAGACGGGCAGTGGACATGAACAGGCCCTTCATATAAAAACAGAAATATACCGGTCTGAAAAGACCACGGACTGAAGAATTCCAACTACGTGACATTCTGGAAAGGGCAAAAATACACAGACAGTAACAAGACCAGCAGCTGTCGGGGGCTTGGGGGCATTGGGGGAGATGAACAGGTGGCCCCCAGGGATGGTTCGGGCACTGAAATGGTTCTGGGTGGCACTGCAGTGGTGGCTGCAGGTCATCACACGTGTCCAAACCTGAACAGCAGGACACAGAGAGTGAGCCTTAGTATAAGCTACAGGCTCCAGGGGAGAACTAGGTGTCAGTGCTGATCCATCACTGAGATGACACGCCACACAAGCGCGAGACGTTATCAAGGGAGGGAACCCAGAGGGACGGGGATAGGAAACTGCTGTCTGCTCGACTCTCCTGTAACCCTAAAACTGTTCTAAAATCTGTCTATCAGTTAAAAAGAAGAAACAGCTTCTAAGCAGGTGAAAACGCTATCAACCTCATTCGCGATTAAGGAAAAACCCCAAGGGAACGTCCATACTGTTTACCGGGGCCTAGGACCAGCAGGAACACGCCGCGGCCTCGCCCCTTCCTGTCGGGCATCGCGCTGCAGCCCAGAGTCCCCCTGACTTGACCCACCATACCCCACCCCGCGTTTCATGCCGTCCACAGTCTCTACACATGACATCTTTTGATCAGATGACTCACTGTCCCAATTACAAGGTTTCACTTTCTCCACAGGATGAAAGCAAAACCAGCACACAGGGGAGGCTCTTCAGTCAACCTCAGGGTCCGCCTGCATTCACGTCCCGCTGGTCCTGACAGGAGGCCCACATCCTAAGGAAGGAGGGCCTTACCAGCACCTCAGGAGCCTCATCCAGCCCACCTCACACTGCTCTGAGAGCCTCGCCAACCTCTGCAGCTACCCAAGTCCTGGTCACTTGAGGGCCGTCACCCTTCCCCGAGTCACTGAGCCACGTGCTCTGACAATGTATTTAAAACCAGGCTCTCGGACTTCCCTGGTGGCGCAGTGGTTGAGAATCTGCCTGCCAATGGTGGGCACACGGGTTCGAACCCTGGTCAGGGAAGATCCCACATGCTGCGGAGCAACTAAGCCCGTGAGCCACAACTACTGAGCCTGTGCTCTACAGCCCGCGAGCCACAACTACTGAAGCCCGCATGCCTAGAAGTTGTGTTCCGCAATAAGAGGAGCCACCGGAATGAGAAGCCTGCGAACCGCCACGAAGAGTAGCCCCCGCTCGCCGCAACTAGAGAAAAAAGCCCGCGTGCAGCAACAGAGACCCAACACAGCCAAAAATGAATAAATAAATGAATAAAAATTAAAATAAATAAATAAATAAATAAAACCAGGCTCTGCTTTGTCAGCACTCTGGAGTTCCCTACGCATCGACGGGCAGGATTCTCGTCCTCTCCTATAATTACGTCTGTGAAGTGCCTTCCCTGAGGAGAAGAGAAGCTCCTGGAAGCAGAGAATTACTTCTTAAGATCACATGCAGAACCTGAAGACATTTGATGTTTACATCAAAAAAAAAAACAACAACACTAGACGGTGTGAAGGGTCACCAAAGCCAAGAGCAAGGCAAGCAGGACACTTCTTCTGGGGATACTTCCATCAGCAGAGAAGAAAATGTCCATGGGGTCCCAGAGCGCTGCCCTCTCCTTCAACCCCCAACCTCACCCTCACCCTCAGCTGAGGAGCTGCTTCCCTGAGAACAGAGAAGCCATCGGAGGGCTTCTCCACCTGCACCCCAGCTCTGCCACCCCCTCCCCACGCCAGGACCCCGGGCCGCAGCTCTCCCCGCTCCCACACGTCTACTGGATCATTCCCGCTGTTGTTTCTCCCGTTACAACACAGCACAACACAACACGACACAACACCCGCCCCGGACCTCAGCTCCTACTCCAGCTACTGTCCAAGGTCTCTTTTCCCCGTCACAGCAAAACGTCTTGAAAAAGCTAGGAACACAACAAACCCCGTTCTCCCACTCCTCTCTCCTAAGCCTCTCCGAGCAGGATCTCACCCCACAGACCCATCCAAACGCATCAGCAGCGAGTTACGACCTCCCCCCAGTGCTGGGCTCGAGGGTTAATGGCTCCACAGAACGGCAACCTCGTTTGTCCAGTCACCCAGGGAACCTCTAAAGTGCTTCCCACGTGGAGACAAACTGCTGTGATTCATATTTTAGGAGAAATACTCAGCGTGGAAAATACACTTGAGCTGGTGGAGGAAAGAGGTAGCAGCACAGAAAAAAGGGTTCTGTAACTACAGAAATGAAAAAATAAGCTATTTTAATGGTAGCAAGTATGGGATGAAGAGGAACGAATAAAAACCATTTAGAATACGACCTTAACAAGCCTAATACTACAACGTGCTAACAGAGGATGGAGAAGGACTCTACAATGAACCCATTTTTCTGGGTAGGGTGACAGGCTGGATGATGCAACGATGAGCCGGCAGGGACAAAAGGAGAAGGCAAGGGGCGGGGGAACTGTAAATAATCATTTTTGGATCTACTGGGTCTAGTCACTTGAGATGCCCTTTGGAGAAACTCCATAGAGATGCTGGCAAGTGGCTGGACAGAGGCATCTGTCTGGTCCAGGTGGGAGAACTGACAGAGCTGGAGGTGAAAAGCACCAGAGGGTGAGATCAGACAGCTTTAAGAGTCATGAACCAAGAGGAAAAAGACAACACACAAAGAGGACGGAAGAAAGAATCAGTCAGGAAGAGAGCAAGGAGAGATCTGTCACAGAAACCAACATAGGAGACTCTGCAGATGGGAAGGCGACAGTGGTCTGAAGTGAGGACTGGCAAATCTCCACTGGTTTGTATGCTGGATGACAGGTCACCTCAACCGGATCAGGGTCCGGGGAGGGGCAGAACCAAGACCGCAGGCTGCACGATAAAATCCAGATGGGAAATAAGGAATCTTTGCCAGAGACATGACTACATGGTGTGTAACGCGACCCTGTTAGATTGTAAGAGACAAAGAGGGACATTTACTTGAAGGGTGAGAAGGCAGTTCCTCCAGATGATCCTCACGGCATCCCTGGATTGAGCACTGAAAACAATGTAGCTACGGGACAACAGTGTTGTACTGAACAGAAAAGTTATATGCACTGAGTGCTCCCTGGACAGCATGCTCTCGGCTTACAGGAAGCACAAGGAAGGCACCAATGTCAACACGTTAGGGGCTGTCACTCAGGAAGGCCTACAGCGGGATCCTCAAGGAAACCTTTCATGCCCGAGAACAAAAGTGCTTCGGCAGGACAATGTAAGTCAAGCAAGGGATGGTATTGTGCCACAAACGTCAAGAACACGAGGCTTGTACTGTGGGTATAAGAGGATCATGGAATCTACACGTAGAACTTGCCAGAAACACTTGGTACTAACCTGCTCCTCTACGATTTACCTAACCACATCTTTTACCTACTTCTACTTTCCCATTTTAAATTTTGAACTATTCATCTCCCAAAGTGTTATTACAAAACAAGAGCAGCAGATAAATACGTAAACAGCAAAACTCACCAGAGACTGATTCATTTTCCGATGCCCTTGGAACAACGTGCAGGACTGTGACAGTGGAGGCGGACCTGGAGAAGGAAAACGCAGGTAGTGAAGCTACGAATGAAGGGGCTCAGGGTGCACGAGCACCTGTCTCGGGCTCCACAAGAGACACCTGTGGGAGACCCGCCCTTTCACCTTCAGAAGGGCCTGTTAGAATGAGGAGGGAGCAACCACCCTTAGGTCTGTAACTCCCACGTGACTGTGGTAACTGGGGCGATATTGTTTTTCAGTACCCAGTGTACATTGAATCTTATTAAAATAAACTTCCGTCATTAAATGAGATTAAAAAACGCTAAAAGTTTATCTCTCCTAAGTTTGTTAACAACTTAAGATCAGAAAATCCACAGGACACCCAGAATAAAGGGATACACTCAGGTGCATTTCAGTCTTTCAATTATTTGTACAAACTGAAGTGCGACGCTCAAAAAACTCTTTTATTAAAACTGTCTTTAAGTGGACAGAACACCTGCCCTAGGAGTTCTGAGTCCTGTTAGCGACCCCACGTGCACACCTGGTGAGGATCTGGGACAAGTCACCTCCCTTCTCAGGCCCAATCTCTTCCTTCCTCAACCGAGGCAGCAGGACAGAAGCCTTGCAGACTCATCCTGCACTAACTACACTGTGCGATTCCACAGGGCACAACCCAGGGGGGCAGCGGACGCTTAGACAACCAACGTGCTGACCAGCTTTGAGAGACACGTGCGAGATGCCCAGACGCCGACAGGAGGGGGAGGACGAGGAGGACGAGAAGGACGAGGAGGATCGTGGTTGCAGGGAGGGGTGGACGCGGCACGTCCCGGCCGAGCCTGTGGCCCCTGCTCCCCCAGGACACCCGGAATTCACAAGTCCCAGGGGAGCCCCATCCGGAGCAGCCGGCCCTGCCCTCCAGCCCGACCCCTCCACCTCCGGGAAGCGGTCAAACCCTCCCGGTCGCTCTCCCGCGGGGCTCGAGGCGGGCTCACCCGAGCCCAGCTCTCCAAGGGCCGCAGGGTCTACAACCGCCTGCAGGCCCGAAGACGCACCACCTACCCCGGTGGGACTCGCTGACCGGCCCCGGGCTCCCAAGGCTCCGGGCCGGGGGCTGCTCCTCCGGCGCGCTCCTCTCCAGGGGTCCCTCTTCTCCGCCTCACAAGGCCACTGGGCCCGAGGAGCCGGCTCTGGGCCTACGGCACAAGCTCCTTCAGGCCCACGTCCCTCTCGGGACCTCGCTCCGCCGCACGCTGCAGACGGTCGGGCACTGCGCCGCCGCCTCCCGCCCGGCCCCTTCGGCCCTGCCTGCTCCGCGGCTCGCGCTCGGGGTTCCCAGTTCCAGCCTCCCCCTGGCACGCGCGAACCCTCGCCCGCACAGCCCGCTCCCGATGGCTGCGGCCGGGCCGGACGGCGTCCAGCTACGCAAGCCCCGAAATCCTGGTCCTCCAGAGGCCAAGACGTGGGAACGACGACCAGCGGTGACCTGGACACTCACAGGAAGCGAGGGCGACGCGGCGACGGTGCGCGTGCGCCGACACGCACAAAACGTGAAGGCGCACCTGCGCAGGAGGACGCCGGAAGTCCGCCTGCCACAGCCCGCCCAGAGAGCGGGACAAGCACCAGGACTCTATTTCCCAGAAGTCTCCGCGCCGTCAAGTTAGTGAGCGTCTTAAATGTCTCCAGTTCATCTGGCGGTGAAGAGCTGCTGTGCTGCGAAGGTGGGCCGCCTGGACCAGGGACTCAATTGCCCATTTGTCTTCACTCCTGTTAGCGATCAAGGAAAGGTGTGGACTCAAGTGGGGGCTGTGGGATGGCCTCCAGGGTCCCTGGTCCTTTCCCTGCCCTCAGACATTTCGGGTTACATCTGAGATTCCCCCACCACCATGAGAGGGGAAGGAGTGTATCATGTTCGCTTAACTGAAACGCTACAACTTTCATTCAAATCCTAGAATACAATAAATGCCCAGCCATGATACAAACTAATATTACCCACAGAAGGAAATGAAAATGGAAATTGTAGCTTTTTACATTACACAACCAACGCATTAAAAACTGTACAAAAATCAGAAGGTATACACAAACCGAAAACAGAAAACACATACCTCGGATCTTACCTCTTAAAGAGGATATTGTTTGTTAGGTAAAAACATCATTTTTCAAAAATGGAATCATAAGGGTAATGAGTTATCACTATTTTGGGGGTGAAATAATATAACTGTGTTCTTGGCCAACTGTTTCTTAAAAGCTGCTAGAGGAAAACTTAAAAATAAAATCTCCAGGGACTTCCCTGGCGGTCCAGTGGTTAAGACTCCTAGCTTCCACTGCAGGGGGCAAGTGTCTGACTCCTGGTTGGGGAACTAAAATTCCGCATGCTGCGCAGCACAGTCTCATTAATTAATGAAGTAATTAACTAACAAAAAAATAAAAAATAAAAATAAAATCTCCTGCCAACAGACAAAATCCTCTCCACAAATGTAGAAATAAAGAAAACGGTTTTACTGTGGAATAGCCATTCAACCAGACTGTGCTGTGCACCACAGGCGAACCACTAATGTTTGTGCAAATGAAATCAACCTCACCTTTTTTTTTTTATAGCTCAGCAGATAAAATCTGTTGCATACATGTCCTCAAGATAAACGGGAACTTGTCTCATGTGAAAAGACTTGACAACACCATAAAAATGGCATACATTCTTTCAGAGCACATCCTAAAATCACCTGGTCATCTCAGTGGCTGTCCATGCTCGTTCATACCCTTTATCCAAAGGAGAAAGACAACTTCTCCTATCTCTACGACAAGCAGGTAGTTACAGCTCAGAGCAAAGTGCCTAACACCTAGCCTAAACTCCCCTGGTGACAGAGAGAGAAAGATAGCTCTCAGGTCCTTCACAAAAACATTCCTGGGTTGTAATGCTGGCAAGAGACTGATTTAGCTTTGCAAAAGATTTAGATACTTATGAAAGGGACAGAGGAAGTATTTATATGACAAGCGTCTTGAGGAAGTCCTCTAAAAACGGAAATAAGAAGTGATGACTCATCCAAATGAATAAGCACGTAACCCATTCGTGATCTCGCCAGCTGAAGTGCCACATTAAATTAATCCGGCACAAACTGTGTGCTTCTCCACAACGGCTCTTGGAAGTGGCTGCTCAGAGCCAGGAATGGTCTTTTCCGGTTCTTGCTGCTGCTGACTGTGGCCTCTGCCTGAATTCCCACCGATGAAATGCTGCTTGTGTGGGAATGACAGCGACCACGCCTCCTCTGAGCCTGAGCCTGGCAAACCTCCAAGGGGCATTTCTCGCTTTTTCCATTGTCACCGGGTAAAGACGTCAGCTACACTGAGTACCCTGGAAGCACCTTGGGTGGGCAGTGCACCCATCAGCCCGCCACCAGGCCTCCAGTTCTCACCTCACCCACGTGCACTGACCGGGTCTCAGCAGAAGACTGGGGTGGCCTGTGAACCCCAGCTGCTGTGCCCACCTCAACACCTCACTCTATCCCTTCAGCCCAGAGACATGCTGGGCTCCCCAGCCCCCTGCCCTGTACTTGGCCCTGGACACTCTCTGGAAGTATTTCTATTACAAGTTGTCTTGAGGAAATGCTCGAAAAAAGGGAATAATAAGTACGGAGTCATCCAAATGAACAGGATGTCCAGCGGGGAGCTGATGTCTCTCACGACTCACCCCTCTCTCTAAAAGGCGAAAAACCGTCACTTCATACATTTCCCCCTTTTTAAAGTTGTTTAAGCTAGGAGGGTAAACCTGGACCCTGTGATTTCACCTTGACTAGAAGCAGCAATGGCCACCTTTTAGTTTGGTTTCATTAAGATCTCTTCATATATATGGATATTTACAATATAAAGCTTTCTCTTTTTGTATCTGCGTTTCTATTAAATACAGGTATTTTCCCTCTTTTGTCAGTTATCTATTTTTATTGAAGTATAGCTGGTTTACAATGTTTCAGGTGTACAGCAAAGTGATTCGGTTACATGTATTTATGTAAGAATATATATATTCTTTTTTCAGGTTCTTTTCCATTATGGGTTATTACAAGATATTGAACATAGTTTCCTGTGCTATACAGTAGGTCCTTATTGTTGATCTATTTTACATATACAAGTGTATATCTGTCAATCCCTGTTCTTTATCTTTTTAACTTAATTTTTTACTCTCACATTCTGTTATACAGACACTTAACAACATATTTTGTGTTCAAATCTTTCACTTTCACTTCATACTTTTCATCTGCTTTGACACTGTACTTGAAGAAGCCTTTCCCATCCTTCATTTCCTAAGTAGTTGCCTGTGTTTTCTCCTGTTTATGTTTGGTCTCTTAACATACCAATTTTATCAAGATAACTGGCACCCATCTTCAGGATTTGTAAATCATTCTCCTCTTAAAGTCTCTCAACCATTTTTTTCAACACTAACACATCTACCACAACCAGGAAATGCAACGTTTAAGAAGAAAACTCAAGTTTCTCATCTAACAGAAAAGGACAGGTTCTTCTTTGAAGGTCAGGGACACGTCTTAATTTAAAGGCAGGGGAGAGACTTTCCCGGTGTTCCAGTGGTAAAGAATCCGCCTTCTAATGCAGAGGACGGGGGTTCGAAGCCTGGGAACCCTGGTCCAGGAGCTAACATTCCACACGTCACGGGGCAATTAAGCCTGCGTGCCGCAACTAAGACACGACGCAGCCTAAGAGAAATAAATATTCTTTAAAAATAAAAATAAAGGCAGGGGAAGCAGGAAAATGACCGTCACATGTGAATTCCTTCTTATTCAAAATAGAGGCCGTAGCAGTTTGCTTGGGCTGCGTCACAAAGTACGACAAACTGGCGGGCTTAAGCAACACAAATGCACTGTCCGACATTTTCGCAGGTTGGAAGTCTGAGATGCAGGTGTCAGCAGGGTTGGGCCCCTCTGAGGGCTGTACGGGAGGGTGTGCTCCAGGCTTCCTGCTGGAGAGGGCCGCTTCCTCAGCAGCACATGCACTATGTATGTACTAGGTAGGTGCCTGGGCTGAACTCTGATCCCAGGGCTGCTTATCCACAGCAGCACCAGGCTGCCAGAGGGGTTGTCACGGACCCGTTGGCAGGAGGATTGGAGGCTGACACAGACGTCCGCTCAGTTGTGGACCCATGGCCTGGCCACAGCCCTGCCAGAGGCTGCCTGTGTTAAATCCAGCTCACGGTTCACCTCCCTCCCGCTTATGTCATTCAATGACGCCTTGAAGACCCCCTACTGCACCAGCCTGGGTGGCCCATCCCACCCAGAGATTTCCAAATCAGAAGCAGGTCAATTGAGAAAGTCAAAATTAGGCCCTAGCTCAGTGCTGTGGAATTAGAATCTGTGAGGCTGTGTCCAGGCATCTGTGTTGTAATATTTTCTCCACGTGACTCTCATGCCGAAAGGATTGTATTGACAAAGCACTTCTGCTTCACTCTACTGATATTTCTGCACTAGAGCTACAGCCGTTGTTATATTAAACTGCACCCACAGGAGGAAAAGACAGGAGGAGAGGTGATAGTATTGCTTGTCTCCAAACACGCTGTTACTGAACCGAACTTGTGTCCACTCGCCCGCACGCAGTAAAGCCAATCTACTGACACCGGGTCACGGTGAAGGAAAGTGCAGCGTTTACGGCAGGGCAACAAGCAAGGAGTCCAGGTATCTAGGGCTCAAAAGGCCCCAACTCCCCAATGGCTTTGAGGGAAAGGTGTTTAAAGATGGGGTGAGGCTGTTGGTGGGAATGTAAACTGGTGCCGCCACTATGGAGAACACTATGGATGGAGATTCCTCAAAACACTAAAGCTAGAGCTACTGTATGACCCAGCAACCCCACTCCTGGGCATATACCCAGAGAAAACCATCATTCAAGAAGACACATGCACCCCAATATGTATAGCAGTACTATTTACAATAGCCAAGACATGGAAGCAACTTAAATGTCCATCGACAGAGGAATGGATAAGGAAGATGTGGTACATATATGCGATGGAATACTACTCAGCCATAAAAAAGAATGAGATAATGCCATTTGCAGCACCATGGATGGACCTAGAGACTATCATACTAAGTGAAGGAAGTCAGACAGAGAAAGACAAATATCATATGGTATCACGTCTATGTGGAATCTAAAACAATGATATGAATGAACTTCTTTACAAAACAGAAACAGACTCACAGACATAGAAAACGAACTTAAGGTTACCAAAGGGGAAAGGTGGGGGAGAGGGATAGATCAGGAGGTTGGGACTAACGGATACACACAACTATATATAAAACAGGCAATCAACAAGGACCTCCCGTATAGCACAGGGACCTCTACTCAATATTCTGTATTAACCTAGGGAGTTCCCTGGTGGCCCAGAGATTAGGATTCCGGGCTTTCACGGCCGTGGCCCAGTTTCAATCCCTGGTCAGGGAATTAAGATCCTGCAAGCCACACAGCATGACGAAAAAACCCCCAAAATTCTGTAATAACCTAAATGGGAAAACAATCTGAAAAAGTATAGGTATATGTATACATATAACTGAATCACTTTGCTGTACACCGGAAACTAACACAACACTGTAAATCAACTATACTCCCAATATAAAATTAAAAAATGTTTAAAGTGAATTACAAAAGAGTGGGGGGTGAGGGAGGGGAGGTTGAGGGGTGTGTGGTCAGCTTGTGGACATTCTTCCGATTGGTTGGTGGTGAGGTAATGTGAGGTCAACATCGTCAACCTTCTGGTTCCAGCTGGTCTGGGGTCTACGTGCTTGGGGGCAGCATGCAGTTAACTTCTTCCACCTGCTGGGGGTTTCAGTCTCTGCAAAACAGCTCCAAGGACGTGGCTCAGAACAGTATCTACAGCCCTTGAGGAGGAACTAAAGGTCCTTGACTTTGTTTAATGGCTACACTAATATTATTTGGTCTTTTGGGACTGTTTTCCTTTCTTTTTGCACTTTCTCACTTCTCTGATTAAATTGTTTGTTTCGAACTCAGGGAAGGCTAGGAGGCTAAAATTTTCTGAAGACAAGAAGCAGGCAGAAGACATGGGGAGAATCCATCCCAGGAAGGCCCCACAGGGTCCTGCTCAGTTACATCAGATTCAACCTGGCCTCTTTACGCCAGTTTTGGACAACATACCAACACATCTTAAGATGGGTCCCACCTAACTATAGCACATTTGGACAAGGTGAGGTGGGGTGGGATTATGCAAATCCAGATCTGAAGACTAGATAAAGCAATCAGGGTATTTCACAGTATACAAGAGAAATTTTCACGGGGACAGAATATCAACTTTCTAATATCTGAAAGCCTGTTAACCAAGAGGGAGAGTGACTTCTGTTTTGTTATAGAAGGACCCAATCAGCTGTGATGGTTGAAAGCATGATGAATGCAAATCTGAACTCATTGGCCTCCTAACAATGGAACGTCTACAGCAGAGGGACACAGGTCCTCAAGCAGCAGTGCTTTTCCCAGCAGTGCGGACCCTGAGGAGAGCCGGGCTGTGGCAGCTCTGAAGGACCTCAGACGCTCTTTGCATGGCCTCTGAGACCTACAACATCTCAGAAAGTCCACGAGTGCAAACCAAAGAGACACTCAGTCCCTGCACCTTGGATGAACTGATTTGACTCTACGTATGCATTGCTTGGGCTAATTAGAAATATGTAAGTGATCAAAAGACAAAATAAAACTTTGGGCACACCCTGAACAACAGAGATACTTCTCATCAAAGTCCAAACAATAATTCAAAAGCAAGATTCAGAGCCAAAATGTGGAAACAACCCAAGTGTTCATTGACAGATGAATGGATAAAGAAAATATAGTGTGTATATTCATACAACAGATATTATTCATCCACAAAAAGGAAGTTTCTAATTGATACAAAGAGCACTTATGTATTTTTAAATGATTGATATTTCTTTGTATAAACAGTGAAAATTTAACAATTCCACTTTTAAGAGGAAAGGTGTTTCTTTGTAGAAACAATTAAGTCTCAGCAGTAGAGGCATAAGCACACACGTGCACACAGAGTAAACAGAAATACCTCCCCGCTACCTCCCCCCAATCTCATCCCCCGATGAGCCCTGCTGATTCTCCCTCCAAGTACATGGAACCTGTTTGCTTCTCTCCATCTTCTCAGACATCGTCTTCCTGGACTACCACAACAAATTCCCAAACATACCTGGGTCTCCAGACTTCCACTCTTGCTGAAACCCCACCCCATCCATTTATACAGCAGCCAAAATAAAGCTTTTCCCTTTCATTGCAAACTGGATCACAACACCTCTCATTCACCGGTTTCCCATTGCACTTGGCATACATCTGAACTTCTTTAGACCCAGGGTTTTATTTCCTTCTCACTCACTGTGTACTGTCCACACTGGCTTTGGGGTCTAGGAAGGAAATTTTAATACAGGCTACTGCACGGATGACACTTGACGACATTATGCTAACTGGATAAGCCAGATACACATGGACAAATGTTATATGAGTCCACTTCTGTGAGATCCCCAGAGGGGTCAAATTCATAGAGACAGAAAGTGGAAGGGTGGGTGTCAGGGGCTAGCAGGGGAAGGGGAGTCAGTGTTTAACGGGGACAGAGTTTCAGTTTGACAGGGTGAAAATATTCTGGAGATGGATGGTTGGGATGGTGGTACAACAATGTGAATTTTTTTTTAAATTAATTAATATTTTTGTTTATTTTTGGCTGCGTTGGGTCTTCGTTGCTGTGCGCAGGCTTTCTCTAGTTGCAGCGAGCGGAGGCTACTCTTCGGCGCGGTGTGCGGGCTTCTCATTGCGGTGGCTTCTCTTTGTGGCAGCATGGGCTCTAGGCGCACAGGCTCAGTAGTTGTGGCTCGCGGGCTGAGGAGTTACAGCTTGCGGGCTCAGTAGTTGTGGTACACGGGCTTACGTGCTCCACAGCATGTGGGATCTTCCCGGACCAGGGCTCGACCCCGTGTCCCCCGCATTGGCAGGCGGATTCTTGACCACTGTGCCACCAGGGAAACCCAACAATGTGAAATCTTGATGTCACATAACTGTACCCTTAAAAAGAGCAAATTTTATGGAATGTATATTTTATCACAATAAAAAAAGAGAGAAGGGAGGAAGGAGGAAAGGAGGGAGGGAGGGAGGGAGGGAGGGAGGAAGGAAGGAAGGAAGGAAGGCAGGAAGGAAGGAAGGAAAAGCAAGACTCAGACACCCAGGGGAGGAGTGGAAGTATGAGTTGGGAGGTTCAGAAGAAGCTTCCAGTGACATTGCATGACCCTGAGTTGGCTATTTTCTTCTCTGAATCTCGGCTACCGTGTATTTCCTACCCTCATAGAAAAATAACCTGTCTTGAATTGGAGGTTCTCCCATTTAGTCTTTTTGTACATGTGACACTTTTATTCAGAAAAATAATCTGTCTTGAACTGGAGATTTTTCCATTTAGTCTTTTGTACACGTGACATTTTTATTCAGGTAGTGAAATTTCTGGGTCAACAGTGATACCACATTCTCAAATTTTTGTTAAGTAGACTAGAATTTCTTAATTGGAATCGAGGGGCAGGCTTTGGACAATCCATGGACTTCCTGAAATCCAAAGGTGCCCTTTTTTGTTGTTTTGTGTTTGTTTGTAGACCCCCTTTGAAGGGTGTGTGAGCACCTGTGCTTTTCTATGATTTTAGCTTCTCAAAATGGCTCTTGGACTCAAAGGTGCCTGAGGGTGGCGGACGTGTGCTCCCCCAGTACAGAATTCTGAACACAGTGTCAGTAAACACTGAGCAGAAGAGCTTTGCCAAACTGCGTGTTTTAACGTAACTTTTTAAACCAGTCAGTCAATGCACCTGGGATCTTTTTTTTTTACATACTTATCTCACTCTTATAAGGCTTAACCGTTGCTGCTTCCCCTAAGTTTCCTTGTCCCTCTCCCCACTCTCCCACCAGGCCGTGGAAAAGGAATGGGAGCGAGGGGGAGAGTCCAGCAGGGAGAGGGCAGCGCACCTGCTGGGAAGCGGTAAAGAGGGGTCCGGACACCTTGAGGGGGGTTTTGGAGGACGGGCAGAGGTTGGGTCAGTGGCAGGAGATACCATTTACCCCTGATCTCTGGGACAAGTGCACACATAGGTCTGACAGTTACTTGTGTTTTCATTCAAACTGGTTGCCAGGTTGGAATGACCCATGATGACGTCACAGGCTTCCGACCTTCCTGATTGGAAGGACCAGACTCCGTGGCGCTCGGCAGCAGAGGTGGACAATAGCATCTCGCCAGAGCTTTTCTCCACTGCCAGTTGCCCCGCAGCTTGGAGAAGGGACGACCACTTGTGTTTTGCCCAAGTCCAGAAGAAGAGCTGGGACAAAGCAGAGTCTAGACTTCGAGGAAGGGAAGAGTTTGGGAGAAATCATGGCCAATCGTCAACCAAGTTCCCAGGCTGAGGACCAGGACTCCCAGCCCAGCTCCTCAGGGTACCCCCTGGAGGTGACTGTCAACGAAGAAAGACCAGGACCGTCAGGTGAGGGAGCTGGCACGAGAAGGAATTTCAGAGGCTTGACCAGTAAGGAGGAAAGGGTACAGAGGTCGGGAAGGAGCACCTGCGTCAGGTGCCTATGAAAGAAGGGAGACATTCGGAAAGCCAGGGATTGAGGGAGGAGAGGACGGGAGCTGGGGACACGGAAAACCTGGGAAGCAAGAAAGAGGGTTAGGAGATGAGATCCAAGGATGAGAGAAGGGAAGAGAGGAAACAAGGGGAGGGTTCTTTTTCTTCTCTTTTCCTAGTGGGAGAAATTATCTACCATGAGAAAGAGTTTTCAGGACAGGAAGCTGGAAAAATGACAAAATGAGTCAGGGGAGGGATAGGTAGATATGGACAGAGAAAGATGGAAAGATGACTTGGGGCAAGGTCAGAGGTCTATGAGACTGGAAAGGGTAGGGGTGTTTCAGGGGGGAGGCGGAGTCGGGGTGGGGTTGGGTGGTCACCAGTGGCTGAATTCCCAAGACGAGAACGTCCTATTGTAGTCTCTTGTCTTTTCTCAGCCCCCTGGGCCGGCTGCAGCTCCCCGCCTCAGCGCCCTGGCTTTAAGAGGAAGAGGTCAGTGGCGTTCGAGAGGAGGAGGAGGAGGGCGAGCCGGCCACTGAGGCCCAGGACACCTGGGTCGTGGAGTCGCTGAGTGGGCTCAAGATGAAGCTCAAGCGACAGCGGGTGTCTTCAGTGCTGCCTGAGCACCACGAGGTCTTCAACAGGATGCTCGGTAAGGACCAGCCCCCCCCAACCCCCGCCCAGCACCCTCCAATCCTATACTTGAAAAACAAACAAACAAAAACTTCCAGTGACTACACTTTCCCAATGGAAAAGAATTCCCTGCTCCTTGGTGCGCCCTCCATCCCTAGCGGACTGTCTACGGATAAAGGACACAGGGGACACATAAATGATACAGGATTAGGTTAGACTTACAAATGATACAAGAGTAGGTTAGATTTAGAAATGATACAGGATTAGGTTCGCTTGGTTTCAACTGTACCCCTGAGACTCTAGCTCTTACTGGCCTTTTGAATCTTACTGGCGTGGGACGGCGGCGGGGGGGGGGTGGCTGACAAGCCACCTTCGCCCCCTGACGTGACTGTCAATTGAGAAATTGGCTGTGAGTAACTCGATGCCCTCTGCACTGGTACGTGAATGCATGATGAAGGGGCATCACTCCCTGTCACTCGGCCCCCCTCGAAGGGGAGTCACCCCTTTTCCTCCCACAGCGAATGGTCTTCCCTCCCCTCTTCCCATCAGCTTCACCCTGGGCCACATCTTGGCATTTCCCCAGGGGGGGCGCGGTTCTCCCTCTTGGCTCTGGAATGCTCCCACGACAGCCCTGTTCCCACTGGCAAACATCTGCCCTCTTTTCCCAGAGGATCCCGTCATTAGGAAATTCCTCGCCTGGGACAAAAACCTGCAAGTATCTGACAAGGTAAGTCCCCCACTGAGATGGATTCCTGCTCCAGCGCCTGTCCTGGGTGGGCACGCGGGGTGCTTTCTACACCCACGTTTCCACTCCCCTCCCAACCTGATGCCTTGTCAACACTTCCCTCCAGGGGCCTCGAGGTCCCCTCTGGGATCTGAGCCCCAGGTGTGCCCCTTTGGTGGGTGCTGCCTAAGTCCCCTCTCCTCTCAGCTCCTGGGGACTCGCCTTGGCTCCGGTTCATCAAACACCGTCCAGTGCCAGCGGCCCTAAGTCCACGCCCTCAAACCCACAGCCTCCCATCCTTGGAGCGTCGCAAACTCTGACCTTCTGTCCCCTCCCCTCCCCCAAATGATCAGGCTCACCCAACACGGGGGTCTCTTCTCCAAGTGACACCACCCATTCCTCGTCCCCTGCTCCCTTACCCCACTGTTTTTCCTCTTCCACGATGTGACCTCTCTCCTACGTTTTTTTCCCTCTTTCCATCAGTACCTCCTGTCGATGGTGATAGCTTATTTCAGCCGGGCCGGGCTCTTCTCCTGGCAATTCCAGAGAATCCATTTCTTTATAGCTCTGTGAGTATCTTGCTCCATCCCCTCCATCAATATTCAACACCCTGGGAGGGCGCAGGGAGAGACCTGGGGCTCTGACCTTTCATCTATCTTTTGAAACCCCTCTGTACCGTTTACTCTGGCTGTGAAAATGACAGGATTACGGCAGAGTGGTTTCTTTTTCAAACCAAGTTATGTTTTTTATACCATTCATTGTCAAAACAAACTGCCCTAATGTCAATTAAAACACTGAACGAAACAAAGCAAAACACGAAACCTTCCTAAGAGGAGAGGAAGAAAGAACTGACACCATCCTGCCCACAAGTAAACAGACTTGAGACGTTTCCGGTTCTGATTCTCCGGTCTCGGGTCTTCCCACATCAGCACCAAGTGTGATTATCTTCCGTTTCTGCGTTCCCACGACAAATGCCACAATCGGGGCCCTTATCACATAGCGCGGACCTGGTGGAAAATGCTCCCCAATGATGTTTCTTCCACGTCTCCCAAGCCAGTCGGCTCTATTTGCCTGAATGTCCCTGCAAAACCCAGGTCTGACCGCTTCACACAATGTCATTGGCTAATTACGTGCCAAATCAAGGCCAGAGTTCTGGGTTGGAATTCAACTCTCTCTGCAATCTCCATCACACTGTCCTGATACTTTATTCCTTTGTGTCACTGTTCCTTCCAAATACCCTGCCCTCTAAGCTTCTATTGTGCTTTCTGTCCAGGGATCTTACCCACACATTTACCTGAAGAAAATGACCCTATCCTTAAAGTGGGTTCAAACACCAAAACCTTCACGATGCCTCATCTCCCTAACTTCTGCATCCCGGAGGCACTTTACTTAAAATCGTATTAGAATGTGATGCTTTGCATTACAGTCATTTCTTATCTCCCCCTTTCCCCTTCCCCAGTCCCATTAGACTAGACACAACGTGGAAGGCAGGTCTTGTCAAAATGTCCATGCATTCCCAAAACACTCAGCACAATTCTTTTCATTTTGCGAATGTTTGTTATTGTGAGTCTTCGAGGTAATCAGTATTGCATTTGGCTACGGGATAAAATGTTCATTCATTCATTCATTCATTCATCTAATCAAACCTTATAAAGTACACCCTACATTCTGGGGAATATGAGGTGATGGGAACAGAGATTCACAAAAGGCTGTTGAATTAATGCATCAAGATGAACCAAGCCCTAAATGTGTCATCTGGTAGGAGAGGGATGAATGCAGAAATAGATCAGATCAGCTCCTGCCCTCAGGAACTGTACATACACCTACAACATAGGGAGAGAGGTGTGTGCACATAAAACAAGTTGAAGGGAACAGGGGGTTTGGATTTTGTCCTCAGCATCAAGGTGTGAGAGGCACCCTTCCGAAGGTCCTGCCTGGCAGTGGCGCCTTGATGACTGGGCGGCCCTCGGGGACGCTGGGCAGGGCTGGGTGGGTCGTGTCAGGATGCTCAGCCTGCCTCTTTTCTGGGAAGCTGATCTCAAGTGGAGGCCCTTCCTGTGCTGATGACAGCCACCTGATGTCTTTCCCCAGCTATGTGGCCAACGACATGGAAGAGGACAACCAGGCCCCCAAACAGGCCATCTTTTCGTTCCTCTATGGAAAGAACCGCTCCCAGCGTCCCTTGTTCCACAAACTGCGTCTCCAGTTCATCCGTTCCATGGGCTGGAACGCTAGGGTCACTCGGGAAGAGTGCGAGCAGGTGGGTGGGCTGTGGCGGTCTGGGGGAGGGGCAGGGCCGGAGAGGAGGTGGGGATCATGGGGGATTCGGTCTGGGACTTGGGGACGGACGAGAAAGAACCGGACGCGGGGCACGGGAAGGCAGCGTCATCCTCACTTCCAGGGGCTGTTTGTCTTTCCAGATCCAGGCTTTTGATCCAGAGCTCTGGGTGTGGGGAAGAGATCGCGCCCTCTTGCCCTAGAGGCCCCAGGACCACGCAGGCCTGAGGTCATCGGCCTGCGCAAAGGTAGGTCTGCGTCCGCAAAGGTGCGGGCGGAATGACGCGTTGCTTACTGAGGAAATCGGAGGAATCCCACTGCTGGACCCACCTCACCTCTCACGCTGGGAAGGGGGCCAGCCGGGCACACAGCCACACGCCGACTCAGCGCCCAGCCGCGGCCTCACAGCCACACACACACACCAGCACCGTGGGGCCCGTGGGCGCCAGACCTCGGGGAAACCAGTCTGTCACAGACGCATGGGTCTCACTGAAGTCACTTCACCCAAAGCAGTGGGGTCCAAATCACAGCTCTGATGAGATGGTGATTGTTTTCCATATACGGTGTTTCGAGTTTCTCTTTTTACTTCATTTTTGGCCTTACATCCCTCAGGGATATGGGTTCTAGGATTTACCTACCACAAAGTAAATGTCTACAAACAGGATATTAGATGCAACAGCCTACACGTTCAATAAGAAAAGACCAATTATGACTAGCTTTATTTTCATCCAAATTTACTTTCCAATTGCTTACGGCCAGATCACCTGTGACTCTTTACTTCCCCTGACTCACCACTTCTGGACCAATGACTCCTCTTGTACAATTCACCTTTTCCCCCTCAACTTTATGGTCAAGACGGTTTATCAGAACGAGTGAAGGTTAAGGAATGCCATCTTCAGCATGGCTTGTTACAATGGACACATTAGAGTTCTAGATGTGGGCAGAGGATTCAGCAAACATTTGGTTGAAATCTGGCAAACTAGCTGCCTTAGTCCGTTCGACCTGCCCTAACAAGATACTACAGACTGCGTGGCTTATAAACAACAGACCACAGTCTCTATTACAAGGGCAATAATCTCATTCATGAGGGCTCTACCCCATGACCTAATAACCTCCCAAAGACCCCCACCCTCCTAATACCAGCCCCTTAGCGGTTAAGATTTTAAGATTTCAACATAAGAATTTGGGGGGACACAAACATTCAGCCCATAACACTAACCAAGTTTAGGACTGACGATTATTTAAACATTAGGATCCAGGGACTTCCCTGGTGGCTCAGTGGTTAAGAATCCGCCTGCCAACGCAGGGCACACGGGTTCGAGCCCTCGTCCGGGAAGACCCTGCATGCCGCCGAGCAACTAAGCCCGTGCGCCACAACTACTGAGCCTGCGCTCTAGAGCCCACGAGCCACAACTACTGAGCCTGTGTACTCTAGAGCCCGCAAGCCACAACTACTGAGCCTGTGCGCCTAGAGCCCGTGCTCCGCCACAAGAGAAGCGTCATGAGAAGCAACGGAGGGTGGTCCTCACTCACAACTACAGAAAGCCCACGCGCAGCAACAAAGACCCAATGCAGCCAAAAATAAAATAAAGAAAATAAGTCAATTAAAAGTTAATAATACAATAGACATTAGGATCCAGGATTAGGATTAGGGATCAGGCAGCAGGTCTCCTGGTCCACGATGCTGGGCGGTCAGTGATGTCCGCAGTGTGGCTCCAAGTTCCGAACTTAAGTGGCGCCAGAGGACCGAGGTGCGCGGAGACTAAAGCAGCGCTCTCCAAAGGCCAGCTCCCGGAGCAGAGTCACCCGGAGGCCTGGCTACAAAGCAGATGACGGGGCCTGGCCGTAGGTGTCTTCAGTAGCTTTTGCAGTCAGGCTCACCACACTCCAAGAATCGCACTTGAAAACAATGAACGGTGCAGGAGTGGGGCTCCGAATGGAGAATTTGAGATAAAACTGCAATCGTAAATGAGTCTCAATCCTGGTGAGAACTAAGAATGTGAAAACCTTTGTACCTGGACAGTTGCCACTTTGAAATCTGACGTCCTTGCTCCTTCTCTTACTTCCAGATCACAGAGCCCAGGAGAGATGAGGATGTTGCACAGGAGGTCAATCCACACGCTGACGACAGCCGTGAGGAAGGGAGGGAGAAGCCTCTTGTGCAGATGATCGGGAAGAACCCAGCGTCTTCTAGAACGAGCTCAAGAGAGTTTTCGTGTCACACTCCTGGGAGCGGGGCATGCTTCTAGGAGTCTGTGGCAGGACAATAAGAAATCAGGGTTCTGTCACGTTCCATCCCTTTGGAAGGCACCACCCCAATTTGCAGATCATTTCATTCAAATCTCCCCTGAGATGAACACTGGAGGTCCCATTTTTTTACACACTCCTTTGCCCCAGTCTAGAAGCCTTTGAAGGTGGCGTGTAGGGGGCTCAGAACAGGAGGGAATAACTTTAAAATATATAATTAGAGCCCCACGGTCATGACTGATGACTTAACCTTCACTGGCTTATTTTGAAAATGTCACCTATAAAATTATTGTATTTTTATACTTTATATTTATAGATGTATTTTAAATAGTTTTGAAATAGTCTTCATTGTGAAACATCTTATTCCCACCAAGTTTTGTGATGAGTATTACAGCTGTTGTATATTTACACCTATATACAATTTTATTCACATTTTCAAGAGAGATTTTTGCTTTTATCTATTACATAATATACATTTTATCTATTACATAATATTTCCATTCTACTTATAGCTAGGTGGGTATTTCCTCCCAATTCTTGTAAGCATAAATTTGTATATTTTTAGTTCTCATTACTGAATTGTGGGAATTCAGCCGTAAGTTTTTAACTCGTCTCAACGAGTTTGTATGTTATTTTAGATTATTAAAGAGTACCGTGCAATGCAGCTTTTGGGGAAATATAATAAAGATGAAAGTCTTCTCACAATCATGATGTGTGTGGTCATTACCAGTGTGCTTCGCCTGTTTGCTGCCCAATGAGGTGTGGCTTAATGGCGTTGTGATTATCCAACCACATTTCTTTTTTTTTTTTTTAATTTTTATTTATTTACTTATTTATTTATGGCTGTGTTGGGTCTTCGTTTCTGTGTGAGGGCTTTCTCTAGTTGCGGCAAGTGGGGGCCACTCTTCATCGCGGTGCACGGGCCTCTCACTATCGCGGCCTCTCTTGTTGCGGAGCACAGGCTCCAGACGCGCAGGCTCAGTAACTGTGGCTCACGGGCCTAGTTGCTCCGCGGCATGTGGGATCTTCCCAGACCAGGGCTCGAACCCGTGTCCCCTGCCTTGGCAGGCAGATTCTCAACCACTGCGCCACCAGGGAAGCCCCCAACCACATTTCTTAACTCTGAAAAATAATCCTGAATTCTTTTTCATGGAGGAAAAACTACAGAAGATGAGGCAGATCTTGCATCATTCAGGACTCCAATACTGAGAGACAAGTGTTGGGTAAAAGGAAACACGGCTTTACTGAGGAAGCCGGCAGCCCAGGGGAGAAGGTGGACTCGTCCCAAAGAACCTACTCTCCCCTCCTGAGGTTTTGCTTGAGGACTATATAGGGAAAAGAGAAAGGGGCTGCATGTTGAAGACAGGGTTACAGGGTGCGTGATCATCTCACGGACATTCTTCTGATTGGTCGGTGGTGAGGTAGCAGGGACTCAACATCATCAGCCTTCTGCTTCCAACGGGTCTGGGGTCTGCGTGCTTGTGGGCAGCATGCAGTTAACTTCTTCCACCTGCTGGGGGTTTCAGTCTCTGCAAAACAGCTCCAAGGACGTGGCTCAGAATATTACCCGATGGCCCTTGAGGAGCAACTAAAGGCCCTGGACTTCGTTTAACGGCTAAAGTATCATGATTTTGTCTTTGCTGTTTTTTCGGCCGCGCCACGCAGCTTGTGGGATCTTAGTTCCCTGACCAGGGATCAAAAACAGGCCTCTAGCAGTGGAAGCGCACAGTCCTAACCCCTGAAATGCCAGGGAATTCCTGACAGTACACTTTAAAGAGAAAAAACCAGACCAAAAGGAACACAGTTTTAAGGAAGCTTAACTTTCTCAGAAACGCAGGAATTTTGTTGTGCATTTATTTTCTTTCTTTTTTTTTAAGACATTTATTTATTTATTTATTTATTTATTTATTTTTCTCTGCGTTGGGTCTTCGCTGTTGCACGTGGGCTCTCTCTAGTTGCGGTGAGCGGGGGCTTCTCTTCGTAGTGGTGCGTCGGCTGCTCAGTGCGGTGGCTTCTCTTGTTGCGGAGCATGGGCTCTAGGCACGTGGGTTCCAGTAGTTGTGGCTCGCGGGCTCTAGAGGATTTCTTATTGTTTACTTTTTGCAAGTATTCCTCAAATGCGTATTACTTGAATGAATGACAAATCATTTCTTCCAGCAATCTTCAAACTGCTTAAAACTATGACAATATTTAGCGTTTCAAATTTCATATGACCTCACTCTCTCCGTGTTCTAGTTTCTAAAAGCATGTGGGATCTTCCCGGACCAGGGCTCGAACCCGTGTGCCTTGCACTGGCAGGCGGATTCTTAACCGCTGCACCACCAGGAAACTCCCTGTGCATTTATTTTCAAGAAAATAAGGCGGCCGGATGAATTCAGAACTAGGGGCAGAAAGCTCTTCCTGTGAGATACAGAATCTCTGCTGTTTAGGCAGATTTAGAGAACAACTTTTCCAACCACTTATTAAGGAGACCAATACTCCACGAAAAAATATATCATTTTTACAGAGAGAAAACCAAACTCCAGCTTTGCATCAATATAATATATGATACTTAAGAGAACCATAAGCTCTTTTTTGAAAATCTCTGCAATAAACATCAAAACTGAGCCACCTTCGGCTGAGACCCATACAATTCCCTTTCCACCAATCTCCTACAACTTTCTAGATTCATTCAGGTGGTGTCCTTCACTATCCTCTTTCTGGTGCTGGAACAATCGGTCATTTTACTTTAGGACCAAACTATTTTTGTTCCTGTTAATAAACAAAACTACACCTCATCATCTTGCATACAAAGTTGTACCCCTCGGTTGTTGGAACCAAGCAGGACCCTGCAGGGCCCTTCCATGTCCCCTGCCTCTTGCTTGTAAAACAGCTGCAGTCTCCCAGGCCTCCCCTGAGTCACAAAACAACAGGTTCAAGCAGTTCACGATCAGGACAACAGCAGTCACAGAATCTTTAGTTCCTCCCCAAGGACATAAGTAACAGTGTCAGAGACACATTCCTAACTTGTTTTGCAGATACTAAAACCTCTACAAGAGGAGAGAGCTAACTGTATGATGACCAGACGGGAGCTATGACATAAGCTGCTCCATCTTGAGCAGACCTGAACCAATGGCTTACACAATTCCAGGAACTGGCCTCAAGGAAACGGGAACAAACCAACACTGGACTTGAAGATTAACTGTGCCGGAAACAATCAACATGACACTGACCACACCACTGCATGACCAATGTCAAGATGACGGTCAGAGCTGACTGTGCTACTCTGCGTGTAGCCCCCACCTGCACAGCCCAGAGACTTCCCGTCTTTTCCCTATAAACCCCTTTTCCCTCTAACTGGCAACTGGGAGATGCTTTGGGGGACACGAGTCCACCATCTTCCCACGTTGCCAGCTTCCTGAATAAAGCATCTTTCTTCTTCCACCAACCCTTGTCTCTGGAACATTGACTTCTGAGCGATGAGCAGCTGCACCTGAGTTCTGTTCCAGCCGATAACATTACTATTGCTCAAGCCTCCTTCATATTATATTCATAACAACTTTGAACCAAAGTTACTTCCATTGCACAAAGAAAACTAGGAGTGAATAACTGACAACTGCCCATCACACACCAGCATTGTAGGCTAGCAGAGCTCATGAAAACACGTAACACAACATTACGAAGCCACAAACATCCCTTACACAACTTCTCCAAGTGCCAGAGACAAACACATTCATTAACACACCCACAGATATAGCCTCTAGGTAACAAATAAAAATATGCAGCAAGAGCATAGAACTTGAGATTATGCTTAGTGGTCAACGTTTCCGGTTTCTGTCTTGCTTAGAAATGACCTCGGTATCCAATGATTATCCAGTCAGTAACACAATTTAGTATCAGTTCAAGGGTTTACGTAAACTAAAGATCTTGGAATGTATCGGCAAGCTAACACAGTACAAAACATAGTTACTGTTGAAATAAAGTTTGTCAGAAGAATAATTAAATGTGGCTAAACACAAATTTACATTTGTCATCACCTTAAATATTAAGTAGAAGTAATGTTCGCTTATTTGATGGGTACACCTATATAAATTTAGGAGGAACACACCCAAGTAGAATTGTTTTCAATGTATGCCTAATACTGATAAATAAGATAGGAGTAACTTTGTATTAAACCAAAACTATTAAACTAGCTTCATTTGCCAAAGATTTACCTAAATTATGTAAACTTGAAGTCTTTAAATTTCTGAGTTGACTTTTTTGTTTGTTTGTGTTTTTGGCTGCACCGAGAGGCTTGCTGGATCTTAGTTCCCTGACCAGGGACTGAACCCGGACCCTGGCAGTGAAAGCACCGAGTCCTAACCACTGCACCACCAGGGAATTCCCTGACTTGATTTCCGTAAGAATACTTTTCTAGCACATTTAAAGTATCAGAAGTTCAAATTCCTTTCTCTCTGAGAATTTTAGGGATACATAATTTTTATAAGCACATTTGTATCTTTGTAAGCCAATCAAGACAGAAACCCTTGAATTTAAGAGACTCTACAATCTACCTTAATAGATCCAGAAGTAGAAAAACATTACATACTCACACTGTCAGAAGTAAAGACCTTTCTGAATTACAGACACACAGACATACAGAGAAATGGAACTTTTACCTTCAGTTCTGAAGTCTTAGACATGGGTCAGGAATAAACACTCACCAGTCTAGAGATTAAAGAGCCGTTCTCCTCCCACTGGGCAAGAGATTCTTAACTGATTTGAGCTTGTCAAAGTAGTCAAATAGACGAACAGAAAAGACTAAGAAAAGACTAACAAACCAGATCCTCTGTCACCTCTCACCTAACTGAGATTAGTTCTGTAGAAACTTAATCGCTTTGGAGAGACCATCGAAAGTCTTCAAACGACAGAGCCAAACTCAGAATCACTGCTGCTACAAATGGGGACGCACTTAGCTGCAATCTGAAAACAAAGCAGAAACACAAAAGTAATAGAAGGGGAAACTAAAGAAACGGAAAGTGAGCCAAGTTCAACGGCTGCTTGGGTGGGTTCACCCCTGGGAGAGGAGAAAAGATGTACCTGGGCTTCACCGGCTCAGGAAACACACCACTTGTTGCTGGGCTTTTACAGCTTTATTTACGTATACCTGATACACAAAATCCAGCCCAGGTTTAATTTGTATAACTTGATGAGTCTGGACATATGCACACACCTGTGATACCATCACCACCATCACGGTAATATACTCATCACTTCCAAAAGATTCCTTCTATCCCTTTGTGTCTGTGTATGTGTGTTAGGAATACTTCACACAGCACCAGGTACGTGAAAAGGTGCTCAACGTCACTAATCATCCGGGAACTGCAAATCAAAATCATCATGAGATAGTACCTCACATCTGTTAGAATGGCTACAATTTCTTCTTTCTTTTTCAACATACAGCTGTCAAGGTTGTAGAGAAATCGTAACCCTTGCATATTGGAGGCAGGAATGTAACATCGTGCAGGCACTGTGGAAAACAGTATGGAGTTTTCTCAAAATCTTTTAAATAAAAATTCCATACGATCCAGCAATCCCACTTCTGGGTATACAGGCCCAGCTCAGAGACACTGCAGCTTCAGTTCCACAACACTGCAATGAAGCAAATACCGCCATAACGCAAGTCACATGAATTTTTTGGTGTACCCGTGCATGAGAAACTGACGTTTACACTATACTGTAGTCTGTTAAGTGTGCGATAGCCTTGTGTCTAAAAAAACAACGTACATACCTTTACTGAAATATACTTTAGGGAAGAGAAATATACATCAATGGAACAGGATAGGAAGCCCAGAGATAAACCCACGCACATATGGTCACCTTATCTTTGATGAAGGAGGCAAGAATATACAGTGGAGAAAAGACAGCCTCTTCAATAAGTGGGGCTGGGAAAACTGGACAGCTACCTGTCAAAGAATGAAATGAGAACACTACCTAACACCATAACACAAAAATAAACTCAAAATGGATTAAAGACCTAAATGTAAGGCCCGACACTAGAAAACTCTTAGAGGAAAACATAGGCAGAACACTCTATCACATAAATCACAGCAAGATCCTTTTTGACCCATCTCTTAGAAAAATGGAAATAAAAACAAAAATAAACAAATGGGACCTAAGGAAACGTAAAAGCTTTTGCACAGCAAAGGAAACCATAAACAAGACAAAAAAACAACCCTCAGAGTGGGAGAAAATATTTGTAAACGAAGCAACTGACAAAGGATTCATCTCCAAAATATACAAGCAGCTCACGCAGCTCAATATCAAAAAAACAAACAACTCAATCCAAAAATGGACACAAGACCTAAATGGACGTTTCTCCAAAGAAGATAGAAGATTGCTAACAAACACGTGAAAAGGATGCTCAACAACACTAATCATTAGAGAAATGCAAATCAAAACGACAATGAGGTATCACCTCACACCACTCAGAACGGCCATCATCAAAAAATCTACAAACAATAAATGGTGGAGAGGGTGTGGAGAAAAGGGAACCCTCCTCCTGCACTGTTTCTGGGAACGTACACTGACACAGCCACTATGGAGAACAGTATGGAGGTTCCTTTAAAAACTAAAAATAGAACTACCATACGACCCAGCAATCCCACTACTGGGCATATACCCTGAGAAAACCATAATTCAAAAAGAGTCATGTACCAAGATGTTCATTGCAGCTCTATTTACAATAGCCAGGACATGGAAGCAACCTAAGTGTCCATCATCGGATGAAGGGATAAAGAAGATGTGGCACAGATACACAATGGAATATTACTCAGCCACAAAAAGAAATGAAATGGAGGTATTTGTAGTGAGGTGGATGGAGTTAGAGTCTGTCATACAGAGTGAAGTAAGTCAGAAAGAGAAAAACAAATACAGTATGCTAACACATATATATGGAATCTAAGGGAAAAAAAAAAAGGTCATGAAGAACCTAGTGGCAAGATGCGAATAAAGACACAGACCTACTAGAGAAGGGACTTGAGGATATGGGGAGGGGGAGGGGTGAGATGTGACAGGGTGAGAGAGTGGCATGGACATATATACACTACCAAACGTAAAATAGATAGCTAGTGGGAAGCAGCCGCATAGCACAGGGAGGTCAGCTCGGTGCTTTGCGACCACCTAGAGGGGTGGGATAGGGAGGGTGGGAGGGAGGGAGATGCAAGAGGAAAGAGATATGGGAACATATGTGTATGTATAACTGATTCACTTCGTTATAAAGCAGAAACTAACACACCATTGTAAAGCAATTATACTCCAATAGAGATGTTTAAAAAAAAAAACTTTTTGGTAAGTAGACTAGAATTTCTTAATTGGAATCGAGGGGCAGGCTTTGGACAATCCATGGACTTTGTGAAATCCAAAGGTGCCCTTTTTTGTTGTTTTGTGTTTGTTTGTAGACCCCCTTTGAAGGGTGCGTGAGCACCTGTACTTCTCTCTGATTTTAGCTTCTCAAAATGGCTCTTGGACTCAAAGGTGCCTGAGGGTGGCGGACGTGTGCTCCCCCAGTACAGAATTCTGAACACAGTGTCAGTACACATTGAGCAGAAGAGCTTTGCCAAACTGCGTGTTTTAACGTAACTTTTCAATCCAGTCAGTCAGTGCACCTGGGATCTTTTTTTTACATACTTCTCTCACTCTTATAAGGCTTAACCGTTGCTGCTTCCCCTAAGTTTCCTTGTCCCTCTCCCCACTCTCCCACCAGGCCGTGGAAAAGGAACGGGAGCGAGGGGGAGAGTCCAGCAGGGAGAGGACAGCGCACCTGCTGGGAAGCGGTAAAGAGGGGTCCGGACACCTTGAGGGGGGTTTTAGAGGACGGGCAGAGGTTGGGTCAGTGGCAGGAGATACCATTTTCCCCTGATCTCTGGGACAAGTGCACACATAGGTCTGACAGTTACTTGTGTTTTCATTCAAACTGGTGGCCAGGTTGGAATGACCCATGATGACGTCACAGGCTTCCGACCTTCCTGATTGGAAGGACCAGACTCCGTGGCGCTCGGCAGCAGAGGTGGACAATAGCATCTCGCCAGAGCTTTTCTCCACTGCCAGTTGCCCCGCAGCTTGGAGAAGGGACGACCACTTGTGTTTTGCCCAAGTCCAGAAGAAGAGTTGGGACAAAGCAGAGTCTAGGCTTTGAGGAAGGGAAGAGTTTGGGAGAAATCATGGCCAGTCGTCAACCGAGTTCCCAGGTTGAGGACCAGGACTCCCAGCCCAGCTCCTCAGGGTACCCCCTGGAGGTGACTGTCAACGAAGAAAGACCAGGACCGTCAGGTGAGGGAGCTGGCACGAGAAGGAATTTCAGAGGCTTGACCAGTAAGGAGGAAAGGGTACAGAGGTCGGGAAGGAGCACCTGCGTCAGGTGCCTATGAAAGAAGGGAGACATTCGGAAAGCCAGGGATTGAGGGAGGAGCGGACAGGAGCTGGGGACACGGAAACCCTGGGAAGCAAGAAAGAGGGTTAGGAGATGAGATCCAAGGATGAGAGAGGGGAAGAGAGGAAACAAGGGGAGGGTTCTTTTTCTTCTTTTTTCCTAGTGGGAGAAATTATCTACCATGAGAAAGAGTTTTCAGGACAGGAAGCTGGAAAAATGACAAAATGAGTCAGGGGAGGGATAGGTAGATATGGACAGAGAAAGATGGAAAGATGACTTGGGGCAAGGTCAGAGGTCTATGAGACTGAAAAGGGTAGGGGTGTTTCGGGGGGGAGGCGGAGTCGGGGTGGGGTTGGGTGGTCACCAGTGGCTGAACTCCCAAGATGAGAACGTCCTATTGTAGTCTCTTGTCTTTTCTCAGCCCCCTGGGCCGGCTGCAGCTCCCCGCCTCAGCGCCCTGGCTGTAAGAGGAAGAGGTCAGTGGCGTTCAGAGAGGAGGAGGAGGAGGGCGAGCCGGCCACTGAGGCCCAGGACACCTGGGTCGTGGACTGGCTGATTGGGCTCAAGATGAAACTCAAGCGACAGCGGGTGTCTTCAGTGCTGCCTGAGCACCACGAGGTCTTCAACAGGATGCTCGGTAAGGACCAGCACCCACCCCCTCCCCGCCCAGCACCCTCCAATCCTATACTTGAAAAACAAACAAACAAAAACTTCCAATGACTACACTTGCCCAATGGAAAAGAATTCCCTGCTACTTGGGGCGCTCTCCGTCCCTGGCGGACTGTCTACGGATAAAGGACACAGGGGACACATAAATGATACAGGATTAGGTTAGACTCACAAATGATACAAGACTGGGTTAGATTTAGAAATGATACAGGATTAGGTTCGCTTGGTTTCAACTGTACCCCTGAGACTCTAGCTCTTACTGGCCTTTTGAATCTTACTGGCGTGGGACGGCGGGGGGGGGGGGGGGTTGGGGGGGAGGTGGGGCTGACAAGCCACCTTCGCTCCCTGACGTGACTGTCAATTGAGAAACTGGCTGTAACTCGATGCCCTCTGCACTGGTAACGTGAATGCATGATGAAGGGGCATCACTCCCTGTCACTCAGCCCCCCTCGAAGGGGAGTCACCCCTTTTCCTCCCACAGTGAATGGTCTTCCCTCCCCTCTTCCCATCAGCTTCACCCTGGGCCACATCTTGGCATTTCCCCAGGGGGGGCGTGGTTCTCCCTCTTGGCTCTGGAATGCTCCCACGACAGCCCTGTTCCCACTGGCAAACATCTGCCCTCTTTTCCCAGAGGATCCCGTCATTAGGAAATTCCTCGCCTGGGACAAAAACCTGCAAGTATCTGACAAGGTAAGTCCCCCACTGAGATGGATTCCTGCTCCAGCGCCTGTCCTGGGTGGGCACGCGGGGTGCTTTCTACACCCACGTTTCCACTCCCCTCCCAACCTGATGCCTTGTCAACACTTCCCTCCAGGGGCCTCGAGGTCCCCTCTGGGATCTGAGCCCCAGGTGTGCCCCTTTGGTGGGTGCTGCCTAAGTCCCCTCTCCTCTCAGCTCCTGGGGACTCGCCTTGGCTCCGGTTCATCAAACACCGTCCAGTGCCAGCGGCCCTAAGTCCACGCCCTCAAACCCACAGCCTCCCATCCTTGGAGCGTCGCAAACTCTGACCTTCTGTCCCCTCCCCTCCCCCAAATGATCAGGCTCACCCAACACGGGGGTCTCTTCTCCAAGTGACACCACCCATTCCTCGTCCCCTGCTCCCTTACCCCACTGTTTTTCCTCTTCCACGATGTGACCTCTCTCCTACGTTTTTTTCCCTCTTTCCATCAGTACCTCCTGTCGATGGTGATAGCTTATTTCAGCCGGGCCGGGCTCTTCTCCTGGCAATTCCAGAGAATCCATTTCTTTATAGCTCTGTGAGTATCTTGCTCCATCCCCTCCATCAATATTCAACACCCTGGGAGGGCGCAGGGAGAGACCTGGGGCTCTGACCTTTCATCTATCTTTTGAAACCCCTCTGTACCGTTTACTCTGGCTGTGAAAATGACAGGATTACGGCAGAGTGGTTTCTTTTTCAAACCAAGTTATGTTTTTTATACCATTCATTGTCAAAACAAACTGCCCTAATGTCAATTAAAACACTGAACGAAACAAAGCAAAACACGAAACCTTCCTAAGAGGAGAGGAAGAAAGAACTGACACCATCCTGCCCACAAGTAAACAGACTTGAGACGTTTCCGGTTCTGATTCTCCGGTCTCGGGTCTTCCCACATCAGCACCAAGTGTGATTATCTTCCGTTTCTGCGTTCCCACGACAAATGCCACAATCGGGGCCCTTATCACATAGCGCGGACCTGGTGGAAAATGCTCCCCAATGATGTTTCTTCCACGTCTCCCAAGCCAGTCGGCTCTATTTGCCTGAATGTCCTTCCAAAACCCAGGTCTGACCGCTTCACACAATGTCATTGGCTAATTACGTGCCAAATCAAGGCCAGAGTTCTGGGTTGGAATTCAACTCTCTCTGCAATCTCCATCACACTGTCCTGATACTTTATTCCTTTGTGTCACTGTTCCTTCCAAATACCCTGCCCTCTAAGTTTCTATCGTGCTTTTCTGTCCAGGGATCTTTCCCACACATTTACCTGAAGAAAATGACCCTATCCTTAAAGTGGGTTCAAACACCAAAACCTTCACGATGCCTCATCTCCCTAACTTCTGCATCCCGGAGGCACTTTACTTAAAATCGTATTAGAATGTGATGCTTTGCATTACAGTCATTTCTTATCTCCCCCTTTCCCCTTCCCCAGTCCCATTAGACTAGACACAACGTGGAAGGCAGGTCTTGTCAAAATGTCCATGCATTCCCAAAACACTCAGCACAATTCTTTTCATTTTGCGAATGTTTGTTATTGTGAGTCTTCGAGGTAATCAGTATTGCATTTGGCTACGGGATAAAATGTTCATTCATTCATTCATTCATTCATCTAATCAAACCTTATAAAGTACACCCTACATTCTGGGGAATATGAGGTGATGGGAACAGAGATTCACAAAAGGCTGTTGAATTAATGCATCAAGATGAACCAAGCCCTAAATGTGTCATCTGGTAGGAGAGGGATGAATGCAGAAATAGATCAGATCAGCTCCTGCCCTCAGGAACTGTACATACACCTACAACATAGGGAGAGAGGTGTGTGCACATAAAACAAGTTGAAGGGAACAGGGGGTTTGGATTTTGTCCTCAGCATCAAGGTGTGAGAGGCACCCTTCCGAAGGTCCTGCCTGGCAGTGGCGCCTTGATGACTGGGCGGCCCTCGGGGACGCTGGGCAGGGCTGGGTGGGTCGTGTCAGGATGCTCAGCCTGCCTCTTTTCTGGGAAGCTGATCTCAAGTGGAGGCCCTTCCTGTGCTGATGACAGCCACCTGATGTCTTTCCCCAGCTATGTGGCCAACGACATGGAAGAGGACAACCAGGCCCCCAAACAGGCCATCTTTTCGTTCCTCTATGGAAAGAACCGCTCCCAGCGTCCCTTGTTCCACAAACTGCGTCTCCAGTTCATCCGTTCCATGGGCTGGAACGCTAGGGTCACTCGGGAAGAGTGCGAGCAGGTGGGTGGGCTGTGGCGGTCTGGGGGAGGGGCAGGGCCGGAGAGGAGGTGGGGATCATGGGGGATTCGGTCTGGGACTTGGGGACGGACGAGAAAGAACCGGACGCGGGGCACGGGAAGGCAGCGTCATCCTCACTTCCAGGGGCTGTTTGTCTTTCCAGATCCAGGCTTTTGATCCAGAGCTCTGGGTGTGGGGAAGAGATCGCGCCCTCTTGCCCTAGAGGCCCCAGGACCACGCAGGCCTGAGGTCATCGGCCTGCGCAAAGGTAGGTCTGCGTCCGCAAAGGTGCGGGCGGAATGACGCGTTGCTTACTGAGGAAATCGGAGGAATCCCACTGCTGGACCCACCTCACCTCTCACGCTGGGAAGGGGGCCAGCCGGGCACACAGCCACACGCCGACTCAGCGCCCAGCCGCGGCCTCACAGCCACACACACACACCAGCACCGTGGGGCCCGTGGGCGCCAGACCTCGGGGAAACCAGTCTGTCACAGACGCATGGGTCTCACTGAAGTCACTTCACCCAAAGCAGTGGGGTCCAAATCACAGCTCTGATGAGATGGTGATTGTTTTCCATATACGGTGTTTCGAGTTTCTCTTTTTAATTCATTTTTGGCCTTACATCCCTCAGGGATATGGGTTCTAGGATTTACCTACCACAAAGTAAATGTCTACAAACAGGATATTAGATGCAACAGCCTACACGTTCAATAAGAAAAGACCAATTATGACTAGCTTTATTTTCATCCAAATTTACTTTCCAATTGCTTACGGCCAGATCACCTGTGACTCTTTACTTCCCCTGACTCACCACTTCTGGACCAATGACTCCTCTTGTACAATTCACCTTTTCCCCCTCAACTTTATGGTCAAGACGGTTTATCAGAACGAGTGAAGGTTAAGGAATGCCATCTTCAGCATGGCTTGTTACAATGGACACATTAGAGTTCTAGATGTGGGCAGAGGATTCAGCAAACATTTGGTTGAAATCTGGCAAACTAGCTGCCTTAGTCCGTTCGACCTGCCCTAACAAGATACTACAGACTGCGTGGCTTATAAACAACAGACCACAGTCTCTATTACAAGGGCAATAATCTCATTCATGAGGGCTCTACCCCATGACCTAATAACCTCCCAAAGACCCCCACCCTCCTAATACCAGCCCCTTAGCGGTTAAGATTTTAAGATTTCAACATAAGAATTTGGGGGGACACAAACATTCAGCCCATAACACTAACCAAGTTTAGGACTGACGATTATTTAAACATTAGGATCCAGGGACTTCCCTGGTGGCTCAGTGGTTAAGAATCCGCCTGCCAACGCAGGGCACACGGGTTCGAGCCCTCGTCCGGGAAGACCCTGCATGCCGCCGAGCAACTAAGCCCGTGCGCCACAACTACTGAGCCTGCGCTCTAGAGCCCACGAGCCACAACTACTGAGCCTGTGTACTCTAGAGCCCGCAAGCCACAACTACTGAGCCTGTGCGCCTAGAGCCCGTGCTCCGCCACAAGAGAAGCGTCATGAGAAGCAACGGAGGGTGGTCCTCACTCACAACTACAGAAAGCCCACGCGCAGCAACAAAGACCCAATGCAGCCAAAAATAAAATAAAGAAAATAAGTCAATTAAAAGTTAATAATACAATAGACATTAGGATCCAGGATTAGGGTTAGGGATCAGGCAGCAGGTCTCCTGGTCCACGATGCTGGGCGGTCAGTGATGTCCGCAGTGTGGCTCCAAGTTCCGAACTTAAGTGGCGCCAGAGGACCGAGGTGCGCGGAGACTAAAGCAGCGCTCTCCAAAGGCCAGCTCCCGGAGCAGAGTCACCCGGAGGCCTGGCTACAAAGCAGATGACGGGGCCTGGCCGTAGGTGTCTTCAGGAGTTTTTGCAGTCAGGCTCACCACACTCCAAGAATCGCACTTGAAAACAATGAACGGTGCAGGAGTGGGGCTCCGAATGGAGAATTTGAGATAAAACTGCAATCGTAAATGAGTCTCAATCCTGGTGAGAACTAAGAATGTGAAAGAAAACCTTTGTACCTGGACAGTTGCCACTTTGAAATCTGACGTCCTTGCTCCTTCTCTTACTTCCAGATCACAGAGCCCAGGAGAGATGAGGATGTTGCACAGGAGGTCAATCCACACGCTGACGACAGCCGTGAGGAAGGGAGGGAGAAGCCTCTTGTGCAGATGATCGGGGAAGAACCCAGCGTCTTCTAGAACGAGCTCAAGAGAGTTTTCGTGTCACACTCCTGGGAGCGGGGCATGCTTCTAGGAGTCTGTGGCAGGACAATAAGAAATCAGGGTTCTGTCACGTTCCATCCCTTTGGAAGGCACCACCCCAATTTGCAGATCATTTCATTCAAATCTCCCCTGAGATGAACACTGGAGGTCCCATTTTTTTACACACTCCTTTGCCCCAGTCTAGAAGCCTTTGAAGGTGGCGTGTAGGGGGCTCAGAACAGGAGGGAATAACTTTAAAATATATAATTAGAGCCCCACGGTCATGACTGATGACTTAACCTTCACTGGCTTATTTTGAAAATGTCACCTATAAAATTATTGTATTTTTATACTTTATATTTATAGATGTATTTTAAATAGTTTTGAAATAGTCTTCATTGTGAAACATCTTATTCCCACCAAGTTTTGTGATGAGTATTACAGCTGTTGTATATTTACACCTATATACAATTTTATTCACATTTTCAAGAGAGATTTTTGCTTTTATCTATTACATAATATACATTTTATCTATTACATAATATTTCCATTCTACTTATAGCTAGGTGGGTATTTCCTCCCAATTCTTGTAAGCATAAATTTGTATATTTTTAGTTCTCATTACTGAATTGTGGGAATTCAGCCGTAAGTTTTTAACTCGTCTCAACGAGTTTGTATGTTATTTTAGATTATTAAAGAGTACCGTGCAATGCAGCTTTTGGGGAAATATAATAAAGATGAAAGTCTTCTCACAATCATGATGTGTGTGGTCATTACCAGTGTGCTTCGCCTGTTTGCTGCCCAACGAGGTGTGGCTTAATGGCGTTGTGATTATCCAACCACATTTCTTAACTCTGAAAAATAATCCTGAATTCTTTTTCATGGAGGAAAAACTACAGAAGATGAGGCAGATCTTGCATCATTCAGGACTCCAATACTGAGAGACAAGTGTTGGGTAAAAGGAAACACGGCTTTACTGAGGAAGCCGGCAGCCCAGGTGAGAAGGTGGACTCGTTCCAAAGAACCTACTCTCCCCTCCTGAGGTTTTGCTTGAGGACTATATAGGGAAAAGAGAAAGGGGCTGCATGTTGAAGACCGGGTTACAGGGTGCGTGATCAGCTTACGGACATTCTTCTGATTGGTTGGTGGTGAGGTAGCGGGGACTCAACATCATCAGCCTTCTGCTTCCAACTGGTCTGGGGTCTGCGTGCTTGTGGGCAGCATGCAGTTAACTTCTTCCACATGCTGGGGGTTTCAGTCTCTGCAAAACAGCTCCAAGGACCTAGCTCAGAATATTACCCAATAGCCCTTGAGGAGGAACTAAAGGCCCTGGACTTCGTTTAACGGCTAAAGTTATGATGATTTTGTCTTTGCTGTTTTTTCGGCCGTGCCACGCAGCTTGCGGGATCTTAGTTCCCTGACCAGGGATCAAAAACAGGCCTCTAGCAGTGGAAGCGCACAGTCCTAACCCCTGAAATGCCAGGGAATTCCTGACAGTACACTTTAAAGAGAAAAAACCAGACCAAAAGGAACACAGTTTTAAGGAAGCTTAACTTTCTCAGAAACGCAGGAATTTTGTTGTGCATTTATTTTCTTTCTTTTTTTTTTAAGACATTTATTTATTTATTTATTTATTTATTTATTTATTTATTTTTCTCTGCGTTGGGTCTTCGCTGTTGCACGTGGGCTCTCTCTAGTTGCGGTGAGCGGGGGCTTCTCTTCGTAGTGGTGCGTCGGCTGCTCAGTGCGGTGGCTTCTCTTGTTGCGGAGCATGGGCTCTAGGCACGTGGGTTCCAGTAGTTGTGGCTCGCGGGCTCTAGAGGATTTCTTATTGTTTACTTTTTGCAAGTATTCCTCAAATGCGTATTACTTGAATGAATGACAAATCATTTCTTCCAGCAATCTTCAAACTGCTTAAAACTATGACAATATTTAGCGTTTCAAATTTCATATGACCTCACTCTCTCCGTGTTCTAGTTTCTAAAAGCATGTGGGATCTTCCCGGACCAGGGCTCGAACCCGTGTGCCTTGCACTGGCAGGCGGATTCTTAACCGCTGCACCACCAGGAAACTCCCTGTGCATTTATTTTCAAGAAAATAAGGCGGCCAGATGAATTCAGAACTAGGGGCAGAAAGCTCTTCCTGTGAGATACAGAATCTCTGCTGTTTAGGCAGATTTAGAGAACAACTTTTCCAACCACTTATTAAGGAGACCAATACTCCACGAAAAAATATATCATTTTTACAGAGAGAAAACCAAACTCCAGCTTTGCATCAATATAATATATGATACTTAAGAGAACCATAAGCTCTTTTTTGAAAATCTCTGCAATAAACATCAAAACTGAGCCACCTTCGGCTGAGACCCATACAATTCCCTTTCCACCAATCTCCTACAACTTTCTAGATTCATTCAGGTGGTGTCCTTCACTATCCTCTTTCTGGTGCTGGAACAATCGGTCATTTTACTTTAGGACCAAACTATTTTTGTTCCTGTTAATAAACAAAACTACACCTCATCATCTTGCATACAAAGTTGTACCCCTCGGTTGTTGGAACCAAGCAGGACCCTGCAGGGCCCTTCCATGTCCCCTGCCTCTTGCTTGTAAAACAGCTGCAGTCTCCCAGGCCTCCCCTGAGTCACAAAACAACAGGTTCAAGCAGTTCACGATCAGGACAACAGCAGTCACAGAATCTTTAGTTCCTCCCCAAGGACATAAGTAACAGTGTCAGAGACACATTCCTAACTTGTTTTGCAGATACTAAAACCTCTACAAGAGGAGAGAGCTAACTGTATGATGACCAGACGGGAGCTATGACATAAGCTGCTCCATCTTGAGCAGACCTGAACCAATGGCTTACACAATTCCAGGAACTGGCCTCAAGGAAACGGGAACAAACCAACACTGGACTTGAAGATTAACTGTGCCGGAAACAATCAACATGACACTGACCACACCACTGCATGACCAATGTCAAGATGACGGTCAGAGCTGACTGTGCTACTCTGCGTGTAGCCCCCACCTGCACAGCCCAGAGACTTCCCGTCTTTTCCCTATAAACCCCTTTTCCCTCTAACTGGCAACTGGGAGATGCTTTGGGGGACACGAGTCCACCATCTTCCCACGTTGCCAGCTTCCTGAATAAAGCATCTTTCTTCTTCCACCAACCCTTGTCTCTGGAACATTGACTTCTGAGCGATGAGCAGCTGCACCTGAGTTCTGTTCCAGCCGATAACATTACTATTGCTCAAGCCTCCTTCATATTATATTCATAACAACTTTGAACCAAAGTTACTTCCATTGCACAAAGAAAACTAGGAGTGAATAACTGACAACTGCCCATCACACACCAGCATTGTAGGCTAGCAGAGCTCATGAAAACACGTAACACAACATTACGAAGCCACAAACATCCCTTACACAACTTCTCCAAGTGCCAGAGACAAACACATTCATTAACACACCCACAGATATAGCCTCTAGGTAACAAATAAAAATATGCAGCAAGAGCATAGAACTTGAGATTATGCTTAGTGGTCAACGTTTCCGGTTTCTGTCTTGCTTAGAAATGACCTCGGTATCCAATGATTATCCAGTCAGTAACACAATTTAGTATCAGTTCAAGGGTTTACGTAAACTAAAGATCTTGGAATGTATCGGCAAGCTAACACAGTACAAAACATAGTTACTGTTGAAATAAAGTTTGTCAGAAGAATAATTAAATGTGGCTAAACACAAATTTACATTTGTCATCACCTTAAATATTAAGTAGAAGTAATGTTCGCTTATTTGATGGGTACACCTATATAAATTTAGGAGGAACACACCCAAGTAGAATTGTTTTCAATGTATGCCTAATACTGATAAATAAGATAGGAGTAACTTTGTATTAAACCAAAACTATTAAACTAGCTTCATTTGCCAAAGATTTACCTAAATTATGTAAACTTGAAGTCTTTAAATTTCTGAGTTGACTTTTTTGTTTGTTTGTTTGTTTGGCTGCACCGAGAGGCTTGCTGGATCTTAGTTCCCTGACCAGGGACTGAACCCGGACCCTGGCAGTGAAAGCACCGAGTCCTAACCACTGCACCACCAGGGAATTCCCTGACTTGATTTCCGTAAGAATACTTTTCTAGCACATTTAAAGTATCAGAAGTTCAAATTCCTTTCTCTCTGAGAATTTTAGGGATACATAATTTTTATAAGCACATTTGTATCTTTGTAAGCCAATCAAGACAGAAACCCTTGAATTTAAGAGACTCTACAATCTACCTTAATAGATCCAGAAGTAGAAAAACATTACATACTCACACTGTCAGAAGTAAAGACCTTTCTGAATTACAGACACACAGACATACAGAGAAATGGAACTTTTACCTTCAGTTCTGAAGTCTTAGACATGGGTCAGGAATAAACACTCACCAGTCTAGAGATTAAAGAGCCATTCTCCTCCCACTGGGCAAGAGATTCTTAACTGATTTGAGCTTGTCAAAGTAGTCAAATAGACGAACAGAAAAGACTAAGAAAAGACTAACAAACCAGATCCTCTGTCACCTCTCACCTAACTGAGATTAGTTCTGTAGAAACTTAATCGCTTTGGAGAGACCATCGAAAGTCTTCAAACGACAGAGCCAAACTCAGAATCACTGCTGCTACAAATGGGGACGCACTTAGCTGCAATCTGAAAACAAAGCAGAAACACAAAAGTAATAGAAGGGGAAACTAAAGAAACGGAAAGTGAGCCAAGTTCAACGGCTGCTTGGGTGGGTTCACCCCTGGGAGAGGAGAAAAGATGTACCTGGGCTTCACCGGCTCAGGAAACACACCACTTGTTGCTGGGCTTTTACAGCTTTATTTACGTATACCTGATACACAAAATCCAGCCCAGGTTTAATTTGTATAACTTGATGAGTCTGGACATATGCACACACCTGTGATACCATCACCACCATCACGGTAATATACTCATCACTTCCAAAAGATTCCTTCTATCCCTTTGTGTCTGTGTATGTGTGTTAGGAATACTTCACACAGCACCAGGTACGTGAAAAGGTGCTCAACGTCACTAATCATCCGGGAACTGCAAATCAAAATCATCATGAGATAGTACCTCACATCTGTTAGAATGGCTACAATTTCTTCTTTCTTTTTCAACATACAGCTGTCAAGGTTGTAGAGAAATCGTAACCCTTGCATATTGGAGGCAGGAATGTAACATCGTGCAGGCACTGTGGAAAACAGTATGGAGTTTTCTCAAAATCTTTTAAATAAAAATTCCATACGATCCAGCAATCCCACTTCTGGGTATACAGGCCCAGCTCAGAGACATTGCAGCTTCAGTTCCACAACACTGCAATGAAGCAAATACCGCCATAACGCAAGTCACATGAATTTTTTGGTGTACCCGTGCATGAGAAACTGACGTTTACACTATACTGTAGTCTGTTAAGTGTGCGATAGCCTTGTGTCTAAAAAAACAACGTACATACCTTTACTGAAATATACTTTAGGGAAGAGAAATATACATCAATGGAACAGGATAGGAAGCCCAGAGATAAACCCACGCACATATGGTCACCTTATCTTTGATGAAGGAGGCAAGAATATACAGTGGAGAAAAGACAGCCTCTTCAATAAGTGGGGCTGGGAAAACTGGACAGCTACCTGTCAAAGAATGAAATGAGAACACTACCTAACACCATAACACAAAAATAAACTCAAAATGGATTAAAGACCTAAATGTAAGGCCCGACACTAGAAAACTCTTAGAGGAAAACATAGGCAGAACACTCTATCACATAAATCACAGCAAGATCCTTTTTGACCCATCTCTTAGAAAAATGGAAATAAAAACAAAAATAAACAAATGGGACCTAAGGAAACGTAAAAGCTTTTGCACAGCAAAGGAAACCATAAACAAGACAAAAAAACAACCCTCAGAGTGGGAGAAAATATTTGTAAACGAAGCAACTGACAAAGGATTCATCTCCAAAATATACAAGCAGCTCACGCAGCTCAATATCAAAAAAACAAACAACTCAATCCAAAAATGGACACAAGACCTAAATGGACGTTTCTCCAAAGAAGATAGAAGATTGCTAACAAACACGTGAAAAGGATGCTCAACAACACTAATCATTAGAGAAATGCAAATCAAAACGACAATGAGTTATCACCTCACACCACTCAGAACGGCCATCATCAAAAAATCTACAAACAATAAATGCTGGAGAGGGTGTGGAGAAAAGGGAACCCTCCTCCTGCACTGTTTCTGGGAACGTACACTGACACAGCCACTATGGAGAACAGTATGGAGGTTCCTTTAAAAACTAAAAATAGAACTACCATACGACCCAGCAATCCCACTACTGGGCATATACCCTGAGAAAACCATAATTCAAAAAGAGTCATGTACCAAGATGTTCATTGCAGCTCTATTTACAATAGCCAGGACATGGAAGCAACCTAAGTGTCCATCATCGGATGAAGGGATAAAGAAGATGTGGCACAGATACACAATGGAATATTACTCAGCCACAAAAAGAAATGAAATGGAGGTATTTGTAGTGAGGTGGATGGAGTTAGAGTCTGTCATACAGAGTGAAGTAAGTCAGAAAGAGAAAAACAAATACAGTATGCTAACACATATATATGGAATCTAAGGGAAAAAAAAAAAGGTCATGAAGAACCTAGTGGCAAGATGGGAATAAAGACACAGACCTACTAGAGAAGGGACTTGAGGATATGGGGAGGGGGAGGGGTGAGATGTGACAGGGTGAGAGAGTGGCATGGACATATATACACTACCAAACGTAAAATAGATAGCTAGTGGGAAGCAGCCGCATAGCACAGGGAGGTCAGCTCGGTGCTTTGCGACCACCTAGAGGGGTGGGATAGGGAGGGTGGGAGGAAGGGAGATGCAAGAGGAAAGAGATATGGGAACATATGTGTATGTATAACTGATTCACTTCGTTATAAAGCAGAAACTAACACACCATTGTAAAGCAATTATACTCCAATAGAGATGTTTAAAAAAAAAAACTTTTTGGTAAGTAGACTAGAATTTCTTAATTGGAATCGAGGGGCAGGCTTTGGACAATCCATGGACTTTGTGAAATCCAAAGGTGCCCTTTTTTGTTGTTTTGTGTTTGTTTGTAGACCCCCTTTGAAGGGTGCGTGAGCACCTGTACTTCTCTCTGATTTTAGCTTCTCAGAATGGCTCTTGGACTCAAAGGTGCCTGAGGGTGGCGGACGTGTGCTCCCCCAGTACAGAATTCTGAACACAGTGTCAGTACACATTGAGCAGAAGAGCTTTGCCAAACTGCGTGTTTTAACGTAACTTTTCAATCCAGTCAGTCAGTGCACCTGGGATCTTTTTTTTACATACTTCTCTCACTCTTATAAGGCTTAACCGTTGCTGCTTCCCCTAAGTTTCCTTGTCCCTCTCCCCACTCTCCCACCAGGCCGTGGAAAAGGAACGGGAGCGAGGGGGAGAGTCCAGCAGGGAGAGGACAGCGCACCTGCTGGGAAGCGGTAAAGAGGGGTCCGGACACCTTGAGGGGGGTTTTGGAGGACGGGCAGAGGTTGGGTCAGTGGCAGGAGATACCATTTTCCCCTGATCTCTGGGACAAGTGCACACATAGGTCTGACAGTTACTTGTGTTTTCATTCAAACTGGTGGCCAGGTTGGAATGACCCATGATGACGTCACAGGCTTCCGACCTTCCTGATTGGAAGGACCAGACTCCGTGGCGCTCGGCAGCAGAGGTGGACAATAGCATCTCGCCAGAGCTTTTCTCCACTGCCAGTTGCCCCGCAGCTTGGAGAAGGGACGACCACTTGTGTTTTGCCCAAGTCCAGAAGAAGAGTTGGGACAAAGCAGAGTCCAGGCTTTGAGGAAGGGAAGAGTTTGGGAGAAATCATGGCCAGTCGTCAACCGAGTTCCCAGGTTGAGGACCAGGACTCCCAGCCCAGCTCCTCAGGGTACCCCCTGGAGGTGACTGTCAACGAAGAAAGACCAGGACCGTCAGGTGAGGGAGCTGGCACGAGAAGGAATTTCAGAGGCTTGACCAGTAAGGAGGAAAGGGTACAGAGGTCGGGAAGGAGCACCTGCGTCAGGTGCCTATGAAAGAAGGGAGACATTCGGAAAGCCAGGGATTGAGGGAGGAGCGGACAGGAGCTGGGGACACGGAAACCCTGGGAAGCAAGAAAGAGGGTTAGGAGATGAGATCCAAGGATGAGAGAGGGGAAGAGAGGAAACAAGGGGAGGGTTCTTTTTCTTCTTTTTTCCTAGTGGGAGAAATTATCTACCATGAGAAAGAGTTTTCAGGACAGGAAGCTGGAAAAATGACAAAATGAGTCAGGGGAGGGATAGGTAGATATGGACAGAGAAAGATGGAAAGATGACTTGGGGCAAGGTCAGAGGTCTATGAGACTGAAAAGGGTAGGGGTGTTTCGGGGGGGAGGCGGAGTCGGGGTGGGGTTGGGTGGTCACCAGTGGCTGAACTCCCAAGATGAGAACGTCCTATTGTAGTCTCTTGTCTTTTCTCAGCCCCCTGGGCCGGCTGCAGCTCCCCGCCTCAGCGCCCTGGCTGTAAGAGGAAGAGGTCAGTGGCGTTCAGAGAGGAGGAGGAGGAGGGCGAGCCGGCCACTGAGGCCCAGGACACCTGGGTCGTGGACTGGCTGATTGGGCTCAAGATGAAACTCAAGCGACAGCGGGTGTCTTCAGTGCTGCCTGAGCACCACGAGGTCTTCAACAGGATGCTCGGTAAGGACCAGCACCCACCCCCTCCCCGCCCAGCACCCTCCAATCCTATACTTGAAAAACAAACAAACCAAAACTTCCAATGACTACACTTTCCCAATGGAAAAGAATTCCCTGCTACTTGGGGCGCTCTCCGTCCCTGGCGGACTGTCTACGGATAAAGGACACAGGGGACACATAAATGATACAGGATTAGGTTAGACTCACAAATGATACAAGACTGGGTTAGATTTAGAAATGATACAGGATTAGGTTCGCTTGGTTTCAACTGTACCCCTGAGACTCTAGCTCTTACTGGCCTTTTGAATCTTACTGGCGTGGGACGGCGCGGGGGGGGGGGGGGGGGGGGTTGGGGGGGAGGTGGGGCTGACAAGCCACCTTCGCTCCCTGACGTGACTGTCAATTGAGAAACTGGCTGTGAGTAACTCGATGCCCTCTGCACTGGTACGTGAATGCATGATGAAGGGGCATCACTCCCTGTCACTCGGCCCCCCTCGAAGGGGAGTCACCCCTTTTCCTCCCACAGTGAATGGTCTTCCCTCCCCTCTTCCCATCAGCTTCACCCTGGGCCACATCTTGGCATTTCCCCAGGGGGGGCGTGGTTCTCCCTCTTGGCTCTGGAATGCTCCCACGACAGCCCTGTTCCCACTGGCAAACATCTGCCCTCTTTTCCCAGAGGATCCCGTCATTAGGAAATTCCTCGCCTGGGACAAAAACCTGCAAGTATCTGACAAGGTAAGTCCCCCACTGAGATGGATTCCTGCTCCAGCGCCTGTCCTGGGTGGGCACGCGGGGTGCTTTCTACACCCACGTTTCCACTCCCCTCCCAACCTGATGCCTTGTCAACACTTCCCTCCAGGGGCCTCGAGGTCCCCTCTGGGATCTGAGCCCCAGGTGTGCCCCTTTGGTGGGTGCTGCCTAAGTCCCCTCTCCTCTCAGCTCCTGGGGACTCGCCTTGGCTCCGGTTCATCAAACACCGTCCAGTGCCAGCAGCCCTAAGTCCACGCCCTCAAACCCACAGCCTCCCATCCTTGGAGCGCCGCAAACTCTGACCTTCTGTCCCCTCCCCTCCCCCAAATGATCAGGCTCACCCAACACGGGGGTCTCTTCTCCAAGTGACACCACCCATTCCTCGTCCCCTGCTCCCTTACCCCACTGTTTTTCCTCTTCCACGATGTGACCTCTCTCCTACGTTTTTTTCCCTCTTTCCATCAGTACCTCCTGTCGATGGTGATAGCTTATTTCAGCCGGGCCGGGCTCTTCTCCTGGCAATTCCAGAGAATCCATTTCTTTATAGCTCTGTGAGTATCTTGCTCCATCCCCTCCATCAATATTCAACACCCTGGGAGGGCGCAGGGAGAGACCTGGGGCTCTGACCTTTCATCTATCTTTTGAAACCCCTCTGTACCGTTTACTCTGGCTGTGAAAATGACAGGATTACGGCAGAGTGGTTTCTTTTTCAAACCAAGTTATGTTTTTTATACCATTCATTGTCAAAACAAACTGCCCTAATGTCAATTAAAACACTGAACGAAACAAAGCAAAACACGAAACCTTCCTAAGAGGAGAGGAAGAAAGAACTGACACCATCCTGCCCACAAGTAAACAGACTTGAGACGTTTCCGGTTCTGATTCTCCGGTCTCGGGTCTTCCCACATCAGCACCAAGTGTGATTATCTTCCGTTTCTGCGTTCCCACGACAAATGCCACAATCGGGGCCCTTATCACATAGCGCGGACCTGGTGGAAAATGCTCCCCAATGATGTTTCTTCCACGTCTCCCAAGCCAGTCGGCTCTATTTGCCTGAATGTCCTTCCAAAACCCAGGTCTGACCGCTTCACACAATGTCATTGGCTAATTACGTGCCAAATCAAGGCCAGAGTTCTGGGTTGGAATTCAACTCTCTCTGCAATCTCCATCACACTGTCCTGATACTTTATTCCTTTGTGTCACTGTTCCTTCCAAATACCCTGCCCTCTAAGTTTCTATCGTGCTTTTCTGTCCAGGGATCTTTCCCACACATTTACCTGAAGAAAATGACCCTATCCTTAAAGTGGGTTCAAACACCAAAACCTTCACGATGTCTGATCTCCCTAACTTCTGCATCCCGGAGGCACTTTACTTAAAATCGTATTAGAATGTGATGCTTTGCATTACAGTCATTTCTTATCTCCCCCCTTCCCCTTCCCCAGTCCCATTAGACTAGACACAACGTGGAAGGCAGGTCTTGTCAAAATGTCCATGCATTCCCAAAACACTCAGCACAATTCTTTTCATTTTGCGAATGTTTGTTATTGTGAGTCTTCGAGGTAATCAGTATTGCATTTGGCTACGAGATAAAATGTTCATTCATTCATTCATTCATTCATTCATAAAATGAAACCTTATAAAGTACACCCTACATGCTGGGGAATATGAGGTGGTGGGAACAGAGATTCACAAAAGGCTGTTGAATTAATGCATCAAGATGAACCAAGCCCTAAATGTGTCATTTGGTAGGAGAGGGATGAATGCAGAAATAGATCAGATCAGCTCCTGCCCTCAGGAACTGTACATACACCTACAACATAGGGAGAGAGGTGTGTGCCCATACAACAAGTTGAAGGGAACAGGGGGTTTGGATTTTGTCCGCATCATCAAGGTGTGAGAAGCACCCTTCCGAAGGTCCTGCCTGGCAGTGGCGCCTTGACGACTGGGCGGCTCTCGGGGACGCTGGGCAGGGCTGGGTGGGTCGTGTCAGGATGCTCAGCCTGCCTCTTTTCTGGGAAGCTGATCTCAAGTGGAGGCCCTTCCTGTGCTGATGACAGCCACCTGATGTCTTTCCCCAGCTATGTGGCCAACGACATGGAAGAGGACAACCAGGCCCCCAAACAGGCCATCTTTTCGTTCCTCTATGGAAAGAACCGCTCCCAGCGTCCCTTGTTCCACAAACTGCGTCTCCAGTTCATCCGTTCCATGGGCTGGAACGCTAGGGTCACTCGGGAAGAGTGCGAGCAGGTGGGTGGGCTGTGGCGGTCTGGGGGAGGGGCAGGGCCGGAGAGGAGGTGGGGATCATCGGGGATTCGGTCTGGGACTTGGGGACGGACGAGAAAGAACCGGACGCGGGGCACGGGGAGGCAGCGTCATCCTCACTTCCAGGGGCTGTTTGTCTTTCCAGATCCAGGCTTTTGATCCAGAGCTCTGGGTGTGGGGAAGAGATCGCGCCCTCTTGCCCTAGAGGCCCCGGGACCACGCAGGCCTGAGGTCATCGGCCTGCGCAAAGGTAGGTCTGCGTCCACAAAGGTGCGGGCGGAATGACGCGTTGCTTACTGAGGAAATCGGAGGAATCCCACTGCTGGACCCACCTCACCTCTCACGCTGGGAAGGGGGCCAGCCGGGCACACAGCCACACGCCGACTCAGCGCCCAGCCGCGGCCTCACAGCCACACACACACACCAGCACCGTGGGGCCCGTGGGCGCCAGACCTCGGGGAAACCAGTCTGTCACAGACGCATGGGTCTCACTGAAGTCACTTCACCCAAAGCAGTGGGGTCCAAATCACAGCTCTGATGAGATGGTGATTGTTTTCCATATACGGTGTTTCGAGTTTCTCTTTTTAATTCATTTTTGGCCTTACATCCCTCAGGGATATGGGTTCTAGGATTTACCTACCACAAAGTAAATGTCTACAAACAGGATATTAGATGCAACAGCCTACACGTTCAATAAGAAAAGACCAATTATGACTAGCTTTATTTTCATCCAAATTTACTTTCCAATTGCTTACGGCCAGATCACCTGTGACTCTTTACTTCCCCTGACTCACCACTTCTGGACCAATGACTCCTCTTGTACAATTCACCTTTTCCCCCTCAACTTTATGGTCAAGACGGTTTATCAGAACGAGTGAAGGTTAAGGAATGCCATCTTCAGCATGGCTTGTTACAATGGACACATTAGAGTTCTAGATGTGGGCAGAGGATTCAGCAAACATTTGGTTGAAATCTGGCAAACTAGCTGCCTTAGTCCGTTCGACCTGCCCTAACAAGATACTACAGACTGCGTGGCTTATAAACAACAGACCACAGTCTCTATTACAAGGGCAATAATCTCATTCATGAGGGCTCTACCCCATGACCTAATAACCTCCCAAAGACCCCCACCCTCCTAATACCAGCCCCTTAGCGGTTAAGATTTTAAGATTTCAACATAAGAATTTGGGGGGACACAAACATTCAGCCCATAACACTAACCAAGTTTAGGACTGACGATTATTTAAACATTAGGATCCAGGGACTTCCCTGGTGGCTCAGTGGTTAAGAATCCGCCTGCCAACGCAGGGCACACGGGTTCGAGCCCTCGTCCGGGAAGACCCTGCATGCCGCCGAGCAACTAAGCCCGTGCGCCACAACTACTGAGCCTGCGCTCTAGAGCCCACGAGCCACAACTACTGAGCCTGTGTACTCTAGAGCCCGCAAGCCACAACTACTGAGCCTGTGCGCCTAGAGCCCGTGCTCCGCCACAAGAGAAGCGTCATGAGAAGCAACGGAGGGTGGTCCTCACTCACAACTACAGAAAGCCCACGCGCAGCAACAAAGACCCAATGCAGCCAAAAATAAAATAAAGAAAATAAGTCAATTAAAAGTTAATAATACAATAGACATTAGGATCCAGGATTAGGGTTAGGGATCAGGCAGCAGGTCTCCTGGTCCACGATGCTGGGCGGTCAGTGATGTCCGCAGTGTGGCTCCAAGTTCCGAACTTAAGTGGCGCCAAAGGACCGAGGTGCGCGGAGACTAAAGCAGCGCTCTCCAAAGGCCAGCTCCCGGAGCAGAGTCACCCGGAGGCCTGGCTACAAAGCAGATGACGGGGCCTGGCCGTAGGTGTCTTCAGGAGCTTTTGCAGTCAGGCTCACCACACTCCAAGAATCGCACTTGAAAACAATGAACGGTGCAGGAGTGGGGCTCCGAATGGAGAATTTGAGATAAAACTGCAATCGTAAATGAGTCTCAATCCTGGTGAGAACTAAGAATGTGAAAGAAAACCTTTGTACCTGGACAGTTGCCACTTTGAAATCTGACGTCCTTGCTCCTTCTCTTACTTCCAGATCACAGAGCCCAGGAGAGATGAGGATGTTGCACAGGAGGTCAATCCACACGCTGACGACAGCCGTGAGGAAGGGAGGGAGAAGCCTCTTGTGCAGATGATCGGGAAGAACCCAGCGTCTTCTAGAACGAGCTCAAGAGAGTTTTCGTGTCACACTCCTGGGAGCGGGGCATGCTTCTAGGAGTCTGTGGCAGGACAATAAGAAATCAGGGTTCTGTCACGTTCCATCCCTTTGGAAGGCACCACCCCAATTTGCAGATCATTTCATTCAAATCTCCCCTGAGATGAACACTGGAGGTCCCATTTTTTCACACACTCCTTTGCCCCAGTCTAGAAGCCTTTGAAGGTGGCGTGTAGGGGGCTCAGAACAGGAGGGAATAACTTTAAAATATATAATTAGAGCCCCACGGTCATGACTGATGACTTAACCTTCACTGGCTTATTTTGAAAATGTCACCTATAAAATTATTGTATTTTTATACTTTATATTTATAGATGTATTTTAAATAGTTTTGAAATAGTCTTCATTGTGAAACATCTTATTCCCACCAAGTTTTGTGATGAGTATTACAGCTGTTGTATATTTACACCTATATACAATTTTATTCACATTTTCAAGAGAGATTTTTGCTTTTATCTATTACATAATATACATTTTATCTATTACATAATATTTCCATTCTACTTATAGCTAGGTGGGTATTTCCTCCCAATTCTTGTAAGCATAAATTTGTATATTTTTAGTTCTCATTACTGAATTGTGGGAATTCAGCCGTAAGTTTTTAACTCGTCTCAACGAGTTTGTATGTTATTTTAGATTATTAAAGAGTACCGTGCAATGCAGCTTTTGGGGAAATATAATAAAGATGAAAGTCTTCTCACAATCATGATGTGTGTGGTCATTACCAGTGTGCTTCGCCTGTTTGCTGCCCAACGAGGTGTGGCTTAATGGCGTTGTGATTATCCAACCACATTTCTTAACTCTGAAAAATAATCCTGAATTCTTTTTCATGGAGGAAAAACTACAGAAGATGAGGCAGATCTTGCATCATTCAGGACTCCAATACTGAGAGACAAGTGTTGGGTAAAAGGAAACACGGCTTTACTGAGGAAGCCGGCAGCCCAGGTGAGAAGGTGGACTCGTTCCAAAGAACCTACTCTCCCCTCCTGAGGTTTTGCTTGAGGACTATATAGGGAAAAGAGAAAGGGGCTGCATGTTGAAGACCGGGTTACAGGGTGCGTGATCAGCTTACGGACATTCTTCTGATTGGTTGGTGGTGAGGTAGCGGGGACTCAACATCATCAGCCTTCTGCTTCCAACTGGTCTGGGGTCTGCGTGCTTGTGGGCAGCATGCAGTTAACTTCTTCCACATGCTGGGGGTTTCAGTCTCTGCAAAACAGCTCCAAGGACCTAGCTCAGAATATTACCCAATAGCCCTTGAGGAGGAACTAAAGGCCCTGGACTTCGTTTAACGGCTAAAGTTAATGATGATTTTGTCTTTGCTGTTTTTTCGGCCGTGCCACGCAGCTTGCGGGATCTTAGTTCCCTGACCAGGGATCAAAAACAGGCCTCTAGCAGTGGAAGCGCACAGTCCTAACCCCTGAAATGCCAGGGAATTCCTGACAGTACACTTTAAAGAGAAAAAACCAGACCAAAAGGAACACAGTTTTAAGGAAGCTTAACTTTCTCAGAAACGCAGGAATTTTGTTGTGCATTTATTTTCTTTCTTTTTTTTTAAAGACATTTATTTATTTATTTATTTATTTATTTATTTTTCTCTGCGTTGGGTCTTCGCTGTTGCACGTGGGCTCTCTCTAGTTGCGGTGAGCGGGGGCTTCTCTTCGTAGTGGTGCGTCGGCTGCTCAGTGCGGTGGCTTCTCTTGTTGCGGAGCATGGGCTCTAGGCACGTGGGTTCCAGTAGTTGTGGCTCGCGGGCTCTAGAGGATTTCTTATTGTTTACTTTTTGCAAGTATTCCTCAAATGCGTATTACTTGAATGAATGACAAATCATTTCTTCCAGCAATCTTCAAACTGCTTAAAACTATGACAATATTTAGCGTTTCAAATTTCATATGACCTCACTCTCTCGTGTTCTAGTTTCTAAAAGCATGTGGGATCTTCCCGGACCAGGGCTCGAACCCGTGTGCCTTGCACTGGCAGGCGGATTCTTAACCGCTGCACCACCAGGAAACTCCCTGTGCATTTATTTTCAAGAAAATAAGGCGGCCGGATGAATTCAGAACTAGGGGCAGAAAGCTCTTCCTGTGAGATACAGAATCTCTGCTGTTTAGGCAGATTTAGAGAACAACTTTTCCAACCACTTATTAAGGAGACCAATACTCCACGAAAAAATATATCATTTTTACAGAGAGAAAACCAAACTCCAGCTTTGCATCAATATAATATATGATACTTAAGAGAACCATAAGCTCTTTTTTGAAAATCTCTGCAATAAACATCAAAACTGAGCCACCTTCGGCTGAGACCCATACAATTCCCTTTCCACCAATCTCCTACAACTTTCTAGATTCATTCAGGTGGTGTCCTTCACTATCCTCTTTCTGGTGCTGGAACAATCGGTCATTTTACTTTAGGACCAAACTATTTTTGTTCCTGTTAATAAACAAAACTACACCTCATCATCTTGCATACAAAGTTGTACCCCTCGGTTGTTGGAACCAAGCAGGACCCTGCAGGGCCCTTCCATGTCCCCTGCCTCTTGCTTGTAAAACAGCTGCAGTCTCCCAGGCCTCCCCTGAGTCACAAAACAACAGGTTCAAGCAGTTCACGATCAGGACAACAGCAGTCACAGAATCTTTAGTTCCTCCCCAAGGACATAAGTAACAGTGTCAGAGACACATTCCTAACTTGTTTTGCAGATACTAAAACCTCTACAAGAGGAGAGAGCTAACTGTATGATGACCAGACGGGAGCTATGACATAAGCTGCTCCATCTTGAGCAGACCTGAACCAATGGCTTACACAATTCCAGGAACTGGCCTCAAGGAAACGGGAACAAACCAACACTGGACTTGAAGATTAACTGTGCCGGAAACAATCAACATGACACTGACCACACCACTGCATGACCAATGTCAAGATGACGGTCAGAGCTGACTGTGCTACTCTGCGTGTAGCCCCCACCTGCACAGCCCAGAGACTTCCCGTCTTTTCCCTATAAACCCCTTTTCCCTCTAACTGGCAACTGGGAGATGCTTTGGGGGACACGAGTCCACCATCTTCCCACGTTGCCAGCTTCCTGAATAAAGCATCTTTCTTCTTCCACCAACCCTTGTCTCTGGAACATTGACTTCTGAGCGATGAGCAGCTGCACCTGAGTTCTGTTCCAGCCGATAACATTACTATTGCTCAAGCCTCCTTCATATTATATTCATAACAACTTTGAACCAAAGTTACTTCCATTGCACAAAGAAAACTAGGAGTGAATAACTGACAACTGCCCATCACACACCAGCATTGTAGGCTAGCAGAGCTCATGAAAACACGTAACACAACATTACGAAGCCACAAACATCCCTTACACAACTTCTCCAAGTGCCAGAGACAAACACATTCATTAACACACCCACAGATATAGCCTCTAGGTAACAAATAAAAATATGCAGCAAGAGCATAGAACTTGAGATTATGCTTAGTGGTCAACGTTTCCGGTTTCTGTCTTGCTTAGAAATGACCTCGGTATCCAATGATTATCCAGTCAGTAACACAATTTAGTATCAGTTCAAGGGTTTACGTAAACTAAAGATCTTGGAATGTATCGGCAAGCTAACACAGTACAAAACATAGTTACTGTTGAAATAAAGTTTGTCAGAAGAATAATTAAATGTGGCTAAACACAAATTTACATTTGTCATCACCTTAAATATTAAGTAGAAGTAATGTTCGCTTATTTGATGGGTACACCTATATAAATTTAGGAGGAACACACCCAAGTAGAATTGTTTTCAATGTATGCCTAATACTGATAAATAAGATAGGAGTAACTTTGTATTAAACCAAAACTATTAAACTAGCTTCATTTGCCAAAGATTTACCTAAATTATGTAAACTTGAAGTCTTTAAATTTCTGAGTTGACTTTTTTGTTTGTTTGTTTGTTTGGCTGCACCGAGAGGCTTGCTGGATCTTAGTTCCCTGACCAGGGACTGAACCCGGACCCTGGCAGTGAAAGCACCGAGTCCTAACCACTGCACCACCAGGGAATTCCCTGACTTGATTTCCGTAAGAATACTTTTCTAGCACATTTAAAGTATCAGAAGTTCAAATTCCTTTCTCTCTGAGAATTTTAGGGATACATAATTTTTATAAGCACATTTGTATCTTTGTAAGCCAATCAAGACAGAAACCCTTGAATTTAAGAGACTCTACAATCTACCTTAATAGATCCAGAAGTAGAAAAACATTACATACTCACACTGTCAGAAGTAAAGACCTTTCTGAATTACAGACACACAGACATACAGAGAAATGGAACTTTTACCTTCAGTTCTGAAGTCTTAGACATGGGTCAGGAATAAACACTCACCAGTCTAGAGATTAAAGAGCCGTTCTCCTCCCACTGGGCAAGAGATTCTTAACTGATTTGAGCTTGTCAAAGTAGTCAAATAGACGAACAGAAAAGACTAAGAAAAGACTAACAAACCAGATCCTCTGTCACCTCTCACCTAACTGAGATTAGTTCTGTAGAAACTTAATCGCTTTGGAGAGACCATCGAAAGTCTTCAAACGACAGAGCCAAACTCAGAATCACTGCTGCTACAAATGGGGACGCACTTAGCTGCAATCTGAAAACAAAGCAGAAACACAAAAGTAATAGAAGGGGAAACTAAAGAAACGGAAAGTGAGCCAAGTTCAACGGCTGCTTGGGTGGGTTCACCCCTGGGAGAGGAGAAAAGATGTACCTGGGCTTCACCGGCTCAGGAAACACACCACTTGTTGCTGGGCTTTTACAGCTTTATTTACGTATACCTGATACACAAAATCCAGCCCAGGTTTAATTTGTATAACTTGATGAGTCTGGACATATGCACACACCTGTGATACCATCACCACCATCACGGTAATATACTCATCACTTCCAAAAGATTCCTTCTATCCCTTTGTGTCTGTGTATGTGTGTTAGGAATACTTCACACAGCACCAGGTACGTGAAAAGGTGCTCAACGTCACTAATCATCCGGGAACTGCAAATCAAAATCATCATGAGATAGTACCTCACATCTGTTAGAATGGCTACAATTTCTTCTTTCTTTTTCAACATACAGCTGTCAAGGTTGTAGAGAAATCGTAACCCTTGCATATTGGAGGCAGGAATGTAACATCGTGCAGGCACTGTGGAAAACAGTATGGAGTTTTCTCAAAATCTTTTAAATAAAAATTCCATACGATCCAGCAATCCCACTTCTGGGTATACAGGCCCAGCTCAGAGACATTGCAGCTTCAGTTCCACAACACTGCAATGAAGCAAATACCGCCATAACGCAAGTCACATGAATTTTTTGGTGTACCCGTGCATGAGAAACTGACGTTTACACTATACTGTAGTCTGTTAAGTGTGCGATAGCCTTGTGTCTAAAAAAACAACGTACATACCTTTACTGAAATATACTTTAGGGAAGAGAAATATACATCAATGGAACAGGATAGGAAGCCCAGAGATAAACCCACGCACATATGGTCACCTTATCTTTGATGAAGGAGGCAAGAATATACAGTGGAGAAAAGACAGCCTCTTCAATAAGTGGGGCTGGGAAAACTGGACAGCTACCTGTCAAAGAATGAAATGAGAACACTACCTAACACCATAACACAAAAATAAACTCAAAATGGATTAAAGACCTAAATGTAAGGCCCGACACTAGAAAACTCTTAGAGGAAAACATAGGCAGAACACTCTATCACATAAATCACAGCAAGATCCTTTTTGACCCATCTCTTAGAAAAATGGAAATAAAAACAAAAATAAACAAATGGGACCTAAGGAAACGTAAAAGCTTTTGCACAGCAAAGGAAACCATAAACAAGACAAAAAAACAACCCTCAGAGTGGGAGAAAATATTTGTAAACGAAGCAACTGACAAAGGATTCATCTCCAAAATATACAAGCAGCTCACGCAGCTCAATATCAAAAAAACAAACAACTCAATCCAAAAATGGACACAAGACCTAAATGGACGTTTCTCCAAAGAAGATAGAAGATTGCTAACAAACACGTGAAAAGGATGCTCAACAACACTAATCATTAGAGAAATGCAAATCAAAACGACAATGAGGTATCACCTCACACCACTCAGAACGGCCATCATCAAAAAATCTACAAACAATAAATGCTGGAGAGGGTGTGGAGAAAAGGGAACCCTCCTCCTGCACTGTTTCTGGGAACGTACACTGACACAGCCACTATGGAGAACAGTATGGAGGTTCCTTTAAAAACTAAAAATAGAACTACCATACGACCCAGCAATCCCACTACTGGGCATATACCCTGAGAAAACCATAATTCAAAAAGAGTCATGTACCAAGATGTTCATTGCAGCTCTATTTACAATAGCCAGGACATGGAAGCAACCTAAGTGTCCATCATCGGATGAAGGGATAAAGAAGATGTGGCACAGATACACAATGGAATATTACTCAGCCACAAAAAGAAATGAAATGGAGGTATTTGTAGTGAGGTGGATGGAGTTAGAGTCTGTCATACAGAGTGAAGTAAGTCAGAAAGAGAAAAACAAATACAGTATGCTAACACATATATATGGAATCTAAGGGAAAAAAAAAAAGGTCATGAAGAACCTAGTGGCAAGATGGGAATAAAGACACAGACCTACTAGAGAAGGGACTTGAGGATATGGGGAGGGGGAGGGGTGAGATGTGACAGGGTGAGAGAGTGGCATGGACATATATACACTACCAAACGTAAAATAGATAGCTAGTGGGAAGCAGCCGCATAGCACAGGGAGGTCAGCTCGGTGCTTTGCGACCACCTAGAGGGGTGGGATAGGGAGGGTGGGAGGAAGGGAGATGCAAGAGGAAAGAGATATGGGAACATATGTGTATGTATAACTGATTCACTTCGTTATAAAGCAGAAACTAACACACCATTGTAAAGCAATTATACTCCAATAGAGATGTTTAAAAAAAAAAACTTTTTGGTAAGTAGACTAGAATTTCTTAATTGGAATCGAGGGGCAGGCTTTGGACAATCCATGGACTTTGTGAAATCCAAAGGTGCCCTTTTTTGTTGTTTTGTGTTTGTTTGTAGACCCCCTTTGAAGGGTGCGTGAGCACCTGTACTTCTCTCTGATTTTAGCTTCTCAGAATGGCTCTTGGACTCAAAGGTGCCTGAGGGTGGCGGGCGTGTGCTCCCCCAGTACAGAATTCTGAACACAGTGTCAGTACACATTGAGCAGAAGAGCTTTGCCAAACTGCGTGTTTTAACGTAACTTTTCAATCCAGTCAGTCAGTGCACCTGGGATCTTTTTTTTACATACTTCTCTCACTCTTATAAGGCTTAACCGTTGCTGCTTCCCCTAAGTTTCCTTGTCCCTCTCCCCACTCTCCCACCAGGCCGTGGAAAAGGAACGGGAGCGAGGGGGAGAGTCCAGCAGGGAGAGGACAGCGCACCTGCTGGGAAGCGGTAAAGAGGGGTCCGGACACCTTGAGGGGGGTTTTGGAGGACGGGCAGAGGTTGGGTCAGTGGCAGGAGATACCATTTTCCCCTGATCTCTGGGACAAGTGCACACATAGGTCTGACAGTTACTTGTGTTTTCATTCAAACTGGTGGCCAGGTTGGAATGACCCATGATGACGTCACAGGCTTCCGACCTTCCTGATTGGAAGGACCAGACTCCGTGGCGCTCGGCAGCAGAGGTGGACAATAGCATCTCGCCAGAGCTTTTCTCCACTGCCAGTTGCCCCGCAGCTTGGAGAAGGGACGACCACTTGTGTTTTGCCCAAGTCCAGAAGAAGAGTTGGGACAAAGCAGAGTCCAGGCTTTGAGGAAGGGAAGAGTTTGGGAGAAATCATGGCCAGTCGTCAACCGAGTTCCCAGGTTGAGGACCAGGACTCCCAGCCCAGCTCCTCAGGGTACCCCCTGGAGGTGACTGTCAACGAAGAAAGACCAGGACCGTCAGGTGAGGGAGCTGGCACGAGAAGGAATTTCAGAGGCTTGACCAGTAAGGAGGAAAGGGTACAGAGGTCGGGAAGGAGCACCTGCGTCAGGTGCCTATGAAAGAAGGGAGACATTCGGAAAGCCAGGGATTGAGGGAGGAGCGGACAGGAGCTGGGGACACGGAAACCCTGGGAAGCAAGAAAGAGGGTTAGGAGATGAGATCCAAGGATGAGAGAGGGGAAGAGAGGAAACAAGGGGAGGGTTCTTTTTCTTCTTTTTTCCTAGTGGGAGAAATTATCTACCATGAGAAAGAGTTTTCAGGACAGGAAGCTGGAAAAATGACAAAATGAGTCAGGGGAGGGATAGGTAGATATGGACAGAGAAAGATGGAAAGATGACTTGGGGCAAGGTCAGAGGTCTATGAGACTGAAAAGGGTAGGGGTGTTTCGGGGGGGAGGCGGAGTCGGGGTGGGGTTGGGTGGTCACCAGTGGCTGAACTCCCAAGATGAGAACGTCCTATTGTAGTCTCTTGTCTTTTCTCAGCCCCCTGGGCCGGCTGCAGCTCCCCGCCTCAGCGCCCTGGCTGTAAGAGGAAGAGGTCAGTGGCGTTCAGAGAGGAGGAGGAGGAGGGCGAGCCGGCCACTGAGGCCCAGGACACCTGGGTCGTGGACTGGCTGATTGGGCTCAAGATGAAACTCAAGCGACAGCGGGTGTCTTCAGTGCTGCCTGAGCACCACGAGGTCTTCAACAGGATGCTCGGTAAGGACCAGCACCCACCCCCTCCCCGCCCAGCACCCTCCAATCCTATACTTGAAAAACAAACAAACCAAAACTTCCAATGACTACACTTTCCCAATGGAAAAGAATTCCCTGCTACTTGGGGCGCTCTCCGTCCCTGGCGGACTGTCTACGGATAAAGGACACAGGGGACACATAAATGATACAGGATTAGGTTAGACTCACAAATGATACAAGACTGGGTTAGATTTAGAAATGATACAGGATTAGGTTCGCTTGGTTTCAACTGTACCCCTGAGACTCTAGCTCTTACTGGCCTTTTGAATCTTACTGGCGTGGGACGGCGCGGGGGGGGGGGGGGGGGGGTTGGGGGGGAGGTGGGGCTGACAAGCCACCTTCGCTCCCTGACGTGACTGTCAATTGAGAAACTGGCTGTGAGTAACTCGATGCCCTCTGCACTGGTACGTGAATGCATGATGAAGGGGCATCACTCCCTGTCACTCGGCCCCCCTCGAAGGGGAGTCACCCCTTTTCCTCCCACAGTGAATGGTCTTCCCTCCCCTCTTCCCATCAGCTTCACCCTGGGCCACATCTTGGCATTTCCCCAGGGGGGGCGTGGTTCTCCCTCTTGGCTCTGGAATGCTCCCACGACAGCCCTGTTCCCACTGGCAAACATCTGCCCTCTTTTCCCAGAGGATCCCGTCATTAGGAAATTCCTCGCCTGGGACAAAAACCTGCAAGTATCTGACAAGGTAAGTCCCCCACTGAGATGGATTCCTGCTCCAGCGCCTGTCCTGGGTGGGCACGCGGGGTGCTTTCTACACCCACGTTTCCACTCCCCTCCCAACCTGATGCCTTGTCAACACTTCCCTCCAGGGGCCTCGAGGTCCCCTCTGGGATCTGAGCCCCAGGTGTGCCCCTTTGGTGGGTGCTGCCTAAGTCCCCTCTCCTCTCAGCTCCTGGGGACTCGCCTTGGCTCCGGTTCATCAAACACCGTCCAGTGCCAGCAGCCCTAAGTCCACGCCCTCAAACCCACAGCCTCCCATCCTTGGAGCGCCGCAAACTCTGACCTTCTGTCCCCTCCCCTCCCCCAAATGATCAGGCTCACCCAACACGGGGGTCTCTTCTCCAAGTGACACCACCCATTCCTCGTCCCCTGCTCCCTTACCCCACTGTTTTTCCTCTTCCACGATGTGACCTCTCTCCTACGTTTTTTTCCCTCTTTCCATCAGTACCTCCTGTCGATGGTGATAGCTTATTTCAGCCGGGCCGGGCTCTTCTCCTGGCAATTCCAGAGAATCCATTTCTTTATAGCTCTGTGAGTATCTTGCTCCATCCCCTCCATCAATATTCAACACCCTGGGAGGGCGCAGGGAGAGACCTGGGGCTCTGACCTTTCATCTATCTTTTGAAACCCCTCTGTACCGTTTACTCTGGCTGTGAAAATGACAGGATTACGGCAGAGTGGTTTCTTTTTCAAACCAAGTTATGTTTTTTATACCATTCATTGTCAAAACAAACTGCCCTAATGTCAATTAAAACACTGAACGAAACAAAGCAAAACACGAAACCTTCCTAAGAGGAGAGGAAGAAAGAACTGACACCATCCTGCCCACAAGTAAACAGACTTGAGACGTTTCCGGTTCTGATTCTCCGGTCTCGGGTCTTCCCACATCAGCACCAAGTGTGATTATCTTCCGTTTCTGCGTTCCCACGACAAATGCCACAATCGGGGCCCTTATCACATAGCGCGGACCTGGTGGAAAATGCTCCCCAATGATGTTTCTTCCACGTCTCCCAAGCCAGTCGGCTCTATTTGCCTGAATGTCCTTCCAAAACCCAGGTCTGACCGCTTCACACAATGTCATTGGCTAATTACGTGCCAAATCAAGGCCAGAGTTCTGGGTTGGAATTCAACTCTCTCTGCAATCTCCATCACACTGTCCTGATACTTTATTCCTTTGTGTCACTGTTCCTTCCAAATACCCTGCCCTCTAAGTTTCTATCGTGCTTTTCTGTCCAGGGATCTTTCCCACACATTTACCTGAAGAAAATGACCCTATCCTTAAAGTGGGTTCAAACACCAAAACCTTCACGATGTCTGATCTCCCTAACTTCTGCATCCCGGAGGCACTTTACTTAAAATCGTATTAGAATGTGATGCTTTGCATTACAGTCATTTCTTATCTCCCCCCTTCCCCTTCCCCAGTCCCATTAGACTAGACACAATGTGGAAGGCAGGTCTTGTCAAAATGTCCATGCATTCCCAAAACACTCAGCACAATTCTTTTCATTTTGCGAATGTTTGTTATTGTGAGTCTTCGAGGTAATCAGTATTGCATTTGGCTACGAGATAAAATGTTCATTCATTCATTCATTCATTCATTCATAAAATGAAACCTTATAAAGTACACCCTACATGCTGGGGAATATGAGGTGGTGGGAACAGAGATTCACAAAAGGCTGTTGAATTAATGCATCAAGATGAACCAAGCCCTAAATGTGTCATTTGGTAGGAGAGGGATGAATGCAGAAATAGATCAGATCAGCTCCTGCCCTCAGGAACTGTACATACACCTACAACATAGGGAGAGAGGTGTGTGCCCATACAACAAGTTGAAGGGAACAGGGGGTTTGGATTTTGTCCGCATCATCAAGGTGTGAGAGGCACCCTTCCGAAGGTCCTGCCTGGCAGTGGCGCCTTGACGACTGGGCGGCTCTCGGGGACGCTGGGCAGGGCTGGGTGGGTCGTGTCAGGATGCTCAGCCTGCCTCTTTTCTGGGAAGCTGATCTCAAGTGGAGGCCCTTCCTGTGCTGATGACAGCCACCTGATGTCTTTCCCCAGCTATGTGGCCAACGACATGGAAGAGGACAACCAGGCCCCCAAACAGGCCATCTTTTCGTTCCTCTATGGAAAGAACCGCTCCCAGCGTCCCTTGTTCCACAAACTGCGTCTCCAGTTCATCCGTTCCATGGGCTGGAACGCTAGGGTCACTCGGGAAGAGTGCGAGCAGGTGGGTGGGCTGTGGCGGTCTGGGGGAGGGGCAGGGCCGGAGAGGAGGTGGGGATCATCGGGGATTCGGTCTGGGACTTGGGGACGGACGAGAAAGAACCGGACGCGGGGCACGGGGAGGCAGCGTCATCCTCACTTCCAGGGGCTGTTTGTCTTTCCAGATCCAGGCTTTTGATCCAGAGCTCTGGGTGTGGGGAAGAGATCGCGCCCTCTTGCCCTAGAGGCCCCGGGACCACGCAGGCCTGAGGTCATCGGCCTGCGCAAAGGTAGGTCTGCGTCCGCAAAGGTGCGGGCGGAATGACGCGTTGCTTACTGAGGAAATCGGAGGAATCCCACTGCTGGACCCACCTCACCTCTCACGCTGGGAAGGGGGCCAGCCGGGCACACAGCCACACGCCGACTCAGCGCCCAGCCGCGGCCTCACAGCCACACACACACACCAGCACCGTGGGGCCCGTGGGCGCCAGACCTCGGGGAAACCAGTCTGTCACAGACGCATGGGTCTCACTGAAGTCACTTCACCCAAAGCAGTGGGGTCCAAATCACAGCTCTGATGAGATGGTGATTGTTTTCCATATACGGTGTTTCGAGTTTCTCTTTTTAATTCATTTTTGGCCTTACATCCCTCAGGGATATGGGTTCTAGGATTTACCTACCACAAAGTAAATGTCTACAAACAGGATATTAGATGCAACAGCCTACACGTTCAATAAGAAAAGACCAATTATGACTAGCTTTATTTTCATCCAAATTTACTTTCCAATTGCTTACGGCCAGATCACCTGTGACTCTTTACTTCCCCTGACTCACCACTTCTGGACCAATGACTCCTCTTGTACAATTCACCTTTTCCCCCTCAACTTTACGGTCAAGACGGTTTATCAGAACGAGTGAAGGTTAAGGAATGCCATCTTCAGCATGGCTTGTTACAATGGACACATTAGAGTTCTAGATGTGGGCAGAGGATTCAGCAAACATTTGGTTGAAATCTGGCAAACTAGCTGCCTTAGTCCGTTCGACCTGCCCTAACAAGATACTACAGACTGCGTGGCTTATAAACAACAGACCACAGTCTCTATTACAAGGGCAATAATCTCATTCATGAGGGCTCTACCCCATGACCTAATAACCTCCCAAAGACCCCCACCCTCCTAATACCAGCCCCTTAGCGGTTAAGATTTTAAGACTTCAACATAAGAATTTGGGGGGACACAAACATTCAGCCCATAACACTAACCAAGTTTAGGACTGACGATTATTTAAACATTAGGATCCAGGGACTTCCCTGGTGGCTCAGTGGTTAAGAATCCGCCTGCCAACGCAGGGCACACGGGTTCGAGCCCTCGTCCGGGAAGACCCCGCATGCCGCCGAGCAACTAAGCCCGTGCGCCACAACTACTGAGCCTGCGCTCTAGAGCCCACGAGCCACAACTACTGAGCCTGTGTACTCTAGAGCCCGCAAGCCACAACTACTGAGCCTGTGCGCCTAGAGCCCGTGCTCCGCCACAAGAGAAGCGTCATGAGAAGCAACGGAGGGTGGTCCTCACTCACAACTACAGAAAGCCCACGCGCAGCAACAAAGACCCAATGCAGCCAAAAATAAAATAAAGAAAATAAGTCAATTAAAAGTTAATAATACAATAGACATTAGGATCCAGGATTAGGGTTAGGGATCAGGCAGCAGGTCTCCTGGTCCACGATGCTGGGCGGTCAGTGATGTCCGCAGTGTGGCTCCAAGTTCCGAACTTAAGTGGCGCCAGAGGACCGAGGTGCGCGGAGACTAAAGCAGCGCTCTCCAAAGGCCAGCTCCCGGAGCAGAGTCACCCGGAGGCCTGGCTACAAAGCAGATGACGGGGCCTGGCCGTAGGTGTCTTCAGGAGCTTTTGCAGTCAGGCTCACCACACTCCAAGAATCGCACTTGAAAACAATGAACGGTGCAGGAGTGGGGCTCCGAATGGAGAATTTGAGATAAAACTGCAATCGTAAATGAGTCTCAATCCTGGTGAGAACTAAGAATGTGAAAGAAAACCTTTGTACCTGGACAGTTGCCACTTTGAAATCTGACGTCCTTGCTCCTTCTCTTACTTCCAGATCACAGAGCCCAGGAGAGATGAGGATGTTGCACAGGAGGTCAATCCACACGCTGACGACAGCCGTGAGGAAGGGAGGGAGAAGCCTCTTGTGCAGATGATCGGGAAGAACCCAGCGTCTTCTAGAACGAGCTCAAGAGAGTTTTCGTGTCACACTCCTGGGAGCGGGGCATGCTTCTAGGAGTCTGTGGCAGGACAATAAGAAATCAGGGTTCTGTCACGTTCCATCCCTTTGGAAGGCACCACCCCAATTTGCAGATCATTTCATTCAAATCTCCCCTGAGATGAACACTGGAGGTCCCATTTTTTCACACACTCCTTTGCCCCAGTCTAGAAGCCTTTGAAGGTGGCGTGTAGGGGGCTCAGAACAGGAGGGAATAACTTTAAAATATATAATTAGAGCCCCACGGTCATGACTGATGACTTAACCTTCACTGGCTTATTTTGAAAATGTCACCTATAAAATTATTGTATTTTTATACTTTATATTTATAGATGTATTTTAAATAGTTTTGAAATAGTCTTCATTGTGAAACATCTTATTCCCACCAAGTTTTGTGATGAGTATTACAGCTGTTGTATATTTACACCTATATACAATTTTATTCACATTTTCAAGAGAGATTTTTGCTTTTATCTATTACATAATATACATTTTATCTATTACATAATATTTCCATTCTACTTATAGCTAGGTGGGTATTTCCTCCCAATTCTTGTAAGCATAAATTTGTATATTTTTAGTTCTCATTACTGAATTGTGGGAATTCAGCCGTAAGTTTTTAACTCGTCTCAACGAGTTTGTATGTTATTTTAGATTATTAAAGAGTACCGTGCAATGCAGCTTTTGGGGAAATATAATAAAGATGAAAGTCTTCTCACAATCATGATGTGTGTGGTCATTACCAGTGTGCTTCGCCTGTTTGCTGCCCAACGAGGTGTGGCTTAATGGCGTTGTGATTATCCAACCACATTTCTTAACTCTGAAAAATAATCCTGAATTCTTTTTCATGGAGGAAAAACTACAGAAGATGAGGCAGATCTTGCATCATTCAGGACTCCAATACTGAGAGACAAGTGTTGGGTAAAAGGAAACACGGCTTTACTGAGGAAGCCGGCAGCCCAGGTGAGAAGGTGGACTCGTTCCAAAGAACCTACTCTCCCCTCCTGAGGTTTTGCTTGAGGACTATATAGGGAAAAGAGAAAGGGGCTGCATGTTGAAGACCGGGTTACAGGGTGCGTGATCAGCTTACGGACATTCTTCTGATTGGTTGGTGGTGAGGTAGCGGGGACTCAACATCATCAGCCTTCTGCTTCCAACTGGTCTGGGGTCTGCGTGCTTGTGGGCAGCATGCAGTTAACTTCTTCCACATGCTGGGGGTTTCAGTCTCTGCAAAACAGCTCCAAGGACCTAGCTCAGAATATTACCCAATAGCCCTTGAGGAGGAACTAAAGGCCCTGGACTTCGTTTAACGGCTAAAGTTATGATGATTTTGTCTTTGCTGTTTTTTCGGCCGTGCCACGCAGCTTGCGGGATCTTAGTTCCCTGACCAGGGATCAAAAACAGGCCTCTAGCAGTGGAAGCGCACAGTCCTAACCCCTGAAATGCCAGGGAATTCCTGACAGTACACTTTAAAGAGAAAAAACCAGACCAAAAGGAACACAGTTTTAAGGAAGCTTAACTTTCTCAGAAACGCAGAAATTTTGTTGTGCATTTATTTTCTTTTTTTTAATTATTTATTTATTTATTTATTTATTTTTCTCTGCGTTGGGTCTTCGCTGTTGCACGTAGGCTTTCTCTAGTTGCGGTGAGCGGGGGCTACTCTTCGTTGTGGTGCGTCGGCTGCTCAATGCGATGGCTTCTCTTGTTGCGGAGCATGGGCTCTAGGCACGTGGGTTCCAGTAGTTGTGGCTCGCGGGCTCTAGAGGATTTTTTATTGTTTACTTTTTGCAAGTATTCCTCAAATGTGTATTACTTGAATGAATGACAAATCATTTCTTCCAGCAATCTTCAAACTGCTTAAAACTATGACAATATTTAGCGTTTCAAATTTCATATGACCTCACTCTCTCCGTGCTCTAGTTTCTAAAAGCATGTGGGATCTTCCCGGACCAGGGCTCAAACCCGTGTGCCCTGCACTGGCAGGCAGATTCTTAACCGCTGCACCACCAGGGAAGTCCCTGTGCATTTATTTTCAAGAAAATAAGGCGGCCGGATGAATTCAGAACTAGGTGCAGAAAGCTCTTCCAGTGAGATACAGAATCTCTGCTGTTTAGGCAGATTTAGAGAACAACTTTTCCAACCACTTATTAAGGAGACCAATACTCCACGAAAATATATATCATTTTTACAGAGAGAAAACCAAACTCCAGCTTTGCATCAATATAATATTTGATACTTAAGAGAACCATAAGCTCTTTTTTGAAAATCTCTGCAATAAACATCAAAACTGAGCCACCTTCGGCTGAGACAAATACAATTCCCTTTCCACCAATCTCCTACAACTTTCTACATTCATTCAGGTGGTGTCCTTCACTATCCTCTTTCTGGTGCTGGAACAATCGGTCAATTTACTTTAGGACGAAACTATTTTTGTTCCTGTTAATAAACAAAACTACACCTCATCATCTTGCATACAAAGTTGTACCCCTCGGTTGTTGGAACCAAGCAGGACCCTGCAGGGCCCTTCCATGTCCCCTGCCTCTTGCTTGTAAAACAGCTGCAGTCTCCCAGGCCTCCCCTGAGTCAGAAAACAACAGGTTCAAGCAGTTCACGATTAGGACAACAGCAGTCACAGAATCTTTAGTTCCTCCCCAAGGACATAAGTAACAGTGTCAGAGACACATTCCTAACTTGTTTTGCAGATACTAAAACCGCTACAAGAGGAGAGAGCTAACTGTATGATGACCAGACTGGAGCTATGACATAAGCTGCTCCATCTTGAGCAGACCTGAACCAATGGCTTACACAATTCCAGGAACTGGCCTCAAGGAAATGGGAACAAACTAACACTGGACTTGAAGATTAACCATGCTGGAAACAATCAACATGACACTGACCACACCACTGCACGACCAATGTCAAGATGATGGTCAGAGCTGACTGTGCTACTCTGCATGTAGCCCCCACCTGCACAGCCCAGAGACTTCCCATCTTTTCCCTATAAACCCCTTTCCCCTCTAACTGGCAACTGGGAGATGCTTTGGGGGACACTAGTCCACCATCTTCCCAGGTTGCCAGCTTCCTAAATAAAGCATCTTTCTTCTTCCACCAACCCTTGTCTCTGGAACATTGACTTCTGAGCGATGAGCAGCTGCACCTGAGTTCTGTTCCAGCCGATAACATTACTATTGCTCAAGCCTCATTCATACTATATTCATAATAACTTTGAACCAAAGTTACTTCCATTGCACAAAGAAAACTAGGAGTGAATAACTGACAACTGCCCATCACACACCAGCATTGTAGGCTAGCAGAGCTCATGAACACACGTAACACAACTTTACGAAGCCACAAACATCCCTTACATAACTTCTCCAAGTGCCAGAGACAAACACATTCATTAACACACCCACAGATATAGCCTCTAGGTAACAAATAAAAATATGCAGCAAGAGCATAGAACTTGAGATTATGCTTAGTGATCAACGTTTCAGGTTTCTGTCTTGCTTAGAAATGACCTCGGTATCCAATGATTATCCAGTAAGTAACACAATTTAATATCAGTTCAAGGGTTTACGTAAGCTAAAGGTCTTGGAATGTATCAACAAGCTAACACAGTACAAAACATAGTTACTGTTGAAATAAAGTTTGTCAGAAGAATAATTAAATGTGGCTAAACACAAATTTACATTTTTCATAACCTTAAATATTAAGTAGAAGTAATGTTAGCTTATTTGATGGGTACACCTCTATAAATTTACGAAGAACACACCCAAGTAGAATTGTTTTCAATGTATGCCTAATACTGATAAATAAGATAGGAGTAACTTTTTATTAAACCAAAAATATTAAACTAGCTTCATTTGCCAAAGATTTACCTAAATTATGTAAACTTGAAGTCTTTAAATTTCTGAGTTGATTTTTTCGTTTTTTTGTTTTTTTGGCTGCACCAAGAGGCTTGCTGGATCTTAGTTCCCTGACCACAGACTGAACCCGGACCCTGGCAGTGAAAGCACCGAGTCCTAACCACTGCACCGCCAGGGAATTCCCTGACGTGATTTCCGTAAGAATACTTTTCTAGCACATTTAAAGTATCAGAAGTTCAAACTCCTTTCTCTCTGAGAATTTTAGGGATACATAATTTTTATAAGCACATTTGTATCTTTGTAAGCCAATCAGGACAGAAACCCTTTAATTTAAGAGACTCTACAATCTACTTTAATAGATACAGAAGTAGGAAAACATTACATACACTGTCAGAGGTAAAGACCTTTATGAATTACAGACACACAGACATACAGAGAAATGGAACTTTTACCTTCAATTCTAAAGTCTTAGACATCGGTCAGGAATAAACACTCACCAGTCTAGAGATTAAAGAGCCGTTCTCCTCCCATGGGGCAAGAGATTCTTAACTGATTTGAGCTTGTCAAAGTAGACAAATAGACAAACAGAAAAGACTAAGAAAAGACTAACAAACCAGATCCTCTGTCACCTCTCACCTAACTGAGATTAGTTCTGTAGAAACTTAATCGCTTTGGAGAGACCATCGAAAGTCTTCAAACGACAGAGCCAAACTCAGAATCACTGCTGCTACAAATGGGGAAGCACTTAGCTGTAATCTGAAAACAAAGCAGAAACACAAAAGTAATAGAAGGGGAAACTAAAGAAACGGAAAGTGAGCCAAGTTCAATGGCTGCTTGGGTGGGTTCACCCCTGGGAGAGGAGAAAAGATGTACCTGGGCTTCACCGGCTCAGGAAACACACCACTTGTTGCTGGGCTTTTACAGCTTTATTTACGTATAACTGATATACAAAATCCAGCCCAGGTTTAATTTGTATAACTTGATGAGTTTGGACATATGCACACACCTGTGATACCATCACCACCATCACGGTAATATACTCATCACTTCCAAAAGATTCCTTCTATCCCTTTGTGTCTGTGTATGTGTGTTAGGAATACTTAACACAGCACCAGGTACATGAAAAGGTGCTCAACGTCACTAATCATCCGGGAAATGCAAATCAAAATCATAATGAGATATTACCTCACATCTGTTAGAATGGCTACAATTTTTTATTTCTTTTTAAACATAAGAGTTGTCAAGGTTGTAGAGAAATCGTAACCCTTGCATATTGTAGGCAGGAATGTAACATCGTGCAGGCACTGTGGAAAACAGTATGGAGTTTTCTCAAAATCTTTTAAATAAAAATTCCATATGATCCAGCAATGCCACTTCTGGGTATACAGGCCCAGCTCAGAGACATTGCAGCTTCAGTTCCAGAACTCTGCTATGAAGCGAATACCGCCATAACGCGAGTCACATGAATTTTTTGGTGTACCCGTGCATGAAAAACTTATGTTTACACTGTACTGTAGTCTGTTAAGTGTGCGATAGCCTTGTGTCTAAAAAAACAATGTACATACTTTTATTGAAATATACTTTAGGGAAGAGAAATATACATCAATGGAACAGGATAGAAAGCCCAGAGATCGGGCTTCCCTGGTGGCGCAGTGGTTAGGAGTCCGCCTGCCAATGCAGGGGACACGGGTTCGAGCCCTGGTCCGGGAGGATCCCACATGCCCCAGAGCAACTAAGCCCGTGAGCCACAACTACTTAGCCTGCGCTCCAGAGCCCACAAGCCAAAACTACTGAGCCCACGCGCCACAACTACTGAAGCCTGTGCGCCTAGAGCCCGTGCTCCGCAACAAGAGAGGCCACTGCAATGAGAAGCCCGCGCACCGCAGATGAAGAGCAGCCCCCGCTCTCTGCAACTAGAGAAAGCCCGCATGCAGCAATGAAGGCCCAACGCAGCCAAAAATAAATAAATAAATAAATCTATAAAAAAAAAAAAAAAAAAAAGAAAGCCCAGAGATAAACCCACGCACATATGGTCACCTTATCTTTGATGAAGGAGGCAAGCATATACAATGGAGAAACGACAGCCTCTTCAATAAGTGGGGCTGGGAAAACTGGACAGCTAACTGTCAAAGAATGAAATGAGAACACTACCTAACACCATAACACAAAAATAAACTCAAAATGGATTAAAGGCCTAAATGTAAGGCGAGGCACTATAAAACTCTTAGAGGAAAACACAGGCAGAACACTCTATCACATAAATCACAGCAAGATCCTTTTTGACCCACCTCTTAGAAAAATGGAAATAAAAACAAAAATAAACAAATGGGACCTAGGGAAACTTAAAAGCTTTTGCACAGCAAAGGAAACCATAAACAAGACAAAAAAAAAAAAACCCTCAGAGTGGGAGAAAATATTTGTAAATGAAGCAACTGACAAAGGATTTATCTCCAAAATATACAAGCGGCTCATGCAGCTCAATATCAAAAAAACAAACAACTCAATTTCAAAATGGACACAAGACCTAAATGGACATTTCTCCAAAGAAGATATAAGATTGCCAACAAACACGTGAAAGGATGCTCAACAACACTAATCATTAGAGAAATGCAAATCAAAACTACAATGAGGGATCACCTCACACCACTCAGAATGGCCATCATCAAAAAATCTACAAACAATAAATGCTGGAGAGGGTGTGGAGAAAAGGGAACCCTCCTCCTGCACTGTTGGGGAGAACGTACACTGATACAGCCACTATGGAGAACAGTATGGAGGTTCCTTAAAAAACTAAAAATAGGGCTTCCCTGGTGGCGCAGTGGTTAAGAATCCTCCTCCCAACACATGGGACACGGGTTCGAGCCGTGGTCCGGGAAGATCCCACATGCTGCAGGGTAACTAAGCCTGTGCGCCACAACTACTGAGCCGGCGCTCTAGAGCCCGAGAGCCACACCCACTGAGCCCGCACGCCTAGAGCCTGCGCTCTGCAACAACAGAAGCCACCGCAATGAGAAGTCCGTGCACCACAACAGTGTAGCGCCTGCTTGCTGCAACTAGAGAAAGCCTGCGCACAGCAACGAAAACCCAACACAGCCAAAAATCATGAATAAATAAAAATAAATAAATTTATAAAAAAAAAACAACTAAAAATAGAACTACCATTATGATCCTCCAATCCCACTACTGGGCACATATGCTGAGAAAACCATAATTCAAAGAGAGACACGTACCACAATGTTCACTGCAGCACTATTTACAACAGCCAGGACATGGAAGCAACTTAAGTGTCCATTGACAGATGAATGGATAAAGAAGATGTGGCACATATATACAATGGAATATGACTCAGCCGTAAAAAGAAACGAAACTGAACTATTTGTAGTGAGTTGGATGGACCTAGAGTCTGTGAAACAGAGTGAAGTAACTCAGAAAGAGAAAAACAAATACCGTATGCTAACACATATTTATGGAATCTAAAGAAAAAAAAAAAGTGGTTCTGATGAACCTAGTGGCAGGACAGGAATAAAAACGCAGACGTAGAGAATGCACTTGAGGACACGGGGAGGGGGAAGGGGAAGCTGGGACGAAGCGAGAGAGGGGCATGAACATATATACACTACCAAATATAAAATGGATGGCTAGTGGGAAGCAGCCTCATAGCACAGGGAGATCAGCTCGGTGCTTTCTGTCCACCCAGAGGGGTGGGATAGGGAGGGTGGGAGGGAGACACAAGATGGAGGGGATATGGGGATATATGTATACATACAGCTGATTCACTTTGTTATACAGCAGAAACTAACACAACACTGTAAAGCAATTATACTCCAATAAAGATGTTAAAAAAAAAATACTTTAGGGACTTCCCTGGTGGTCCAGTGGTTAAGAATCCGCCTTCCAATACAGGGGGTGCAGGTTTGATCCCCGGTCGGGGAACTGAGATCCCACACGCTGTGCAGCACAGCCGAAACAAACAAAAACATTAAAAATACTTTATTGCTAAAAAATGCTAACCATCAGCTGAGCCTTCGGCGAGTAGTAATCTTTTTGCTGATGGAGGGTTTGAAATAGTGTGAGAATTGCTAAAATATGACACAAAGACAAGAAGTGAGCAACTGCTGTTGGAAATACGGTGCCAACAGACTTGCTCCACAAAGAGCTGCCGCAAACCTTCAATTTGTAAAACACACAAGATTCGGGAAGCACAATAATTATAATAGAATGTAATGTAGTATGATGTAATATAATGTGATATAATATAATATAGCCTGTATAGTCAAAAAAAAGGAAATCAATATCTAGAAGAGATATATGCACCTCTACATTCATTACAGCATTATTCACAAGAGCCAAGATAGGAAAACAATGCAAATTTTCATCAACAGAGAAATGGATAAAGAAAATGTGGTATATACACAGGATATGATTCAGACTTATTAGTAGGAAATCCTACCACTTGTGACAACGGGGACAGAACTAGAAGACATTATGATAAGTGAAATGGGTCAGTCACAGAAGGACAAAACTGTGTGTTTCCAATTATACGAGGTACCTAAAAGAGTCAAACATAAATTGTCAGGGGTGGGGGAGGAGAGAATGGGGAGTTGTTCCATGGGTATAAAGTTACAGTTACACAGGATGCATATGTTCTAGAGAACTGCTGTATGACTAAGTGTCTATAGGTAACGAGGCACACTATTCTTTTCGTTCTAATTAAAAAATTTTAATTCAAGTGTAACTGACCTACAACACTATGTTAGGTCCAGGTGCACAGTATCAATATTTCTATACGTTAGAAAAGAATCATGGTCTAGTTACCATCTAGTTACCATCCGTCAGCGTACAAAGTTATAATGTTATTGACTGTATTCCCCATGCTGTATATTTCATTCCCATGACTCATTTATTTTGTAACTGGTTATCTGTTCCTCTTCATCTCCCTCACCTATTTCACTCATCCACCTACCCTCTTCTGGCAACCACCTGTTTGTTCTCTGTATCTATGAGTCTGTTTCTCTTTAGTGACATTAGTTCATTTGTTTTGTTTTTTAGATTCCACATACAAATGAGATCATACGGTATTTGTCTTTCTCTGTCTGACTTATTGCACGTAGCATAATACCCTCTAGCTCCATCCATGTTGCCACAAATGGCAAGATTTCATTCTTTTTTTTTTTAATTTAAAAAAATTTATTTATTTTACTTTTGGCTGCGTTGGGTCTTTGTTGCTGCATGTGGCCTCTTTTCTAGTTGCGGCGAGCGGGGGCTTCTGTTCCTTGCGGTGCGTGGACTTCTCACTGCGGTGGCTTCTCTTGTTGCAGAGCATGGGCTCCAGGTGAGCGGGCTTCAGCAGCTGTGGTACGCGGGCTCAGTAGTTGTGGCTCGCAGGCTCTAGAGCATGGCTCAATAGTTGTGGCACACGGGCTTAGGTGCTCCATGGCAAGTGGGATCTTCTGGGACCAGGGTTTGAACCCATTTCCCCTGCATTGGCAGGCGGATTCTTAACCACTGCACCCCCAGGGAAGCACCTCATTCTTTGTTGTTTTTTTTTTATGGCTAATAGTCCATTGTGTGTGTGCGTATAGCCATATATATATATATATATATATATATATATATATATATGACGCATTTTCTTTATCCATTCAACTATGGATGGACACTTAGGTTGCATCTATACACTGGCTATTATAAGCAATGCTCAGTGAACATAGGGGTGCATGTGTCTTTTTGAACTAGTGTTTTTGTTTTCTTCCGAAATAATACACAAAAGTGGAATTTCTGGATCTTATAATAGTTCTACTTCAAAATTTTTGAGGAATGAGGTGCACTACTCTTGACACGAAGTTTACCTGGTGCTGTTAGGTGAATCCATCCAGGATCTCTGTGAAGACCTCCAAAACTGTTAAAACATAAGGGTAGGCACTTCCCTCGTGGCCCAGTGGTAAAGAATCTGCCTTACAATGCAGGGGACCTGGGTTCAATCCCTGGTCAGGGGACTGAGATCCCACGTGCCGCAGGGTAACTAAGGAATGGTGTGGAGGAGGTGAAGGAAAAGACCACGCCAAGCTCAGAGGCCCTTTCAGACAGCAACAAACTCCTGACACTGACTGAAAATCAACGTTCTTTACGTGGAACAATCGAAGAGGCAGGATGGGTCCTGTTAGCAAGGTCCCCTGAGATGCCAGGTCACCTGACCCCCAGCTCCAGATGCACAGATGTCCGGGACCCAGGTTTTGCTGGCCTGGGAAGGCTGAGGGTGCCCAGCTGCTGACGGGACACATGGGGCGGGGGAAGAGGTGGCTGCCGCCCAAGGCTGACGAGTGTCTGTGCAGAACTGCCTCGGCTCAGCCTCGAGAAGCCCGTCTCAGAAAGCGACAGCAAGTCTTCCAGAAGCTCTGCCCAAATTCCATTCAGGCGTCACCGGTCACACCTGAGGCTGCCCGGATGAAGACTGGGGGCCCACACGTTCACACACTGGAAGTTATTACCAAATGCAAGAGAGTGAGGGATCAGACCGTGAACTAGTCTAATTATAATGCATAAGTAGAATCACGCACACCTTATTCTACTTTCCGGTTTTGCATTTGTAATTTCACAAAATGTGTGATTTGTAGGGGGGAGGGGGTTTAATTGCTTGTACTTTTTGCCTGATGAGAAAAAAACAGCACAATAAGAAAACATTGTAGTTTTCACTTCTAATGCGCATAAAAATACATGCACTGTTGTTGCTTGAAAACAGCATTATTGTGAATGTTCCAAATGATTTTCTATTTGGCGATGGGTTAAGTGGCTGGCTTGCCCACGTTCACTTTTATGAAAAGAGAAGATTAGAAAACTGCACTCTTCTTGCATTTTAAACTTTAAGAAAATGGATTTCAGAAAACCTGGATAACAAATTAAGAAAGCAATCAGAACTGCAAATATTTAGGGGTTTTAGGTTCGTTTCAAAACACAAGGGAACGACCCATGATGTATGTGTCTTAAAAGACCACTTGGGGGCTTCCCTTGTGGCCCAGTGGTTGAGAATCTGCCTGCCAATGCAGGGGACACGGGTTCGAGCCCTGCTCTGGGAAGATCCCACATGCCGCAGAGCAACTAGGCCCGTGAGCCACAGTTACTGAGCCTGCGCGTCTGGAGCCTCTGCTCCGCAACAAGAGAGGCCGCAATGGTGAGAGGCCCGCGCACCGCGATGAAGAGTGGCCCCCACTTGCCGCGACTAGAGAAAGCCCTCGCACAGAAACAAAGACCCAACACAGCCATAAATAAATAAATAAATAAATAAATAAAATTAAAAAAAAAAAGACCACTTGGTACAGTAAGAGTCCACAGATGGCCTTGTAATCACAGAACGCAGCACTGGTTACACATTTCCCACAAGCCACGTTCTCAGCGTGAGGCTAACAGTGTCGGCTCACTCACCTGCTTGGGGGCAGAGAGGACCGGTCTCCTTTGCTTTCTGAGATTCCTTTCATGAGTGGCTAGAAAGCGTAAGCACTGGAATTCCATTAGAGAAAAGGAGTATTCCTCAGAGGATTGTAAACGACAAACACCCAAGAGGACTTTAACAGCGGCGTCTGTGTGTCAGAGATCTCCCACGCATGGCTGGGGCCCAAATGACACAGAACAGCGGGGGCCCAAGGGCCGCAGTCCTAGGACGCCGCTCCCCAACCAAGAGAGTCCTCTCGCTCGACAGGGAAAAAGAAAGGTGTTCTCAGACACACACAGCCTCCAGAGACAGCAAGTGAGGACCCCACCTGCCTGGCCTGTCCCAGGAGAGTGGCTGATGCAGTGCCCAGAACCAGAAACGGGAACGAAGAACCAACAGAAAGGGAACCACGAGACCGACGCATTCCTCCCACCTCCCCCGCAAAGAAGCTGCACTCCAGTACTGACCACGGAGGGTGCTGTTCAAGTAGGAATCTTACCCACACAAACGTGCTGATTTTGAGAAACTTTTAAAATGCACAGTATTCAACTTCTCAAAGTAAAGAAAAGTAATGAATTACATACTAATGCTGGAAAATACAGGAAAAAGACAATAAAACTTGGAAAACAATGTTTACTAACATGACCCCAACTGGAAAAATTTAGAAACATTTAAGACGACTCTGTAAGTCAATAAGACAAGGAAAACAAAACAAAACAGAATGAAACAAAACAAAACAAGACAGTATTGGGGCAGGAAGACGGGCAGTGGACATGAACAGGCCCTTCATATAAAAACAGAAATACACCGGTCTGAAAAGACCACGGACTGAAGAATTCCAACTACGTGACATTCTGGAAAGGGCAAAAATACACAGACAGTAACAAGACCAGCAGCTGTCGGGGGCTTGGAGGCATTGGGGGGGATGAACAGGTGGCCCCCAGGGATGGTTCGGGCACTGAAATGGTTCTGGGTGGCACTGCAGTGGTGGCTGCAGGTCATCACACGTGTCCAAACCTGAACAGCAGGACACAGAGAGTGAGCCTTAGTATAAGCTACAGGCTCCAGGGGAGAACTAGGTGTCCGTGCTGATCCACCACTGAGATGACACGCCACACAAGCGCGAGACGTTATCAAGGGAGGGAACCCAGAGGGACGGGGATAGGAAACTGCTGTCTGCTCGACTCTCCTGTAACCCTAAAACTGCTCTAAAACTGTCTATCAGTTAAAATGAAGAAACAGCTTCTAAGCACGTGAAAACGCTCTCAACCTCATTCGCGATTAAGGAAAAACCCCAAGGGAACGTCCATACCGTTTACCGGGGCCTAGGACCAGCGGGAACACGCCGCGGCCTCGCCCCTTCCTGTCGGGCATCGCACTGGAGCCCAGAGTCCCCCTGACTTGACCCACCGCACCCCACCCCGCGTTTCATGCCGTCCATAGTCTCTACACATGACATCTTTTGATCAGATGTCTCACTGTCCCAATTACAAGGTTTCACTTTCTCCACAGGATGAAAGCAAAACCAGCACACAGGGGAGGCTCTTCAGTCAACCTCAGGGTCTGCCTGCATTCACGTCCCGCTGGTCCTGACAGGAGGCCCACATCCTAAGGAAGGAGGGCCTTACCAGCACCTCAGGAGCCTCATCCAGCCCACCTCACGCAGCTCTGAGAGCCTCGCCAACCTCTGCAGCTTCCCAAGTCCTGGTCACGTGAGGGCCGTCACCCTTCCCCGAGTCACTGAGCCACGTGCTCTGACAATGCATTTAAAACCAGGCTCTCGGGCTTCCCTGGTGGCGCAGTGGTTAAGAATCCGCCTGCCAATGGTGGGCACACGGGTTCGAACCCTGGTCAGGGAAGATCCCACATGCTGCGGAGCAACTAAGCCCGTGAGTCACAACTACTGAGCCCGCGCTCTACAGCCCGCGAGCCACAACTACTGAAGCCCGCATGCCTAGAAGCCGTGCTCCGCAATAAGAGAAGCCACCGCAATGAGAAGCCCGCGCACCGCCACGAAGAGTAGCCCCCGCTCGCCGCAACTACAGAAAAAAGCTCGTGCGCGGCAACAGAGACCCAACGCAGCCAAAAACGAATAAATTAATACGTAAATAAATAAAAATTTAAAAAAAGAAAGAAAGAGAGAAAAGCAGGCTCTGCTTTGTCAGCACTCTGGAGTTCCCTACGTATCGACGGGCAGGATTCCCGTCCTCTCCTGTAATTACGTCTGTGAAGTGCCTTTGCTGAGGAGAACAGAAGCTCCCGGAAGCAGAGAATTGCTTCTTAAGATCACATGCAGAACCTGAAGACATTGGATGTTTACGTCTAAGAAAAGAGACACAACACTAGATGGTGTGAAAGGTCACCAAAGCCAAGAGCCAGGCAAGCAGGACACTTCCTCTGGGGATCCTTCCATCAGCAGAGCAGAAAATGTCCGTGGCCAGAACGGGCACTCAATGCGCTTTGAGCTGAGAAGTACCCGTGGAATCACACAGGCTCCCCAAAGAGTAATTACTCCCACATTTTAGAAAGGAGATGGCTTTTCAGGCAGAGAAAGCAAGTACAGTCTTCCCAGCTGGCGGAACGGTGTGTGTTGATGGTCAGAATGGAGCTGGGCCCCAGAGCGCTACCCTCTCCTCCAGCCCCCAACCTCACCCTCACCCTCAGCTGAGGAGCTGCTTCCCTGAGAACAGAGAAGCCATCGAAGGGCTTCTCCACCTGCACCCCAGCTCTGCCACCCCCTCCCCACGCCAGGACCCCGGGCCGCAGCTCTCCCCGCTCCCACACGCGTCTACTGGATCATTCCCGCTGTTGTTTCTCCCGTTACAACACAGCACAACACAACACGACACAACACCCGCCCCGGACCTCAGCTCCTACTCCAGCTACTGTCCAATTTCTCTTTTCCCCGTCACAGCAAAACGTCTTGAAAAAGCTAGGAACACAACAAACCCCGTTCTCCCACTCCTCTCTCCTAAGCCTCTCCGAGCAGGATCTCACCCCACAGACCCATCCAAACGCATCAGCAGCGAGTTACGACCTTCCCCCAGTGCTGGGCTCGAGGGTTAATAGCTCCACAGAAGGGCAACCTCGTTTGTCCAGTCACCCAGGGAACCTCTAAAGTGCTTCCCACGTGGAGACAAACTGCTGTGATTCATATTTTAGGAGAAATACTCAGAGTGGAAAATACACTTGAGCTGGTGGAGGAAAGAGGTAGCAGCACAGAAAAAAAAGGTTCTGTAACTACAGAAATAAAAAAATAAGCTATTTTAATGGTACAAGTATGGGATAAAGAGGAACGAATAAAAACCGTTTAGAATACAACCTTAACAAGCCTAATACTACAACGTGCTAACAGAGGATGGAGAAGGACTCTACAATGAACCCATTTTTCTGGGTAGGGTGACAGGCTGGATGATGCAACGATGAGCCGGCAGGGACAAAAGGAGAAGGCAAGGGGCGGGGGAACTGTAAATAATCATTTTTGGATCTACTGGGTCTAGTCACTTGAGATGCCCTTTGGAGAAACTCCATAGAGATGCTGGCAAGTGGCTGGACAGAGGCATCTGTCTGGTCCAGGTGGGAGAACTGACAGAGCTGGAGGTGAAAAGCACCAGAGGGTGAGATCAGACAGCTTTAAGAGTCATGAACCAAGAGGAAAAAGACAACACACAAAGAGGACGGAAGAAAGAATCAGTCAGGAAGAGAGCAAGGAGAGATCTGTCACAGAAACCAACATAGGAGACTCTGCAGATGGGAAGGCGACAGTGGTCTGAAGTGAGGACTGGCAAATCTCCACTGGTTTGTATGCTGGATGACAGGTCACCTCAACCGGATCAGGGTCCGGGGAGGGGCAGAACCAAGACCGCAGGCTGCACGATAAAATCCAGATGGGAAATAAGGAATCTTTGCCAGAGACATGACTACATGGTGTGTAACGCGACCCTGTTAGATTGTAAGAGACAAAGAGGGACATTTACTTGAAGGGTGAGAAGGCAGTTCCTCCAGATGATCCTCACGGCATCCCTGGATTGAGCACTGAAAACAATGTAGCTACGGGACAACAGTGTTGTACTGAACAGAAAAGTTATATGCACTGAGTGCTCCCTGGACAGCATGCTCTCGGCTTACAGGAAGCACAAGGAAGGCACCAATGTCAACACGTTAGGGGCTGTCACTCAGGAAGGCTAGCGGCCTACAGCGGGATCCTCAAGGAAACCTTTCATGCCCGAGAACAAAAGTGCTTCGGCAGGACAATGTAAGTCAAGCAAGGGATGGTATTTTGCCACAAATGTCAAGAACCCGAGGCTTGTACTGTGGCTATAAGAGGATCGTGGGTTCTGCGCGTAGAACTTGCCAGAAACACTTGGTACTGACCTGTTCCTCTACGCTTTGTCTAACCACATCTTTTACCTAGTCCTACTTTCCCATTTTAAATTTTGAACTATTCGCCTCCCAAGCTGTTATTACAAAACAAGAGCAGCAAGGCAATACGTAAACAGCAAAACTCACCGGAGACTGATTCATTTTCTGCTGCTCTTGGAACAACGTGCAGGACTGTGACAGTGGAGGCGGACCTGGAGAAGGAAAAAAACGCAGGCAGTGAAGCTACGACTGAAGCGGCTCGGGGTGCACGAGCACCCGCCCCGCGCTCCACAAGAGACACCTGTGGGAGACCCGCCCTTTCACCTTCACAAGGGCCTGTTAGAATGAGGAGGGAGCAACCACCCTCACGTCTGTAACTCCCACGTGACTGTGGTAACTGAGGGGGTACTTTGTTTTCAATAGTCAGTATACACTAAATCCTATTAAAATAAACCTCCATCGTTAAATATGAGATTAAAAAACGCTTAGAGTTTATCTCTTCTCACCAACTCTGCTAACAACTTCAGAGCAGAAAATCCACAAGATACCCAGGATAAAGGGATACACTCAGGTGCGTTTCAGTCTTTCAATTATTTGGACAAACTTAAGTGCGGCGCTCAAAAACATCTTTTCTTAAAACTGATTTGAAGTGGACAGAACACCTGCCCTAGGAGTTCTGAGTCCTGTTAGTGACCCCACGTGCACACCCGGTGAGGATCTGGGACAAGTCACCTCCCTTCTCAGGCCCAATCTCTTCCTTCCTCAACCGAGGCAGCAGGACAAGCCTTGCAGACTCATCCTGCACTAACTACACTGTGCGATTCCACAGGGCACAACCCAGGGGGGCAGCGGACGCTTAGATTAGACAACCAACGTGCTGATGGGCCTTGAGAGACACGTGCGAGAGCCCGACACGGCGACAGCAGGAGGACAAGGATGAGGAGGATCGGGGTTGGAGGGAGGGGTGGACGCGGCATGTCCCGGCTGAGCCTGTGGCCCCTGCTCCCCCAGGACACCCGGAATTCACAAGTCCCAGGGGAGCCCCATCCGGAGCAGCCGGCCCTGCCCTCCAGCCCGACCCCTCCACCTCCGGGAAGCGGTCAAACCCTCCCGGTCGCTCTCCCGCGGGGCCCGGGGCGGGTCCACCCGAGCCCCGCTCTCCAAGGGCCGCAGGGTCTACAACCGCCTGCAGGCCCGAAGACGCACCACCTACCCCGTCGGGACTCGCGGACCGGCCCCGGCCTCCCGAGGCTCCGGGCCGGGGGCTGCTCCTCCGGCGCGCTCCTCTCCCGGGGTCCCTCCTCTCCGCCTCACGAGGCCACTGGGCCCGAGGAGCCGGCTCTGGGCCTACGGGACAAGCTCCCTTCAGGCCCACGTCCCTCCCGGGACCTCGCTCTGCCGCACGCTGCAAACGGTCGGGCACTGCGCCGCCGCCGCCCGCCCGGCTCCTGCGGCCCAGCCCGCGGGCTCCGCGGCTCGCGCTCGGGGGTCCCCGTTCCAGCCTCCGCCCACGCGAACCCTCGCCCGCACAGCCCGCGCCCGCTGGCTGCCGGCCTGGCCAGACGGCGTCCAGCCCCGCACGCCCCGCAATGCTCAACCGCCAGGCGCCAGGACCTAAGAACGACGACCAGCGGGGACCTGGGCACGCACTGTAAGCGAGGGCGGCGCGGCAACAGTGCGCGTGCGCCAACACGCACAAACCGTGAGGCGCACCTGCGCAGGGGGACGCCCGAAATCCGCCTGCCAAAGCCCGCCCGGAGAGCGGGACAAGCACCAGGACTCTATTTCCCAGAAGTCTCCGCGCCGTCAAGTTAGGGAGCTTTTTAAAAAAAAATTTTTTTAAACATTTTACTATAGAAAACAATAAAAACAATAAAATATAAACAAAAATAGCAGTATAATGAACTCTTCTGTATCCATCATCCAGGTTCAACTCATAGTTAATCTTTTTTTTATTTCTTATATACATTTTAAAGTAATAACTAGAATTATGACTTATAACATTATACCAGAACATATAAGATTTTTAGAAATTTCATGTAATGTCTGAAACATAAAGACGCAGACGTAGAGAATGCACTTGAGGACACGGGGAGGGGGAAGGGTAAGCTGGGACGAAGCGAGAGAGTGGCATGGACATATATACACTACCAAATGTAAAATAGATAGCTAGTGGGAAGCAGCCGCATAGCACAGGGAGATCAGTTCAGTGCTTTCTATCCACCCAGAGGGGTGGGATAGGGAGGGTGGGAGGGAGACGCAAGATGGAGGGGATATAGGGATATATGTATACATACAGCTGATTCACTTTGTTATACAGCAGAAACTAACACAACACTGTAAAGCAATTATACTCCAATAAAGATGTTAAAAAAAAAATACTGGGCCCGCGGCGGCCCGGACAAGGGGCCGGTGGCGGCGGCGCGGGCCTGCTCCCCACGCCGCCTGCGCGAGTCCACCGCAGGCCCGTTACTCCCCGCGCCACAACCCGTCAGGACGCGCCGCCCTCCGCTTGCGCTGAGGCCGCCGAGGGCAGCAGGAAGCCGCTGAGCTGATACTTACTCAGGGGTCGGGTGCTCGGGGTCGTAGAAATCCCCCATCTTCGGAGACGGCTGCGGCGGCAGCTGCTTCATCCGGAGCGGCTGGAGACGGCGACGCGAGCCCCCTCTCCGCGGCAGGGCGACGGGAGGGAGAGGAGGGGAGGACGCCGCTGGTCCGACGGCGGCGGCGACGGCGGCGGCGGCGGCAGGGGCGGCCCGCGTCGCTCGGTCGCTCGCTCACTCCCTCCCTCCGGCGCCCGCCGGCCGCTCTCTCCCCCACACACTCACAAGGGGAGCGACGCTTACCCCGCCCTCCCCTCTGCAGCGCAGGCCCGGCCCCTTAAAGAGACACGCACCCGCCGCTAGTCCGCCGCCAGTCGGCGCGCCGGCAGCTGCCGGTAGTCCTCAGGCCCGAGCGGGAGGAGCGGGAGGAGCGGGAGGAGCGGGAGGAGCGGGAGGGGCTGTGCGCAGCCCGCGGACCTGGCCCGACTTCGCCAGCGACTTCCTGGAACAATAAGCCCCAGGCCTGAGCGCCGTTGGCCCGCCCCGGGCCGAGAGCCGCTGCGCCGCGAACCCTCCCTCGGGCCCGCTGTGGCGGCGGGGCGCTGAGGCGTGACCCGGCGCGCCCCGGGCTTGTTTGCCGGCGACGACGGGGAAACAGCCCGAGCCCGCCGGGACACTAGCCTGCCTGCTCCGCCGCTCTCGAAGACCTGCCCTCCCGGAGCGCCGGAGTCCGCAGCGGCGCCGAGGGCCCCTGCCCCGGGCCTGCAGGCTCTGAGCCCAGTGAAGCCATTTTACAGAGAAGCAAATCAATGCTGGGAAGGACCAACACCTTTACCCAAGATCCACTGCAAGAGGCAGACCTGGACTCAACTGCATGGCCACCTGTCACCCAAGTCCAAGCATTAGCATCACACCACGCTGCTTATGGAAGAAGTATGAGACACACTTCCAACCGCTCCAGTAGCTAACAGGTCTCTGGGAGACAGGATCAGCATGAACAGATTCAGAGGAGGAACAGAGCTAATGTGTGCTGAAACTTGATTCTATGGGATTTTCATCAGAACTCAGAGGTTGGCACTTACTGCACGGACCTACTGTATGAAGCAGGTGGATTGGCCAGCACAAGGGGTTGCTGTGGTGCATCGCCCCAATTCCCCTTCTGGACCCAAGCCACGCGGCATGTGTGACACTAGTTCCCCGACCAGGGATTGAACCCGCGCCCCCTGCATTGGAAACTTGGAGTCTTAACCACTGGACCGCGAGGGAAGTCCCTGTATCATATTTTAGATCTCACATGTAAGTGATGTCATATGATATTTGTCTTTCTCTTTCTGACTTACTTCACATAGTATGATAATCTCTAGGTCCATCCATGTTTCTGCAAATGGCATTATTTCATCCTTTTTTATGGCTGATACTCTTGCCTTTTTTGTTCTGCTCTCCAAGAGCTAGGCATTCTTGGGCAATAGTCAGGGGATAGAAGAGGCAAACTTATTGAATAAAAATTGTCAATACGCCCACTGCCTCTATCATTTATCCGAATTCAAAACTTGGGGCAGAATGCCCTGGTCTTAATTTAACTTCACTCTTAACAGAAATGAGCCCAAGACAGGGAGAGACAGGAAGCCCTCTCCAAGAGTAAAGAAGGGTAATGACTTTTTCTTATAAAGGGACAGAGGGCTATTGGTGATCCAGGCCTAGACTTGGGCCAACCAATGTTAGAAAATTTATGGGCAATGAAGAACTGGAAACATGTATCAAAGCCCTAAGAAGGCCTTCTCATGCCCCAGGGGAATCAGATCCTGGTTTGAAGACCACACATCTTGGTCATAGTGGAGCTGGTGAAGAGATATTGCCTCTTCACTCTACCAGATCCAGAAGGAATTGGAGGTAAATCCCTTGGCCAGAAAAGGGAGGGACTATGACTTTTTAATGAGTAATTAATAATAATAATAATACTTTTTCTTCTTAATTTATTCATAGGTTTTCATGAATAAACTATATACTATTACTTTTTATTTATGCCTACTGCTCACACACACTGGTTTTCATGTTTACTTGACATTAAAATTGACAAGAGAGATCTTTTAATTCTTTTAATAGTTAGCCAAAATTTGATTTTCTCTTCAGAACTTTTTTGTTTGAAGATCTGTAATCATTTTGTGACTTTGTTTAAGTTCCTATATTGAGATCACCCCAGAACACTTTTTAAAGGATCAATCTACCTGAACTGTTACACTTGGGAAATGGCTCAAGAGATGCTAATTTATCAACATAATGAAATACCATGCAGTCAACAGAAACGGCAATGTTGAAGGCAAACGATGTGATTGTGTACAACAGCATTTTAAAAAATTTTATTGGAGTATAGTAGATTTATAATGTATTAGTTTTAGGTATACCACATGGTGATTCAGTTATACATATACATATATTCATTCTTTTTCAGATTTTTTTCCCATGTAAGTTATTACAGAATATTGAGTATAGTTCCCCGTGCTATACAGTAAGTCCTTTTTGGTTATCTATTTTATATATAGTAGTGTGTGTATGTTAATCCCAAGCTTACAAAGCATCTTAAATGCAGAAACTAGACCACTGTTATCAGTGTCAGGTTATGTTGGTTCAGAGCTGAATTGGAGAAATTTAACATATTAAGTGGAAGATATATGAGGAATTTTCTCCCTTAAATCGTTTTCTTAATGTGGTTAAAATATGTGTTGTACAATAAAAATATGTAGTGTAAAAAAAAAAAAAAAACTTTAGGGACTTCCCTGGTGGTCCAGTGGTTAAGAATCCGCCTTCCAATACAGGGGGCGCAGGTTTGATCCCCGGTCGGGGAACTGAGATCCCACGCGCTGTGCAGCACAGCCGAAACAAACAAAAAAATACTTTATTGCTAAAAAATGCTAACCATCATCTGAGCCTTCGGCGAGTAGTAATCTTTTTGCTGATGGAGGGTTTGAAATAGTGTGAGAATTACTAAAATATAACACAAAGACAAGAAGTGAGCAACTGCTGTTGGAAATACGGTGCCAACAGACTTGCTCCACAAAGAGCTGCCGCAAACCTTCAATCTGTAAAAAACACAAGATCCGGGAAGCACAATAATTATAATAGAACGCAATGTAATATGATATAATGTAATATAATATAATATAGCCTGTATAGTCAAAGAAAAGGAAATCAATATCTAGAAGAGATATATGCACCTCTACATTCATTACAGCATTATTCACAAGAGCCAAGATAGGAAAGCAATGCAAATTTTCATCAACAGAGAAATGGATAAAGAAAATGTGGTATATACATAGGATATGATTCAGACTTATTAGTAGGAAATCCTACCAGTTGTGACAACGGGGACAGAACTAGAAGACATTATGATAAGTGAAATGGGTCAGTCACAGAAGGACAAAACTGTGTGTTTCCACTTATACGAGGTATCTAAAAGAGTCAAACATAAATTGTCAGGGGTGGGGGAGGAGAGAATGGGGAGTTGTTCCATGGGTATAAAGTTACAGTTACACAGGATGCATATGTTCTAGAGAACTGCTGTATGACTAAGTGTCTATAGGTAACGAGGCACACTATTCTTTTCGTTCTAATTAAAAAATTTTAATTCAAGTGTAACTGACCTACAACACTATGTTAGTTCCAGGTGCATAATATCAATATTTCTATACATTAGAAAATGATCACCATGATTAGTCTAGTTATGGTCTAGTTACCATCGGTCACCGTACAAAGTTATTATAATGTTATTGACTGTATTCCCCATGCTGTATATTTCATTCCCATGACTCATTTATTTTGTAACTGGTCATTTGTTCCTCTTAATCTCCCTCACCTATTTCACTCATCCACCTACCCTCTTCTGGCAACCACCTGTTTGTTCTCTGTATCTATGAGTCTGTTTTTGTTTAGTTACATTAGTTCTTTTGCTTTGTTTTTTAGATTCCACATACAAATGAGATCATACGGTATTTTTCTTTCTCTGTCTGACTTATTGCACTTAGCATAATACCCTCTGGCTCCATCCATGTTGCCACAAATGGCAAGATTTCATTCTTTTTTTTAATTTTTAAATATTTATTTATTTTACTTTTGGCTGCGTTGGGTCTTTGTTACTGTATGTGGCCTTTTCTCTAAGTGTGGCAAGCGGGGGCTTCACTTCATTGCGGTGCGTGGGCTTCTCATTGTGGTGGCTTCTCTTGTTGCAGAGCATGGGCTCTAGGTGAGCGAGCTTCAGTAGTTGTGGTACGCAGGCTCAGTAGTTGTGGCACACGGGCTTAGCTGCTCCGTGGCATGTGGGATCTTCCTGGACCAGGGCTTGAACCCATGTCCCCTGCATTGGCAGGCGGATTCGTAACCACTGCAACCCCAGCGAAGCCCCTCATTCTTTTTTTTTTCATGGCTAATAGTCCTTTGTGTGTGTGTGTGTGTGTGTGTGTGTGTATACATATATATATATATATATATATATATATATATATATATATGATGCATCTTCTTTATCCATTCATCTGTGGATGAACACTTAGGTTGCTTCTATACACTGGCTATTATAAATAATGCTCAATGAACATAGGGGTGCATGTATCTTTTTGAACTAGTGTTTTTTTTTTCTTCTGAAAAAATACACAGAAGTGGAATTTCTGGATCCTATTATAGTTCTTTAAAATTCTTGAGGAATGAGGTGCACTACTCTTGACACAAAGTTTACCTGGTGCTGTTAGGTGAATCCATCCAGGATCTCTGTGAAGACCTCCAAAACTGTTAAAACATAAGGGTAGGGACTTCCCTGGTGGTCCAGTGGTAACGAATCCCCCTTACAATGCAAGGGACCTGCGTTCAATCCCTGGTCAGGAAACTAAGATCCCATGTGCCGCAGGGTAACTAAGCCTGCGTGCCACAACTACTGAGCTTTCGCACTTCAACTAGAGCCCGAGTGCCGCAATCTACAGAGCTCACGTGCCCTGGAGCCCGTGCGCCACAACTAAAGAGAGAAAACCAGCCCGCCACAACTAGAGAGAAGCCCACGCACCACAAGCAGAGAGAAGCCCAAGCTCCACAGCAAAGAGCCCGCGTGCTGCAACTAAGACCTGACGCAGCCAAAGATAAATAAAATAAAATAAATAAATAAATAAATAAATAAATAATAAATCTTTAAAAAAAATAAGTGTGAGATCATGACTCTCATACAGATATAAAAATGGGCACAGGCTAAGTATTTTATTTCATTCAAGAAGGAACCTGCAGCTGTTATAACCGGTTCAAAAGAGAATCTGAGAAGCAGACACATTACAGATCCGGACTATTGAAATGAATACGTAAAAAAAGAAATGAAGGCAAAATTGGATTTTTCCTGGGTAGGGTTTTGGCGAGTCAACTGAACTTCCTACCAAGTGGACAGAATTTCATGTTACCTACAACCTTCAAAGACGTGTAAAACAGCTTGAAGACAAAGAAAGGGCTGAAATCAACGCGATGAGCGATGTCCTCCAAATAATGCTTAGTTGTCCATTGAAACACACAATTTTTTTCCACACACATAATCCTCTTCAGGAAGTAAAGGAATGGGTAATTTTCTTCTTTCAATTCTGTATTTTATGATTTTTCTACAGTTGTCACGAATTAAAAGTGGTTTGGAAAACCTATGTTTCTTTTTCCCTACGAGGGGGAGGAAGGTATCCTAGGCTAATACTCTATTATGTTAACGCTAAGTTCTATTCACTAATATTTTAATTAAATAGCTCACTATGATAGTAAGCTAACATGATAAACCCCTTTCCCTTATTTATCAGTTGTCTGTGGACACTTATTCTAAGACTTAAGCACGCAAGGTAAGGAAAGATAGCGCACCAGGACATAGTCAGGTAAGATGCCTCGAGAAGCGGTGACATAACAGACGTTCCCTTAAAGTAAGGGGAAATTTGAGTCGCTGGTCCAGGCGGCCCATCCTCTCAGCACAGCACCTCTTCACCGCCAGATGAGATGGAGACATTTAAGACGTTCCCTAACGTGACGGCGCGGAGACTTCTGGGAAATAGAGTCCTGGTATTTGTCTCACTCTCCGGGGCGGGCCTTGTCAGGCGGACTTCCGGCGTCCTCCTGCGCTGATAGTCTCACCCTGTGTGAGTGTGAGTGTTCGCGCACGCGCACCGCCGCCGCGCCGCGCTGCTCTCGTTTCCTTTCCTTGCCCAGGTCACCGCTTGCTTTCGTTCCCAGGCTCTGGCCTCCGGCGGGGGAAGATTCCGGGGCCTGAGGGGCTGGACGCCGTCTGGCCTGGCTGGCACCCAGCGGGCGCGGGCTGTGCGGGCGAGGGTTCGCGTGGGCTGGGCAGAGGCTGGAACGGGGACCCCCGAGCGCGAGCCCCGGAGCCCGCGGTCTGGGCCGAAGGGGCCGGGCGGGCGGCGGCGACGCAGTGCCAGACCGTCTGCGGCGCGCGGCACAGCGAGGCCCCGGGAGGGACGTGGGCCTGAAGGGAGCTTGTTCCGTAGGCCCAGAGCCGGCTCCTCGGGCCCAGTGGCCTCGTGAGGCGGAGAGGAGGGACCCCGGGAGAGGAGGGCGCCGGAGGAGCAGCCCCCGGCCCGGAGCCTCGGGAGCCCGGGGCCGGTTCGCGAGTCCCGACGGGGTAGGTGGTGCGTCTTCGGGCCTGCAGGCGGTTGTAGACCCTGCGGCCTTTGGAGAGCGGGGCTCGGGTGAACCCGCCCCGGGCCCCGCGGGAGAGCGACCGGGAGGGTTTGACCGCTTCCCGGAGGTGGAGTGGCCGGGCTGGAGAGCAGGGCCGGCTGCTCCGGATGGGGCTCCCCTGGGACTTGTGAGTTCCGGGTGTCCTGGGGGAGCAGGGGCCACAGGCTCGGCCGGGACGTGCCGCGTCCACCCCTCCCTCCAACCCCGATCCTCCTCATCCTTGTCCTCCTGCTGTCGCCGTGTCGGGCTCTCGCACGTGTCTCTCAAGGCCCATCAGCACGTTGGTTGTCTAATCTAAGCGTCCGCTGCTCCCCTGGGTTGTGCTCTGTGGAATCGCACAGTGTAGTTAGTGCATGATGAGTCTGCAAGGCTTCTGTCCCGCTTTCTCGGTTGAGGAAGGAAGAGATTGGGCCTGAGAAGGGAGGTGACTTGTCCCAGATCCTCACCGGGTGTGCACGTGGGGTCGCTAACAGGACTCAGAACTCCTAGGCCTGCGCAGGTGTTCTGGCCACTTAAAGTCAGTTTCATGATAAAACACTCATAAGTGCAGCGGTAACCAAATTGAGTCAGATGATTTACAAACAGTGCGGTGCCTTGATGCACGTTTATCCCACTTTTGAGAGCTTACATTCTCCCTTATGGTGGAATTTTTGATTTTAATCAATTTAAAGAGACAATAAGAAAATACTTAAGTAGTGTCACAGGGAAATTTTTTTTATTTGCATTTTTTATTTAACTCCTTGAAACAGTCGCTGTTCATATTCACCAATGGGAGTAACTTGATCGTGTTGGAGTTGGAAAGGTACAGGTGTGTGTTTCTCTTGTAGGACCCTTTTAGCCTCTTCTGGATGTTCATAGGGTGTCATTTTATTGGACTTTCTTTGATGGTCCTGATGCAGGAGGTTGCTGCCTGGGCAGGTCAGGTTAATCAGCACTTCAGTTACTTGCTTCCCTTCCTCTAGGTCCACCGTTTACAGTCTACGATTTTTCCAAGAGCAGCAGAAAATGAATGAATCCCAGGTGAGTTTTCCTGTCGGTGTATGTTTTCCCCCAGTTTGTTTTGTAATGCATTTTAGGAGGTGTATAAGGATCCACATTTTAAAATGTGAAGGTACAACTACTGAGCCTGCGCTCTAGAGCCCGCAAGCCACAGCTGCTGAGGCCCGCGCGCCTAGAGCCCGTGCTCCACAGCAAAGAGAGGCCACTGCAATGAGAGGCCCATGCACCACAACGAGGAGTAGCCCCCGCTCGTCGCAACTGGAGAAAGCCTGTGCGCAGCAATGAAGACCCAAGGCAGCCAAATATAAATAAACAAAATAAATAAATATTTTTTTAAAAAATGTGAAGGTAGAAATAGGTGAAAGACATTATCACATAAAATAGAGTTGTTACAGAGTCAGGGCGGCACCTAGTTGTCCAGTTCACACATATAGGTAGTATGATGCTTTAAGGCTACTGGAATTGAGCTGCAAATATGACTCATGTTCTTGATAGTTATAGAAAAAGGAAAATACCATCCATCGTGTGATTTGTGTTGACTATAAGAAGAAAGCATTTTTGTTACTTGTGGGTCTCAAAGGTTTCCTAAGACCTGGAAAAATTTGTTTGTTGAAGTTGAAATAATTGTGGATAGCTCTGCTAATAACAGGCATCAAATCATTTCAGTATATGGCTTAGACTTATTGTTTATCTTAGCAGTGGGCCTGCTGCCCAGCGGGAACTTGGTGCATGTGATTTTTCCAGGCTCCAAAATATTGTGATCCAAGTAGACCTGTTTACATTTTTACTGTTTAGTCCAAGGCTAAAACCTAAATCATGGAATGGCCTGCTCATCCTTCAGATATTTCTGTTAATGTGTTTTTGGGTGGTTGTACAGCACACAATACAGACAAATATTCTCCAGTAGAGGTGTTTTCACTTCCCATTCCCATTTCAGTTCTTGGTGTCTTGGTTTTGTCCTTACCACTCTCCTGAATCTGTTGGTAAAGATTAGCAGTGACCTAATTATAGTCAAATCCAGTGGACATTTTCAGGTCCTTCCCTCTCCTGACCATCCATCTGCCTTTGACATCTGTTACTGCCAAACTCATGGAGTCTCCCTTTTCTTGGCTTTTAAAAAAATTCATTTGGGACTTCCCTGGTGGCGCAGTGGTTAAGAATCCACCTGCCAGTGCAGGGGACACGGGTTCGAGCCCTGGTCCAGGAAGATCCCACATGCCGCAGAGCAACTAAGCCCGTGCGCCACAGCTACTGAGCCTGCGCTCTAGAGCCCCCGAGCCACAACTACTGAGCCTTTGTGCCACCACTACTGAAGCCCGCGTGCCTAGAGCCCATGCTCTGCAACAGGAGAAGCCACTGCAATGAGAAGCCCACACACCACAACGAAGAGTAGCCCCCCGCTCGCCGCAACTAGAGAAAGCCTGTGCGCAGCAACGAAGACCCAACGCAGCCAAAAATAAGTAAATAAAATTAATTAATTAATTAAAAATAAATATTCTTTTAAAAATCCTTTAGAAAAAATTCACTTGTATTTCTGTATGTATCTTTAAACAATAATGAGTCTTTTAAAAAGTGGGTGGGGATAACCCACAATACCGTTTTTTCTTAATATCAATGTTCAAAGTTTCACAATTTTCTACATGTTTTTCAGTTTTTTCTTTTCAACGAGGATACAAATAGAGCCCATATGTTGCAGTTGATTAGTCTTGAATTGTGTTGACTGCATTGCAGTTGTTTTAACTTTAACATATATTTTTTTCTGAACCGTTTGAGAGTGTGTGTCATGCCCCTTTACCCTGTAATGTCTCAGTTGTATCTCCTAAGATCAAGAATATTTTCTTACGTATGTTTGCCAGAGGTAACTGAATTCAGGAAATTTTACATTGATATAATACTTTATTTTTTTAACATTTTTTAAAAACTTACTTATTTTGGCTGTGCCGTGTCTTAGTTGTGGCATGCAGACTCTGAGTTGCAGCATGCAGGCTTCTTAGTTGTGGCATGCATGTGGGATCTAGTTCCCCAACCAGGGATCGAACCCAGGCCCCCTGCATTGGGAGTCTTACGTACTGGACCACCAGGCAAGTTCCTGATATAATACTTTATTTATTTATTTATTTATTTTTTATTTATTTTTGGCGGCATCAGGTCTTAGTTGTGGTGAGCGGGCTCTTTGTTGTGGCACGTGGGCTTCTCTCTAGTTGTGGCATGGGGGTTTTCTCTTCTCTAGTTGTGGTACACTGGCTTCAGGGTGTGCTGGCTCTCTAGCTGTAGCGCTCCGGTTCTAGAGCGTGTGGGCTCTGTAGTTTGCGGCACAAGGGCTCTAGTTGAGGCGCCCGAACTGAGTACTTGTGGTGCGTGGGTTTAGTTGCCCTGCGGCATGTGAGATCTTAGTTCCCTGACCAGGGATCGAACCCACGTCCCCTGCATTGTAAGATGGATTCTTTACCACTGGACCACCAGGGAAGTCCCCTTGATATAATACTTTAATCTACAGTTCATCCAGTCATCCAACTTCCAGTTTTGTCAGTTTTCCCAGTAATTTCCTTTATAGCAATTTTTTATTTTTGATGTAGGATGCAGTCCGGAATTATGAATTGCATTTAGTTTTCATGCTTTTTAAGTCTGTTTAATATGGAATAGTTTCTCAATACCATTATAGTAATTGAAGAATACAGGCCAATTATTTTGTAGAATTCTTTGAATTTATGTTTCCCCGATGTTTTTTCATAGATTTAGATGGTGATTTTTCAGCAGGAACACTACATAAATAATGACTCTTTTAAGATTTATGGCCCAGAATAGGGTCTCTCTCGGAGAAGTTCCACGTGCACTTGAGAAGGGTGCCTGTTCTGCTCTCGGTGGGTGGAGTGTTCTCTAAATGTCAGTAACATCAAGTTGGGAATGTTTGGCAGGTGCACCATATCCTTGCTAACCTTCTGCCGACTTGTCCCATGAGTCGTGAGAGAGGGCGAATTGAAATCTCCTGCGATTGTGTTTTGTCCATTTCTCCTTGCAATTCTGTCAGTTTTTGCTTCATGAATTTTGTGAAAAGATACCTAACCATTTAAGATTATTAGATCCTCTTGATTAATTAACCACTTTGTTGTTGTGAATTGGCCTCCTTTATCCTGGTAATGGTCTGTGCTGTGAAATGGAATCTCTGATACTTATAAAGCCACTCCAGCTTTCTTTTGAGTAGTGTTGGTGTGCAATGTCTTATTCTGTCCTTTTACTTTTAACCTATTTGCATCTGTATATGTAAAGTACAGCACTGTAGACAGCATATAGTTAGGTCTTGTTTTTTTTTATCCAATTTGACAATTTCTGTCTATTAATTGGGGTGTTTAGACCATTTACTTGTAACCTGAATATTGATACAACCAGTTAGGTTATAGTCTGTTGTCTTTATTTTCTGTTTGTCCCATCTTCTTTGTCTTCCTTCTGTTTGATTGACTATTTTTTGTGATTCCATTTTATATCCTTTGTTGGGTTATTAGCCATAACACTTGTTATTTTAGTGGGTGCTTTAGTGTTTATAGCATGTAGCTTTAATTTATTATAGTTTATCTTCAAGTAATATGCCTGATCACTTAGCTACAGTTCCATTTTTCCCACCTTGGTCTTTATACTGTTGTTGCATTTTATTTTTACACGTAATACCAATCCCACGATACATTGGGTTTTTTGTTGTTGTTTGTTTTTTGTTTGTTTGTTTTTTGTCAGACCGAGTGGCTAGTGGGATCTCAGTTCCCCGACCAGGGATTGAACCTGGGCCCCTGCAGTTAAAGTTCTGAGTTCTAACCACTGGACCACCAGGGAATTTCTGATACATTGTCATTTTTAATTAATCTTTTAAAGAGATTTAAATAATGAGAGAAAATACATAGTTACCATTTCAGGTGCTTCATTCTGTTGTGTAGATCCACATTTTTATCTGCTGTCATTTTCCTTCTGCCTGAAGGACTTTAACATTTCTTCTAGTTGATAATGAATTCTTATGGCTCTTGTATGTCTGAAGATATCTTTATTTTGCCTTCACTTTTAAAGAGATTATTGCTGGTTTTTTTTTTATCCTCCAGTACTTTAAATGTGTTCCTCCACTGGCTTCTTGCTTACATTGATTCCAAGAGAAATCTGATGTCATCCTCATCTTTGTTCCTCTGTATATAACGTGTCTTTATTTATTTATTTTTTATCACTAGTTTTTAGCCGTTTGGTTTTGATACGTCTTGGTGAAGGCATGCCTCGTTTTATTGTGCTTCACAGTGTGTCCAAGAACAAGGAGAATCATTCCATTTGTTCAGGTCTACTTCTCTGTCTTTCAGGAGTGTTTAAAAATTTTTCTAGTATAGATTTTGTATATTTCTTATTAAGAGTTTTTTTCTGTTGCTGTTGTAAACTGTGTGTACACTTGAATTACATCTTTTTACTCCTTTTTATGTAATGAGGGCTGTTGCTTTTATGTGTGTTAACTATATATTTTGTTACCTAACAGAGTTATTTTTATTGATTTGGTTCCATTGTTGATTCTCTGAGTTTTCTAGGTATAGTATATCATCTGTGAATAGAAATAGTTTCACTTTTTCTTATTGATTATTAGGTCTTTAATTGTTTTCTCTGATTGGAGATAATGAGCATTTTCCCTTGTTTCTAATCTTTGTGAGAATGTGTCTATTGTTTACCCATTAAGTAAGTCCTGACTTTAGAACTAAGAGGACTGAAGCATAGATACGTGTTTGTGTCTAGACTCAACAAAGTGTATGTATGTACCCGTGTGTATATGTATCACACGTGGGCACATTAGGGTATGAGTATGTGTATACATAGGTATACTCATGTTGGTGAAGTATCCATCAATTCCTATTTTCTTGAGTTTTTTTTTTTTTAATTAGGTATGCATTTGAATATTGTCAGAGGTCTTTTCAGCATCTTCGGAAATGTAAGATTTTTCTTCTTAGCTATATTATAATGGCATATTGTATTAATGGATTTCCCAATATTAAACCAGTCTGTATGCTTGGAATAAGTCCTGTTTAGATAATTACATATTTTCTTTTCAACGCGGTATTGGATTTTGTTTGCTAATATTTCATTTTGGATACTTGTGTCGATAGAAGCAATATTGATATGTAATTTAATTTATTTGCTTGATTGATCAGTCTTCCAACCCCTGCCACTTCTTGCCTTCTGGACTGCCTTAACCCAGAAGGTTATTACTTCCTATAGGTGATGTTGAAGCTCATTTGGCTTGCCTTGGGATAATCTTAGGCTCTCTTGGGGAATCTCAGCTGTGAGACCTGCACAGATGTGGCTGTACCAGTGGGTGGAATCCCTTTATAAACAATAGGATACTAGAACATGTTTACTGAGCACTTCCTTTCCAAAGTACAAGTTAAATGTTTACAGTCCCAACAAGTGCTCCTTCCAACAACTGAGAACCCATTTTGCTGGTCATTCAGTGAGGTTTCTACATCCCCATGTTCGTCTTTGTTGGAGCTCTTGGGTTTCGGTGGAGTATGTCACTGACTGTTTTAAGGAAACTGTTTTCTTCAACAAAAATTGTCTTGCTTTTCTGAAAATACCTTTATAATGTCTTTAGGCTTAAATGATAGTTTGGCTTGGTGTACAGTTCTAGGTTCAAAATCCTTTTTCTTTAAAAGTTGTGGGTGTTCTCCATTGTTTTCTCTTGGTTGAGAATTAGAATGTCAGTTGCCAGGGTAACTAGTGTATTTTTTTCCCTCTGTAACTTTTTAGGATTCCCCCCCCCCCCCTTTTCTTTTTCTTTTTTTTGGCTGTGCATCTTGCGAGATGCCAGCTCCCCAACCAGGGATTGAACCCGGGCCCCCGTAGCAAAAGCGCCAAGTCCCAACCACTGGACCACCAGGGAGTTCCCTCTAATTTTTAAATTTTGGATGTTGTATCAGGAAATTTCTTGATCTATTTGTTTACCCAGTATTTTTCTTTGCAGATTATATGGCCCCTTTTGACGATGTTTTGTTTTGTTTTGTTTGTTTGTTTATTTTTATGATCTTCAGCTCAGGAATCATTTTCCATTCTGCCTTTGATGATTTTTTGTTCATCCTCTATAACTCTTTCTGAAAGTGTTGAATCTGTTGGATCTGGCTTCAATATCTCAAAATTTCATCATTTCAGTTTCTTGTTTTCAGAGAGATTTCCTAAGTTATCTATTCTATGTCCCGTTTATTATTCAAGCTTCTTACTTGAGGATTTTTTTAAAATTCAACAATCCAGTCTTTAATTTCTAAGTATTCTCCAGTGGCTTTTTCTTAGCAGAATGTTCTCATTTTCTGGAAGCAATATCCTGCTTAAAAAAAATATAAATCAGTAGACACAAATGCAAGTTGTTTCCTTTGTGAATTTGGTTCAGTCATTGTTGAGTTGTTCATCCTAATGTTTATCCTTTATTTATGTTTTCTCAATTAGCTGATGATTCTTAATTTTTTAATTTCACTTTTTGAGAGAATAATTACTAATAACTAATGTGAAAATACTCAACCCATGACCCCATTTCATTCCTCTTTCCTTTGTGGAGGGGATGGCTGCAGAAGCTCTGTAAGGGAGTGGGTAGGGGTGTGTAATTAGAGAGGCATCACTGCATTTTTTTTCCTTCCACTTTTTTTTATTGTGGTAAAATACACATAACATAAATTTAGTATCCTAACCTTTTTTTTTTTTAAACATCTTTATTGGAGTACAATTGCTTTACAATGGTGTGTTAGTTTCTGCTTTATAACAAAATGAGTCAGCTATATGTATACATATATCTCTATATCTCCTCCCTCTTGCGTCTCCCTCCCATCCATCCTAACCATTTTTAAGTGTACAGTACAGTAGTGTTAAGGTAACCATTTTTTAAGTGTACAGTAGAGTGGTATTAAGGCCATTCATAATGTTGTGCAGTCGTCACCACCATCCACCTCGAGAGTGTGTCTCATCTTCCAGAACTGACACTCTGCCCCCGGTAAACACTAACTTCCCATTTCTCCCTCCCCAGCCCCTGGCAACCACCATTTTACTCTCTGTCTCTAGGATTTTGACTAAATACCTCATCTAAGCGGCATCCTACAGTATTTGTCCTTCCGTGACTGGCTCACTTCACTTCGCTTAATGTCCTTAAAGTTCGTTCATGTGGGGCTTCCCTGGTGGCGCAGTGGTTGAGAATCTGCCTGCCAATGCAGGGAACACGGGTTCGAGCCCTGGTCTGGGAAGATCCCACATGCCGCGGAGCAACTGGGCCCGTGGGCCACAATTACTGAGCCTGTGCGTCTGGAGCCTGTGCTCCGCAACAAGAGAGGCCACGATAGTGAGAGGCCCGCGCACCGCGATGAAGAGTGGCCCCCGCTTGCCACAACTAGAGAAAGCCCTCGCACAGAAATGAAGACCCAACACAGCCATAAATAAATAAATAAAGTTACTTAAAAAAAAAAATAGAGGATACCTAGTAAAATTTGAATTTCAGATAAACAGCAAAGAACTTTAAAAAAAAAAAAAGTTCATGTGGTAGCAGATGTCAGAATTTCCTGCCTTTTTAAGGCTGAATCATACTCCACTGTGTATGCATATCACATTTTGTTAACCATTTGTCCATCGATGGACACTTGGGTTATTCCCACATTTTAGCTATTGTGAATAATGCTGATGTGAACCTAGGTATACAGATACCTCTTTAAGTCTTTGCTTTCATTTTTGGGGGGTATAGACCCAGAAGTGGAATTGCTGGATCATATGTTAATTCTGTTTTTCATTTTTTGAGGAACCACCATGCTGTTTTCCACAGCAGCTGCACCATTTTACATTTTCACTAACAGTGCACAAGGGTCCCAATTTCTCCAACACTTGTAATTTTCTCGGTTTTTTGATAGTAGCCATCCTAATGGGTATGAGGTGGTATCTCACAGTTTTGATTTTCATTTCCCTAATTATCAGTGATGTTCAGCTTTTTTTTTCATATGCTTATTGGTCATTTGTAAAACTTCTTTGGAGAAATGTCTATTCAAGTGCTTTGCCCATTTTTCAAAATTTTACTTTATTTATTTCACTGCCTGTTTTAGAACTGTTGTTTTTATTGTTGAGTTTTAGGAGTTCTCTGTATATTCTAGGTATTTCTTAAATTAATTTTTATTGGAGTATAAATTTACAGTGTTGTGTTAGTTTCTGCTGTACAGCAAAGTGAATCAGCTATACGTATACATATATCCCCTGTTTTTTGGATTTCCTTCCCATTTAGGTTACCACAGAGCGTTGAGTAGAGTTCCCTGTGATATACAGTAGGTTCTCATTAGTTATCTATTTTATACATAATAGTGTATATATGTCAATCCCAGTCTCCCAATTCATCCTATCGCCCCCTACCCCCTTGGTATCCATACGTTCTTTACATCTGTGTCTCTACTTCTGCTTTGCAAATACGTTCATCTGTATCATTTTTCTAGATTCCACATATAAGCGATATCATATGATATTTGTTTTTCTCTTTCTGACTTCACTCTGTCTGGCAGTCTCTAGGTCCATCCACGTCTCTGCAAATGGCACAATTTTGTTCCTTTTTATGGCTGAGTAATATTCTGTTGTATACATGTACCACATTTTCTTTATCCATTCCTCTCTTGGTGGACATTTAGGTTACTTCCATGTCCTGGTTGTTGTAAATAGTGCTGCAAAGAACATTGGGGTGCATGTATCTAAATTTGAATTATGGTTTTGTCCAGGTATATGCCCAGGAGTGGGATTGCTGGGTCATATGGTAGTTCTATTTTTAGTTTTTAAGGAACCTCCGTACTGTTCTCCATAATGGCTGTATCAATTTACATTCCCACCAACAGTGTAAGAGGGTTCCCTTTTCTCCACACCCTCTCCAGCATTTGTTTTTTTTTTTTAATTTTTTTAATATTTATTTTATTTATTTACTTTTGGCTGCATTGGGTCTTCATTTCTGTGTGCGGGCTTTCTCTAGTTGCAGTGAATGGGGGCTACTCTTGGTTGCGGTAGCTTCTCTTGCGGAGCACGGGCTCTAGGCGCGTGGGATTCTGTAGTTGTGGCTTGTGAGCTCTAGAGCGCAGACTCAGTAGTTGTGGCGCATGGGCTTAGTTGCTCTGCGGCATTTGGGATCTTCCCGGCCCAGGGCTCGAACCCGTGTTCCCTACATTGACAGGCGGATTCTTAACCACTGCGCCACCAGGGAAGCCCTGCAGCATTTATTGTTTGTAGATTTTTTGATGATGGCCATTCTGACCGGTGTGAGGTGATACCTTATTGTAGTTTTGATTTGCATTTCTCTAATAATTAGTGATGTTGAGCATGTTTTCATGTGTTCTTCCACCCATTTTTTGATTGGGTTGTTTGTTTTTTTGATATTGAGCTGCATGAGCTGTTTTTAATCCCTTGTCAGTTGCTTCATTTGCAAATATTTTCTCCCATTCTGAGGGTTGTCTTTTCATCTTGTTTATGGTTTCCTTTTATATATTCTAGATACTGACCCCTTAGCAGATACGTGATTTGCAAATATTTTCTCCCATTCCGTGATCTCCCTTATTCCTTGTCGACTGTGTCTTCTGATGCACAGAACCTGTGGGCACCACTGCATTTTGAACCGGTGGCAAGTCGGCAGACAAGTTTAAGTTGCTCAGGTGCTTTATGGTGAGAGTAGTCTTCTAAGAGTTGCTTTAGGAGAAACGTCCATGTCCAACATGGAAACAGTTGGCTCTTTGTCCAGATGTGCCTGACATAGTCTTGGGTTGCACCTCCTTTCCTGGTGTCCTGTCAGGTTTATCCTTTGTCCCAGACAGCAGTTTTCCATTTGGACAGTGAATGTGTGATCACCCTCATTGCAGGAGTCTGAAGAGTGGTACTGGCTCCATCTCTGGCCCCCGAGCCCATGGCCAGGGGCTGTCGGCACAGTCTGAGTGGATCTGGCTGCTCTGTGCAATGAGAACAGGAAGCCTCTCAAGCTGCTTGGTTGATTGTGTGAGTCATTCCTCTGTCAACCAGTCACTCTACTGCTGTAGGAACCCTAGGCCCTCTTGATGGGCGTGGAGATTTTCTAGGGCTCTGGTGGCGAGCCTGCTGTCACTTTTGCTGCAGTCCCACCTATGCCCCTGTGTGAGTGTGTTCCGTGGTCCTGGTTTCTCATCTGCTCTACTCGATAAATCAAGAATTTCCTCAAAAAAATTCCTGCTGTTGGTAACTTCTGTGTTCCAGTGCTCTTATGAGAACACTACTTTTATATTTCTTTGAATTGGGCTTTTTGGGTTTTTGTCTTGTTTTTGAGGCAGGAAAGTACTGGGTTGGCCAAAATGTTTGTTTGGGTTTCCTCAACGAACATTTTGGCCAACCCAATACTTGCACATGTTTGTTTACTCTCTTGAACTAGAGGCAACTCTTCCTGTCCAAAAGCTGCCCTCGAGAAAGTGCCTTCTTGGTCTCTGCCCTGTGCCAACCTCTTAAATATTGGTGCTTCTGCAGGTTTTGCCGTGGGTACTTTTTACACTGTGTCCTCTTCTTTCCCCTGAATCCTGTAGAACACCCAGCTGAGCCTGCAGAGCCTAGTCTGCCAACGTAAAATTAATACGTGTTTTTGTTTTTGTAATTTATTTATTTATTTTTATTTATGGCTGTGTTGGGTCTTCGTTTCTGTGCAAGGGCTTTCTCCAGTTGCGGCAGGCGGGGGCCACTCTTCATCGCGGTGCACGGGCCTCTCACTATCGCGGCCTCTTTTGTGGAGCACAGGCTCCAGACGCGCAGGCTCAGTAGTTGTGGCTCACGGGCCTAGTTGCTCTGCGGCATGTGCGATCTTCCCAGACCAGGGCTCGAACCTGTGTCCCCTGCATTGGCAGGCAGACTCTCAACCACTGCGCCACCAGGGAAGCCTGCCAACGTAAAATTAAAATAGTTTACTTTTCTCGTGTTAGACCATGCTCCACCTTGTATGTGTCACTCTGATAATACCTCAGGCAGTCTTTCAAGCAACAAATTTTCATTGCTGCCACAATGAGATGTTTGAGATACCACTTGAAGGAGGTACTAGAAAACTTAGCCAAGCAGATGGCTCCAGGTAGCCGGCTGTAAGAATGGAGGGGCCAGAGGATGAAGGAGTTGAACCGGGATGGCCCCAGTCCTGGGCCGCGCCAGCATGAGGAGGTAGGGAGAGGAGACCCAACCAGCAGAGGCTGCTGAAGAGAGCGACAAGGAGGGAAATGCCCATGTTCACTTAGCCAGTGTCTCCTTGCCGGGCTGTGAGCTCTTTGAGTGAGAGCAGGAGTGGTGGTTCATTAACTTATGTCCCCAGAACTCAGATACTTAAGTTGCAAAATTGGAGCTCTTTTTTTTTTGGTTTGAGAGGTTTTTTGGCTGGTTCGTTTGTTTGACACATTAAAGAACCCAAAGGCAGTGTGTTTCTAATATGGCTTGTTTTCCTCCCACGATCTGTAACAACAATGAGGTTTTCAGGGTCCGTAGTTGACTTTCCCGGTGAGCTGGGTGAGCTCTTGTCCCCGTAAGTCTTCTCCATGTCACCCAGTTCCCATCACGGTGCCATTGCAGGGGCCAGTGTCATTCAAGGACGTGGCCGTGGACTTCACTCAGGAGGAATGGCAGCAGCTGGACCCTGATGAGAAGACAACCTACAGGGACGTGATGCTGGAGAACTACAGCCATCTGGTCTCCGTGGGTGAGGAGAGCCTGCTTTCTGAGTTGCTGCTTTGCTGGGGGCTTCCAGTTTAAGGATTTTATGCTTGACTTCGAAGAAATCAGTGATGAGACTGTTTAATTCTTTCTGGGCACCAGATAAAGTATTTGTTTATTTGCTTCTCGATCAAAAGGTTCTGATTTTGATTAGGTGCAAAATAGACGCTTTATTTTGTGGCCTCTGAGGCAGCACCTTCTACTCAGAGACCCAGAGCCGAGCAGCAGGTCCAAGTTGGCTCTTTCTCATCCACAGGGTACGACAGCACCAAACCGAACGTGATCCTCAAGTTGGAGCAGGGAGAGGAGCCTTGGGTAGCAGATGGCGAGTTCCCACGGCAATTTCACTCAGGTGAGGTGGTGGAGTGTGAATTTGTAAATGGTCACTCCGGTCCTCTGGGGTGACCGCAGATGCCCTAAATCTCACCTCCTGGCACCAATAGCACTTGTCCTCCACCATGTATGCGCATGCTCCCTTTCTGATTTTGCACCGGGCTTACATTTTACAGGATTTCCGTGTCTTCTAGGACTGAGGGTGCATTCACTCCCTCTTCTTCGCATACTGTCCGTGACTAACCTCCCTATTATCACAGAATTCCTTTGTTTTCAGGCACTCAAAAGTCTGACAGAAAAGTTAACTGGAGACTTTGGTCATTCTTTTTATCTTCCATTTTCTTTCCTTCCTTGCTGTGAAACGCCTCGGGCTTGTGTTCCACCCCAGTTTCACGCCCCCCTCTAGGCCCTCAGACACCCAGCGTAATCCCCTCCCTATGCTTGTGGGTCGGCCCCTCCTCGCCGTGGGTGCACTGGTCACTGTCCCTGAAGCCCATCCTCGGTGACTCGGTGACACAGCACGAGTTGGGCCGTCCTCTTTCCCAAGTGCTCCTTCCTGTCCCATCTGTCTGCCCGTCCCTGTGTCGGCAGCAGATGTTCAGGAAGAGTTTATTTCATCAGTGAATTCCTGTTCTTCTCTGGCCTCCTCAGGAGCCCCTAGGACCTGTCTTCCACTTCTTTAGTCGTCTTTGTATCCCATAAAAGGGTTCATCTAGCCTCAACTTTGAAGGCTTTTTTATTTATGTTGCTCATCCAAATTGATACCCGACATCTGTAACCTGTAGCCTCTTTAACTCTTACCTGACAGAACAATAGCACAGGAAGGATCGTCCACTTCCTTCTTCCTTAGCACATCTGATGATAAACTATGACCTTTCCAAACCACGAATTCTGTGCATCTTCCCCAAGTCCCTTAATTTATTACATTGTACTTGTCTTCTCTGCCTTGTACCTGTTTTTTGTCTTTTATGAAATGCCTTAAAATTGTTCTTCAAATTCTCAGTTTCTTTTGACATTGGTGTAAACAGTATTTTCTCATACGTACCTGGATTACAGTGAATCCTATTTGGAAATTGCAAAATCTATTCATTTGAAACATCCAGTTGATCTTATCACTAGGCTCAGAAGATAAGCCTGTAACTATTCTGTTTCTTCTTAAGTGGAATTTAAATTCTCCTCAATCCCCCACAGTGTGGTGCAATGTTGCATACCAAAATGAATGTCCTGTTTCCCCCAACTCTTGTCAAATGCCATTTGGTCTAGATTTCTAAATGTCTTCCATTCAAACTGTCGTTGTCCCTCTACTCGCCCAGATGATACATCTTCTTTCCCTCTGCTCTCCCTTCTTTCCTTCCTTAGTTGTAATTTGAAAAAAAAAAAAAAAACCCATAAAATTTACCGGTTTAACCATTTTTTTTTTTTTTTTTAAGGATTTTCTTTTTAATTAATTAATTAATTTATTTTTGTCTGTATTGGGTCTTCGGTTCGTGCGAGGGCTTTCTCCAGTTGCGGCAAGCGGGGGCCACTCTTCATCGCGGTGCGGGGACCGCTCTTCATCGCGGTGCGCGGGCCTTTCTCCATCGCGGCCCCTCCCGTTGCGGGGCACAGGCTCCAGACGCGCAGGCTCAGCAATTGTGGCTCACGGGCCCAGCTGCTCCGTGGCATGTGGGATCTTCCCAGACCAGGGCTCGAACCCATGTCCCCTGCATTAGCAGGCAGATTCTCAACCACTGCGCCACCAGGGAAGCCCCGGTTTAACCATTTTTAAGTGAACAGTTCAGTGGTGTTAACTGTATTCACATTGTTGTCCAACAGAATCTCTAGAACTTTATCCTTTAAATTTGACCTTGAAAGTTCAGCTCCTGCTTGAAGTTTCCCTCATTTCTCGCTCTTCATCCAGTCTTTCCCTTCTCTTCACATCCCCTCCACGTAGTGGTTGTTAGCACAGGATTGTGCACTCTGATGTGTAATGGCAAGTGTTTGTCGCTTGAGCTCCTTTCTCTACCTGAATTATAACCCTACAAAAAGGAAGGGTCTTAGTGCTCTGCTTTTCTGTGTAACATGTAGAAGATACTCAGTAGATTTTTCATTCACTCACTGAGGAGCTTCTTTGAGAGAATTTATTCTGAACTGTGGATTCTGAAAAAACAGCTGGGGGTTAGAGTCTAACCTGAAAGCACCCCATTTGATTCAGATTAGAAACTACTACTTTAATTTCTATTGGACAGATTAAAAAAAAATAGCAAGTGTGGTCATACTTTTGACAGGCAGAGGTTTGAGTTAGGAAAGGAGAGCACAGCTGCATGAACTAGTTTAAAATTAGCTTTCAAATGGAATGTTCGTAATCAAATACATGATATATAACTTTGTGTTAAGGCTATTTTAAAATTTAAGGGAAGGAGAACTTCAAAAAGTTGGAAAGAGACTTTATAAATATTTTAAGGCTTCCCCTGAAACATAGCTAGGTTTTGAGTACATACCAGGCTGGAAGTCAGGTTGAATGAACAAGAGCATGTGCAGACTTATGGTTGGGCGTGAGCAGGGCAGGGCCCAGGCTTCCTGGAGCAGAAGGTGTTTTTGGAAGATGAGTGTGATGCTAGTTTGAATATATATTGTGAATCTAGGTAATGAAAATTTTACTGGTAAAGGATAACTTTTGTTTTTTTTTCTGCTGGTATTTGGGCACAGGGATGTTGTAGATTTCTGAGCCCAGAACTGTCAGTGTTGCGTTGAATGTGGATGAGAGTAACTAAACATAGTTCAGAAGATCCAAAAACATGTAAAATACATGGAAATAAAAGTTGCTATTGTAGGGGCTACTTTAGAAATCTGATATTGAAGATTTTACACCAAATGAAACCTGAGAGTATGGGAACTCTTGTTTATATTCAGACTTAAGCTATACTATTATGTCAGGAACATGACTGGTTTTGGTAAATGTAAGTCAGCAGATTGAAAGAAAATTCATGGAAAAACTTACTGAGCATTTGTTTTGTGTCACTGTTCTAAGCATTAACATGTACTAACTAATGTATCAATAGTCTTTGCCCAGCCCTATGTTTTAGGAGCTCTTATCCACATTTCAGGTGAGCGAAACTGCATCACAGTTAAGTAACTTGCCCAGGCCCCCCAGCCTATGACGCATTGGAGTTGGGTTCCCAGTGCTTGTAGCCACTGTGCACTGTGTTGTAGACAAGTCACTTAGTGTTAAATGAGACCACAGGACTCTCCAGAGAACTGATCTTACTGGAGAGATTGGTCTACTTAGGTTTCTTTCAGACATTTATGTGCCTGGGTCTCTCCTTACAGGTCAGTGTGAGTCAGGGCAAGGGAGTTGGAGCCCTGGTTGTGGGACTGTCTCTAAACATGAGGGAATTGGAGCATTTAGAATGTTTATTTGGATTTATGTGCAGAATAGAAAGGCAAAGATTTTGGAAGGGTCTAGGTTAGTGAGCATGTTACCATGCTAATCTTGGTATGAAGTGATATTATATAGTTTAATATACATTGTAATCTGTTTCTCTCAAACATAATCCATACTTGAATATTTCCTTGGATTACACATCCAGTAATTGTTCCTGCTCTCCCACGAATCCCACTTGCTCTCAGTCCTCCCATTTCAGCCTCGATCTGGGACCCCTTCAGTGACTTTCTCCTCTGCTCATCACTTCTTGGGTTTATTTCATGTTTCCTACCAAAGTTTTGAACATATTTTTAAAGTAACAAAGGTACTTGTGTTCAATGTGAATTTACTCTTTCTTCTACTGCTGAGTCCTGTCCTGCTCTCATCCCTTCCCCATCCCTCCCCCACCCCCCATGTCTGTCTGTTTGTCTTATATGACAAATCAAGGGGGAAAGAGGATTATACACTGATAATTATTTTTATTTGTGGAGATTGACCCTAAAGCCAGAGTCAAGCCCACAATAGGTCCTTGAGTACTGCTCCCATTCTATAACTGGTATGTTCAGATTCACAAGGTTTGTTTAATTTTATTCCTTTTTAGAAGAAGTCTGGAAAGTTGATGACCTGATGGAGAGAGCCCAAGAAAATAAAGACGAATGTTCAAGGCAAGCTGTTTCTATCAACAGCAGAACCCTGACTGAGGAGAGAGAGGTTGCATTTGATAAAACTTATAACATGGAAATAAGCCTTGTTCCTTCAAACCTAATATCTCATAATTGTGTCTCATGTGGAAAGACTTTGGGATCTACTTCAGAATTAATTATTAGTGATGGAAGCTATGCAAGAAAGAAACCTGATGAGTGTAGTCAATGTGGGAAAACATATCATGGAGAGAAACTCTATGAATTTCATCAAAATGGGGAAGCCTTTTCTCAAAATGAAGAAAGTATTCAGAAAATTAGTATTTTGGAGAAACCCTTTGAATATGATGAATGCACAGGAGCCTTAGACAATGAAGCTGTTTTCATTACTCATAAGAGAGCTTATATGGGGGAGAAGCCCTATGATTGGAATGGTTCTGGATCAGACTTCATCCAGATGTCAAGTTTTAATGTATACCAGAGATCACAAATGGAATTGAAGCCCTTTGAATGCAGTGAGTGTGGAAAATCCTTCTGTAAAAAGTCAAAATTCATTATACACCAGAGGGCTCACACTGGAGAGAAACCTTATGAATGTAACGTATGTGGGAAATCCTTCAGCCAAAAAGGAACCCTCACTGTACATCGGAGATCACACTTAGAGGAGAAGCCCTATAAATGCAATGAGTGTGGGAAAACCTTCTGTCAGAAGTTACACCTCACTCAACACCTGAGGACTCACTCAGGAGAGAAACCCTATGAATGTAATGAATGTGGGAAAACCTTCTGCCAAAAGACACATCTCACCTTACACCAGAGAAACCATTCAGGAGAGAGACCGTATCCATGTAACGAATGTGGTAAATCCTTCTCCCGCAAGTCAGCCCTCAGCGACCATCAGAGAACACACACGGGAGAGAAACTTTATAAATGTAATGAATGTGGGAAATCCTACTACCGAAAATCCACCCTTATTACACATCAGAGAACACACACAGGAGAGAAACCCTATCAGTGTAGTGAATGTGGGAAATTCTTTTCTCGGGTGTCATACCTCACTATCCATTACAGAAGTCATTTAGAAGAGAAGCCCTATGAATGCAATGAATGTGGCAAAACCTTCAATCTAAACTCAGCCTTCATTAGACATCGGAAAGTACACACAGATGAGAAACCCCACGAATGTGGTGAGTGTGGAAAGTTCTCATATCTCACCGACCATCACACAACTCACTTAGGAGAGAAACCCTATGAATGTAGTGAATGTGGGAAAACCTTCCTTGAAAATTCAGCCTTCGATGGGCACCAGTCACTTCCCAAAGGGGAAAAGTCCTATGAATGTAACATATGCGGGAAATTGTTCTCTGAGCTGTCATACTATACTATACATTATAGAAGTCATTCAGAAGAGAAGCCCTACGGATGTAATGAATGTGGGAAAACCTTCTCCCATAACTCATCCCTCTTTAGACATCAAAGAGTCCACACAGGAGAGAAACCCTATGAGTGTTATGAATGTGGGAAGTTCTTTTCTCAGAAGTCTTACCTCACTATACATCATAGAATTCATTCAGGAGAGAAGCCCTATGAATGTAGCAAGTGTGGGAAAGTTTTCTCTCGGATGTCAAATCTCACCGTACACTATAGAAGCCATTCAGGAGAGAAGCCCTATGAATGTAACGAATGTGGGAAAGTCTTTTCTCAGAAGTCATACCTCACTGTGCATTATAGAACTCATTCAGGAGAGAAGCCCTATGAATGTAACGAATGTGGGAAGAAGTTCCATCACAGGTCAGCCTTCAATAGCCATCAGAGAATTCACAGGAGAGGCAATATGAACGTACTTGACATGGGAATGCTCCTCTGAAGTCAGATCTCATTTTAGAAAACCCTCTGCACATAATGAGTATGGGAAGTCGGTCGGGAGTCAGACATCACTGTCTGAGAGTTTATGTTTCTGAATGAGGAAAAGCATTTAGGTGTTAGATTTATTCTAATCTGAATTTTCATAGAGAAGAATCCCTAAAACTGCAACAAGAAGCAAAGCCTTCAGCAAGACCCTACAACTCATTGGACACTAGACAGTTTATAAAAGAGTGAAACTCTATGAATATTTTATGTTTATTTTGGATTCCAATTGTATTCACATATCAGGGAATCATACCAAGGTGAAACCTGTCAAAGTGATGAATGTGTAAAATACGTTGTCTTGGAAATTGTTATACTAAAAGCCATATTTCTGATATAAAATCAGATGTTTTTAGGAATGATATCAGAAGCTATCAGCTCTGAATAAACCTTCATTGCAGAAAATGAAGTTTTAAAATCTTCTGGAGTTGATAATGAGGATTGTAGCATTAAATATGTATATGGCAGTTTCTATCACGTTTCCAAAATGTGATTAATTCTATGCAACTCTATGCAAGTTTGGATTTGAATAATTTGTGAAAAGGCAGTGTTCTTATTTGAGTATTAAGGTGGCAAAATGTACTAATGTAGGATATATTGTTGGTGAGGTGTTTGATAGGTACAGAATAGTTAAATACATAGTTTTCTGTTCTTTAGAGGCATTTACAAATGGTTTTTAATGAGTGCTTCATCAACAGAGGAACCAGTGACTTTTGTGAAGTTTCCAACTGCATTTGAGCAAAAAAGACTTAAAAATACTATTTTCATAAACTATGCATAGATCATTTGGAATCTAGTCCGTTCAGTGAAGGATGGCTGTACTGCTCATGCTCTATAACATAGGCCCAGCTCTCCTACCACTCTTGTTTTTTAACCCATAGGTTTGAGTGTGCAGTATGCCACTATTTTGTAATCCAGAAATTTTACCTGTGCTTTTATTTGATATGAATATGATGTCATTATTTTGTGCACTGCCTCTTATTCCCAGTATTTTGTAACAAATTAATGCAAGCTTCTAGCAGACATTTTTTGTTGATTAACCTCAGTGTCCTTCCTCTCTTCTTTACTTGCTGGAAGAGTTTAGGTATCTACTATTCACAAGACACAAAGGGTAAATCCTGAGTAATCTAAACCAATCATGCTAATTTCATTATGATCACCAGTAACTCGTTTATAGTGGTCACATGACCAAATCCTAGGCTAACAAAACAGATGGTTTCTGGAAAAAAGGTAAAACAGTGATCAAATGGATCTTACTCCAGGAATGAGAGGGTATTTTAATAATAAAAAAACCAATCACTGTAATATATCACATTGAAGAAAAGTAGTCTAGTATGCAGTAAACTTGTGGTGAAATCAACATCCATTTGTGTTCTTAGCAAACTATGGATAGAAAGGAACTTCCTTTATTGGATAAAGAGTATCTTATACTACAACAAACAGCATATCAAATGGTGAAATATTGAAAGTTTTCTCCCAAGATAAAAAAAAGAGGCAAGGTTATCTGCTATGACTAATTTTATTCAGTATTGTGTAGAAGGACCTAGCCAGGAAAGTTAAGGGAAGCAAAAGAATGAAAAGGCTTAAGGATTAGAAGAAATAAAACTTTTATTTGCAGATAACATGCTTTTATACATAGAAAATTCTAGGGAATATTCAGATAATTAGAATTGAATAAATTGAGCAGAATCCCCGCATACAAGGTCATTATGCAAAAATTGGTTTTTAATATATTTTCTGTGTTTCAACGAACACAGAAAATGAAAAGTTTTAAAACAATACCACTTACAGTAATATCAGAAATTCTTAAGTGCCTGGGGGGAAAATTACCTAGCACTGTATTTTCAAGAATTGTATCCAGGGGGGGAAAAAAATTACAGAACAGTAAGAGGGATATATCCTGTTCATGGATTCCAAGACAATCTTTAAAAGATGTCAGTTTTCCCCAAATTAATTCATACATTCAATGCAATCTTAATCAAAATCCTAGCAAGTTTTTGTAAATGAAAATTGATTCATGTGAAAATTCAAAAGACCAATAATAGTCAAAGCTATCTTCTAGAATAGACAGAACTAGAGAACTTACAGTGCCAGATATCAAGAGCTGTTACAAAGCCATAGAAATTATGATAGTGTGGTAATGGCACAAAGATAAACAAATTGACCAGTGGAACAGAATAAAGATTCCAGAAACACCCAAACGTAATTCAGTCACCTAACTTTTGGTGAAGGTAATCATCGTAATGTGGGAAAGGATGTTCTTTCCACTAAATGCTCTGTCATCATTTAAATTTCATAATTTAATAGAAAACAAAAATCAGTTGAGGTGGAGTGCAGTTTTAAGTATGAAATGTAAAATAATAAAGCTATAAGAAGACTATAATCTTACAGCAAGCAAAGTTTTCTTAAGACTCAGCACTGAATCATAAAATAAAGCTTGTTAATTTGAATATATTACATTAAAGAACTTCTGTTTCTCAAAAAGCCACCATTGAGAAAGTGAACAGGCAGACCACAGAGGGGAGAAGATGTTTGCAATTCAAATATGTGGCAGCAGAATCGAGTGTAAAAGAGGGCTTGGTAAACGTTTTTGGTGAGGGGCCAGATAGTATTAATATTTGGGGCTTTGTGGGCTACACGGTTTCACTCACGACTACTCAACTTTGCTGTCGTAGTGTGAAAGCCATAAATAAGACAAAAACAAATGAATATGGCTGTGTCCCAGTAAGGCTTTATTCACAGATACTGGTGGAGGACAGGATTTGGCCAGCAGGCCATAGTTGCTGACCGCTGATCTAAAATAAAAACACCTACAAATCTACATGGAAAAAAAAAATGGGCAAAAGACTTGGACGTCCACTTCATAAAAGAGGCTATCCACATGGCCAGTAAACATGAAAAGGTATGTTAATTTTATTAATAATGGAAAAGGCAGATTTAAAACCCCGTGTGGCACTACTGCCACCCTCTGAAGTGGTTAAAATGAAAAGCATGAAAAAGCAAGATTTGGCAATAATGTAACAGGAACTTGCCTACACTGCTGGTGGTATTGCCCATTGATAGAACCATTTTGGAAAGCTGGCACTTAGAGCCAAGCCTGTGTATGTACCCTTTTAACAAACCCAAACCTAGCAGACATGCATGAATGTGTCCACTGTGCATGTATATGTCCACCAAGGGACATGTCCTAGAATTTTCATGACCTAAAACTTCAAAAAGCAACTCTGAAGGCACCTATGCAGTAGAACTTTGAACGTCAGTGGTGTGTTTCCACCACAGAACGCTGTAAGGCAAGGAGAATGAACGGGCAGTAAGCACAGGCAATGGCAGCTCAATTTCACAAAGAATGCTGAATGAAGGAATCTAGACACAAAAGCAAACAGGTAAAGTATAAGAACAGGTAAAACTTGTCTATGCAGTTAGAAATCAGGATAGCGGTTAGCCTTGGCCAAGGCTGACAAGGAGCATTCATCTGGTGCTGGTAATAATTGGTTTCTAAATCTAGGTGCTGAATATCTGAGTGTTCTGTGCACTCGAGCTTTGTGTGTTTTTCTGCATGTATATTACACTTACATAAAATGTTTTTAAAAATCACAAGTGTCTACCATTTTTGTTGCTCAGCACTCTTGCCATATTTTTCTAGATGTATATGAGTATGCTGCATAACAGGAATTAACTGGTAGATTTTGAATAATTTTGTGCAGGAAATACTCTTAGTTTTAATGGCAACTACTAAGATTTCCTACACTGACCGTAAAGCGTAGTATAATGTATATTTTCAGTAAATATTTGAAAAGGTGACAGGGCCATTACGTATGTTGTCATCCTACGGTTCTGCATATATAAATGCATCTGGCACATATAAATAGGTCTGGACTGCCTCTTCAATAAAGAACTGATGTGTGTAAACCTTTCATATTTTCTCAGGCGTATTGTTTTTTACATTCCTGAATTTGGGATGCATCTTAACGATCACCCTGTCATAGAGGTGACCTTTCTTTGAGGTTAAGTATAACGGTGAGTTTGATTTGATAAAAATTTTTTTAAAGTTTTCAAGTTATCCTTTCAGCAAATTTAAAATAGGCAGTTAACAGCACAAACGTTAGTGAGTGAAGGATATAGTTAATTAAGACCTTGCAGGATAAAATGTAAGAGCACTCAGCATGGGGAATGGGGGATGCTGGCTGGGTTTATGGCACAACAATGAGGAATTATGACATTTGATGGTGTGGACTATGTACTTAGTTGTATTTTTAATATATATTTTAAATTTCATTTATTTTTATTTTTGGCTGTGTTGGGTCTTCGTTGCTGCGCGTGGGCTTTCTCTAGTTGCAGCGAGCAGGGGCTACTCTTCGTTGCGGTGCACAGGCTTCTCATTGCGGTGGCTTCTCTTGTCGCGGAGCACAGGCTCTAGGCGCACGGACTTCAGTAGTTGTGGCACGTGGGCTCAGTAGTTGGGGCCGTGGGCTCTAGAGCGCAGACTCAATAGTTGTGGCGCACGGGCTTAGTTACTCCGCGGCATGTGGGATCTTCCCGGACCAGGGCTCGAATCTGTGTCTCCTGCGTTGGCAGGTGGATTCTTAACCACTGCGCCACCAGGGAAGTCCCCCACCTAATCCCTGTAAAGAGGGGAAACGTGGCAATGACAGTGTCACAGTGTTCCCCAAATTAAGTTATATGAAGGCCACAAAGAAAAAAGTAACCCTCCCCAGTCGCCACAGTGGTAATTATAACCAAAAAAATTAATTTCCTTTCACATTAAAGAAATCAACCCCCTTGTAGTTCCTGCCGGATTGGTGAACTGCCATTGAATGCTGACTTGTGAGCAAAGGGTATGGAGTGGAAACAGTGTCAGGAATCCTCCGAGGGAAGAAGGGACGGCTGTGCTCTCAGTGGAGGAAGATGTGGAGTTGGGACAGTGAAGAAACTGGTGCAAATAGCATGGCATCTGCCGAACGCAGCTTCACAAATGTTCTCTCCACACGTTAGCCCAGGGGAATCTGCCTGACTGATGGATCATTGGGAGTGGAAAGCCAGCACTGAACCCCCAATCCTGTGGGGGGAGTAGATGAAACAAATATAGGGTGTTCAGACCTGTGTCAGAAGAAATTTGATGTTTTAGTGATGATTTTAAAGAAGCGGAGTCCTTTTGTAGCACGATGTCTGGGAGGGGTTGACAGGCTCAGGTGGTCCATCCCTGCTTGGCTGTGTTCCCGCTGAGGCAGCTGTGTCCTCCATAAACCCACACTGAGAAGCGGGGCTAGGACTGGCCTTTCCTCCAGTCAAACGTGCAGGAACTCCCAGGGGAAAGTGAGTTCTGGCAAAAGAAAAACAAACCCTGAGGACTTCAGCCACAGAAGAAAGACAAACAGAACCACCTGTGCTAAATAAACATCCTCAAAGAAAAAAGTGTATTGGTAAAGCGATGTGGAGGTAAACAGTTCAAAAGAAGGGAAATACTTAGTATCAACAATAAAAATTCAATATATTAGATGAGCCAGTGGTTAATGAGTGGGAGACACTGTGTAGCAAAGAGCTTTTGCAGAAGGCTTTAGAGAGAGTAAAGAAAATGTGATGTGAAAAGGTTAGAAGAGATTTCAGCAAGACACCCACAAATGAAGGGGAGGAGCTACATGGAAGGAGGGGAGTGACCATTTTATATAAGTGAAAAAACAAATATGATGTCAAATTAAAAGAACAGTTGGAGCTCCAAACAGGAAAGATACTGAAATATCCATGTCATTAAAGTGAAATTTAAGAATATCAAAGATAAATTTTTGAAGGCTTCTCTAAAGAGGCAGTCACCCAAAAGATAACAAGCAGATTTCTCATCTTCCATTTTTAGCCATGATGGAGTAACAGGAAACAGATTTACTCTCCTGACTAAACAACTGAAAAATTGGACAAAATAGATGAAACCATGGCTTTCGGACACTGGACATCAGGCAAGACAGTGATCCCTGAGAGAAGAGAAACAAAGTGGCCCCCAGGCCACAGTGCAGGGAAGAGCACCCCAAGCAGAGCTGGGTGGCCTCCCCGAGTTGAGAATTCAGGAAGGCTGAGGAGCTAGAAGTCAGGGCAGTGTGAACAGGAGAGAGCTGCGCAGGGCTCTGGGATCCTAACACTGGAGAGCCCCAAAACTCCAAACACAAGGGCTTTGGGGGCTCCATTCTGGGGCAGGACTGCTCAACAAATAGAGGTGTGGCTCTGGCTTAGGGGCGTGGCCTGCTGTGATAGGGCGTGGCTTTGTCCTGGGGGCAGGGCCTTTGTAGAGTGTTGGGGTGGGCGTAACAGGGGACGGGGCGTGGCTCGGGCCAGGGGTGTGGTCAGCAGTGGAGCTTGGCTTGGGCTCAAAGAGGCGTCCAGAGCTGCAGCTGCCACTCCTCAGGGGAGAACTGTTTGGATCTAAGAGTCCTTGGGGGGCCAGAGGCCAGTGACCGGAAGACACGGCAGGCCTGCGGGCAGGTGAAGAGCGACAGACCTGTGTGTGAGGCACCGGGCACGTGGAAGGGGGAGGGGATAGAGAGGGGAGTACAGGGGCGAGGGTGGGGATGGAGGGGACAAAGGGCGGGGCCTCTGACCGCCCACAGCTCGCACCCTCCCAGCTGCCCTGCCTGCCTGGCCACGTGGTGCCCGCTGGCCCTGCTGCTGCTCCCGGCCGCCCCTGTCCCCACCGCCACTGCCGCTCCCAGCCCAGACGCCAAAACCCAGGACAGCCTGCAGAGCCTCCAGCAAGGTCGCAACAGCCTCTTGTTGGGGGCTGGGGAGAGGAGGACGGAGAAGAGGGGCAGAGGCAGACAGCAAGAGAGGAAGCCAGAGGGACACGGGGAAGGCAGAGACAGAGATATAGGGAGGGGGCCCGAGGGACAGAGACAGGGAGATACAGCAGAACAGACGAGGGGCAGGAATAAGGAGATAATGGGACAGAAAAGAGATGGGACAGAGGGGCAGGGACAGATAAGAACAGGGCACAAGATGGGGGTGGACTGGTTCAGCCCTGAGGGTCAGAAGGTGGAGAGGGAGGGGGTCGAGGGGACATGGGGACAGGTCTGGTGGGGCATCCGAGACCCACACACCACCTGCTCCAAGCCCTGGGGGGACCTGCCCTGGGGCTCAGTGCCTCTCCAGGAGCCGCACAGCGCAGAGGACCGGGGCGCTGGCTGGGAAGCCGCACCCTTCCGGCAACACCTGGAGCCAACTTGTTCTTCCCCAGGTACCCAAGCTGGAGGAAACGGAGCGCTGCGGGCAGCCGCAAGGCACATCACTCACTTCCGCCGCCCTCCCGCGGTACCAGGCGGCTGCCACAGCAGTGCCGCCCCGCAGCCTGGGAGGCAGGCCTGCGGCTCTGTGAGGAGCGTCCCGGGCTACCGGCGGGGCGACCTGGAGCCTCCCCCACCCCAAATAACACCCCCCAAGACCCGCTTCTTGTCCCGTCCCAGGCTCAGCAACAGGGGCTGGGGGTGGGCAGGGGACAGACGTGTACCCTCACCAGACCCCACCCGCAGTTCCATTTAGTAATAAATTTCTTTCTTACAGCCAGCTGTGGAGTTTCCTTTTCGGGCCAGTCTCCAATGTGTAGCCGACTAAAACAACTTCTTTACTTTTACCTAATCCCTTTTAGAATTTCCTGAGGCAGGAACTGGGCTCTGTTGCGTGAGGCTTACCAGAGAAGAGTGGCCCACATTTGATTCTCAAATACATTTTGTTGTGGAGAATGGAGGTCACATAGCTGCGTCCCCTGGGTGCTGTCTGGAGGGACACGCTCCCTGATGCTCCAGCCCCAGGCTCACCTTGAAAGTCGCCTAAGATGATGATCACATGGGACTGTTTAAAAATGCTGAGTCCTTATAAGTGTCCTAATGCTGAAAATTGAAGATAACCCACACAGATGGGTGTTGGGCAGCACAAATATTGAATAATATCCCCCAAACTGAGAAGAAACTTTAAGACCGAAAACGAAGCAGGCAACCCCATAAAGTACAATTATGACGTTCGTTGTGGGTAACTTACCTACAGGCAGGATCAGGCAGACGATTATCCAGAGGCATTTGCAGCTAAACTCTGTGCTGCTGAAAGGGGTACAGGGGGATTTACAGGGGCCAAAGCTAAAATTAGAATCTGACAACCAGGGGAGATGCGTGGCGGCACTGACGGGAAATGGGGGTTTCTCCCCCCTTGGGGATCTCATGACCATTAACCATCTGTGCCAGCAAAAGGCATTCTTCCAGTTTTCATATCAGATGAAGGCAAGGGTAAACATGGAGCTTACCTGGCGGGGTGCATTCCTTGTGAGTGGGCTAAAGCTCAGGCCAGGGAGAGGGGAGGGGGGGTACTGCGGGCCCGAGATGGAGCTGCCAACATGGGGTCAGTGTGGTTCTGCTGCACAGTGGGTCATCATGAAGGAGGACACTTGCTAAAATTAAGTTTTGAGGTTAAAGAAATGACAGATTCCTCGTCAGCTCTGTTCTATGTTCTGGGGTCCAATGTTGGGTGCAGGCCGTGGGGCCGTCTAGGCCCTACAGCAGCACAGGCACGCCCAGCTGTGCTGCGGCTCTGAGGGTCCCAACCATTGTCTGGAGAGGTCCCTACTCCATCCAAGCCAGAGGAGATGGCCCACCGTGACATCTGTCGTCAGGTGGTGGGGCAGGATGGGTGCATGGGCATCAAGAAAAGGGGCAGGGGCAGAGCTGGAGGCCAGAGAGGGAGGACGTGCAGACAACTGGGCTGGCATAAAAAGTCAAGATGAAGAGGCGTGACTGGTAATTATAAACTAGCTCACGAGGGTAGGGGTGCAGCTGGTGGGGGTGCGGGTGCACCAGGGGCCAGGAGTGAGCATGCCTAACAAAGATATTGGGCAGCAAGAAATGGGGCCCAAATGGTGCAGGGGAGCCTCCAGAAGGTGTGATGTTTGCCCTGCCCCCGTCTTCAAAGCAGCGTGACTCAGGTTGTCTCTGGGACCCCAGGCTGACAGAACCATCCAGTCAAATGGCAGCTCCTTCTGCCGGCAGAATGCCCATCCAGTAACCGCAGGTCCTGGTGTTGGGACCCTTTCTATCTTTAGGGCATGTGCCCCAAATCTCCAGACAGACAAGGGTGTCCAGCAGCTGGTCCATCCTCTGTGCCTGGACTTCGCCTGTGCTATTCCACTGCCCGCAGTGCCTGTCTCTGTCCTCGCCTCAGCCCATCAGGAAAGGAATAAAGTGAGACATCATTCCAGAGTCAAGAAGAAGATATGAAAATTCTGTGCCGATACATTTGATAAAATGGACAGCTTTCTGGAAAACACAACTTACTGAAACTGTAAGTATAAAATTTTTTTTAATTTGTAAAAATTTACAAATTTCATCTGTAGTTTAAAATTTTCCCACCAAGAAATCTAAAGGCTCAGATGACCTCATTAGTAAATCCTTCTGAACACTTTAGGAAAATATTAATGGCAATCTTAAATAAATTACAGAGAATAGGAAACCTGTGTTTGGAAGCCAGAATAACCTTGTTGCAAACTCCAAGAAGTAAATTTTGAGAAAGGAACAATTTTCAGTCCAATATCTTTCATGAACATGGATGAAAAGATCTTAAACGAGATATTAGCCAAATGAATTAGCCAAATCAATCACTGTCTAAGGCAGATAATTGTGAGAACCATGGCTTAATCACATAGAAAACCTCAGCCCCAAGTTGCCGGGCACAGAGCTGTTCTGGTGAGTATACAACAGAGTAGGATCCAGCAACTGAAGGCTGAATAAAATGTCACATGGTGTAGAATTCAGGGCTGAGTCAGTTGAGTTAGGCATCATGTTTAATTCAGGGAAAAACGAGATTCAGATGAAATATTAATTTTGCACGGGTAAGGAAGAGGCAGATCCACGACAGATACTCTTTTCTTCTAGTCTGGTTTTAATCTGCTGCAAGACTCAGATTTGCTGACAAAGGCACCTCAAAAGCTTCATTTGTGGTTGGAGGCACCAGCCCTGAGGACCTCATCCAGCGTGGAGCCTGGGGGAAGGAATCCACAAGCCACTCCCCACAGAGGCCAGGCCATGGGTGTCCCTCCAGAGGGAGAAGCAGGTACTAGTGTCGACTGCTGATGGATGACTGATTTGCAATCCCTTCTGCCTGGATGATGTGTTCTAGAACCTGCTTGGGGTGTGTGTGTGTGCTCTCAAGAGGAAGGGGAGGGACTTCCCTGGTGGCACAGTGGTTAAGAATCCGCCTGCCAGTGCAGAGGACACGGGTTCGAGCCCTGGTCCGGGAAGATCCCACATGCTGCGGAGCAACTAAGCCCGTGCGCCACAACTACTGAGCCTGTGTGCCATAACTACTGAGCCCGTGCGCCTAGAGCCCGTGCTCCGCAACAAGAGAAGCCACCGCAATGAGAAGCCTGTGCACCGCAACGAAGAGTAGCCCCCGCTCGCCGCAACTAGAGAAAGCCCGCGCGCAGCAACAAAGACCCAACGCAGCCAAAAGTAAATAAATTAATTAATAAATTAAAAAAAAAAAAAGAGGAAGGGGAAGGAGGTTTGGGGTTTGGTCAGGAGTGGGGAAACTGCTTTGTGTGGGGGAAGGTGGTACCCGAGGCTGGTAAAGCTGAGGGGCAGCAAGGCAGTGGTGTGATGTTAAGTGTCAACAACCGGCTCTCTGAGTGAACGGAACCCCGACTGGTAGTGTTTGCCAATTTTCACAGTGTACATAATCCTACTCTGGCCGATCTAAAGATACCACTGTGATGTGTACCTTCTGCTTCTCAGAAAAGACAACTCCCTCTTCCCCCTGAGCTCACTGCTGCACACAATCAATGACTTTCAGGTCAGTGGCCTGCAGCTCTTCAATGTAGTTGTGGCTTCAGCTATCTATGCCTTTTTTCACTAAAGTGGTACTATGTGCTATCCATAATTTCCATTGTCCATATTTGGGATGCATGATGCCCAATTATCTGAGGAGGACATGCCAAGTGTTCTGTTGTTTTATTTCCAAAAATGGGTTTCACCACTGGGATATAAATTGGGATCTGGAACAATCTTATGCCACTGGCAACATCTGTCTCTCCTCATGTTTCCAGAAAGGGATTTTCACGCCTCTGAGGAAGTACGGAAGGTCTCTCCACCGCCTTCGCCCCCTGCTCACCTGGACTCACAGTATTTGTGAGTTTGGAGGAGGTGCTGGGTACGTTGTGCAGACCCCACCCGGTCTCTCCAGGGCAACCTGTCCTTAGGTCCTTCTTTCCCTCACAGAAGGCACCTGTGGCTTTCCAGTTCACCTGTGACTGGCAGGTACAAAGTATTGGGCAACCCACATGGCCCCAGATCTAGATCATTCCTCCAATTCAGAGTTATTCTTAATAAAGCTGATATTTTCACGTCTGTGTGTCTGACTCCTGTGTGTGTCTCTCAGTGAATTACAAACTTCGGACGGGAGGAGAGCAGTGTGAACTGCCCTTTCACAAGCCCCCAAATCTGAGTTGTTCTATTCACTTCCTGCATAAGTAAGTGTATGTGTCAGCTTGGGTATCTTTGCTCTTTCTACTTCATCCCACCACCTCCAGAGAATGGTGCCAAAACTACAATCATTTGCCCGCAGAATCTGCAGGATGCAGCATCTAACCTTCCCCCAACCCTACCAACCAGCCTGTGACAGGCTTATCTCCACTCGGCCTGAAAACCTGCAACACGGAATTTGTTATTTTTTAAAGAGGGTTAAACCCCAAGGATAAAGGGAACATAAAAAGAGTTGAAAGAAGGAACTTCTCTGGTGGTCCAGTGGTTGACTCCATGCTTCCACTGCAAGGGGCGCAGGTTTGGTCCCTGGTCCGGGAACAAGGATCCCACGTGCCTCTCCCTTCGGCCGGGGGCGGGGCGGGGTGGGGGGAGAGTTGAAAGCAGAAGAGAGAGGTCCACGCCATGTTAGAAGAACAAGGATGTGCTGATGGGCATTGCCTGAGCCGAGCAAACAGGACGGGAGCGTAAGTTCCTGCAGAAGTTAAGAGCAGAGGAGAGGGCTCAGGGGTTGGGGGACCCAGGGACCTAGTGGGCGGGGATGAGGAGTGAGGCTGATAACAGGAGGGCTGGATAAACTGAGTGGAGAGCAGTGAGACGTCAGGACCCCCTCAAACCCTGCACGGACACTCGCCCCAGCCTAAGATGGAAGAGAAAGCGGCTCTGCGCTTGGCGGTGGTGGCACAGGTGAAGGACCCGAGTGAAGACAGGGCCTTCACGGGAAAGCCGCACGCCCAACAGTGAGACCACGACCGCCCCCTTCCACGGCTCGGCTCCTGAGCGGAGAGCACCCTCGCCCGTCGCGCCCGGCAGGAGAGCGCAGGATTCTCCGTGGACAACCCGGCCCACGCGGGGAAGCCGGCTGCAGCGGGAGCGCCGCGTCCCCGGGGAACGTGCGGGCAGCCCTGCCCTCTGGCGGCAGCGTTCGGAACTGCACCGCCAACTCGCGTTCTTTCCTCCCGGAACGGGGCCGCTCTGTGTGGGGACCTGGGGACACCCCCAGTCATAAGCGCCCTGTGGGCTACTAGTCTAATGAGGAGACAGACAACACTTTGATGGAAAACAATTACTGCTGTGAAGGGAGCAAGGGTCTCAGGGAGGTGATAGGGAGGGACCGTCTGAAGACCAGGGACGTTTGATGTGGTTTGAAGGATGGCCTCTGGGTTCCGGGGGCTGATTTTTGTCCCCAGGGCTACCCAGGCTGGGGAGCAAAGGTTTTAGCCGGGCTCCCCATTCTGGTCTCCTCCTCCTCCTCGTCCCAGGCTCTGAGTGCTGGGCTGTGGGCCCCCTGGTGTTGGGGCCTCTGGGCTGCCGCTGCCCGGGGCCTGGGTTCGTCTTCCTCAGAAAGGTTTGAGGGGTTCGGGTCTGGGTCCCCGGCTCTGAGCGCTTGGGTCCCGACCAGGGGTTCTGAGCTCAGGTTCCCTCGGGCTGAGCCCCGGGGGCAGGTACTAATGGAGGGTGGCGGCCGGAGTATGCTGGGACCAGCAGGCTCGCTCTGCGTGGCAGGAGCCGTGGGTGGGACAGCCAGTTCATCCGCACGACCACCTCGCCCTCCCGTGTAGAGCCTGGCCTGTGCCTGCAAATTCTGGGGGCAGGGGGAGGGGGAGGGGCCCTTGAAGCCACACGAGGGCGACCCACAAGGGTTCTTCCTCCACAGGACCTGCCCCCGGGATCCCTGGTTTTACCCACCCACCCGAGTTGGTCCCCAACGAGAGTCCTTCTGCCCGGTGTCCGCTGGAGCCAAGAAAAGGAGACTGAAGTTCCGTTCAGAAGCACAGAAAAGCTTTATTCTTTGATCAAAGAATGGAGAGGTGTGAGCTCGGGGTCTAGGGTACCTGCCCTCACCGAGAAGCTGAAAGGCCAGGGTAGGGGCTGCTTTGTAGGGTTCTTGCAGTGGCGGGATGGGGGGAGGGGTGGTCGCAGCTGTGCTGCTCACGGCTCCAGATTGCACTCTTTTACACTGGGAACTCTGGTCTGAAGTGCCAGCTGCCAGGCCTCTGCCCGCAGCACCCTGTGAGCAAGTGAAACTAGACTAAGCACAGAGGGGGAAAAAAAATTAGACTTTATTTTATTACCCAGATTCTATTTTTATTTCCCATGAATTGTTAATGGGCTTTTGCTGGTGACATTTGTGATGCCGACCCGGGTCCTTGGACCCTTTAATCAATAGAAATTTTTAAGACGCCAGAAGAGGAATTCAGGGAAAGCTTTATCGGGATTCACGCTGCAGCACGAGGGAGTGAAAACAAGTAACCGGTGCCCTTGCTTGCTCTCCAAGGAGGGTGGGCTGGTTTCTGAAATGGGATGAGGGTGGGGGAGGATCGGTGGGTCTGCCGGAGAGGCGGCGGCTTAGGTGGTCTGCCCACCCCCTTGGTGGTGCAGGGATCATGCCCTGATTTTGCTCCAGGCACCTCAGAAGTGGCAGGTGGTTTGTGCCCTTTTTGTATCTCATTGTTCCTAATTTGCCCCATTTGCGCATGCCTGCAGTTATTTTTAGTCCCTTATAGTTTCTTTGTGTTCTGTTGCTTGAGGAGACCTTTGTCCAGGCGCCAGCCCTGCAGCAGAGGGTCCCAGCCTAGCTCCCCTGAGTCTGGGGAAAGCAGGAGCTGAGCTAAGGGTCTTGGGGAGAGTGTTTTGTTTGCCCAAGGCACAGCAAGTCAAACAGTGAGGAGTGAGGTGCACAGCAAAGAAAACGTTTGTTCATTCAGGAGGCCACCAGGTGAGAACAGGAGAACAACTCTCAACCCGCCTCCCTGAAGGGGAGGGGCTCAGGATATTTACGGAATAAAGCTGCCACGTGGGGAGTCACCTGGGGAAAGGTGATTGGAGATAAGAAAACTGTGAGGTAACTGTAGTTCTGCGCAGGCTAAGCTAAGCTACAGGCTTCTTCGTGGAAGGAAAAGGGCGGCTCCAGCACGTTCTGAGGGTGGAGTTCTCGACCCTCTGACGTCAGAAGGCCACACATCAGCTGCTCGCGCATGCCCAGGTGGGGGGGTGTCAGTGGTCTCAACCAGTCTTAACCGGCTCAAGCTCGAACTAGACGCTGCTGACTTCAAGTTCCTGAAAAACAACTTGGGCAAACATCTTATTGTTTAGGCCACTTGGAGGACATGAAAGATTTTTGTAGCAACAGTTAAAGCAAGCTTGATGCTGACGTCAGTACAGTTCATTATTTATTAAGCAAGTTATAGCTTAATGGATCTGATGACTGCTCTCAGTTTCAAAAGGAGTGGACCCTCTTCTCACTGATGCCATGGACCAGCCCTAAGACAGACGGAGATGGAGGTGAGAGTTCCAGACTCAGGACCTGTGTCCAGGAGACCCCTGTGTCACCCCCAGGTCAGTCTGCCCTGGAGAGAATTCTAGAGCCCCTGGAAGGGATGGACTGGGCTGGGGGCTGAGGAGAGTGGCGGTGTCCCTCTGGGAAGCGTGGGGAAGAATTGGGAGCCCAAGGAGGCCCCTCCAGCTGGAGAACATTCACAGTTCAGGAGTAAAGCAGGCTGACCCCGTCCAACCCTGACTCTGGAGAAGCAGGGTAAGGTCCGGTGTTGGAGGATGGGTGTGAAAGGGAGGACAGAGTGCAGGCACAGACACCTGGCTCCCGTCCTCCCCCAACATAGTCTCTGCTGAGATGTGACTGCCCCCTTCTCAAATGCGGGGTCTCCATTTCCCCATCTGCAAAATGGGAACAGGAGTAGCACCTCCCACAAGAGGGGGCTCCCCATGCTCTTGGGCTGCAATGTTTGTTTCATAAAGTGTTTTTTTTTTAAATAAATTTATTTATTTATTTATGGCTGCACTGGGTCTTCGTTGCTGCACGCAGGCTTTCTCTAGTTGTGTTGCGTGGGGGCTACTCTTCATTGCGGTGCGCGGGCCTCATTGCTGTGGCTTCTCTTGTTGCGGAGCATGGGTTCTAAGCGCACAGGCTTCAGTAGTCGTGGCTCACGGGCTCTAGAGCGCAGGCTCAGTAGTTGTGGCGCGCGGGCTTAGTTGCTCCGCCGCATGTGGGATCTTCCCGGACCAGGGCTCAAACCTGTGTCCCCTGCATTGGCAGGCTGATTCTTAACCACTGCGCCACCAGGGAAGTCCCGGGCTGCTATGTTTGATGGGAGCGTGGAGCCTGGACAAGTGAAGAAGGGGTGTGCTAACCAACTTTTATATTTGTAGATGTTACATTTATAGATGTTATCATAGATGATTCGGCATCTGCTGACAGGGCCAAACTACTGGCCAAAGGTGTTTTGTGCTTTGGCTCTTGTGGGCATACAGGGCACGATGTGTCTCTGGTTTGGGGGGACGGGGGACGTTGAGTAATGAACCCTGTTAATAAATTTCCAGAGCCTTCCTTGGGGGCTTCCTGAGGACCCCTGGAGGAGGTGCCGCCACTCCCCCACCCCCTAACCCATGAACAGCGCAGAGCCCCACCCTCTGGTGGCAAAGTGTGGAGTTGCGTTTTCCCAGCATCTCTCCACGTTGACTCATTTGGCAAAAGCCCTTCCTCTGTGCTCTGGGCTGGGAGGACTATGCTCCCCCTCTAATCTAATAAAGTCTCTGACCCAAAGGGCTCCACCAGGCGAACGTGAAATTTGAGAGGCCAGTTTGTAGGGACAGGTACCACGTTTCATTCCAGAAAGCTACAGTCCCACCAGCTGTGTGTGAGAAACCCCACTGGCCCACTCCAGATTTAGAAACTTAAAAAATTTTTTGCCAATATTTTTGCAAAAGCAAAATATTTTAATTGTTTTTACTTATTGAATCAAGGGTAAATTTGAGGGAATGAGCACTTCCAGAAATGGAAAAATAAGGACCTCTGAAAATCTTTTATAAAAGCAACAAAAACATTGGCAAAAATTGTCAAAATCTATCAATGGTTTTCCAGAACTTTGGAATTTAGCCAAAGGCTTGCAACAATTTGGAGTTTTTTTCAAGAAGATGGCTGAATATCTATGAGAACAGTGAACTTTGGGGCACTTTAACTTGCACTATTTCCATCCCCCTCTCCCCAGCTTTGTGGCGGCCTTGAAAACTTATGGCCGCAGAAACACAGTAGCTGTGAAAACCAGCAGCCTAGTTGCCACTGGAGGGGACCAAATGGGTTTGAAGCTCCTGAAAAGCCTCATCCCTAGAACACTGTCAATATTTGACCTGTATGGCGACGCCTTGGAAAGCTCCATTCACAGAAATTGTCTTTATTTGCCCTGATTAAGAGCTCACTCTGAGAGTAAAGGTCTATCCCCTGGGCATTTGTCAAAAACAATCAGTGGCCATTGATTAACATTATAGCTATCTGAAGTGATATCAGTTAGGGCAAACAAGAGGCTGGCCACAAAACTTACAAGGAAAATTTCGGGAATGAGAAGCCTGTGTGGGGCTTTGAAAGGATCTGATGTATTTTTCCAGGGATCTAGAAGATCATGCCCGTGCATAGGACTGTGCATATGCCCAAGAAAAACCTTAGACAGCTTTAATCTCTCACATCTGGCTGGCCTTGAGCTGCTGAGCAAGCAGGGAGTGCCAGCTAAGGCAGAGTTGTCGACTGCTGGGGCCTTGAAGGTGGTCCTAACACACAGGGGCCCCTTGGTAAAGCCTGGGAGACTTACTGGTTTAAGGCATGTAAGGAAACCTCTGTCCCATCGTTAACTGAAAGCTAAAATAACTGAGCAGAGCCTTCACACAAAAAGAATACAGACTTTAGGGACTTCCCTGGCAGTCCAGTGGTTAGGACTCTGAGCTTCCAAGGCAAGAGGTGTGGGTTCAATCCCTGGTCAGGGAACTAAGATCCTACATGCCATGTGGCACAACAGTTTGGAGTTTTTTGTTTTTTTAAAGAAAATGGGAATACAGATTTTATAGAATTAGTCAAAGAAAATCAGCACAACAAAGGACAAAAACAAACTGAGGAGGGAAAAGGGAATCTGATTACTAGAGGTGTATATTATTTAAAATGTTCAGTTTTATGAAAAAAAGAGGGGGGGAGACATGCAAAGAAACAGAAAAGTGTGGCTCATACACAGAAAATAAAAAAGCAGTTCATAGAAACTGGTCCCGAGAAAGCAAGAATATACAATAGAGAAAAGATACTCTCCTCAGCAAGTGGTATTGGGAAAGCTGGACAGCCTCATGTAAATCAATGAAGTCGGAATATTCCCTCACACCATATACAAAAATAAACTCAAAATGGTTTAAAGACCTAAAAATAAGACATGACACCATAAAACTCCTAGAGGAGAGCATAGGCAAAACAGTCTCTGACATAAATCGTAGCAAGTCTCCCAAGACAAAAGAAATAAAAACAAAAATCAACAAATGGGACACAATCAAACTTAAAAGCTTTTGCACAGCAAAGCACATCATAAACAAAACGAAAAGACAACCTATGGACTGGGAGAAAATATCTGCAAAAGATACAGCCATCAAGAAGTTACTTTCCAAAATATACTGACAGCTCATACAACTCAATATCAAAAACAAGCAAACAAATAATCCAATTAAAGTCTACAGTTATTAATTCCATTATTTATCAGCAGGTACTTTTTGAAAAATATTTCAACCTATCATATGTTATAAAACAGTAGCGTCAACTGTGAACTTCATCGGCTCTTCTGAACTTCATGTTCTTTGAAAATATTTTTTTCAGGCGTGCCATCTGGCTTGCAGAATCTTAGTTTCCTGACCAAGGATCAAACTCAGGCCCCCAGTGGTGGAAGCTCAGAGTCCTAACCACTGGACCACTAGGGAATTCCCCTTTCTCTCTCTTTTATTAAAATTTTGGTGGGGTTTTTTTAGTTACTTAGAAGTCAACCCATGGTTTTGGTCTCCATTGTATACAAGTAAACAACATGCTGATAGTTAGCTATTTGTCTTTAAGTTTTTCTTTGATGTCAGACACAAAAGAATATGTACTTTAGAGTTCAAAGACAAGCAAAACTAATATAATGTGCTAAAAAACAGAATACTGTTTTCCTTTAGGGAAGAGGGAGGGCAACGGTAGGAAGGGGAATGAGGAGGGTTCCTGGAATTCTGGTAATGTTCTATTTTATCAATTTGTGAAAATTCACTCAACTCTACCATTATTTTGTGCACTTTTCTGTAGGTCTATTATATATCAATTGTAATGTATATTTTAAATGATGGCTAACATCTGGTAAAAATAAAATAAAATAAAATTGGATTCATATACCCCATTTTATAGGATAAATTGCATATGGATTAAACATTTAACTATTTTTTTATTTTTTAAAAATCAACCATAAATGTTTAAGAAGAAAACATAGGCAAACAAGTTTTCATTTTGATTATAGGCAGTCTTTCAGGTATGACACACAACTCAGAAGCTATAAAAGAAAATATTGATAAATCTGACTGCATTGAAATGACACGATTCTCCATGACAAAACCCACTGTAAACAACCTCAGAAGACAAATAGCAAACCAGGAAAAAGATCCACCATTTCTGTTACAAAGTTTTATTCCTTTAATATGTACGTTAAAAACTACTTATAGGGACTTCGCTGGTGATGTGTGTGTGCTCTCAAGAGGAAGGGGAGGGACTTCCCTGGTGGCACAGTGGTTAAGAATCCACCCACCAATGCAGGGGACACGGGTTCGAGCCCTGGTCCAGGAAGATCCCACATGCCGTGGAGCAACTAAGCCCGTGCGCCACAACTACTGAGCCTGTGCTCTAGAGCCACAAGCCACAACTACTGAAGCCCGTGTGCCTAGAGCCCGTGCTCCACAACAAGAGAAGCCTCCGCAATGAGAAGCCTGCAAACCACAAGGAAGAGTAGCCCCCACTCGCCGCAACTAGAGAAAAGCTCACGTGCAGCAACGAAGACCCAATGCAGCCAAAAATTTAAAAATAAATTAATAAATTAAAAAAAAAACATGAAAAGGTCAACCACTCATAGAGAAGTACAAATTAAAATTATACTGAGACACTGCATTTCTACCAAATTATCTATGACAAAACAATCTAATAGCACTGTGAAGGTGTAGAGAAACAGGTATTTTCATGTATTCCAGATGGGAGCACAAAGCACTACAATGACTATGGAGAATAAAATGTCAGTTACTAACAAAATAACTTAAAATTTTTTAAGTGCACAGCTCTTTTGACCTATTAATTGCCTAGGTGCCAAATACCATATGGATGAGGATAGTTATTGCAGTATCAATTGTAATAGCCGAAGACCAGAAACCATCTAAAGGTCCTTCAACAGGGACTTGTTAAATAAATTATGGCAAGATGATAAAATGGCATGTGATACAATGCGATAAAAGAACAAGGACACTCTTCGTTGTACAATGCGATAAAAGAACAAGGACACTCTTCGTTGCGCTGAGGCCCTACAAGAGAGTCGGAGACTGCATGGCAGAGTAGCTAAAAGCTTGCGTGCACACCTAAGTCCAAAACCAACCTCCCCACTCAGTAGCTGTGCAAACGTGGGAAAGTAACTCCACATCTTTATGCTTTAATGGGGATAATAATCCTCACATCTTTATTGTGAGGATTGAATGGATCCGTATTTTTGTATCACCATAGAGCAGGGTCTGGTAGCTACTTTACACTACTTAAGTGTTCAGTAAACTAAAAATTTACCAATATAGAATGATTCCCAAGATATGCTACTAAATGAAAGAGGACATATACGTAATAGTTTGGGGACAGTGCTCATATTTTGTCAATTAAAAAGCAAATCACACATATACACACACAAACACACGCATGTGTATGTACCTAGAATATCTCTGTAGGGAGAAATACGAACCTGATAAAAATCTGTTGCCTCTGGGTGAGTTTGGAGTCAGGGTTCTTGGCGACAGACTATACTTTTCTACCCTTTGAAATTTGAACCAGGTATTTTGTATTTTAAAAAAGAAATAAAATGAACACTTAAAGTAGACAGTTACAAAGAACATGTAGCAACGTGGAAAATGTGTATAATTCAATATTAAATAGGAACAGCAGGATAAGAAACCGTATATTCTGCAATGCTATGATTTTCTCTGCAAATAGGCAATGAGAACGCAGAAGTCTGTGTTGTTGGGTTTTGTTGTCCAGCACTTTTGATGCTGAACATGTGATGATGGTGGTGATGGTGATGGTGAGGATGAGGATGAGGGTGTTTACCCCCACCAACTACACCAGTCAGTCCTTCCTGAGATCTTCAGTCTCCTGGCCACCCCTTGGTTCAAACTCTGGGGAAATATGGAGAGAGCAGGAACTTTCCTCTCTTCTCTCCAGGGAGATGTCTCCCAACCTGCTTTGTGCTGTTCATTCCCCCGGGTTCAAGTTTACTCCCAGCTCTTGCTGCAGACTGTCTCTTTATCACTTGAGGGCAGTGGCTTCCTATCCCCATTGCCCAGAAGTTTCAGAATCTCCCAGGATATCCCAGTTCAGGGTCCCAAGTTCCCCTCCAGCCCCCAGCCTTCTGAGACCATCAAGTTCCTTAGGTACCACAGTGGGGGGAGAAGATTACTAATGAAGCCGTGGGGCTTTGGATCCCACCCGACCCTTAAGTGGGCCCTGGGAAACCTATTAAGTGACTGTTTTCTTACTGAGCGTCCCTGGGAACAGAAGCTGGAAGATGATGGGAGAAGAGGGGGAATGAGGTGGTGGAGTCTGTGGGCTTCCACAGACTACGCTTCTACGGTCCACACTGCTACTTTATTATTTTTATTCACAGAGAAGCTGGTGTTTGATCTCGGTCTTGAAGAATGAGTAGACTTCCAGGTGGGGAAAGGACATTCCGACATGGAGAAGGATGCGTGAGGTCAGGGAGAAAGGAGTGACCGGGGCACATGCAGGTTGCTCTGCGGCTTGCCAGTAAGGTGAGGGTGAGGCCAGAAAGGTAAGCTGGGTCCATGTTGTGATGGTTGGAACTTACACTTCTTCCAACCAGAATTCAAGCCACCTTCTCCTCACCCCAGACTGGAGCTCTCCCTTCTCAGGAGTCATTGCTAAGACTCTGTTCCCTCCAGGATCGGAGGGTGGGCAATGCACCCAGCCAACCGAGGAGCTAAGGGTTGAATTCGGCTGGAATTTGGGGTCTGGATGTCTCCTCTAAATGAATCTCCACATTCTGGTCTCCTTTTTCCTGGGACGCCATAGAAGATGGCGCCTTGTGGGTGTGGGTAGCAGGGGCTGAGTGCAGAGCTCGTGCTAGAATTCACCAACTCAAATCCACGTTTGCAGTAGAGAGGAAACCTGGGAGGAGGGAGTCTGAGGTCCAGAAGGCTCGGGGGACGTAGGGGATTCTCTGTCTCTCTTTGTCTCTCTCTGTCTCTGTCTCTCTCCATCCCTCCCTCTCTCTATCTGTTTCTCTCTGTGTGTGTGTCTGTCTCTATCTCTGTCTCTCTTCTTCTTTCCCTCTCTTTCTTTCTGTCTCTCTGTCAGCCCAGAGCCTGGTGAACCACCTGGGCTGGGGACGCTGCCGAGCAACAGGTGCCTTCACCGCCAACCCATCTGCCGCCTCAGCAGGTGCGGCCCTTCCCGTTTCTGGTCGTGTGTCTCATTCTGTTCCTGCCTCTTTGCCTCTGAGTCTGCTGCTTCCTCTCTCTTCAGTCCCTTTCTGTTTCCCCTCATTTGGGGGTGGGGGGGACCGACAGGTGAGAGAGACCCAGAGAAGGGCGGGCTCCCTCACTTAAGAGCACAGACTTTGGAACCAGCCAGACCTGGGGACAAACCCTGATTCAGGGGGATGCTGGGTGACGCCTTCCGCTGGTCAGTCTCTCCAAGTCTTGGCTTCCTCACCTGTAAATTAACCGTGATGATGACGCCTACAGCTCCATAGTGGGATCACAAAGATTAAATAATACTGTGCGTGCAGAGCACTGGGGACACGCCTGCCCCTCGTGAGGACTCGACAAATAGCAGTGATAGCGGCCCCGCAGTGGTGGTGGTTTCGATGCTGTTCCCTGGCTCCCATCGGTGTGTAGAGGGAATGGTGTGGAGGCCTGTGGGGCAGTGCCAGTGAAGAGCGAGAGGCAGAAGCAGCGTCTCTGGACCGCTTTACAGGAGCCGGTGGTGGGAGAGCCGGGGCGAGGGGCTGGGGAAGAGAGGCACAGGCGCCAGCTTGCCGGCGTTCTGGGTCTTGGAATCAGAGCAGACAGGAGAGGTGCTGCTGACCTATGGCGAGTGCTGCCGCGCTGGTCCACACATGGCCTCTCCTCGCTCCACTGCTTATTCGATCTCTCCAGGTGACTCTCCATCCAGGGCAGAATGTACCAAATACACAGGCAGCAGGAAACAAGCAAAAGGACTAAGCATGTCTTGATATTTTGGTATTTTTCATTCAGTAACACCTCCTGTAGCAGGGGGTGCTGGGCCAGACACCTGCCCCACATTATTTCTCTCCATCATTAAAGCCATCCTCTGGGGTCGGGGAGGCTGCTGATGCTGTCAAAGGTTAAAAACTCCGAGCTCTCTCCGCTGGCCAGTGAGAGCTGAGACGGGAAAGCCGGGGTGTGCCCCTGAGCCATCCTGGCTGCAAGAGGACAGAGGAACTAGACCGTTGTATCTTGGGGTGCTTTCGGGAGCCACAGAGAAAAGAGGTGACTCGGGCAGTATCACAGACAGGACCGGAAACCAAACCTCCTTACTCAGCCCCCCAACATCCCTATTATCTGAGCACTGACCCCCAAAATTGAATGATGAGGCAGAACACATCAAAAAATGCACTGCGCACTTGTGTGAAAATAGACGCACAGACCCACAGGTGTAGCTAGAAAGGGCTGTGTTGATATGTGCACTGGCCTAAGGCCCTTCTAAGATCCATAAATCGACATCTGCTGTTTCCTTTACTGATTCTAAATTAAACTGACCTCTTGCAGCTTCCTTACAGACTCCTAAAACATCAAAATATCCTTTGAAAATGGTTTAGCTTGGGAGTAAAAGCATAAGCACAAACACAACTTTTGACAGAATCATACAATATCAGAACTGGAAGAAATTTTCAAGGTCATCTGGTCCAACTCTCTTATGTTACAGGTAAGGAAACAGGCAGTGGTGCCTCGTGACCGGCTAGTGGATGGTCAAGGGTTTCATGGTTCACAGCGCAGCGGCTATTGGTGCATATTCTATAACATGACCTCAGCGCAGGAGGAGAGGAACCATCGGTTAACTGTGAAGGGACAGCTCAAGGGATGCTGGGATGTCCACATCAGCATCAGCATCAGCCTGATCTGGCAGTTTGACGTGTGTCGATGGATGTCCGCTATGTTGTTATGCGTGTAAGTGCCTTGAAGCAGTGATTGGCCCCAGCTGGATAGGGCTCCTTAGGAAAGGTCAGCTTGAATTAGCTTTCGAAGGAGTGACATTTTCAGGATCAGAGTGTACGGAGAGAAGAATGTGTCTCTTGTTGAGTGAATTAAGGGGATGGCAGGACAATTGACCTTTGATGGCTGGATGGGGAGATGAACATGATTCTAGTAGGGTGTTTTTGGGGGGGCATTGACCCTGAAGATGATTGACTGCATGTACGCCATCTGAGATTGACTGCAACGTGCATTTTAAATGCCCAGGAGCATTTTAGGGGAGGAGCCCACAGAAGTTGGGGCAATTGGCTGTTGTGAAGGGGCGGGGCCTCTGAGGTTCCAGGGCCAGAAACCCAGGTTAGGGACATAATAGGGACACTGAGAGGAGGCATATATGTGGGAGAAATGAGGATTGAGTAACTCCTTCACTTACGGTCATTCCGCGAACAACAAGTGCGACTCAGATCTTTGGTTCCAGGAGGCTGAATTTAGTGGCGTTGCCATAATAACCGTGGAATGAGAGGATGACATGAAGCCTGCCTGGGGGACAGGAGTCTTTACCCGGGATGTGGCTTGTAAGTTCCGCCTTGGAGGAGGAACAGAACTTCCCATTTTTTTCGGTAGATAATACCGGAACTCCAGGGGATCCCATGAGCAGGATGTGAAGCTGGGCATCGTGCTGTGCTGAGGACTTTGGACTTAAGCCTGAAGGTAAGGAAGGGAGAGTTAAGCAAAGAATTGGTATCCATCCTTTAGAAGGGTTGTTCCTGTTGGTGGTATGAAAAAGCGGTTAGACTGAAGCAGCTGGGAGCAGGAGGGCCAGGTAGGATTTGCTGCGGTCATTCAGGAAAGAGGAAGCAGGAGTCATGGGCGAAACGAGCCTCTGGAGGCTGTAGGTGTGCCCAGCAGGACGTGGTGCCCTGTTGTACTTGAAGCAGCAGGAGAGGGAACTCACCTGCCGTGCCTTCCTGGTTTCCAATTTTGGCACTGGGCAAGCTCCTCCCACAGAAGGAGGGGAAGTTTGGGGTGGAAAGAATGCATTTAGTTCAGAACTGTTTGGATTGGAAGTGTCGGTGCAAATGCAGCTAAGAGAAGGGAGTGGGCGTGAGAGAGATGTAGGGCTGAAGTCACGGAAGAGGATGCTGTCATTCAGGAAGGTGGCTGGCTGCTCAGCATAACGTGGAGGGGGGGGACCATCTTCCCTGGTCATTTTTTTCCCTGTAACTGAGCCCAAGAGGCACAGGCCCCGGAGTACCATGGGTTTGTCCTGAATCCAGCCAAGAGGAAGAAATGGAAAATAAATACGAGAGAAAACAAAGGCCGGAGTAGGTAGGAGAGGAGCACACGAGTCTATCTGCGAAGAGCTGGGAGCTGTGGTCTCCCCCAGGGGTGCCAAGTGCAGGGGAAGAAGGCGGAGCCTCTGTGAGCCGGAGACGCTAGTGCTGTTCAGGGTCGGCCAGCAGAAATGGGGACCCCTTCAGCCCTCTTCTGGGGTTCAGCCCCCACCCCACCCCACCGTTGTCATCACTACAGGCTGGAACCCGGGAGGCCGGGCTCCTTGGTGCGGCCGGTGTGAAGGCTGGCCGGAACTTCAGGGCGGTGGACAGGCGTGACGGAGACACCTGGGTCCCTGGAATGCACGGGGCACAGGAGGCTGGAAGGGAGAGTGGGCAGTCGCTCCGAACATCTCAGTTCCTGAAAGATGTTGGGCTGCAGGAGATGAGGGGTAGAAAATACTGGACTGGGGAGAAAGCGCTGAAGCCCTGGGGAGGGTGGCGGGAGGGGAAGCTACGGGTGGGCCAGGGAAGGCTGGGCGCGGGGTTCCGGGCCAAGGAGAGGCCGAGGCCCTGACGCTCCTCTCCAGGCTGCGCGTCCATCCTCCGCCAGGCCCCGACACGAGCCACTGGCCCACATCAAGCTGGACCGCCCCACAGGAGTTTGTAATCCTGGGCTTCTCCGGGCGGCCCCCCGGGTGCTGCCCTTCGCCCTCCTCCTGCCACTCTGTTTGGCCACGCTGGCAGGAAACCTGCTGATCCAGGGCCTGGCTGTGGTGGACGCCGCCCTGCACCCACCACGTACTTCTTCCTGGAGGCCCTGTCTGCCGAGGAGGCGGCCTACACGCCAGTGCTGACTCCGCGCGCGCTGGCCGGCCTCCTCCTGCCGCCTGGGGGCCGCCCAGATGGGCCTCTGTGGGTCCGGCTGCCTGCTGCTGGCGGCCATGGCCCTGGGCCGCCCTCGGCTCACAACTGCGGGGCTCTGCTGGTGCCTTCTCGCCGCCTGCTGCGTCGGGGGCTCTCTCCTGGCCTTGGGCCTCACCACAGCCATCTTCCAGCTGCCCTTCCGCCATGGGGGCTTAGTCCACCACGTCTTCTGCGACCTCCCGGCCGTGTTGGTGTTGGCCTCCGGAAACCGGGACCTGCAGGAGCGCGTCCTGCTGGCGGCCTGCCTGCTGCTGCCGTTGCTGCCTCTGGGCTGATCCCCTCTCCTACGTCAGGGTGCTGCTGGTCACCCTGGGGGGCTGCTGGGGCCGTGGGCCGCCGCAAGGCCTTCAACACGGTGGCGTCCCATCTCACGGTGGCCTGGCCATGCTCCACGACAGCTGCGCCACGGCCATGTATGCCAGGCCCCTGAGCAGCCACTCCCTGGAAGAGGACAGCCTGGTCTCATTCATCTACATCAACCTCACGCCCCTGCTGTACCCGGCCATCTACACGCTGCAGAACCGGGACGTGCAGGGGGCACTGCAGCGGGTGGTCGGCCCCAGGACACCAGGCGCCGTCCACCAGGCTGACGTCACTGAATGCTGGATGCCAGGTGGAGTCTGTTCTGAAATCTCTCCACCACCCCCGGATGGAAACCTCACATTCCAGAACCATCTGTGACTCCCTGAAGCCTACTGGACACAACCTGGGTGCAGCAGACAAGGACTCCAAAATCAGGCTCCAGCCTGGTTCTTTGCTTCTATTGACTTTTTTTTTTTTTTCTGATGTGGACCATTGTTTAAGTCTTTATTGAATTTGTTACAGTATTGCTTCTGTTTTATGTTTTTGGTTTTTTGGCTGTGAGCTATGTGGGATCTTAGCTCCCCGACCAGGGATCGAACCCACACCCCCTGCACTGGAAGGTGAAGTCTTAACCATTGGACCACAGGGAAGTTCCTCTATTGACATTTTGAGCTGGAGAGTTCTCTCTGGTGGGGGGGGGGATTGTCCTGTGCATTGTAGGGCGCTTAGCTGCACCCCTTGTCTCCACCCAGGAGGTGCCAGTAGCACACACCACTCCCCCATCCAAGTTGTGATGATCAAAAGTGTCACCAGACATTGCCAAACATCCCCCGGGGACAGAATCACCCCTGGTTGAGAACCACCGCTCTGAATCGTAGCCACACAGACTCTTTTGAAGAGGAGTGAGTAAAGGGTCTATGGCAGCACTGTTTATAATAGACAAAAACTGGAAATTATCCAAACGTTCATGAACATAGAATAGATACAAACAGCTTGTGGCATATTCGTGCAATGGAATACTACACAGCAATGAAAAAGAATGAACTACTGCTACTGGCAAAAAATAAGGACCACCCAGATGTAATACTGAGTGTAAGAAGCAAGACACAAAGAACACTTCTGGATGCTTCCATTGAAATAAAAGCCAATGACAAACTCATCTGTGGCGGTTGATGTCATCATAGTGGTTAACTGGGGGAAGGGTTTGAATTGGCAGAGGGTACAGGGAGGTTGCCTGGGTACTGGAAACGTTCTATATCTTGACTTGGGTGGTGGTTACATGGGTGTATGTATGTGCAGAACTTCGTGGAGATGCATCCTTAAGATCCGTGTAGTTTGTTGTACGTGAAATGAACTGTGGCTGCTTCAAGCTATTCACAATGTAAGACAAGCCTTCAAATCATCATGCCTTCACTCATGCTGCTTTTTGCCCCTGGTACTCTCTGTTTCCACTTATGAAAATCCCTTGTATTATTCAGTGATCAGTCTAGATACTGTACCTGCTGTAGACTGAAGGTGTCCCCACCCAAATTCACATGTTGAAATCTAATCCTCATTATTAGTTTGTTATTAGGGGGTGGGGTCTCTAGAAGTGATTAGGTCATGAAGGTGGAGCCCTCCTGAATGGAATTAGTGCCCTTATGAAAGAGGCCCGGAAGAGCTCCCTTGCCCCTTCTGCCCTGTGAGGACCCAACAAGAAAGCAGCTGTCTACGAGCCCAGAAGCAAGTTGTCACCACACTGAAGCTGCCGGCACCTTGATCTTGGACTTCCAGCCTCCAGAACTGTGAGAGATACATTTCTGTTGTTTATAAGCCTCCAGCTCTATGGTATTCTGTTGTAGTAGCCCGAACGGACTGAAACGGCACCCTTTCCTTCCTCCTCTCAGTTACAACAGTTGTCACTCTAACATGTAATTTTAGCATCTGCTTCACTTCCCAATCACCTACCCACTCCCCCACTCCCCCACTTTCCCACTCACAATTAGGCTGTGAGCCCCATAAAGCCAGATTGCAGATCCTGTTCTTACATTTTAAGATCCATGACCCTGGCAGTTCTTAATAAATTCTTGTTGGAGGAATAAGCCATAGACAAGCTCTGAGTTCTTCTGGGGTCGCACACACTGGCTGTAGGCGGGGACACAGCTCTCGAGTCCTGCCAAGGACAAGACTCTCTAAGACTGACTCCTCTTTGGGGTCTTAGAGCATCAGAGCTGGCTGTGAAAACCCCAGCTGGGCAGCTTGGACCCAACTTTCCAATGCAGGGAGCCTTAGACGCAACGCGTTTGTGTCTTGACATAATAAACTGCATTCGGAAAACTTGATAGCTCTGCTTGTACCCCCAAGGCCAGGGTCCCAGATTCCGTGAGAAGGAACTTTTCCTAAAAATGCCTCCTGAAGGGTCGCTCAGGAACTAGAAGTCTTAGAGCCAGGATCCGTGCTGGTAAATACTGCCTACCTAACCTCCTGGCTGGAGAAATCGCATGTCTACGAAAACTGATTCGAAGGCTGGGGAGAATTGATTTGTGCAGGCAACGTGGGACACCAGAATGACTATCAGCTGCCTCAGAAATCTCGTGAGTCTGTTTCTGTTTTGCAGATAAGTTCATTTGCATTATTTTTTTAGATTCCACATATAAGCGATATCATATGGTATTTGTCTTTCTCTGTCTGGCTTACTTCACTTAGTATAATCTCTAGATTATAGAAAACAAACTTAGGGTTACCAATGGGGAAAGCGAGGGAGGGATAAATTAGGAGTTTGGGATTAACAGATACACACTACTATATATAAAATAGGCAACCAACAAGGACCTACTGTATAGCACAAGGAACTATTCTCAATTTTTTTAAAATTTATTTTTGGCTGCGTTGGGTCTTCGTTGCTGCGTGTGGTCTTTCTCTAGGTATGCGGGCTTAGTTACTCCGCGGCACGTGGGATCTTCCCGGTCCAGAGCTTGAACCCGTGTCCCCTGCATTGACAGGCGGACTCTTAACCACTGCACCACCAGGGAAGTCCCTATACTCAATATTTTATAATAACCTATAAGGGAAAAGAATCTGAAAAAGGATAGATTCATAAGTATAACTGAATCACTTTGCTATACACATGAAACTAACACAACATTGTAAACCAACTATACTTCAATTTAAAAAAGAAAGACAGGAGGAAGAAACAAAAAAAAAAAAAGAAATCTCGTGAAAGGGGGTCTCTGTCCATCTGTCCATGCCGTCTTCGTTCTTACCTTCTGCTTCTCCCTGAGGCCGGTGCCCTGAGGCACACAGAAAGCCCCCCATCAATTCCTCCCCAAATCCTACAGCTATGAGGAAGTCCTCACTCAAGAGGCACTTAGGGCTGGCAGTCTAACAGGCCTGGTATCTGTGGTTGATTTGTTCCAGCGCATCTCCTGAGACCGGCTGAGGCCTGAGGGCCACCAGCAATCCTATTATCCACGCTGTACATGATTGAGAGTGATGACCACAACCAAAGAAACCTTTGTATTTGACCACCTGGTGGGGAGCCTTGGTGGGAGCTGTCAGGTTGCTGAGCACAGGTGGCTGCAGCTGCTTTGGCGTTGAGGTAAGTCAGGGTAGAGGCCCAGCCTGCATCTGCTGATGGTGGCCCTCCATCCCCAGGTTCTTTTAAAAGTTTATGCAGGGAATTCCCTGGCAGTGGTTAGGACTCCACGCTTCCACTGCAGGGGGCACGGGTTCGATCCCTGGTCGGGGAACTAAAATCCCGCATGGCGTGGCATTTTGGGTCTTCGGCCGAATTCTGTGGTGGGGAGTAGCAGCTCCGGGCCAGGTTTAGACACTTTCAACGGCTGACTAGCCCTTTTTCTCTCCCTCCTGCTGTACAAAGTCTTTCAAAATATTTTGAGTCTTGAGACGCATCAAGTTTCAAGTTTCAATTTATTTATTTATTGAGAGATAATTGACACATAACATCATATTGATTTCAGGTGTACAACACAATGATTTGCGATTTGTGTACATTGCAAAATGATCACCGTGACGACTGTAGTGAACATCACTTCATGTAATTGCCAAATTTTATTTTCTTGTGATGAGAACTTTCAAGATTCACTCACTCAGCAACTTTCGAAGATGCAATACAGTTTCAAGTTTCAGCTTCTAATACTCTATTACCTGCCACCCTGACAACTGACTTGGCCTTGGGGATGTTACCATAAAGGTCTGCAGTGGAATCCCAGGCAGCCGGACTCATAGGCGGCTGCTTCCCCTCAGAGTGTCCCAATCAGCCTCACTAGGATCGGGCTCACCCCCACCGGCGCAGAGGCAGCAGGATCACCGGAGCTGGGACCTCGGAGCCTAGAACCAGTGCTTTGGTGAGTCGGTGGTGGCTGCGTGCTCGTGGCAGGGTGCATCTCAGCCCTCACCTGCCCCGACAGGACCTTTCGGAAACCGTGGCCAAGTCTCCTAACAGTCGGCAGCTGGGTCTGTGCCTGGAGTGGGGAAATATACCCAAAGTCTAACACCCACTGGGGGAGTTCACCCTCCGCAAGGTGGCAACTTCCACAGCCCGTTGGCCAGCCAAAGGCCTTTCTCCACCAGCCAATTGCAAGACTCTACCATCCTGTTCCCATCTGTGAAGACTTCGTGAAATTAACACTTGTTAAGTGGAGCACAGGGTGCAGGACGATGAGTGGGTTCAGCAACAGACCACGGAGAAGTCGAAACAGGCAAGTTTATTACTCACAGGGCCTGGACCAAGCACACAGCATGCCTGGAGGGGCCCCAGGGGAGGTCAAGGCGGAGTGCAGACAGGGACTGGACTTGGCACACATCCCTTTATTAGGGTCCACGGGGGGAGTGCTCTGGGGTTTCTAGGTTAGGACCAGATCGGTCAATCCAAACCCAAAGAGCAGGGTTTTGGTAAGCTCACGGGGGTCCTGGCTAAGGGGCGCATAAAGCTTACAGGCACTGGGAGGCAGGTGAGCTACTGATCACAAGGGCTGCGGGGCAGTCACACCAGGGACTTACATCTGCTTGTGGCCGAGTGGCTGCTATAGGGCATGTCCTTGCACAAGGGGCTAGTGTCAGCTTAAGGTCCCTGCAGCCATCTGACCAAACACGATGGATGACGAGGCAGCAATACTAGAGAGCAGCTTAGCTAAACTCTGACGGGCTAAACTCTGGATGGATATACATCGAGTACATCTAGATGTGAACTTATTTTTAGTTATTCAGCTAGGCATATATTGCATGTCTATATATGCATATATATACATATATATTGCACACACATATGCATGTTAATGCACATCTTTTGTTAAATCTGAGCCAATATATCTTTGAATATTTACTTTTCTTCCGTTTTTTCATTTTGTCTTTCAGGAGCTCCTGTTTGCTCTTCTCTCTCTCTCTTTTTTTTTGTTTGTTTTTTTTCTGGGGTTTTTTTGGGCCGTGCTTTGCAGCGTGCGGGATCTTAGTTCCCTGACCAGGGATCGAACCCATGCCCCCTGCAGTGGAAGCTTGGAGTCTTAACCGCTGGACGCCAGGGAAGTCCCTGCTCTTCTCATTTTTATGTCTCTTCCCCCATTCTTTCACATTTTCCACCTCTCTATATACTGAATTCTGTGAATTGGCTTATAGCTCTGCCTTCCTGTTCCCATTTTCTTCAGCTGAGTATAATCTACTGTTTGACATGTAGACTATTTTAACATTGAGTTTTAAATTTCAGTGACTATATTTTTCACTTCTAGACACCCTATGTGGTTCTTTTTCCAAATAAGCCAGTTATCTTTCTTTGTGTCTTTGCTTTCATGCAGTTTTGATTTTTTGTTTTTCATCATTTTTCAAGACAGTCATTTTTATAGAATTTCAGATTTTCCTATCACCTTAAAAGGCTTGAGGTTTTTATTTTGTTAAAATGTCTGTTGACGTTCTTCACATTTTATTATTCTGGATTATGAACTCATCTTGGGTTTGTATGTCAGAACCCTGAGAAACACAGGTTGAGGGTGTCTTCCTCCAAGAATAGTTTGTGTTTGCTTCTGTAAAGTTGTTTCAAAGACCAGGACAAATTTCTATGTTAATTGTTCAGTTTTTCAACCGGGATATGAATAGGGAAAATTCACAATTCTAACTCATAAGAGGTGCAGGTCACGGCTTGTGAATCATCAGGGTAAATTCCTTCCCTACTAGAGCCCAGGGAGAGACAGGCAAGCTTCCTGAGCAAATGAGCAGGTTTTTCTCTGGTCCATCCTTTCCCTGTATGTACAGGCTTTTGAAATTTCTCAATTTATGAGGTATTTCAGTGCCAAGCCTTCTGCCTATAGCTTTTAACACCCAAGCTTCTGGGTAAACAAACCTACAGGGCAGCTTACAGCATCAACTCACACACTTTTCAGTTCCCTCTGGAACTGGCACCTGGAAACCTCACTGATTTTCTTGCAAGCTGAGTTATGCATTTAAAAGAATGTTACCTGTTATTGTCCATCATTTCAAGTGGTTTACAGTGGAACGTTTTTCACTTTAGGTGGTCCACTATACTGCCAGAAAAGGGAGTCCCAACCTTACTCATTAAACATGACTTATAAACTAGTTGATGGAGAGAGATCAGGGGATGTCATGAAATTGCTGGTTTCCAGATCCAGGGGGGCTCTGTAATACTTGCCGGCAAACAAAAAACCAAATGGTATGTGGTACGGTGTACGGACTTCCGGTTGAGTAGTAAATCCCAGTTATAACGTATATTAAAGACAAAAGGGTGTAATTTAGTGTGGAAACTCTTGATAGATGTCATCCTACATATTATGGTATCTGTGTCTACAAGTTCACAATTATGTTCAACTACAAATGCAGTTCAAAAATAAGTAAAATAAAATTCTGTTTATGTAGCATCTCCAGGAACATAGTCCCCACATACCCCTGGGATTGTTCTGTGGCTTAGTCAATCTGTTGTCTTAATGGTTTAAATTATTCACTTAGAGCTCAATAGCCACAGTTAATGTAGACACAGATACACTTCATAGTTAAGTTTATCCTATAAAAATAGATCCCTCTAGAGCATCATTAGCCTTCTATCCTTAGTTTTAAGAGAATAAGCATTTCCTAGTTCTCCAAATTGGTAGAAAGGTCTGCCCACAGTGGCATTGGACTTCTTGCTGAAGGATTTTCCACGTTCACAAAATCCACAGGGTTTTCATTCCTAGATGTGTTGGGAATTCCTGATGAAAACCTTCTCTGTCACTTTATCCGTACAGTTTCTCCCTGGTGTGAATTCTGTGGTGTCTGATGAGGTTCGCCTTCTGGGAGAACGTTTTCCCACAGTCAGAGCATTCATAGGGCTTCTTGCCCATATGGGTTCTCTTGTGTATGATGAGGCAGGAGTTTTGGGAGAAAGCCTTCCCACATTCGCTGCACTCGTAGGGTTTCTCTCCGGTGTGAGTCCTCTGGTGAAGGATGAGGTGTGACTTCTGGAAGAAGGCTTTCCCACACTGGCTGCAGCCATAGGGCTTCTCTCCTGTGTGGATTCTGTAGTGGATAATGAGGCATGACTTCCGGGAGAAAGATTTCCCACATTCTTCGCAGCCGTAGGGTTTCTCTCCTGTGTGGGATCTGTGGTGTTCAATGAGACGTGACTTGTGGGAGAAGATTTTCTCACAGTCTGAACACTTATAAGGCTTCTCTCCAGCCAGAATGGCCTCGGGTATGGAGAGGCTTGTTTCTGGGGAGAGCTTTTTACCACATTTGCCGTTTCCGCCGGGTTTCTCGTCTGTGTGATTTCCCGGACGTTTTTTGCTGAGGCAAACCTTCTCCTCCCTCAGGCCATCCCCCTGGTCGTTGCATCCAGAGGACTTCTCATCCCTGTGGACTCTCTGATGGGTGATGAGTTCTGATTTATGGGAGAAGCCTTTCCCACATTTGGTACATTTGTGGGGTTTCTCATTACTGTCGGTTCTCTGATCAGCATTAAGGGCTTGGTCACGGCTTAAAGCATTTCTACATTGGTTACATTCACGTGGGTGTGCCCCAGAATGTGGAGTTTCCAGCTTAGAATAGAGAAATAAGTTCCCCTGTGCATCATATTCAAATCTCCTTCTTGCAAGGTACGCGTTAGGAGTAATGCCTGCATTACCCGGCAAGGCTGCTCCACACGACTCGCACTTAGGGACCTGTTGTCCTGAAGAAACAACGTTTGTGTTTGGACAGGTGTTTTTTTCAACTGTGTTACATGCGTTGTGCCCTTCTGGGGTCAATTTTTTCTTGTCTAGGAGTGCAACTTGCTTCAAAAGTTTGTCTTGGTGTTCCCGTTGTCTATCTACTTGGGTATCAACTTGCAAAACTTCTAGGGAAATAATAAATAAGGACACAAACATGTTATCTTTCCAGGATCACATCGTAGAACTAAACTATTTCAGAAGTGTTTGGAAGGAGGATTAACTTTGTGGTTTCAAACCTGATTGCCCAGATTAAATAATCATAATCATAATCTTACTACAAACACTTCCTACTCCCTTGGCTTCTGAAAAGAAAAAAAAAAAGAGAAATGGAAACAGTTAAAACCCTGACAGTAAATATATGTAAGCTCTGCTATTATCAAGTCCACACATTAAATTGGGAAGAAGGTGGAAACACACACAAGAGAAAAACTAGAGGATAGTGGACTCAAGGCATTGATGTGCTGATGAACCAGGTCACCAAGAGGAAAAGAAACCCCGATCTGTACCAATTACCAATCTCCATGGTGAAAGCATTCCCCAATGTGACCAATTTCAAGATGACATTACAGAATGCAGAGCCAGAGGATTCTGCCACCATTGGCCATCACAGGCCGGTACTAGCTCTAGCATCCCTAGGTAAGGGGAAGACATAATAAGGAGGTCCCATCAGGAGATAAGCGTATTTAGGAATTATGAACGAAGACTAAAGACAGACCAGAGTTTTCAGGGGACTCTAGGGAGAAGGGTGTTTAGGAAATATGAGCAAAGGACTCGGGCTGAACGAAGTGTGAGTTCCCCTCACTTTATTCCTAGGTTGCAAATAGGCTTTTCTCTCACCTGCACTTCCTGTGCCCTTCCCACCTTAACTTCCCCTCCATTCTGTATATCAAATTAATTTTCTCAAAGCATCAAGCTCTTTAACTGTTAAAGGAATTCTCCTAGAGTCAGAGGTCCATTCTGCAGCGATTTATTCTCACATGGATCTACGTGGTCTTTACGATGTCCAGTATATGGACACAAGACAAGTACCGTAGACCCGAATGCAAGCCATCCTTGCCCCGGGAAGATTCCCTGTTGTGCTCTGATTGCTCAGATGACCGTTTTCTTCATTTGGTTCCTTAAAACCAAATCTGGCCGACAACACAACCCTACGTGTCCCCTTCCCATATGCCTGCAGATCAGCCCCTCCACTAAACCCATACTGACATTCCTTGGGCAAGTTGGTTTCCACAGCACTGTGGAATCTACTTGGAGAATCTTAACTGTTGGATTCTTCATCCTATGCTTAGATCTTTATTTGCTTTTACTTTACTTACATTTTAAACCACAAACACCCCGCTATTTCACCTTGGGCACTAATACCCAGTGGAACCATGGAACTCCTGTGTTTAGAAATATTTATGTTCCCTGAGCCCCAGTGCTGAATTCCTAAGAGACAAAATCAATGCCTACTGATCTTCCCCAGCAGGATTTTCTGGGTTGGGACCCAGCCAGGGGGCATTTTTAAAGCTCCCCCAGTGAGTCTGGTGTACACCCCTGATTAATAACAACTGCCCTGAACAAATGCTTGATAAAGGATCCTTGTCCTAGACAGTAGAGGGGGTTAGTCAATATATACTATGTGTGTCCTGCAGAAATAAAGATGAATAAAACAAAGGCTCAGCTCCCTGTGGGATCACACTGAGATGGGGGAAAAGCTTCAGTTATAACGTATCAGACAAAATGGGGACATGTTACATGGTCTTGAAAGAAGATGAATTTAAAGTCATATAAAAGGTAGAAAATAAGTTTTTAAGGCATTGAAAGAAAAGACAACTAAAATAAAAATGAGTGGCACAAAATAAGTTATTTTAAAATAGGACAAATCTATGAACCCCTGAAAGCATGAGAAAGCCTGTTTTATAACCATGGGGACAAGTGTAAGCCTGAAGATTCTAGAGAAAGACTGAGAAAGCAAGGTCTTAGAAGCGGGCAGTGGAATAGAATGAATGGATAAACTTTAAAAGAATATGTCTTTCTCTAAAATCCAGGGAAAGGAGAGTAATCATGCAGTGATGTGTGAGGTATGCAGGTAGCAGGAATCATTTGGGCATTTCAAGGTCTTGGGTCAGATGTCCATAGCTGCTTGCAAAGATCCAAGGCTTTTAACACAGATGTGTGAAACAAAAAAAATCTGAGGTTCTGCTTTGTGACCTCCTGGAATCTCATGTCCACTGTCCCCCTCCAGGCTGGTTCTCTCTCACCTGGAAAGCTCCATCTGAGGATCTCTTCCTCCTTCATCCACGGTTCTTGCCCCTGCTCCAACCTGGAGATCACAGCTGGTTTGGTGACTTGACAGCCTGTTCATAAGAAATAGTTACAAGATTTATTCTGAGCCACCTGGGCCATCCAAGGAAGCAGAAGGCTCAGGCTGCCTAATGAACATTTACATCTCAGCCAAAGAATAGCTATTTCACTTGGGAGGAAAATTCACAAATAATCCAGGTGAGATGAGAACAAGACTTACTGATGGTTGAAACCCAAGGCCAAACATTTTTAGTACTTAACAGGGTCTTATGTAACTGAGAAAAGAAAGGAGCTCAGACATAAGCGGCGGGCAGGGGGGAAACAGGAGGCCTTCCTCACCCACAGAGACCAGGTGGCTGTAGTTCTCCAGCATCACATCCCGGTACAGGGTCCTCTGCGTAGGGTCCAGCTGCTGCCACTCCTTACGGGTGAAGCCCACAGCCACGTCTCTGAATGATAACGACCCCTGGAACAGCACACTCCTGATTAATCTGGAGTGCTCAGCACAGAGTATTATGGCAAAGGTGTAGAGGAGATGGATCTTACCACCTTCGGAGGTCAGGTTTTCCCATGTTAAGTTATATAGGAAGCTTAGCATGCCCCTAACTTTGTACGACATTTTGTGGGAGAGAAAAAAAAAGATCATTAGAAAATATCTCACTTCTGGATCTCTGTTCATCCATTCATCCATCCATCCATCCATTCAGTGAACAAGCATCTACGGAAGACCAGGTATGTCACTGGTGTTCTGCATGGTGCTTGAGGTTGAAAGCTCAATGCCACATTGCTTCTGTTCTAAGGCATTTGTAGTCTGGTGGAGTGAGATGAATGTAAGAGACTGCTGTGTGGTAACAGTACACTGAAGGCTATGATGGAAGTACATTTAAGTACAGAACAGACACAAAGAAGACAGCAGTCAAATTCAACATCCTGATGTCAAGTTAAGCTTCATTGGAGGTCACATGTGAGCAGAATCATGAAAAATAAATTGTGTTCTGATGTTGGAAGGATATTCCTATCAAGAGGCATGGCCTGAGCAAAGGCAAGGAAAATCTGGTAGGAACTGCAAATATATGACAGTCGGGAATGACAGTATAGAGTATAAGGGGGATGTGTGTGTGTGTGTGTGTGTGTGTGTGTGTGTGTGTGTGTGTGAGTGAGAGAGAGAGAGAGGGGGAGAGGTCAGATCATAGGACAAACAAAGGGTTTTTCATACATGCAATGGGGACTCCATCACAGTATTTAAGAAGGGGAGCTACCAAAGACAAACTGATGTGGAAGATCACTGCATCACTGAGGTGGGAATCACTGGGAGGGAGAGAATGAATAAAATTCGGGTACAATTATAGGGAATTCCCTGGCAGCCCAGTGGTTAGGAGTCCGTGTTTCCACTGCAGGGGGCACGGGTTGGGGAACTAAGATCCTGCAAGTCACATGGTGCAGCCAAAAAAATAATAATAATAAAAATAAAGTTCGGGTACAATTATAATCATCAACATGTGATATGGTCAAAATTAAGGTGGCAACAACAGGAAAGCAGAGAAAGGATTCCACGTACACAGAACAGGGCTTGGCTCCCCTTCCCTTTCACCCTCCTCTTCTCTCTCTCTGAATGAATTAAGGACCAAAATTACAATTTTAATTTATACTGAGTATAATATATATATATATAATGTTAGTGTGTAAATCATTTTAAATATTGGTTTAGAAGTTAAAAGGCAAAAGTATAAGAATAATTATCTCAGATTTGTTAATGGAAACAATATAAAAGGAAGTAAAATCTGTCATAACAAAGTGGAGGGGGGAGTAAAGTGTAGAGATTCTGTATGCGATTGAAGTTAAGTTGTTATCAGGTTAAAATAGACTGTTAACACTATTAAATATTCAATGCAAGCCTCATGGTAACCACAACAAAATCTACAGTAGGTACACAAAAATAAAGAGAAAAAAATCAGAGTATATCACTAACAAAACTATCCTCAAACCACAACAAAGAGAGGAAGAGACGAACAAGAGAACTACAAAACAGAAAACAATTAGCAAAATGGCAATAGTAAGTCCTTACCTATCAATAATTACTTTAAATATAAGTGAACTAAACTCCTCAAATTAAAACACATACTGTGGCCAAATGGATAAAAAAGCAAGACCCAACAATTTTCTGTCCACAAGAGACTCACTTTAGATATAAGGGCACATATTGGGTGAAGGGATGGAGAAAGATAGTCCATGCAGATGGTAATCAAAAGAAAGCAGGTCTGGCTATACTTACATCACACAAAATAGACTTTAAGTCAAAAACTATCACAAGAGACAAAGAAAGTCATATAATTATAAAAGGTTCCATTCAACAGGAAGATGTAACAATTATATATGCACAGACCATCAAAGCACCTAAATATGTGAAGAAACATGGACAAATCAGAAGAGAGAAATAGACAGCAATACAATAATAGTAGCAGACTTAAATACTCCATTCTTATCCAAACAGAAATCCAACATGGAAAGAGCAGAACTGAACAACACTATAGACCAAATAGCCCTAGAAGATATATACAGAACATTCTACCCAACAGCAGCATAATACTCATTCTTCTCAAGAGCACACAGAACATTCTCCAGGATAGATCATATGTTAGGACATAAAAGCAAATCTTAACAAATTTAAGAAGACTGAAATTATTCACAAAGCTAGAAATCAATAATAGTAATAAAAATGGGGGAAATTTTAAATACATGGAAATTAAATAACCACACTCTTAAACACCATTGGGTCAAAGAAGAAATCAAAAAGGAAATTAGAAAATATCTCAAGACAAATGAAAATGAAAACATACCAAACCAAAACTTAGGAGACGTAGCAAAAGCAGTACTAAGAGGCAAGTTTATAGCAATAAACACCTACTTTTAAAAATAAGATACCAAATAAACAACCTAACTTTGCACCTTTAGAAAAAGAACAAACTAAGCCCAAATCAGCAGGGTTTTTTGAAAAGATAAAATTGAGAAACCCTTAGCTAGACTAAGGGGAAAAAAAGAGAAGACTGGAATATATAAAATCAGAAATGAAAGAGGAGTCATTACAACTCATGCCACAGAAATAAAAAGGATCATAAGGACTATGATAAACAATTATATACCAACAAATTGGACAACCTAGAAGAAATGGATACATTTCTAAAAAAAAAAATACAACCTACTAATACTGAATCAAGAATAGAAAGCCTGAGCAGACCAGTAACAAATAAGAGAATGAAGAAGTAACCAAAAAACTGTCAAACTGTCAACAAAGAAAAGCCCAGGAACTTTATGAGTGAATTCTACCAAAAATTCAAAGAAGAATTAGTACCAATCTTTCTTAAACTCTTCCAAAAAACAGAAGAGGGAATCCTTCCAAACTCATTCTATGAGGCCAGCATCACCCTGATACCAAAACCAGACCAAGACACCACAAGAAACCTCAGGCCAATATCCCTGATAAACACAGATGCAGAAATCCTCAACAAAAGACTAACACATCAAATTCAACAGCACATTAAAAGAATCATAAACCATGACCAAGTAGGATTTATCCCTGGGATGCAAGGATGGTTCAACATATGAAAACCAATCACTGTGATTCACTACATTAACAGAATGAAGGATAAAAATCACATAATCATCTCAACAGATGCATAAAAAGCATTTGACAAAATTCAACACCGTTTTATGATAAAAACTCTCAACAAATTAGGTATAGAAGGAACTTACCTCAACACAATAAAGGCCATTTAGAAAAGCCCACAGCTAACACCATACTCAATGGTGAAAAGCTGAAAGCTTTCCCTCTAAGTTCTGGAACAGGGCAAGGATGCCCAGTCTTGCCTCTCCTATTCAACACAGTACTGGAAGTCCAGCCAGAGCAATTAGGCAAGAAAAAGAAATAAAAGGCATCCACATCAGAAATGAGGAAATAAATGTATCTCTGTTTGCAGATGATGTTATCTTAGTGCAGGGTATCAAAGAGATGTCTACATTCCCATTTCATTGCAGCATTAGTCACAATAACCAAGAGATGGAAACAGCCCAAGTATCCATCAGTGGGTGAATGGATAAAGAAAATGTGGTATATATATACAATGAAATATTATTCAGCCATGAGAAAGAAAATCCCACCATTTGTGACAACATAAATGGACCTGAAGGACATTATGCTAAGTGAAATAAGCTGGACAAAGAAGGACAAATATCGCAATGATCTCACTCTTATGAGGAATCCAAAATAGTCAAATTCATAGAATTAAAGAGTAGTATGGTGGTTACCAGGGGCTGGGAGGAGGGGGAAATTGGGAGGTTGGTCAAAGGATTCAAAGTTTCAGATATGGAAGATGAGAAACTTCTGGAGATCTACTGTGCAGCATCATACCTGTGTTTAACAATACTGTATTGTATACCTAAAAATTTGCTAAGAGGATAGATCTTATGTTAAATGCTCCTACCTCAAAAGAAAAAAGTTATAAAGGTGGGGGGAGGGGAATTTTTGGAGGCAATGGATAAGTTTATGGCCTTAACTGTGGTGATGGTTTCATGGGTGTACACTTATCTGTAAACTCATCAAATTGTGTACATTAAATATGTACAGATTGAATGTCAATCATACCTCAAAGTGGTTTAAAAAAATAAAAATTTCTAGTAGTCACTTTTAAACAGTAAAAAAAAAAAAAAAGAATTTTAATCTCTCTTTAACCTAATCTATCCAAAATATAATTCCAACATATCATAATTATTTTAAAATCACTGATATAGTTTTCATTCTTTTTTTAATCATATCACATCTTCAAAACCTGGTGTGTATTTTCCACTTAAGGTACATCTCAATTCAGACACTATTTTCAATTTCACTTTGGTGAAATGTAGTCCTATCAAAACAAAGTTGTGTTTCCTGAAAAAATATTTACTCTGATTCAGTTTTTAAATTTAAATGTAATTTAAAAATTCAGAACCACAGTCACATTAACCACACTTTGGATGCTCAGTATCTACCTGTGGCTAGTGGCTACCGTGATGGACAACGCATGTCTAGAACACATCAATACTACTGGATTCCTTTGCTGGGAATTTGCTATTGGTAGATAAAACCACAGTTTAATCATTAAGGGCCCAGTTCTATGTCTGTCTGTCTGCCTGCATTCAGATCCCAACTCCATCGCCTAATGGATTTTAACATCTCTAGCCTCAGTTTGTTCATCTGTAAAATGAGGGAAGGAGTTAATGGTAATATCTATCTCACAGGTTTATTCATGAAACAATATACGAAAAACACAGAGACCGGCACATAAGTGCTCAACAGATAGTTTTATAAGTTTTATTGTCATTATCTTTATCACACACAGCCATAACAGGGAGAAGCTCCCAGTGAGACTTGGTTTCCTACAAAACAATAGTTTCCCCCAGAAGACACCAAATGAAACCTCCAGCTTCACATACAGGTCTGACAGCCTCATGTTGCAGTCAGCTCTCTCCTCTGAGAAGGCTGTGGAGTCACCACCTGGTTTTCAACCTCTCAGATTGGTCCTGTCCCCAGATGTTCCTGGTATCAGATATCCAGACAGTCCTAGCTTTATTAAGCACAGACACTCCCATCAAGACAGGTCCCTACACCTGAAACTAACACAACACTGTAAGTCAACTATACTTCAATTTAAAAATTTTTTAAAAAGCACCTGTAGATAGAGCATTCTGCAGCAAAAAAGACAGGTCCCTGAGCTCAAAACCAACACCCTGTGAATGCTTGCCTTCCTGGAGTGGACAGCTGCAATGTTTATCCACCAGGTCTCATCTTCCTCTGGGACTAACATCCTCCCTCCTCCCCACGCCAAGCATATGGTGCTCCTGGGAGCGCCCCTCTGCAGACCCAGCCCCTCAGCCCTTGAACTAAGCTGGACCAATCCCAATCTTTCCCAAAGATCTTTCAAACTGGCCCTATGAAAGGAGACTTGGTCCCATTCTGCGGCAGAACTTGTCAATGTGAGATGTGAGAGCTGATGGCCACCTTATTTCCGGCCATACGGATGAAGTCCGCATGAGAAAAGGAGTCACAGAAACAGGGACAAGGGAACAAGAGAGACACCTGGTGAGATCTGGGTCCCTGGGCGGAACTCTCCCAGTCCCAGCTGCACGCCTGCTCTTCCCAGTTTGGGGTGCTGCCTAGATTTTTGTCTTTGTCCTCAACTAGCTCTAGCTGGGTTTCGGGCTCTTGTAACTTCCAGGATTCTGACCAGTGCACTTCACATTCATGCAACCCTAGAGCCCGGGGTAAAGAGGGAGGCCCTTTAGGAACAGAGGTATTTGAGAATAACCGGCTGACAGAACACAATGATATTATGATGTCTGAAGAAAGATAATGACCACCAGTGAGAAAGGATGCAAGGGAGGTCAAGGGCAATGGGTGAGGTCTAAGTCACGGAGAGAGAAGGAGGCAGGCGAGCTCGCACAATCTTCCCTCCTGCCCCTGCCAAAGACGGAAGCTTCGAGCTGTTTAAGCTCCATCTGTGTCAAAAATTATTATGAACAGCAGTTTGAAGAACATGCCACTCACTCGTTCCTCTAGATCATGCAGTGTTTTATCTAGGTCAGTGTGAACCGTAACACAGCTGTTTATGCAGACCTAAGTGTTTGGATTCCTCCAACAACTGTAATCACAGATTTCTGCACTGGCACAATATCCACTCTTTATACTGGAAAAAAAAAAAAGTCACAGGAGATCTGCTGTTGTGTTTATTTGAATGTTGCTATTATTGAGGAATCTGCCTGCTATATCTCACATACGGAGACCCATCACATAAATGTCTAAATATCCTAAAAAGCTTTATTTCCCCTGAGAAGGTGATATGCTTGTCCCAGACAACACAAGTCATATATGGGATGGAATCTGTCTTTTTAAAGTGCCAGGCATGTCAGGCATAAATTTAGAGGGCAGCTAATAAACCCCAACAGCCTCTGTACTGCCTGTCCCATGGCCTTGATCGTCCACTCTCTTCCTATTTTCACGGACCCTGATTTCTGTTTGCATTGTGTTTGATTGGATTAATTCTTACAAGCATCCTGAAATCCATGGTAAAACAAAAAGCGCAGTTGAAAGAAATGCCACACTCACCTGGCACATGGTCCTTCCTTGCTGGTCTGGGAAAAGCAGACACCTGTGGAGGCAGAGATTGGGGTGGGGGGAGAAGAGGACATGAGAGGCCAAGCTTGCCTCCAGCCTCAGAATCAACTGCTCTAACACCCCAGGCACGGGGTGGCATGGGGGCTCCTCCCAAGAACCCCGTTTATCAGAGCAAAGCCCTCACCTTGGAATGTGATGGGGACCCAACTTTAAGGCTTGAACCTGAATTATTTTTCTACTTAATGAATACACATCCCTGTGTCGCAGTAATCAGTGTGCAATTTACTACCCTCCCCTGCCACTACCCAGAAATTTAATTAATAGAAATTTATTCTGAAGAAACAGTCATGAGTTCGGGCAAAGATTTAGCGGCCAAGATATTTATTACAATCTGGTAAAACTCTGAAAAAACAGAAATAACTAAATATCCAACTATAGAGGATGAGTTAAATGAATATACCACAACCAAAGGGAAATAAACATCATATAGCTAATAAAAATAAAACCAAAGAAGACAATTTATTGATCGTATACTGGCAACTGAAAAAGGTGGCTGAAAATTATTTGATCTCACACACACACACACACACACACACACTCACACAGAATAGTCTCTGAAATGATGTAAGACAAAATGCAAGTAGTAGTTAGCTTTGCATAGTTGGATAATGCCCAATTTTACATTTTTTTCTTTGTACTTAGATGAATTTTCTAAGCTCTTCTATGACAAATGGGCATTTCATATATGATCATGCCTTTAAAATGATCATTTTAAAAATATCTGTAGCCTACTAATCTTCTAACCCAAAGCTTCTATCACCATTCCTGCCCCTGGTGTTGAGGAAATTCACAGGAAAATATAAAAATGGGTTCTAGAAGGCGGAGTCCATTCAGTGGCACTTAGCTAAGGCAACTGGAGGTCGATTAACCTGGGGCGCTCAGTTCTATCCGTGGATCCTGCTAAGTTTTGTTTGCTTCTCCTCTCGTAGCTGTAGTTTCTCGACAGTAAATTTTATTATTAAGACCTGTTCTGGGCTGAACTGTGCTGATCTCTGCCCAGGAAGTGGTCCCGGTCTGGCTCTGCCACTTACCAAATATGGGACAAGATCTGATGACTTCTCCTGAGCCCTCCTCCTCCTTTCCTCATTTTCCCAGGGAACAGGAACACGAAGGTTCAGGAGCAAATTTACTGTGGCTGGAAGCATCAACTGGACCCCACACCTATCTCTCCTGAATAGACACGAGGTTGGTCCTAGGTAAGTTCCTACTCAGGATAGAGACACACTGGAGTTTGATCCAAGAATTCTGCAGAGACACTAAAACTCTAGAATTACAGAAACTCCATAAAGAATTCTGAGGGTGTCTTTTTTTAAAAATTGGAGGCTACCTAAGTGCTTAAAAATAAGAGATTGGTTAATAAATTATGATACAATTAAAGCATGCCAAGCTATGAATCAACTTAAAATATTATAAATATTTGACATGGAATGATCTTCCAACAATACCAGCAAGTGGAAAAAGCAGGATACATAGCATATGATTCACAGATGCGTAACAGGAGAATGGATGGGATTTTTTCCCACGTGCCTGGAAATTTTAGCTAAATCCCAAACACCCCAAATTCTAAGGAGGAGCTTCCAGACACACCCTAACAGATTCCTTCCTTTGGGGGAGGGAAATTATCGAAGGAGAGCTGTCTATTGAGGGAGTGTACCGTGGGGTTTGCCTCCTGTCCTAGTTGGGGATTGCTCCCCTTGCAAGCCAAGAGGGGGTGTGCTCCAAGAAAACTGTTCATGGGTTCTGGAGGGAGCCTGGAAAAAGGGAGAACTACACCCCCAGGCTGGCGTATGTCCAGCTGCAGAAACTCCCCAGAGGGGGGCTCCTTTGAATGTTTAGGGCATGCAGGAACCCAGAAACAGGAGCCAGCTTTCCAGCTGAAGAATTCAGAAGTCAGAGGCTCCCCACGGCAGCCAGGGGAGGGGAGGGCACAGGGGCGGAAGCCACCTGCACGGCCTGCGTTTGCTGGATCAAGGATGGGAGGGTTCCCGGGGGAGCCAAGTGGATGGTGGGGAAGCTAAGTGGGCTTGAGCCCTACTGCAGGGACGCTGATGAAGCAGGCTGCTGGCAGGGTGAAGAGAGCCGGTCCTGAGGGGCAGGACCACTGAGCCAAGAGCATGGAGGTCTTCAGAGAGCCACTGCTGGTGTCCCAGGCTGGGCACCCCAACAAAGGGCCATCACGTGGCCTCCTGCGGAGTGGAGGGCAGCCAGCACTAGGCAGGTGAGAGCTACAAATAACACCAAGCAGGGGAAAATTTGAGCTATTTTTTCTTCTACTCTCCCCTCCTCATACCCTGACCCTGGAGGAGAAAGAAGGGAATCCAATGAGAAGGAAGAATTGAGGAGCAGAGACAGAACAGATCACATGCCCTTCCCATGGGGAGGTCCCAGACCTCTGGCTCCACACGGGGGAGGGAGAAGCTGGAAACTGGACATGAGAGTAAGATGTTCACAGACAGTTGGCAACTGAGGGGGGCCTATTCCATTATAACCTGAAGTGACCCAACAGCTATGGGGTTCCCTGAGATAGCATCCCGGAGGGGAAGTACAATGGTTGAATTGTGTTCCCCCAAAAGCTATGTCGGAGTTTTAGCCCCCAGAACCTCAGAACATGACCTTACTTAGGAAGAGGGTCTTTGTAGATGATCGAGTTAAAATGAGGTCACTGGGGTGGATCTTAACGCAATATGGCTGTGTCCTTATGAAAAGGGGAAATTTGGACACACAGACACAGAGAGAAGTTCATGCGAAGAGGGAGACAGAGGTCAGGGTGATGCAGCAGAAACCACGGATCGCCAGCAGAGCTCCAGAAGCTCGGGGAGAGGCCTGGAGCAGGTCCTCCCTCATGGCCTCAGAAGGAACCAACCCTGCCCACACCCTGATCTCAGACTTCCAGCCTCCTGAACTGTGTGAGATTCAATTTCTGTTGTGTAAGCCACTCAGTCTGTGGTACTTGTGATGGCGGCCCCAGGAAGCTAATACAGGAAGGCGGGCCCAACAGCGTGGGTCAAAAACAGTGGTCTGTGACCCTCTACTCCATTTCCTGCTTCGTCGTCATGGAATGGGTATTCATAAACATGTAAAGAAAAAAATTCTATAGAAAACACGCAAAATGTTAGCAATGGTTACCTTCACACGGTAGGATTTGTTTTTCACATTTTCTAATTTTTTCAACAGTAAACGTGATCATTGTTTAATACTTAAGTATGGCATAAAAATATACATATATCATCTTACTGGGTTCTCTCTCCATGACCTCCTATCAGAGTCCTGCCCCTGGAGGAGAGGAAATCCATGAGAAGGTCTGAAGGGGTGGAGGGTGGGGAGGGGCGGGGCTTAGCGATGAGGGCCCCGCCCAGCCTCCTCCGGACAGGAGCCCTGGGGGCTAGTGCTGGCTCGGCCTCTAGTAAGCTGGGTGGCTCTGAACACCTCTCTCACGCCCATTTTCTTTCGTCTTTAACAGGAGAAGGAAAAACGAAATACTCTTAGGTTAAGAAAGCAACGTCTGAGCCTTGACTCAACTAGAAGGGGGGGTGGGGTTACAGGTCACCAGAAGTCAGGTGCGGAGGTGACAGTGGGATGGGAGGAGCTACACATCTAGCTGGATGGACAGCAGAGAATGAGAGTAAACGCGAATGAGTGGAGAGAAATTGGTGGTTGGGGGGGTCACCCTCAGAGCCATGGGGGTCCCTTCCCTGCTAGTTCATGCTTCTCACACCCTAAAGGAGAACCCCCCTCTCCTCCTACCAGACCTTCCCCTAAATCAAGTCCTAGATGATCCCCTAAGGCAATGACATCACCCAAATTCTGCCTGCAAGCGGGTCCTGGGCTGTTGTAGGGGCACTTTTCGGGGGGCTGCCCCAGATTGTGAGCCTCCAACTTCAGCCCTAAGCTATGGAGCGGGATGAGAGAGGGACCCCTCTTGCCAAGGAGATGGCTGCTCCCCGGGTCACCTTCCTTACGAGAATTTTTCTATTCTGGGACGCCTGGGATTTGCGGACTGGGACCTATTCCGATCGCCACAGCTCTGCTCTCCTGCTGAGGACTTACCGTCAGCTGGAGGCTCAGCTCCGGCCTCCGAGACTCTGCAGGTAGAAGCGGGTAGAAAGAAGCTTGAATATGCAGACAGGACAGAGCCGCCCTGGCTACAGTCCGATTCTAAGCCTTTGCAAAGACACTAAGAAAACCTGAAAATAAATAGACGACATGATGAGACTCAGGTCAGAATATCAGCAGGACACTTTACCTCTGAGTTGGAAATGGATGGGGGGCAGGGGGGAGTCTGGAAGAGCGAAAACCCAAGAAGGAACCAGTGCATCGTCTCTGGCTTTGAAGACAGACGTTGAGTGTGAGAAGATGCTGAGACAGGCCCTCAGCCGACAGCGGGCAGGGACGCAGGGGCCTCCGACCTAAACCGCCAGAAACTCACTCCGCCTGACCCCGAACTCCTGGAGTGGACTCTCCCTCGGAGCCCCGGAGAAGAGGCCGCCCCGTCCAGTGCCTTGATTTTGGCCTTGGAGACCTGAGCAGAGAGTGTGGCCATCCCACCGGGACTTCTGGCCTCCGAGCTGTGAGCTGCTTTAAACCACTAAATGTGTGGTGATTTGTTTGTTATACAGATATAGAGGACGAACACAGACAGGGCGGAGCTGGAGACCACGTGGAGACTCCCTGGGTAGTGAAGGCCTACAGGAGGGGCGTGGCTGCCATTGCTGGAAACGCGGGAAGCCCCATCCTTCCAGAAATTTCTCTCCTGAGGAACAAAAGCCCTGTGTTGCTGGGGGAAGGTTAGCAAAACCCTGTTGCTCCCAGAGCACTGGTAAGATCCACCGCATGTGGCAGGAAAAAGAAACAAACAAACAAACAAACACACTATCCCCATGGGAGAGGGGCAGACATAGGTCCTGGGCTCAGACTTTTAGAGCCGCCAACCTCGCGGGGACGGGCAGCATCCCCAAGGCCCCAGGGCCCTCCTGAGACTGAGACACAAAGAGCACCCTGCCCCTCCTCCAGCAGGCCAGCCAGCACCGAGGAGCAGGCGGGAGTGCCAGCAGGAGGAGAGTCAAGGGGCGCGGGGTGGGGGGGAAGCCGGCCGCGGAGGGGGACCCAGCAACCAGCCGGCTCCAAGCACAGAGCCACGCCAGCCGAGGCCGACGGTAACCATAGAGACAACAAATGCCAGCCTTGCGCAACTCGCAACTGCTGACCAGTCTTGTCGCAACCAAACTCCTGCCCTCCCAGCTCCGCACACTGAAACGGCCCAGCAGAAGTCTCCCACACACAATGCGCGGCATTCATTTTAAAAATTCGGAGACAGACAAAAAACAAGAAAGAATGACCCACTGGAAGGAGACAAAGCAATGACCAGAAGTCAACTAGATCTTAGGTCCGTGTCCCCAGCAAATGTACACGATGCATATGCAGCTCAAATGCACTTGAACACTGACGCGATGCAACAAGGAGAAACTGACAAATCGTCAATCACAGCAAAAAGAGTTTAGTATATACTTTTAGAAACGAAGATCTAAGATACAAAAAAAAAATAGTAAGAATATATAAGATGTGAATAACAATTTAAAAGCTTGACCTATTGGATCAGACAGAAGAATGAACTCAATAGTTAGAGAATATACACTTTTTAAAGTGCATCTGATATAGTTATAAAATTGACAAGCTAAAAAATAAACCTCAACAAATCTTTTAAAAATCAATACTGCATAGATGCCACTCTCTAAACCAAAAAGTAATAAAATCAGAAAATAAAAAGAATGCAAAAATACTTACAACGACTACAAAAATACTACATACCAAAATTGGTGGATATTTACAAACACATACTTAAAGGAAAATTATAGCCCTAAGATAGGCATTAAATTAAAACTGGAAATTAATGACATTCAATGCAGGAGGCTAGCACAGAAAAAGAGAATAAACTCAAAAGACATTAAAAAAAAAGACAAGTATGAGAAGAAATTTTAAAAGAATAAAAGAAATTATTAAGCAGATTGTTTTTAAAATCCTGCCACAAATGTATTACCTGAATCTAATCATGATGTAACACCAGACAAACCTAAATTGAGGAACATTCTATAATAACTGTCCTGTATTCTTCAATAACATCAATGTTATTAAATACAATGAAAGATTGGGAAACTGTTCCAGAAACTAAACTAAAGAGAAACTAAAGAGATGTGGGGGGGAATGCAATGCATGATCCTGGATTTTCTTTAGCTAGAAAAATTATTATTGAGACAGCTAGTAAAATCTGACTAAGATCCATGGGTTAGACAATGGTATTGCATCGACGTTAATCTCCTGATTTTGATCCTTATACTGTGGTTGTGTGACAGAATGCTATTGTTTTTGGGAAATGCACATTGAAGTATTTACACACACACATATATGTATAGAGGGGGAGGAAAAGCAGGATAAAGCTAACTGTATTAGCAATGAGCCGAAGATGGCCCCTGGGTGGTTTATTTCTTCACAGCAGACTGAGACCAATAGCTCAAAAGACTAGCAGCCCCAAACTCAAATGTCAACACATGTGAATGTTTTAAACACAGTCCAAATATCAGCACATTTTTAGTCATTTAGAAGCTGCATGCTTTACCCACCCTGTGAAACCACACCCAGTTTCTGATAGCTATAAACCATGTGGCTATAAAGACCCCAAGTGGCTCTGACCCAGAGATACCCCCGGGGTTCCCTCGTCCTCCTCTCTTCTGGGAAGTGGCCCCTGGGCCCCAGCCTCTAGGTGGGCTCATGCTGCAAGAGGCCCCTTTCTCCCTCATGCATGCGTAAATAATCTTTGTATGTGTTCCTGCCACTTCATGTTTACATCTTTTCCTTAACTGGCCCTGAAATCCTTCCAATTCCTGGAACCCCCTGTACAAATGTGGTAAAATGTTAGTATTTGGGGAATTTAGATGAAAGGTATTTAGAAATTCTTTGCACCATTCTACTATTATGAGTTTTCTGTAATTCTGAAATTGTGCCCAAAATGAAAAATTAAAAAGAAAAAACTAAATTCAATTCTTGGAAAGGATTTATTACAACTAATAAAATAGTTGTTTTGTATTTTAAACTAATGAAATAGACTAACTTCAGGCAGGACTGATCAAGAAAACAAGAAAAGGCAAAAAAGAAACAATTTTTGGACATGAAAAAGGAGACAATTACAGATATACTGGAGTTTTCTTTTAATTATGAGACTATTATAAATAATGCCATTAAGTTGAAATTAAATTGGACAACTTTCCAGAAAAATATAAATTAATCAAATTAACAAAGCAACAGAAAACCAAATAAACTACAGAACATTAAGTGAAATGGATCCATACTCAAAAATATACCCATCAAAGAAACATTAGGTCCAATCAAATTCCATTCAAGATTTTTGCAATGTGCACAAGGCAAAATGGATTTGTATCTAGACAATACACTAAAAATAAATAAGAAAAAAATCTAAAAGAAATATAGGCAAAAGTGATGAATATACAACACAAGCGTATATATTGCTTGTGGCGACATTCATATTTGTAAGTAAATAAAAACATGAAAGGATACATAGCAATTTCAGAAGTTACCTCTGAGTGAGAAGAAGGAAAATGCAATAGGCAGGATGCAAAAAGCCTTCAAGTATTTATGCGGTTTTAGTTCTTCAGAAAATTTGAAGCAAATAAACCTTTAACATTTGCTCAATCTAGATGATAAGCACAAAGGTTTCTTTCTTTTTCTACTTTGCATGCTGCATTTGAGATATTTCCTAATATAACTAATTATAAATAGTAGAAAATATATATATATATATATATATATATATAGAACTATGGATTGCAGTAGGGGAAACTCCTTCAATAAAACCCAAGTTCAAGGCATAATGGAAAAACCTGATACATTTGACCTTATCAAGATTTAAAACTATAGTACCGGTTTCAGTTTTCCCCACAGCTCAAATCTGTGCCAACTTGAACAAAAAAGAATCAAAGAAAGACAAATCCTCCATCATTTCTGCATCACTTCCCACCCTCACGTTGCTCTCTTTCTTCACCAACTGCCTTAAAAGAACAGACTACACTGAACTTTCTCTGTCTGCAAACAGATGCGCTCACACTACCCCACCTTCACTCCCGAGACCCGGCGCTGCTACGGCTCCACAAATCTTAGATACGACGCCTCTACTCTTCTCTCACTACCTTATTCAGCCGCTCATACATTCCGACCAAAAAACAAGTGTAACCGCGCCACTGCCTTGCTTAAAACACTTCAGGCACCAACAGGACCCAGTCCACACCCCTTAAGCTAGCTTGATCTGCTCCCTCACCACCTCAAGGCTCCTCCAGAGCGCGGAACCCAGCCGTACCCCCTCGGTTTAAGCCTCTTACCTTTGCATATGCGGTTCCCTCCACTTGGAATACCCTTTTGCCCCCTTCCACCTACGCAGACCCTATTTAAGTCTGATCTTTAGCCCCGCCTCCCCCAGTAGGAACCTCCCTCCCTCCCAGGATGTCCATTCATCCAGTAGAGATAACTACCACGGCACCCACACCCTGAGGGCCCTCATCTGTTCACAGGAGTGACATCTCCATAGGATCCCAGCCACGGATGGGACCCGGTGCTTCCCAAGGGCCTGACCCAGACACTCTAAAGGCTTGTCAGATGAATACTGACACTGTAGACCCCTGAAATAACAATCGTTTCACAAACTTCCTTAATTGCCCTCATAGCTCAGAGCCTACCCTTGGCTGGATGTAGGGTCCGCAGGAGTGAGGGAGGGTCGGAGAGAAGGGGGGCCTTTCCTCAGCAGTTCCCTCCTCACCCACAGGAGGTCTGGACGCCTGAGTGGAGTTCAGGGACCTGGGTGGGCAGAGAAGCTCCAGGTCAAAGGTCAGAAACAAATCCACCGTCGGGAAAAAGCGGTGACCATTCGCGGGAGAGCTAGTCCCCCGCTCCTTGAGGCCAAGGCTATCACTGGGTACCCTGCGGTAGCTCCCTGTGGATGGTGGGCTCGGAAGAGGCTGAGCTGTGGGAGGTCAGAGAAGCAGTGAGACCTAGTCAGCCTGTGGCCCCCAGCCCACACCAGACAGAAACCCTGACCCTCCGCAGAAGACGTCAGACGGAGCCGCCCACCCGGACCCCCCCGGCCCCCCCGCACAGAGCACCCCCCTCCTAGCGGCCCGCCTGGCTATACAGCCGTGGATTCCGCCACACGTGCCCTCCCTACAGCCGGGAGCCGAGGGAACCACCAGTCCGAGGTGCCGCGGAGACCTCAGAACCGGCCAGATCCGAGGTGCTGGACGCCGTAAGACCAGCCTGGGGTCCGGAAGTGCGCAGATCACACTCGGACACCCCTGCACTGCGTAGGCGCCCCTGGACTGGGGTGGAACTACAACTCCCGGCAGCCTCCGCGGCAAGGCACTTCCGGTCAGCCAGAGGCGCTTCCGGCCACGGAGGGGCTGGCGTGGGCGGGCACGCGTGGCGACGTGGATTGGGAAGGAGGCGTGTCTCTTGGCAGCCCCGATGGACCTGCGGGCTGGCCATGAACACACCATCTTCACGGTGTTGCCGGGCCGGCAGTGACCCTGGTGGTTTCCTGCCGCATCTGATCGGATCCGTTCCATCCCGGCGCCATTTTGAGGGACAGGTTATGGGCTCCCCAGTCTTCAAAGTCCAACCTGGTCCTAGCTGTAGGCCTTGTCCCAGAAAGTCTGCTCTCTGAGGAGCTCCATGTCGGATGTGTTATTCTGTAAAAAATGCCTGCCCTTCAGCCCTCATGACAATCCCCGAAATAGGTACTGTTAGCCCCGTTTGGGGGTAGAGGAATCAGAAGCAGCCTTTCTCAATATTTTTACTCTGGAGGCACCCTTGAAATAATTCTCAGGTCTCAGGGAACACTTGCCTAAGTATTATGTCTGCAGCTCATGATAGAATATGGCGATATATATATGCATACACACATATGAGATGCCGAATATATGAACTGGACAGTGGCCAGACCACATATAAAAGCGGAACTGTGGGGACTTCACTGGCGGTCCAGTGGTTAAGACTCCAAGCTTCCGATGCAGGAGGCGGGGGTTCCATCCCTGGTGGAGGAACTAACATCCCACATACCGCGAGGCAAAAAAATAATAATTAACACCAGAATTCTGACCTACCACCTCCGTTAGCTACCCAAGAAACCAACCCCCTTACCTACAGTAAAAAGCCCAGGAAGCCAGACCACTATCTCTAGTCACATTCCAGGAAGCTAAACAGTGACTTTTATAGCAGTTGGCTCCAAATGACCAGGACTGGATCAATAACTGACAGCTTCCCTGGTTTTTGTACCTGCTTCTAATTAGGACCAACCAAAGAAAGTAAAACATGCTCCCCTAACCAAGCTCATAGGATGCCCTGCATCTAAGCCAGCCTTCAGCTTCCCCATACCAAGAACCTCCAAAGAGGGCATACCAGATATCTTCCTTTTTCCACTGTAAAGCTCTTGCATTCCTCTGCCTGTCTTTGAGTCTCTACTGAAACAAGTGACAGTGACTGTCTCATTTGCTCTAACAAGCTCTGAATAAATAGCCTTGCCTGTTTTCATTTGGTTGGTCTTCATTTAGTTTCAAAGATACAGTTAATGGTAAATATTTTTCTGTAGTTTCTGCTTATTTTGACTAGCTACTGTATTGTGTGGCTTTCCTCTCATTCTTTCCTCTCATTATTTGCTATTAAAATTTATTATTCAAAATTCACTAAGTGAAGGTAACAGGAATTTAAACTTAAAATGATGCTTTTCAGATTATCAGTGCAACACGAAGAAGAACTTTCGGATTCCTAGAGCTGTTGAAAAGTGTAATGGGTTTCAAGTGGAGGGTCAGAGGTTATTGGAAGAAAATTTTCCTTTGTGATTGTATAGATCTGTGCTGTTCAATACAGTAGCCACTAACTACATGTGACTATTGAGTACTTGAAAGGTGGCTAGTCCAAATTAAGATGTGCATTACAGGGAGATCAGTTCGGTGCTTTGTGATGACCTAGAGGGATGGGATAGGGAGGCTCAAGAGGAAGGGAATATGGGGATATATGTATACATATGGCTGATTCACTTTGTTGAACAGCAGAAACTAACACAACATTGTAAAGCATTTATACTCCAGTAAAGACGGGGGGGGGGGGGACCCGAACGAACTTTTTGGCCAACCCAATACATGTAATAGCAAAAAAATAATAATAAGATGTGCTTTAATTGTAAAATACCCTGAATTTTGAACACTTGATATGAAAAAAGTGAATGTAAAATATGTCATTAATAACTTCATAATGATTATATGCTGAAGGAACAATGTTTTAGACACACTGAGTTAAATAAAACAGTATTAAAATTTAAAAATAAAATGATGCTTTTCATATGCTTCTAACATTTATACTGCTGAAGTTACTAAAGCTTAAAACTTTAGGATATCCTATATTACATAATAGTGTTAATAAATTTGACTTCTTATTTTACAATGTTGCTAGAACTGCCTGCAGAGTTTAAACCACCAAATACAATATTGGTCTGAAATAGATATTCTCTGTGACATGTATCTTGTGTGTGTGTGTGTGTGTGTGTGTGTGTGTGTTGGAGGGGGATGTTAGGGGTAAGGAACGTCATTATGTGATTTTGAAAAACCTATAAAATGATCATTTAAGCTACTTACTAATATGTTCAAATAGTAAGTTTCATATCAATTAATGTTTTGCATTATTGGAAACAACCTGTAAGAACTTTTAAAATACGCTGTTAGGTTCAGCTCATGCTCTTTTTGAAAAAAAGTAATCTTATTTTTTTGTAACATGGGATTGCTTTTCCTTTTTTTTCTAATTCCTGTATTAGGTTTGGACATCAGGGATTTGAGTCCTTTGCAGATTCAGCTACATAGTTTTCTACCTTTTGGTTTGTTCTAGAGAGAATTATAAACAATAGAAATCATCTCCTTAAAAATGTTTGGAAAGATTCATTTGTGAATCTTTTGAGTACAGAACCTTTTACAGGATAATTGTTTGAGTGTTTTATGTCTTTTTATTGTTGTTGTTGTTTTCCTGTTTAATCAACTTTGGTAATATATTTTTTTCTTCCAAATTGTCTTTTAATTCAGTACTTCCAAGTTTTTTACTATGTTATTTATCATGTCTGTTACTTTGAATTATTTAAAATTTCCAGATGTATTTTTAGAGAGTTTTCCAAGAATTGGTATCTCCTTTGTATTGATTAGCACAACCAGGGATTTATCGCTTATTTTTTTCCCAAAGAGAAAGCTTTAGATTTGTTTATTTTTTCTCTTCTTCTCTGATGAGAGAGAAAATAAAACTCTTACAGGTATCATCTTCTAACATCAAGATTACATGGAAACTGGGCTTCCCTGGTGGTGCAGTGGTTAAGAACCTGCTTGCCGACGCAGGGGACACGGGTTCGAGCCCTGGTCTGGGAAGATCCCACATGCTGTGGAGCAACTAAGCCCATGCACCACAACTACTGAGCCTGCGCTCTAGAGCCTGTGAGCCACAACTACTGAGCCCACGTGCCATAACTACTGAAGCCCACGCGCCTAGAGCCCGTGCTCCGCAACAAGAGAAGCCACCGCAGTGAGAAGCCCACGCGCTGCAACCAAGAGTAGCCCCCGCTCGCCGCAACTAGAGAAAGCCTGCATGCAGCAACAAAGACCCAATGCAGCCAAAAATAAATAAATAAATAAAATTTATTTTTTAAAAAAAGAACCAATGCTCAAAAAAAAAAAAAGAGAGATTACATGGAAACTACTTTAAAATAAATGGGGAAGGGGATCATTCCAATCCTAATTATAAAATGAGAACTAAAAATGGATGGAGTTATATTGCTTAGGAGATGGATGAAACTGCTGTAATAGAGACACTAAAACAATAGTGCCTTAAAAAAATCATAGACAATTATTTCTCATAAGCCCATCTAAGAAACTTAGAAGACTAGGCTTCTTCTAAATGACTACGCTACCATCTCTGGGCATTTTCCTCCTCTCCATGATTCAAGATCGCCATCAACCACATCTGTATCTCAAACAGCAGTAAGAAGGGAAAAGTGTGTAAAATGTCCTTTCTTTTAAGGACACAATCCAGAAGAGGCATGAGTCACTTCTGCTCACATCCCACTGGACAGGTCTTAGTCATATGACCACTGCTATCTACAGGGAAGACCAGGAAAAAAACGTCTTTATGCTGGGAGGGCAATATTCCCAGCCAAAAATCAGGGATTCTGTTATTACAGAAGCAAAGAATAGATATAGGGAGGTAACTAGCAGTCTCTGCCGTAGGAGATAAGAGAGAATTCGCAATGTCATGGAGAACACCACCCAAACAAATGAAGCAGATTGTGACATGAACAATGAACCTCCCCCCACCTCATTGAGTTGGACTATAGACAGCAATGAATTTTATCCATTTACCCCATTTCACTACAGGACAAAATTTAATCTTGGGGGTGGAAATGATAAGCAGTAATAGCTTACCTGGATATGCTGGATAGAGCTGGAGACAAGGGAATCTAACTGCTCTGATGATAGGTTTTTATGTTTTCAATTTCTTTGAAGAACATAATAAACGTACGGTGTAACAAATCAAACCATACAAATATATAGAGAAAGCTAATTCCTCAGCCCCTACGTTCCAAAGTAACAAATATAAATAGGCTAGTATCTATTCTTCCATATAATTCCCCTGCCTCCATGTAATCATATATAAAATCATACAAGGACCATTCACATTTAATATGATTATTAATATGGCTGGGTTTAAATCTCTCATCTTGCTATTTGTTTTCTGTTCATCCCACTTGTTCTCTCTTCTTTTAATCTTTTTCTGCCTTCTTGTGGATTAATTGAATATATTTTTTTAAATAACTTTATTTATTTATTTATTTATTTATTTATTTATTTATTTATGGCTGTGTTGGGTCTTTGTTGCTGCACGTGGGCTTTCTCTAGCTGCGGCCAGTGGGGGCTACTCTTCCTGGCGGCGCGTGGGCTTCTCATTGCAGTGGCTTCTCTAGTTGAGGAGCACGGGCTCTAGGCATGCAGGCTTCAGTAGTTGTGGCACACAGGCTCTAGAGCACAGGCTCAGTAGTTGTGGCACATGGGCTTAATTGCTCCGTGGCATGTGGGATCCTTCTGGACCAGGGATTGATCCTGTGTCCCCTGCATCGGCAGGCAGATTCTTGATCATTGTGCCACCAGGGAAGTCCCTAATTGAATATTTTTTATAATTCTTGTCCTAGCCTATCTGGGCTGCTGTAATAGAATACCATAGATCAGGTGGCTGACAGTTCTGGAGGCTGGGAAATCCAAGATCAAGGTCCCAGCATATTCAGTGTCTGGTGAGAACCTGCTTCCTGGTTCCTAGATGCAGGTCTTTTCACTGTGTCCTCACATGGTGGAAGGGGCAAGGGAGTTCTGTGGGGTCTCTTTTATAAGGCACTAATCCCACTCATGAGGACTCTACCCTCATGAGCTAGTCACCTCCCAAAGCCCCCACCTCCTAATACCATCACTTTGGGGGTTAGGTTTCAACACTTGAATTTTGGGGAAACAAACATTCAGTCTATAGCAATTACATTTTATCTCTTTTGTCTGCTTATTAGCTATAACTCTTTGTTTTCTTATTTTAGTGGTTCTTTTAGATTCATAGTATCCATTTTAATTTATCATAATCTATCTTCAAATGATATTATATGACATCATTATTATTATAGCCCTCTCTGGCACTCTGTCCTGAGAACTCCAACTACTTTGGTCTCCCTGGACTCTCAGGTTCAGTCCTTCAACTCAGGGAGTCCACTGGACTTCACCTGGGTTACCCTCTTTATGCCCAAGCCTGAAAACTCTCCCAAGGCTGTAAGCTGGGGCAAGCATACAGTTCCTTCATTAATAGCCCAGCTCTCAGGAATCACTGTTCATTTCCTGATGTCCAATGTCTCACAAATAATTGTTTCATACATTTCGTCTGGTTTTGTTTTTTTCAAGTGAAAGAGTAAATCTGGTCCTTGTTACTCTATGTTCACTGGAAAGAAAAGTTCATCTTCATTTTTGAAAGATATTTTCACTGTATAGAATTCTACATCAACAGGATTTTATTTTGTTTTGTTTTTTTCTTTCAGCACTTAAAAAGAAGCATTTCATTTTCTTCTGACTTGCAGAATTTCTTCTTCTTCAACATAGAAGTTGCCTTTATTATTTTAGTGTGTTTATTTTTATGCTTCCATATTAGGAATTTTAGAAAAAGAACATCAAACTAAACCCAAAGAAATTAATAGAAAGAAAAAGGATACAAAGAAAATGATAAGTTTGGAGGATAAACTGATAAAATAGAAAATAAATAGAACTTCCCTGGTGGCACAGTGGCTAAGAATCTGCCTGCCCCCGCGCACCGCGATGAAGAGCGGTCCCCGTACCGCGATGAAGAGTGGCCCCCACTTGCCGTAACCAGAGAAAGCCCTCGCACGAACTGAAGACCCAACACAGCCAAAAATAAATAAATAAATAAATAAAGTAGCTATAAAATTAAAAAAAAAAAAAAAAAAAAAGAATCTGCCTGCCAATGCAGGGGACAGGGGTTCGAGCCGGTCTGGGAAGATACCACATGCTGCGGAGCAACTAAGCCCGTGTGCCACAACTACTGAGCCTGCGCTCTAGAGCCCACGAGCCACAACTACTGAGCCTGTGTGCCACAACTACTGAAGCCTGTGTGCCACAACTACTGAAGCCCGTGTGCCTAGAGCCCACGCTCTGCAACAAGTGAAGCCACTGCAATGAGAAGCCTGTGCACCGCAATGAAGAGTAGCCCCCGCTCGCCACAACTAGAGAAAGCCCATGTGCAGCAGTGAAGCCCCAATGCAGCCAAAAGTAAATAAATAATATGTTTTTTAAAAAAAAGGAAAAGAAAATAAAAGTAGAGAAGGTCAAAAATCCAAAAGGCCTAGTTGAGAATGACAAAATTATATTACTTTTTGAAGATATAGGAGAATATCTTCATGATTTTAGAATGCAGAAGAGAATTTCCTAAGAAAAACAGAAAAACCATTAGCTATAATGATTGGTAAGATTGTATCAAAAGTAAGGACACGGTAAGAGGATGAATGAACTAGCCATAGAGTCGGAGAAGATATCAATAATACGTATAACTTCGAAGAACATCTGCAGAATTAAGAATGCCTACAAATCAATAAGAAAGAAGCAGATGATGCAAGAGAAAAAAGAAGAGGTCAAAAAAACTTGAGAAGGCACTTTCAGGAAGAGAAAACCCAGATGGACAACTAAGGACACAAAAAGGTGCTCGACTTCAGTAACGATCAAGGAAATGCAAATTATAAACACCAGACTGGCACTGGCAATTCCAAGGATGAGCAGGGCTGTAAAATCACTGGAACACTAATTACTGGAGGAAATTAACACAACTGCATGGGGCAACATTTTGGTATTCTCTAGTGAAGCTGGACATGCATATACCCCGTGCCCCAGCAATTCCACCTTCAGATATATACCACTGAGCAGGATTTTACAACCTCAGCACTATTGACTTTTGGGGCCAGATAATTCTTTGTTGGGGGCTGGGGGCTGTCCTGTGCATTGCAGAATGCTTAGCAGGATCCAGATGCCCGTAGCACCCTCCACAATTTTACTACCAAAAATTTCTCCAGATGTTGCCAAATATCCTCAGGGGAGGGAGAAGAAGCAAAATTGCCCCAGTTAAGATCCTCTGGTTTAATCCAATCCAGTAGCTTATGTAAATTGGGCAAGGAATTACAGCCTCATCAGACTAGAGATTTAGATAATAGGCACCTTGAATCCTGAATACATGGCTTGCAAGGTAGCATTTGCTTTCCTTTACCCATAGCCAAAAACTGGACCATCTTCCACGGGAACTGATGGGGTTCCTTTATCATCTCCATTTGGAGAGCTGAACTTGGAATCCCTTAAGCAACTATTAAACAGGGTTTCTGCAAACTAGCAGTCACCAGTGGGAAGAGAGAAGGGGGAGGGGCAAGATAGGGGTAGGGAGTTCAGAGGCATAAATTATTCAGTAAAAAATAAGCCACAAGTATATAATGTACAACATGAGGAAGACAGCAAATATTTAATAATAATGATAAATGAAGTGTAACCTTTAAAATTTTTGAATCACTATATTGTACACCTGTAACTTGTATAATATTATACATCAACTATACTTCTATCAAAAACTGTAATGATTATAATACAAAACAAGCAAATAAACCAACAGGCTTTCTCACTCATTTCTTTGAGAAATATTGCCCAGGAGAGCAGCTCCAAATCTCACATTCGGTCTCAAATCTCTTTCCAAACATGGTAACTCACCCAGATAATAAGGTAGCCCCATACTTTCTTGAGACAATAACAATTTAACGATTAACCAACGACAGCACATTTAAAATAACACAATGCCAACACTATTAAGCCCCAGATTTCAGTTATATGAACCCCTGTTATCATTAAGCTTCAACTGAGAAATCAATGTCCCATAATGAAATCTCCTCTTAGAAAAATTTAAAAAACTAAATCTCTTATCCTTAACTTGAAAAAACTCTGCATAACCCCACTCCTGTGGGACTCAGGCGCCTAGATAAAAATCTGCCTTCCTTCTTTTAAAACCTGCACTGTCTTCCATTAAATATTTCCTCCAACATCTCCTCCAGGGGAGGTGGATTAATCCTCCCCCAAGGCTACTGTGTTCCCACTTTTCCAAAACCCCAACAAGTCAACTGTTTATCTGAAAAACACATGGCAGCTGTAAGGAGCTTAGAAGTCACCACTCTATCCACACAACAAGTAAAAAGCTGAACAAACTGAAAAATCAACAATCTTCCTAGATTCATCTGAAAAGTGAGGTCACAGGGCAAACAGCTGCCCCCCAAAATTGGAAAGAGAGGTGAATACAGAGAATCACAACTTACCAGAGCAGAAACCACCATATGGACCAATCCAGGGTAAGAAATCCTGAACTGTAACTGATGAATTGCTGGAGGTTCTGTGTGGATGAGTCTGAGAGTCAAAAACTCCAGGGACACCCCATCATGGGGTGGGGGGGTGGTTCCCCATGCTTTTGTGAGTTTACCTCCAGGAGCCTGACCAGGTTCTCACAGTGAATACAGGAGAAAAATCACCTCATACTTCCTGCAGGGGAAGGGGAGAGGTAACCATTTTTAAATACACCAGAGCATTCTGGTTTCCTTAACAAGGTCTGCTCTCAGGAGAAACTAGTTAACCACAGCCTAGGCTGCTTGGGTCTTATCAGAACCTAACTGACCCAAGGGAGGGAAATACCCAACTCCAGCCCTTCCAACTGTATTAACCCACTGAAGGAGGTGAGGCGGGAGGGGCTAAAAACCACTTGTGAGGCTCACCGTCCAGAGGCACAGACTCATCAAAAGACTGAATCCTGGGCTTCCCTGGTGGCGCAGTGGTTGAGAGTCTGCCTGCTAATGCAGGGGACGCGGGTTCGAGCCCTGGTCTGGGAGGATCCCACATGCCGCAGAGCAACTAGACCCGTGAGCCACAATTACTGAGCCTGCACGTCTGGAGCCTGTGCTCTGCAACGGGAGAGGCCGCGACAGTGAGAGGCCTGCGCACCGCGATGAAGAGTGGCCCCCACTTGCTGCAACTGGAGGAAGCCCTCACACAGAGACGAGGACCCAACACAGCCAAAAAAATGGATAAATAAATAAATAATAATTAAAGGTACTAATAATTATTAAAAAAAAGACTGAATCCTAATCACTGTACTGTAAGCACTTCTCCTCCCTCCACAGTTACCATGACATTACTAAAGGCCAATTTACAGCAGGTTTTTGTTTGTTTGTTTATTTTTTCATTTGGTTGGGGTTTTTTTCAGCCGTGCTGTAGGGCTTGTGGGATCTTAGCTCCCCAGGATCAAACCCAGGCCCTTCGAAGTGAAAGTGCAGAGTCCTAACAGCTAGACCACCAGGGAATTCCCTACAGCAGGTTTTTTAACTCAGTACATCATATCTACCTTTCAACAAAAAATTACAAGGCATACTAAAAGGCAAAAAAAAAAACCCCAAAACAAAAAAAATCCCAAACCAAAAACTAACCAAACAAACAAACAAAAAAGACAACAAACTACTTTAAGAAGACTGAGCAGGCATCAGAAGGAGAGTCAGATATGGCAGGAATGTTGGAATTATCAGACAAGGAATTTTTTTTTAATATGGGGTGGCTAGTTGTGTTTTTTAAAATTAATTTATTTTATTTATTATTTATTTTTGGCTGCGTTGGGTCTTCGTTGCTGCGGGCAGTCTTTCTCTAGTTGCGGCGAGCGGGGGCTACTCTTCGTTGTGGTGTGCGGGCCTCTCACTGCGGTGGCTTCGCTTGTTGCCAAGCATGGGCTCTAGGACTGCGGGCCTCAGTAGTTGTGGCTCACAGGCTCCAGAGTACAGGCTCAGTAGTTGTGGCACACGGGCTTATTTGCTCCATCGCATGTGGGATCCTCCCGGACCAGGGTTCAAACCCGTGTCCCCTGCATTGGTGGGCGGATTCTTAACCACTGTGCCACCAGGGAAGTCCCGGCAAGGAATTTTTTTAAACTACGATTGGACATATATGTACTACCAAACGTAAAATAGGTAGCTAGTGGGAAGCAGCTACATAGCACAAGGAGATCAGCTCGGTGCTTTGTGACCACCTAGAGGGGTGGGATAGGGAGGGTGGGAGGGAGGGAGACGCAAAAGGGAAGAGATATGGGGATATATGTATATGTATAGCTGATTCACTTTGTTACAAAGCAGAAACTAACATACCATTGTAAAGCAATTATACTCCAATAAAGATGTTAAAAAAAAATAATGACTAGATACAAAATATATATATATATATATTCTAAAGGTTTTAATGGGAAAAGTAGTCAACATGTAAGAACAAAGAATAATGTAAGCAGAGGGCTGGAAATTCTAAGAAAGAATCAAAAAAGGAATACTAGAGATCAAAACACTGTAACAGAAATAAAGAACGCCTTTGATGGACTCATTAATAGACTGGACATGGCTGAGGAAAGAATCTCTGAGCTTCAGGATATCTCAACAGAAACCTTAAAAACTAAAAAGCAAAGAGAAAAAAAAGAATGAAAAAGCAGAATAGAATAGCCAAGAACTGAGACAATTTCAAAAGGCATAACATATGAATAATGGAAATACCAGAAGGAGAAGAAAGAGAGAAAGAAGAATAAATATTTGAAGGAATAATGACTGAGAATTTCCCCAAATTTATGTCAGACTCCAAACCATAGATCCAGGAAGCTGAGAGAACATCGATCAGGATAAATGACAAAAAACAAAGAAAATTCTGCACCTAGGCATATTATATTCAAACATCAGAAAATCAAAGATAAAAGAACAAAATCCTGAAAGAAACCAGAGGAAAAAATCAGCTTACCTATAGAGAGACAAAGCCAAGAATTATATCTGACTTCTCAGAAACCATGCAAGCAAGAGTAAAGTATTTGAAGTGTCAAGAGAAAAAACCCCACCAACTTCGAATCATGTACCCTGAAAAATTATGTTTCAAAGGTGAAGGAGAAATAAAGACTTTCTCAGACAAAAATTGAGGGAATTTGTTGTGATTAGACCTGCCCTGCAACCATATGCCATTAGAAAATTGCAAATTGGGACTTCCCTGGTGGTGCAGTGGTTAAGAATCTGCCTGCCAACACAGGGGACACAGGTGCGATCCCTGGTCCGGGAAGAACCCACATGCTGCGGAGCAACTAAGCCCACGTGCCACAACTACTGAGCCTGTGCTCTAGAGCCCACAAGCCACAGCTACTGAACCCATGTGCCACAACTACTGAAGCCTGCGCGCCTAGAGCCCGTGCTCCACAACAAGAGAAGCCACCGCAATGAGAAGCACGTGCACTGCAATGGAAAGTAGACCCTGCTCGCAGCAACTAGAAAAAGCCCACATGCAGCAATGAAAACCCAACGCAGCCAAAAAAAAAAAAATTTGCAAATTAAAACAACAATGACACACCACTACATATCTCAGGATGGTAAAAATCTTGACCACTGACAACCCCAAATGCTGGCAAAGATGTGGAGCAGCAAGAACTCTCACTTATTGCTGGTGGGAATGTAAAGTGGTACAGGCACTTTGGAAGACAGTCTGGCAGTTTCTTATAAAACTAAACATATTCTTACCATATGATCCAGCAGTCAAACTCCTTGGTATTTACCCAATGGAGTTGAAAACTTACGTCTGCACAAAAATGTGCACACAGATGTTTATAGCAGCTTTATTCATAACTGCCAAAACCTGGAAGCAACCAAGATGTCCTTCAGTAGGTGAATGGATAAATAAACTGTGGTCGATCCAGACAATGGAATACTACTCAGCACTAAAAAGAAATGAGCTATTAAGCCATGAAAAGACATGGAGGAAACTTAAATGCATATTACTAAGTGAAAGAAGCCAATCTGAAAAGGCTACGGTATGATGTGATTGCAACTATATGACATTCTGGAAGAGGCAGAGACGGTAAAAAGATCAGTGGTTTCCAGGGGTTAGGGAAGAGAGAGGGATGATTAGACTGAACACAAAAGAATGTTAGGGCAGTGAAGTCATTCCATATGATGCTACAATGGTGGATACATGTCCTTACAGATACATAAAACCCAGCAGGATATACGATTGTCCATTAGTACAAAAGTTTCCCGCAGCCCGTTTTCACTCAATCTTCACCCCCCTTCGCACCACAAGTCTGACATCTTCTGGAGCACTCAAGCCTTCTGGGTCCCTACTTGCCAGTGGCTCTGAGGAAGGCATTTAATCATCATACCACCAGGCACCTGGGAAATGGCAATCACTGTCTCCTACCCTGGAACTAGCTTTCAGAAGGCAGTAGTAACCATGCCATCCATGTTGCTGGTTGTCACCAAGAGGCCAGCCAAGTCAACCAGCGAATGGAATTTTCCACTTCCTCTAAAACCTTCCACAGAGCTGATTTTCACTTCTCGCTCATGGCACCCAAGGTCGCAAGCTCATTTTATCCCATGGCTAATATCTGTGACAAAGCACGCCCTGATAAAGAGGGTGAAGATGCCCATAATTACCTTAGCAACGGAACATGCTGTGCATTTGAGTCATATAATCCCATCCCCATAGCAACACAGAATCACAGAATCATGATCCTTTGGAGCCCGGTGGCAATAGCGCTCACTAATCTAACCCCTTAGATTAAAACAGAAATGAAAACAAAACCTTAAAAAAATGTCATTTACTGCTCAGATAGCCTTCATATCCTTGTACCCATCATTTGTTTATATTGTTTATAATGGAGTGTTGATACAAGTAGGATAAGCCTGGGAGTGTCCATTGTGGCTGCTGATTCTGAAGCTGATTTCAAATCTGAAGCTTTGTTCTACACGATTAGGAACAAAGGGGGGTTGTTTGATAGATGGAAGCAGAGTTGGCCAGAGACGAGTGTAGACATGTTGATACAAGCACCCTTCATTCATTTATCACTTATGTGTCTCCATAAGTGAGATTGTATCATCCGTCTACTCCTGAGGTTGGCACGCAAGGGATGAACTTCTCTTTTATCACCTGGAGCTGCAGATTCTAACAGGAAAGTATTTTCTCTTCAGCCAAAACGCCTTCAGCTCCTGGCCTCACAGCAGCTCTCCTGGTCAGAGGGTAATTTAATATGACATGCAAAGATGGGAGTGACACTTCTTTCTGGTATATGCTCTACCTTTTTTAAAAAATTTATTTATTTACTTATTTATTATTTTTGGCTGCATTGGGTTTTGTCACTGCGCGCGGGCTTTTCTCTAGTTGCGGCGAGCAGGGGCTACTCTTTGTTGTGGTGCGCGGGCTTCACATCGCGGTGGCTTCTTTTGTTGTGGAGCACCGGCTCTAGAGCGCAGGCTCAGTAGTTGTGGCTCACGGGCTCTAGAGCGCAGACTCAGTAGTTGTGGTGCACAGGCTTAGTTGCTCTGCGGTATGTGGAATCTTCCTGGACCAGGGCTTGAACCCGTGTCTCCTGCATTGGCAGGCGGATTCTTAACCACTGCGCCACCAGGGAAGTCCTGCTCTACCTTCTGGATGCACCTTGGTATAATTCAGAACCAAGAACTCTTCAGCAGGGTGGTGTCTCCCCATCAAAGCATATGATCAGCTGAGATTTACAGAGCAAGCAAGGAACATTTGAGGTTGGTACTTAAAGAATGAATGGATTCCCTCCAGGTGGGCAGGCAAGTGCCAGGAGGGAGGGATAGGGTCTTTCTTGTCTGCTGCTGCATCACCAGTGGCTAGCCCAATTCCTGGCATACATTAGACATTGAAATATATATATATTTTAATGTGGTGGGAGCAAGGTGACGGGTTGGTTTTCAATCTTCCCACTTCTAAAGAACCAAACAAAGCCAACAAGGATAATGAGGAAACAATCCACCAACTATACTCCATCAGATCCCCACAAACTTCCAGATTCACATAAAGGCGGACAAACTGCCTAAAACAACAGATGGACAGGACTTCCGGTTTCAGTCCAACAAGTAAGGAGCCTGGGAGTTGCCACTCCATCCTAACAAGCAAAAAACTGCACAAACTGAAAAATCAGCAACTCTTCTTAGATCTGTCAAAGAAGTGAGGTCACAGGGCAAGCCACTGCCCCCTAAATTAGAAGACAGTCGGGTGAATACAGAGAATCACAACTTACCAGAGCAGAAACCCACAAGCACAAACCTCCGAGGGAGCCAGTTCCGGGGCAGGAAAACCTGGACTGTAACTGATGAATTGCTGGAGGCTCCAGTGTGGATGAGTCTGAGAGTCAAAAACTCCAGGGACACCCCATCATGAGGTGGGGGGGGTCCCCACGCTTTTGTGAGTTTACCTCCAGGAGCCTGACCAGGTTCTCACAGTGAATATAGAAGAGACCCCCCCCCCCCGACCCCCGTGCTTCCTGCAGGGGGAGAGGAAAAGTAACCCTTTTAAAAGACACCAGACAGTTCCTTCCTTCTTAACAAGACCTGCTCTCAGGAGAAACTGCTTAACCAGAGCCTAACCGGCTGGGGTTTTATCAGGGTCTAAGTGACCTGGGGAAGGAGAAATACCAGCTCCAGCTGGCTCTAGCCTTCTACATGGAGGAAGGGAGATACCCAATTCCCTCTGTGTTCTAATCTCCTCTTCAGTCATATTGGACTGTGGCCCACCTGAATGACCTCATTTTAATTTAATTACTTCGTTAAAGACCCTATCTCCAAATACGGTCACATTCTGAGGTACTGAGGATTAAGATTTCAACATATGGATATTTGGGGAACACAGCTCTGCCTATAACATCACTCTACTAAGAATCTGACACTAAGCTTATTATTAGAGGTGATGTACATTGTTCCTCCTTTTTAAAGGCTAATCAAGAACATTAGACACCTGTGTTAAATTCAAGCAAAAGCATGAAGGAAATCATGTCAGCACCTCTGAGGTGACTTGTTGGCTCTAAAGGTGAATAAGGTGATGGCAACTGTTCTTCAGAGTTTCTCATGGGCAGGTAGATCATTGGGAATCAAAGGAGTACAACTGTTCTCTTAAAAAGGGAGTTTGCTGTCCTGGTGGGCAAGCCCATCATGTGGGCTTCTTCCTGTCAAGGTACTTTGAGTACCAGCAAGAAGGCTTTTGTCCTTCAAGGTTCTTTATCCACTACATCTTCTACAATACCAACAGCAGATGAGCAGAAAAATTCCCAGGATTGCTATCAGGATGCCAGTCCCTGCGGCCCTTCTTTGATGAGACTGTCCCTCCATCTGCTGGTTAGCAGTATGTGTAAAGATTGCTTCTTTTGTTCTTAATCTTTTTTCCCCCTCATCTTGAGTCCCATGATACTCACAAGTTTAGATTTCTGATGGGTCATCTGTGATGGTTGGATCTCAAGTATGTGTATATATATATATATTTGGCCTTGCCATGCAGCAGCATGTGGGATCTTAGTTCCCCGACCAGGGATCAAACCCACGCCCACAGCTTTGGAAGCACAGAGTCTTAACCACTGGACCACCAGGGAAGTCCTCAGGTCAATATTGAAGCTCAGGTACCCTGGTGATGTTGGCTAATTAGGGGTCCTTGAGGATGCCCTGGCATTCTTCCAAGGTGGAGACTGAAAGGCAGCTGGCAACATCTCCACCGGAGGGGCCTACAGGACAAAACCCCACATAGTGGGGCCACTTCAACCAATCTGGGGACATGCTCTCCAGCTCTTTTGCTTTCTGGAGCCCAACCAGGAAGTCCGGATCAGATCTTATACAGGCACTTCTTTGAGTCTTTGAGTGGTTTACAGCTTCTTTATTGATGTTCTTTTTTACTATATTTGTTCAACAAATATTTATGGAGTGCCTTCTACATTCTAGGCATTGAGCGCTAGAGGAGGAGTGGTGAGCAAAAAAAAAAAAGAAAGAAAAGAAAGGACTTCCCTGGTGGTCCAGTGGTTAAGAATCCACCTTCCAATGCAGGGGACGTGGGTTCGATCCCTGGTGGGGGAACTAAGATCCCATATGCTGCGGGGCAGCTAAGCCCATGCCGCAACTACTGAGCCTGCAACTACTGAACTCATGCACCTCAGCTAGAGAGCCCACATGCTGCAACTAAGACCCAAGCAGCCAAAAATAAATAAATAAATAAAATATTTTAAAAATAATAATAAAAGTTTAAAAAAAGAAAAAGAGAAAAAAAAAACCAGACCCGGCCCCCCTGTCCTTATACAGTGACCACAGTAGAGAAGAAAACATTAATCAAATAATCACACTAATACATACATAACTACAAATTGTAAATGGGCTATGAAGGAATGTTTCAAAGGGGAAACTGATCTAGCCTTAATTGTCAGAAAAAGTTTTCATGAGAAAAATAACATTTGATATGATGACTGAATGATGACTAAGCAAAGAGTAGGTACTCAGTACATGTTTGTAGAATCTGATTCTTCCCCTAGAAGCTTCCTTTTCAAATTTGGATGTGGAAAGAGCTAGAGAAAGCAGAAAAAATGCAATGGGGGTGGGGTGTACAGTAGAAATTATCTAGAAATTGAAAAACCTCCTGAGTTTTTTGGATTTTAAAAAAAATTATTTATTTATTATTATTTTTTTGGCTGCATTGGGTCTTCGTTGCTGCACGCGGGCTTTCTCTAGTTGCGGTGAGCGGGGGCTACTCTTCGTTGCGGTAAGCGGGCTTCTCATTGTGGTGGCTTCTCTTGTTGCAGAGCATGGGCTCTAGGCGCGCGGGCTCAGTAGTTGTGGTTCACAAACTCTACAGCGCAGCCTCAGTAGTCGTGGCACACAGGCTTAGTTACTCCATGGCATGTGGGATCTTCCAGGACCAGGGCTCGAACCCGTGTCCCCTGCATTGGCAGGCGGATTCTTAACCACTGTGCCACCAGGGAAGTCTCCCTCCTGAGTTTTAGATCAGAATCTGAAATTAACAGTCTGTGTGACATTGGGCATGACACTCACCCTCTGTTTTCCACCTATTATAACACTTTGAGATTAGACTGGCTCAGGTTTTTCCAAAGCAGGTACATATATCACTGGTGCTAAGCAAAATTATTTTTTTTTTTTTTTTTTTTTTTTTTACTTTTTTTTTTTTTTTTTTTTTTTTATTTATTTATATATTTATTTTTGGCTGTGTTGGGTCCTCGGTTCGTGCGAGGGTCTTCTCTGGTTACGGCAAGTGGGGGCCACTCTTCATCGCGGTGCGGGGACCGCTCTTCATCGCGATGCGCGGGCCCTTCACCGTCGCGGCCCCTCCCGTTGCGGGGCACAGGCTCCAGACGCGCAGGCTCAGCAGTTGTGGCTAACGGGCCCAGCTGCTCCGTGGCACGTGGGATCCTCCCAGACCAGGGCTCGAACCCGTGTCCCCTGCATTAGCAGGCAGATTCTCAACCACTGCGCCACCAGGGAAGCCCAGCAAAATTATTTTAATTGACACATGTTTGCATGTTAATAGTTACTTATTTTTAAATGAATATAAATAATATAAGGACCATAAAAAATCCATAATTTCAAAAACATTATCAATCAGGAGAAGATTCAAGTAAGTAGTGCTGAGCCTTCCACCTCCTATGTTGGTGAGTAACAAGAACCAGAGTCATCCTCCCACAGTAAAAAACTAGAAAACTGAACACATATATATATGAAACAGCAGTTTCCAGACATTGGACAGCATGAAGCACAGGACTGGATGCCTGACAGATGGATAACAAAGGAAATGAGCCCTATAACTACCCCAGCTTCTGCCCAGAAGCAATTTCCGGACCATCGGCACAAGGAGGGGAGACCTAATCAGAGCCCAGGACCCTTATTGAGTGCAGGAGATAAAGATCAGAACTCAAGGAAACTCAGTCAGCCAGAAATTGTAGGGTATGATTTTGGAAAGAGTAGAATTGACGTTCAAATTATATGTGGAAGTAAAAGCAAAAAAGATGGGGGTGGGGGATGGAAGTATATGATTGTAAGGGTACAACATTATTAGAAGATGGGCTGTGATAAGGTAAGTATACATGTTATAAACCTTAATGAGATAATTAAAATATTAATACAGAGAGGAACAGCTGATAAGCCAACAGTAGAGATAAAATGGAAATCTCAAAATTACTCAGTTACATCCAAAAGAAGGCAGAAAAAGAGGGAAAGGGAACAAAGAATAAGAGGGTCAATTAGCAAGAATACAAGACAGTAGATTTAGACCCAATCATATAAATAATTATATTAAATCAAAATGGTTTAAACACTTGAATTAAAAGACAGAGATTGTGAGGTTGCATAAAAAGGCAAGACCCAACATATGCTGTCAACAAACCCAAAGTTTTAGTTGGAGATTTCAAGACTTCCCCTCTCCCTAACTGCAAGAACAAAGAGACAGAAACTCAGTAAGGATGCAGATTTTAATGCTGACCCTGTTGACATGACCAGAACACTCCACTGAAGAACAAAAGAATACACATTCTTTCCAAAGGTACATGGATTCACTAAAATAGACCCTATCATTGGCCATATAACAAGTCTTGATAAATTTTCTCAAGTTGACAGCATACAGAATATGCTCTCTAGCCACAAAAAATTAAATTAGAAATCAATTAGAGAAAGATATCTAGAAAACTCCCCCAAATAGTAAATTTAAAACACAATTCTAAATAATCCATGAGTCAACAAAGAGATCACAAGAGAAGTAACAAAATATTTAAGTTGAATGGAAATTTTAAGAAATATATCAAAACTAAAAATTTCTGCTCTTCAAAAGAGCATCAAGAGAACAAAAAATTAAGAGAGAACAAAGAGGTAAGAGATTTGAAAGAAAATATGCACAGTACTAAGGACTTACATCAAAAATGTAAAAAGAGGGCTTCCCTGGTGGCACAGTGGTTAAGAATCCATCTGCCAATGCAGGGGACACGGGTTTGAGCCCTGGTCCGGGATGATCCCACATGCCGCAGAGCAACTAAGCCCACGTGCCACAACTACTGAGCCTGCACTCTAGAGCCCATGAGCCACAACTACTGAGCCCGCGTGCTGCAACTGCTGAAGCCCGTGTTCCTAGAGCTCGTTCTCCACAACAAGAGAAGCCACCGCAATGAGAAGCCCACGCACCGCAACAAAGCGTAGCCCCTGCTCACTGCAACTAGAGAAAGCCCACACACAGCAAAGAAGACCCAACGCAGCCAAAAATAAATAACTAAATAATAAATAAATAAAAATTTTTTAAAAATGTAAAAAGAACTCTTACAACTCAATTGTAAGAAGATGAACCACTCAACTTAAATAATGGGCAAAAAAATTGAACAAAAATTGAACAAAAGAAGATATAAAAAGGCTACCAGGCACAAGAGTAGATGCTGAACATAATTTGCCATCAAGGAAATGAAAATTAAAACCACACCAATATACCACTATACATCCATTACAATGGCTAAAATTCAAAAGGTTGTTGATGAGAAGGGGGAGCACCTGGTGAGACTCCCATTCATTGCCAGTGGGAAAGTAAAATGGTACAACTCCTTTGAAAAATAGTTTGACATTTAATACATGACATAGCAATTCCACCCCTAGAGAAATGAAAACACATATCCACCCAAAAACGTGTACTTTAATGTTCATAGCAGCTTTATTCATCATAGCCCCAAACTGGAAACAACTCAGTGTCCATCAACTGGTGAGTGAATAAACAAATTATGATATATCCATGCAATGGAATACCATGCAGCAATAAGAAGGAATAAACCTTTAACACACATAAACAACATAGAGGAAACTGAAAAGCATATGCTGAGGAAGACTTGTACAATGAAAACTACAAAATGCTGCTGAAAGAAGATATAAATCAGTGGAAACATATTCCACGTTCATGGATTGGAAAAGGGTATTGTTAAGCTGTCAATACTACCCAAAGCAATCTACAAATTCAATGCAATCCCTATCAAAACCCCAATGATTTTTTATATATATTTATTATTTATTTTGGCTGTGCTGGGTCTTAGTTGTGGCACACGGGATCTTCGTTGCGGCATGTGGGCTCTTAGTTGCAGTGTGCGAACTCTTAGTTGTGGCAAGCATGTGGGATGGAGTTCCCTGACCAGGGATTGAACCCAGGTCCTGCATTGGGAGCGCAGGGTCTTACCCACTGGGCCACCAGGGAAGTCCCCCAATGATGTTTTTTACAGACAGAAAAAAGCCATCCTAAAATTCATATGGAATCTCAAAGGACCCCGAATAGCCAAAGCAATCTTGAGAAACAAAAACAAAGCTAGAAGGGTCACACTTCCTAACTTCAAAACTTACTACAAAGTTACAGGACTCAAAATAGTATGGTACTGGCATAAAGACAGACATGGAATAGAAAAAAAGAGTCCAGAAATAAACCCTCAAATACTTGGTCCAATGAATTTTGACAAGGACACCGAAACCATTTAATGAGGGAAAGGACAGTCTTTTTGACAAATGGTGCTGGGAAAAGTGGATATCCACATGCAAAAAATGAAGTTGGACCCTTATCTAACTCCATATACAAAAATGAACCTAAATGTAAGATCTAAAACTATAAAACTCTTAGAAGAAAACACAGCAAAATCTTTATGACACTGGGGTTTCCCTGGTGGCCCAGTGGTTAAGAATCTGCCTGCCAATGCAGGGGACATGGGTTTGAGCCCTGGTCCGGGAAGCTTCCATATGCTGAGGAGCATGGAGAGCCTGCTCTAGGAGCTGTGCTCTAGAGCCCATGAGCCACAACTACTGAGCCCGTGTGCCACAACGACTGAAGCCCATGCGCCTAGAGCCCGTGCTCCACAACAAGAGAAGCCACCGAAATGAGAAGCCTGCGCACTGCAGCGAAGAGTAGCCCCCACTCGCCACAACCAGAGAAAAGCCCACACGCAGCAATGAAGACCCAACACAGCCAAAAATAAAGTAAATAAATTTATTAAAAAAAAAACTACGATGAGATACCACCTCACTCCCATTAGGATGGGTAATGTTAAAAAAAAAACAGTAAATAACAAGTATTGGCAAAGATGTAGAAAAACTGGAACACTTGTGCACAGTTGATGGGAATGTCAGATGGTGGAAAACAGTATGATGGTTCCTCAAAAATGAAAAATAGAATTACCGTATGATCCAGCAATTCCACTTCTGAGTAGTATGTACCCAAAAGAATTGAAAGCAGCATCTTGAAGAAATATTATATATGTACACCCATGTTCGTAGCAGCATTATTCACAATAGCTAAAACATGGAAGTAACCCGTGTCCATCGACAGATGAATGGATAAACAAAACGGCATAATAGGGCTTCCCTGGTGGCGCAGAGGTTCAGAGTCTGCCTGCCAATGCAGGGGACATGGGTTCGAGCCCTGGTGTGGGAGGATCCCACATGCCATGGAGCAGCTGGACCCGTGTGCCACGGCTGCTGGGCCTGCGCTCTGGAACCTGCTGAAGCCCACGCGCCTAGAGCCCGCTCGCTGCAACTGGAGAGAGCCCGCGTGCAGCAACAAAGACCCAACGCAGCCAAAAATAAATAAAAATAAAATAAATTTATTAAAAAGAAAAAGTGATAATACACACAATGGAATATTATTCAGCCTTTAAAAGGAAGAAGATTCTGACACATGCTACAACATGGATAAAACTTGAGGACACCATGCTAAGTGAAATAAGTCAGTCACAAACAGGCAAATACTGCATGATCACACATACATGAGGTACTTAGAGTAGTGAAAATCCTAGAGACAGAAGGTAGAATGGTGGTTGCCAGGGGCTGGGGGGAATGGGGAATTGGGAGTTATTGTTTAATGGGTATAGAATTTTGGTTTTACAAAATGAAGAGCTATAGGGATGGATGGTGATGGTGGTTGCACAACATTATGAATGTATTTAATACCACTGCAGTGTATACTTAAAAATGGTTAAGATGGTAAATTTTATATGTATTTTACCATAATAAAAATAACCAAGAAAATGAACATATGTTGAACTAAAGGAACCAGACACAAGAGTACATGCTTTATGATCTCATTTATCTGAAACTACAGAAAAAGCAATTCTAATCTAAAGTGACAGAAAGCAGATAAGTGGCTGCCTAGCTCCAGGGATGGGGGTGATGGATTGACGGGGAAGGAGCACGGGGAATATTTTGGAGTGATGGAAATAATCTCTATCTTGATTATGGTGGTGGTTACATGGGCATATAAATCTGTCAAAACTCATGGAAATATACCCCTATACTGGGTGCATTGTGTTGAATACAAATTATACTGCAACAACATTGATTTTTTTTTAAGCAATGGGCCAGAATGGCAGGAAATTACTACTTCTGAAAGCAGACAGAGTTCAAGAATAATTTCCTCCATGGCCAGACTAGTACAGCCTCATCTCGATAAAGCTGATGGCAATACTTACAGCTCTCGGGAACAAAGTGATGACGCACAAATTATGAAAACACAGTCCTCTGCTATTATAAATGATTTTATAGGTCGCAGGCACATTAAACTAATTGTAACCAGAAAATGAAATCAAGGGAACAGTGCTGTGATGACTCACAGAGGTGTATGAATTATACAGCTCTCTGGAAGGTTCAGAGTAAGCTGGTGCGTGTTTCACACCTTCTGCCCTATTGCATGGACGTACAGCCAGTACAGTTGATAGGCATTTCCGTAGAAGGAATTTCCATGCTTCTTCCCAGGAAAAGAGCAAACCATCACTTGAAACTAATTTTGTCTGTAAGAGGTATCTTTTTCCCTTTCTGATTCTTGGTGCTGGTTAACATTAAAAGCAAAAAAAAGTTTTATTTTTAGTTTTTTAAGTTTTTTACTGTTTTCCATAGTGGCTGTATCAATTTACATTCCCACCAACAGTGCAAGAGGGTTCCCTTTTCTCCACACCCTCTCCAGCATTTATTGTTTGTAGATATTTGGATGATGGCCATTCTGACTGGCATGAGGTGTTACCTCATTGTAGTTCTGATTTGCATTTCTGTAATAATTAGCAATGTTGAGCATCTTTTCATGTGCCTACTGGCCATCTGTATGAATGCATGTGTTTCTTTGAGTTACTCATAATGTCCTTAGTTTGGCTGCAATGCCATGCAGATTTACATGGCTGCTGTTTTTGTTGACTTTACATTACTTGGATTAACACCTTGAATTCAGAGTCAAACATTCCCTCTTCACTGACCAGCAACGGACCTTTAACTGCAGTAGGAAAAATAAAAGTAAGAAACAAAAACCATTTTGTGTGAAAGTTGGTGATAACTGGCCCTTAAGTTCAGAAAAATAGTTCTTTATACTTGCTGCCTTAAGATGCTGTCTGCCCAAAGCTCAAATTTTTCACTCCATCAAAATATAGGGCACAGGCCCACTGTCCAATCATGTTTGCTGAAAATACTGCAGCCTGAGTATAGACAAACTTTCCCTGAAGTTGCTAGAAATTGTCTTATTGCTGACGGTTTCAGGATCACCAGACATCTTTCAAACACTGGAATAGTAAGCTGTGTAGTTCACAAAGACTGGGTAGTATGCCAGGGATGGCTGCGGTGCTCGTGGGTTCAAAAGCACAGAGGGCTGATAAATGGCAGCTTCAGTAGGAGTAACTGCTGCAGGAACTGGAAATGTGTAGGAGGTAACTTACATGGTGATGGGGATAAGTCACTTCGATTTAAAGTGCCCCGCATTAACACAAAGCTCATCTCCTCAGCTGAACACTGAAAGACTTCATATCTGTTCTTTATGGGTTTTTATGACACTTTTTAAAAAAATTTTATTGAAGTATAGTTGATTTACAATGTTGTGTTAGTTTCTGTTGTACAGCAAAGTGATTCAGTTATATATATACATATGTTAATTCTTTTTTAGATTCTTTTCTCATATAGGTTATCACAGGATATTGGGTAGAGTTCCCTGTGCTTTACAGTAGGTCCTTGTTGGTTATCTATCTTATATATAGTAGTGTGGGTATGTTCAGCCCAAGCTCCTGATTTATCTCTTCCCCCCACGTTTCCCCTTTGGTAACCATAAGTTTGTTTTTGATATCAATAAGTCTGCTTTTGTGTTGTAAATAAGCTCATTTGTATTTTTTAAATTAGATTCCACATATGAGTGATACATGATATTTGTCTTTCTCTGTCTGACTTACTTCACTTAGTATGATAATCTCTAGGAACATGGCATCTATTTTATGGTTACTTTCTGCTTATGGAAAGTGAGACATTTTTAATTTATATAGTGAAATCAAGTTTCCTTTTTATTTATTTTTTATTGAAGTGTAGTTGACTTATAATGTTGTGTTAGTTTCTGGTGTACAGCAAAGTGATTCAGTTTTATCCGTCAGATTCTTTTCCATTATAGTTTATTATAAGATACTGAATATAGATCTCTGAGCTGCACAGTAGTTTGTATCTGCTAATCCCAAACTCCTAATTTACCCCTCCCCCTCCCCCTTTCCCCTTTGGTAACCATAAATTTGTTTTCTATATCTGTGAGTCTGTTTGCTTTTTAAATAAATGTATATTTTAAAAATTTATTTTATTAAAGAATAGTTGATTTACAATGTTGTGTTGGGACTTCCCTGGCGGTCCAGTGGTTAAGACTCCACCCTTCCAATGCAGGGGGTGCTGGTTCGATCCCTGGCCAGGGAACTAAGATCCCACATACAGCGTGGCATGGCCAAAAAATAAAAATAAATTTAAAAAATACAATGTGTTAATTTCTACTGTACAGAAAAGTGATTCAGTTATATATATATATGTATATTATTTTTCATACTCTTTTCCATTATGATTTATCACAGGATATTGAATATAGTTCCCTGTGCTATACAGTAGGACCTTGTTGTTTATCCATTCTATATATAATAGTTTGCATCACCTAATCCCAAACTCCCAATCCATCTTAAATATATTTTAACAAAAATGAATCAGTCTAAAGAACAATATTACTAATGAGCAAGTAGATTAGGCAAATATTGTGGTAGTACTGCTCAGATGTCTGAGATTTGGGAAAGGCTGTCCTCTTTTCAGCTCTGCTGCTTTGTGGTTCAATGAGAGGGCTGGTATGGGCTCATCTGTGGCATCTCAATAAGATGGAGCAGTATCATTAAATTAAAAAAAACAACAATGACAATTAACTGAATCTTTGGAAGCATGTGCCATCAAATGATACCGCCCTCTTTCCTGCTATCTGCTGGCCAGCTGGTCATACCTTCTTATTCATTGACGATTTTAGGACCTGGCTTATTCCGTGACGATTTTAGGACCTGTCTTATTCTATGCTCTTCCCCTGCTATTTCTGACATCCTTTTAAATAATCTATCCACTCGCAGGCCTCTTAGATTCCTGATTCTTCCCCTTCAATGATCAAGACTTTCTCTCTACCTCAGTCACCCACTCTCATAGTCACACCCTAGGCTTCATCATTACCAACAACTGCACCATTTCCAAGACCTCACCTTCAAGCATCCCTCTCTTCGATACCCTCCTATGTCTCTAGCTTCTTTCTTTCCCCTGCATCTAAGCAAGTGGCTGGAGAAAGACCCACATCCTTGCTACATGGCCTCATTTTTTTTTAATGAATTTTGTTTATTCTTTATTTAAAAAAAATAAATTTATTTATTTATTTTTATTTTTGGCTGCGTTGGGTCTTTGTTGCTGCACGTGGGCTTTTCTCTAGTTGCAGTGAGCGGGGGCTACTCTTCGCTGTGGTGCGCGGGCTTCTCATTGGGTGGCTTCTCCTGTTGCGGAGCATGGGCTCTAGGTGCACGGGCTTCAGTAGTTGTGGCACTCGGGCTCAGTAGTTGTGGCTTGCGGGCTCTAGAGCGCAGGCTCAGTAGTTGTGGTGCACAGGCTTAGTTGCTCCGAGGCATGTGGGATCTTCCCGGACCAGGGCTCGAACCTGTGTCCCCTGCATTGGCAAGTCGATTCTTAACCACTGCACCACCAGGGAAGCCCTACATGGCCTCATTTTAAATTTATGATCCCAGAACTCCAGACCAGCAAGCCTCTGCATTCTGCTCGTCATTTCACTCTCCACTCTTTTTCCTTCACAAACCTCCAAGATCCTATCTGTGACCTCACTCTCAGCTAACGGTCTTCCGATTTCACTGAGACTGAGTTCCATTGTATTGAGTCTCTGAGCAGCATTTGGCACTACCGATAACTCCCTTCTCCTCAGGACATTTTATTTCCTTGACCTTGGGATACCACACTCTTCTGGGTTTCTTCCTCCTTCACTGCCCTTTCCTTCTCAGCATCCTCCTCTAGATCCTAAATGCTCAAGTGACCCTGGCCTCCTTCAGCTGTCCTCTCTTCTCTATCTACAATCATTCGCTAGGTATAAGTATGGCCAGTCCTGAGGCTTTATATATTATATATGTCTTAGTGAATCCCAGTTTAAATCCCCAGCCTCAGGACTTCTCTGGTGGCCCAGGGTTAAGAATCCACCTGCCAATGCAGGGGACACAGGTTCGAGCCCTGGTCCGGGAAGATCCCACATGCCACAGAGCATCTAAGCCCGTGCGCCACAACTACTGAGCCTGTGCTCTAGAGCCTGTGAACCACAACTACTGAGCTTGCATGCTGCATCTACTGAAGTCCGCATGCCTAGAGCCCATGCTCCACAATAAGAGAAGCCACCCCAATGAGAAGCCTGCGCACTACAACAAAGAGTAGCCCCCACTCGCTGCAAATAGAGAAAGCCCGCATGCAGCAATGAAGACCCAACAGAGCCAAAAATAAATAAATAAATAAATAAATAAATTTATTTATTTAAAAAAAAAATCCCCAGCCTCTGAGTTCTGTCTTTCTGAAGCTACACTCATAAATCTAAATTGCCTATTTTTTCCATATATTAATTTTTATTGAATTTGTTAATGTTACACAGTTTTTGTACTGCCAAACCATGCCTGAGAATTCAAAAAAAGAAATGGTACAACAGACAGCCTCGACTACAATCCTGCAGCCTGTGGAACAAAAACCACATTCACAGAAAGAGAGACAAGATGAAAAGGCAGAGGGCTATGTACCAGATGAAGGAACAAGATAAAACCCCAGAAAAACAACTAAATGAAGTGGAGATAGGCAACCTTCCAGAAAAAGAATTCCGAATAATCATAGTGAAGATTATCCAGGACCTTGGAAAAAGAATGGAGGCAAAGATCGAGAAGATGCAAGAAATGTTTAACAAAGACCTAGAAGAATTAAAGAATAAACAAACAGAGATGAACAATACAAAAACTGAAATGAAAACTACACTAGAAGGAATCAATGGCAGAATAACTGAGGCAGAAGAACGGATAAGTGACCTGGAAGACAGAATGGTGGAATTCACTGCTGCGGAATAGAATAAAGAAAAAAGAATGAAAAGAAATGAAGACAGCCTAAGAGACTTCTGGGACAACATTAAACACAACAACATTCGCATTATAGGGGTCCCAGAAGGTGAAGAGAGAGAGAAAGGACCAGAGAAAATATTTGAAGAGATTATAGTCGAAAACTTCCCTAACATGGGAAAGGAAATAGCCACCCAAGTCCAGGAAGCACAGCAAGTCCCACACAGGATAAACCTAAGGCGAAACACGCCAAGACACATAGCCATCAAATTGGCAAAAATTAAAGACAAAGAAAAATTATTGAAAGCAGCAAGGGAAAAACGACAAATAACATACAAGGGAACTCCCATAAGGTTAACAGCTGATTTCTCAGCAGAAACTCTACAAGCCAGAAGGGAGTGGCATGATATACTTAAACGGATGAAAGGGAAGAACCTACAACCAAGATTACTCTACCCGGCAAGGATCTCATTCAGATTTGATGGAGAAATCAAAAGCTTTACAGACAAGCAAAAGCTAAGAGAATTCAGCACCACCAAACCAGCTCTACAACAAATGCTAAAGGAACTTCTCTAAGTGGGAAACACAAGAGAAGAAAAGGACCTACAAAAACAAACCCAAAACAATTAAGAAAATGGTCATAGGAACATACATATCGATAATTACCTTAAACGTGAATGGCTTAAATGCTCCAACCAAAAGACACAGGCTTGCTGAATGGATACAAAAACAAGACCCATATATATGCTGTCTACAAGAGACCCACTTCAGACCTAGGGACACATACAGACTGAAAGTGAGGGGATGGAAAAAGATATTCCATGCAAATGGAAATCAAAAGAAAGCTGGAGTAGCAATACTCATATCAGATAAAATAGACTTTAAAATAAAGAATGTTACAAGAGACAAGGAAGGACACTACATAATGATGAAGGGATCAAACCAAGAAGAAGATATAGCAATTATAAATATATATGTACCCAACATAGGAGCACCTCAATACATAAGGCAACTGCTAACAGCTATAAAAGAGGAAATCGACAGTAACACAATAATAGTGGGGGATTTTAACACCTCACACCAATGGACAGATCATCCAAAATGAAAATAAATAAGGAAACAGAAGCTTTAAATGACACAATAGACCAGATAGATTTAATTGATATTTATAGGACATTCCATTCAAAAACAGCAGATTACACTTTCTTCTCAAGTGCGCATGGAACATTCTCCAGGATAGATCACATCTTGGGTCACAAATCAAGCCTTAGTAAATTTAAGAAAATTGAAATCATATCAAGTATCTTTTCTGACAACAACGCTATGAGATTAGAAATGAATTACAGGGAAAAGAACGTAAAAAACACAAACACATGGAGGCTAAACAATACGTTACTAAATAACCAAGAGTTCACTGAAGAAATCAAAGAGGAAATCAAAAAATACCTAGAGACAATGACAATGAAAACACGACAATCCAAAACCTATGGGATGCAGCAAAAGCAGTTCTAAGAGGGAAGTTTATAGCTATACAAGCCTACCTCAAGAAACAAGAAAAATCTCAAATAAACAATCTAACCTTACACCTAAAGGAACTAGAGAAAGAAGAATAAACAAATCCGAAAGTTAGCAGAAGGAAAGAAATCATAAAGATCAGAGCAGAAATAAATGAAATAGAAACAAAGAAAACAATAGCAAAGATCAATAAAACTAAAAGCTGGTTCTTTGAGAAAATAAACAAAATTGATACACCATTAGCCAGACTCATCAAGAAAAAGAGGGAGAGGACTCAAATCAATAAAATTAAAAATGAAAAAGGAGAAGTTACAACAGACACCACAGAAATACAAAGCACCCTAAGAGACTACTACAAGCAACTCTATGCCAACAAAATGGACAACCTGGAAGAAATGGACAACTTCTTAGAAAGGTATAATCTTCCAAGACTGAACCAGGAAGAAATAGAAAATATGAACAGACCAATCACAAGTAATGAAATTGAAACTGTGATTAAAAATCTTCCAACAAACAAAAGTCCAGGACCAGATGACTTCACAGGTGAATTCTATTGAACATTTAGAGAAGAGCTAACACCCATCCTTCTCAAACTCTTCCAAAAAATTGCAGAGGAAGGAACACTCCCAAACTCATTCTATGAGGCCACCATCACCCTGATACCAAAACCAGACAAAGATACTACAAAAAAAGAAAATTACAGACCAATATCACTGATGAATATAGATGCAAAAATCCTCAACAAAATACTAGCAAACAGAATCCAACAACACATTAAAAGGATCATGCACCATGATCAAGTGGGATTTATCCCAGGGATGCAAGGATTCTTCAATATACGCAAATCAATCAATGTGATACACCACATTAACAAACTGAAGAATAAAAACCATATGACCATCTCAATAGATGCAGAAAAAGCTTTTGACAAAATTCAACACCCATTTATGATAAAAACTCTCCAGAAAGTTGGCACAGAGGGAACCTACCTCAACATAATAAAGGCCATATAAGACAAACCCACAGCAAACATCATTCTCAATGGTGAAAAACTGAAAGCATTTCCTCTAAGATCAGGAACAAGACAAGGATGTCCACTCTCACCACTATTATTCAACATAGTTTTGGAAGTCCTAGCCATGGCAATCAGAGAAGAAAAAGAAATTAAAGGAATACAAACTGGAAAAGAAGTAAAACTGTCACTGTTTGCAGATGACACGATACTATACATAGAGAATCCTAAAAATGCCACCAGAAAACTACTAGAGCTAATCAATGAATTTGGTAAAGTTGCAGGATACAAAATTAATGCACAGAAATATCTTGCATTCCTATATGCTAATGATGAAAAATCTGAAAGAGAAATTAAGGAAACACTCCCATTTACCATTGCAAGAAAAAGGATAAAATACCTAGGAATAAACCTACCTAGGGAGACAAAAGACCTGTATGCAGAAAACTATAAGACACTGATGAAAGAAATTAAAGATGATACCAACAGATGGAGGGATATACCATGTTCTTGGATTGGAAGAATCAATGTTGTGAAAATGACTATACTACCGAAAGCAATCTACAGGTTCAATGCAATCCCTATCAAACTACCAATGGCATTTTTTACGGAACTAGAACGAAAAATCTTAAAATTTGTATGGAGACACAAAAGACCCCGAATAGCCAAAGCAGTCTTGAGAGAAAAAAATGGAGCAGGAGGAATCAGACTCCCTGACTTCAGACTATACTACAAAGCTACAGTAATCAGGACAATATGGTACTGGCACAAAAACAGAAACATAGATCAATGGAACAGGATAGAAAGCCCAGAGATAAACCCACACACCTATGGTCAACTAATCTATGACAAAGGAGGCAAGGATATACAATAGAGAAAAGACAGTCTCTTCAATAAGTGGTGCTGGGAAAACTGGACAGCTACATGTAAAAGAATGAAATTAGAACACTCCCTAACACCATACACAAAAATAAACTCAAAATGGATTCGAGACCTAAATGTAAGACTGGACACTATAAAACTCTTAGAGGAAAACATAGGAAGAACACTCTTTGACATAAACCACAGCAAGATCTTTTTTGACCCACCTCCTAGAGTAATGAAAATAAAAACAAAAATAAACAAATGGGACCTAATGAAACTTAAAAGCTTTTGCACAGCAAAGGAAACCATAAACAAGGCGAAAAGACAACCCTCAGAATGGGAGAAAATATTTGCAAAGAAATCAACGGACAAAGGATTAATCTCCAAAATATATAAACAGCTCATGCGGCTCAATATTAAAGAAACAAACAACCCAATCCAAAAATGGGCAGAAGACCTAAATAGACATTTCTCCAAAGAAGACATACAGATGGCCAAGAAGCACATGAAAAGCTGCTCAACATCACTAATTATTAGAGAAATGCAAATCAAAACTACCATGAGGTATCACCTCACACCAGTTAGAATGGGCATCATCAGAAAATCTACAAACAACAAATGCTGGAGAGAGTGTGGAGAAAAGGGAACCCTCTTGCACTGTTGGTGGGAATGTAAATTGATACAGCCACTATGGAGAACAGTATGGAGGTTCCTTAAAAAACTAAAAATAGAATTACCATATGATCCAGGAATCCCACCACCAGGCATATACCCAGAGAAATCCATAATTCAAAAAGACACATGCACCCCAGTGTTCATTGCAGCACTATTTACAATAGCCCGCTCATGGAAGTAACCTAAATGCCCACCGACAGATGAATGGATAAAGAAGAAGTGGTACATATATACAATGGAATATTACTCAGCCATAAAAAGGAACGAAATTGAGTCATTTGTTGAGACGTGGATGGATCTAGAGACTGTCATACAGAGTGAAGTAAGTCAGAAAGAGAAAAACAAATATCGTATATTAACACATGTATGTGGAACCTAGAAAAATGGTGCAGATGAACCGGTTTGCAGGGCAGAAGTTGAAACACAGATGTAGAGAACAAACGTATGTACACCAAGGGGGGAAAGCCGCGGGGGGGTGGGGATGATGGTGTGCTGAATTGGGCGATTGAGATTGACATGTATACACTGATGTGTATAAAATTGATGACTAATTAGAACCTGCTGTATAAAAAAATAAATAAAATAAAATTCAAAAATTCAAAAAAAAAGAAAAACTAATACTAAACTTTCTTTGGGTTATTTGTATGGAAATATGTTAATATAAATGTTTCAGACATTACATGAAATTCCTAAAAATCTTAAAATGTTCTGGTATAATGTTATAAGTCATAATTCTAGTTATTACTTTAAAATGTATATCTCAGAAATAACTAAATTTCCTTGTCAATTGCATTATTATGAACTTTCATCAAATCTTTAACTGTGGTCATTTTTAAGTCTTTTGTCACTTACAGACAGTTCTGGGTGTACGCTGATGCTTTTGCAAAAATGTTCCTATAAAAGGGTTTCATCTTCAAGGAATTCATGGAAAAGACTCTGACAAGTACAGGTTTCTGGTAACTGACTATACTGCTGAGCTGAATGAATAAGCATTTTCAGAACTCTAATGGAAAACTGATGAATTCACAAAAGTGCTAACAAAAGATCAAGATGAAAAAAAAATTAATTACATGGGACTGAGTGAACTGATGAGGATGATTATAATTTTTGTGACTTTCTGCTTGAATTAAAAAAAACCTGTGATGTAAATTTATGTAAAAAGAACTTAATGTAAAACAATGTCACTCTTCTCATATTTTCTCTTGCTTTGGAAAATATAGATATTTTCTGTTAAAAACGTGATTTATGCTGACATGTGATAGGTTGATTATTGTTATTATAAATGAATTAATAAATATTTTTAAGTTTCCAAAAAAAAAATAGCCTCATCCACCTATCATATAGCATATTAAAACTTGATTCAGGGCTTCCCTGGTGGCGCAGTGGTTGAGAATCTGCCTGCCAATGCAGGGGACACAGGTTCGAGCCCTGGTCTGGGAAGGTCCCACATGCCGCGGAGCAACTAGGCCCGTGAGCCACAACTAGTGAGCCTGCGCGTCTGGAGCCTGTGCTCCGCAACAAGAGAGGCCGCGAGAGCGTGAGGCCCGCGCACCGTGATGAAGAGTGGCCCCCCTTGCCGCAACTAGAGAAAGCCCTCGCACAGAAACGAAGACCCAACACAGCCATAAATAAATGAATAACTCCCATTTTTAAAAAAAAAGAAAGAAAACTTGATTCAGAGACTTACCTGGTGGTGCGGTGGTTGAGACTCCGTGCTCCCAATGCAGGGGGCCAGGATTCATTCCCTGGTCAGGGAACTAGATCCCACATGCATGCAGCAAGTGAGAGTTCGCATGTCACAACTAAGACCCAGCGCAGCCAAATTAATTAATTAATTTAAAAAAACTTGATTCGTGTGTTTTGATAATTTCATAGTCTTTTAAAAAGTTATAACAAGGGTTGGAATTTTTAAATCTCCTGCAGGTCTTCAGATTTCTATGCCATTAAATTACAGTTCCACATATTCATCTTAGTTCATTCCTCAATAACATAACTCCCAACAAAATTATGCTGGGAAAAATGCATACTTTTCGGGGAAATGTGTGGCTCATGGTCCGAGAGATTATTTGTTAAAAGATTTTTGGTTCCCAAATGAAGTCTTCAGATTAACCAAGAATCCTTTGTTTCTCAGTCATCGAGAAACAAAGGATCTAACTGCATATTGATATGTCTACTTGAAGGTCTAGTTTGCAATGTAACGTGTGCAAAACATGTTCACTTCTCCTCACTCTAACCAAAGTCTATTCCTCCTGATTTTACCCATATTTGTGAATGGCACCACCATTCACCCAACTGCACAAGCCAAAAATCTTGTAGTTAGTTATCCTCAACTCCTTTCATTCTCTCTCACCCCACATCCAATCCATCTGCAAATCTCTCTGTTTTACCTTTAAAAAAAAATCCCTACTCCGACCATTTCTCATCACCTCCTCCCTGACTGTACTGGTCCAAGCCACGATCTCTTATCATTTAGAATCCTGCAATAACTTCCTAACTGGCTTTCCTGATTCTGGTCTCGGAAAACACAAGCAAATCAACTCACGTCCCTGTTCCCAGTTCTCCAGTAGCTTCCCATCACACTTAGAATAAAATCCAAATTCAATTTAAGACCTACGATTTGGCTCCCAACCAGCTTGCCAAGCCCATTCCCTACCGCTCTCCGTCTCACTCACTGCACTGCCATGCAGCCACACAGCATAACGCTGTTTTTCTAACACGCCAGGCGTATTCCCATCTCAGGGCTTTTGGCCTTTCTATATCGTCTGCTTGAAGTGCTCTTCCGCCGGTTGGTAACCATGGCTCACTCCCTCACTTCATTTAGACCACACTATTATCCCCATCACTCTATCCCTTTCTCTGTTTTATTTTTCATCTCTCTGTGTGTGTGTGTGTGTGTGTGTGTGTGTGTGTGTGTGTTTGCAGAACACTTCCTGTCTAGGCCAGTATTTTAGTTGGTTAATTAGTTCACCAGTCATTGACTTCCCAATAAAACATAAGCTTCATGAGAACAGGGATAGTCTATACCGTTTTGGCTCCAATTCCTAGAACAGTGCCTAGCATACAGGAAGCCCTCCGAAAATGTGTTGCATGAATGACTTGCCAAAGGCAACGGATGCAAATAAATGCATATCCAGGAGATTTCCACGGCTGCCCGCTTCACGCTTCACGCCCTGGAGTTGAAAACTCCAGGGAGACAGCGACACCTCCTCACGGGGTTGAGAGGCTCTCAGTTTCTTTCGTCCTCCCGCCTAGTGGGGGAGTCAAGACTCAGAGGGCCGTGAGGCGGGATGGAGGAGCGGACAGGCGTCCCTCTCTATGGTGTTACTCCCCAGACCCCTCCTCCCTATCACCCGGCGTGCCTCTATGGTTCTTCCTGTCATTAGTCGGGAGGGGGCGCTGTGCGCAGGCGCGAGGTGACGCCGCGGAAGGGCCGGAAGGAGCGCAGCGGCGGCCTCGGCTGCGGCCACGAAGCTGTCGCGGGCGCTCCTGCTGACTAGAAGCTGCGGCGACAGAAGTCGCCGAGCCCGTCTCGAGAGCCGGCGAGTTGAGTGGCGAGTAAGTATCGGCCGCGGGGCGCGCCAGCTACTAGGCAGGTTCTGTGAGGCTAGTGGTGTCTCCGCCCGGCGCCTCCATTGAGCCCGGGGGTGGGGGTGGGGATGGGGGCGGGGGCTCGTTTGTGAGGGTCGGCGGGGGGCGCTGGCCGGGCTCAGCCGCGGCCCCGACACGAGCGAGCCCGGGAGCGCGCGGGGCGCCGCCTAGCGCCGAGCGGCCGGAGCAGCGGGGCTAGTGGCCGAGAGGGAGCGATAGAGGCGCGGGCGGCCGGCGGACCCTCAGCCGCTCCCGCCACTTCGGGAAGTTTCGCGGGCCGGTAGCGCCGAAAGACCCAGTTTCCTCGGCGGCGCCTCACGGGAGGCGGTGGCCGTGGAGCAGAGCGCGGCCGGGGGCGCGCGGGGGGGCGACACGCCGTGAGTTTGCACTCCGACGCCCTGGTCCGGGCAGGGGGTGGCGGGGGCTGACGGGCCGCGGTCCCAAACCCTCCCGACTCGGCTCTGGAGGGGCGTCTTCCCGAAAAGGCGGCCACTGCTGCCCAGCCCTCGTGAGGCCTCCCCGAGTGTGTCAGATCCCTGGGCAGCGCGGGGAACGCGAACCCGACAAATGTGCCCGGAGCGCCGAGCGGCGAACGAGGCCGATCTTCCCGCGTGAGATGTGGCCCGAATACCGTGTGGGACGGTTGTCGAAAACTTCGGGCCGCTTCAGTCCCGTGACCAAGCTCACTGAGTGCCTGCAGGGTCCCGGTGATGTCCGCTGGGCAGGGTTCCGACATCAGCGAGCCGAGGGCTCTGTAAAGAACTCGGATGCGTCGTGATAAGCGCCTGGGTAGGGTTGTCCCAGGCTTTTTTATTTTTTTATTTTTATTTATGTACTTATTTTTGGCTGCGTAGGGGCTTTCTCTAGTCGCGGCGAGCGGGGGCTACTCTTTGTTGCGGTGCGCCGGCCTTTCATTGCGGTGGCTTCTCTTGTTGCGGAGCACGGGCTCCAGGTGCGCGGGCTCAGTAGTTGTGGCTCGCAGGCTCTAGAGCACAGGCTCAGTAGTTGTGGCGCGCGAGCTTAGTTGCTCCGCGGCATGTGGGATCTTCCCGGACCAGGGCTCAAACCCGTGTCCCCTTGCATTGGCAGGTGGATTCTTAACCACTGCGCCACCAGGGAAGTCCCTGTTCTAGGTTTTGTTTTGTTTTTTCTAAAGGGCAGTTTAATATGGATACATGGGAGCCATTTTTTTTTAAAGTATTTGTTTATTTATTTATGGCTGTGTTGGGTCTTCGTTTCTGTGCAAGGGCTTTCTCTAGTTGTGGCAAGCGGGGGCCACTCTTCATCACGGTGCGCGGGCCTCTCACTATCGCGGCCTCTCTTGTTGCGGAGCACAGGCTCCAGACGCGCAGGCTCAGTAATTGTGGCTCACGGGCCCAGTTGCTCCGCGGCATGTGGGATCCTCCCAGACCAGGGCTCGAACCCGTGTCCCCTGCTTTATTGGCAGGCAGATTCTCAACCACTGCGCCACCAGGGAAGCCTCCTAGGCTTTTTGATGCAAAGAGAAGATGACTTACCCTGCTGAGAGAGGGCTGGGCAGACTTTAGTATGCTGGCCTGCTGGAAGACGGCTAAGAAATGGCCTTGCTTCGTTGGTGTTTTGTAGAAGTAATTTATTGCGGCTGGGGGGTAGGGAGTGGTTGAATTTAAGGAAATATTTGGAGAGCCTGGGGCCAGATTTTGGACCTCCCCGTAAACTTAAATAAAGGCTTTAGATTTTTCTCCTGAAGGCAGGCCGCAGCTAATAAAAGAGAAGCCTTGCAGCCCCTTTGGAGAAGTCTAATAAAGGAAGTTGAGATGTGAGTCTGGGAGACAAAGTTTATGAAACAGGATAGATGAGAGAGCCTGTGTTTGCTAATTCTGATAGCTCCTGTTTAATGAAGGTTCACTATATTCTAGGCTATGGTTAAGATCTTTACAGACATCTGTCTTTAGCCAGATACTGTTCTAAGGATTTTCCATATATTAACTCTTTGACTCCTCAGTGCTGTGGATTTTGTCATTATTCTTATTTTAAAGAGGAAGGAAGGGAGGTGCTGAAAAATAACTTACCTAGTTGCAAAGCTTGTAAGGGTCAGAGCTAGGACTTGAACCCAGTTTGGCTCCAGAGTCCATGCTCCTAATTATCCTGCTATATCTGTGAACTTCTTGTTTGTTCAAGAAGTTCTTCTGGAGTATTTACTTTTGCCAGGCTGTGTGCTATGTCCTGAGGCTATGGGAATGAACGTTTTTTAGCAGAGGAGATAGATATTAATCATAGCTTCCTAAATTGTAGATTATCATTGTGGTGAGTGCTTTGAAGGAGTGAGAGGTGTGTGAACAAACACTGGGGTTAGTCCGGAAAGGTTTTTCTCTGAGGAGGTGACATTTAAGATGAGGAACTGAAGGATGAATACAGTTAATTTGGTCAAAGAGAGGCAGTGAAGAAGAGTAACCCAGCCAGAGAGAAGAGCCTGAAGTGGAAGGCAGAAGTATGGAATGTTGAAGGATCTAAACCATGGTCTCTGCAGATTAGTGAATAGGGGGAAGAGGTATGAGGTGGGGCTAGCTATGTCAGCAAGGGCCATATGAGGCAGTGTTTCACAGGCCATGGTAAGGATTTTGGTTCTAACATGATGAGATCTGTGGTTTTTTAAAAAAAAAAAACTCAATGCTATATGAAAATTTATCATAGAGTGTAAGCTGTAGACAGTATTGGGATAGAAGGGACAGGCTATCACGAGTTCACAGGATATCACGAGTTCACAGTATCAACTGTAAAAATATCATTGAAAACATTGATTTCTCCCCTTTGTGGATGAGGATATGCTTGCTCATTCATCCCAGTTTCTTTTTCTTTTCTTTATTTTTTTTTAACATCTTTATTGGAGTGTAGTTGCTTTACAATGTTGTATTAGTTTCTGCTGTATAACAAAGTGAATCAGCTATATGTATACATATATCCCCATATCTCCTCCCTCTTTCGTCTCCCTCCCACCCTCCCTATCCCACCCCCTAGGTGGTCACAAAGCCCTGAGCTGATCTCCCCGTGCGATGCAGCTGCTTCCCACTAGCTATCTATTTTATGTTTGGTAGTGTATATATGTCCATGCCACTCTCTCACTTTGTCACAGCTTACCCTTCCCCCTCCCCATGTCCTCAAGTCCATTCTCTATGTCTGTGTCTTTATTCCTGTCCTGCCCCTAGGTTCATCAGAACCTTTTTTTTTTTTTTTAGATTCCATATATATGTGTTAGCATATGGTATTTGTTTTTCTTTTTCTGACTTACTTCACTCTGTATGACAGACTCTAGATCCATCCACGTCACTACAAATAACTCAATTTCGTTTTCTTTTATGGCTGAGTAATAGTCCATTGTATATATGTGCCGTATCTCCTTTATCCGTTTATGTGTTGATGGACACTTAGGTTGCTTCCACATCCCAGTTTCTGAACCAATTTTCAGTTGACAGTTGAGGAAAAATCTCAATGTTATATATTAAACTCTGTAGCTTCCCCACAGAAAATTTTGAATAATTTTTGGTTTAAAACCTTTTGTATTGTAGAAAGATACTGATAGCAGGATTTTTAGAGCTCTTTTAAACTGCTTAAACTCCAGACTAATTGTTTGCATATTATCTGTAATTATGGATGCTATTTTGCCTTAGTTTTTTCATTTTGTTTATGTATTGAAATTAATATGCATTGCATTTTCTTATTCTGAACTCATCAGCTTCCTTGTTCTTTCTTAATAATATCACCATTCTCCAGTCACCTGATCTCAACATCGAGGTCAACTTTGACTACTTGTTTCCTCATGCCCTTCATGGCCAATTACATACAAAAATCCCATTGAATCTAACCTCTGTGGTCAGTATCTTGTATCTTTTTCTCCCTCTGCTTACTGTTACCTTTAGTTCAGACTTCACTGGCTCTTGCTTCCTGGGTTTCCTGCCACTAGATTACACATTGCAGCTAGGTTGATTTTCCTAAAGCACAACTCTTTGCATTGCTTCCCATTGGTCAGAAAATAAACTTAGAGCTCTGCTTCACTTACCTGTTAGCAAACCACCTCCAAGCCTGGTGAGTTAGTGTAACGGTTTTATTTGTTGGCAGTTTTTTGAGTCAAGAAATTGGGAAGGGCTCACCTGGACCTTCCCCCCCCCCCCCCCACATGCTGTCAGCCAAGGTGGCTGGGACTGGAGGATATACTTCCAAAATGGCTTCTTTATTCATACGCCTTGTCTGAGACTGCTGGAAGACTGGGTTCAGCTGCCCTTTCCCTCTTCATGTAGTGTCAGGGCTTTCCATGTGGCCTCTCCGTCAGGGTAGTCAGACTTCTTACATGGTGACTATGGGTTTCAAGAGCCCTAGATGGAAGTGCTGTTCTCTTAAAACTAAGCCTGGAACTGGCAGAGCATTAAGTTTAGCTTAAATATTGCTGTCTCCACTAAGCCTACCCTGACTACTTGCCCTCTCTCAACTGGAATAGTCTCTGTATTGCACTAATGGGTTTATACTTTGTAGTATACTTAATTGTGTGCATATTTTCTCTCACTGATGGAAGTTCTTTGAGGCAAGATCCATGTTGGATTTTCTTTGTGTTCCCCATGATGCATAACACAAGTTCTTTTATACCATGTGGTGAGCCTGCAATAAACATTTGCCAAACTCTTTTAATGTTATTTTAATTTTAAATGTTAATGTAAATAATACCAATTTAGTATATAAAAATATAAGGAAGCAAAAAATGTAAACCTATTACTTAGAAATAACCATTATTAACTTTTCTGTGTTAATTTAATATTGATTACATATTAGTACAGGATTACAAAGAATGGCTAGCCAAATGTTAAGACGAGAAACAAGTATTTGAATTAAAAGCAATAATCATTTATAGACACTTAAAAAAATATGCTAGGAAGAGGTTTTGTGGGTGCTGATATGACATGGGCATGTCAGCTTCTCTCAGCCTGTCCTGGCTCTTCTTTGCCCACCTTTCCCTAGAACATTCAAAGAGTTAACCCACTAAATTTGAAACATCCTTTATTACCCCAAAATCAGTGTTGCATAAGTGATGGGCATATTTTTGGAGATTACTCTGGAAAACAGGAACACCACAAAACCCCAGGATCATACAGTATTATATTAGGAGCATCTGGAAGGAAAAATGGAGAAGTGACATGAATAGAAGAATTGAGAAGAAAATGATTTGTTAGAGACAGAGCCAAGGACCCTGGTCACAAGGAAGCAAAGATGCAATTTCGGAAATAATAAAATTGTGTGAGAGAACCATGGGTGATTCCCATCTTTTCCCGACTTTGTTCTCCAAATTTTGTTCCTTTGTTCTCCAAATTTTCTATAATGGTGTAATACTTTATAACTGAAGAAAATCATGATAAACTTATTGTTGTCATGTAAGCCATGTTCCTTGACTCTGGTTGTATATGGCTATGATGAAGAGCTCCAGTCTCTGGCAGAAGAGTATGTTTTTGGAGCCACTCATTCATTCAACAACTGTGAGACTCTGGAAGTACAGTTATGAGTAAGACATAGTCAAGGGCATATGGAGAAAACAAAATGCGAACTCCTTCTCATCATGTGTTGATTCATTCATACAAGGAAGTGAAGGGGATAAAAAAAAAGATCATTAGGACAGTTGTGGGAGGTGGAAGAGAACATAGAAGAATGGTCATCCAATTTTCTTAAATTCTTATAGTATTACTACATAAGATTCTCCACTATTAATGAAGTGATGAAATATCTCCTAATTTTAGGTTCTAATTTGGAAGCATTAATTGGTATATTTGACTATAGAGTATAATCATAAATGTGTAAATGATTATTTGTATAATTAAAAGCAAGAGGTTAAAAAAAAAAAAGCAAGAGGTAAGAACTGAAATATTCTTTTTTGGGTGGCATTTCCTATTTCTGAACTCCACTTTGGTGTCTGATCAATAAGCTAAAAGACATACATAGCTTCTGGCCACTTCCAAACGGAAAACGAAGTTTCTTATAGAAGGAAGTAGAAGTTTTACTGTGAATAGTTGTAATACTAATGAAAAGTACCTTGGAAGAGGAGAATAAAGTTCTCTCTCCACCCCCCTCCCCCCGTTTGGTTGTATTATCAACATATTATTAATAAACACTGTGCATCTGCTGTTTCCATTTCACAGGTAATAATAATAGTCATAATGTGACACTTGCTATTTGCCAGTCATTATGCTAAACACTTTATATATGTTTAACTCAATTAATTTTAAAACAACTGTTTTAAACTGTCATTTTAAAACAAATGACAAAACAACTGTATTGTCATTTTACAAATAAAGGAATTAGGCTCAAGAGATTAAGCAGTTTATGCATAGTCACTGATTCACTAATTGGTGAAACCATGGTTCATACTTAGGCAATCTGCTCTGAGCCCAGATGAGAGGACTGAATGTCAGGGAGTTAAATGACCTTTACAGAGAAGCTAGTCAGGAGTAGAAATTTCATCATCAGACTTCTTTTTTCACTGCAGCTTGGGGCCACTGTACTTGCCATTCATGAGGAATCTTGCTTTTAAAGCATCACTAGTAATCTGCTTAACTACAAGCTTGACAGTCTAACTAAATTAGATATAAAATAAATCACATTTTCCTTTGATTTCCAGTGTAAAATTGAAGGAACCTAGTTATGGTAAAAGAAGAAATAAGCTTGGTTATTGGAATTAAGTGTTCAAAATGCATTTTTCTTTTTAATTAATTTTTGGCTGCGTTCGTTGGGTCTTCGTTGCTGCGCGGGGGCTTTCTCTAGTTGCAGCGAGCAGGGGCTTCTCTTGTTGCAGAGCATAGGCTCTAGGCGCCCAGGCTTCAGTAGTTGTGGCACGTGGGCTCAGTAGTTGTGGCTCACGGGTCCTAGAGCACAGGCTCAGTAGTTGTGGCGCACGGGCTTGGTTGCTCCGCGGCATGTGGGATCCTCCCGGACCAGGGCTCGAACCCATGTCCCCTGCATTGGCAGGCGGGTTCTTAACCACTGCGCCACCAGGGAAGTCCCAAAATGCTTTTTAAAAATTATATTTGATGGGACTTCCCTGGTGGTCCAGTGGCTAAGTCTCCGTGCTCCCATTGCAGGGGGCCCAGGTTCGATCCCTTGTCAGGGAACTACATCCTGCGTGCCGCAACTAAGACCCAGCACAGCCAATTAAATAAATAAACATTTTTTAAAAAAATTGTATTTGAAAGAAAAGTACTTGAATAGGTGCAGTTGAAATTTGATACCAGAGCTCTTTCCATTATACCGTGCTATTTATAAATATCAATAACATCATCATTGTTATTTCAAGTAAGATACTTCAACTTATGCTTGGATTTATAATTTTTAAACATTGAGATACTTTTGTTCAGTTATACATATCAGAAAGTTATGTTGTAATACTTAAACATAGTTTTGATATAAAATTTTATAGTATCTTAATTTGGAAAAATGATGACATCATTTGATTATCTCTTTATAGACATCATATAATAAGCCAGGGTCTGGGACCCACCTCCTCTGAAGTACATGATTTCTCACAGGAAGGCAAAGAAAATTGAGATTTTCTTAGGAAGAAAAACCTTGAGTGGGTAGGTTACAGATAGGATCTTGGAACTAAAAAGCCACTGTAGCAGTTATAATTGTCCCCCATTGGTTCTTACTTATTGATTTTCATTCTTGTGATGTCCGTCAGAGTAAAGCAAGAAAATGGTTCCAAAATCAAACTACAGAAAGAAATAAAAGCAATAATTCTCTCCTCTTGACCCCCAAATACTGTTTCACAGAGGCAACCACTCTTTTTTCCCCTTAGGGTGACTTTTTTCCTTCTAAGTTTTCCATTGTTAAATACAACACACACACAAAGAAATTTCACCCCAAACAGCTAAGTTTAGGCCTATGCCTAAACTTTATCTAAATGGAGGCATTCAGTATATATTCTTTTATGTCTGAATTCCTTCACCCATCCATTATGGGGTTTTTTTGTTTTGGTTTTTAAAGGAACCATTTTGAGATATGTCAGAGCACACGGTTCCTTTTTTTGTTTTTGTTTTTTAATTTTATTTATTTATGGCTGTGTTGGGTCTTCGTTTCTGTGCGAGGGCTTTCTCTAGTTGCGGCAAGTGGGGGCCACTCTTCATCGCGGTGCGCGGGCCTCTCACTATCGCAGCTTCTCCCGTTGCGGAGCACAGGTTCCAGACGCGCAGGCTCAGTAGTTGTGGCTCACGGGCCCAGTTGCTCCGTGGCATGTGGGATCTTCCCGGACTAGGTCTCGAACCCGTGTCCCCTGCATTGGCAGGCGGATTCTCAACCACTGCGCCACCAGGGAAGCCCCCATTATGTTTTAAGATCCATTCATATTGTGTGTGACTGTAATGGCTTGATTCTTGATGCTGTGTATGTTTCAATTGTATGAGCATACTTCAGTGTATTTGTCCATTCCATCATTGATATGAGTCCTTTTCAGTTTTTGGCTGTTAGGAATAGTGCTGCTGTGAACATTCTTGTGCATAGACCTGGTGCGTATAAGCGTACATTTCTGTAGTACAGATTTTACAGTGAATTGTTGAGTCTTCCAGGATTTATATTTTCCACTATAAATGATAAAGTATCAAGGATTCTTTTTTGCACAGTTGTGGTACCAATTTCCTCTCCTACCAATAGTACTTGAAAGTCCCCATTGCTCCAAATCCTCAGCAACACTTGGTCATCAATTTTCAGGCTTCTAGCAATCCTTATGGGTATGCAGTATCTCATGGGAGTTTTTTGCCTTTTACAAAAAAAACAATATATAAAACATGTATAGCTTAATGAATTATTATAAGGTGATTATATGTACTACTTAGGTCAAGAAGTAGATCATCCCCAAGCCTCCTCTATGCATGCTGTCCTGAGCATAATTCATTCCTTCCCCCTGAAATTAACCATTAGTCTGATCATTTTCTTGTATTTCTTTATGGTGTTTTCACCTGAGTGCATCCCTATTAGGGTTCCTCTTCCATTCCTTTTCTTTTTCCTTATAATTTATCTGTTGTTGAACCTGAATCATTTGACCTGTTAGTTTCCCAGAGCCTAGATAGGTGTTTGTCAGGCTTAAAAAAAAAATCATTCCTCCCTGGAGAGCCTTTTTAGACATTTTTTTCTGATTCTCCCCCATTAAATACTAAAGAATAAGATTTTGTTGGGTGGGATTGAATTTGGGAGGATGACAAACCATTGTAATATATAAGATCTTTTTACCCCCTTGCAAAATTGCCCCCATTGAGAATACCTGATCTAGATGGCATAATTAACGGTGTAATTCAAAAATTTCGTTTTTCAGATAGCCTCTATTCTAAAAATTAGGCTGTGTCCAGATCTGATTGTCTCTGTCAAGACAGTAGATAGTGTTCTTTCCTCAGCAGGCAGTTATGTCTTATTGTCTCTATGATGTTAGCAGTCAATGATATTCAGTGTCTAGGTCCAGTAATTTTTTTTTTTTTTTTCCACTTGTGGGATCTTAGTTCCCCGACCAGGGATTGAACCTGGGCCACCAGAATGAAAGTGCCAAGTCCTAACCACTGGAATGCCAGGGAATTCCAAGGCCCAGTAAATTACTGAGGATTGCAAAATGGTGATATTTTAATTGAATTTTTAAGTTAATACTAGAATAATTTTATAAAGAAATGATTTCCTCATCTACTATTTGGTTATCCAGTGATATAGTTTATATAGAAAAGGCAAGAAAATGCCTGATTCTTTGCCTTTGTTTTACCAGTTTTAAAGATAATGTATTGGTTGACTATCATCTTTTGAAAATGACCTTTTAAAAAAATTATGAACACTTTCATTTATACATTTTCCTAAGATGTTTGTACCATGTCAATTATTATCTTTACTGAAGTTCAAAATGTTCCATCTTTTGCCAGTGGAAGCCTCTTCAGGAATTTATTCTGACAGGATTCAGTCTTTGATAAGTAGTCTTTGATAGCTTCCTTGATATGTGATATGACAAGATGTTCCATGTTCATTTTGTATGACTCCTGCCCCAGACTTGGAATTAGTAATTTGTCCCAAAAGCCTTCATCTCTTTCAATGAGAAATAGTATTTCACATAATCTGGGCACTGTGGATGTTCATTGCTACAAGCAGGTCTTGTTTGAAAACTTTTTTTTTTTTTGGATGGAAGTAATATATTTTACAAGTTTATACTAATATTTATAATTCAAATTTAGGACTATAGTGGTTTTACTTAACTTACTTTATTGCTTCTATATTATAATTCCTTTTTTCCACACTAAGAATATTGATTCTCAAGGACACAGGGATTGATAGAATTAGAATATGCTATAACTTTGTTTTAACACACCCAAAAGTGTCAAAATTAAAGTCTCAGAATGTCACCACCCACGTGATTAAACAACTTTAAAATCTTTCATATGCTTCCGTCTTCCATAATTTTTATAATTGTACTGTATCATTCAATCTTAGTTATAATTAATCTTAGTACTGCAAGTAATTATGTATTTCATGTTTACCACTAGTCTTTGTGTCAGTGTCTCTCTAGTCATTTTGGTTGCCTGAAGCTTGCTTTTCTGTTGATTCCTCAGGAAAATCTTGTAGGAAGTTCTTGTACATTGTTAAGTTTGTGCACTTTTTCCTTAAAATAAGTTTTGCTGGATATAAAATCTGTGGCTCACGTTTTTTTTTAAAGTATCTTAATCTGTTTTCAGGTGTCTTAAAGCATCACTGTAAAAATCTGTTAATAATCTTAATTTTTTCTGTTATAATTCTCAAGCCCAGATGCTAAAGGATTTTTTTCTTTCTTTCTTTAAAGTCCAGTAATTTTACTAGAATGTGTCTTGATGGTTGTCATTCTGGGTTACTTTCCTTAGGTATGTACTGTGCTCTTTTGAAATGTAGCTTTAACATTTTTACTTTAGGAAAGTTTTTTTTTTCAGTCATAATTTTTTGTGTTTTCTTCCCTTTCAGTTTATTCAAGAGCTCCTTTATCTCCTCATTTTTCTATTTAAAATTTTCCTTTCACCTTTCAATTCTCCTAAAGCAGTATGTGTTGTGTTTATTAACACTTGTGTTTCTTCTTATTTAGTCTGCATTCCTAAAACACTTTATTTAATTTCTGTTTCTTTCCTGAGATATCACTTCATTTCTGAGTTTTTCTAGTTCTGATTTATGTTATTTTATGTCTTATATTATTTTCTTAGTGTCCCTTAGGTTGTTACATCTTTCTGGCATGTTGTTATTGTTTATAGAGATGTTTTGCTTCTTGTTTTTCTTACACCTTTGTATGAGATTTGACATCAGTTCTTTTCTTTGTTAATTTTTACTGAAATTAGCTTTTTTGGACTTTTTAAAAATTTTTTATTAGAGTATAGTTGATTTACAATGTTGTGTTAGTTTCAGGTGTACAGCATAGTGATTCAGTTATATATATACATGTATCCACTCTTTTAGATTCTTTTCCTGTATAGGCCATTACAGAGTACTGAGCAGAGTTCCCTGTGCTATACAGTAGGTCTTTATTAGTTACCTATTTTATATATAGTAGTGTGTGTATGTCAATCCCTGTCTTCCAATTTATCCCTCCCCACCCCCCTTACACCCTGGTAACCATAGGTATGTTTTCTACATCTGCAGCTCTGTTTCTGCTTTGTAGATAAGTTCATTTGTACCCTTTTTTAGATTCCACATATAAGCAATATCATATGATATTTGTCTTTCTCTGTCTGACTTCCCTCAAAAGACAGTCTCTGGGTCCATCCATGTTGCTGCAAATGGCATTATTTTGTTCTTTTTTATGGCTGAGTAATAGTCCTTTGTATATATGTACTACATCTTCTTTATCCATTCCTCTGTTGACGGATGCTTTCTTGGACTTTCAGGAGATGTAGTTTAGGATAACTTTTTCTAACTTCACAGAGCTCCCTCTTCATACAGTGTTCAAAATATGGCAGCTTGCTTTTTAAGACTTCTTGATTCTGTTCTCTATGTTTATTTGGACCTAATTTCTCTTTCCTTTGTTTCTACCTTACTCAGTTTAACTGTTCCCAGCATTTTCTTCTCATAGGGCTGTGTCCTGCCAGGGAGCCTTGGTTGATGAGTTTCGAAACTTCATGGGTCCTAGACTGCTATATCTTTTTCAGATCTTACAGGGTCAGGGCCTCCTTGCACTTACCCACTATTGAATTGAGCAAAACTGCTTCGTAGTATTAGCTCCTTTCTCAGATTGGCCTGCGTGCTTTCCATTGAATTCCTGTCGGTTATTTGGAGTTATATATTGATACTATTCTCAGGTTTGAATGGTACCCTGTGCTTTCTGAGGCACCAGTGATGCTTCAGAAATTGTGTGGCTCTTGGTGGTTTGTCCTCATGTGCTTGCACTTTGGAGTTTGTGGAGACTCCTTTGTTTTGTCTTGTTTTTTTTGTAAACTGGAATTCTTGTAACCATGGAATTTTTTTCTGTTTTTATTTGAAAATTTGGGGAGATTTAAAAGCTATGGTGCCACCATTACTGCCATCTTCCCAGAATTTATTTATTTATTTATTTATTTATTTATTTAATTTATATTTGGCTGCTTTGGGTCTTTACTGCTGCGCACGGGCTTTCTCTAGTTGCAGCGAGTGGGGGCTACTCTTCATTGTGGTGCGCAGGCTTCTCATTGCGGTGGCTTCTCTTGTTGCGGAACACGGGCTCTAGGCGCACGGGCTTCAATAGTTGTGGCTCACAGGCTCTAGAGTGCAGGCTCAGTAGTTGTGGTGCACGAGACTAGTTGCTCCGCGGCATGTGGGATCCTCCCGGACCAGGGCTTGAACCCGTGTCTCTCGCACTGGCAGGCGGATTCCTAACCACTGCACCACCAGGGAAGCCCCCATTTTTCTTTTAAGTTGTCTGATTCTTCTTTTTTTTTTTCTCTATTTTCAGTTAACATGTAGGAGTTCTTTATATTTTCTGGATAGGAGTCTTTGTTATATGTATTGCAATTTTGTTTTCCCAGTGGCTTGCCTTTTCACTCTTAATAATTTCTTTGGTGAACAGAAGTTTTTTGTCTTAATGTACAATACTTCAGTCTTTTCTTTGGTGGACAGCCCTTTTTATTTCCTGTTTAAGATATCTTTTCCAGCTCCGATTTGTGAAGGTATTTTCTTATGTTATCTTCCAGAAACTTTATTATTTCACCTTACCATTTAAATCAAGAGTTACCTAAAATTGTTTTCATCTAAGGCATGAAGAAGAGGTCTAGTTCTTTGATCTTTCCTATCTTCCCAAAATATAGTTTTCCAGTACAGTGTCACATAGTTTAAAAATCATGTTTTTCCACTGCTCTGCAGTGCTGCTTTTGTCATAAATCAGTCGTCCATATGTGAATGAATCTGTGGACTCTGTTCCATAGGTCTATTTTTCTCTTCTTTTGCCAATACCACATTGTCTTAATTACTGTAGCTTTATAATAATAAGACTTAATATCCAGTAGTATAAATTCTCCATGTTTTGTTTTTGTTTATGAATGCTTTACTTATTCTTGGCTCTTTACATTTTTCTGTAAGTTTTAGAATCATCTAGTACATATCCATTTTTAAAATCTGACTAAGGCTGTCTTAAACTTGGAGACCAATTTGGGGAGAATTGACATCTTTACAAACTGGAGTTTTCCAACCCACAAATGTGGTATGTCTCTCCATTTATTTACTCTTCTTTAATTTCTCTCAGTGATGTTTCACAGTTTTCTGTGTAGAGGTCTTACACATTTTTCATGTGTTTATCCCTTGTTATTTGATTGTTTTTGATGCTACTCTTCTAAAATGTCTTTTTTTCTAATTGTTTCATACTAGTTCATTTTTTGTATATTGGCCTTGTATCTAGAGATTTTGTTATTCATTCATTCACTTATTCCAGTGGTATCTCTGTGTACAGTTACACATACAGATATACATAATTTTGTTCTCTTGTAATCTTCTAGTATCTTTATTGTTTTCTCTTTCATGTAATCTATCTGGAATTGATATTGATGGGTGGTATAAGGAATGTATCAAGGCTCATTTTCTTCCCATATAGATATCCACTTGGCCCAGCAATGTTTATTGAAAAGGCCATTCTTCCCACTGCATTTCAGTAACACCTTTGTTTTTATGTGGGTGACCAGGTGTATGTGGCTCTGTTTCTGAACCCTCTGTTCTATTTTTCTGTCTTTGCATCAGTACCACAATCTTATCTGCAAATAATGCCACTTTTATTTCTTCCTTTCAACCTGATATTTTATTTCTTTTTATTGCCTGACTACTTGCTACAGCCTCCAATACAGTGCTGACAAAAAAAATGGTGAAAACTCTCCTCAGTTTCAGAGAGAAAGCTTTTCAGTGTTTCACTCTTCGGTGTGAGGATTGCTCTAGTGTTTTTGAAATGGCTTTAATTAGATGAAGGAAAGTCACTTCCAGTACCAATTTGCTGAGAGATTTTAGTCGTGAATAGGTGTTAATTTTGAACACTTTTTTTTTTCAATTGCAATGACTATGTAGTTTTCCTTTATTCTAGTAATGAACGTTGCATTGCTTTGGTTAGGATTTTTCATTTGTGTTCATGAGAGATTCTAGTCTTTCTAGTAATGTTCTCATCATCATTCAGTATAAAAATTGTGGTAGCCTCGTAAAATGATTTCAGAAATAATGTTTGCTCTTTTTCTGTTCTCTGAGTTTTTGTAATACTAGTTACATTTCTTCCTCAAATGTTTAGGAAACTTTACTGGGCTTGCTGTATTCTTTGTGGGAAGGTTATTAATTACTTATTCCATTTCTTTATTTGATAGAGATCTATTGAAATTTAATTTTTTTTTTGTTCAGTTGTGGTAAATTGTGTCTCAAGGAGTTTATTTCAATTAAAATTTCAAATTAAGTGGTATAAAGTTATTCATGGTATTTTTTATATTGTGGAGTCGGTAGTGATGTCTTCTTTAATATTCCAGATGGTGGTAATTTGTGTTCTCTCCCTTTTTTCCTTAATCATTCTTGATAAAGGTTTATCAATCTTATTAATCTTTTTAGATTTTTTTGTATGTTATTAATGTTTTTAGAGAAACCTTTTTGCTTTGATTTTTCTCAGTTTTATGTTTATAATCTGTTTGAATTTCTGCTCTTATAAGTTTCTTCTGTCTACTTTTTCTGGGTTTAATTTACTGCTCTTTTTCTAACTTCTTGAGATCAAAGCTTAAATCAATGATTTTTGGGTTGTTTTTTCTTCTCTAAAGTATGCATTTGGACCTGTAAATTATCCTCTCAGCACTGCTTTAATTCCATCCCACAAATTTTGATGTGTTTTGTTTTTATTACCTTTCAGTTCAGTCAAAATAGTTTCTAATTTTCAATGTAATTTCTTTTTTAACCCATGGGTTGTTTAGGTTGCTTTATTTCTAATACTTAGTAATTTCCAATTTATTTTTCTTTTACTGATTGTTGTCAGACAACACATGCTGTATGATTTCAAGCCCAGCAAATTTGTTGAGGCTAGCTTTATGGCTCAGCATGTAGTCTGTTCAGTAAATGTTCCTGGTGCATTTGAAAATGTGTATTCTACAGTAGTTAGGTGGAGTGATCTATAAATGTCAGTTAAGTCAGCTGTTTGATAGTGCTGTTCAAGTCTTCTGTCCAGCTGTAGGTGTGGATTTGTCTTGTTTCTTTAAGATCTGTCCATTTAAGCCATATATATTTTGAAACTGTGTTATTAAGTTCATACAGGTTCAATGTTGTTATATCTTCTGTGAGTTGACCTTCTTATCTGGATGAAATCTCCCTACTTGTCTGTAATAATACTTGTAATATCCATTTTGTCTGATATTAGTACACTCATGCAGTTTTTTGTGGGTTTTGTGAAGAGCAGGGGGATAAAATAGTTAAAAAGAGAATTTCAACAGAGAACTAGAATTTATTTTTAAAATTCAGATGGACTTTTTTATTGACATATAGTTGCTGTACAATATTATATAAGTTATAGGTGTACAATACAGTGATTTGCAATTTTAAAAGGTTATATTCCATTTATAGTTATTATGAAACATTGGCTATATTCCCCGTGTTGTACAATCAGTATATCCTTGTAGCTTATTTTTATTTTTTATTTATTTATTTTTAAAATTTTATTTATTTATCCATTTATGGCTCTGTTGGGTCTTCGTTTCCGTGCGAGGGCTTTCTCTAGTTGCGGCAAGTGGGGGCCACTCTTCATCACGGTGCGCGGGCCTCTCACTATCGCAGCCTCTCTTGTTGCGGAGCACGGACTCCAGACGCGCAGGCTCAGCAATTGTGGCTCACGGGCCTAGTCGCTCCGCGGCATGTGGGATCTTCCCAGACCAAGGCTCAAACCTGTGTCCCCTGCATTGGCAGGCAGATTCTCAACCACTGCGCCACCAGGGAAGCCCTGTAGCTTATTTTATACCTAATATTTTGTACCTTTATTTCTCTCTACCCCTATATTATTGCCCCTCCCCCCTTTCCTGTTACACTGCTTTGTTCTCTATATGTGTGAGTCTCCTACTTTTTTGTTACATTCAATAGTTTGATGTATTTTTTAGATTCCACATATAAGTAATACTTTACAGTATTTGTTTTTCTCTGTCTTATTTCACTTAGCATAATGTCTTCCACGTCCATTCGTGTTGCTGCAAATGGCAAAACTGTGTTCTTTTTTTTTATGGCTGAGTAGTATTTCACTGTATAAATATACCACATCTTCTTTATCCATTCATCTTTTGATGGACACTTAAGTTGCTTCAGTATTTTGGCAATTGTAAATAATGCTGCAATGAAAATTGGGGTGCATGTATCTTTTCGAATCAGTGTTTTTGTTTTTTTCAGATAAATACCCAAGAGTGGAATTGCTAGGTCATATGGTAGTTGTATTTTTAGTTTTTTGAGAAACCTCCATGCTGTTTTCCATAGTGGCTGCTCCAGTTTATATTCCCACCAACAGTGTACGAGGGTTCCCTTTTCTCCCCATCCTCTCCAACATTTGTTATTTGTGTTCTTTTTAATGATGGCCATTCTGACAGATGTGAGTTGATATCTCTTTGTGGTTTTGATTTGTATTTCCCTGATGATTAGCGATGTTGAACATCTTTTCATGTGCTTGTTGGCCATCTGCATTTCCTCAGATGGACATTTTATAACTAAAAACTAGTGTCTGAAATTAAGAACTTATTAGATGAGTTGTTTATGTTTGATGTTTGCTTTCTATTCTTTTACTTTAAATATTTCAGTTTTCTTGTACTTACAGTGTTTATCTTGTAAAACACTCTTAGTTGGGTTTTATTTATCCATTCTGATAATCTTTGCCTTTTAATTGTAGTAGTCTGTTTATGTAATATAATTTCTGATACAGTTGAATTATTTAAAGTTGTACAGCATAAAGACTTGACTTACATACACTGTGAAATGATTACCGCAATAAGTTTAGTTAATATCCATCCATATAGATACTAAAAGAAAAAAGAAAAAAAATTTTTCTTCCTATGATGAGAACTTTTAGGGTTTACCTTCTTAGCAACTTTCAAATGTACCAGACAGCAGTGTTAGCCTTAGTCCCCATGCTGTACATTACATCCCCAGTACTTGTTTATCTTATACCTGGAAGTTTTACCTTTTGACCACCTTCATCCAATTCCCCCACCTCTTGTAAACACAAATCTGATCTCTTTTTCTGAGTTTTTTTAAAATAGTTTTGGGTTTTTTGTTTGTTTTTAGATTCCACATGTAAGTGAGATCATACAGAATTTGTCTTTCTCTATCGGACTTATTTCACCTAGTATGATGCTCTCAGGGTCAATCCATGTTGTCTCAGATGTCAGGATTTCCTTCTTTTTTGTAGTTGAATAGTATTCCATTTTCTTTACCCATTCATCTGTCAGTGGACACTTAGGTTGCTTTCATGTTTTGGCTATTATAAATAGTGATGCAGTGAACATGGCAGTGCAGATATCTTCAAAGTATCGAGATACTTCGTTTCCTTCAGATATATACCCAGAAGTGGAATTGCTGGATCATGTCGTAGTTCTATTTTAAAATTTTTGAGGTACCTCCATATTGTTTTCCTTAGTGGCTGTTCCAACTTATAATCCCACCAACAGTGTACAAAGGTTCCCTTTTTCCATATCCTGCTAGCATTGTTATCGCTCATAACAATGAATTTTTGAATGAATGATAGCCATTCTGACAGGCAGAGGTGATTTTGATTTGCATTTCCCCCATGTTTAGTGCTGTTGAGCACCTTTTAATATACCTGTTGGCCATTTGAATATCTTATTTGGGAAAATGTCTATTTAAGTCCTTTGCCCATTTTTAAAAATTGGATTATTTGGGTTTTTTGCCATTGATCTCTGTGAGTTCTTTATATATTCTGGGTTTTAGCACCGTATTAGGGGTTATGATTTGCAGATATTTTCACCTATTCCATAGGTTGCTGTAATTGAGTTTTTAATTTTCCTTTTTTTTATATATATATAAATTTATTTATTTATTTATGGCTGCTTTGGGTCTTCATTGCTGTATGAGGGCTTTCTCTAGTTGTGATGAGTGGGGCTACTCTTCATTGCAGTGCACAGGCCTCTCGCTGCGGTGGCCTCTCTCGTTGTGGAGCACAGGCTGTAGGCATGCGGGCTTCAGTAGTTGCGCACGTGGGCTTAGTTGCTGCCCGGCATGTGGGATGTTCCCGGACCAGGGCTCGAACCTGAGTCCCCTGCATTGGCAGGCAGATTCTTAACCACTGCGCCACCAGGGAAGCCCTGATTTTACTTCTTGAAAAATGTTTTTTAGTTCCTTATTTTGTTTAATTTTTCCAGTTTAATTTTACTTTTTTAAAATATACGTCCCATCTGTTCTTTGATCCTTTGCTGATGTTTTGTATGTTCTTTTGCAGTAATAGTTTTTTTTATTTCCATTTTTTCTCTTCTGTTAGGTTTTTATTTATTTGTTTATTTATTTTATATAAGCTGCTATAGATACACATCTTTATTTTACTTTATTTTTTTGACTGCACGGGGTCTTCATTGTTGTGTGTGGGCTTTCTCTAGTTGCGGCAAGCAGGGGCTACTCTTCGTTGCAGTGCGCGTGCTTCTCATTGTGGTGGCTTCTCTTGTTGCGAAGCACAGGCTCTAGGTGCATGGGCTTCAGTGGTTGCAGCATGCGGCCTCAATAGCTGTGGCTCGCGGGCTCTAGAGCACAGGCTCAGTAGTTGTGGTGCACAGGCTCAGTTGCTCCACGGCATGTGGGATCTTCCCAGACCAGGGCTCGAACCAATGCTCCCCTGCATTGGCAGGCAGATTCTTAATAACCACTGTGCCACCAGGGAAGTCCCGTCCTGTTAGCTTTTTAGTTATTCTTTTTTCTTTTTATTTATTTATTTTTTATTATTTTGTTGTTGTTGTGCTGGGTCTTGGTTGCAGCAGGTGGGCTCCTTAGTTGCCGCTTGCCTGCTCTTTAGTTGCGGCACACGAGCTCCTTAGTTGTGGCACACAAACTCTTAGTCGCAGCATGCATGTGGGATCTAGTTCCCTGGCCAGGGATCGAACCTGGGCCCCCTGCACTGGGAGTGCGGAGTCTTAACCAGTGTGCCACCGGGGAAGTCCCTTTATTTTTCTTTTTCTTTCTTTTTAATTTATTTTATTTATTTATTTTTTGGCTCATTGGGTCTTCATTGCTGCGTACGGGTTTTCTCTAGTTGTGGCAAGCGGGGAGCTTCTCTTGTTGCGGAGCGTGGTCTCTAGGCACGCAGGCTTCAGTAGTTGTGGCACGCGGGCCCTAGAGCACAGGCTCAGTAGTTGTGGCGCATGGGCTTAGTTGCTCCATAGCATGTGAAATCTTCCCAGACCAGGACTTGAAGCCGTGTCCCCTGCATTGGCAGGCAGATTCTTAACCACTGTGCCACCAGGGAAGCCCCTATTTTTCTTTTTAGTGGTGTTTTCACGATAAGCTTAGAATGCTACCTTGACCAGGTATGTGGGAAGAGTTTTGATATTCCCTTATTCTTAATTTTCTTTTTTTTTCTTTTTCAGACTCTTTGGAACAGGTAGTCACCATGTTTAGATATTAGCAAGCACATAGGTGTATGTCTGCATTGGAAAATGGCAGAGGGAAACAACAATGAAGAGGTAATTCACTTGAACAACTTCCACTGCCACCGGGGACGAGGTAAGTGTTCTCACTTTCTCTCTTTCATCATTGCTTTTTCCCTTAGTGTTACAGTTATATTGTCTTTGAAATGAATCTGTTCTGCACCATGTAAAACCCAGAGACGTTTCGTTTTTAGATCTCAGGACATCAGGTTTAAACGGACTCGTCAGACTAGAATTTTGTGTCAAATGGTGATTCCTGCTGGCATGAATGAAGTTTAAGAATCTTCTATCACAAGTAGATTAGATCTTAAGGGGTAGGAGTATGGGAACTGTGGTAGTTCCTCAGTTTTTGAAGGAATGGTGACTGCAGAGGAGTGCTCCTCCAGACCTATACATTCTGAAAGTACTGAATCTGCTGCTAAGCACTTCTGGTCCCTCATACAATACTTAATTTCGTTTTTGCCAGAGATTCTGGTTTAGCCTTACAAGGAATTTTAGGACTTGTATTCTTTGACTTTACAGTTTAAAATTGGGGGAAATTCATTGATTCATAAAGGGAAGGGAGCCTACATTTCTCTAAGATTCTTAAATGCACATGAAATTTCTTATCAGATCGTAATTCACAGTTACATCTAGACTAAAAGGAAAAACGTTATGCTGATGAGTAGGAAAAGATCATAAGTATAAATTCCATGGAAAAAGTTATACCATTTCTTGTGTGTTTTCCCGTTGATAATATTTTGTGCTTATGAAGAAGTTTTTTTTTTTTTCCAGCAGAAGGTAAATTATATATATATGGCTTTCAGATCATTTAAAATTGAGCAAATTTTATTAAGGAAATAAATTGAGAAAAACAAATTTGTTTAAGCTATGCAAATTATGAAAACAAAAGAAATACTGAATTTTTTAGGATTTTATTAATGTGTATTCTAACTTGGTAGTGACTGTAGCCATAATTTATTGTGATTTGGGAAGTTTTAAATCCTACCTGTAATTTGTACGTATGATCATTTCCAAATTTTCTGAACATGTATATCAAATTAATATTGTGATTGTTTTTTTAACTGGGTCTTAAATATACTTCAACAAAGTTTCTTTAAGAGCAACTAATTTCTTCTGGGAAATCATCGGCTTTAGAGGTATATTTTTCTGTTGGACACGTTTTGTGTATTTTGCACCCATCGTGAGGAATTTTGTCGTGAGGAATGTGTGAGGAACTATACACATTTTAAGTGTATAGTTAAGTAAGTTTTGAAAAATGAATATACCCATATAACCACCACCTCAATCATGATGTACAACATATCCAGAAAGATTCCTATATGCCCCTTTGCAGGTAGTCCTCACCCCACTCCTGAACTAAGGAAACCACTGATTTGCTTTTTGTCACTATACAGTTTCATATAAATGGAATCATACAGTGTTTACTGTTTGTCCTGAATTTTTCTGCACAGCATAATTCTTTTGATTCATCCATGTTGTTGCATGTATCAGTAATTCAATCCCTTTTAATTACTGAATAGTATTCACCTAGAATTCTATATCCAGTGAAGATAGCCTTAAAAATAAAGGTAAAATAGGGCTTCCCTGATGGCGCAGTGGTTGAGAATCTGCCTGCCAATGCAGGGGACACGGGTTCGAGCCCTGGTCTGGGAAGATCCCACATGCCGCGGAGCGACTAGGCCCGTGAGCCACAATTGCTGAGCCTGCATGTCTGGAGCCTGTGCTCCACAACAAGAGAGACCGCGATAGTGAGAGGCCTGCGCACCGCGATGAAGAGTGGCCCCCACTTGCCGCAACTAGAGAAAGCCCTTGCACAGAAACGAAGACCCAACACAGCCATAAATAAATAAATAAATAAATAAAATTTTAAAAGTAAATAAATAAAGGTAAAATAAAAAAAGATTAAAAGTACAACAATAAAAAAAAGATACATTATACAAATAGTAGTCCTCAAAACAGAGCTGTTAAGTCTATATATTATCAGATAAAGTAGACAATCCAGCCAGAAGTGTTAATAAAGATAAAGAATTCTGGGAAAGATAGAGTCTGGGAAGATAGAACAATTCTAATCTCTATAGAGTAGTAATATGGTATCAAAATATACAAAGAAAAAATTGACAGAACTAAAAGGGGAGTTGGACAAATCTACAATCAAAATGGGAGATTTTAACATGTTTCTTTCTATAACTGAGAGAGACCAAGCACACAGAAACATTTGTATGAATATGGAACACTGGAAGAACACGATCAACAAACTTGACATAATAAACATATATGATGGGATTGCCACTGTACTCGGGACAGATCCCAGCGGCTGAAACCCTGTCTGCCCTCCAGGCCGCACACCAGGTGTTGCTGTCTCTAAGCTGAACCTGGTCACCTTTTTTGAGCAAAGAGCCCTGGGATGTGAAGAAAAGGAGACAACAGTCATACACCCAGAGTGTGAGTACAGAGAGACCTTCAAGATGGCAGAGGAGTGAGACATGGAGATCGTCTTCCTCCCCACAAATACATCAGAACTACATCTACATGTGCAACAACTTCTACAGAACACCTACTGAACGCAGGCAGAAGACCTCAGACTTCCCAAGAGGCAAGAAACTCCCCACGTACCTGGGTAGGACAAAAGAAAAAAGGAAAAACAGACAAAAAAATAGGGACGGGACCTGCACCACTGGGAGGGAGCTGTGAAGGAGGAAAAGTTTTCTCACACTAGGAAGCCCCTTCACTGGTGGAGACGGGGCGTTGTGGGGGGGGTGGAAGCTTCAGAGCCACAGAGGAGAGCACAGCAACAGGGGTGCAGAGGGCAAAGTGGAGAGATTCCGCACAGAGGATGGGTGCCAACCAGCACTCACCAGCCTGAGAGGCTTGTCTGCACACCCGCTGGGGTGGGCGGGGGCTGGGAGCTGAGGCTCAGGCTCCGGAGGTCAGATCCCAGGGAGAGGACTGGGGTCAACTGCATGAACACAGCCTGAAGGGGGCTAGTGTGCCACAGCTAGCCGGGAGGGAGTCCGGGAAAAAGTCTGGACCTGCCTAAGAGGCGAGAGACCATTGTTTCGGGGTGCGCAAGGAGAGGGGATTCAGATCACCGCCTAAACGAGCTCCAGAGACAGGTGTGAGCTGTGGCTATCAGCGCAGACCCCAGAGACAGGCATGAGACGCTAAGGCTGCTGTTACAGACTCCAAGAAGCCTGTGTACAAGCACAGGTCACTGTCCACACCTCCCCTCCCGGGAGCCTGTGCAGCCCGCCACTACCAGGGTCCCGTGATCCAGGGACAACTTGCCCGGGAGAACACACGGCGCACCTCAGGCTGTTGAAACGTCACACCAGCCTCTGCCACCGCAGGCTCACCCCACATTCTGTACCCCTCCCTCCCCCTGGCCTGAGTGAGCCAGAGCCCCCTAATCAGCTGCTACTTTAACCCTGTCCCGTCTGAGTGAAGAACAGACACCCTCAGGTGACCTACATGCAGAGGCGGGCCCAAATCCAAAGCTGAACCCCAGGAGCTGTGCAAACAAAGAAGAGAAAGGGAAATCTCTCCCAGCAGCCTCAGGAGCAGCGGATTATATCGCCACACTCAACTTGATGTACCCTGCATCTGTGGAATGCCTGAATAGACACCCTTATCCCAAAATTGAGGCGGTGGACTTTGGGAGCAACGATATATATATTTTACTCCTTTTTCTCTTTTTGTGAGTTTGTATGTGTATGCTTCTTTGTGTGATTTTGTCTATATAGCTTTGCTTTTACCAACTGTCCTAGGGTTCTGTTTGTCCTTTTTTTTTTTAACTTTTAATTTTTTTATTTTTAATAATTATTATTTATTTTTTATTTTAATAATTATTTTATTTTATTTATTTTTTCTTTCTTTCTTTTTTTTCTCCCTTTTCTTCTGAGCCATGTGGCTCACAGGGTCTTGGTGCTCTGGCTGGGTGTCAGGCCTGTGTCTCTGAGGTGGGAGAGCCAAGTTCAGGACGTTGGTCCACCAGAGACCTCCTGGCTCCATGTAATATTAAACAGCAAAAGCTCTCCCAGAAATCTCCATCTCAATGCCAAGACCCAGCTCCACTCAATGACCAGCAAGCTACAGTGCTGGATGCCCTATGCCAAACAACTAGCAAGACAGGAACACAACCCCACCCATTAACAGAGAGGCTGCCTAAAATCATAATAAGGTCACAGACACCCCAAAACACACCATCGGATGCGGTCCTGCCCACCAGAAAGACAAGATCTAGCCTCTTTCTCCAGAACACAGGCACCAGTCCCCTCCACCAGGAAGCCTACACAACCCACCGAACCAACCTTAGCCACTGGGAGCAGACACCAAAAACAGCGAGAACTACAAACCTGCAGCCTGCGAAAAGGAGACCCCAAACACAGTAAGTTAAGCAAAATGAGAAGAGAGAAACACACAGCAGATGAAAGAGCAAGGTAAAAACCCACCAGACCAAACAAATGAAGAGGAAATAGTCAGTCTACCTGAAAAAGAATTCAGAATAATGAGAGTGAAGATGATCCAAAATCTTGGAAATAGAATGGAGAAAATACAAGAAACATTTAACAAGGACCTAGAAGAACTAAAAAGCAAACAAACAATGATGAACAACACAATAAATGAAATTAAAAATTCTCTAGAAGGAGTCAGTAGCAAAATAACTGAGGCAGAAGAATGAATAAGTGACCTGGAAGATAAAATAGTGGAAATAACTACTGCAGAGCAGAATAAAGAAAAAAGAATGAAAAGAATTGAGGACAGTCTTAGAGACCTCTGGGGCAACATTAAACACACCAGCATTTGAATTATTGGGGTCCCAGAAAAGAGAAAAAGAAAGGGACTGAGAAAATATTTGTAGAGATTATAGTTGAAAACTTCCCTAATATGGGAAAGGAAAGAGTTAATCACATCCAGGAAGTGCAGAGAGTCCCATACAAGATAAATCCAAGGAGAAACACTCCAAGACACATATTAATCAAACTATCAAAAATTAAATACAAAGAAAAAGTATTAAAAGCAGCAAGGGAAAAACAACAAATAATATACAAGGGAATCCCTTGTATGTTAACAGCTGATCCCCTTGTCAGGTTAACAGCTGATCTTTCAGCAGAAACTCTGCAAGCCAGAAGGGAGTAGCAGGACATATTTAAAGTGATGAAAGGGAAAAACCTACAACCAAGATTACCCAGCAAGGATCTCATTCAGATTCGATGGAGAAATTAAAACCTTTACAGACAAGCAAAAGCTAAGAGAATTCAGCACCACCAAACCAGCTGTACAATAAATGTTAAAGGAACTTCTCTAGGCAGGAAACACAAGAGAAGGAAAAGACCTACAATAACAAACCCAGAACAATCAAGGAAATGGTAATAAGAACATACATATCGATAATTACCTTAAATGTAAATGGATTAAATGCTCCAACCAAAAGACATAGACTGGCTGAATGGATACAAAAACAAGACCCGTATATATGCTGTCTACAAGAGACCCACTTCAGACTAGGGACACATACAGACTGAAAGTGAGGGGATGGAAAAAGATATTCCATGCAAATGGAAATCAAAAGAAAGCTGGAGTAGCAGTTCTCATATCAGACAAAATAGACTTTAAAGACTATTACAAGAGACAAAGAAGGACACTACATAATGATCAAGGGATCAAACCAAGAAGGAAGATATAACAATTGTAAATATTTATGCACCCAACATAGGAGCACCTCAATACATAAGGCAAATACTAACAGCCATAAAAGGGGAAATCGACAGTAACACAATCATAGTAGGGGACTTTAACACCCCACTTTCACTAATGGACAGATCATCCAAAATGAAAATAAATAAGGAAACACAAGCTTTAAATGACACATTAAACAAGATGGACTTAATTGATATTAATAGGACATTCCATCCAAAAACAACAGAATACACTTTCTTCTCAAGTGTTTATGGAACATTCTCCAGGATAGATCATATCTTGGGTCACAGATCAAGCCTTGGTAAATTTAAGAAAATTGATTTAGTATCAAGTATCTTTTCCGATCACAATGCTATGAGACTAGATATCAATTACAGGAAGAAATCTGCAAAAAATACAAATACATGGAGGCTAAACAGTGCACTACTTAATAACCAAGAGATCACTGAAGAAATCAAAGAGGAAATCAGAAAATACCTAGAAAGAAATGACAATGAGAACACGGCAACCCAAAACCTATGGGATGCAGCAAAAGCAGTTCTAAGAGGGAAGCTTATAGCAATACAGTCCTACCTCAAGAAACAAGAAACATCTCAAATAAACAACCTAACCTTACACCTAAAGCAATTAGAGAAAGAAGAGCAAAAAAAACCCCAGAATTTGCAGAAGGAAAGAAATCATAAAGATCAGATCAGAAATAAATGAAAAATGAAGGAAACGATAGCAAAGATCAATAAAACTAAAATCTGGTTCTTTGAGAAGATAAACAAAATTGATAAACCATTAGCCAGACTCATCAAGCAAAAAAGGGAGAAGACTCAAATCAATAGCATTAGAAATGAAAAAGGAGAAGTAACAACTGACACTGCAGAAATACAAAGGATCATGAGAGATTACTACAAGCAGCTATATGCCAATAAAATGGACAAACTGGAAGAACTGGACAAATTTTTAGAAAAGCACAACCTTCTAAGACTGAACCAGGAAGAGATAGAAAATATAAACAGACTAATCACAATCACTGAAATTGAGACTGTGATTAAAAATCTTCCAAAAAACAAAAGCCCGGGACCAGATGGCTTCACAGGCGAATTCTATCAAACATTTAGAGAAGAGCTAACACCTATCCTTCTCAAAATATAGCAGAGGGAGGAACACTCCCAAACTCATTCTAAGAGGCCACCATCACCCTGATACCAAAACCAGACAAAGATGTCACAAAGAAAGAAAACTACAGGCCAATATCACTGATGAACATACATGCAAAAATCCTCAACAAAATACTAGCAAACAATCCAACAGCACATTAAAAGGATCATACACCATGGTCAAGTGGGGTTTATCCCAGGAATGCAAGGATTCTTCAATATATGCAAATCAATCAATGTGATACACCATATTAACAAATTGAAGGATAAAAACCATACGATTATGTCAATAGATGCAGAAAAAGCTTTTGACAAAATTCAACACCCATTTATGATAAAAACCCTCCAGAAAGTAAGCATAGAGGGAACTTACCTCAACATAATAAAGGCCATATATGACAGTCCCACAGCCAACATTGTCCTCAATGGTGAAAAACTGAAACCATTTCCACTAAGATCAGGAACAAAACAAGGTTACCTACTCTCACCACTGTTATTCAACATAGTTTTGGAAGTGTTAGCCACAGCAATCAGAGAAGAAAAAGAAATAAAAGGAATCGAAATCGGAAAAGAAGTAAAGCTGTCACTGTTTGCAGATGACATGATACTATACATAGAGAATCCTAAAACTGCTACCAGAAAACTACTAGAGCTAATCAATGAATTTGGTAAAGTAGCAGGATACAAAATTAATGCACAGAAATTTCTTGCATTCCTATACAATAATGATAAAAAATCTGAAAGAGAAATTAAGGAAACACTCCCATTTACCATTGCAACCAAAAGAATAAAATACCTAGGAATAAACCTAACTAAGGAGACAAAAGACCTGTATGCAGAAAACTATAAGACACTGATGAAAGAAATTAAAGATGCTACAAACACATGGAGAGATATACCACGTTCTTGGATTGGAAGAAACAACATTGTGAAAATGACTCTACTACCCAAAGCAATATACAGATTCAATGCAATCTCTATCAAACTATCAGTGGCATTTTTCACAGAACTAGAACAAAAAATCTTAAAATTTGTATGGATACACAAAAGACCCCAAATAGCCAAAGCAATCTTGAGAAAGAAAAACAGAGCCGGAGGAATCAGGCTCCCTGACTTCAGACTATACTACAAAGCTGCCGTAATCAAGACAGTATGGTACTGGCACAAAAACAGAAATACAGATCAATGGAACAGGATAGAAAGCCCAGAGATAAACCCACACACATATGGTCACCTTATTTTTGATAAAGGAGGCAAGAATATACAATGGAACAAAGACAGCCTCTTCAATAAGTGGTGCTGGGAAAACTGGACAGCTACATGTAAAAGAATGAAATTAGAACACTCCCTAACACCATGCACAAAAATAAACTCAAAATGGATTAAAGACCTAAATGTAAGGCCAGACACTATCAAACTCTTAGAGGAAAACATAGGCAGAACACTCTATGACATAAATCACAGCAAGATCCTTTTTGACCCACCTCTTAGAGAAATGGAAATAAAAACAAAAATAAACAAATGGGACCTAATGAAACTTACAAGCTTTTGCACAGCAAAGGAAACCATAAACAAGACGAAAAGACAACCCTCAGAATGGGAGAAAATATTTGCAAATGAAGCAACTGACAAAGAATTAATCTCCAAAATTTACAAGCGGCTTGTGCAGCTCAATATCAAAAAAACAAACAACCCAATCCAAAAATAGGCAGTAGACCTAAATAGACATTTCTCCAAAGAAGATATACAGATAGCCAACAAACACATGAGAGAATGCTCAACATCACTAATCATCAGAGAAATGCAAATCAAAACTACAATGAGGTGTCACTTCACACCAGTCAGAATGGCCATCCTCAGAAAATCCACAAACAATAAATGCTGGAGAGGGTGTGGAGAAAAGGGAACCCTCTTGCACTGTTGATGGGAATGTAAAATGATACAGCCACTATGGAGAACAGTATGGAGGTTCCTTAAAAAACTAAAAAGAGAGCTACCATACGACCCAGCAATCCCACTACTGGGCATATACCCTGAGAAAACCATAATTCAAAAAGAGTCATGTACCACAATATTCATTGCAGCTCTATTTACAATAGCCAGGACATGGAAGCAACTTAAGTGTCCATTGACAGATGAATGGATAAAGAAGATGTGGCACATATATACAATGGAATATTACTCAGCCATAAAAAGAAATGAAATTGAGTTATTTGTAGTGAGGTGGATGGACCTAGAGTCTGTCATACAGAGTGAAGTAAGTCAGAAAGAGAAAAACAAATACCGTATGCTAACACATATATATGCAATCTAAAAAAAAAATGGTTATGAAGAACCTAGGGGCAGGACAGGAATAAAGATGCAGATGTAGAGAATGGACTTGAGGACATGGGGAGGGGGAAGGGTAAGCTGGGACGAAGTGAGAGAGTGGCATGGACATATATACACTACCAAATGTAAAATAGATAGCTAGTGGGAAGCAGCCGCATAGCACAGAGAGATCAGCTTGGTGCTTTTTGACCACCTAGAAGGGTGGGATGGGGAGTGTGGGAGGAAGGAGAGATGGGGATATATGTATATGTATAGCTGATTCACTTTGTTATAGGGCAGAAACTAACACACCATTGTAAAGCAATTATACTCCAATAAAGATGTTTTAAATAAATAAATAAGCAAACAAGCATATATTGAATGTTGCACCCAATGTGTTTACCAAAATTGACATTTTGAGCCACAAAACAAGTTTCAAGTTCCTGCACTGCTGGTGGGAGTGTAAATCGGCACAGACAATTTGGAAAGTTAGTTGGCATTGTCCACTAAAATTGAACATACGTTTTCCCTGTGGCTCAGCACTTCTCTTAGAATGTACCCAATTGAAATGAGTCTATCAAGATACATATACAAGAATGTTCATAACAGCATTATCGAAAACAGGCAAGACTGGAACCAACCCAAATGTCTGTCAACAGAAGAATAAGTAACTTATGATATATTCATATAGTAAATTACATACAGCAAAGAAAACTACATACTGTAACATGCAACAACACGGATATATCTCAGACGTGTTATTTGCAAGGAAGCCAGAATCGAAAGAATGTTATTTTCAGGAACTAATGTGAGTAGTTTAGGCTACTAATGTGCAAGAAATGTATTTACGAACCTTTGTGATGGTCATACGGGTATGGGCCTTTTGTGTTAATTCATAGCCTTTGCTCTGTTATACTTTAAAATTTTAAAGTATATTTTTAAAAGCTAATGTGTTTATATGTGGTATATTGGGGAGTATCTTGTCAACCATTGGGCTTCACTGTAAGGTGACAGGTTTAAAACCAGCTTTTTCGCTGGGTGCCCCATGGTTGTTGTCTGTGTCTTTTTCTTGGGCCAGTTCTTCCAGAGAGGAATCTACAGTGTCTTGAATGTGGAATCTAAGACTGTTTGCCAGCATTCAGGGAGCCAAGCGGCAGAAGGCAGCCAGGGTCTTACTCATTATGGCTGTTCCAGTGACACCCCTTTCCTCTCTTGGCCTGGTGTCTAGTGACTCTCAGCCTCAGTGGCTCTTCAGAATGGACCTCCACAGTGTGGGCCTTCTGGAATGGCTGAGTGAGAAGCTTGGCAAATCTTCTCCCCAAAATCAACGGTAAAATTAGACAGAATTGTCTAAAATAACCATTTAAAGACTGGAAATGACCAAAGGCATACAGTAATTGAGAACAGTTATTCAGGGAAATCTACGATTCTGCAACATGAATTATGCCACCTCTGATTGGCCGCCCTTGCTGCAGGCTGTGGGTTTGAGCCTTATCCACTCTTCTAGAGCTCTTGCCATGTGTAAATCTGCTGTTTTCCAGAATTTTGTTTAAATCTCTTGCTGGCTATTATCTCCTTTTCTCTTTTTTGTGTACTTGCGAGGTTATACTTTTTAAAAGTTCCTTTACTATCATTTTAGTAGGCTTTCAGCAGGTGATGGTGATAATCACTTGGATTCATTATGCAAGTTTAAGAGAAATCCTCTATAATGTACTTCCGCAGGCCCTCAGTTCAGTTGGTTGTTTCTGTGTAGGTAGCATTGGACTTAAAATCAGGCAACTTCACTGTGTGTCAAGTACTATAATAAACAAGCATTTTAGGTAATACAGCTATTTGAAGTAGGCAGTGTTGTTAGCCTTTCTTTAATGTTGAGGAAGTGGATGCCTAAAGAAGTAAATAATGGCATCGTATAGCTAGTATGTGGTAGAGCTGAGACTGGAATCCAGGCAGTCTGACCTTAGATCCCATGGATGTACCTGTTTTAAACTACTATCTTGGCATTACCACAGCCCTGTTACAGGAATGAAATGAGATAATTGGTTTTATATTGCTTTTCAAATTGTTAGGTAACATAAAAATACATGAGGCATTAACCTTGAGAAAAATATTAGAGTTTTAATGGAGGAATTATTAATTTGTGTTATCCAGTAATTCATATCAAACGTGCTTTGTCTTCAAATGAATAAAAGGACTTGGAGACCTTTAACAGAATTATTACATCTATCAATAGATGGTTAGTTTAACTCTAGTTATATTTAAAAGGAAACAGGAAAGTTAAAGTGCTTATTGTCATAGATGATAAATGGGTGTTTGACTAAAACACTGAAATATGTTTGCGTAAGTGATACTTAAGGTTTGTGTCTAAGGTGAGCAAATTTTAATATTTTAAATATTAAGTGAAAATTTTACTGTTTCTGAGTGAAAGTTTTTTCAGACCTATCAGTTTGAATAAAGCAGTGTTTTGTATTCCTTTGGAAGAATAGAGGTGAGATGGGAGGCCATGATTTCACTTTTAAGAAATGAGCAGTCAAGATTTTATCAACAGATTCCTCCAGTCTAGTATAAGAAAAAGTTGATAATCTTGAGCATAATAATTGTCAGGTTTTCTCTGGTGATTCCCAAAATGAATTATTGGCAAAGATCAGCATGGAAAAATGGCTCATTTTAATGCTTGGGTGCATGTGCTGCTTGAGGAAATAAGTTAACACTCCAATAGCTGTAAACTTGGCTTTAGGCTTGACCCTTTTCATGCCAAAGTTGAATTAAAGGACAATGTGATTATGCCCACCTCCTCCTAACAGTGTTCTCTGCCTACTTTTAGACTGGATCAGTCTCAGAGATGGACCCATCACCATATCTGACTCCTCTGATGAGGAAGGGGTTCCAATGCTGGTCACCCCAGCTCCTCAGCAGCATGATGAAGAGGACCTGGATGATGATGTCATCCTGGCGGAAGTGAGTTTTCTAAAACTTACCGTGATGAGGCATATTGCAAGTTAATAATCTGATTCTTCAGCCACTCAGTAGTGGGTAGGGGCCTTGTAGAACAGCTGAGAGCACCTCTTGTGCTACACTTGCAGCACTACTTGTTTGCACTTGTTCTACATTTCTGAGAACAGCCTCTTTTATACCCTGATGTCCCCTTAGCTTAGAAGTCAGAAACCATATGTTTTGGTCTATTTCTGAACTTAACTTCTGCACTATTGCTTTGACTCTTTATGTACTAGTCCACAGTGTTGTAATTACTGTGTCCTTATGATGTATCTTAATATCAGGTAGTGCCCATCTCCCCTTATTACTCTACATTTTTCAGACTCATCCAGGATATTTTGTGCTTATATTTTAATGCAAATTTTAAGATCAGCTTTTCTAATTTCAAAAGATAGGTAGATTGTTTAATTTAAAACATATTTTATTGTTATAGAACAATTTTTATAATATTGACCCTTTCTAACTAAGAACAAGTTTTGTCTTTCAGTCTAACCTTCTTTTATATTCCTCAGCCAGAGCATTTTGAATTTTTCTTACTATAGATCTTAAACTTTTTTTTTTTAAACATCTTTATTGAAGTATAATTGCTTCACAATGGTGTGTTAGTTTCTGCTTTATAACAAAGTGAATCAGCTACACATATACACACGTTCCCATATCTCCTCCCTCCCGCATCTCCCTCCCTCCCACCCTCCCCATCCCACCCCCCAAGGCGGTCACAAAGCACCGAGCTGATCTCCCTGTGCTATGTAGCTGCTTCCCACTAGCTATCTATTTTACATTTGGTAGTGTATATATGTCCATGCCACTCTCTCACCTCATCCCAACTTACCCTTCCCCCTCCCCATGTCCTCAAGTCCATTCTCTAGTAGGTCTGTGTCTTTATTCCCATCTTGCCACTAGGTTCTTCATGACCTTTTTTTTTTCCCTTAGATTCCATGTATATGTGTTAGCATACTGTATTTGCTTTTTTTCTCTTTCTGACTTACTTCACTCTGTATGACAGACTGTAACTCCATCCACCTCATTACAAATACCTCCATTTCATTTCTTTTTATGGCTGAGTAATATTCCATTGTGTATATGTGCCACATCTTCTTTATCCCTTCATCCGATGATGGACACTTAGGTTGCTTTCATGTCCTGGCTATTGTAAATAGAGCTGCAATGAACATTGGGGTACATGACTCTTTTTGAATTATGGTTTTCTCAGGGTATATGCCCAGTAGTGGGATTGCTGGGTCGTATGGTAGTTCTATTTTTAGTTTTTTAAGGAACCTCCATACTGTTCTCCATAGTGGCTGTATCAATTTACATTCCCACCAACAGTGCAAGAGTGTTCCCTTTTCTCCACACCCTCTCCAGCATTTATTGTTTCTAGATTTTTTGATGATGGCCATTCTGACCGGTGTGAGATGATACCTCATTGTAGTTTTGATTTGCATTTCTCTAATGATTAATGATGTTGAGCATTCTTTCATGTGTCTGTTGGCCATCTGTATATCTTCTTTGGAGAAATGTCTATTTAGGTCTTCTGCCCATTTTTTGATTGGGTTGTTTGTTTTTTTGTTATTGAGCTGCATGAGCTGCTTGTAAATCTTGGAGATTAATCCTTTGTCAGTTGCTTCATTTGCAAATATTTTCTCCCATTCTGAGGTTGTCTTTTTGTCTTGTTATGGTTTCCTTTGCTGTGCAAAAGCTTTTAAGTTTCAATAGGTCCCATTTGTTTATTTGTGTTTTTATTTCCATTTCTCTAGGAGGTGGGTCAAAAAGGATCTTGCTGTGATGTATGTCATAGCGTGTTCTGCCTATGTTTTCCTCTAAGAGTTTGATAGTGTCTGGCTTTACACTTAGGTCTTTAATCCATTTTGAGTTTATTTTTGTGTATGGTGTCAGGGAGTGTTCTAATTTCATACTTTTACATGTAGCTGTCCAGTTTTCCCAGCACCACTTATTGAAGAGGCTGTCTTTTCTCCACTGTATATGCTTGCCTCCTTTATCAAAGATAAGGTGACCATATGTACGTGGGTTTATCTCTGGGCTTTCTATCCTGTTCCATTGATCTATATTTCTGTTTTTGTGCCAGTACCAAACTGTCTTGATTACTGTAGCTTTGTAATATAGTCTGAAGTCAGGGAGCCTGATTCCTCCAGCTCCATTTTTCGTTCTCAAGATTGCTTTGGCTATTCAGGGTCTTTTGTGTCTCCATACAAATTGTGAAATTTTTTGTTCTAGTTCTGTGAAAACTGCCAGTGGTAGTTTGATAGAGATTGCATTGAATCTGTAGATTGCTTTGGGTAGTAGAGTCATTTTCACAATGTTGATTCTTCCAATCCAAGAACATGGTATATCTCTCCATCTATTTGTATCATCTTTAATTTCTTTCATCAGTGTCCTATAATTTTCTGCATACAGGTCTTTTGTCTCCTTAGGTAGGTTTATTCCTAGATATTTTATTCTTTTTGTTGCAATGGTAAACGGGAGTGTTTTCTTAATTTCACTTTCAGATTTTTCATCATTAGTATATAGGAATGCAAGAGATTTCTGTGCATTAATTTTGTATCCTGCTACTTTACCAAATTCATTGATTAGCTCTAGTAGTTTTCTGGTAGCAGTTTTAGGATTCTCTGTGTATAGTATCATGTCATCTGCAAACAGTGACAGCTTTACTTCTTCTTTTCCGATTTCGATTCCTTTTATTTCTTTTTCTTCTCTGATTGCTGTGGCTAACACTTCCAAAACTATGTTGAATAATAGTGGTGAGAGTGGGCAACCTTGTTTTGTTCCTGATCTTAGTGGAAATGGTTTCAGTTTTTCACCATTGAGGACAATGTTGGCTGTGGGTTTGTCATATATGGCCTTTATTATGTTGAGGAAAGTTCCCTCTACGCCTACTTTCTGCAGGGCTTTTATCATAAATGGGTGTTGAATTTTGTCGAAAGCTTTCTCTGCATCTATTGATATGATCATATGGTTTTTCTCCTTCAATTTGTTAATATGATGTATCACGTTGATTGATTTGCGTATATTGAAGAATCCTTGCATTCCTGGGATAAACCCCACTTGATCATGGTGTATGATCCTTTTAATGTGCTGTTGGATTCTGTTTGCTAGTATTTTGTTGAGGATTTTTGCATGTATGTTCATCAGTGATATTGGCCTGTAGTTTTCTTTCTTTGTGACATCTTTGTCTGGTTTTGGTATCAGGGTGATGGTGGCCTCGTAGAATGAGTTGGGGAGTGTTCCTCCCTCTGCAATATTTTGGAAGAGTTTGAGAAGGATAAGTGTTAGCTCTTCTCTAAATGTTTGATAGAATTCGCCTGTGAAGCCATCTGGTCCTGGGCTTTTGTTTGTTGGAAGATTTTTAATCACAGTTTCAATTTCAGTGCTTGTGATTGGTCTGTTCATATTTTCTATTTCTTCCTGGTTCAGTCTCGGTAGGTTGTGCATTTCTAAGAATCTGTCCATTTCTTCCAGGTTGTCCATTTTATTGGCATAGAGTTGCTTGTAGTAATCTCTCATGATCGTTTGTATTTCTGCAGTGTCAGTGGTTACTTCTCCTTTTTCATTTCTAATTCTATTGATTTGAGTCTTCTCCCGTTTTCTCTTGATGAGTCTGGCTAATGGTTTATCAATTTTGTTTATCTTCTCAAAGAACCAGCTTTTACTTTCATTGATTTTTGCTATTGTTTCCTTCATTTCTTTTTCATTTATTTCTGATCTGATCTTTATGATTTCTTTCCTTCTGCTAGCTTTGGGGTTTTTTTGCTCTTCTTTCTCTAATTGCTTTAGGTGCAAGGTTAGGTTGTTTATTCGAGATGTTTCCTGTTTCTTGATGTAGGCTTGTATTGCTATAAACTTCCCTCTTAGCACTGCTTTTGCTGCATCCCATAGGTTTTGGGTCATCGTGTCTCCATTGTCATTTGTTTCTAGGTATTTTTTGATTTCCCCTTTGATTTCTTCAGTGATCACTTTGTTATTAAGTAGTGTATTGTGTAGCCTCCATGTGTTTGTATTTTTTACAGATCTTTTCCTGTAATTGATATCTAGTCTCATAGCGTTGTGGTTGGAAAAGATACTTGATACGATTTCAATTTTCTTAAATTTACCAAGGCTTGATTTGTGACCCAAGATATGATCTATCCTGGAGAATGTTCCATGAGCACTTGAGAAAAATGTGTATTCTGTTGTTTTTGGGTGGAATGTCCTATAAATATCAATTAAGTCCATCTTGTTTAATGTATCATTTAAAGCTTGTGTTTCCTTATTTATTTTCATTTTGGATGATCTGTCCATTGGTGAAAGTGGGGTGTTAAAGTCCCCTACTATGATTGTGTTGCTGTCGATTTCCCCTTTTATGGCTGTTAGTATTTGCCTTATGTATTGAGGTGCTCCTATGTTGGGTGCATAAATATTTACAATTGTTATATCTTCCTCTTGGATCGATCCCTTGATCATTATATAGTGTCCTTCTTTGTTTCTTGTAATAGTCTTTATTTTAAAGTCTATTTTGTCTGATATGAGAATTGCTACTCCAGCTTTCTTTTGATTTCCATTTGCATGGAATATCTTTTTCCATCCCCTCACTTTCAGTCTGTAAGTGTCTCTAGGTCTGAAGTGGGTCTCTTGTAGACAGCATATATACGGGTCTTGTTTTTGTATCCATTCAGCCAGCCTGTGTCTTTTGGTGGGAGCATTTAATCCATTTACATTTAAGGTAATTATCGATATGTATGTTCCTATTCCCATTTTCTTAAATATTTTGGGTTTGTTATTGTAGGTGTTTTCCTTCTCTTGTGTTTCTTGCCTAGAGAAGTTCCTTTAGCATTTGTTGTAAAGCTGGTTTGGTGGTGCTGAACTCTCTCAGCTTTTGCTTGTCTCTAAAGGTTTTAATTTCTCCATCAAATCTGAATGAGATCCTTGCTGGGTAGAGTAACCTTGGTTGTAGGTTTTTCTCCTTCATCACTTTAAGTATATCCTGCCACTCCCTTCTGGCTTGCAGAGTTTCTGCTGAAAGATCAGCTGTTAACCTTATGGGGATTCCCTTGTGTGTTATTTGTTGTTTTTCCCTTGCTGCTTTTAATATGTTTTCTTTTTTTTTTTTTTTTTTTTTTTTTATTTTTGGCTGTGCTGGGTCTTCGCTTCTGTGCGAGGGCCCCCTCTAGCCGTGGCAAGTGGGGGCCACTCTTCATCGCGCTGCGCAGGCCTCTCACCACCGCGGCCCCTCCCGCCGCGGAGCACAGGCTCCAGACGCGCAGGCTCAGCAACCGTGGCTCACGGGCCCAGCCGCTCCGCGGCACGCGGGATCTTCCCAGGCCAGGGCCCGAACCCGCGTCCCCTGCATTAGCAGGCAGGTTCTCAACCACTGCGCCACCAGGGAAGCCCAATATGTTTTCTTTATATTTAATTTTTGATAGTTTGATTAATATGTGTCTTGGCGTGTTTCTCCTTGGATTTATCCTGTATGGGACTCTCTGTGCTTCCAGGACTTGATTAACTATTTCCTTTCCCATATTAGGGAAGTTTTCAACTCAAGTTTTCAATAATCTCTTCAAATATTTTCTCAGTCCCTTTCTTTTTCTCTTCTTCTTCTGGGACCCCTATAATTTGAATGTTGGTGCGTTTAATGTTGTCCCAGAGGTCTCTGAGACTGTCCTCAGTTCTTTTCATTCTTTTTTCTTTATTCTGTTCCGCAGCAGTGAATTCCACCATTCTGTCTTCCAGGTCACTTATCCGTTCTTCTGCCTCAGTTATTCTGCTATTGATCCCGTCTAGAGTATTTTTAATTTCATTTATTGTGTTTTTCATCATTGCTTGGTTCCTCTTTAGTTCTTCTACGTCCTTGTTAAATGTTTCTTGCATTTTGTCTATTCTATTTCCAAGATTTTGGATCATCTTTACTATCATTATTCTGAATTCTTTTTCAGGTAGACTGCCTATTTCCTCTTCATTTGTTAGGTCTGGTGTGTTTTGACCCTGCTCCTTCACCTGCTGTGTGTTTTTTTGTCTTCTCATTTTGCTTATCTTACTGTGTTTGGGGTCTCCTTTTCACAGGCTGCAGGTTCGTAGTTCCCGTTGTTTTTGGTATCTGTCCCCAGTGGCTAAGGTTGGTTCAGTCGCTTGTGTAGGCTTCCTGGTGGAGGGGACTAGTGCCTGTGTTCTGGTGGATGAGGTTGGATCTTGTCTTTCTGGTGGGCACGTCCACGTCTGGTGGTGTGTTTTGGGGTGTCTGTGGCCTTATTATGTTTTTAGGCAGCCTCTCTGCTAATGGATGGGGCTGTGTTCCTGTCTTGCTAGTTGTTTGGCATAGGGTGTCCAGCACTGTAGCTTGCTGGTCGTTGAGTGAAGCTGGGTCTTGATGTTGAGATGGAGATCTCTGAGAGGTTTTCGCCGTTTGGTATTACGTGGAGCTGGGAGGTCTCTTGTGGACCAGTGTCCTGAAGTTGGCTCTCCCACCTCAGAGGCACAGCCCTGATGCCTGGCTGGAGCACCAAGAGCCTTTCATCCACGCGGCTCAGACAACACTTTGTTTTCAACTTTGTCTCCCTTCACTTCCAACTTTACTTTCTTCTTCAATGCAATCTTTATCTTTCTGCCAATAACATCCTTTATGCTATCAACTCCCTGGGCACCTCGGAGCTCTCCTCGGTCATGGTGGCCTTCTAGGTGCGGGGGTGCTGCAGGTCCAACTCTGATTTACAGCTCCCCACCCTACCCTGAACCCCTCAATTTCTTAGAGGCAGATGCAGCTTGCAAATGGGAATAGGCAAGAAAGCGTGGGCGGAGATAGAATTTTGCCGCGCCCCCCGCCACACCAAGAAAAAAAAAAAAAAGTTGCAAATCCGAGGTGGGTTTGCGGCTGCTGCTACATGACGCCTCCTTGCAGTTGCTGGCGGCAGAACGGAGACCCGGCAAGATTGGGAGCGGGCGCGGGGCGGCTGGGGCTCGCGGCTAGCGGCTCCCGGCGGCGCTGCTCCGGCTGCTGGCAGCTCCCGCCCGGTTCGATCTTAAACATTTTTAAGTTTGTTCCTGGTTATTTTATCTTTTCTCTTGCTTTTGTAAATGACATCTTTTCTTCTGTGTACCTTTTTAACCTTTGTTTTTTTTTAATTTAAAAGTCTGTTGGTTTTTATATTAATTTCATAATCAGTCAGCTTGTTTTTATTGTCTGTAGTCATTTTTCAGTTGACCCAAGGAATGGTATCTGGTCCATCTGTAAAAAATGATACTTACAGTTTCTTCCTTTCCAGTTTTTATAATTGTCTAATTATATTGTGATAAGTCCTCAAAATTTTTAAGTAATAGCGGTAATAGAAATAAGAAAAATAGCCACTAACATAAATGGGAATACTTTTTCATATTTCTTCTTAAGTGTGTTGGTGACTTTTTGCTTGAGATACCGTTTTTAAATTATGTTAAGGAAGTAGCTATCTACTTCATTTCAAGTTTTTATTAATGAGTAAATGTAGAAGTCTATCAAATTCAATCTCAGCATCTGTGGAGATTATTATGTGATTTTTTAAAAATCTGTTAATGTGGTAAATTATTTTGTCTCTGGACAGACTTTGCTTGGTAATGGTATTACAATATGATGGTAATGTGCTGTTAGATTCTATTTGCTAAGATTTTATTTAGGGTTTTCTCCATAGATCTCACGAGTGAGATTGGCCCATAGGGGTGTGTGTGTGCCTGGGCTGTCCTTGACAAATTTTTTATAAACATTATTCTGACTTCATGAAGAGTCTAGAAGTTTTCTTTCTTTTTCTGTGCTCTGATAAAATATTTTAAATAATGTTGGAGTTACCTGTTCTTTAAAGATTTGGTAGAACTTACTCTAAAGGCATCTGGGCTATTTCTTTTCATGGAGGACGGTTCTTTGAAACTGTTTCAGCTTCTTTGGTGATTGACATGTCTAGATTTCTGTTGCTTTCAGTATCTGTTTTGGTCCCTGATATTTTTCTAGAAAATCATTTATTTCTTCAGCGTTTTTTAATGTATTTAATAGAGTTAAACAAAATAGCCTGTTCTTGCTACTTACTCTGAACCTATGGTTCCTCCATTTTCCTTTTCTATTTTAGTGTAGTTGTGTTTTTTTAGCCTTTTTTCTTGATTTGATGAGCTAACCATTATCTTCCCTCCTCCCTTCTTCTCTTCCACCCAGTCCTAAGAACTACTAACCACTTCTGACTCTATAGATTTGCCTATTCTAGACATTTTATATGAACAGAATCATATACTATTTGGTCCTTTGTGACCAACTTCTTTCATTTATCATAACGTTTTCAAGGTCATCTGTGATGTAGGATGAATCGGTACTTCACTCCTTTCTATTGCTGAATAATATTCCATTGTGTGGATATACCACATCTTGTTTAGCCTTTCATCAATTGATGGACATTTGAGTTGCTTCCACTTTTTTGTGATTATGAATAATGAATAATGCTGCTATGAACATTCATGTAGAAGTTTTTCTGTGGACGTGTGTTTTCGTTTCTCTTGAGTATTGTCTTAGTCCATTTGGGCTGCTATAACAAAATACCACAGACTGGGTAGCTTACAACAGAAATTTATTGCTCACACATCTGCAGGCTGGGAAGTTCAAGATCAAGACTCCAGCATGATCGTGTAAAGGTCCTCTTTCTGGTTCATAGCTGACACTTTCTCACTGTGTCCTCACATGGTGGAAGGAGCTAGGAATCTCCCTGGAGCCTCTTCTATAAAGGCACTAATCCCATTCATGAGGGTTCTACCCTCATGACTTAGCACCTCCCAAATACTCCCCCTACTGCTGCCATTACCTTTGGTGATTAGGATTTCAACATATGAATTTGGAGGCAGAGGGAGTATAGACCGTAGCAGGTATATACCTAGGAATGGAATTGCTGGATCACAAGGTAACTCTGTATTTTACTCTCCCAGACTGTTTTCCATAGTAGTAGCACCATTTTACATTCCTACCAGCAGTGTGAGTGTTCCAACTTCTCCATATTCTCACCAATAATTGCTGTCTATCTTTTTTATTATAGCCAACTTCATGGTTGTGAAGCAGTATCTCATTATGATTTTGATTTGCATTTCCCCATGGCTAATGATGTTGGCCTCTTTTCATGTGCTTATTGGCCATTTGTATATCTTTGGAGAAATGTCTATGCAGATCCTTTGCTGGTTTGTTTTTTTTGTTTTGTTTTGTTTTTTTAATTTTATTTTTTGTTGCATTGGGTCTTCGTTGCTGTGCTCTGGCTTTCTCTACTTGCATCGTGTGGGGGCTACTCTTCGTTGCCGTGCGCGGGATTCTCATTGCGGTGGCTTCTCTTGTTGCGGAGCATGGGCTCTAGGCGTGCGGGCTTCAGTAGTTGTGGCACGTGGGCTCAGTAGTTGTGGCTCGCAGGCTTTAGAACGCAGGCTCAGTAGTTGTGACACATGGGCTTAGTTATTCTGTGGCATATGGGATTTTCCCAGACCAGAGCTCGAACCCCTGTCCCCTCAATTGGCTGGCGGATTCTTAAACACTGTGCCACCAGGGAAGTCCCCCTTTGCTCATTTTTAAAGTGTGTTGTCTTCTTATTATTGAATCTTTATATATTCTGAATACTGTACCTTATCAGATGTCTTGATTTGTGGATACTTTTTCTAGTTTTGTGAATTGTCTTTTTACTTTTTTGATAGTATCCTTTAAGCCCAAAAGTTTTAAACTTTGAAGTTCAGTTTATCTTTTTCCTTTGTCACTTGTTTTGGTATCATGTCTAATACTACATATGACCTATTTTAACCTTTTTTTTTTTTGGCCACACCGTGTGGCATGCGGGATCTTAGTTCCCCGACTAGGGATCGAACCCACGACTCCTACAGTGGAAGTGCGAAGTCCTAACCACTAGACCGCCAGGGAAGTCCCCCCATATGGTCTATTTTAAAGGCTAGTTCAGGCTTCCTCACATCATAGAGGCCTCAGCACTAATGTTTATTAGTGTTTTAAACTTTTTCTGAGGATTGTAAAGACCTTTTTTTTTTAAATTTATTTATTTATTTATGGCTGTGTTGGGTCTTCGTTTCTGTGCGAGGGCTTTCTCTAGTTGTGGCAAGTGGGGGCCACTCTTCATCGCGGTGCGCAGGCCTTTCACTATCGCGGCCTCTCTTGTTGCGGAGCACAGGCTCCAGACGCACAGGCTCAGTAATTGTGGCTCACGGGCCTAGTTGCTCCGCGGCATGTGGGATCTTCCCAGACCAGGGCTCGAACCCGTGTCCCCTGCATTGGCAGGCAGATTGTCAACCACTGCGCCACCAGGGAAGCCCTGTAAAGACTTTAAAACACTTTAACTCTATTTGTTCACCTCCCAACTTAAATACTGGGTTTTTTAATATATTTTAATTCTGTATACATTTTTTTAAATTTATTTTATTTATTTATTTTTGGCTGCATTGGGTCTTCGTTGCTGTGCGCTGGCTTTCTCTAGTTGTGGAGAGTGGGAGCTCCTCTTCATTGCAGTGCGCGGGCTTCTCATTGCAGTGGCTTCTCTTGTTGCGGAGCACGGGCTCTAGAGTGCAGGCTCAGTAGTTGTGGCACACGGGCTCAGTAGTTGTGGCTCACGGGCTCTAGAGCGCAGGCTCAGAAGTTGTGGCGCACTGGCTTAGTTGCTCTGTGGCATGTGGGATCTTCCCGGACCAGGGCTCGAACCCGTGTTCCCTGCATTGGCAGGTGGATTCTTAACCATTGTGCCACCAGGGAAGCCCCTGTATACATTGTTTTAAACAATCAGTAATCACTTTACCTTCTCCAGATACTTATCTTTTTATGTTGGTCTTCATTCCTTTCTGCATCTCTGGCCTTAAAACAGAGATTATTTTTACTCTACCTAAAGAACACTCTTTAGGATTTTCTTTATAGTAAGTCCGATATTTTCATTGAGTATAGAATTCAATGTGGCAGTTATTTTCTTTTAACACAAGGAAGATACTATTCCAGTATTTTTTGCTTCCATTTTTCTTTTTCTTTGATTTATTTATTTAATTGAAATATAGTTGATTTACAGTGTTGTGTTAATTACTGCTATACAGCAAAGTGATTCAGTTATACATATATATATTTTTTATATTCTTTTCCATTATGGTTTATCATAGGATATTGATATAGTTCTCTGTGCTGTTCAGTGGGACCTTGTTGTTTATCCATCTGGCTTCCATTTTTCTGTTGAAAAGTCAGTCAGTCTTATTTTTTCCTTTTGAAAGCAGTGTGTGCTGCTGCTTTAAATTTTTATCTTTGTATTTGATTTCTGCAGTCTTCCTATTGCTGTATCTAGGTCTCTGTTTGGATTTTTTTTAATTATCCAGCTTAGATCTTCAGAAATGAAATCAAGCTGCTGTTCTGCTTGAATTTTGTATTTTATCTTCAGATATTGCTTCTTATCTCTCTCTTTTTCTAGAACTTTAGTTACATAGTTGGGTAAAACCTTTTCACTGTATTATATGTCTCCTATTCTCTTATCTAATTTTCAATCATTTTGTGTCTCTATGCATTATTCTGGCTATTTTCTTCTGACCTGTCTTTCCGTTCACTAATTTTTCTTTTCAACTGTGTTTATTTAAAATGCTGTGCACTGATCCATTGATTCCTGATCTCAGTTACTGTATTTTTACATTCTGGAATTTCCATTTGATACTTTATTTTTTTTCTTTCTTTGTAACAGTTTCTAGTTCTCTGGTGAAACTTTCAATCTAGTCTTTTATTTCCTTAAACATGCTAAGCATGTTATTTTAGAATCCATGTCTGATAGCTTCACTATTTGAAATCACTGTAGATTTGTTTCTGTTGTCTATTACTTCTCTTGGTTTTGGTTTTCTATTATGTTGCATCAACTTCTTATATGCCTGGTTATTTTTTGTTGAGTAGTAGTATCACTATATATGAAAATTTTGAGGTTCTAGGTGATGTTATCTTTCTTCAAAGAAGGCCTATATTTGTTTCTCAAAGAAGGTTTGGGAGACCAGGAAACTCAGATCCAGGGATTTAAACTATTGAAACTAGGATTCAGCTTCTGGGAGGTCCAGCATATTTCCAGTTTACCCTAACTTCAGTGGTGTACCCTTCAAGGAATGACCCTAGAGCTTGAGATTTACCAGAACTCCTCCCCATGGTGAGTTCTGAATTCCGATTTTGTGCACTTAGCTCCTCAAAAAAGATACCAAAGGTTTTGTTCAATCTTCTCATTCTTCGTTCAGGTCTAGGATTGGCAAATGCATCTGTAGAAGAAAAGTAGCTTATTTTGTTGGATTTCTTCCTCCTGGGTCCTGAGGCCTTCAAGTAGATGTTTTGGTTTTGCTTTGATATTTTGACCAGGGTTTCTGCTTTTACTCAGTAGAAGGGTTGATCTGAATGATCTAGCATGCCATTACTAGAATCAGAAATCCACTTTGGTGTCTTTGTCCATGTGCTTTATGAATCACAGTGGTCTAGTAACTCTTGATTGTATACAGGCATGTCTCTTTTTACTGTGCTTTGCAGATATTGCTGTTTTTTTTTTTTTTTTAACAAATTGCAGGTTTGTAGCAACCTAGCATTGAGCAAGTCTTTTGGCACCATTTTTCCAATAGCATTTTTAAAAATTAAATATGTACATTTTTTTTAACCATAATGCCATTGCACACTTAATAGACTATGGTATAGTGTAAACATAACTTTTCTATGCACTGGGAGACCAAAAACTTCATGAGACTTGCTTTATTGGGATACTCGCTTTATTGCAGTGGTCTGGAACCAAACCTGCAGTATCTCTGAGGTATGCCTGTAGTTGATGATATAGTTGGGTTTTGCCTAGTGGTTCTATTTGAAGAGACTTTTAAATTAAATAGGTGAATTGATCTAATTTATATTTATTAATGTGACCATTATACTTTGTTTTTATTAGTTCTCTCATAGTGTTTAATATGCTTTATATTTTTATTGCTTTTAAAAATGATCTTTCACTATATTCCCTGCATTTTTGAGGTTTTATTTTATTTATATTGGGGGCATGTGTCCTTGCTGATAATTTGAAAGGTTTTTATCCTTAGGTTTTTTTGTTTGTTTTTAGTTCTTCTAGTACTTTTATACTTTCAACTGCTGTCCTTACATATGTCCTTATATGTTGATTTATTAGCTTTAAGTGTATCTTTTGACCCTCAGCTTCTCCATTTCCCCTCCCAACATTTGATGGTTACCTTATTTCTACAAAACCATGATTTAGAACATTTATATTGAATAGCTAATTGTTTCATTACTTCTTTGTGTTCTTGCTTCTCTCTTTTCTCATTTCATTCACTGTGTAGTACTGATTTTATCATATGTGTTGCTCATTTACCACTTCTTTTTTCAATAGTTAGGTATCTTAATATAGTTTCTGTACTGGTTGTTTTTTATCACTACTCAACTTTGAATGCATTTGAAGTTTTCCTGGACCAGCTCTTTGCAGGCATTTATGTTGGGGAAAGGCTCAGGCACTATTCTTGGCTAGCAGGAATTCTTCCTATGACAGAGGACATTGGGGTGGCGGTGGGTGGGGGAGGTGTGCTTACATGCACGTATGCTTCTTTCTTTCTTACTGGCTAGCAGATACTGCCAGTTTCAGAGCAGCCCAGTTCAAAGTTCTCTCCCTCCTGCCTCACTGACAGCCTACCTCCAGCAGAGACGTGTGTCTTCATTCAGTCTAACCTCCTCAGAACATCCTTGCTGCCAAATGGAGTGGAGGTTCCCATTCTTCCAAGCAAGGAGTTGATTTTGCCCGCCAGGCCACACCACCTACTTTGGAAAACTCAGCCTTTCTGAAGCTTTCTCTGCCTTTCTTAAAATCTGGTTAGACTTTCCTCACTACATTTACCAGCTCCTTCTCATATATATTGTGATTTGGGATCACAGATGTCTGCTGGTTTTATCAAAGATTTTCAGTTCTGTGTCTCATTCTCCTCTCTGGATTGGGGTGATTTCAGAGAAGAGAAGGATCAGAGACATCTTTATTCTGCTACCTTAAAATTGGGCATTCCACTTTTTAAATTTATAAATAACATATGATTGTCTTCTCTATAGAAATTGAAACAATACAGATAAAACTGAAGTCTGTCTTCACCAGCCCCTTCTGCCCCAGAGGTTTCCCAGAGGAACTGTTGTCACTGGTTTGGCATGTGTCCTTCCAGATCTTTTTCTTTGAATTCATATGTATTCGCGTGTGCGTGTGTGTGTGTGTGTATGCTTTTAGAAATGGTATGTCTATGTCTGTGTTTTGATTTTTTTAAAGAATAGAATCAGTCTGTGTATGAATTGTTTTGTAACTTTTCTTCACGTAATAACGTTTATTGGTGAGGTTTCCATTTCATTACATATAGAGCTACCTCTTGGAGGGGTGGAGAGTTGGAGAGTATTTTGTAGAGCAGATAAATAATAGTTTACTTAACTATTCACTTAGGAACAAACTTCAGAGTGTCTCCAGTGTTTTTCTTTTTATGTTGCAAGCAGTGTGGCAGTGAATATGCCTCCTTTGGATACGTAAGGGTTTATAGAATAGATACTGAAAAACAATATTGACAAATCATAAGAATATACATTTTTAAAAAATAAGTAATACCAAATTGCTTTCCTAAATTCACAAGCAACGAATGATAGTATGAGAGTTTTCCCACATGTGTACCAATGCTAACTAAAAAGTTATCTAACTAAAAATTGTTTGCCAGTCTTGGGAGGGGGTACCTTGTTTTAATTTGCATTTTGCTGAATTACTAATGAGATTTAGCTGCTTTTCGTGTGTCTGTTGAACATTTCTCATTCCTCTACTGTGTTGTCATTCTTTCATTATTTTCTCTACTATGCAGTTATTTTTGTTTTACTGGTCTCATGTGAAATTATAATTCAAACTATAAATCATGCGTCAGTCAATGAATGGCTGCTCTGATTCTTACAGTTACTATAGTGTGACCAAATTTCAGTGTTAAGATAAATGTGAAGAATAGGTCTCATGGGGGAGGGTGCTTTTGTTTTTGTTTCTTTCCTGTCCTACCTCAGAAGCTCAATATAAGTACATAGGGAGGTATAGACACAGGAAAAAAATTGAATTATTATTAAAATTTCATTTTTTCTTAGACAAATAAACCTCAGACATCACGACCCAATCTCATCAAACCAGCTGCCCAGTGGCAAGATCTCAAAAGATGGGGAGAAGAAAGGCCTAAAAAGTCTAGAGCAGCCTTTGAATCAGATAAGAACGGCTTTTTTTCTGTGTGTAACAGCTCATTGTTTGGTTCTGGGGCACAGGATAATTCTGAGGATAACTACGGTGAATTTCTAGATCTTGGGCCTCCTGGAGTTTCTGAATTCATTAAGCCAAGTGGACAAACAGAAAGAGAACCCAAGCCTGGACCAAGTCATAACCAAGCAACAAATGACATTGTCAACCACAGAGCAGAGCAGAAAATCATTATCCTGAAAGAAGGTAGCCTTCTTTTTCCAGAAAGTGATCCTTTGGACACTCAGAACCAGTCATCTGAAGACTCAGAGACAGAGCTTTTATCAAACCTCGGAGAATCAGCTGATATCCTAGATGACCAGGCCATCGAAGAAGACTGCTGGTTAGACCATCCTTACTTCCAGTCTCTGAACCAACAGCCCCGTGAGATAACAAACCAGGTTGTGCCTCAGGAGCGGCAGCCTGAAGTAGAACTGGGCCCACTGTTGTATCAGCATGAACCCTCAGGGTCAGCTTTTCCAAGACCGGCTTTTCCAAGAGCAGAACCCCAGCAGGATGGGATTCCAGGCCCTTCTTCTCCTCAGCCTGCCCATCCTCTGGGAGAGCTTGAAGACCAACAGTTAGCAATAGATGATGAAGAGCCAGGTCCGGCCTTTCCACTGCAAGGATCTCAGGAGCCCAATTTGGAAAACCTTTGGGGGCAAGAAGCTTCTGACGTAGACCAAGAACTCATTGCACTATTAGTGAAAGAAACAGTAAGTTTTATTTTGATATGTAAATAATTATACACACTAAGTATACTGAATTTCCTTTTATTGCAAAAGTATTATTTGTGTGTGTGGACTTCATTTTCTGAATTTCCTAGATTTGTAGACTAGAAGGAGAGAAACTGAAGATTTGAAAATTGAATCAGGATTCCTGAATGTATGCTTAAACCCTCAGCAAGCCCTCTGGGATTCTAGCTGCAGATCATGGTTGCCCTTATGCTGTCATATGAGCAGTCCCCGCAGTTTTTAAAAAGGAATTGCGTTAACTCCAACTTCAAACCCTTAAAGCAGGTTTATAAGATTACCTAGAGCTACACTGTCCAATACAGTAGCTTCATTTGGCTGTTTAAATTTAAATGTCTTACAATTAAATAAAATTTAAATTTCATTTCTAGTGGCACCAGTCATATTTTAAGTGCTCAATAGCCACATGGGGCTGAACAGCTACCGTGTTGGAAAGCACAGAATAGAACATTTCCATCTTTGTACCAAGTTCTGTTAGATAGCACTGACCTAGAAAGTCATGCAGGGCTCTGTGGGCTGCTGTTTGCCTTGGAACAGTCTTTTAACCCTTCTTCCCCCAGGTTTTTTCATCTGGTCTACTAGATTGTGTGCTTCTTGAGGGTATACACTAGAAAGTGTTTTATTCGTCTTTAGACTTCCTTTGCTTGGGCGGAGATGTTCAATATTTATTGAAAGACTATAGAATAGATATGCAGAATGGGGGCAGAGGACCAGGTGATCTCTACGTACCTTTCTAAATTCCATATTCTATGTAGACAGATAAATCTGGGCACCTTGTGTGAAGGTTTAAGCCAGACACAAAACTGCTTTACAGTCCTTTTCTAGTCTTTAGTCATTTTATGTACTTTTTGCCATCTGGTTTTTATTGCAATTTGAAACCATTCCAGGGAATGAAATATAAATAATGTTTTTTATTCCCTTCTAGGAAGTAAGATTTCCAGATGTAGCACATGGGTATATTGAGGAAATAATTCATTTGAAAAATTACTATGATTTGAATGTGTAAGTATACCACCATGCGTTTTTTCTTTCTTTTTTTTTTATTGTGGTAAAATATACATAAAACATTTTAACCATTTGTAAGTGTACAGTTCAGTGGCATTAAGTATATTTACATCTTTGCACAACCATCACCACCATCCATCTCCAGAACTTTTTCATCTTCTCGAACTCAACCTGTCCCCACTCCCTCTCCCGAGCACGTGCCAACCGCTGTTTTACTTTCTGTCTCTATGAATTTGGCTCCTCTAGAGACCTCATGTAAGTGGAATCACACAATATTTGTCCTTTTGTGGCTGGCTTACTTCAGTTAGCATTATGTCTTTTTGAATCATCCTATTAGAAGAGTTCTAATTTTAGTCGTATACAGACTGTTTTCTGGATCTTGTGTAGAATCATGCATGGTTACAGAATTAAAATGTTTAGTTAATTCTTAGCATTGATACTACCCATGTTTTGGTCAGGATGTTAAAGACATATTCTTCCCTATATTTGTAACAAAGTATTCTGTAGCCCCTCTGCCCATTTGGAGAAAGGTATGGAAGTGTTTTGTTTAGTTTTCATTATAAAGATGATAAATATGTTTTTTAAAAAATAAAAGTGTCCCAAAGAATACAAAATGAAAAATAAGTCTCTTTCCTCTTATACTCTTTCACCTCCTTCTAGTATGCAGAGGTGGAACAGTTGTAAATTTGTAAAGAGCAATAGGTATTGAACTTGATCAAATTTTTTGCTAATTAATACAGATTATTGTAGTTAAAGGTGGATACTAAACCTCTGTCCTCAAAGATTATATTCTGTACTGTAGAACTCAGCAAGGGTGCGAGTGGGAGCTGGCTGCCTTGACCAAGAGGGAAGGGCCCTCTTTCTGAGGTTAGCAGCCCAGAGGAGGTGCTTTTTTCTAATTCATACGAAGACACTGTTGGTGCCATTGGCAGCCCTATCTCTCCCCCTCCGTCCAGAGGCAGGCACTGTTACCAGTTTTTTAAACCAAGATGGAATCAAGGTTTCAAATGTATTTGTTTATCTTTTTAGCTTTTTAATTTAGAACAGTCCCCCACTTACTTTTTTTTTTAATGTTACTGATTTTTTCCCCCTGTAATTTTTTTTTTAAGTTTTTTATTTATTATTTATTTATTATTTTTATTTTTGGCTGTGTTGGGTCTTCGTTTCTGTGTGAGGGCTTTCTCCAGTTGCGGCGAGTGGGGGCCACTCTTCATCACGGTGTGCGGGCCTCTCACCATCGCGGCCTCTCTTGTTGCGGAGCAGAGGCTACAGACGCTCAGGCTCAGCAGTTGTGGCTCACGGGCCCAGTCGCTCCGCGGCATGCGGGATCCTCCCAGACCAGGGCTCGAACCCGTGTCCCCCGCACTGGCAGGCAGATTCTCAACCACTGCGCCACCAGGGAAGCCCTCCCCCTGTAATTTTTGAACATAAAAAGTTGAAAGACTATAAAGTGAACACTCTGTATCCACCACCTAGATTATTATCTGACATTCTGCTGTAAGGAAGATTTTGCCTTTTTTTTCTTGTGTTCTTTTTTTTTTTTTTTTAATTTTTTTTTGGCTGAGTTGGGTCTTCGTTGCTGCGCGCGGGCTTTCTCTGGTTGATGTGAGCAAGGGCTACTCTTCGTTGTGGTGCGTGGGCTTCTCATTGCGGTGGCTTCTCTTATTACAGAGCACAAGCTCTAGGTGTGTGGGCTTCAGTAGTTGAGGCTCGTGGGCTCTAGAGAGCAGCCTCAGTAGTTGTGGCGCACGGGTTTAGTTGCTCCGCAGCATGTGGGATTTTCCCGGACCAGGGCTCAAACCCGTGTCCCCTGAATTGGCAGGCGAATTCTTAACCATTGAGCCACCAGGAAAGCCCTGTGCTCTTTTTTAAATCTCTGTAGACATAAAGGTTTTGTATAAGTGGTGCTTTATAATCAGTTATAATTTTTTTCTTTTTGAAACTGAATTATCCTAAATTTGACCAGTAGGAGCCTCTTAAGATGCACCTGTGTCTTTTTAGCATGACTCCATTAGTCTTTGAGCACATCCTGGCTTTCTAATAGGCCAAGTTACCCCAGGCTTACCTTCAACTTCTCTGCCCAAAACCTGGAATCTGTCATTTCCCCCAAGAAACCCAGGTTTCTTAGAATGAGGATTTTTTTTGTTATTTATAAACTAAAATCTTGGGGCTAAACTTGCTCATCATACCTACTAGCCTGTCATTACTTCTAGGACCTTTTTAAGGGACAAACCAAGAAAATAAGTTTTTTTTAAATCATGAATTTATATTCAAAATTTCCCATTCAAATTTAACATTAAAATTTTTTCTCCATCTTTCTGAATTTTACATTTATGTGTTGTTTATTTCTTCCACTAAAAACTTAATTTCTAGTAACATTAATATATTTATTTTCTTTATCCTAAAATATACATAAAATAATGTTAACATTATAGTACCGATGTTACTAGTACTAATACCTCTACTGAGTGAAGTAAACAATGTTTTGTAGTTATTTTTGCACTTATGTATATTTCACTAAGGCAATACAGTTAGAATATAGACTGTACTGGGCTGTAGATTGATGATGTTGGTCAGGTCTGGAAATTTTGTAGCCACAATCTCATTAAATAATTCTTTTGCCCTGTTCTCTTTTTCCCCTCTTCTGTAACACTTTTCTTCTAACCCCTGTCCATGATGGCTCTTAACACCATCTCTTTGTTTCTGAGATGCATGCCACATGATTTTTCAGATCTAACCTCCAGCTCACCAATTGTCTTTTCAGTGGGGTATAATCTGCTAGTAAGTCCATCCGTTATGTTTTTAATTTCAGTTTCTATATGTTTTTCATTTCTAGTATTTTTGTTCTTTAATTCTTCAGGCCATTCTTCTAGTGTTTTATTTTTTGTTTGTATTTTTAATCATTTTAGGTCTTTAAACACAATAAACATAACTTCTTTGTGTTCTGGGTGTGATCATTCTGACACATGAAGTTCTTGTGAATCTCATTCTGTTGTTTCTCCTGGCCTCATGGTGTCCTGTTTCCTTGCGTTATTTTGTAGATTTTGACTGTGAGCGCATTACTTGAGGTCTTGATAGAAACGGTTCCTTCAGGGAGGATTTGCTTTAACTTGTCATGTGCCTCAGGGAAATGTCAGTCTGATACTACTTTAGGTTGTTGTCTGGAAGTTTTATCTTACCTGGGTAGTAAGACTTTAGTCCTGGATGAGGACTGGGTAATCGTCACAGATTCTCAGGGGGAGTTTTGTTTTCCCATCCATCCACTCAGCATCCAGTGTTAAGGCATGCTTTTCCATGTGGTCTCTGAGCTTTGTCTCTTATCCTGTATGCCCTGTGAAAACTAAGGGCTCATGTTTATTAGGATCAACAAATGCCCTCAGAAAAACTAGCTTCTGTGTTTAGCTTATTTCTTAGGGGTGTCAGATTCACTTAGGTTTGGACTCCTGAAAACTCCTTACTAACTTAAACATATTGGTGTACTTTAAAAGTTTTATTTTAATATTTCATTCAGCAGTTTTCAATTGGAGACTGCCTGTGTACTTAATTGTACTTAATCTTCCATACTCCTGGAAGGGGAAGCCATTTTGTTATTTTACACGCCATTCATTCTTCTCAAGCCTTTCCTCCATATTCTGGATCGTGTATAACTTAATTTTTTTAATTTTTGGACTATAATACACATACAGAAAAATGCACAAAATAAAGATGCACAGCTTAATAATTTATCACAAATCAAACATTCATGTAACCACCACCCAGAAATCTTCAAAAAATAGAGCATTGCTGCCATCTTTGAATGCTGTGTGAAGATTTCATGTAGTCTGTATTCTCTCATGACTGGCTTCTTTCAACATTATGTTTGTGAGATTCTTTCATGCTGTGTATAACTATAGTTCATGCATTTTTGTTGCTAAGTAGTATTCCACTTGTATGAAAATGCTGTAATTAAATTTTTCCCTCTACTTTTGATGGACATTTGGGTTGTTGTCACTTTTTGGCTGTCGCAAATAATGCAGCTGTGAGCATACTTGTACATGCCTCCCAAGCCCCTAGTCTTAACCAGACTTGGCCTTCTTTACCACCCTGTTGGCTAGTGATACCTTCAAGTAGAAATTTTTTAATTTTATTTTTAAATTTTGGTCTTGTTTCTCATCTTTGGGAGTATTGGTCTGCCATTACTAGAAGTGAAGGTGCTGTTTTATTCTAAGCTTTTAAAATATTTTCTTTTTGAGTTTGTAAACAACATGATGACAACTGCGTTATTTTTAATTAATAAACTTTAATTTTAGAACAATTTTAAATTCATAGCAAAATTGAGCAGAAATAACTACATTTTTACAATGAAAAATATTTCCTAGACTTCCACTCAACTAAAAAACAACTGATTGATTGATTGATTGATTGACTGAGTTTTGGCTGTGTTGGGTCTTCGTTGCCGCGCGCGGGCTTTCCCTAGTTGTGGTGAGTCGGGGTTGCTCTTCCTTGCAGTATGCGGGCTTCTCATTGCGGTGGCTTCTCTTGTTGTGGAGCACGGGCTCTAGGTGCGCGGGCTTCAGTAGTTGTGGCACACAGCCTCAGTAGTTGTAGCTCGAGGGCTCTAGAGCGCAGGCTCAGTAGTTATGGCGCACGGGCTTAGTTGCTCTGCAGCATGTGGGATCTTCCCGGACCAGGTCTCAAACTCGTGTCCCTGCATTGGCAGGCGGCTTCTTAACCACTGCGCCACCAGGGAAGTCCAAACTGATTTTTTTTTAACGTACCTTTTTAGTTCTTGGAATGAAAACATAATATTTTTTGGAGGGTAAATACAATTTTGGATATCTTTTTTATGAAATAATGTTAAGTAAAAAAATATTTTCCATTTTTTATGGTGTTATTAGTTTTTACTTTTAATAAAAATTATTCTATTGAATTTTCCTCTTTGTTAAATATTTTTCCTGTTCGTAGTTTCACTAGTGTTCCGATAAACATTATTCTGCGTTATTCCATGTAGTACTTTTCCTTTTTTTTGTTATACACTCTGTATGCTGAAACCCTAAAAGTTAAGATTTGGGATCAGGGATTATAAACAGATTCATGATCCTTGAAACATATTTCCAAATAGCTTTCCAGGGAATTCCCTGGCAGTCCAGTGGTTAGGCCTCTGCGCTTTCACTGCGGAGAGCCTGGGTTCAATCCCTGGTTGGGGAACTAAGATCTCACAAGCCAAGTAGCGCAGCAAAAACAAACAAACTAACAAATAGCTTTCCTGTGGAGTTGTGCCACTTTATGTTGCTGTTAGAGATGTATATGAATTGGTTTAATCATTCCTCAACAATATTAAGTAGTGGTCTTATTTTAACTAGGCATAAAGTAATTAGTATTTTAGTTGCATTTCTTTGATAATTGGCTGTGTACCATTTTTCATATATTTGTTTACTAATTGTATTTCCCTCCTATGTGAATTGTTTACTCCTTCTCTTGTCTCATTGAATTCCTTTTTTTGTTAATATTTTCCTGATTATGAAGCATAATGTTTGTTCATTTTAGAAACTATAAATGATAAAGTATATACCTAGCACATTTAGTAACAGAATACTGATTTGAATAGGAAATACCAAGTAGTATTTTGAATAACTTATAGTGAATATTAAAGTAATCCTTTAGAAATTTAGTATACTATAATGTTTCCCTCTCATTCTACGGATGAATATATTATTTTTTAAATATCTGCAAAATTAGTCTTCTATGTAATATCGGTAAAATGTGATCAAATTGACAGATTCTGTGACAGTTCTGTTCTCCTACCTCCTGAGTCTCATACATGTCCTTTTTTCTAGGGGCTTACTGACGGTGCTTTTTGCATCACTTAAAAGCAAATATTCATCCTTAAACATAAATTCTTGTGAATTCCAAAGGAAAGGGAATGTTCAATAACTGTACTGAATCTTTTGAAACTTACAGTATGATTTTCCTGACACTGCTTTCCTTTCGTCCCTGGGCTGTTGAGACTAAGTTGTTAATTCTCACAACTAAGTTGAATGTTGTTAATGTAGGGCCGAAAGGAGGCCCAAAGCAAAGTTGAGCAAGCTGGTATTTTGTGGGGCTGACTCTCAGTCACTTTGTGTGCAGTCTTTAAGTCACCTTTAGATGTAACCAGCTGGTCATTTTAGCAGGAGGGGCCTGTTCACCAGAGAACCTGCTGTGATGGTAACCTACTCTTTGACGCTTTAATTAAGACTTTTCACTCACATGTGATGCAACTTAAATTGGATCGAGGCAGCAACAACTATTAAAGAATAAAAGCTTGGAATATTAGCCTGGCCTATTTAGTGGGAGTGCTTTCTCGAAACCCTTTAGCTTGTCAGGTCAGATCAAGCATGAAATAATACCAATAGGTGGGCAGATTTGAGTTCTGACAGGCGTCCCCCTGCCTTTGCCCCAGGCTGTAAATATTAATTTATTTGGTTGTAGCTTATATCTGTAGAAGGGAAACTTTGTTCTTAATTATCTGTGCCACTGAATGTCATTTAATTCCAGGAAAGTTGTGTTGGTGAGGGTAGAGAAGATATTAAAATGGAAATGAATTTTGACAGTTCAAAGTGAGAGCCTCTGATATCTGCCATGTGGAATTCCACATCTTGCAGCACTTCGATATGTGAAGTTTTTAATAGTGTTGAAAATATAAAATGAATTGCTAAGAGAAGAACCTCTAAAATGCGGGGGGGGGGGCGGTGATTCAGAAATTATACCTACTATTCTATAGCATGCACTTTAGAAAGTGCATAAAAATAGAACATTTTAAAGGATGAGATTTTAAAAACTAGAAACAGAAGTTTTACTACTTTCTTCCAACACCCTAGCAGGTCATCTTCCATGCATCCCACTTAGGAGACCTCTGGCTTCACTCATGCATGGCTGTTCTATTAAAGAAGATTCTTTATATTTGACCTTTTTATCTTTCCCCAAATTCCTGGTTTTGGGGCAGTCTGTTGGCCTGTGGTAGCCACACTTATCAGAATGTTACAAACAGGTAAGATTGGCATGGAGGAGCTGTTCCACATCTGGTTTGTAGTACGTCCAGTTGTGCATGTTAAAGGGGTTGTTTGGAACTTCATGCCTTTCTCCACGAATACTGGGTTCTTAACAGTGACTAATTCTCAGGTTAGCCTTCAGAGATCTGTATAACCTGTGGTGCTCATCAGTTTGTACTGGAACAGAGTCACCATCAATGACAATGCTTTTAATGGGAAATGTGCTCAGAATTCTTGACTAGGGGTGTCTCCCCTTGCTACTACTGTAATATGGGAAAGGGGTTTTTCCCTCTCTGGGCCTCTGGCATTGTGTTCCAGAGACTGGGCGTGGTGATAGGAAGAGGAGAGCTTAACGATAAGAAGCATGGGACTCCTGGAAGTGATGATGAAGAAAAAGGTGTTGAGGTGTGCTGACCGGTCCTGGAGTAGGAGGAAGAGGGGGCTTTGCAGTCGGGCTTTGTATTCCGGCCGGTGCTGAGGGTCCTGAGGGGGACTGCAAAAGAAGCATGCCTCCCTAGTTTTTAGTCCCCAAACACTGGCCCTTGGTGAGAAGAGGAGCTGGAGGTGAGCACTTTTTCTCTGTCTTCTTCCTGCTAGACCTGTCTTAATTAGAGGCTGCCCTCCTCACACTGGACAGGAGAGACCTGGGGAGAAGGGAGTTGAGTGAGAATCATGGTGGGGCACCTTCGAGGCAGTGGAGTCATCTTCAGAATCTGCAGGAGCAAGGGAAGGAAGGTAGAGGAGAGGGGAAGCCCCAGTTGCCCTGTGACTGGGAAGCTTTCCTGCTACTGAAGTGGCTCGTGCTGCATACCGCCAGGCTGTACTTGTTTCTGTGGAATCATCCCAGGAGTACAGTTCGTTGCCTTCTTTGGTTGTTATAGGGTGAAGGGCCTTGTTAGTTAACATTTGTAAATCTGGGTGGTGATACATCTCTCATGTTATCTTATTCTCTATATCCTTACTTTTGAAGGATTTCATAGTAGTGATAAAAAGACAAAGTTGTGAGTTTGGTATGAAGAGAGTCTGTTCTTAAGCAAACATGGTCTGTTCCTCCAGCCTTACAGTAAACTGAGCATCCCTCAGATTGTCATGGGGATTTATTACCGTAGGGTTAAAAAAAGTATTAATGAATTAGTAGAAGGTCTTTTATGTTCCATTTATTTATTAACTCTTAGAAAACTATTTTTAATTGTGAATGTAAATACAAACTTTTCCGTATACAGTTCAACCAGTAAGAATGTCAGTGACTTCATTATATTGATACCCAACTAATAGAAAAACTTCAGAGTTTATATTTATCAGTATGTATATTACTTTTTAAATTAGCAAGTAAAAATAGAGATTCAGTGTAACTGTCTTTTGTCTATTTATTTGTTTTGTTTTTCTGATCTGCAAACATTTTAATTCCCTGATAGGTCAATTATAATGTGTGTCTAGAAACTTTATTTTCACACATTACGTAAGTTTGAATCAATGGGCAGGTGTGGGATTTGGAAGCAGTATGAAAATAACATCATTTATTTTTGCAGACTTTGTAATTTTCTTCTGGAAAATCCAGATTATCCAAAGAGAGAAGATAGAGTCCTTATCAATCCCAATAGCAGCCTGCTTGCCAGCCAAGATGAGATAAAGGCAAGTTGTGCTCTTGTTTTGCAGTGTCTACTTGGAAATGCTCTGCCCTTTTCATCATTTTTAAGGGAATAAACTGCTTTGTCAAGACATATTTTTTTAAAACTCTCCAGGAAAAGAGGATTTCAGAATATATATTTTAGTGGGGTTTCTCCATCTGAGTCACTTTGAATTCTGTATTTGACTTCTTTCATTGTAACTCTGTCTTTCCTTCTCCACAAAGAATTAAACAAATCCTCCATATCTTTAATCCTACAAAGGAAGTTCCTAAGATAAACAAGAATTGGACCAGACTATTTGTATCATTTTAGAGTTTTTTTTAACATTTTATTATGAAATTTTCAAACATACAGTCAAGTCAAAAGACTTTTCCATTGATTTCCTATATACCCACCAGCAGGACTATTAAAAGTTAACATTTTACTATGTCCATTTTGTCACATGTCCATCCCCGTGTCCATCAGCTCATTCCTCTCATATTTGATTTCATTATAATGCACTTCAAAGTAAATTGCAAAAACATCAATACACTGCCCCGTAAATACTTTAGCAGGCAGATTATTGCCTAAAGTTTAATGTCTGTTTACAGTTTTTCTTTTTGTATAAGATTTATATACAGTACATACACCTGTGTAACCAAATCCTATATCAAGATATAAACAGTTTGGTTTTTAAAAATCTTAATCATTGTCTTCATTTGTGATCCAGACGAGCATTTAGTGTGTTAAGCGGTTGAAGGAAAGTCTAGTTCAGAACTGCTTCACTGGGATCTGTTGTACCATCCTTCTACCTACCACAAATTCTTTTTGACTCTTTCTTTTATGTATGGGTATTACTCATTTTATTGCTCTTTACTTTATTGTGCTTTTCAGATGTTACAATTTTTTTTACAAATTGAAGGTTTGTGGCAATCCTGCCTTGAGCAAATCTGTCGGTGCCATTTTTTCAACAGCATTTGTTCACCTCGTGTCTCTATGTCACATTTTGGTAATTCTCACAGTATTTCTGACTTTATTATTATATTTGTCATGGTGATCTGTGATCAGTGACCTTTGATGTTACTGTTGCAAAAAGATTGACTTGCTGAAAGCTCAGATGATGGTTAACATTTTTTAGCAATAAATTATTAATGCAGCATGTACTTTTTTTTTGTACATATGCTGTTGCACACTTACTAGACTACAGTATGGTGTAAACATAACTTTAACTTTTTTTGCATTGGGAAACCAAAAAATTTGTGTGACTCGTTTTATTGTGATACTAACTTTATTGCAGTGGTCTGGAACCAAACCCACAGTTTCCCTGAAGTATGCCTGCATTTTGTAGCTGGAAAAAAATTCATTTTTCTAAACATTTTATGAAAAGAAAATGGCTAAAAAATTGGGTTCAAATCCCCAGCTATACTTTTTCATAGTTCCAACTAGTAAAACTAGTCTTCAGACTCCAGGCAGCCTGTTTAGCCTCTGTGAACTATCATTTCTTCATCTCTATTCAGGGTTGGTATCCTCCTTTAGAGTAATTATGAGTACAAGTCAGATGATTCTATTCTGTAGTAAATAATTCTTCAAATGATTTCCCCCTCATAGGAAGTGCACCGTCTGGCCTCTAATGTTGTGCCTCTCTCTCGTTCCAGTTGCCTAAAATAGACTTTTTTGACTATTCTAAATTGGCTCCTCTTGACCAGCGCTGCTTCATCCAAGCTGCTGACCTCCTGATGGCCGACTTCAAAATGCTAAGCAGTCAGGACATCAAGTGGGCCCTGCATGAGCTCAAAGGACACTATGCAATCACCCGAAAGGTGCTCTACTTAGTCTTCCTGGTGGGGTCACACCTCTTGACTACTACTTCCCATGATAACAGAATGAAGAGTTCAGCTTGTGGAAATTGGGATGGTTTATGATGGTAAAGAGCTAAGGAGTTTGTCAGGGTGAAGATAAATAGACAAAGGTATTTACTGATCAGGAAGAACTGAATGAAAAGAAATACATGTTAGAAGCAGGGAAGTTCTGGTTTGACTATAAAGACATGGAGGGTAATGAATTTTCTCATGGAATGCGGATGACTAGAGTGTAAAAGATGCATTTCAGTGCTACTCCTCCCTCATTTGCTTTCTGACTTGGAGCTGGCCACCACAATCCTCCCCCAGATGGCTCAGTTAGCAGTTACATGTAGAGTCTGTAAAAGGCCCAGGAACCCAGCTCTGCCCAGGGAGTGGTGGTTTGCCTCAGAAGAGAGTGGGCAGCTACTGAAAGCTCTCAAGGTTTTGTTTTTTGACTCTGGGCCCTAAGTAAGATTCCATGTGAGGGCCTCTGTTGCAGGGCTTGGACGGGTGCTGGTCACTAGTGGGTAGCAGACATGCTTCATTTAGTGAAGTCCATTGTACAGTGCCTGTTTCATGGCAGTCAGCCAGGATGGAAGAGTGAGCACCAACAGGTCCTTGACTCGTTCCTCTTCTTTCTCCTGCCTTTAAATCCATTTCTCCTGCTGAAGTTCTGGTGATGCTCAGCAGACAGTGTGCTTTTCTTTCCAGAAGACAAGCAAATGTGGAGTTAACTTTAATGGTTAAAACACCCACTGGGTCTTAACCTGAAAGAAGGTGAACATCAGTGAATTTGCTGAGTGTAGGCCCCTTCCACCTTTAGATTGATAACATCTAGGCAGCTGTCAACAAACTCCTAATTGTAGGTTCATTTTAGGTAAAATTACTCTGAAGGGAACACAGAGATAGTGCCTTCTGTTTCTGAGTCTCATTCCCCATGCTAAAGAGGGAATGTCTGTACTGTCATTGAAAAATGAATGAGCTTACCCCCCCAAAATAATGACCTTGAGAAAGAAGGGGCTCTTTCATCTTTAGGCCCTGGCTGGCGTCTTTACTGACGCTTTGGTGCCTCACACCTTTTCCGAGCTCCCAGGGAGCCTAGATGAGAAGTAAGAGGGCAGCAGCAGGAGACAGCCCCTGTGGTCTGGGTGTGGGCTGGTCCTCATCGGTAACGTCCCTGCCGCCATCCTGAGATCAGTAAGAGTAACTGTACTCGCACATGCTTCTCCCCACTGAAGGCCTACTAGTTATGTGGGTGGGAGGCTGTAGGGCTTTGTGGCTCAGTTCTTGTTCATACCTTCCTTATTCTTTTCCTCGTTTTTCTGGCCCTTTATATTTTTATGGTGTCTGCTTGTTTTGGTGGGTAATTTAAAAATTTGCAGGATTTGAAAAGAAGTGGGTTGGACTGTTTGAATGAATGTAAGGTGTTTAAGGAGAAATAATGTTTGACAGAAGCTAAAATCTGATGTGCTCAATCAGAAAGTCTCCCTGCTGTATGGACATGGTGCACAAGACTTCTGCCTTGTAGGAAGTTACACTCAACGTGGACAGGGATGTAGAAAACACACCCGGAGATGCTTCCTAGTTTCAGCAATAGCATGTCTTCCCTGCGCCACTCCCCAAACATGGTGATAGCTTTGGGAAGGTATGCTGACTGAAGACAGAGTCAATTCTCCATGGATTTCTCTTTTTTTCACTTTTTACTATAAACATCAAACACATATAGAAGTAAAGATGGTGTTGTAACAAGCCGCTGCTTACTGTCACTCAGCTTCAGCAATTATCAGCTTCAGCAATTACCAGCTCCTGGCCAGTCTTGTTGTATTGTATTTCCACCCCTACCCACTTCTCCCTCCCAGACTGTTGTGAAGTAAATTCCAAGCTTCATTTCATTTTCTTCATCCATAGGTATTTCAGCATTTATCTTTAAAAGATAGATACAAAGACAAAATAATTTTTAAAACACAATCAAAATACCATTATCGCAGCTTAAAAATTAACGTCATCAGATACCCAGTCAGCGTTCAGATTTCTCTGAATATGTCAGAAATCTTTAGCTTGTTTGGTCATAGAGTTCCAAGTAAGATCTGTTTATTGCAGTTGATTGATAAGTTCTTAAATCTCTTTTTAAAAATCTGTAAGCTCTCTCTCTCTCTTCCCCCTTTATTTTTCCTTACTGCCTATTTGTTGGGAAAAACTGGGTTGTTTTATCTTACAGGTTTTCACAGTCTAGATTTTGCTGACTGCACCCCTGCATTGTAATTAAATGATTCCTCTGTCCCCTCAGTTTTGTATAAATTGATGGTTACATCTAGAATCTTGATCAAACTTAGGTTTGGTTTTTTTTCTCTCTCTCTTGAATTTTAATTCTACTGCCACTTGTTGGTGTGTGACTTTGAGCAAGTGTCTTAAACTTGCAGAGCTTCAGTTTTCTGTTAGTGAATAGTGGATGTCTTAGATGGGTAATGTGAGAATTAGATGAGATAATATATAGCAGGCCTATAACACAGTGCCTCACATATATCAAGTTTCAGTAACAAGTTCCCATCCCTTCACACTTCTCTCTGTGTGCTACAGAATAATTTTCAAACCTTTTTACTTAACAGTTACTCAGTGCTATCTTCAGAGTTGGTCCTTAGTGTAGTACAAGAGCACAAGAGCCTTGTGTGGTTCGGCCTCCTTAGGTTTGCAGCGCTGAATTCATGCTGGAGAGGCCTGTGACCAGCAGGGCCCACTCTGGTTTGTTCCCAGCCTGTGGTATGGAGGCCCAGACTGCAGGAAGACTCTACCCGCATGTGTATGCACTTGTGGATATTTTAGCTCCACTCTTTTTATGGGTGTATCCTGTGGGTAAGCTTCTTGGAGACCCCAGTGCAGCTGCAGTAATGTTTCTTCTGGTTGTAAAGTTCTGTAGGGACAGAAATGCTATCAGCACTAAGTGTTTTCAATGAATAACTTCTAAACTGGAGAGAACTGGTCATCCTTAAAATTCACAACAGGAACTACTTCTTAAAATGAATGTTTATTTTTATCAAACTAATTAATTTCCATAGTTTAAAAAATCAGGGACTTCCCTGGCTGTCCAGGTTTTTTTTTTTTTAATTTTATTTATTTATTTATTTATTTATTTATGGCTGTGTTGGGTCTTCGTTTCTGTGCGAGGGCTTTCTCCAGTTGCGGCAAGCGGGGGCCACTCTTCATCGCGGTGCGCGGGCCTCTCACCGTCGCGGCCCCTCCCGTTGCGGAGCACAGGCTCCAGACGCGCAGGCTCAGCAATTGTGGCTCACGGGCTTAGTTGCTCCGCGGCATGCGGGATCTTCCCAGACCAGGGCTCGAACCCGTGTCCCCTGCATTGGCAGGCAGATTCTCAACCACTGCGCCACCAGGGAAGCCCTGTCCAGGTTTTTGACTCTGGGTAAATCTTTCCACACCCAACAACTTGAAAGCTGTTCTTATTCTAGTTTTGCTTATTGTCAAACCTGTCAATTCTCTCTTTTTTTTTTTTTTTTTTACCCAGAGCCCTCCCCTCCTTCCTCTTCCAGTCTGTTCTTTTTTTTTTCTTTTTTTCAATTAAAGTGTGCTTGCTGTACAATATTACATAAGTTACAGGTGTACAGTATAGTGATTCACAATTTTTAAAGGTTATACTCCATTTATAGTTATTATAAAATACTGGCTATGTTCCCTGTGTTGTACAATATATCCTTTTTAGTTTATTTTATACCTAATAGTTTGTACCTCTTAATTCCCCATCCCTATATTTCTCTTCTCCCCTTCCCTCTCCCCACTGGTAACCACTAGCTCTCTGTATATGTGAGTCTGTTTCTTTTTTGTTATATTCACTAGTTGTATTTTTTAGATTCTACGTGTAAGTGATATCATGCACTATTTGTCTTTCTCTGTCTGACTTATCTCACTTAGCATAATGCCCTCTAAGCCCATCCATGTTGCATATGGCAACATTTCATTCTTTTTTATGGCTGAGTAGTATTCCATTGTACATATATTCCACACCTTCTTTATCCATTCATCTGCTGGTAGACTCCAGTCTGTTCGGATTGTTCTTCACGCCTGCTGCATAGCTTTTATCTTGGGAATTCCCTTTGCCTTTTGACAAAGATTAATTTTCTGTATTCTAGGTCCTGACAACTTTCTGTGTCTTCCTTTACACACTCATGCTTGACTGATGGTTCCACTGGATTGAAAATTATTTCCCCTCCTAATTCTTCTCAATAATTCTGCCCCAGATGTGACTACTTCTTTCTTTCAGGCAGTTTGTTGAATGCCTGCCATAGGTCACACATTGGTAATGTCACAGTGAATATACAGCTTCCCTTCCTTCATGGAGCTTAATGCTAGTGGACAGGGCCATCTTTTTTAACCCACCCCTTGACTTCTGTTCTCTGAGGTGGTCGTTCTCAGGGTCTTGACTACCCAGGCTTCCTAGATTTCTCCCTCTGTGTACTAGAATGGTCATCTCTGTCTCCATGCAGGTAACATATCCCTATCTCTGAACCTGACCTTTCCACCAGGCTCTACAGAGGAGTCTCTGTCTACTTCTCAGCTTTTGCATCATCACATGACGATTGTCGTGTTTTTAGGTCATCCCTTAAAAGAAGTTTGGCTGTTGTCAGAGATGTCCCAAAAATCTTACCAGACTGTATCCTTGATTCTCAAAACGAATACTTTGAGTGGGTATTTGATTTGTGAGTGTGAGCAGCCTGGAGGGAAAAGTGCCAGAAACAACAAAAGGAACATTTTCTAAAATATTTCTTCATTATCTGTTCTGTGTTCTTCCTGGTAGGTTTTTGGGGTACTTACTTCATGGTAGTTACTGACTAGACCCTGAGGACACTGACGTGTGTAGAATACAAATTAGCTTCTTTCCAAAGAGTTTTCAGTCTGTTTGAGGAGATTAAAGTTTAAAAAAAGGCTAAAGCAATGTGATGAGTATTATAAAAGAGAGTGAATAAAGGTGCATGAGGGCACTAGGAAAGAAATGAAGATGTCATTTGAACAGGGTCTTAAAGATGCTTTCACTAGAGGACTAATATGTGAAAGGCTAAAAGGTAAGAAAAAGTAACTGTGATGCCTTTTGGTTGTGTAGGTGTAAATTATAACTAGCAGGTCTCGAAAGGAAGGAATTCTGATTCTCTAATTTTATTTGTGTACTGGACCTTTAGTCAGTAGGTTAAGTAGGGAGTTACCTGGTGGTCTAGTGGTTAGGACTCAGCGCTTTCACTGCCGTGGCCCAGGTTCAGTCCCTGGTCGGGGAACTGAGATCCCACAAGCTGAGAGGCGCGACCAGAAAAAACAAAAAAAAGATAAGTAATGAATGTTAATATAACTATTAAGGTAAGATTTTGGAGGTGCCTTTAATTTTTAGGCAACATTTTGTTTTAAGGTACAGCTTCCTGACAGGTATGAGTTTGTGTTCATATATATGGATTTTTTTTTTCCTGCTAACTAGAAACAGTATTTAAATGGGACCAAGGTAATGACCTCAGTTCTTCCAGTCAGGAGCCTCTATGTTTTTTGTTTGTTTGTTTAATATTTATTTATTTGGCTGCACCAGGTCTTAGTTGTGGCATGTGGGATCTTTTAGTTGCGGCATGCGGGATCTAGTTCCCTGACCAGGGATTGAACCCGGGCCCCCTGCATTGGAAGCGTGGAGTCTTAACCACCGGACTGCCAGGGAAGTCCCAGAAGCCTCTGTGTTTGATGACAGTGTAGTGTGGTTGAAAACCCAGTAGACTACCTACCAGTTATGAGCTCTGAGTTCACATTCCAGTAATCAGTTGCTGATAAATGACATCTGCCGTTTAATTACCTCATTTTTAAAATGCAAATCATAATAACTTATCCTGCCTCCTTTCCTGGGTTTTTGCACATAGCCCTGGTTCAAGGGTGGGGTTTTACCTGTAGATAAAACTTGGTATAGATTAGTAGTTTTGCAGCTGAGTACAAACATGTGACTTTAAGATTGGTGCCTAAGGATTTGTGGGGAACACCTTGGGTAGTGGGACAGAAAGAAGAAACAGAAAGCAAGGAAGGAGGCACTGCAGCTGTGGAGGATGTTGATCTGGGATATAGAGAGGTAGCAAGATGAATCTTGCTGTTGGCCAGCTCTTGATGGGGTTTCACTGATATCTGAGGGCAAGGTGACATCAAAGAGAGGAGCTTTAGTTCCGAGACTGGCCTGACTTCCTATACTAGCTTTAATTAAGGTTTGACTGGGGGCAAGTTCCTTTCTCTTAAGCCTTGCTTCCCTCTACTATAAAATAAATAATACCTCCCTCAGAGGATTGTTGTGAGAATTAAATAAGTAAGGACTTGAAAGGGCCACATGTAGTGCTTAGCTTATAGGAGGCGCGCACAACGAATGGTAATTCCCTTCTGATTCCCAAACTTAGGAGCTTTGAAAAGGAAGGGAGGTAGGAGATAGATTAAGATGCAAGGGTGATCCTTAGAAATCATGAATTCTGTCTGGGAAATGCTGAACTGCCAGCATGCTGGGTGGGGCCTGTGAGACATCCAAGTAAAAGCAATTCATTGGTTGGCTGAATGGACAGAAAAGGTGGGAAATACGAACTGGAGAAGGGATTTTGAGAGTCGTCAGCATATGGAAGGTGACCTTACCAGCCTGGATGAGGTGTACCTAGAGAGACTGTCGGGTGAGAAGAGAGCCAAGGCTGCCTTGAGGACTCCCAACATGGAAAAACTAGGTAGAGCAGCAGGCAGCGAGGGAGGAGGAAGTCAGGAGAGTGGAGCAGGCAGCATTGTTGGTGCTGCTGAGAGATCCAGTGAGATGAGGAGTTAGCCCCGTGTTAGGAAGATTAGCAAGTGGAAAGGTGGGATAGAGGCCAGATTAGAGGGAGTTGGCCGCTTGTGGGAGGCGAGGTGATGGAATGATATACAGATGGCTCTTTTGATAAGTTTGGCTACAAAGAAGAGGAAGAAGAAAAGGGCTGGTAGCTGGAAGAGGAAGGAGGTCAGGGAATGAAAGGTTTTCTTTTTTTTTAAGATGGCAGAGACTTGAGCACCTTTAAATGCCTATTGGAAAGATCTAAAAAGGGGGAGATACTCCAATAAAGATGTTAAAAAATAAAAAAATAATAAAATAAAATAAAAAATAAAAAGGGGTAGAAGCTAAAGGAATGAAAGAAAAGGGATTATCACTGGCATAAGAATTTTGCACTCCAGTGTTCAGTACAAAGTGGGGATGTGGGTGAAAGCAACGAGAATGTGGGGGAAGTGGAGGAGGGAGTGTTGACCAGGGAAACACCATGTAAGATGCTGCCTGTAAAATATAACTTGTACCCATTTGTTATGTGATTTAACCTGTGCTTATTTAGGGACAGCTTCAGTAGTTTCTATTTTCTTGTGTACCTTTATCAGTAAGCATTTTGGTTCTACCATTATAGCAGTTGTTGAAAGGGAAAATGAAAATAATGAAATGCTACCTGTTTATTTTGCTGCTGCCTTTTCTGGTAAGCCATGTAGGGAAAATGGCTGAAACTGTGAGTCACAACGAGATTTGGGGATTGCTGATGTTTCATGTACTTTTTTTGTCCCATTTACAGTGGTAACCTTTCCCTTTCTCAATTTTTAGGCCTTTTCTGATGCCATTAAAAAATGGCAGGAGCTGTCGCCAGAAACCAGTGGAAAAAGAAAAAAGAGAAAAGAAATGAATCAGTATTCTTACATAGATTTCAAATTTGAACAAGGTAATGGCCAAATGTGAGTGTTGCTGATGGTGTTTGCAGAGCAGTCAGCTCCCGCACTGCCCGGAAGGGGAGTTGTGGTGTGGCTGCTTAGAAATGCCCTGTTACAGCAGTCTGAGGAGTGTCACTGACATGACTGCTTTTTTTCTTTCTTTTTTTTTTTAAATTTATTTATCTATTTATATCTATTTATTTATTGGCTGCGTTGCGTCTTCGTTGCTGTGCGCGGGCTTTCCCTAGTTGTGGTGAGCAGGGGCTCCTCTTCGTTGCGGTGCGCGGGCTTCTCATTGCAGTGGCTTCTCTTGTTGGGGAGCATGGGCTCTAGGAGCCTGGGCTTCAGTAGTTGCAGCACGTGGGCTCAGTAGTTGTGGCTCGTGGGCTCTAGAGCGCGGGCTCAGTAGTTGTGGCGCACGGGCTTAGTTGCTCCGCGGCATGTGGGATCCTCCCGGACCAGGGCTCGAACCCGTGTCCCCTGCGTTGGCAGGCGGATTCTCAACCACTGCGCCGCCAGGGAAATCCCGACATGACTGCTTTGATGGCACATCGGTGTTTTTAGAAAGTGGCTACGTTTGTCATCTTTCTGTTTAGGATGCACCAGGACAGGAAAATTGTGTGTAGTGTTAGATTCACATGTGGAAAAGTGTTTGGGGACATTCTTCAACTTGGGGGGAAAAGAGGTCTTGAAGGTTTGACAAGAATTAACCTTATCACTACATAGTAAAAGCTAGACCAGTGATTGATTGCTTACTGCAGAGGAGTCACTTACACACCTGAGAGAGTGGCTTCTACACAGAAAAAAACCAAACAGCTCTTAGACTGCCACTTAAGCTGTTTATTTAAAATTCTGTTATTCATATTGATGAAGTAACTGCTGAAAGCTCTTTCAAAGAGGTTACTTCAGGTCTAACTCCCCACCCCCCGCCAAGGTAAACTTGCTGAATTTTGCAACAAATTTGATCTTAGTTGCTTGTGTCTAAGAAAAGAGTCCACTTCAACTTTTCCTGTAGATTATGTCATAAATAAGAATATTTCCCTTTTCTTTTCTCCTATGTGTCTTTCCGTTACATCTGTAATTAATTTCATGACTTGACTTCAGGTGTGACTAAATGAAAAATCCATGAGATAGTTATAGAGTTGGAAAGTATTGAATTTTTGAACTCTTCAGGGTCTAAAAGAAAACGTCCTAGGCTCTGACTTCTAAGGTCACCAAGCTACTCTGTGAAGCACTGCTCTCCTGACATGACATTCTCACAGGTCTGTGGCAGAATGAAAGTGGGGACAGTGTATAGGTAGTTTTTCATTCAGCTGAATTTATCCACAGTTTAGACTAGGCATCCCTAATACATAGTCATTCAGTATTTGTTTCTGACTTTCAGTGGTAGAGAAAAGAAAGTATCACTTCACAAGATGATCTACTCCCTTGTTGGTCAGCTATGTCTGTTAGAAAGTTCTTCCTTTATATCAAGCCAAAAATGTACCTTCCTGGGACTTCCCTGGTGGCACAGTGGTTAAGAGGCGCCTGCCAATGCAGGGGACACGGGTTTTGATCCCTGGTCCGGGAAGATCCTGCATGCCACGGAGCTACTAAAGCGGTGCGTCACAGCTGCTGAGCCTGCGCGCTAGAGCCCATGAGCCACAACTGCTGAGCCCACGTGCCACAACTGCTGAAGCCCGCATACCTAGAGTCGGTGCTCCGCAACAAGAGAAGCCACCGCAATGAGAAGTCCACGCACCCCAACAAAGAGTAGCCCCCACTCACTGCAGCTAGAGAAAGCCTGCATGCAGCAACGAAGACCCAACACAGCCATGAATAAATAATTAATTAATTTAAAAAGTAAAGTTGCTCTGAAAAAATTTAAATACTTAGATGTGAATTTAATACATGTACAGGACTTAGGATGAAAACTACAAAACACTGAAGAAAGAAATCAAATAAAATATAAATAAATGGAGAAACATACTATATTCATGGATTGGAAGACTCAGTGAAGATGTAAATCCTCCCCAAATTGGTACCATGCTTAATGTAATTTCTGTCAAAATCCCAGCAAGATTTTTTTGTAGATACAGGCAAGGTATCCTAAAATTATCCTAAAATTTATACGGAAAGGCAGGGTACTAGAATAGCTAAAATGATTTCTTTTTTTTAATAAATTTATCAGTAGTTTGGCTTGAGGGCTCTAGAGCACAGGCCCAGTAGTGTGGCACACGGGTCATTTGCTCCGCAGCATGTGGGATCTTCCCGGACCAGGGCTCGAACCCATGTCCCCTGCATTGGCAGGCAGATTCTTAATCACTCCGCCACCAGGGAAGTCCCAGTGATTTTTAAAAAGAAGAAGAAAGTGAGAGAAATCAGTCTACTGGATTTCAAGACTTACTACATAGCTACAGTGATTAAGACCAGGTGGTCTTGGGACTTCCCTGGTGGTCCAGTGGTTAAAAATCCACCTTCCAAAGCAGGGAACACGGGTTCAATCCCTGCTCGGGGAACTAAGATCCCACATGCCACAGGGCAGCTAAGTACGAGTGCTGTAACGAAAGATCCTGCATGCCGCAACGAAGATCCCATGTGCTGCAACTAAGACCCAACGCAGCCAAAAAATAAAATTAAATAAATAAATAAAATAAATACTCTTTAAAAAGAGAACCAGGTGGGCTTGGCAGAAATATAGACAGATAAATGGAACAGAATAGAGAACCAAAAACTGGTTTTCTAAATAATCACTGAAAAAAAATATATTAATTTTTAAAAACTAGTGAGAGTGAACAAGAGAAAAGAGAGGAAAAATAAAACGTATCAGTGTATAGTAAATATTGATAAAATCAAAAGAGATTATCAAAAAGGTTTTTTGAGTAAATAGAAAATCTGGATGGAATAGACAGTTTTCTAGAAAATGTACATTACCAAATCAAAGAAATACAAAACCTAAATCAGACCAACTGCAAGATTTGACATTTGTCATTTTGTTAGCTTTTATTCTAAGTGTTATTTATTGTAAATCTAGGTACTGCTCTTTTCTGTCTTTGAAATTTTCAAAATAAAAAAAATTTTTAAATATACATGTAACACATGTGCATCTACCAGAATGGCTGAAATTAAAAACTGATGTCATCAGATGTTGAGGACAATGTGGAGTGATTGAAACTCACATACATTGCTGGTGGGGGGAGAGTGTAAATTGGAGCAGACACTTTGGAAAACTGGCACTGTTTTCTAAGCTGATCCAGCAATTCTACTCCTTCACGTATACTCAGCTGAGTTGCAAGCATATGTATAGGAGCCCTGGTCATAATAACCCAAAACTGTAAACCTGCCTGTCCTCAGTAGTGAATGCACAATAAATTGTGGTATATTCACACAGTGCAGTACTGACAGACTAGGAGAGACCTTCCAGTTGGATTATAATAAGCAGGAGCGAGGGAGGGGTGGAGAGGAAGAAAGTCGGGAAGTGCGTGGAATGTTAGGGAATGGTAAGGAGCCCAGTTTTCCCAAAGAGAATATGTTATGGGAAAGTCACTAAACGTCCTCTGTAGGACCAGGCCACAGAGGACTGGGATGGCTGCCTGGATTCCTAGCAGAACAGTTGTCTGCATGATTTTGCATTGTCATTTATCTTCTAGGTGACAAAAAAATAGAAAAGAGGATGTTCTTTCTGGAAAATAAGCGGCGACATTGTAGGTCTTATGACCGGCGTGCTCTCCTTCCAGCTGTGCAGCAAGAGCAGGAGTTCTATGAGCAGAAAATCAAAGAGATGGCAGAGGTAGGAAGATGTGCTTGGAATGTGTTTCTGGGATTCTGGTTTGCTGTTAGGGCGTAGTATAAAACTGTCTTATAAGATTTGCCTTTTCTTTCAAGTGATTCATTTGAATAAACTAAAGCTTTTAAAAGGAAAACAAAACTAGATTTTGTAATGATACTGAAGTTCACAGTTTCATAAATCAGATTTATGTTAGAGAATTTTAATTGGAGCTTAGTAAACACATCTGTTTCACCTCCTTCACCCTCTAATGGTGGAAATTAGAAGAAATGGAGGAAAAAACAGAGAGAGATTCCATTTAGCTCTTTAATTCTTCCAAATATACTATCAAATGTGCAAATCAACTGGAATATACATATATTGGTTATTTAATACAAACAGACCTCGGAGATATTGCGGGTTCAGTTCCAGACCACCGCAATAAAGTGAATATTGCAATAAAGCTAGTCATACGAATTTTTTGGTTTCCCAGTGCATAGAAAAGTTATGTTTACACTACACTGTAGTCTAGTAAGTGTGCAATAGCATTATGTCTAAAAAAAACAATGTACATGCCTTAATTAAGAAATAATTTTATTGCTAAAAAATGCTAACCATCATCTGTGCTTTCAGCGAGTCATAGTCTTTTTGCTGGTGAGGGGTCTTGCCTCAGTGTTGTTGGTGGCTGCTGACTGATCAGAGTGGTGCCTGCTGAAGGCTGGGGTGGCTGTCCAGATTTCTTAAATGTGACAATAATGAAGTTTGCTGAATCAATCGATTCTTGCTTTCATGAATGATTTCTCTGTAGCATGCAGTGCTGTTTGATAGCATTTTACCCACAGTAGAACTTCTTTCAAAATTGGAGTCAGTCCCCTCAAATCCTGCTGCTGCTGCCTTATCAACTAAGTTTATGTGATTTTCTAAATCCTTTGTTGTCATTTCAACAATCTTCATAGTATCTTCACCAGTAGTTTCCATCTCAAGAAACCACTTTCTTTGCTTATCAATAAAAAGCAACTCCTTGCCCGTTAAGGCTTTATTATGAGATTGCAGCAATTCAGTTCTAATTCTAGGTCTCTTGCTGTTTCTGCCACATCTGCAATTAATTTCTCCATTGAAGTCATCCACACGTATTGGGATCAGCTTCTTCCAAACTCCTGTTAGTGTTGATATTTTGACATCTTCCCGTAAATTATGAATGTTCCTCTTTGCATGTAGAATGGTGAATCCTTTCCAGAAGTTTTCAATTGACTTTGCCCCAGATCCATCAGAGGAATCACTATGGCAGCTATAAGCCTTACAAAATGTATTTCTTAAATAATAAGTCTTAGAAGTCAAAAATTACTCCTTGATCCATGGGCTGCAGAATGAATGTTTTGTTAGCAGGCATGAAAACATTAATCTCGTTCATCTCCGTTAGAGCTCTTAGGTGACCAGCAGCATTTCAGTGAGCAGTAAAGGAATATTTTGAAAGGAATCTTTTTCTGAGCAGTAGTTCTCAACAACGAGCTTAAAATATTCAGTAAACCATGTTATAAACAGATATGCTGTTGTCCAGGCTTTGTTATTCCATTTATAGAGCACAGGCAGAGTAGATTTAGCCTAATCCTTAAGGGCCCTAGGATTTTTGGAATGGTAAAAGGAGCACTGGCTTCAGCTTCAAGTCATCAGGTGCATTAACCCCTAACAAGAGAGTCAGCCTGTCCTTTGAAGCCAGGCATTGACTTCTCCTCTCTAGCAGTGAAAGTCCTAGATGACATCTTCTTTCAATATAAGGCTGTTTTGTCTACATTTGAAAATGTGTTGTTTAGTGTGGCCACCTTTTATTAGTTATCTTAGCTAGATCTTCTGGATAACTTGCTGCAGCTTCTATGTCAGCATCTGCTGCTTCACCTTGCACTTTTATGTTATGGAAATGACTTCTTTCCTTAAACCTCAGGAATCAACCTCGGCTAGCTTCAGACTTCTGCAGTTTCCTCACCTTTCTCAGCCTTCGTAGAATTGAAGAGAGTTAGGGCCTTGCTTTGGATTAGGCTTTGGCTTAAGGAAATATTGTGGCTGGTTGGATCTTCTGTCCAGACCACTGAATCTTTCTCCATATCAGCAGTAAGGCTGTTTCACTTTCTTATCATTGTGTGTTCATTGGAGTAGCACTTTTAATTTCCTTCAAAAATTTTTCCTTTGCATTCACAACTTGGCCAACTGTTTGGTGCAAGAGGCCTAGCTTTTGGCCTGTCTCGACTTTTGACATGTCTTCCTCACTAAGCTTAAATTGTTTCTAGCTTTTGATTTAAAGTGAGGTGGGCCACTCTTCCTTTCATTTGAATGCTTAGAGGCCATTGTAGGGTTATTAATTAGCCTAATTTCAGCATTGTTGTGTCTCAAGGAATAGGGAGGCGGGAGAAGAGGGAGAAGGATGGGGAATGGCCAGTCAGTGGAACAGTCCGAACACACATGACATTTATCAATTAAGTTCATTGTCTTATATGGGTGCAGTTCATGGCACCCCAAAACAATTGCAGTGGTAACATCAAAGATCACTGATCACCATAACAAATACAGTAATAATAATAATGAAAAAGTTTGAAATATTGTGAGAATTGCCAAAATGTGACCAGAGACGTGAAGTAAGCAAATGCTGTTGGAAAAATGGCACTGACAGACTTGCTTGATGCAGGGTTGCCACAAACCTTCAGTTTGTTTTAAAAAAAAAAAAAAGGCACTATCTGCAAAGTGCAGTAAAATGAAGTGTGCCTATATGTGTTTTCTAGACCAGCAACTCTCAAATTTGCCCCATGGACCCCTGGGTTTCCCAAGACTCTTTAGGATGTCTGCGACGTCAGATCTCTTATCATGATAAGACGATATTTACCTTTTTCACATTGTTGAATTTGTACTGAGGAACAAAAGTAATGGTGCCTTAGCATGAATCAAGCCAGTGGCACCAAACTCTACTGGAAATCATTACTTTCTTCACCACCATGCACTCACATTTAAAACAACAACAAAAAAAGCCCATGTCGTCTAAAAATGTATTTGATGCTTTGATGAAGCAGTAGAAATTATTACTTTATGAAATTTTAACCCTTGAAAACATCTTTTCAATACTCTGTATGACAAAATGGGAAGTACAGTTGTCCCTCCGTATCCATAGGGGGTTGGTTCCAGGACCCCCACCACAGATACCAAAATCTATAGATGCTCAAGTCCTTTGTATAAAATGGCATAGTATTTGCATATAACCTACACACATCCTCCCAGATACTTTAAATCATCTCCAGATTACTTACAACACTTAATACAATGTAAATGCTCTGAAAATAATTGGCAGCACACTGTAAATTCAAGTTTTTCTTTTTGGAACTTTCTAGAATTTTTCTTCCCCCAGATATTTTTGATTTGAGGTTGTTGAATCTGTGGATGTAGAACCTGCATATATGGAGGGCCGAATGTATGCATTAAGTGCTTTTGCTGCATACTGACTGTGATGATGGTTTTCTCAAGGAGAAACATTTGTGACATCGAATTGCAAGCTGCTGAATTAGGCCCTTCTCCCTACCCCCCCCCCAAAAAACCACCATTTTTACTTGAAAAAATGACTGACAGAAAAACTATGATTATTCAAAATTAGGTATTTAGCAGGAATTTTCTCAAAAATGAATGAAGTGATTATTTATGTCCAATGATAAAATTCTGGATCTCAAACAGAAATTGGAATTTTGGAGAATTGTCATCTTGATCCATCCATCATAGAGTTACCTGTGACTGTATGTTACTTTAAAATCTGTTAGTGTAGCTTGCAGTTCGAATAGATCTTTCACCCATGCATGATTTTATCATAAACACCGATTCACTGAGTTATGTAGACCTTCCAGATGTTGGCACATTTCACAGTATAGTATCAAAACACCACATTTGCTAATATCACTGCCAGTCTCATCAGAGAAGTGTTGAAGTATTGGCAAGATGGTTGTGGTCATCTTTTTGATGTCCAAATTGTCCCTTCTTTGGCCAGTGGCGTCACCTTCAAGTTAGTTCCGCTGTCCTGGACCTAGTCGTCTTTGACAGTATCCTTGTTTTCTGGCATACCTGGTGACCCAGGTTCAACTTCTGCTTTTCCTAACCTGGACCTGGAATCACCAACTTTTCCAAGGTGTCATATTTTCTTTTAGTGGAAATTCATACTGAGGTTTTTTTTTTTACTTCTTTCATTTTATGTAAGCATTTCTTTTCTCCTATGCTGAAAATCTTGGCTCTTAATTACATTACCATAATGGCTTATTTCCTTTATCCTATGTTGTATACTTAATAGATCCCAAATAACAACCCAGTATTACTACCAATAATATTGCTAAATACAGTCTAGGATTTATTTATAACTTAGATTAGGAATTTGAAATTAAAATATTATAACGTTACTTGAAATAAGTGTGGTTATGCCATTAACTTGGTAAGCAAAGAAGTTTATTTGTTTCTGTTTAAGTTTTAAGGAATTGGTTTTTAATTTCTTTTTCATTTAATTCTGTTGTTCAGTTATGTAAAGTATTTTTAAAGTCAAAACTATAAAACAACATTCAGAGAGATCTAGCCTCTGTCCTGTCTGTCCTCCCCATGTCCTCTAACTCCCTCTATACATAACCATTACTAATAGTTTTTGGTTTGTCTTATTTTATGTAAAAGCATATATGTATATATATATTTATTTTTTTAAACCTTTCTTATTAAAAGGTACACACTGTTCTACCCTTGCCTTTTTCACTTAACTGTGCTTCTTGGCGATGACTCCACAGCAATCCATGGAGATTTTTCTCTTTCCTTTTTAAAACTGCCTAGTGTCCCATTGTCTGCAGTACCAGAGTTGATTCAGTTATTCCCCTATTGAGGGACATTCAGGGTTGTTTCCAGTTTTTTGCTATTATAAATAGTGCCATGATAAATAACTTTGTGCATACATCATTTCATATTTCTGCCCCAGGGTAACTTTGGAATAGATTCCTACAAGTGCAATTGATGAATTGGAGTGTAAATACTTACGTAACTGTTATACGGTGCCAAATTCCCTTCCATAGTGGTGGTACTGTTTTGCATTCCCACCAGTAATGTACAAGAGTGCCTGTTTCCCGCTAACCTCACCAACAAAGTATGTTGTCAAGCTTGGTTTTTACCCATTCAGTTTTTTTTGTTTGCTTATGCTATTCTGTACTCTTGATAAGTGTTTTATGTCAGTCTTTTATTCCTTCTATATTTTGAGTCAGATTTAAGGAAGTTTTCCCCATATATTCTAGTACTTATATGGTTTCCTTTTTCATGTGTAGTGTTCTGATGCATTGTAAATTTACTCTCAGGTAACTTTTTAAACTACTAAACTATGTAACTGAAGAGATGACTGTTAGTAATAGGGTTTTTTTATGTTTATGAAAGTAAGTGCTTAATGGTTTGTGGCATCTTGACTAAATTTGCATCTGCGTGTATGGTTTTTTGTTCCTCAGCATGAAGACTTTTTGCTTGCCCTGCAGATGAATGAAGAACAGTATCAAAAGGTAGTTAAAATCTCACCAATCAATTTATTCTGGGTATTTTCATTAGCTGTTTTCTCTTCTCACATTTCCTGAGCATTTTGATGACAAATTGGTTCCTGTATAACCTTTGCTGTTGATCTGCTGAGTCTGAGCTTCAGCTAAGTTACAGTCAGGTATTTAAACCATTATAGTCACTCTTGCTTCCAAATTGGATCAGATTTGGAGGGAAGATAATATTGTTAGAGTCGTGCCTCTTAAAAAACATTGCCTGGAATCCATTGGATAGACTCTTAGAGCAAACTTTAGAATTCACGTATCACTTATAGAGTTAGAAGGAAGAGATGTGTCTAACCTCAGGACCAGATGGCTTTTGTATGATGTCAGCCATCCTCATGTAGTGGCCTTTTCTAACGTGGTAGAAATGGATTAGTGACTGGATCAATCACTGCCCTTAATAAAAAGTGTAAGTTTCCTGGTACTCGCAGTACTTGAGATGCTGCTTTATATAGCTTCAGTAGTCACTTAAGATAAAGCTTGGGCTGAGTCGTGACCCCATCGCACTCTTGTCTTATGATAAGGAGCAAAATCCAACTTTTTTTTTTTTTTTTTTTTTTTTTTGGCTGCGTTGGGTCTTCATTGCTGCGCACAGGCTTTCTCTACTTGCAGTGAGCAGGGGCTACTCTTCTTTGCGGTGCATGGGCTTCTCATCATGGTGACTTCTCTTGTTGCAAAGCACAGGCTCTAGGCGTGCGGGCTTCAGTAGTTGTGGTGCACTGGCTCAGTAGTTGTGGCTCACGGGCTCAGAGCGCAGGCTCAGTAGTTGTGGTGCACGGGCTTAGTTGCTCCATGGCATGCGGGATCTTCCTGGACCAGGGCTCGAACCCGTGTCCTCTGCACTAGCAGGCGGATTCTTTTTTTTTTTTTTTAATTAATTAATTTACTTATGGCTGTGTTGGGTCTTCGTTTCTGTGCAAGGGCTTTCTCTAGTTGCGGCAAGCGGGGGCCACTCTTCATCGCAGTGCGCGGACCTCTCACCGTTGCGGCCTCTCCCGTTGCGGAGCACAGGCTCCAGACGTGCAGGCTCAGCAATTGTGGCTCACGGGCCTAGTCGCTCCGTGGCATGTGGGATCCTCCCAGACCAGGGCTCGAACCCGTGTCCCCTGCATTGGCAGGCCGACTCTCAACCACTGCGCCACCAGGGAAGCCCAAGCAGGCGGATTCTTAACCACTGCGCCACCAGGGAAGCCCGAAACTTTTAAAATAATATCCCTCATGCCACTTGTCCCTGACTGTTATGTTAACATCTGATTATACATGTTACTGTTCTGCTGGTACCATGGAATTCATGAATATGATAACTTTATACAAAGGATGATACCAAAAAATACCCCAAAAAAAACATGAAAATCTCACTGTCTTTAGCTACGTATTAATATTTGTACTAGCATCTTAAGCTAGATTTATACAGCGAAAACAGCTCACGATTGTTTTATGGCTTCTAGGGATTGCTTTTCACCTCAGAATGTGTTTGGGGGTGGGGGAATATGAAACATGGCTGCCCCCTCTACTTGAGTGTAGGGAATTTCACGTGCGTTTCTGGTGGCTTGCAGGATGGCCAGTTGATTGAGTGCCGCTGCTGCTACGGGGAATTTCCATTTGAGGAACTGACGCAGTGTGCAGATGCTCACTTGTTCTGCAAAGAGTGTCTCATCAGATATGCCCAAGAGGCAGTCTTTGGATCTGGAAAGGTAAGAACCGTACAATGTGTCCATACATAGGAAATACAGAGTTTGAGGACACCACATTTATAGACAAGTGTAAATACCTCATGGAAGTGCCTTTTCTGAGGTGATGTGGAACTCTGCTAAGACATGTTAATGTGTGTGATTCCTAGACAGCCTTTGATTTGTGTGATTATGTTGATTTGAAGCACAGCGGATTTCTTTTCAGGGAATGGTTTAATTCTTCCATGCTCTCATACCCAGCTCACTGGAGCACCAGCTTCTTCAGTCATCTTCTGTTTGAAATTAAAATGAAGGATGAACTCAAAAAGAGAATCTTGCAGGCTGTTTGAATATATGAGGCTGCAAATTAGTATTTTTTTAACAAAATTTTTAAAACATTTTATATAGTTGTATTAAAATGAATAATATTTTATACAAGATTATATTTCTCTGTCCAAAGTCAGTTTCTCTTGACACCAACATACAGTATGGAAAGGAGTTTTGTTTTGTCTTAATGAACACTTAAAAACCAAAATTGCTTTTCATAAATGCCTCACCAATAATCAAACCACTTGACATCAATTATTCTAAAATCAGTTGTAATTTAGTCAAAGACTGAGTAGCAGGGTTTTTTTTTTGTTTGTTTTTGTTTTTTTTTAATTATTTTGTGTAATGTCTTTCTTTTCCAACTAGAATGTAAGCTCCATGAGTTTATTCTGTTTCCTGTTGTGTTTTTTTTGTTTGTTTGTTTGTTTGTTTTTTATTTTATGGCTGTGTTGGGTCTTCGTTTCTGTGCAAGGGCTTTCTCTAGTTGGGGCAAGCGGGGGCCACTCTTCATCGCGGTGTGCGGGCCTCTCACTATCGCGGCCTTTCTTGTTGCGGAGCACAGGCTCCAGACGCGCAGGCTCAGTAATTGTGGCTCAGGGGCCCAGTTGCTCCGCGGCACGTGAGATCTTCCCAGACCAGGGCTCGAACCCGTGTCCCCTGCATTGGCAGGCAGATTCTCAACCACTGCACCACCAGGGAAGCCCAGCAGGGTTTTTTTTGTTTTTTTGTTTTTTGTTTATAAATGTATTTATTTATTTATTTTTGGCTGCGTTGGGTCTTCGTTGCTGCGGCGGGCTTTCTCTAGTTGCAGCGAGTGGGGGCTACTCTTCGTTGCAGTGCGCGGGCTTCTCATTGTGGTGGCTTCTCTTGTTACAGAGCATGGGCTGTAGGCGTGCGGGCTTCAGTAGTTGTGGCACACGGCCTCAGTAGTTGTGGCTCGCGGGCTGTAGTGCGCTGGCTCAGTAGTTGTGGCGCACGAGCTTAGTTCCATGGCATGTGGGATCTTCCCAGACCAGGGCTCAAACCTGTGTCCCCTGCATTGGCAGGTGGATTCTTAACCACTGCGCCACCAGGGAAGTTCCCTAAAGAGCAGTTATTGAGCAGAGTGGTTGTGATTAGCAGAATATAGGCATAGTTTAAAGATATTGCAAGTTCGGTTCCAGGCCACTGCAGTAAAACAAATATCACAATAAAATGAGTCACACAACTTTTTGATTTCCCAGTGCATAGAAAAGTTATGTTTACACTACACTGTAGCCTATTAAGTGTGCAATAGCATTTTGTCAATCCCCTCCCCTCCTACCACTCATCTCTGCCTTTCAAGAAGTTTGGAACTCCAGCTTTTCCACAGACTGTAGAGGGAATCAACTTGCTTATCATGAGTATCTGCTTTTCAGACACTGAGCTGTGACTTTCCTCCTCTAATCTGCTAAGCGATTTATCCTTCCTCATCTACTTCCCATCTTCATATATTGTGGTTTAGGCTGATAGACGTCCTCTGATAGAATCAAAGATGGACTTCGTGTTTTTGTTTCATGGTTTTCTTGTTTTGAGTGTGGTTTCTCAGAGAAGAGGGGACAGAAGAGGGGACCTTTACCATCTCAGAGTCTGTGTTCCAAACCACAATTTATTTGCTTCCCATTGAAAGATGCATTTAACCACTGAGGTTTTTTTGTGTTTCTGAAAAACTTGGTTAAATTTGTTTTTTTCCCTTTGCCTCCTGACTGTATCATTCTAGTCAGAGCTCAGCTGCATGGAAGGCAGCTGCACATGTTCATTCCCAACCAGTGAACTGGAGAAGGTGCTTCCCCAGACCATCCTGTATAAATACTATGAGCGAAAAGCAGAAGAAGAAGTTGCTGCAGCCTACGCTGATGAGCTTGTCAGGTGAGTCCTCAGAGTCAGAGTGTCACCTGTCAACTCATTCCTTGTTAGGAAGACTGCCTGGGCCCTTTCATTGGTGATGAAAATTCTGTAACAGAGCTCTATCTCCAGGTTTTCTGGCATTTCTTGCTTTTAAATAAGAGAATAATTGTATTGATAGAAAAATATGCAGTTCATATTTTCACCTACATTCCTTGGCACCTCTTAATCATCTGGCTTATAGGTACAGTCCTTGTGCGTTGGGTTAGAGGAAAGATGACGTGTGTAAGGAGTTCTCAGAAAGGTATGTTAAATATTGAGTGGTTTGCACTGAGGCAGGACCCAGAATGGCACCTGCATTTCCTGGTGAGAGCCCGCACAAAGCAGAGCCTCAGTCCATGTTTTAATGAAAAGTTAAGGAGCAAAAGGAGGTGTGGCTGTCCAGCTGAAAACTCCATCTTAGTATGGATAATCACATGGAACAAATCAGGCTTTAATATTCTGAATAATATTCCTTCTGCTGTTTTGATTCTAGGTGCCCCTCCTGCAGCTTTCCTGCTCTGTTGGACAGTGATGTGAAGAGGTTCAGTTGTCCCAATCCTCGCTGCCGAAAGGTAGGGAGGCAAATATTTTTTCTAGATTCATAGTTGAACTATGGTATTATGGACTGCCTTTGTGGCACAGATATGTGCTGGTTATCTGCATGCTGACCCATGAGGAGGATTTGAGTGCTCTCCTTTTCATGAAAGCAAGTGAAGATTGGTTCTTTGTGAATGGCGGTTGACTTCGTTGCAGAGATGGGGGCCACTACGGAATTTTAATCACATAGCTCTGGATCCCTGTTTTATGCCATCTTCCTAAAGGGCAGATACTGCAGTGTAAAATGTGAAGGGTTCTGTGTTTCTTCTACTGTGCCAGTATTTTTCTTGCTTGCTCTTTCACCACCCTCTTGTGCTCAAATACTTCTTTTCTGTGTGCGCACATGAGCGTGCACACACTTCCTGCCACTTGCAAAGTCCAAGTGGTGTTTCTTTGATTAAAGAATTGGGCATCGTGGTGGCATCTCTGTCACATGCGGTAGATGATTCACTCAGCTGTTCACATAAGGACTGATTGTGTCAGGTGAGACCAAAACTGTCTAGTCGCCTTGCTGCTGAATATCTTTCTTCCCTTTAGACTCCTATTCCGTGAACTAAGAATGTCTTGATATTGGTCAACCATTTATAAGCCACTTAAGAGTTTTTAAGGAATATAATATTGGCATCCACATAGACACAAGTGTGTTTTAAGCTGTTTTCCTAAAATAGAATGATCAGAGTTGAATATTATAATATCTCTGCCTTTTGGGGAATGAAGAAATGAAAGTAGATATTGGAAAAGGAAGAAGAAACTACACTGATAGACTAAAACCTTACTCATTTTGTTTTCAACATTAACATTTCTGTGTAAAATCTGGATATTTTCTTACAATTGATGTATCCATTAGTAATTTGTCCCCACCCCAGGCTGTTGCTATAACAAATGTTTCAGTAGTCTCTGGAATCTTGGAACTAAGAAAGCAGACTCACTGACTGTCCTGTGTGCTTCCAGTGCGTTCAGCTCTAGAATGCCTGGGAAGGCAGTGCCTGAACTAAGATACAGAGAGCAAGGGGAGGTAGCCAAGGGAAGAAAAGGGTGGGAGTAAAGTGAAAGTGAAGGTGTGGAATGTTGTAGGTCCAAGGAGCAGTAGTATCCTGGACACTCACTGGTACTGGGAGTGTGAAGAGAAAGGCTTACGAGCTGGGAGGGGCCAGGGCCATGCAGGCCTTCAGCACCATTCTGAGGCAGGAGGATAGGGGAGTGAAAAGGCAGGGAGATCTGTTTGGCTGTTGAGTAATCAAGGTGAGAGATGCACATCACTGTCACCCACCTCTGGAGTCTCCAGGAATTGCTAGTTTGAGCTAGGAATTATATTTCCTGGTAAGATTCCAAATTAGACCTTGCCAATGAAAGTGCTCATATATGATTTGGAATGCCAGAGACGGTTATGTCTCAAGGTAGTACTTATGAGTCTAAAACAGCATCCCGTGAGTATTTTGAGAATATCCAGCCTGGGATATCAGTAAAAGCCTCCTAGAGGCTCTTAAGATGCTAGGCAGAAAACCCAGATATTCTGCTTCCTCTCTGTGGGAGGAATATACTCTCCCTGCTGAACTTGGAGGGGGCTGTGTAGCTTCTTTTGGCCAGTGAAATGTGAGTATGGGTGAGAGGTCACTTGCAAAAAAAGTGGTAAAATAAATGCTTAGGGGTGATGTCAGCAAGGTGGTGGAATAGGTAGCCCCAAATTCTCCTTCCCCCACAGAAACACTGATTCAACAATACATGGACCAGTTTCCTTTGTGAGAAATCTAGAAACCAGTTACAAGGCTCCTGCACTCCATACAGGGCAGTTAGCTGCATTGAGGCCTGTAGGAAAATTAGTGGAGCTCACTCCCCAGAGCCCGTCCCCCAGCACACGTAGCACTCATGGGAGGAAACACCTAACTCCTCTCTTCTCCTTGGGGAGGCAAAGAGCAGACTAGAACATACATCTAACATTCAGACTTCTCAGAGGGCTTACCCAAGGGGCGGGCTTATGTCTTTCCTAAATCTGAGCACTGACAGGAGGGAGCACCAGGTTTCAGATCATCAAGAACAAAGGCAGTAGTTTGGACTAGCATACGCTCACTCATCTTTGCCCCTTTCCTTGGCTTAGTGTGGAAAGAGCAAGAGAAAACCCCCAATTCCCAGCTTCTGGTTAGGGAGGGGAAGAGTTGGAGTGTGCGTCCAGTGTCCCAGCTTTTTGGGGTACTGCCCAAGGGGCTGGTTTCTGTCTCACTTGACTCAGCACTGACAGGACCCTGCATACTCTCGATGCCTGGAAGCTTCTGAGGAAAAAAGAGCTGAGAGACTTGCTGCTGCTACAAAGGACCCACAGTATAGCAGAGAGAGGCCATTACGTCTCTGTGGCTTTTCCCTCAAGGAGAAAGGAAGAGTGGGACATATACCCAATGTTCTAGCTTTTGGGGGGAGGGTGGAGCTCTTCAAGGGACTGGTTTCTCTCTTGCCCAACTCAGAGCATTGGTGAGACCCACCATGCTCTAGATGCTTGAGGTCTACTGAGAACAAAAAAGCTGGGCATCTTACAGCCCCTCCAGAGAATATGCAGTACTGTAGACAGACACCAGAGGGAGCAAGAGATTACAAGCTCCTGAAAAAAAAAAGGCAGCAAAACCTCTCTGAATTGGGAATTTACACACATAGGTCCAGAGAAGGTGCATCCACAGAAGAGGTTTGAGAGTCCTCCGTAATTTATAGCCCAACTGATTGGTAAAGGTTTTTCCCTGTACAGGGCCAGTCTAAAGACTGGGAGAGTTGGCTGTTTTTCAAATGTATAGATCCTGACAAAGTAACAAGGCACAAGAAGAACCATGGTCTAACCAAAGGAACAAAATAAATATTCAGAAACTATCCCTAAAGAAATGGAGATACGTGAATTACTTGACAAAGAATCCAAATAATCATCATGAAGATGCTCAATTAGGATGGACCCAGACATTTTATAATCAAATGGTCAAAAGTCAGAGACAAAGAGAATTTTTTAAACAGCAAGGGAAAAGCAACTTGTCATGTACAGTGAGTCTCCCATAAGATTCTCAGAGGAGGGCTTCCCTGGTGGCGCAGTGGTTAAGAACCTGCCTGCCAATGCAGGGGACATGGGTTCGAGCCCTGATCCGGGAAGATCCCACATGCCATGGAGCAACTAAGCCTGTGCGCCACAACTACTGAGTCTGCGCTCTAGAGCCTGCAAGCCACAACTACTGAAGCCCGCATACCTAGAGCCCATGCTCCGCAACAAGAGAAGCCCACGTACTGCAACAAAGAGTAACCCCCGCTCGCCGCAACTAGAGAAAGCCCACGTGCAGACCCAATGCAACCAAAAATAAATAAATAAAATAAATAAATTTATTTTTTAAAAAAAGATTCTCAGAGCATATCTCAGCAGAAACCTTACAGGACAGAAGAGAGTAAGATGATATGTTCATAGTGCTAAAAAAGTAAAAGAAAAAACCCTGCCCGTCAAGACTACTGTATCTGGCATAACTGAGGGAGGAATTAAGACATTCCCAGATAAACAAAAGCTTAGGGGGTTCATCACCACTAGGCCTGCCCTACAAGAAATGCTAAAGGAAGTCATTTGAGTTGAAATGAAAGGATGCTAGATAGAAACACAAAAGCACATGAAAGTATAAAGCTCACTGGTAAAGGTGGGTATGTAGACAAACAGAATACTGTAACGTGTGTGTATATAATCACTTTTAACTCTGGTATAGAACTTAAAATTATGGAAAATATATAAAATATGTTTATGGATACACAATATAAAAAGACATAATTTGTAACATCAACAACATGAAATGGAAGGGAGGTAAGAGAGTAGAGTTTTTGTATGTGATCACAGTTGTTATCAGCTGAAAATAGATTGTTATAGATATACACAAAGAAAGGAGTCAAAGCGTGTCAGTACGAGAAATTCAACGAAACACAGAGGAAGACAGCAAAAGAGGAAAAGAGACCAAAAAGCTACAAGACAGAGAACAACAAAATTACAGTAGTAAGTTCTTCCCTGTCATTAATTACTTTAAATGTAAATGGATTAAAATTTCCAACCAAAGGACAGAGAGTGACTGAGTGGATTTTTTTTTATTTTTTATTTTTTTAATTTATTTATTTTTGGCTGCATTGGGTCTTCGTTGCTGCGTGCTGGCTTTCTCTAGTTGTGGCGAGCGGGGGCTGCTCTTCGTTGTGGTGCGCGGGCTTCTCATTGAGGTGGCTTCTCTTGTTGTGGAGCACGGGCTCTAGGCACACGGGCTTCAGTAGTTGTGGCACATGAGCTTAGTTGCTCCGCGGCATGTGGGATCTTCCCGGACCAGGGCTCGAACCCGTGTCGCCTGCACTGGCAGGCAGATTCCTAACCACTGCGTCACCAGGGAAGCCCTGGATTTTTTTTTTTTTTTTTAATCCAACTATATACTGTCTACAAAAGACTCACTTGAAATTTAATGGCGGACTTCCCTGGTGGTTCAGTGGTTGAGGGTACGCCTGCCAGTGCAGGTGACGTGGGTTCGATCCCTCGTCCGGGAAGAGCCCACATGCCGCAGAGCAGCTGGGCCTGTGCGCCATGGCTGCTGAGCTTGCACTCTGGAACCCACAAGCCATGGCTCCTGAGCCCACGCGCCACAGCTGCTGGGGCCCACTCGCCTGGACCCCATGCTCCACAGCGGAGAGGCCACCGTGGTAAGAGGCACGTGCACCGTGGTGGGGAGAGGCCCCTGCTTACGCAGCTGGGGAGGGCCCACCCGTGAGCAAGGACCCAACACAGCCAAAAAATAATTAATTAATTAATTGAATTGTATTTTAAAAAAGAAATTTAATGACACACATTGGAAACAAAAGGATGGAAAAAGGTATTTCATGCAAATGATAACCGAAAGAGAGCCAGGGTGGCCATTCTTATGTCATACAAAATAGTCTGTAAGTCAGAACTGTCATAAGAGAGAAGGACATTATATAATGGTGAAAGGATCAATTAACCAGGAAGATATAACAGGGATAAGTTTATATGCATCCATTGTCATAGCACCCAAACGTACGAAACAAACACTGACATATCTGAAGGGAGAAATAGGCAATTCAGTAAGAGTTGTAGATTTCACTACTCCATTTTCAATCATAGAACAAGCAGACAAAGAATCAGTAAAGAGGGACTTCCCTGGTGGCGCAGTGGTTGAGAATCCGCCTGCCAATGCAGGGGACACGGGTTCGAGCCCTGGCCGGGAAGATCCCACATGCCGCGGAGCAACTGAGCCCGTGAGCCACAACTACTGAGCCTGCGCTCTAGAGCCCGAGAGTCACAACTACTGAAGCCTGAGCACCTAGAGCCTGTGCTCCGCAACAAGAGAAGCCAACGCAATGAGAAGCCTGCGCACCACAAAGAAGAGTAGCCCCCGCTTGCCGCAACTAGAGAAAAGCCCTCGCACAGAAACGAAGACCCAACACAGTCCAAAAAAAGAATGAATAAATAAATAAATTAATTAAAAAAAAAAAAAAAAAAAAAGAATCAGTAAAGAAACAAAGGACTTGAGCAACACTGTAAACCAAATGGACCTAACAGACATACAAAACATTCCCCCCAACAGGAGCAGAATATACATTCTTCTCAAGTATACATTTTATAAGGCCAGCATTACCCTGCTACCAATGCCAGACAGAGATACCACAAGAGAACTACAGGCCAACGTTCCTGACAAATGTAGATGCAAAACTCCTAAACAAAATACTAGCAAACCAAATTCAACAGCCCATTAAAAGGATTATACACCATGACCAAATGGGATTTATCCCTGGAATGAAGGATGGTTCTACAAAAATCAATCAGTGTGATAGACCACATTAACGGAAGGATAATTATATCATCTCAGTTGATGCAGAAAAATCATTTGACAAAATTCGACACCCTTTCATAATAAAAAACACTCAACAAACTAGGAGTAGAAGGAAATTACCTCAACATAATAAAGGCCATGTATGAAAAGCCTACAGCCATTGGTGAAAAACTAAAACTTCTCCACTAAGATCAGGAAAAAGGCAAGGATCACTTTTGCCACTTCTGTTCAACATTAGTACTGGAAGTCCTAGCTGGAGCAATAAGCGAGAAAAAGAAATAAAAGGCATTCAAATCGGAAAAGGGACTTGCCTGGTGGAGCAGTGGTTAAGAATCCTCCTGCCATTGTAGTGGTCACAGGTTCGCTCCCTGGTCCGGGAAGATCCCACATTATCGCGGAGCAACTAAGCCCATGTGCCACAACTGCTGAGCCTGCGCTCTAGAGCCCGCGAGCCAGAACTACTGAAGCCCGCACTCCTAGAGCCTGTGCTCCGCAACAGGAGAAGCCACTGCAATGAGAAGCCCACGCACTGCAACGAAGAGTATTCTCTGCTCACCGCAACTAGGAAAAGCCCATGCGCAACAATGAAGACCCAACGCAGCCAAAAATAAATAAATTAAATAAATTATTTTTTTTTAAAACCTGTTAGAACTAACAAATTCAGCAAGGTTGCAGGATACAAAATCAACATACAGAAATCAGTTGAGTTTTTATATGTTAACAACAAACAATGCAAAAAGGAAATTAAGAAAACAGTTCCATTTATAATAGAATCAAAAAGAATAAAGTACTTAGGAATAAACTTAACCAAGGAGGTGAAAGACTTATGCACTGAAAACCGCAAAACACTGTTGAAGGAAATTAAAGGAGATACAAATAAGTGGAAAGACATCCATGTGCGTGGATTGGTTATTAAAATGTCATACTATACTATCCAAAGCCATCTACAGATTCAGTACATTCACTATGAAAATCCCAATGGCATTTTTTACAGAAACAGAAAAAACAATCCTAAAATTCATATGGAACCCCAGTAGCCAAAACAATCTCGAGAAAGAAGAACAAAGCTGGAGGCCTCACACTTCCACACTTCAAAGCATGTTACAAAGCCACAGTGGTCCAAACAGTATGTTACTGGCATAAAGACAGGCATAGAGACCAGTGGAAGAGAATAGAGAGCCCAGAAATAAATCCATGCATATATAGTCAAGGGTGCCAGGACTACACAATAGGATACTCTCTTCAACAAATGTTGCTGGGAAAACTGGATAACCACATATAAAAAAAATGAAATTAGCCATTATCTTATACCATGTACAAAAATCAACTCAAAATGGATTAAAGACTTAAACAAATGACCTGAAACTTATAAAATTCCTAAAAGAAAACATAGGGGGAAAGTTTCCTAACATTAGTCTTGGCAGTAATTTCCTGAATCTGACATTAAAAGCACAGACAACAAAAACAAAAATAGACAAATAGGAATGCATCAAACTAAAAAGCTTCTGGGCAACAAAGGAAACAATCAACAGAGTTAAAAGGCAGCCTTTGGAATGGGAGAAAGTATTTGCAACCTATTTATCTGATAAGGCATTAATATCCATAATATATAAGGAATTTCTACAACTCAGTAACAAACAACAACAACACAAAAAACAAATATGGGCAAAGGTCCTGACTAGGCATTTCTGTGAAGAAGACATACAAATGGCTAACAGGTATATGAAAAGGTGCTATACTATATAACTAATCATCAGGGAAATGCAAATCAAAACCACAGTGAGGTATCACCTCATGTCTATTAGGGTGGCCAGTATCAAAAAAAAAAGCAAAAAATAACAAGTGTCAGCAAGGATATGGAGAAATTGAAACCATTACAGGATGTTGGTGGGAACGTAAAATGGTACAGCTGCTATGGAAAATGGTATGAAGTGTCCTCAAAAAATTAAAAATAAAACTACTATACAATCTAGCAATCCCACTTCTGGATTTTTATCCAAAGGAATTGAAGACAGGATCTTGAAGAAATATTTGTACTACCATGTTCATTGCATTATTATTTATAATCAAGATATGGAAACAGCCTAAATATCCAGTAGATAAAGAAAATATGGTCCATCCATATAATGGAATATTATTCAGTATTTAAAAAGAAGGAGATTCTACGACGTGGATGAACCTTGAGGACATTATACTAAGTGAGATAAGCCAGTCACAAAAAGACGAATACAGTATGATTCCACTGACAAGGCATATCTAAAGTAGTCAGTCATAGAAGCGGAAAGTAGAATTGTGGTTGCCAGGGGAGGGGAACTGGGGAGTTGCTGTGCAATGGGTATAGAATTTCAGTCACACAGGATGCAGAAGTTCCAGAGCTCTGCTGCACAGCAGTGCACACATAGGTAACAGTACTGAACTGTACACTTAAAATGCGTTAATAGGGTAGATTTCGTGTTATGTGTTTCTTACCACAATTTTAAAAAGAGAGGATATGGTTCACTGTGTCTTTTCCTTCTGCCAAGATAGACATGTAGAAATAAGTTTGTTTTGAGCTACTGAAATTTGAGTTTGTTCCAACAGCATAACCGAGCACATTCTGACTGGTACAGATCATGAGAACCACAACTGACAATAGGGGTGGAGAAAAGGAAAGTTAGTAGGGAGATAGGATTAGAAAGAGATATTTGACTGTGGGGTGGGGAGAAGCCCAGATGACTCACTTTTCTGGTTTGAGCCACTAAGTGGGTGATGATGCTATTCACACAAAATTGGAAATAGAATAGAAAAAGGTTCCAGGAGAGAAGATCAACTCTGTTTTGCACATGTTGAGTTTTGAGGGTGGAGGGATTCAGTAAGCGTACTTTTCCCCAGTGCCTGGCACATATCAGGTGCTCGGTAATTATTTGGGACATGACTAGGGTCAGGAACACAGGAGAGATATGGGCTGCAGAAAGATTTTGGAGTCAGGAATAAGAAGCATTGAAAGGCGGGAGTCCTGGGGGAAGGCAGAGGGCAGAATGCAGGGAGCTCAGGGGGCTGGGGTGAGGCCCTCTAGGAGTTAGGTCACAGGAGTTAGAGAATGCTGGCACCTAAGGTCGCTGGTAGCAGCTGCATTAGAGTCTCATCAAATTTATAGGTGAGTTTATAAGGAGAGTATTACCTTTAAAATGTTGAGTACTGCTATCAAAGTTCAAAATAAGTCTTTCCAGTGATTCACATTTTTTTATGTCCCTTAGTAGTGTTTACAGTGAAGAGAATGCATCATAAAGTGTTATCGATCACAGTGTGCTTCAGAACCTGACCCTCACTTGCGGACAGTAGCATTCGTGTTCTAGACTTGCTTTCTACCATTAGGGTAAGATCTGCAGTGTTTGGACCACTGTGAGAAATAAAGGGAAAACTGTCTCATGGGACCTGAGGCAGTGACAGCTGGTTAACGGTTACTGAGAAGTTCCCAGCTGTCCTTTGAAAAGAAGGGAGAACTGAAAAGTAAAACGTTTGATCCTTATTAGGAGCTATGGAAAGATTCGCCACAAGGTGGCACTAACAGTCTATGAAGAAAGGTTTTCTCTTGGGCATTTCAAAAGCATGTGTGTCAGCAAAACACTGTCCTGTAAGCAGAATTGACAGAATTCTTTTAGGTTTAGTACCAAAGCAAACCACTCTTTGCATTCAGAATTTAACATCAAAGAGTCATTATTGTTAGGACATATGCTTTTACCTTTTCCCTTGTACACATTCTCCTTACGACGTTCTTTCTCTTCAGCTGCATGGCTAAACCAACTGTTAATCCTTGAGGATTCCTCATCTTCAAGAAATGAGCCACAAGCTAATTTGGGCCCTTGTGAGACTAAGGGCTTCTGCTTCCTTATTGCAGTGTCACTGCCAGTAATCTAAACTCCAGTTAGATTTCCGGGAACTTGTCACTCTGAGATGAGGCATTTATATTAATGCATTATCTGGAGACGGGCTTGAATGCCTGGAATCATTCCCCTGAAATCCCTGAAGAGTTAGTAAGGCACTGTATCTTTGATGAAATGGGGGGAGAGTCTTTGTTACATTGATATGATGAAATGCCTTTGTCAAGGCCCTCGGCGTCCTGTGTGCTCTCAGATAAAGGATTCATCAGTTTGTTTTCAATGAGCCACTTTTAGGAGTGGATTGGATGGGTTTGGTGTGGGACTGCAGGGTGTTAGATTAAAAAGAGATTTGAAAGTGATACTTCTGGAATATTTTTTAGGGTCAGAAGTTTCCCTGTTGGGTCTCTTTCTAACTGTCCAGAACCATAAATTTGCTCCATAAACTCAGAGATATGTAAGTAGAGCTTTCCCGAAAGGTAACCAGGACCACAAGGTGGAGCTTTAAGAATACTCACGAAGCACGTGCTATTAGGGAAACCATCGGGTGGTAAGACTTTAATCAGAGTAACTGTGAAGAATGCCTAGTTTGGTGTCTTCTAGTGGAGAATGAGAAGTGACTGTGTAACCACTCATTTTTTCCCAGTGTCACCTATATTTGTTTTTATGTATCTTTCCCACCTGCTAGCTTTCTTCTCTACTCATCTTTTTTCATGCTTCCCAGGCACCATCCTATCCTCGGTAGCATTCAGTGTTATTGACTCTGCAGCAGTAAAATATAACCAAAATTCACATCTGCAGTGAACCAGTTTGTTGCTAAAAAACAGGCATCTGCAGCCACCTAAAGTAGCTCAATGGCTGTGTGAAGAGAATGTAAATGAGCCTGGACCAGCTGTCAGTGCCAGGGCAGCTCCAGCTGTGACAGTGGACGGTTGGCACTTATTAGCAGCACTATAATTTGAGGCCCAGCCAGTCAGCTGAATCGTGTGCTGAGCACAGGCCTTTACATTTATCTAGATATGAATGAAGCTTGAGCCTCTTGTTTTCTTATCAGGGAGGACCTTTATTCCGGAAGTAACATTGAGAAGAACCAAATGTCTGGGTAACAAAAGGATTTTTAAGTCCCCAAATGAGGGCTCCTTTACTGGCGTGGAAGTCCATGCTGCATAATGCAAGTCCAGAAAAGAAGTGGGGTGGTGTGGGAATTCCTTCTCAGGCATTCAGCTGCCCCTGCTTCTCTCAAGGTGAGTCACTTCCTTCCGAGCCCGAGGGCTCTGGCTGAACAGCTTAAGACCTCAGGCTGCAGTGGCGTGCAGGTGTGTCAGGAAGGGTGCCTTGCAGGGCCCTAGGCTCCTGTAGGTCCCCGTAGCCACCCTATAAAGTGGACACTGAGAAAAATGGTGGAGCTGAGAACCCAAAGGGGGGCCTCCCTACCTCCCCCAAACAGTCCAGAGTGGATCCCAAAGGCCATCTCTGTGAGCCGTCCTCCCAACAAGCACTGAGTAGAGCTGGCACTGTAGCAGCGAGGTTTCAGGATTTAACTGTTTTTGTCTTAATATTTTTTTCCACTTTTTAAAATTCCCCAAGTAAATAGCGTAGTGAGTCTGTTCATCATAGGCTTCTCAATCCTTGAAAGATTTTGGTTGATAACTAAACACACTTCCTTACTTGACATCTTAACACATCAAACATTGTGTTTGAGAAGCTAGGTCTTCCAGTTAGGGGTGTGTGTTTGTGTGTTTCCAAGAAGAATAAAAGCAACGAAAGGCAATTATTGCTTACCTCTTCCCACCCTGCCTTCCCTAATAAAAGTCAAATAAATACCATCTTTGCTGTTGTTTGCAGTCGTTACTTAAAAGGGAGATAGATATCCACCCAAAATAGGGAAAGGTAAAAATATGCATGCATTAAACTGAAATGCCAGTATGAATAAAACATTTATTTTTGCTTCCCCTCAACTGTACAGAAATAGTTTTTATTTTTGTACAGGCATACCTCATTTTATTGCACTTCACAGACACTGCATCTTTTTTTTTTTTTTTTTTTTATACAAATGGAAGGTTTATGTCTACCCTGCATTGAGCAAGTCTGTTGTTGCTGTTTTTCCAACAGCATTTGCTCACTTTGTGTCTCTGTGGCACATTTTGGTAATTCTTGCAATGTTTCAAACTGTTTCATTATTATTATATTTGTTATGGTGATCAGTGATCTTTGACGTTACTATTGCAAAAAGATTATGACTCGCTGAAGGCTCAGGTGATGGTTAGCGTTCTTCACCAATAAAGTAGTTTTTAATTAAGGTATATACATTTTGTAGACATAATGCCATTGTACACTTAATAGTACATTGTACAGTATAGTGTCAGCATAACTTTTATATGCACTGAGAAATCAAAAAATTCATGTGACTCCCTTTACAGCATATTTGCTTTTGCCATGATCTGGAACTGAACCCATGATATCTCCAAGCTTAGGGGACTGGTAAGCGGGCACAAGCAGTGCCGCTATGCCTGCTTCCTCTTGGGGGCTGGCACAGCCCCTCAGATTTCTCCCCTTGAAACTCTCAGAGGTTGACTGCTAACTTTTCAGCAGATGGTGGAGTGCATTTCAGAGCCAAGGTGGTCCAGACACAGCTGTCAGTATGGACTTGGGGCCTGAGGGCAGAGCAGCAGCCTGGGCCTCGGGTTTTTGCCGACTTCCCTCACCCTCAGGAAATGGGCATTGCTCTGTCTTGCCCCCAGAGAACATTCTGATGCTTCTTAATGAAGCTGCTTTAAAGGGTTAAAATGTTGTCACCTTCTAGGAGACAAATCACAGAACTTCCTGTTCTCTGTAGAATGAAGAGGCTTTGCCTTTCTCCTGTGTCAGCATTGCTTGGGACAAGTACTTTTTTTGCTGGGCTTCATTAGTAAGTTCTCTGTTTTGAGAGTTCTTTTTGAATACAGTTACATGAGAAATATTCATGGATGCACTGCTCTGGGTCCAGCCCTGTGCTGGGTGCCATGAGGCTGTAAATATCAAAGAAATCCATGCTGCTGCTTATGATGCAGCTAAGGAGACAGTCTGGCATAGTGGATAAGACCGGGATTTTGTTGTTAAACCTGCTCATGCTTTAATTCCAGCTCTTCCTCTTCTTGGCTTTGTGACCTAGGGTAAAAACGTCATCTCCCTGAGCCATATTTTCTTTATCTATAAAAGGAGAACAATTACACCTATGTCGTGGAGCTTTTGTGAAAAGTAAATGGCTTGTCAGTTTTATCTCAGTAAATCTACACCAGGGGGGTTGGAGGGGGGCGTTAAATGCCATGATGTAGCTGAAGTGCTTACCCCACTGCCCAACACTTCCTCGGTCAGCAAACAGCTGCTGTCCGTACAAGGAAGGCAGAGACTGATGCCGACAGTGTGTACAGGTGCGGTGCAGGCTCAGGTGAGGACAGGAATTCCTAGAAAGGAGGAACCTCTCCCAGGTTTGTAAAATCTTTTACCACAAGAGCACAGAGTTCCCCTAAAGTGGGCAGATGTGACGTCCCATCAGAGGACCAAAAGAGGACTCCTCACTTATCTTAATTTTTCAAATCATGTACTGAAAAAATTTCATTTCTTATTAGCATGCCACAATGGAAAGGGGATAGATTTTTGAAGCTAAATGTTTTGCTGACCAGTATGTTCTGTCAGAAATAACCACTCTCAGTTCAGCCCACAGTGGTCAAGTTGAGAGAGAGCCCCGTTCTGCCCTGGGGAGAGCTGTGTCTTAAAGCAGGCTGCTCGTGGCTTTGCTCTCCATGTCTCAGTTGCTTGGTCTGCACCACTGCTGTGTCCCCTCCTTTCAGGTTCCTCCTTGATTTTTTTTTTTTAACCCCTATCCAGAAGGATTGGCATCTCAGGGAATGATATTCAAAGAGATGAGTGTAGGAAGGACCTAGAAACAAAACTGATAGTACATTTTGCTGGAGAACTCAGAATTAGTCACAAAGGGAATATTTTTAAAAATCTTTGGTTCGTCTCCATGATTCGTTGGTAATTGTCTTCCTAGCAGGGTGCTGACCTTGGAGTCTTTTTTTTTTTTTTTTTTTTTTTATAGCTACTTTATTTATTTCTTTATTTTTGGCTGTGTTGGGTCTTCGGTTCGTGCGAGGGCTTTCTCTAGTTACGGCAAGTGGGGGCCACTCTTCATCGCGGTGCAGGGACCGCTCTTCATCGCGGTGCGCGGGCCTCTCACTATCGCGGCCCCTCCCGTTGCGGGGCACAGGCTCCAGACGCGCAGGCTCAGTAGTTGTGGCTCACGGGCCCAGCTGCTCCGTGGCATGTGGGATCTTCCCAGACCAGGGCTCGAACCTGTGTCCCCTGCATTAGCAGGCAGATTCTCAACCACTGCGCCACCAGGGAAGCCCTGACCTTGGAGTCTTGACCATCACCCGCACGTACAGTGCAGCAGGCAGCCCTGGAGGTTGGAGCTGCTCGCTTTTTGCTGTCCTCTTAGCAAAGGGACATACCTCCTTGTCTGTCTTTTGTTGTTTTGGTCTCTACTAAAATATACTGTCTGTGGTGCTTAAAGAAAAAGATTCTGTGGATTAACAGGTTTGTATGGGCACTTTATTAAAATAGGAACTCTCACCCTTTTTCATGGTTTTTATGGCCACCATTAGCCATTGCTTATCAGACTCATAGCAGCCTAATCCTGTTCACAAACCGTACGGGGATCAGAAGCTTTTTTTTTTTTTTTTTTTTTTTTTTTAATTGAACCATCTTTTCCCCTTTATTTATTTATTTATTTATTTTATTTTTATGACTGTGTTGGGTCTTCGTTTCTGTGCGAGGGCTTTCTTTAGTTGCGGCAAGTGGGGGGCCACTCTTCATCGCGGTGCGCGGGCCTCTCACTATCGCAGCCTCTCTTGTTGGGGAGCACAGGCTCCAGACGCACAGGCTCAGTAGTTGTGGCTCACGGGCCTAGTTGCTCCGCGGCATGTGGGATCTTCCCAGACCAGGGCTTGAACCCGTGTCCCCTGCATTAGCAGGCAGATTCTCAACCACTGCGCCACCAGGAAAGCCCGGATCAGAAGCTTTGAGTGCCTCTCTTTCTGGAAACCACATATTACTTGTTGAGTGCCTTTAGACATTTTGCTAAAATAATGCATTTTTCTGTGCCTGTGGCCTCATCAAAGGAGAGATGCATTTTGATTCAAAATCTTTAGAAATCTCACATTAAAAATCCCTCAAGACTTGATAATCTACAGAATATCTTTTTATAGAGTCATTTGCCTCCTTTTTGTCTTTCACTAATTGTGTTACTAGGTATCAGCATCTTAATTTGTTTTAGCGATCCTCATCGTGATGTCCTTGAGGAAGGAGTGTTGTGTTGTGTGTGCGTGCATGTGTGTGTGTGTGTGTGTGTGTGTGGTGCATGTATGTTGGAGAGCAAAGCAATAGTGTCCCCTCTTTGCATTCTCAGCACAGAGCACTGCAGGGCTTCCAGCCTTCCAGGTAGAAGAAAACTTGTTGCTATGGTAATAGCACAAGCACGAAAACACCCTGTATCCCCCTGGGTGTCTGTGTCAGGGAGGAGGAATGCAGGCAAGGGAAGCGGTAGCAGAGAGGAATGTTCAGGCAAAATCAGAGTGAAGCCTAGGCTAAAGCTGCCGCTGGATGGAATTTCTTGTGTTTACTGTTGAATTCAAGGTCATTTTCCGATTGCTGTGTGGTAGCTGAGAAATGTAAATGGTCTTTTACTCCTCAGTGTCCTCCCTGACTTGGAGACAAACAGAGAATGAGAAGGGCCTCTGTCATCTCTGTAGTTCCCAGAGGCCACATGGCCTTCTCCCAGGCCACGGTTAGAAACGAGTGTCTGTGTCTGTGGCCAGTGTATCGCTCCAAGTGGGACCGACCACCCAGACCCACAGCACCCACTGCCCGTCGTCTCCAGTATAACAGGTTAAGGAGTCAGCCTTGCCGTCTCATTTGAAGCCAGATGGCAGCTTTTGTGCTCTGCGTCTGCATTACGTGCTAATGTCCCCTGAGAAGATGGAATCACCTTGGTAACTCAGAGCAGTGCTGAGAAACCAAGTGCAGTCCGCTGAGGTTGGCTTGAGGAGCACGACCAAAAGCTAGTGTGCTGCTCTGCCAGAAAGTCAGAGCCAATCTAGTCAGGGTTCCTTGAGGTGGGAGTTTAGCATCATAGTTACACCCGGCGGAAGTCACAGTACCTGCCAGCAGCGCTCTTGCCGGCTTTTAGGGGCTTTCTACTCCTTGTCCACTCAAAGTCACGCAGCTAGCAGGTGACAACATCAGGGTGACAACCCTGAATCAAATCCAAGGTTTTCTTACTTATCATTATTTGTGTGTTTTTAGGTGTGATTTTGGTATGATCGTTGGTTTTTTAAGGGTCCTTGTCTTTTGGAGATACAAACTGAAATGCTTACAAATGAAATGATGTGTAGTCTGGGATTTGCTTCGAAATTATACTGGAAGAGGGAGGATGGGAGAGCAGATAGGGTTTAGAGAAGCCAGGATTGGCTCTGAGCTGATAATTATTAAACATGAGTGATGGGTACATGGGGTTCATTATATTACCTACTTTTGCATATATTTAAATTTTTTCATAATAAGTTAATTTACAAAACAGAAGTCTAGATGTGTTTGACTTTTCTATGTCTATGCTCTGACCTACTTTGCTTTACTACTTTGAGGGCACCTCACTCTTGGAAACTGGCAAGACCCTTCACTCAAATATTCTTTTTCATGGTGTAGTCACTTTTTTAAGAGATGAGGAAAATTTGTAACATAACAGGAAAATGTCAGCAGCTATTTGTGAGAAGATTAAAGGGCTAGTCATCCTGGAGAAGGGAAGGCTGCATGTGTGTAGTTTCTCTATGGGTACAAGATTCTTCCATACAAGTGGTGGTGACCTGATGTTTTCCAGCTTCCCTGAGAAAACAGACTTCAACTGCCCGTCAGGAATCCAAGATGGATCGCTAGACTATAATGTAACCAGTGAAACAGGTTCCAGGAGCCTGGGGCCCTGCGCAGAGGCTCATGTACAGCCCTCGACAGATTCTCCTTCCTCTAGGGCGACTGGCAACGTGCGGTCTAGCCCCAAGGCCGGGAGGGAGACCAGATGACCTTTTGAGTGTCCTTCCAGTCCAGAGTCTCTGATTTCTAGAATACTGAGGGCTTTCAAACTGGCATTGGCATTTGGTTTTCAAAGAGAAGTAGACTAAGAGAATTTCTCAGATCAAATCCCTAAAGCCTCATAAAAGCACTTTTCAGTTTTATTTCCCATCAGAAGCATATATATGGAAAGCATTTTAAGTTTCAAAAGCTCCCTAGAAGCTGATCCAGATTCTAGCCCAAAGAGAGTGAAACAGATCACAATTTTTTTCTTCTCTTGTCTTTGAGAGCGGCTTGTCCTTTAGCCTTCCTCTCCCCTCTTCTGTCACATTTTGCTGCTAAAAATCTCTGTTGCTCCCTGTCCTGTGACCACAGCCCTCTTTCCTCCGAGGCCCTCTTGCCTCCCTTAAAACCCTTCTTTTCTCCCCCAAGGCCAGCGCCCACTCTGACCTAACTTTCTCTCTCCTGGCTTGGATCTTTTCTCCAGGTGGCACCCTTGCCCCTAAACCCTTCATTCCATGGCTCTGCCTGCCGTGCAGGTCCTTCCCTCTCTAGAGCTCTGGACTCAGTCCTGCCTAAAAACCTTTGTCCAGCCATCATGCAGAAGCAGCCAACGAGGGTCTTACCCCTTATCCTCCCCGATGTTACTTGCTTCTTCTCTGAACACGTTTGTGAGCTGCTCCCTCAGCCTAGACTTGTGCCAGGACAGGCGGGACATCACTGCTTGGTCGGAGTCTTGGTCATTGAGATACTTGCTGAGCGCTGCCGTGCCTGAAGAAATGCAAAAGGGCAGCCACGGCCCTAACCTAAGGTCTCGGTTGGCCTCGACAGGAGGCCAACTCCTGTGAAGACAGTTCAGTAGTGAGAAGGTGATGGTGACTGCTCTAGGGAGTCAGAAGAGCACTCAGGAAATACTCCCTGAAAGAGCAGGGTCTTGGCCTGACTGGGACCTCACGGGTGGAGACGGGCGACTGGTACTCTGACACGAGCAAAACTGCATGAGTGGTCAGCCAGTAGACAAGTGTGACAGAGCAGGAGAAAATGGCGCTAGGAAGATAAACAGAGCCCAGATTGAAGAGGGCTTTGCAAAGCAGAGTAAGGACAGTGGATCTAATTCTGGACACTCCAGGGAGCTATTTGCAGGCCTGATGTTGGGACAATGTGATCAAAGTGCAAGGAGGGTGGACCTTGTAGAGCCATGAAAGAGGAGTGGGAGTTGGGGAGAGATGAGATACAGAATGTTAGGGGAGCTGGGAAGTCCTTGTCAGTTTAGTTACCGTAACGGGTCTGGTGCCGCAAGACCTAGGATCACACAGTGCTCCCGTGGTCCTCGGTTAACAAACCCTCCGGTCCCAAAGCCCATTTATGTAGTGCCTCAAGTACTTGCTGTGATTTTTTTCCTTCTCCAGAAGGCCTTGATGGGGTTGGATTGGCCTGAAGAAACACAGTCTTCTGAGGGCTGATTGGGGGCTGCGGCGGAGGGGCGGCAGCCATCAGGAGCAATGGTGGAGGCGCCAGCCCAGGGCCAGTGGTGGACACAGCCTGGGCACGGGTGTCCAGGAGGCTCCTTCCTCCTGCAGGGCTGTCCCGGAGCACAGCCCCCGTGGGTACAGGGAGTGTTGTGTGGAGGGAGCCCAAAAACGAGACACTGGACACATCCTTTAGTAGCTGCTGCTTTGGTACAGTTCCGTACCAGCGTGTTTGGTTTTTTTAGTCCTTGGGTGCTTTTTAAACATGGAAAAAACCACGTAACCATCAGAGTTTTTTCCCCACACATTTTAAAAGGCTTGTTTTCCAGCCGAAAGCTTGTTGGATTAAGCTTAATTTCTCACTCAGATGGCTTAATTTCCCTAACTCTGATGTGCATACAGAGATTTGCTAAATTTTCCTTTTAACAACATGCTTTCCCAGCTGCTGGGAGGCCTGCTTTTTTTTCTGTGGGCCTCCTGACAGAAGTGCAAACCGTTTAAGGCCTTGTGGTACCAACTGCTGTTTATTACCACAGGGACTTGGATATTGCTGTGTTTTCCCAGGAGTTGCATTTATCTGGGGTTTGTGGCTACTCTCCTGTCCCTCTGAGCCATATGGGAGGCAGGGACCAAGGTTGCGCTGGGCTGCAGTAAAAGCCACAACCCCTCCTTCAGAGTGAGGTCACCTCCCTGCCCAGCTCCAGTCCTACATCCTCATTACGCAAGGAAGTGAAGTCTGTTCCTTGGATGCGATCTGATTGGAACCATGTTTTCTGGGACACCTCTGCTTAAATCTTTCAGCAGAACACAAACAGCCTTTTTATGGCTTGTTTTGTAAAAGGTACATTTTCACAAGAATGAGGCTTGATACCGTTCATAAATAAACACATCCCTTTACCGCCCAGGCGAAGGAAGAATGCATCGGGGAGCAGTTTGGCTGGGCTTTTGCTTTTCCCTCTCTGAATGCCTGGCGTGCACTGTCCATCCAAGGGTGGCTGAGGGGAGAACACTCTCTTGCTGCCAAAACCACAACAAATGACAACTTTCCGTTCTGTCATCTCTCTCCGCTCCACTGCTGGGCAGGCAATTCATTTTTCTACCATAAAAGGGCAACAAAGCTTGTGTAGAGCCGTGGTGCCTTCTGCACTGCAGTAAGAAAGCAGAAGACAGGCTGGGGAGAGGGACGCGTCGCAGTAGGTACAGCAGCACGTTGGCCGAGCCCACATCGCTGCTTTGGCCAGGCTGCCGAGCAGCAGCCTCAGTTGGAGAAAGCAGGGCAAGGAAGGCCTCCCATCTGCCTGGGTACCATCGACAGCTCACGCTCGTCTAGTGGGACACAAGTGTGTAGTTCAAACCCTGTTAGGGGGAACTGCACTGAGCCTGCCCAGGTGGTTCTATGTTACTGGCATTTGGTTCTCTCCATTTGTAATTGTAGGCGCTGGATTTATAAAGGGAGTAGAGGGGACTCATACAGCCCATACATCTTCACTGTGCAGACGAAGAACGGGGTTAAGTGCCAGGTTCACGCAGCTTGAGGAAACTATCACACTTTCGTCTTTCGGTTATATATGAACTTCGGGTTCAGGGATAGCTCTCTAACCCGTGTATGTCCTCAGTGGTCCATTAGTGTACAGTTTGACTCAGTTAAAGGTGAGTCACAGAAGTCTTGACTAATAGAAATACAGTTCTTAATTGTTGGGTTCAACCAGGGTTTCAAAAAATAGCTGTTCTTTATAGTGTTACCTGTAAAATTCATGGGTCCTTTAGGTGATTGTAAATAAATGTACAAAGTCAATAAAGGAATAGGTAGAAAGCAAACACTTAGCAATTTTGACAACACATAGAGCACTTTGGAGCTAGGGGCTGCGTATTTCCTGCCCCATGCAGCCTGGCAAAGGAACCAGGATACCAACTCAACACAAATTGAGCTACAGCACAGAAAACGCTGTTTCAACAGGAGCCCCACGCCAGTCCATGGCCACCCGTGCAGATTGCTGCTCTGGGCCTCTGCCTTCTCTGTGGGGAGCGGCTGCTGCGCTGGAGAGAGCAGGTTCTCAGATTGAGCCAGGAACAGTGCCCACATCTTTTTGCCTGGCTCCCTTGAAGATTTTCCTATAAAGAAGAACTGAGATTTGCTTTGTCATTTAAACTTACCTTAACTCTAACTGCATGTCTGATTTCTAAGCGAATACTGGAACTGGACTGAGCACATTCCTAAGGGAATAAAAATCATGTCCAAGAATCTTGCTGATCTGGAAATTTGGGAGGAAAGCAAGGATTTTCAAGGTTAAATTTTATTACCCAGATAGTGCTGGTGGTCAGAGTAGATTCTGAGCTCACTGGCTCAGAATCAAAAGTTAACTCAGAAGTCATTCCTGAAAAAGAATATCACTGCATAGAGATGGCAGAAACAAGCTCAGTGTGAATGATTGATTCAGTATCGCATACCTCAGCCTTGTTGGAAAGTGTAAGACTAGTTTAAAACGTTATCCTTGCGGCAGATAAAGCAGTTGAGTAGTCAGTCTTCAAATAGAAATTTATACAATTCTATTTTAGTATGACCTTTCTAAGCTCTTTTTTTCTCAGTACTGTAAAACTGAATATCTTATTAATCTATCAGAGAGCTAATTGGTATGTTTTTCCTTGGTACTTCGCAAGATCTTCACTGCCCTTGGAGTAAACAGAAAAATGCCCCAAACAATTCATCTCCACTGCGTACCTCCCACATTCTTCCCTTGTAGAAACCTTGGAAGCCCTGGTTTTTTTGTCAGAAGCAGGAAGTGAATTTCATCTTCAAGAACAATTACTAATTCTTATTAAGTGTAATTTTTATAAGGCTAATTTCTCAAGCAAATAGCATTTCTTTCTTGGATTGAGTCTCTCCTTCCCCATCCATCACTGTGTATGCATGCCTGGGCGTCCTGGCCATGTGGTGACCAGCTTAGAGACATCAGCCTGCTTGCTTCCTAATTTGGTCAGAGTATGCTTCAGGCAGCCTTGCCTAACTTAGAAAAACACAAACACAGGGAGTAGCTTTGATACAGCAAAGGGGAATTTCCTTTTATCAAAAGACCTACAGTTTGCCTCTTACTTCCTCTAAAAAAAGGAAGTAACACTTTGGGAGGCTGTAGCTTGCCCTGCAGTTCCCTCTTTACGCCTGCTTCTTCATGCCAGCTTCTTCCAGCTAGTTCCTGCTCTTTCCTCCTCATCCTTCTTAGTGCCTCTCAACGTTTACAGTTTAATTTTATTCTTAAGGATACCCATTTTCCACTTGAATGTTCAACAGGGAACAGATTACATATGGACATTCATACAATGGCATACACCAGGGGTTGGCAAACTTTTTTTGTAAAGGGCAAGATAGTAAATATTTTAGGCTTTTTTGGACCATATAAGTCTATCAGAGCTACTAAGCTTTGCCTTTGTAGCTTGCAAGCAACCGTAAACAATATGTGAACAAATGAACGTGGCTGTGATCCAGTTAAGATTATATTTACAAAAAGAGGCAACAGACCAGATTTGACTTGTGAACCAGTACACCATAGCATTAAAGAGAATGACGTGTGTCCAGTTGTGCCAATCTGGAGCTATCACCAAGATGTATTAAGTAAAAAAATAAAATAAAATAAAAACAAGGTGTAGAACAGTGGGTATTGTATGCTTATACCTGGGTCTCACATGGGAGGAGGAGGAGATGGGTGCCAACATGTGAATAAAATCTGTGTGGAAGGATAAATAAGGAATGGGTTACAGGGCATTGCTTTGGGGGAGGCTTACTCTGAGGGCAGGGTGGGAGAGGGGGAGCACTGTGCGTGTACTACTTTTCCAACTAAAAGATAACCGCACCCGTTTTCGTCAACCCAGTCCTCTCTGAACTTTTAAAACAAAAGGATTTTATTTTATTTGTTTTTAGGGAACTTGAATCATAGACATGTGATTTTTAAAACATGCTTGTATATTTTCAAACCCATAGACCTTTCTCCTGGATCCCTGTGAGGGCTGACTTTGCCACCCTCAAAAGGAGTGCTTTGCCTCAGGTTGTAGGTGACGTGATGCAATTTTGTGGCCAGTGGAAAGAGCTGGAACTCTGGCAGCTCTGCCTTTCTTCTCGCTGGGCTTTCTGCAGGAGCCCCATCTCTAGCACACAGGACCGTATGCTGCCAGTGAGAAAACCTTGGCGCAGAAGTCAGAGCCCCGTGGGAATAGATACAGCTTTCAGTAACTATGATTCAAGGCTGATTCCAACTGCTTCCTTTTCCCACAGAGACTTATTTCTGACTAACAAGTAAGGATGGGTTCTGATTCACCCAAGCATTGCTATCACCGGCTTTTAAAATGTCTGGTTTTGGTTGTGAAACCAGCAGAGAAAGTTGTTACTTTCCTAGTATGTAAAGCAGTTCACTTTTGGTAGGTGAGGGACAAGTGAAAGGTTGTGTCTGCTTAGAAGGTAATGTAGCTATAAACAGCTCAGGAGTCACAGATGGCTGTCCACCTTGCTTCAGGGCCCCCTCCCCCATCTCCTAAGCAAATGTTTTTCAGATAGCCATGCTAATCCTCTCCCACGCCTAATTTGCAGGCTTGTTTGCTGTCATTCGGTTCTAATACAAAGATCTGTGTAGGAATGTTGGATATCGTACCTTTTGAAATCCCCCCTTGGAAACACGGTGGGATGGAGATTTGCAGAGATGGGGAAGCAGTTGCGACAACATCGTCTTCTGTCTCTTGCACTGAAGGAGTACCTGGCTGCCAGACCGGGACCTGTTCTGCATCACTTGTCTTGACTTTCCTGTAAAAGCTTAAGTGGGAAGGTACCAGTTTTGCTGAACAAGCAGGCATTGCCTTTTATAAGAGAAGTCATTTAAAACACCAGAAAGGTGTTTGAAAGATGCTGGCATAGTTTCCTCTGACCTCAATTTCATACACTGGTAACTCTTCAGTGCCTGAGACTTAGCACTGACACCCTCCCCACCAGGTGGCCAGAGGCATGTGTCCACTCCAGAGGAGAGGAGAAACTATACTCAGCTTGATGAAGGACACTGAGAAGTGCTTTGCCGTACATACTGCCCCTAAAGGGAAGCTGGACGTTTTAAAAAATAAATTTAAAACTAACTCCCCATCACCTCTCTCCCCCACACCCTCCCTGCTTCTCTCTCTCTCTCTCTCTCTCTCTCACACACACACACACCATACACACGCACCACACACACACACACGCTTTCCTCTTCTGCCAACACCGCCTGCCTCCCCCCAGCTCTCCCCATTACTGCTTTTAACCTTGAAACCTCTGTTGCACATTTATGCATTCATCCTGTTCCTGCTCTTGCATTATTAATGGGCCTGGAGCAATCCAGCCAGAACACTGACATTACTAATTACTGCTTATAACCGAGAAGTAAGGAGCAGGGAGTAAAGTGGGTCACAAGACGGTGTCATAACAATAAAATACTGCTGTCAGGCAAAATTGCTTGGTGTCTGTGCTGTTTGTTGAGGGTAGAGGTGGATCTTCACCATAAGCTGACCCAGCACAGACCCTGTTGGTGGGAGGGGAGGTGCTCTTCACATCACATCGGTCACCCCCGTCTCACTGTCTGTGCACAGGGTTAGAGAAGAGGGTGCGTTTCTCTCGGAACTTTGAAACATCCAAAACTCTTATGGCAGAACAACCCCTTTGAAAGCGAGCTCTTTGTGCGCTGGCAGTATGAGCTGGACAGGACTGTGTTAAAGTGGCAGGAGAGGCGTTGCAGGGAGACTGCGGGGAACCGGCTTCCGCCCTCGCTTGGCCATGTGCTGAGTGCTGGCATCAGCCCTTCACCTCCAGGTCTGAGTCTGCCTACCTGAGTTAAGTCTCCCTCCAGCCCCCAGATCCCAGCTTTGCACGAATGTGACACGTCGGTGGTGTTGGGAGAAGTGAGCTTGGCAGAACGAGCACGTGCACTTACCTAAGGTACAAAAGACTGGGCGGCAGAGCGTTGCCAGAGGGCAGGGCCAGCAGCCCCCCTTCTTCCCTGTGGAACAGAGCCCTGCTTATGCGAGGGCGTGTTTGGTTGACGGCCCCTGTGAGCTGGTGTAGTGGTTTCTGTGAGAGGTGAGGACAGCACCTCCTCCCGTTGTTGCTTCAGGGAGAGGAGAATTTCATGCCGCTGGAGCCGCCTTTAATGTCACCTGGGGAACCTTAGCAAACTGATCTCTAATCAAAAGCCTGCCCAGCTTCTGAGGAACACTGACCATGTCTTCTAGAGTAAGAGGAAGTAGAAAGGGACTTCAAAGGTATGAGTAAACTGTAAGACAGTTGAACTCTGCAAACGTGGGTTACCTGCCCCCTCACGTATCATTTTCTTGAACGCTTCATTTCTAAATTATTTTACTCAAGTGTGCTATCATGCAATTACAACCCTGAGTCCAGGAGAAAAGGAAAACTACTTTGAAATACTGTTTTTTAATTGTTGAAAAGCAGGAAAAACCATTTTGAGAGGACACAAAGCTTATATTTTTCTTGGAAAGAAAACAGCTTCACAAAAGTGAGGAGTTATTAATCGTTTGACGGTAGAACTGAAAGGATGTGGGCTTCTATGTTCCCTGATTCATGATCTGCCTCTCTTTTCTTTTTCTTTTTTAATACTAAAAATATGGCCAGAATTGAGAGAATGTAGGGAGAATGAGTCATGGTTCTCAAAACTGAAAGTAAATCCTGTCGCTTTTCCCACGTCTCACACACCAGCAAGATGCTGAAGCAGGCCGCATGGGAGGGCAGGCGCCCCTTCCAGTTCCACGCCCCGGCTCCCCCAGTGGCATGAGCGGTCCTGGTGGTGGCGCTGCGTCCCAGGAACTTACTTTGTCGTAAGGTCTTGACGTGAGGGGCGGAGCCACGGCAGCTCCACCTAAGGAAGGAAGGTTGTTTCCTTAATCCAGTTCTTTGCATGTTTTCATGTGTTTGTTTTTCTGTTCTCTCACTCAGTCAACATTTGAATTCAGAATCTCTTAAATTTTTACTTTAAAAAGCAGTGATCTGGGAATTCCCTGGCCATCCAGTGGTTAGGACTCAGCACTTTCACTGCCGGGGCCTGGGTTCAATTCCTGGTCAGGGAACTAAGATCCTGCAAGCCGCACAGCGCAGCAAAAAAAAAAAAAGATGATTAAAAAACAGCTATCTGCATAGTAATGTTGACTGTTATCTTCATTTAGGAGCCTGAGTCATACTTTATCAAAAGCAACCCTTTCTGGCTTCCCTGGTGGCGCAGTGGTTAAGAATCCGCCTGCCAACGCAGGGGACACGGGTTCAAGCCCTGGTCTGGGAAGATCCCACATGCCGTGGAGCAACTAAGCCCGTGCACCACAAGTACTGAGCCTGCGCTCTAGAGCCTGCGAGCCACAACTACTGAAACCCATGCACCGCAACTACTGAAGCCCGCATGCCTAGAGCCTGTGCCCCGCAGCAAGAGAAATCACTGCAATGAGAAGCCCGCGCACCACAGCGAAGAGTAGCCCCTGCTCACCGCAACTAGAGAAAGCCCGTGCGCAGCAACGAAGACCCAAGGCAACCAAAAATAAAATAAATAAAAATAAATAAATTTTTTTAAAAAACAACTCTTTTGTTGATCAGAAAGTAAGATAGATAAATTGAGAATTGGCCCACTGCTAGAGTCACCAGAAAAATTTTTCATAACCCGTGCCAAAATATATATATATATAAGAAAGACCTATAAGTACTGATCAGGAAATCTCTCCAAGAAGTGCACTGTCAAGTGCAAAAAGCAAGGTAAAATGGGTGCAGAGTGAGCTTTTTTTCTGGAATGAAACACAGGCTTTCACTCATTATGCCTTTTTGTATTTCTCAGCATGTACATGTGTCTTTTTTTCTTTGACCGGTGTCCACAGAGATTTAAAAAATGAAAACTACCCCAGCATAGAATTCTGAGCTTCAGCTGACCACTTTTTCCCCTGACGTTCAGTCTGTTTGGAATGAACGAGTCGGTAGCTCCTCCTTCTCTTTCTTCATAGTTTCTGAGTATGTGAATGTGTCATATTAAGTAGTTTTCACCCTACTTCATTTACCGTCTGCTTATACTTTTCATAGCTTTTTACTCTACTTTTTCTCTCAATATAAAAATAATTGAAAGAGGATAATCATTGCCAGAATTATCTCGGTTTTACACAATTCTGTGCTTTTAACAGCAAAATGAAAGCCTGGTGTCCTCACTGGCCAGCTTAGGAATCCAGGACTGGAGGCAGGAATGTCTTCTGTTAAGAATACTCTCGTGACTCTTCCAAGAAAGCTTGGCAGAGCTTCAGACAATGTAGACAGTAAAGTTCCATTTTCTTCACTTGAACTGAAGTGCTCCCTCCGTCTGTTAGACCTAGAGCTGTGTCAGAAGTAAGTGAAATTCACTAGGCAAAAACTTTTGACATTAAATGTTTTGGGGACTTCCCTGCAGTCCGGTGATTAAGACTCCGCGCTCCCAGTGCAGGGGGCACGGGTTCGATCCCTGGTCGGGGAACTAAGATATCCCGCATGCCACTGGTGCGGCCAAAAATAAAATAAAGTAAATAAATTAAATAAAATAAATGTTTTAAGTTTTCTCAGGGAACAGAATCAATACACAGAACACAAAGACTTTGTTCATTGAACAAAGATCTGTTCTCTGAAATTTATTTACTGCTCCAGTCATCTCTTTAGTTTCATTTCCAACAGCCAGGACCTTTTATCAAACATAAGTAAAATTGTCAGAACAGCTGTTTTTTCCTGCTAGAAAACAGGGGAAAGAGTATGATAGGAAGTTAATTGTAGTGTGCGTTTGAGAATCCTGGGCATAACCTACGTAAACTAGGCAAGTCCTTCAATTTCTTAGTAACATGGTTTCCTCATGGGTGAAATGGATATGATGACATTCTCTCTGGGCTATCTGAGGATTGAAGGAAGGGATATTAGTAAAATTCTGAGACAGCACCTGTAATCTTTAAGTCCTTGAAAATGTGGGTAGGTCCATTTATCTTCTCCCTCCCCTCGGACTTGGGAAATAAACAAAAGACGAGGTTTTTACTGTTCTTGATTCCTCCTCATTTGAGGCATTTGGTTTCTCTACTTCAGTCTTCTCTGAAATGATATTGCTGGGTCACTTGGGTTCCTCCTCTGGAATGAGATCTACTTACCTTAGAATCTTTCAAGGGGCAGAGGAGCTTCACACAGACTTTTGGACCTAGAAGAAACTTTAAAATGTCATTTAGATCCACTGGTGTCAGTGTGACAATCCTTCCACAATATCTTTGTCCAAAAATTAGATACGAGTATACTCTTTCTTTGGTTTCTGAAAACTCTGCCTCTTCCCTTAATTTCGAGGTTTTGATTTGGAACCTGGTATTCCTGACAGATATATTCAGTTGACCATGGTAATGAATCCAGTTGGAATAATCAGGGCTTCTGCTTTTGTCTTTTAAGATCTTCTGTAGGTAAAATTCCTTTACCACAGATATCCCTGTCTTTGAAAACTTTGTTGATAAGTTTTCCAAACTCAGCCATCGTAGCTCAGGCTGCTATAACAAATTACCATCGGCTGGGTGGCTTAAACAACCAACATTACTTCTCACAGTACTGGAGGCTGGGAAGTCTAAGATCAAGGTGCCGGCAGATTGAGTTCTGGTGAGGGCCCTCTTCCTGGTTTGCAGATGGACGTCTTCCCTATATATCATCACATGACAAAGGGCAGAAGGAACAGGTTCTCCTGTCTCTGCTTACAATGAATCCCATTCATGAACACTCCACCCTCATGGCCTTCAAAGGCCCTACCTCCTAATACCATCACATTGGGGGTTAGGATTTCAATGTATGAGTTATCCAAGGACACAAACATTCAGTCCATAACTCCAACTCACAGTGTTTTTTAAGAAATAATTGATAACTACAGTTCCAACAGAACCAAGCAATTTAGACAAATCATGGGAGCCTTTTGTAGATGATTTGGTCTACATGGTGACAGCCTTTCCTGCAGGCACCAACGGTTCTGACCAGTAGCACTTAATCAGAGAACTGATAACATTCAGACTGTAAACTGCTTACTGTGTGACTGTCAGCAAGTCATTTACTCTGACTCTCCTCATCAGAAAGATGGACGTGTAATTCCTATTCCACCTCCTCTCAGGGTGGTTGTGAGAAGCAAATGAGGTTCTGTGAGGTGAGAGCACTTTGACAAAGAGTGAAGAGCTGTTCAGACACCACGTGGCAGCAGTAGTGTTCTTGAGATTTTTGAGAAGTACACACTTTTTTAGAAATGGAAGATTGGATACCTTCCCTTCAAGACACACAGTATGTTGGGGTGACCAGTCTCTTTCATGGTTGATTTTCAAAGAGAAGGTTAACCCTGGAAGATTGATACGAACAAGGAAATAAAGTAGAAGATCCCAGGAGAGCAGAAGCAAAGAACTTTTCCAAGATGCGTTTGAGGGCTGCCCCCTCAGGATCCAGAGGGGCAAGGATCAGGGAGAGTTAAAAAACTAAGTGGAGATTATCATTGGATAACTTATGTGGAGCCTTAAAAGTGAAGATGTTTATCAAGGCAGATTTTTCTAAAGCTCAGTATGGACTGAGATTGTATCTGCATTCTTTCTGCCATGTTTTTACAGTGTGTGCTTCACTAAATTTTTTACATAGTTTTCTACAAGATTAGTACTTAGAATGCATTATAATGCTATGAATGTAAAGAATTCACATTTGAAAATGTTTTGCTTTTGTCCAAGCCTTCTTAACATACGTATTTAATTACAAGGCATGAGGATTAATGGAGCTTTGAACATTTAAAGCTCTTTTCCTGAGATTAATTGGATTTAATTACTCCTGAGATAGATTTTTTGCAGCCTTGGTGACTTGCCATTTGGATGCAACTGTGAGAGAAGAGTGGCTAAACCATGACTTCTGTCAGGTTCAGCTTTTGGCTATTTATTTCCCTCCCACTGCATACCCTTCCCTCTCATTTTCAGCTCGTCACTTTGTCCTTTTGGTTTTGGGTGGAAAGAGGAGAAAGGTAATAGAATTCGCCTCTGTGGAGTTCATCTTGTAACTGGCTGTATTTTCAAAGTAGTAATGTTTAGTGTACATTCCTTAGTGTTCAGTAAAATACAGTAACAGAACAGTTTATGCGGCCCTGCTCTCCCAGACTTAAAAAAGTCCTCCCTTGCACCCTGGGTCCTTCAACCTTGGTGGTCTATGGGGAGGGGAGGAGTAGGCCCAGGCCCACAAAAGAGCCCAGACCCCAGACAGGGGCCAGTGGGAGTCGCCCTCTCGTAACATTAGTCGCATCTAGTTCTGAAGGCGGAGGAGGTCAGGGAGCCTGTGGGGCGCAGAGGAGGAGTGGCTGTTCAAGTTCACTGTATTCTTTCTCAGCTCAGGCCACCTCCACCAGGGGAGCCACCCCGTGTCCACACACTTGCAGTGGGTGACAATCAGGGTGCTTCCCTGGTTCCTGCAGCCCAAGCCCGGTGAACGAAGGCTCGCCCCTCTTTCTGCTGTGGTCTGGCTCCCTGTAGGAAGCAGAGTGTGGCATGAGCAGCCAGTGGCACGGGTGGAGGGGAGACAGAGGTCTGGCCAGCAGAAGCTGGCTTCGCCCGGCGTGGGGCTCACCTCAGCAGTCCCCGGCAGCCTTGTCCACACGCGCCTCAGCAGGAACGGGTGCGGGGCCTGTGGGTGGGGGGCAGTGCAGATGGCCCCAGCAGGAGCCCACTTTTCCTTCTTAGGGGAGCTAGTCAAGGTGTTTCATTGACTTCTTTAGCCACCTCAAAAAAAAAAAAATGAGGCACACCATTTGATTTGCTAAAGGAGGGAACCGTGCAAAAGTAAAAGCTTCGTTTTTCCTTCCTATTTGTGAGGTGCCTTTTGGACAGATGCTGCTTGGGAGCCCGTTGGAATAGCTGTTAAGAAATCAATAGAGCCCCCTTTCTCCCCCTCTGCTCCACAGGCGGGGCACAGGCACCCGGGCCTGAGGGCAACTGGGGACGCTACACGACTACTCGGGGTGATCTTCGCTGCCACTGACATAAGCCAAGCTGGAATTTCCAGAAACCCCAGGGAGCATTGTACAACAGGAGTGGTGGCTGGTGCTTCCTGCACAAGCAGGTCAGGGATAACAAAGTCTGGCAGTAGTTTCAACCTCAGGATTTTTTTTTTTTTTAGTTTATTTGGTTGCACTGGGACTTGGTTGCGGCAGGTGGGCTCCTTAGTTGCAGTTCAAGGGCTCCTTTGTTGCTCCACGTGATCTCCTTAGTTGCTTCATGCAAACTCCCAGCTGTAGCATGCACGTGGGATCCAGTTCCCCGACCAGGAATCGAACCCGGGCGCCCCCACATTGGGAACGCAGAGTCTTAACCACTGTGCCACCAGGGAAGTCCCTCAGGATTTTTTTTTTAATGCAGACTCCCATTTAGAAAGCCCAGCTAATGGAAACACATGTTCGGCCATCACAAATCAGAGCCAAACACTGGCCAGGCTGAACTGCTTCTCTGCCCACTTGTTCTTCACACATCACTGTCTACTTTTATCTAGGCCTTAACTCAGCCATGGCGGCCTTCTCACCATATGTCACTTGTCATATCATAGTGTTGCAATTTTTTTTAATTTATTTATTTATTTTTGGCTGCATTGGGTCTTCGTTGCTGTACGCGGGCTTACTCTAGTTGTGGTGAGTGGAAAGCTGCCCTTCGTTGTGGTGTGCGGGCTTCTCGTTGTGGTGGCTTCTCTTGTGGAGCACAGGCTCGAGGCGCACGGGCTTCAGTAGTTGTGGCACGCGGGCTCAGTAGTTGTGGCTCGCGGGCTCTAGAGCGCAGGCTCAGTAGTTGTGGCACACAGGCTTAGTTGCTCCGCGGCATGTGGGATCTTCCCGGACTAGGGCTCGAACCCATGTCCCCTGCATTGGCAGGCGGATTCTTAACCGCTGCGCCACCAGGGAAGCCCTGCAATTTTTCTTTAAACAAAAACTACCCCTGTCCCCATCCGGAATTAAGTTAGAAAATCCTGTCTCTCACTTGTCTCTGTGGTAATGGCCAGAGTAATTAGGCTATGAACTCTGCTCGGCTAATCATGAGCTTTGTACAGATTCTATCCCAAGACACTAATATGATTGCCACCCAATTCCCCCAATAATAACTGTATCGCTCATTGATTATCTACTGCTGTGCTAAGCACTCTGAAAACTATTACTAGTCCTCAGAGTAACCCTGAAAGGCATCATCATCATCCCCAGTTTACCAGATGGGGACACTGAGGCTCAGGGGTTAAGTGCACACCTGTAAATGGCAGAGCCAGGACTGAGGCTCGAATGTCTGTTTAGAAAGTTCTAGTGAAGCAGTTAAGATCACAGTGCCTGAGTGCCTGTGACCTTGGAGTCTTCACAGGGAGAGTGGGGATAATGTGGTACCTGCCCAGGGTGTGATGAGGAGTGTGGCAGCACCACCAGGCTCTCTTGTTGCTACGTAAGAACAGCAGCTGTCGGTTATTGAGCACTCACATTTCTCATTTATGTTTACAGAAATCCTGCCGGGTACTTGTTTTCCCCGTTTTTGTTTTGTTTTTGTTTCCCCGTTTTTTGTTCCCCGTTTTCTGCGGAAGCAGAGAGGCCAGGACTTTCTCAGGGTCACACAGATTCCTCTGATCCTCTGCTCTGCCATGTGGTGCTGCACCTTTAGCTTGCGGGCTGGCATTTACTTTTTGCCATATGATTGTAGTCATTCCATATGTACACTGCTGTGCCTTGCTTTTTTACTTAACATGATGTAAGCACTTTTTGCATTCTCTAACCATGTGTAAACATGTGTCATGGGTAGCTGTCATTCCATCAGTCAGATGTGCTTCAGCTTATTCACATGCACCCCTGAATTGGAAATGCAGGAGGCTTTCCGCTTTTGTTGCTGCAAACAATGCAGTGCACGGCCTTGTATGTAAAGCCTTCTCTTTTTTAGAATTATTCATGAGGATAGATCTCTAGAGTAGGACACTTGGGCCCAAGAGAATCAATTTTCTTAAGACTCTTAAGACATAGTTCCAAATTTCTTTCCAGGATTGTATATGGTTATCTTTCCTCCAGTACATGCTGCTTATTTTAAAAGGAAAAATGTCATCTGTTCTTCAGCACAGAGACTGGCTGCCCCAGGCTGAACAGTGACACGTGCTGCCTCACTGCCCTTGAGAGAGGCACCGACACCTTTGAAGGGCTGCTTTGTGAAGTAGCCTTTGAGGTGATTCCGGAGGATTTCAAGACAGAACAGGAATTTTCGGAGTCCAGATTTGAGCAAAAGCAAGTATAGGCCAGCACATCGGTACAGAGTTTGTCCTGGCAGCGTGACACCCACTCTGGTCTCAGTTGTCCTTCTCTGAGTGGACAGTTGTGCATGCATTTTAGTGCAGGCGTTTCCTGATTGTCCCTGCCGTGAGGAGAGAAGCTGCTGGGGTAAAGAAACAGCATGAGAAGAACCAAAACAAACCGATGGGGGCTTCCCTGGTGGCACAGTGGTTAAGAATCCACCTGCCGATGCAGGGGACACAGGTTCAAGCCCTGGTCCGGGAAGATCCCACATGTCACGGAGCAACTAAGCCTGCGAGCCACTACTGAGCCCGCGTGCCACAACTGCTGAAGCCTAGAGCCCCTGCTCCGCAACAAGAGAAGCCACTACAATGAGAAGCCTGCGCACTGTGAAGAAGAGTAGCCCCCGCTCGCCGCAATTAGAGAAAGCCCGCGCGCAGCAACGAAGACCCAACGCAGCCATAAATAAATACATACATACATACATACAAACAAACAAACAACGGACGTGCCTGTGAAGCCGTCATTGTGAGAGTGGGCACACGTGTTCCCTCATGGTTGCTGTTGGCTCAGGGAGTTTGTCACCTTTGGTCACCTTTGTAGCATCCTTTTTTTATTTATTTATTTATTTATTTATTTATTTATTTATTTTTCGTTTAGATTCTGGTTCTTCCACCACTACAGGGTCCAGGCTAGCAGTGATTCTGGATTTAGGCTTCTGGAAACACGAGAGTGGGTGGGTTTGAGGTAGAGCTGAGAGGACTGGCTGGTGGGATGAGTGTGGGGGGGTGAAGAAAAAGGAGGAATCCAGGGTTTTTGCTTGCACAGCTAGTGGGTGGTGGTGTCCCTTAGTGATACAGAGGAGACTAAGAACAGCTTTGTGGGGAGGTGAGGGGATCACACTTTGTGTTTCAGACGTGTCTGTGATGCCTTTTAGACCTCCAAGTGGAAATGTTGAAGAGCCAGTCGGATATGCAGGCCGACCACTTAGGGAAGCCGTCAGAGCCAGAGTAGAGCCAGCCGGGCACCACCGAGCCTGCCTGCGTGGGAGAGCCTCAGAGCCTGGCGATCCTGCCTGCGCGGGAGACCCTCAGAGCCTGGCCTGTCAGCTGGGGAGGCAGTGGGTGAGAGGGGACTACTGGTTTTGCCTGGGAGAGTTGAGGAAACATTATAGAAGTGACTTTAGGATTGGACCTGGAAGGCTGCTGGGTAGCTAGGGCAGAGGAGTGGGGAGAGGCCTCGCAGAAGGGGACACAGCGTATTTAAGGTGTGTTTCTGAGGGAGGGGTGGGGTGGTGGCCGGTGATGAGCCATTTGGTGAAGGGACAGGCCTTGTGGGAAGAGTGTGGGCGTCGTCTTGTTAGCAACAGCAGGTCCGTCCAGGGTGGGAAAGGGGATGATATGATCAAGTAAAGGTTTTCAGAAGATTATCCTGGCAGCAGTTTGAAAAAAGGACTGAAAGTGAGAAGAGATTGAAGGCAGGGAGGGCAGTCGGAAGACAGCGTAAGGATGCAGCTCAGCCACACACAGGCAGTGCAGTGCAGTTAGCGCTGCTGCTTTCTTCCTTAGAGTGACGGCGGAGCCTCCGTGCTCCCTGCCCTGGGGCTCTGGCAGCTCAGCAGAAAGGTGGGTATGAGTGGGCCTACATGCTGTGTGGACAGTGGGGGTTCTGGCTTTATCGATCCAAGTGTGTTGGGAGGGCCGGCTCTTTATCAGTGTGATGGTCTAGCTGCTCAGGTTCTGTCTCACCAAGGGCAATTCTAAAGACACTTCTGTACCTGTTTCTGTAAGACCAGTTGTTTAAAATGCACACACTCACACTAATACTCTCATTCTCCTGGTGGCTTTTTTTCCTTTTCTTTTTTTTTAAATTGTATCCTGCAACAGCACATTCCACTGGCAGATTCCACAACAGGAATGTTCTTTCACTTGCTTGATTTCAGTGGTTTGATTTTGTGGTCTGTTGCCATAGCGCCTGGAGCTAAGGCCTTATCAAATAACTGTGCATCTGGTGAAGACTTCAACTCCCAGGAACAGGAGGCAAGGAGAACTGTCAAGGGGCTCTCCAGTCAGCTCTCCCAATACTGGGAGGCCTCTCCCAAGTTCTGGCTTCCTAACAGTCTGTTCCACCAAATACATCTCTTTAGTGTATCCATAAATACACCATTTGTTTATATAGTATTTTCTCTGTGCTGCACCGTTCTGGGGCTAAAGAATTTGCCCAGAGTCACTAGACAGTGGCAAAGCAGGCTGTTAGTCCAGCGCTCTTCACTGGGGCTGGCTGGAACAGCACTGCCACTGCCTGCATTCAAATCCCAGCCCCTCCACCACCTAGTCATGTGGCCTTACACAGCCCACTTCACCCTCTGTCTCAGTTTCCCCTACTGTGAAAATAGGGAGGAGAATAGCCCTTTCCTAAGAGATTGGCTATAAGGATTGAATGACTTAATGTAAGTAAGATGTTTAGTCCATGGGCACTCAGTGAATGTTAGCTGTTATTATTATTCATCCCACTGTGTATCTCATTTCTCCTACTCTTAGATTTGGCAACTTTACTCAGTCTTTTCAATATTCTATACTTGTGGCTCCCATAAATTTCCCTGTTGCTCTTCCCAGGGTTGTTCCAATCCCTGTGTGGTCAGGGTTATTGGAAAGTAACTGGAAGCCAACCGTACTGCCCACGTTGTTTCCAGGTGCTCATCCTCCGCTCACCTGCGGCATCCTCAGTTTCCTCAGCAGTGTCTACGGACCTGGGTTTCGGTTCTTTAATGCGCTCGTTGCTCTGTCAGTTCTCTCGATTTCCCTTTGCCTTTTAAGTGAGAGAAACCAGCTCTCACTTGGTAACCTGCTGTCCAAAAATAGGCTCTGCCACCTTCTGTATGAGGGGGCCCCTCCGACTCATGTTATTGCTCTAGACCCCATGGGGCAGGGTTTTCCTGCAGCTATGCTTGGCAGGCAGGAGGCCTGGAGGCCCAGGCTGTGATGATAGCGATGGCAGAGCAGCAGCTAAAACGTCTATTAGTCTACTGCTGGGTGCCGCCACCCTGTGGGTACTAGAAGTGCAGCGTCTCGTTCAGTCCTGTAACTCTGTTATCTCTCCTTCATAGACAAGGAAACTAAAGCTGGGAGATGAGCTACTAGCCCACGGTCACCATTCAGTGAGTGGCCGAGGCAGACCACCCAGATCTGCCCAGAGCCAGTCTCCTGACCACCAGGTTGTGTGGGGAGCCCAAGTTGCCTTAATCTGTCTGAATCTCACTTTGCTTATCTGTAGAATGAGATTAACTGTACATACTTGGTGAGGCTGCGATGCTGGTCAGAGGATATCTCGGGCAGATCTTGACCATGTTAGTTCCCGTCCTGAGACTGGGCACAAGGCTTAATGTTCTGTAGATCCTGTTTATTAAATGTGGATAAAAATATTTACGTTGGGACTTCCCTGGTGGCGCAGTGGTTGAGAGTCTGCCTGCCACTGCAGGGGACACGGGTTCGAGCCCTGGTCTGGGAAGATCCCACATGCCGCGGAGCAACTGGGCCCGTGAGCCACAACTACTGATCTTGCGCGTCTGGAGCCTGTGCTCCACAACGAGAGGCCGTGATAGTGAGAGGCCTGCGCACCGCGATGAAGAGTGGCCCCCGCTTGCCGCAACTAGAGAAAGCCCTCGCACAGAAACGAAGACCCAACACAGCCAAAAATAAATAAATAAAGTTAAATTCTTTAAAAAAAAAAAAAATTTACGTTGCATGAGCTCAGATGACGTAAAGCTCTATTGCGTATTTCTCTGCATGTGGGTGTTTTCAGTAAATTGAAAGCCTTGTAGATGACAGTGAGATGGGAAGGTTTCTGAGGACCATTTTCTTACTGGTCTAGTGAGGAACTGACAGTTACAGCATGCAGTCAGCAGAGGGCCCCAGAGCCTCACAAATAAGCGCAGATTCTGGCCCTCTCAGGGAGGCCAAGGCCAGCCTTCTTTGGCTTCAGTGGGCGTGCAGTCAGGCAAGCCCAAACTGGAGTGCCCATCTCTGAACTTGGGAGAAAACTCCACCACCTTTGATATCAAGATAGGGGCTAGGTGGAAGATAGAAATCACAGTTAATTACAGAAGTACAGTTGCAAAATCTGGTGGCCTGGTAGTTGGGAATATGTGTAGTCTTGCTTTGAGGGTGGGGCAGAGGATTGTGTGGTATGCCATTGTATGTAAAAGAGGAACCCATTGGCTCTGCAGGAACCGGGAGGTGAACAAGAAACTATTTATCTAACTCCTTCACACCCCAGTATCCCCTTGCTCTGGTTTTTATTGGGTTCTGCTTCAGTAACCCGCATGGCCTCTGCATGTATAATCCCCTCCCTGGGCAGACTCTTTCCTGGGAAGTCCTGTGCAAGGCTTCCAGGATTGTGGACAGCAAATGCAGAGTGAAGTAATGACAGACACACCCGGAAGAGGATTAAGCTGTTTGGCTCTTAAGCCTCAGTATTAGCAATTGAATGGCCAGATTCCAGACTGGTTATTAGTAATTTCTTTCTAATCTGAGGATCCTGATTGTAGGTGAAGTGACAAGCGCTTGGAACGATGCCTTTATAAGTACTTGTTGTTGTTAGAGTCTACCAAAAACGGTATATGGACCTTTGTTTTTATTTTATTTTTTTTATGGTTTTTTTTGGCCAAGCCACACGGCATGCGAGATCTTAGTTCCCTGACCAGGGATCGAACCCGGGCCTTTGGCAGTGAGAGTGAGGAGTCCTAACCACTGGGCCATCAGGGAATTCCCTGTATATGGGCCTTTAAATTGTGGCCTGGATCTTATATTTCATTCCCTTTTTTCCCCATGGATGTCCCTTTTTTTCTCCTTTATAGTGGAAAGCTTAGAAAAATGGCAAGAAAGCCAAAAGAATGCAGTTATATCACTAGCAGTAAAATTTATCTCATGCTCACCTTTAGTGAATGTAGGAGGCATTCATTGCCTGTGCTGCACATACAGTAAGAGCACATAGTGTTCAGAGGGCAGGGGAATCCTTGGTGACTCCTTGATTGAGGCGTGGAAATGCGTGTTCAGCAGTCTCTAAGTAATATGTGTTTGCCCTGAAGTGAACACCTTGACAGTTTAGAAATAATGCTAATACAAAATAAAATCATTTTCAGCTTCCCACGCCTTATAAGTTACATCAGAGTACCCTGAAACTGTTGGGTGGGCAGGCCCCACTCATGTGTGTGTGTGTGTGTGTGTGTGTGTTTTATACCAGTATTTTACTTAAACTGGGCCGCTAGTTAGGTTTTCTTAGGAAGGTCATAGAACAGAACAGAATCTGGTTTGTTTTGGTTTGCTTTTGTTTGGCTTTGTCTTTAAGAAACAGTAACCCCTACCCACTGGAAACATGGACCTTGGATGAGAGTATTTCCGGCATTCACTGGTCCCATTTTGGAGCACCCCAGCTGGATGCACACCTGGTCATAGGCCCAAGGTCAGCCTTGAAATAACAGCAGGGGACAATGGCTGGAGGGGAAGTACTTTGAACCTGAGGCCCAAGGAAGGCCAGTGGCCTTTCTGTCTGTCATGGTTCTCATATTGTACTGTTTGTGAGTCCTTTATTTCTTTACCAGTTGTTAGGCCTGAAGTGCCATTCTTCTGCGAGAATAAGGGCTTAGATTAGACTGGCTTTTTCCAGCACAAGCCTACTCTTTCTAATTGTGCACCTGTCCCCCTTTTGTGCCCTCTCAGGGTGTCTGGGGTGCTGTTTGTGTTCCAAGAGTGCCATTGAAGCTGTGGTAGCCATGCAGACAGGCAGACAAGACCGAAGCAGTAGGTCTGGAGCAGACTGCACCGCTTCGTTCCACGCAGAAATGCCATGTGGACAGAGGCTGCAAGGAAGCAGCTCACTGGCTCTGCTGCAAGTGCTGCTGGGAGATTTCCCCAGCAGCGGTTCTGACAGGGCTTACCTTGTTTCAGAGTTGTACTCATTTTTTGCACCTGCTGTCAACACTTTTACTGTCAGCTTCGTTTTGTGTTAAAATTTGCATAAATTTTTAAGGTATGAAGCTGGGGAAAAAGGAATTTCTTTCAGATAGAGGTGGTGCTATGAGCTTCATGATCTGTGTGGTCCTGCCTCTCTCCTCCATCCACGGAGATACAGCCCAGAAAAGTCACTTCCCTTGCAGGAGCCTTAGATTCTTGTCTGTGACTCACTTGCCTCAGTGCAGGGGATTACGGCTTGACAAGATGATGGGTGTGAAGCACCCAGTACAGTAAGTAGTATATAGCAGGTATTTAATAAACGATGCCACATCTAAGTCTTCGAGAGTTGATACTTCTTCTTTCCATGCTATTATTTTAAAATCAAATTTTAACCTTTCAATTAAATTGCGGGAGTTCTGCTCTGTTACATATGAAGCTAACATATTCAAACATTAACCGTTTTACATCCACATTGCTTTAAAGGCTCCCTTCTTTGTGCTCCTACAAGTGGGTGTCAGCATTTCTTTGAACAGTCTTCCCAAGGATTCCTTGAATGGCAGATTTTTCTCATAGCCTGTGATGACTTAGGGTTGTTTGGGTTTTTTTGTCTAAATCTAGCCATATGGAAGAATTTCTTCAGAATCTCTTATCTTCCCATTTCACCTGGTCGGACTTTCACTCTGGACTGTAGCTGTGGCCTCCTGCACTCCATCTCCTGACTCTCTTTTCCTCCCTCCAGTCTGCCCTATAATGTTGTCAGCCTTGCAGTTCCTTCACATCACCCAATTAGAACCTGCAGTGGCTTCTAGAGCCCAGGCCTTTGACACTCTTTCAAAAGAAGGAAATCTGGCCACTTCCCCCTGATTTCTCACAGACCAGACCAGGTCCTCCACGTGCCTGCCTCTGCTCATACACGTGCCTTCACTTGGACCATTCTCTTTACCTCTTGTCCTGCAGTCTCCACAAAGCCCTCTCCAGTCTACAGTGCTCTGTGGATCCTTTCCACATTAATTAAATAGATAAATAGGCAGGTAAGTAGATGGGTAGGTAGGTAGGCAGGCAGTGGCCCTGTTTTATACTTCGGGGCTCCACAGAAGAATCTCAGTAACCACTGACTATTTAACCTGCTTCCCCTCTCAGGTAGGGCTGGTGCCAGATGCAGTACTGCCCACAGGTGGGGTTTGGTGTTGGAGAGAATACATCTGTCTCAGCGTCAGATTGTTCAGTAAACTGGTCTCAGGGAGTCCAGTTGGTGCAGAGCAGATACCCACACTGTGCATGCGTGTCCCCGTCCCACCATGAGAGTGGGTAGAGAGGCTGATAGATACCACCCCATGTCTCTTGTAAAGACAGAACAAACCTATAAATTGGAGCTTCTTAGGCTAAGGCTTAGGAAATCTCAGCACTCCTGTAGATTTTCTGACCAAGGGATCCCCAGAGGTCAAGTGATAGAATCCAGAGAGAGAACCTCAAGCACAAAGTGCCTCAGCTTCTCACCTTCCATCCTAGACCTCCAACTCTCCCCACTCTCTGCAGCTCCCTTCTCCTCCACTTTCCCACCTCTCCTTGCAGCCTGTCACCAAGTTCTCTCCAAGTCTCTCCTCTACCCTGCGCTGCTCGCCCGGATCTCAACAGCCTCCTCACAAGGCTTCCACTTCCAGTTTCATGCTCCATACCTGCACTGGAGTGATCTTCCTACAGAACAAACTTGGCCGTGTTGTCTCCTGTTTAAGACCCTCCATAGCCCCCATGGCTCTTAGGATGCACCTTAGGAGGCCTGACACATCTGGCCCGGGATCTAGTTGGCCTCACCAGACTCCTCTCCTGCACATCTTCCTTCTCCCAGCATCATGTTCCAGCCCCACACGACTTGAGTTTCCTCACTAGACCAGCTCTCTCACATCTCTGCTCTTTGTACTTGTTACACCCTCCACCCTCTCCTGGGTGACTCTTCCTGAACCTTTGAACCTCAGCCAGACCCTCTCCTTTGTGCAGCCTTCCCAGGCCCCACCCCTCCCCTGACACCTAGAACACCATGTGACCCTTCTTCTCTCTGGTCCCACTCTACACTAGCCGATACCTGAACAGAAACACTGTAGGATCCCCCTCTTAGCCGGCACCTACTCAGGACCTGGCATAAGCATTTGTTTGGATGAACAAGTGAGTTAGTCATGAGGAGTAGACACCACCACTCCCTGATGATCTCTGCTTTATGAGAAGACAGCTCTTTTCAAAGAGGCCTTTTCCGAGCAGCAGTAACCATGAACTCTTGTACTTGTCTTGGGGGGGTGTGGGGGCCTGGGGAGAAAGATGGAGAGGGAACAGTCTCTTGATGGTTAAGGAAAACCACATATACCTTTGTAAGAAGGGTGGGGGCAGGGTGGAGACAGGGGGACCAGCTGGTGAGTGGCAGCAGTTGAGTAGCTGGATGAACAAACAAGCCTAAACCTAGAGCCAAGGTTGTGAACGTTTCCTTGGTGCTAGTGCGCATCCCCCAGCTGTGCCCGGTCCTAAATCTGGTCTGTAAAGTGCAGAAAACCCTACTCCCAGCGCACGCGCGCGCTTGCACACACACACACCCCTGATGCAGCTCATAGCCATTTTCATTTAGTCCTCACCAACATTATAAACTATTTTTTTTAGTTAGCTACCAATATATGAAATCAGATTTTATGTAAAATTTCAGATTTCTGGCTTCTCTTAAATTTAAAGCTTAGGCACACTGAATCTCGCTTTTGATTGGCAGCTATTGGTCACCACGATTGGTTGTTATTTTCTGGCAGTTTGCATTACCTGCCACCCATATGGGCGTTTTGAGTTTGCAGTTCGTGGTCTGCTGTAATCTCCTGAAAGTCAGAGACAGAGTCTTGTTCATGGTTTTATTTCCACTTCCTAATACAGTGTCTAGCTTGCTTGATAAATATTTGTTGAAACAGATGTAATCACACTTTAGTATCATAACTACTTGTTGTCGTGTACTGACAAGAGAATGCAGGGAGATGGATGCAAATTTAATTCAACATGTATTTTGTGAATTCTGGAAACCTCTTTTTATTCCCAGAAGATATATTGAGTCCGATTCCTGTTGAAATTGGTCAGTAGCATAAACTATCTCTTCATGCTCTAAGCACCACATTGCGTTGAGGGGGGTGGTATATTCTGAGGATTACCATTAGTAAAGGTAGAAGTAACTGGTATAACTACAGGATTATTGGGAATTCCCTGGTCCAGTGGTTGGGACTTGGCGCTTTCACTGCAGGGGCCTGGGTTCAATCCCTGGTCAGGGAACTGAGAATCCGGCAAGCCACGCAGCACGGCCAAAAAAAAATTATTATTATTCCCCCAAAGTCAACATGTACTTAGAGGCCCCACTTCCAGGAAGCCACGTGTTCATCTGAATGGAAAATAGATCAGTGGCACTCTAGGTTTTCGGGGACTTAGTCACAGTCTCCACAGCCTGTTCCTGTCTGTCCCCCAAAAATCATGACTTAGAGTCTCAGCATGAATGAAGAAGGTCAAAGGGCAGCAGTGTGTGCACAGAAGGTCAGGACCTCTCTGGATCCACCACCATCTAGTGTTTGATCACCATTGAAGGCCACCCTATTAATTTGCTAGGGCCGCCATAACAGAATACCACAGATTGGCAGCTTAAACAACAGACTTTTACTTTCTCATGGTTCTGGAGTCTGGAAGTCCAAGATCAAGGTGTTGGCAAGTTTGATTTCTTCTTAGGCCTCTCTCCTTGGCTTGCAGATGGCCACCTCCTCACTGTGTCCTCACAGGGCCTTTCCACTGTGAACGCAAATCTCTGGTGTCTCTCTATGTGTCCAAATACCCTTCTTCTATAAGGACACCAGTCAGGTTGGCTTAGGGTCTACCCTAAGAGCCTCATTTCAACCTAATGACCCCTTTAAAGGCCCTGTCTCTAAACAGATTCACATTCTGAGCTACTGGGGGGTTAGGACTTCAACATCTGAATTTAGGAGGGAGCACAATTCAGTCCATAATGGCCGCCAAAAAAAACCAGTGTCTTTTGTAGCCTGCTTCAGGTGAGAAAGCCACATAAATCAGGAGTGGTTATAATTGAGCTTACAACTGAGCCAGAGACAAATCTATTAGAGCTTTAGCAGATGTGTCCCCATGTATTTCCAGGTTGTCCAGCCTTCATCCAGGCACATAGGGCAATTGCTGCTGAGCCCGAGTGGAGCAGAGCTTGGGGCGCCTGACAAAAGGCAAATGGCTTCTGGTGAAGTTTTGTCCTATTGTCCATCTGTTGTTTTGAGTGTTGCTGTAAGGAAGGAATTAAGAATGAAAAACAAAGATACTGGCAACACCAGAGCAGGCTTCCACTCTGGCAGCTCTCTGCAGGGCCAGGTGTTCACAAAATCACTGTAGGCCCTTCTAGGAGAGGGGGCATGGAAGGGGGGCGTGAGTGACATGGTTCCTATTGAGTAGACCTTCAGCTCTACCTTCCTGGGCTGGGCTTATCTTGCCTTCAAGGAAGGCTGTGGACAGGTTCCTTACATGGCCAAACACTACAAGTTCCCCCTCGGTACACCATATAACTGGAACTGAGAATTGGGGCCACGGATAAAGGCTGAAAGACAGCTTAAAAAAGATGAGAGGGAAGTCACATTTGCAACATACTGTGTTACGAGACCCATTTACAACACCTTAGTTGCACTTTTGCTTCCAAAGGTCACCTTTGGGTTTTTGAACATGAAGAAAACTAATGAAAAAGTGGTTAAGCATTAGTGGGTGGTGGTTAAGCATGCTTTGGGGTCAAATGGTGAGGATGCACCATTGATTAGTCTCTCTCTGATCAAACACTTTCTGATAGTGTTTGAGATAATGGTATACTAAGGTTTGTTTTATACTTGAGTGACTAACTGTACTAAAAATTTAAGTCCAAGAATAAGCAAACAAGAAAATAAAAGACCATTTGTCTTCATCAGCAATCAGCTCAGCACTCTCGCCTGGTTCTGAATGTCTCTTCTTGGCAGCGTCCTCGACGTGGCATCAGGCAAGCCCTGCCTCCCCGCATAGCTGGGTCCTTCCCTGCATCAGCAAGCAGCCTTTACGGGCAGGCGAGTATGTGCTCAGTGCAGATGGTTTATATACAGTCTTGAAGACCCTGTGCCGGCATTGTTTGCTTGCAAGGTGCTTTCCAAAATGCATTGTTCACCATCTCGTTTTCAACAACAATATTTGGCAAATTTGATAATAAATTTTAGACCTTGATTTACAAGCATAAAGAATTGTAGATTTCACTATTGCCCCCTCCTGTCACCTCACTCTCTCATACCTCTTTGTCCCCTACTGTTAAATATGTTGATGGCCTTTCCCTTGAAGCAAGATGGAGTGATGATTTCATGAGCATTGAGTGAACTCTGCCAGTCCCCTTAGCCATGCTGAAAAGAATGGAGAATGAATATAGTCAGCTTCCTTAAAAACTGCCAGTAGTGAAAACTGATCTGCTAAAGAACCCATATTTACCTGATTTTCTTCTTGTCTGAATAGAGGTATCAAAAAGATCAGCAAAACCAAGACCTGTGTAAGAAGAGGCCAGGGCTTCTCAAACTTTACTGTGTATTAGAATCACTCAGTGATCTTGTCAAAATGCAAATCTGCTTAGTAAGTCTAGAGTGGAACCTGATATTCTGCATCTGTAACAAGCTCCCAGGGAAAGACAGTGCTGCTCATCCTTTGAGGAGCAAGTAACTAGGTAACCATACCCTGAATGTTCTCTGATGTTCTTTATACTATTATGTCCCACAGAACTAAAAATCATTGATTAAACTGCTCGTGTTCCTAAGGGAAAGGACTAGTTTTCAGTTGGATAAAGAGTGACTTCCCTGGTGGTCCAGTGGGTAAGACTCCGCACTCCCAATGCAGGGGACCCGGGTTTGATCCCTGGTCGGAGAACAAGATCCTGCACGTGTGCCACAACTAAGAGTCTGCATGCCGCAACTAAAAGATCCCATGTGCCGCAACTAAGACCCAGCACAGCCTGCATAAAGAAAGAAAGGGAGGGAAGGAGGGAAGGAAAAAAGGAAGGAAAAAAAATTGGATAAAGAGCCATGTGGGCATGTGAGTTCAGTAGGGGTGTAAGGATGATAGTATCTGAAGACATCAGATGGATAGCGTACTAACCAAATACATAGTGTTTTACTGTTTCCTATAACAAAAATATATGAAAACTTACAGCATAACTGGAGTTGCCAAAGCATGTGAAGTGGGAGCATGGAGGAAGTGAGGCATAAGGAGGGTGACAGCACGAAGCGTTTCTGTATCGAGACAGGTCTCTGTGTTCATGTTTCTGTGCCTTTCGAGTTGGGATTCTTCCACTTGCATTTTTTATCATGCCCTTGTGTCAAGTTGACATTTTTTCCTCCCTTTTCTGACCCTTCTATTCAGTCATATTGCTTGAGCCCAAGAGAGGCTTTTCTTTCTGTCACACTTAAGGAGCAAGGAGGGAAAGATTGAAAGCTCACCATTGCTGTTTACTCTGAGGAGGGGGTTTGTTTGTTTGTTTGTTTGTTAATGAGAATATGAAAAACTACTAGCTAGGCAGCTGCTCCCTCCCTGCAAGCCTGCTGTATAAACGGCACTTGTGAAGCGGGTGTAACTCTACCTCCAGCTAAGTTCGAGGAGAGAACGTTCCTTCCAACACCAAAGGAAAGGGACTGTCATTGGCAACACATCAGCAATCCATGTCACTCTTGGTTTTCTTAACCTGCTTCATAAGAATTAAACAGCCCTGATTGTACCTCCCATTGATAGCAGAACAGAAGGAGGGAATGTGAAAGTACCAAAAAAGATCAGAAGTGACTGCACCCTTTCAATTTTTTACCATTGTTTGCTCTTTCCTTTCTGGGAAGACAGTGAGGATTCTGTCTCCTTGAGATGTACAGAATTTGGGAGAATTCTGGGTTCTTTGGAGGAAAATCATTCTAAAAACCTTTGCGAGTATGTGATCCCCTTGATTGCCATCCCTTTTCCAGGAGCTGACCATGTGCCTGTGGGCAGATGAGATGTTTATAAATGGCCGTCCACTCCCTGGACAGTGAGGAAGGAAGGCCCTGAACTCTGAAGAAAAGAGCTTTGTGGTCAGGCGTAACCCAGGCAGAGTATTGCCAGGGTCCACGGTGGAAGGATTAGGCCCTCTGTTCAAAGCATTGCCAATATGTGAAGCATAAAGAGAGCACACAGTTTGATAATTTCAAGCACTGCTGACAATACCCGGCAGTCTGCTTGGCCCCCGGTGGGCACTTAGTCGATATTTTAAGTGGATGATATCAGCATAGAATCTGCCCTGCAAACCTTATGAGCAAAAGAAAAAGAAAAGACAGACATACCCACACTGCACTGTGTGCAAATGTAGAAAACAAGCCGTGAGGAACATCGAGCTGTTGCTGGTGCTCTCTCTAATTGCTGGGGAGTTAGAAACACAAATGGCAGGGGGTGAGAGGAGCAGCAGAGAAGCTGAGTCCCTGCTAGTGAGGTCAGCATTCAAAAGGAGAGCCTCTCAAGAATATACAATGGAGAAAAGACAACCTCTTCAATAAGTGGTGCTGGGAAAAATGGATAGATACATGTAAAAGAATGAAATTAGAACACACCCTAACACCATACACAAAAATAAACTCAATGGATTAAAGACCTAAATGTAAGGCCAGACACTATAAAACTATTAGAGGAAAACATAGGCAGAACACTCTATGACATTAACCACAGCAAGATTCTTTTTGACGCACCTCCTAGAGTAAGGGAAATAAAAACAAAAATAAACAAATGGGACCTAATGAAACTTAAAAGCTTTTGCACAGCAAAGGAAATCATAAACAAGACGAAAAGACAACCCTCAGAATGGGAGAAAATATTTGCAAATGAAGCAACTGACAAAGGATTAATCTCCAAAATATACAAGCAGCTCATGCAGCTCAGTATCACAGAAGCAAATAACCCAATCCAGAAATGGGCGGAAGACCTAAATAGACATTTCTCCAGAGAAGACATACAGATGGCCAACAAATACATGAAAAGATGCTCAACATCACTAATCATTAGAGAAATGCAAATCAAAACCACAATGAGGTATCACCTCACACTGGTCAGAATGGCCATCATCAAAAAATCTAGAAACAGTAAATGCTGGAGAGGGCGTGGAGAAAAGGGAACCCTCCTGCACTGTTGGTGGGAATGTAAATTGATACCGCCACTATGGAGAACAGTATGGAGGTTCTTTAAAAAATTAAAAATAGAACTGCCATATGATGTAGCAGTCCCACTACTGGGCATATACCCTGAGAAAACCATAATTCAAAAAGAGACATGTACCACAATGTTCATTGCAGCTCTGTTTACAATAGCCAGGACATGGAAGCAACTTAAGTGTCCATCATCGGATGAATGGATAAAGAAGATGTGGCACATATATACAATGGAATATTACTCAGCCATAAAAAGGAACGAAATTGAGTTATTTGTAGTGAGGTGGATGGACCTAGAATCTGTCATGCAGGGTGAAGTAAGTCAGAAAGAGAAAAACAAATACCGTATGCTAATGCATATATATGGAATTTTTAAAAGCGGTACTGATGAACCTAGTGGCACGGCAGGAATAAAGATGCAGACATGCAGAATGGACTTGAGGGCACTGGGATGAAGTGAGTAACATTGACATATATACACTACCAAGTGTAAAATGGATGGCTAGTGGGAAGCTGCTAAATAGAACAGGGAGATCAACTCAATGCTTTGTGATGACCTAGAGGGGTGGGATAGGGAGGGTGGGAGAGAGGCTAAAAAGGGAGGGGATATGGGGATATATGTATACATACAGCTGATTCACTTTGTTGTACAGCAGAAACTAACACAACATTGTAAAGCATTTATACTCCAATAAAGATGTGGGGAAAAAAAAAAAAAGGAGAGCCTCTGCGTGCCAGGCACCCTACCAGAGGTGACACCTCTTCTCATTTAATGCTTATACTACTACAGGGAGATCTGAAAGTGGTAACTCTTTGAGAAGAGACTGCCCATAGCAGCAAATAGCAGCAAATACTTCCTCTTATTCTCCAAGCCTTCTGCTACATTGTGTTGTCTTTATTCCTTTCATTGGGTTGGGTCAGCAGGTGGGGAGGGCGTGTGATCTTTAAAAATAAAAGTGGAAGGAAATCCAATGGGATTTGCCAATTACCAGCACAGAAGTGTACCTGAAACCACATCCCAGAAACCAGTACTTTTTTTTTTTAAGGGAGTTTCTGAAAACTAACTTCCTGTATGTCATTTTTTTCTCCAATCTGTCCACCCAGCATGGTGAGCCATAAAATCCTTCCAACAGAGCAAGTCTGTGTGTCTGTCTCAGGGAAGAGGCAGAAAAAGGAAACTAGAGATATTGCGTTGTCCTGAGGGGTCCAAAAAAGAGTGAGTGCGGGCCACGTTCAAGGGAACAGGACAGCAGACTCCACAAGGGAAAGGCTCACATGTGACCTCTACTTCCTTATGAAAGTCCGTTTCTGAAAGGGGAAATGAACGTCATTGGAGAAAGAGTGGGATTGAGGGGTCAACAGGGAGGCGAGCGAGAAGATAGAAAAATGCAGACAAGTAGGGCCTGTCACAGGAGTGCGGGGAAAAGGCAGCCACTGAAGGGAAATAATGAGAAGAATTGTTTTCCTCCCTGTCCTGCTTTAATGCTCTCATTGGCTATTTCCTCCCACAACCCCTGCTGCTCCTTCAGGAACCTGTTCTCCTCCCAAGTTTTCCAGAAATCATTACCAGTTTCGGTATCAGAAGTGGTCATATGAACTGTAACTACCAGTTGTAACAACTCTGCAGAGGATCTGTTCTTGCTCTGCGTGCGCTCTGAGGCCTGAACACCTTGCCTTAAGCCCAGCTAAGGTGGAAAGATGGTATTGGTACACTCCAACTGGATATCCACCTAGGAGTTCCTGTTTCTGTAAATTAAAGCTGAAGTTTGTAGTTCAGGAAGTTGCTACCAACTTGTGATCTTATGTTACATGAATGATGCAATTCTAACCCATCAATAATTAACAAAATTTGAGCCAAGAATTATCTGAGTGTTATCTAGTGGCTGAATGGGCTCAAAGTTGAGCCAATTCTTGGTTCCAGGAAGCCTGACACTAGCAGGGCTTTGGATTCCTATCACTGTAGGACTACAAAATGCCAGAAATTCTGTAGTGAACTGTGAAAGACGTCACCAGAGAGAAATGCAAGTAGGATGTGCCTCGATACGCAGGCAGAGAGAGGGGGGTGTGATGTTATTAAGTAGCCCAAAAGAGAGATTGCCAGTCCCTAAGGCGTAGCAATTTTACCCGCTCTCTTTCATTTGTCATCTTTCCATTTTAGAAACCTAATCTAGTACCTTAATGACCCCCACCACTCAGAAGCTTCCTGTCTCTTCCTCTCTGCCCTGCATGCCACCCCTGGAGCACCCTGGGGCTCTGACCTGTGCCCCTTTGCGTTTGTCCCCACTCGCCCTGGGTGACCTCATCCAAGCTGTCTTAAATGCCTTCTGCGTGCCAGAGCCTCATACATCTGGACTCCAGCCCCACCCCTCCCTGAGCTCCTAGCCTAACAAGTTCAAACCACACAGCCAAACAGTTCCCCAAATCCACCACATAAAATCTAAATCTGTCATGTTTTCTTCAAAAATAACTCCCTTCTCCTTGAGTCCTGGGGAGAAAACAAACATGATTACAATAATGTCCCCATTTTCTAGTTCATCAAATGAGGGAATACAGATAAATCCAGGCTCCACTTGATTAATCCCATTATTAAACATGGCATTTGCTATTACAGTTCCAGATACTATGTGATATCTTCCTTTTCAAGTCTTGTTCTCTTGACAAGGGTTTCATAAAAGTACACTGACAACATCTCATAAACCATGAATCCTAAAAAATTAAGATGAGTCTGATGAGACCTGGGCACCAGATCGAAAAAGGCAGTAACATACCTGGTCTCCAACTGCACTAACCTCATGGGTTGGATTTCGTGAGAAAGCCCGCTAATGAGAACTGACTGAATATGTCCTCGTCAGAGAGGCTTGTCGTCTAGTAAAACGAGAAGACATGGCACCTGTCGCCTCCACCCTAGTATCTAAAGACTGTTGTTGGTCTGCATGGCGCTCTGCATAGGCTGGAAGCTCCACCCTCAGGGAAACTGAACACAGAGTCAGGGGATTGACCTAGTACCCCCACAGCCCCCTCGGACTTGTCTGCTGAGGCAGAGAGTACCACTCCCCGTACAGTGTTGACCCAGCAGGCGAAGATAATCTGGCTGGGAAAGGGCTGTAAGGTCAAGCCAGGGCAGATTTTGTAGTCATTGCCATTTTTGAGAAGAATTTTCCACAGCTGCCTTTTTTCATCTTCCACACTGAAATAGTGGCAGGAGCTAATCAGAAAAGCCTTTGAAGCATCCAAAATAGTTAACATCACAGTCCGTGATGCTCTGTCCTCCAAGGTGAGCCTAGAGATTTGCCCTCAGATCAGTCTGTTTTTATTTGAGATCCAGTTCTAAAACACTTAGTTATCTAGTTTTCAACTCCTTAACAATAGATGGGGAGAAAGAAGGAGCATGTTGGGCAGTCATAGAAACAGCAGCAAAAAAGGGCCGCCTGAAAGCAAGGAAAAAACTGTCTATCCGAAACAAACATGAGGACTCCAAAGGCCCAGCAGCCCGGGGACATGCTGGGTAGGGACAGACTTGGTAGACTCCTTATGGCTCAGAGTGGCTGGCGTACACCGAGACCATAACTGTGAGTCACCAAGAAAAGATTGAATTGTGTCCTCTTCACTCTAAGAATTTCATCCCAAGTGAAAAGTCCTGGTGTCTGTAAGCGGTCCAAGAAATACAGAACCACATGTACCCTAGGATCACAGATTCTACAGGGTCCTCTTACACTTATCAGGACCCATCTTTCTGAGTATGTGCTATTCTTATTATTTTGATTTTTTATTCAAGGTTTTTTCTACTGTATTCTAAAACTCAGTCATATTTAGACCAAGTCAATGAAATAAATCCCCAGACCTAACCAAAATAAAAGTATTAGTGAAAGACACACCCCAGAATACACCCACACCCAGTGCTTACACCCTGATCATCGTGTTTTGCTTTTTGATTTGCAAATATGGAGATTAATCCAGTCCTTCTACAGCTGTTTTTAAATCCTAGGGAGGGTGGGGGCAGTAATAGCAGTTTGAGCCCAGGGTGTATGAATGGTGTGTTTTAGTCTTGGGGTGAGGACTGGAACCCCAAGTCCACAAATCTGAATCAGTCACACTCTCCACCTACAGGTGCACCATCAGAACCAGCTGCAGGAGACCCCTCTTGTTTTACTGGGTTTTCTCCATCTCCAATCCCTACTCCTATCTCCTCCCCCTTAGACACCCATTTTAAATACTCAGTATATGTCCTTGGATATGTGTGTATCTTGAGAAAATAGAGTTCTGTGCCTGTATGATTTTCATTTACATAAATGATACGTGCTGTAAATCTCATTCTGTTCTTTTTTTCATACTGTTTCTGAGGTCTTTTCTGCATTGCTTTTTGTGAATGTTTCTCCTTGCCTGCATAGCATCTTGTTATCCATTCTCCTGTGTACCGTAGCACCTCTCTGCCATCCTAGACCCCTGAATGCATCCTTATGGGCCTGGGGAAGCAACCCTAGGTGGAGGTGGCCAGGCAGTTGACACTCTCCAGCTGTACTCAGCGGTTCCCTTTGACACACAGCCTCACGAGCACCTCATGTGGATTGACTTTCTGATTGTTGCCAGTCTGCTTAGTATAAAGTGTTTTCATACACATTTTTCTGGTAACTATTTTTTAATTTTTTTTATGGAAGTATAGTTGATTTATAATGTTTCAGGTGTATAACAAAGTGATTCAGTTGTGTGTGTGTGTATTCTTCTTCAGATTCTTTTCCATTATATGTTATTATAAGATATTGAATATAGTTTCCTGTGCTATACAGTAGGTCCTTATTGTTTATCTGTTTTATGTATAGTAGTGTGTGTCTGTTAATCCCAAATTCCAAATTTATCCCTCCTACCTCTTTCCCCCTTTGGTAACCATAAGTTTGTTTTCTATGTCTGTGAGTCTGTTTGTGTTTGGTAAATAAGTTCATTTGTATCATTTTTTTTAGAGTCCACGTAAAAGCAACATCATATAATATTTGTCTTTCTCTGTCTGACTTAACTTCACTTAGTATGGTAGTCTCTAGGTCCATCCATGTTGCTGCAAATGGCATTATTTCATTCTTTTTTATGGCTGAGTAGTATTCCATTGTATATATACACCACATCTTCTTTATCCATTCATCTGTCAGTGAACATTTAGGTTGCTTCTATGTCTTGGCTATTGTAAATAGTGCTGCTGTGAACATTGGGATGCGGGTATCCTTTCAAATAAGAGTTTTTGTCTTTTCTGGATATATGCCCAGGAGTAGCATTGGTGGATCATATGGAAACTCTATTTTTAGTTTTTTAAGAAACCTCCATCCTGTTCTACTTAGTGACTGCACCAATTTACCATCCCACCAACAGTGTAGGAGGGCTTCCTTTTCTCTACACCCTCTCCAAAGTTTATTTATAGACTTTTTGATGATGGTCATTCTGACTGGTGTGAGGTGGTACCTCATGGTAGTTTTGATCTGCATTTCTCTAATAATTGGCGACGTTGAGCATCTTTTCATGTGTCTGTTAGCCATTTGTCTTTGGTAACTTTTGAAGTTGCACATCTCCCCTCTCATATCTTTAACCCATTTTTCTATCAGATTTCTTTTTTTTTTTTTTTTACTTTCCTATTTTTGCCAGTTCCCTGTACATTCTAGATACTAATCTTATTTCAGTTTTAAGTGTTTCAGATATCTTCTCCTAGTCAGTCACACATCTGTTAACCCTGATCTATGGTGTCCTCCTTAGGATAAAACTACTCAGTTCAGTTGTTTTGCCTTTGTAGTGGGTGCTTTGGGGAATTGTTTAAGAAATCCTTTCCTAACTAAAGAACACACAGATATTTGCCTACATTTTCTTTTAATTAGCTTTAACATTTGAGAAAGTTTCTAGTAATGCCTTCCCTGTCCCAGAGAGCCTTACTGACCTGTGCAGCACAACTGTTAGTCCGGACCTCTTTGGGGATGTTTTCTCATCTTATTATAACTATATTCACCTCTTGGGCTCTTCTGCTGGGGCATAAACCCATCTGTGGGGGCGGGAAGGAGGTGGAGGTACAGGCTCGGCGAGCAGCCAGGCTGCCTCCTGCGGAAACAGGCCACCGTGAGTGGCCTACAGGGTCTCCCTCTTTGGAAACCTTTGCTCATAAGGTGGAAAGCCTAGGTCAGAGACCTCCGTGAGCTGTCCTATCCAGCGTCCACCAAGGGGTATTGTGAACCCTAAGTCCTGACGCTGGGTGCAGGTACCACTGACAGCTGTACAGAATGCCCCCTGAAACTGCACTCCACCTTAGAATCAGCACTTCCACTGAACTACCTGTGATTGACGTCTCTGCTTCCTCCTCCCTCCTGTGCTCAGACCTCATCGCTCCTCCTCTACCTGGGCAGCCTATTGGAACCCCAGCTGCATAAATCTCCCAGCCTGTTGCCGGACCTGCCACAGGGGAGGACTGCTAACTAAGGTGGTCTCCACTCCTTCTCACAGGCGTGTGTGGCGGGGCCTGGTTTCTCTACTTTTCTGGCTCTCAGTGCATCATCAGACCAGGCTAAAATACACGTGGACAGTATGTTCAAAAGACCTTTTTTTCTAATTTTGTCAAAGAAGAAAAAAACAACAAAAGTGTGCATGCTGTGTACTCAGGAATGCCCAGGAAACTGGGCAGCCTATTAGGTGAGGGACATTAATTACCATTTATTTACCCTTGAAGAGTAGTCATGACTGTCCTAGAGGAAAGCCACCAAGGCCAGACCTCGTAAGGAGGCAGTGCTGGGATCTGGGCAAGGTTTCTCAAAGCATAATCTGTAAGCCAGCTGTAGCAGTGTCCCAAGAAGCTGCTCCATGTGCAGGTTCCTGGGTCCGCCCAGCACCACAGCGTTAGAATCTGCATCTTTTATTAGCAACCCCAGTGATTTTTGTGCACACAGAAAGTGAGTGCCAGGGTCAAGGGTTTTGTCTGACACTACTGACCCAGAAGCTGAATTTTACACTGGCCCAAGCCAAATCCACACAAGATTAAAAGAGAAACCAGAATGCAACTAGAGTCCCAGATGTAACTGCCACATAGACACTTAGGTTGGCCTTCTAGCACATGCTCTCTGTCCCCAAAGGCACATCTAAGAGGGAGCGCAAGGCAGGGGGCAGGTCCAGTCATCTCATGGCCATTTGTCACGGCTGCAGGATGGTAGCTGTGACAAGGCCAGAGATACTTGAGCTGGCTGGTGCAGTTACCTCTCCTTTAGAGCATGTGGAGTCGGGCTGACAAATCCTTCATTTCTTCTTTTTCTAACCTCAGGTAACTCAGGTAATATCCTTCTGTTTCTCAGGTTGTGAGAGCTGTTCATTAGGCTGTAGCACTCTTCTCCTTGGCCATGCCTCTCCTGTTTGATTTGTAGACTTGCTCCCTGAGCCCTTCTGCCACTTGTCTGTCTCCCACAAGAAATACGTAGCATTTCCCGGTTTAACACTGAGGCAGAGGGTCACTTCTCTCCAAGTTCTGGATTGTGAGTGGCCTTTATTGTCTGTCTGCCCCTCAACACCCCTGCCCAGCTAGCTAACACCATGAAAATATAGATGAGGTCTCGAAGCATATTGTGTGAGGTACATCTTTTGGTTTTCCTGAAATCTGGAGCCTCCCTTCCAGGGCATGTTGACAGTGGAGTGAGAGCAGGGAAGAGCTGGCTTTGCCGGCTCTTCCTTCCAGGCCAGGATTCCCAGAAGCTCCAGGAAGCCCAGGAGTAGCCCTTTTTTTTTTTTTTTTTTTTTTTTTAATTAATTAATTTATATTTGGCTGCGTTGGGTCTTCATTGCTGCGCATGGGCTTTCTCTAGTTGCGGCTAGTGGGGGCTACTCTTCATTGCAGTGCCCAGGCTTCTCATTGCAGTGGCTTCTCTTGTTGCGGAGCACGGGCTCTAGGCACACGGGCTTCAGTAGTTGTGGCATGCAGGCTCAGTAGTTGTGGCTCACGGGCTCTAGAGCACAGGCTCAGTAGTTGTGGCACACGGGCTTAGTTGCTCCGCGGCATGTGGGATCTTCCCGGACCAGGGCTCAAACCTTTGCCCCCAGCATTGTCAGGCGGGTTCTTAACCACTGTGCCACCAGGGAAGTCCCCCAGGAGTAGCCCTTGGAGTGAGCAGTGGGCTTGTTTCTGCCCAAGTTCTAACAATGTTTATTTTTGACAGTCAAAGTGACCTATTATTAGATTCGCCACTTCATAATACATTGCTTTGCTCCTGAGCCCTCCTGAAGGCTGTTGTTCTACCTGATTCTCATGCATTGTTCCTCACTAAAAGCATTACCTCTAGGGTAAACTGGAGACGGGTCCATTTTTCAATTCCTCACAGCTGGTCCCTGGAAGAAAGAGCCTCTCTGATCCTTTAAAGAAACTTTTTGGTTCTTGAATGAATGAATGAATCCTAAGTTGATGGTTTTCAGACTGTTTTAACTGTGACCTATAGTAGGAATATATTTTACCATAAAACCAACACATACATAAACACATATATGTATAACCAAAACAATAGTTGTACAAAAAACAAATGCCTGACATGTGGAATGCACTCTAGTATCTTCTTCTCTGTTCTAGTTTCTTTTTTTTTTTTTTGATCATAATCTACTGAAATGATTTCATAACGCACCAATGTTTGTAGTCCATAGTTTAAAAATCATAGCTGTAAGTAGCTGGTTCCACAGACTTGCACTGTGTTGAGCGTCCGCTGTGAGCAAACCCCTTTGAACAGGGCTTAGTCACAACCTCTGCCCTCTCGCCCTTTCAAGGCTGTGAGTGCAGCACAAGGCAGGAGAGGCCCAGGGCCCAGGTGGAGGTGTGGCTCAGAGACCTGAGAACTCGCCAGGAAAGGGGAGCCAGCAGATGGGGGTTCTTTGGGACTTAACTCACTCAAGTCCTTGTAGAGGGGATCCTCTTTAACCTGTTTACTCTGGGTACAAGCCAAAGTCCTTATCATTACCTCCCAGGCCCCAGACACCCTGCCCTCCTTACAGCTTACTGGCCTTTCCACCTCCCTTCTTGCTGTTTCCGTGGCCTGGAATTCTTTCCCCCAAACATCACAAAGCTTACTTGCTTTCCTAAGTCTTTGCTTAAATACACCTTCTCAGAGAGGCCTTCCCCAACCACCCACTTTAAAATTATGAACAATTTCCCTTTCTGCAACCCAACGCTAACATTCTTCCTCCCTGTGTTTTTCTCCTAAGCACCTATAATCTTATCTCACTGTGTATTTTACTTATTTGACATATAGTGTGACCTTCCCTCCACCCCAGTAAATTCGGGGAAGGTAGGGGATTTGTATTTGTCCATTTTATTCCCCAATGCCCAGAGCAGTAATCAGATTATATTAATGTCCACCTCCTGGCATTGCCCTGGGTGTTGCTTATATTGTCCCAATGGTTCTGTTAAGCGGACATTCTAGAGAACATTATCAGTATTTGAACTTACATTTATTTCAGGAAACATTTACCTCACACTTTTTATCTTAGAAGTCCTGGTCCCCATAGTATAGTAAAAAGCAGGCAGCTGTGGCCCTGATGTAATGGGCTTTTCCCAGTCAGTATTTCTCAAGCATTACCCTTTTCCCAGGCAGCGTAAATCTCTTAAGTCTCCGTACCTTTATAGCTTTCTATCCCTAGGGGGCAGCATTAGCACAGAAACCAAGTTTATAAACCACCTATTCTGATTTGTCACCTAATCCTGGTGGATCCAAAGGAAGGGAGTGCTTGACTTCTTTCTATTCTGCAGGAGTAAGATTTGGAGATTTCTTTTTCAAAATGTGCTTCTGTGCATAGAAATGGTAGGGTGCGCATCCAGTGCACACATTTTTTTAAATCTCCATAGTTTAGTGTGTGTGTGTGTGTGTGACCATCAAAAAATAAGAACAGTATGGAATCTTCCCCAAAGAAGCCCATTCCGCAGTAATGTTGCCCAGAGCTGTTGCCTGGTCACACCCAGATTTGAATTTCTACATTCAGAAATCAAAAGGTTCTTCTGCCTCAGAGTGATTATTTACTTTGAAGGAAAGAGAGAAATCTCCTGCAAGGAGAGCTTGGCTTCTTGTAGAGGCGTGATGTAATCCAATAATTACAAGACATCATTTAAAGAATTAATGTTCAAATTTTGTTTGTCCTTTAAGAAAAGTGGGCCCAGGCATCATATACCCAGAGAAAACCATAATTCAAAAAGACACATGCACCCCAGTGTTCATTGCAGCACTACTTACAATAGCCAGGTCATGGAAGCAACCTAAATGCCCATCGACAGACGAATGGATAAAGAAGATGTGGTACATATATACGATGGAATATTACTCAGCAATAAAAAGGAATGAAATTGGGTCATTTGTAGAGACGTGGATGGATCTAGAGACTGTCATACAGAGTGAAGTAAGTCAGAAAGAGAAAAACAAATATTGTTTATTAACACATATATGTGGAACCTAGAAAAATGGTACAGATGAAGCAGTTTGCAGGGCAGAAACTGAGACACAGATGTAGAGAACAAACATATGGACACCAAGGGGGGAAAGTGATGGGGGTGGTGGTGTGATGAATTGGGAGATTGGGATTGACATATAGACACTAATATGTATAAAAGGGATGACTAATAAGAACCTGCTGTGTTAATAATAAATAAAATAAAATTCAAAAAAAAATAGTGATTAAAAAAAAAGAAAAGAAAAGTGGGCCCAGGCAGACTGGACTTGTCTTATTGGGGTGAGGGGTGGGCAGGAGGAACCTGTGATCTGACCTCAGGTGGTAACTGACCTTCCAGAGCCCCTGGGTGGGAGAGGAAAGAGCCAGGCTGACTGTGATTTTTTTAAATTTATAAATTTATTTATTTATTTATTTATTTATTTATTTTTGGCTGCGTTGGGTCTTCGTTGCTGCACACAGGCTTTCTCTAGTTGCAGCGAGCGGGGGCTACTCTTCATTGTGGTGCATGGGCTTCTCACTGCGGTGGCTTCTCGTTGTGGAGCACGGGCTCCAGGCGCACGGGCTTCAGTAGTTGTGGCACACAGGCTCAATAGTTGTGGCTCGTGGGCTCTAGAGTGTGGGCTCAGTAATTGTGGCGCATGGGCTTAGTTGCTCTGCCGCATGGGGGATCTTCCCAGACCAGGGCTCAAGCCCGTGTCCCCTGCATTGGCAGGCGGATTCTTAACCACTGCGCCACCAGGGAAGTCTTGACCGTGATTTTTGAGTCTTAATCCCTCTAAAATAGAGACTCTCACAAGCAGTATAGTTGGTGAACCTCCTTTCATTGGAAATGAAGAGAGATCAGTTTCCACATATTGGAGCTATAGGAGAAAATCAACAAAGAATGTCTTATTTGAAATATATGCGGTGCTTTCTCAAGCACCATCTGCAGGCATTTGGCCATTAGCTTCTTGTTAATAACTGATCTGTAAGTTTTATGCATTAGGTTGGGGAAGGGGATTAGGGAGCAAAGAAAGGAACCACAGCTGGTTGTGTGATTCTCTGAGCTGCCCTGATGTTCAGCGCTTCCTAGCCCGTCTTCTCCCTGCATGTTGATTGGAAACCTCTAGAGTGCCCAGGGTGAAGTCTGAAACTGGCCCCCGAACCCAAAAGGCAAAGAGAGACTGAAGAAAGAGGCCACCCACTCCAGATTGAGCTTTTTGAAGAGTCACCAGAGCATGATATTGTGGCTGGTCACCAATTTGAAGGAAATTCTGTGATTCTTTGGATTTGCCTGTCAACTCTTTCAGGAACAGGGTCAGGACTCCAAACCACAGCCTTCATGTTTTCTGAACTTGCCCAGCCATGTGGATGAAAGGCTCTTGGTGCTCCAGCCAGGCATCAGGGCTGTGCCTCTGAGGTGGGAGAGCCAATTTCAGGACACTGGTCCACAAGAGACCTCCCAGCTCCACGTAATACCAAACGGCGAAAATCTCTCAGAGATCTCCATCTCAACATCAAGACCCAGCTTCACTCAACGACCATCAAGCTACAGTGCTGGACACCCTATGCCAAACAACTAGCAAGACAGGAACACAGCCCCATCCATTAGCAGAGAGGCTGCCTAAAAACATAATAAGGCCACAGACACCCCAAAACACACCACCAGACGTGGACGTGCCCACCAGAAAGACAAGATCCAACCTCATCCACCAGAACACAGGCACTAGTCCCCTCCACCAGGAAGCCTACACAACCCACTGAACCAACCTTAGCCACTGGGGACAGATACCAAAAACAACGGGAACTACGAACCTGCAGCCTGTGAAAAGGAGACCCCAAACACAGTAAGATAAGCAAAATGAGAAGACAGAAAAACACACAGCAGGTGAAGGAGCAGGGTCAAAACACACCAGACCTAACAAATGAAGAGGAAATAGGCAGTCTACCTGAAAAAGAATTCAGAATAATGATAGTAAAGATGATCCAAAATCTTGGAAATAGAATAGACAAAATGCAAGAAACATTTAACAAGGACGTAGAAGAACTAAAGAGGAACCAAGCAATGATGAAAAACACAATAAATGAAATTAAAAATACTCTGGACGGGATCAATAGCAGAATAACTGAGGCAGAAGAACGGATAAGTGACCTGGAAGATAAAATAGTGGAAATAACTACTGCAGAGCAGAATAAAGAAAAAAGAATGAAAAGAACTGAGGACAGTCTCAGAGACCTCTGGGACAACAATAAACGCACCAACATTCGAATTATAGGGGTCCCAGAAGAAGAAGAGAAAAAGAAAGGGACTGAGAAAATATTTGAAGAGATTATAGTTGAAAACTTCCCTAATATGGGAAAGGAAATAGTTAATCAAGTCCTGGAAGCACAGAGAGTCCCATACAGGATAAATCCAAGGAGAGACACGCCAAGACACATATTAATCAAACTATCAAAAATTAAATATAAAGAAAACATATTAAAAGCAGCAAGGGAAAAACAACAAATAACACACAAGGGAATCCCCATAAGGTTAACAGCTGATCTTTCAGCAGAAACTCTGCAAGCCAGAAGGGAGTGGCAGGATATACTTAAAGTGATGAAGGAGAAAAACCTACAACCAAGGTTACTCTACCCAGCAAGGATCTCATTCAGATTTGATGGAGAAATTAAAACCTTTAGAGACAAGCAAAAGCTGAGAGAGTTCAGCACCACCAAACCAGCTCTACAACAAATGCTAAAGGAACTTCTCTAGGCAAGAAACACAAGAGAAGGAAAACACCTACAATAACAAACCCAAAATATTTAAGAAAATGGGAATAGGAACATACATATCGATAATTACCTTAAATGTAAATGGATTAAATGCTCCCACCAAAAGACACAGACTGGCTGAATGGATACAAAAACAAGACCCATATATATGCTGTCTACAAGAGACCCACTTCAGACCTAGAGACACATACAGACTGAAAGTGAGGGGATGGAAAAAGATATTCCATGCAAATGGAAATCAGAAGAAAGCTGGAGTAGCAATTCTCATATCAGACAAAATAGACTTTAAAATAAAGACTATTACAAGAGACAAAGAAGGACACTATATAATGATCAAGGGATCGATCCAAGAGGAAGGTATAACAATTGTAAATATTTATGCACCCAACATAGGAGCACCTCAATACATAAGGCAAATACTAACAGCCATAAAAGGGGAAATCAACAGTAACACAGTCATAGTAGGGGACTTTAACACCCCACTTTCATCAATGGACAGATCATCCAAAATGAAAATAAATAAGGAAACACAAGCTTTAAATGATACATTAAACAAGATGGACTTAATTGATATTTATAGGACATTCCACCCAAAAACAACAGAATACACATTTTTCTCAAGTGCTCATGGAACATTCTCCAGGATAGATCATATCTTGGGTCACAAATCAAGCCTTGGTAAATTTAAGAAAATTGAAATCGTATCAAGTATCTTTTCCGACCACAACGCTATGAGACTAGATATCAATTACAGGAAAAGATCTGTGAAAAATACAAACACATGGAGGCTACACAATACACTACTTAATAACGAAGTGATCACTGAAGAAATCAAAGGGGAAATCAAAAAATACCTAGAAACAAATGACAATGGAGACACGAGGACCCAAAACCTATGGGATGCAGCAAAAGCAGTTCTAAGAGGGAATTTTATAGCAATACAAGCCTACATCAAGAAACAGGAAACATCTCAAATAAACAACCTAACCTTGCACCTAAAGCAATTAGAGAAAGAAGAGCAAAAAAACCCCAAAGCTAGCAGAAGGAAAGAAGTCATAAAGATCAGATCAGAAATAAATGAAAAAGAAATGAAGGAGGGCTTCCCTGGTGGCGCAGTGGTTGAGAATCTGCCTGCTAATGCAGGGGACACGGGTTCGAGCCCTGGTCTGGGAGGATCCCACGTGCCGCGGAGCAGCTGGGCCCGTGAGCCACAATTGCTGAGCCTGCGCGTCTGGAGCCTGTGCCCCGTGACGGGAGGGGCCGCGATAGAGAAAGGCCTGCGCACCGCGATGAAGAGCGGTCCCCGCACCGCGATGAAGAGTGGCCCCCGCTTGCCGCAACTGGAGAAAGCCCTCGCACGAACCGAAGACCCAACACAGCCAAAAATAAATAAATAAATAAATAAATAAATAAGAAAATCCTTTAAAAAAAAAAAAAAAAAAGAAATGAAGGAAACAATAGCAAAAATCAATGAAACTAAAAGCTGGTTCTTTGAGAAGATAAACAAAATTGATAAACCATTAGCCAGACTCATCAAGAGAAAAAGGGAGAAGACTCAAATCAATAGAATTAGAAATGAAAAGGAGAAGTAACCACTGACACTGCAGAAATACAAACGATCATGAGAGATTACTACAAGCAACTCTATGCCAATAAAATGGACAACCTGGAAGAAATGGACAGATTCTTAGAAATGCACAACCTGCCGAGACTGAACCAGGAAGAAATAGAAAATATGAACAGACCAATCACAAGCACTGAAATTGAAACTGTGATTAAAAATCTTCCAACAAACAAAAGCCCAGGACCAGATGGCTTGACAGGCGAATTCTATCAAACATTTAGAGAAGAGCTAACACCTATCCTTCTCAAACTCTTCCAAAATATTGCAGAGGGAGGAACACTCCCCAGCTCATTCTACGAGGCCACCATCACCCTGATACCAAAACCAGACAAAGATGTCACAAAGAAAGAAAACTACAGGCCAATATCACTGATGATGAACATAGATGCAAAAATCCTCAACAAAATACTAGCAAACAGAATCCAACAGCACATTAAAAGGATTATACACCATGATCAAGTGGGGTTTATTCCAGGAATGCAAGGATTCTTCAATATATGCAAATCAATCAACATGATACATCATATTAACAAATTGAAGGAGAAAAACCATATGATCATCTCAATAGATGCAGAGAAAGCTTTCGACAAAATTCAACACCCATTTATGATAAAAGCCCTGCAGAAAGTAGGCATAGAGGGAACTTTCCTCAACATAATAAAGGCCATGTATGACAAACCCACAGCCAACATTGTCCTCAATGGTGAAAAACTGAAACCATTTCCACTAAGATCAGGAACACGAACAAGGTTGCCCACTGTCACCACTATTATTCAACATAGTTTTGGAAGTGTTAGCCACAGCAATCAGAGAAGAAAAAGAAATAAAAGGAATCCAAATCGGAAAAGAAGAAGTAAAGCTGTCACTGTTTGCAGATGACATGATACTATACATAGAGAATCCTAAAGATGCTACCAGAAAACTACTAGAGCTAATCAATGAATTTGGTAAAGTAGCAGGATACAAAATTAATGCACAGAAATCTCTTGCATTCCTATATACTAATGATGAAAAATCTGAAAGTGAAATTAAGAAAACACTCCCGTTTACCATTGCAACAAAAAGAATAAAATATCTAGGAATAAACCTACCTAAGGAGACAAAAGACCTGTATGCAGAAAATTATAGGACACTGATGAAAGAAATTAAAGATGATACAAATAGATGGAGAGATATACCATGTTCTTGGATTGGAAGAATCAACATTGTGAAAATGACTCTACTACCCAAAGCAATCTACAGATTCAATGCAATCTCTATCAAACTACCACTGGCATTTTTCACAGAACTAGAACAAAAAATTTCACAATTTGTATGGAGACACAAAAGACCCCGAATAGCCAAAGCAATCTTGAGAACGAAAAATGGAGCTGGAGGAATCAGGCTCCCTGATTTCAGACTATATTACAAAGCTACAGTAATCAAGACAGTTTGGTACTGGCACAAAAACAGAAATATAGATCAATGGAACAGGATAGAAAGACCAGAGATAAACCCACGTACATATGGTCACCTTATCTTTTTTTTTTTTTTTTTTTTTTAATTATTTATTTATTTATTTATTTGACTGTGTTGGGTTTTCGTTTCTGTGCGAGGGCTCTCTCTAGTTGCGGCAAGTGGGGGCCACTCTTCATCGCGGTGCGCGGGCCTCTCACTGTCGTGGCCTCTCTTGTTGCAGAGCACAGGCTCCAGACGCGCAGGCTCAGTAGTTGTGGCTCACGGGCCCAGTTGCTCTGCGGCATGTGGGATCTTCCCAGACCAGGGCTCGAACCCGTGTCCCCTGCATTGGCAGGCAGATTCTCAACCACTGCACCACCAGGGAAGCCCGGTCACCTTATCTTTGATAAAGGAGGCAAGCATATACAGTGGAGAAAAGACAGCTTCTTCAATAAGTGGTGCTGGGAAAATTGAACAGATACATGTAAAAGTATGAAATTAGAACACTCCCTGACACCATACACAAAAATAAACTCAAAATGGATTAAAGACCTAAATGTAAGGCCAGACACTATCAAACTCTTAGAGGAAAACATAGGCAGAACACTCTATGACATACATCACAGCAAGATCCTTTTTGACCCAGCCCCTAGAGAAATGGGAATAAAAACACAAATAAACAAATGGGACCTAATGAAACTTAAAAGCTTTTGCACAGCAAAGGAAACTATAAACAAGACGAAAAGACAACCCTCAGAATGGGAGAAAATATTTGCAAATGAAGCAACTGACAAAGGATTAATCTCCAAGATTTACAAGCAGCTCATGCAGCTCAATAACAAAAAAACAAACAACCCAATCCAAAAATGGGCAGAAGACCTAAATAGACATTTCTCCAAAGAAGATATACAGATGGCCAACAGACACATGAAAGAATGCTCAACATCATTAATCATTAGAGAAACGCAAATCAAAGCTACAATGAGGTATCATCTCACACCAGTCAGAATGGCCATCATCAAAAAATCTAGAAACAATAAATGCTGGAGAGGGTGTGGAGAAAAGGGAACCCTCTTGCACTGTTGGTGGGAATGTAAATTGATACAGCCACTATGGAGAACATTATGGAGGTTCCTTTAAAAACTAAAAATAGAACTACCATATGACCCAGCAATCCCACTACTGGGCATATATACCCTGAGAAAACCATAATTCAAAAAGAGTCATGTACCAAAATGTTCATTGCAGCTCTATTTACAATAGCCAGGACATGAAAGCAACCTAAGTGTCCATCATCGGATGAAGGGATAAAGAAGATGTGGCACATATATACAATGGAATATTACTCAGCCATAAAAGGAAATGAAATGGAGGTATTTGTAATGAGGTGGATGGAGTTAGAGTCTGTCATACAGAGTGAAGTAAGTCAGAAAGAGAAAAGCAATTACAGTATGCTAACATATATGGAATCTAAGGAAAAAAAAAAAAAAGGTCATGAAGAACCTAGTGGCAAGACGGGAATAAAGACACAGACCTACTAGAGAATGGACTTGAGGATATGGGGAGGGGGAGGGGTGAGATGTGACAGGGTGAGAGAGTGTCATGGACATACATACACTACCAAATGTAAAATAGATAGCTAGTGGGAAGCAGCCGCATAGCACAGGGAGATCAGCTTGGTGCTTTGTGACCACCTAGAGGGGTGGGATAGGGAGGGTGGGAGGGAGGGAGATGCAAGAGGGAAGAGAGATGGGAACATATGTATATGTATAACTGATTCACTTTGAAAATTAGAAAAAAAAAGAAAAAGAAAGAAAGGAACCACAGTAGAAAAGACGTAGCCCGTATCTTTAAGGCATAAACTCTATAGAATTAACTTGAAATTGTCTTACATATAACTTGATTTTCTCATAAAATCATCATTATATTTTGTATATCTATAAAGAAAAAGATATGATAGGGAGGAACTAATGTTCTTTTGGGAAAAGGATCAGTTTACTAAGAGGTTTCATGCCTTTTTCCCACGTAAAATGCAGAAGTCCCAGGAGTAGGGGTGGGGTTGTATTTGTAACTCTGTATGGAGAGGAATGTGCTTTGTCTTGCCAGCCTTCATCTCTCTGTAGTTTTTCATACCTTCAGCCCCTTGATTGTGTCAGACCTAGTGTAAGGCCCTAGAAATCCAAAGATAGCTGAGACACAGTGTAGAACATTGTAAGCTCCTTTCAGTCAGGAATTTTGCTGGCTTACTCACCAGTGTATCCCCATGTGGCACGTAACAGGCACTCAAAGGATAACATTTTTTGAATAGATGAATTGAACCCGCCATTCCAAGCCTGTCTGTAGTGATCAGCAGGGCATAGTCTGTGCCTGCAAGGAGTGCTTGGCTCCTTGGAGATGTGATGTAACCAGATAATTACAAGACACTATTAAAAGTGCTACTGTAATAGAGTTGGAGCCAAGAGCTCCAAGAGTCCAGAGAAAGAGTGCCAACTTTTGCCCGTGTCATTTGGGTTTTCCAGAGCCCCCGGTACTTGAAATGAGAGCTGATGAGTAGGTGTTGCCAGCAGAGAAAGGACACCTAGGCAGAGCTTTGCGAGGTTGAGGGTGTTGAGTGTGTGGCACTGGCAGGAGGCCAACTGTGCTGGCCTTGGGTGCTGGCTCGGGGCAGACGTGGGACCTGGGACAGCTGTTTCTCTGAGCTTCTCTCCTTCTCTGCTGGCTCACTGCACCGTCCTCCATCCTGCTCCCGCTCCTCTACCGGATACCCTTCAGGTTTGAGCTGAAACGCCACCTCTACACAAGGCTGTCCTTCACACCTCTTTGCCCCTCACCTTGCTTTGGTTCCCCTGGGTGCTCCTTGTCTTCCTACAGACTCGACATTTATCTATTTGGCGATCCACCCACTCCAACACTCCCAGAATGTAGACTCTAGGAGGGCAGGGACTTCATTTGTTCACTGATCGTTTGCTGAGAACAGTGCCTGGTCCTCATGGCAGCGCTCAGGAGGTATTTGTTGAAGGGGGCAAGGGAGGGAAAGTGAAAGTGTTCCTACTGCTTTCAGTGCAGAAGTTGTCTGCACTGAATCACAGTGTTGGTGATGGTAATCATCTCAGGCATTGTCACTAGCAAGTCTTCATGTATCATAATCCTGGCCACCTTTGGGGAAGTGAGTGGCCAGTATTTACAAGTAAAGTTCCAGGGGCTGGTTGAGGGAAGGACCAGGTAACTGATACTTGGTTCTGGTGTGGAATACTCACGTTTGTACATCTAATGGGAATCTAAAAACACACTTCCGTCAGTGCCCCGCCAGACATGCAACTGGCTGAAAGCGGCAGGAACAGCTACTTCCTCACATGTGTCCGGTCCGAGATTACTTTGTGATTAGCAGGTTCCTATCGTTATCATTAAGAAAAGGTGTCCTCGTGTTTAATCCTAGTCCGTGCTGCCTCTTAATGGATCATTCCCAGCTCTCCAGGAAACGCGGGGAAGCAGGCATCCTGCACAGCTGCAGCTCGGTGTCCCCACCTGTGCCACCCTGACGCTTGGTTCTACGTGACCTCACTGACCTTTCGTCTGTGCTCTCCTTACACAAGATGCCCATTGTAACCTCAGGGCTTCCAGTAAACAGTGTGCCCTCAGGTTTCCAGTAAACAATGACCTGTTCTTGCTCACAGACACCGTGCTGGCAAGCAGTGAGAATAGAGTGGGAAGTGTAAATGGATTTGAGCAGACTTGAGTCCATAGCTCTGTGACCTTAAACAAGTTAATTTGCCTCTCTGAGCCTTCCTTTCTCATTTACTTAAAAAAAAAGGGGGGGCGGTGATAATGGCCAGTACTTCCCTTGTAGAATTGCTGTGAAGACTAAGTGAAATGTGTATGTAAAACAGCCTGTACCAGAAGGTGTATAGGTCTGAAACCTTGAGCCAGGGTCTCGGGTGAGATGTCTGCGTTCAAGACTCTTGTTAAAGATGTTCCGTACCATATAGATGACATTTCAATGAGAAACTCATCTAAACAGCCAAAACTGAAAAAACAATCTCCTTTTTAAAATAATAATGAAGTCCCTTTCCGAAATCGTGTAGGAAAAGTGGTCCTCTTATTCCTAACAAGAAAGGATAGGTGTGTTGCCGTTTGCTGGTCACAGGTGAGCCTCACCTCTGCCAGGCTCAGCATTGGCACAGCTTGGTTCAGGAGGGAGGTTGTGGCCTTATTTGTGGAGGGCTGTGGAGGAAGTCTGGCCAAGAACTGAATCCAGACTCTAGGGCTTGTTCCCCTAAAAGTTATTTACCAGGCCCTGGTTCAGTGAGGGGGTCACTGCAAGGTCCTACAACCTAGCAAGCCATCAGCCGCCAGAGTGATCTTTTGAAAATGTGAATTAGATCATTGCACTTCCCACCCATTTAGCCTGGCTTTCCAAACACCTCCCTCCAGCCTCAGCGGCTGCACCAGGATTAACCACTGTCTACTCTCAGCTCTCCCCCTCGGGCTCCAGCCAATACCAACTCCCTCTGTGCTCCTTGAATGAGACAGGCCCTCACCTGTGCCAAAGCCTTCACACATCCTCTCCCCTCTGCCTGGAACACCCTTCCCCCGTATCTGGCTAACTCTGCTCATCCCTCAGGGCTCAGCTTCAACATCACATCCTCAAAAAGGCTTTCCTGATCCCTGGGCTAATTTAACTCTGCTCTTTTACAGCACCCAGTGCTTCTCCTCTGAGTGTTCCTGTCACAGTTGTAGCTGTATATCCTGTTTGTCTAATATCTGTTTTCTTCAGCAGAACATAAGCTCCAAGAAGTTAGACGCCGAGTCTAACTTGCTTAATGCTGTATCCCCAGCATCTCATACAGCCCTCAACCAATGATAAAAATTCAGCCAATATTGAGAGTGAATAAATAAGCTCGTTTAAAATTAAACTTATGTTCTCATCTCTGCCCCCCACCCTCACTCAGATCTGCTGCTCCTCCTTCATCACTTGATCCAAGTCCATGTTTTCCCCAGCCCAGTCCCACAGACTCTTCAGTTGCTGCTTAACTGTCTTCCTGCCTCTAGTCTCAGCCTCTTCAGTCCATCAAAGCATTTGGAAACGCAAGCCCAGGCAGGTTGCTGCCATGTCTGGATCCCTTCCGTGACTTTCTGATATCTAGGGTAGTAGACGGCACAACTCTGTGATTGCTCTCTGTATTGGAAAAAAATGTGTACAGCAGAATTCCCCCCAAAGTTTGTGTTTATTTATTTATAAATTATGTGTCTGTACTACTGTTGTAACATACATTGCAAAATATACATAAACACAGAAAATTGTAAAGGGTAGGATGAAATAAATACTTTTAAATAATTTTATTTAAAAAACAAAATTTTATTTAATGATATGAAAACCTTTTGTGTTCATTAAAATATTAACACTTTGAATATGTTTCATTGTTGAAATGTTTGATTCAGAGTCTGGTTCTACCTTTTTTTTTTGGCCATGCCGTGCGGCTTGTGGGAACTTAGTTCCCGGACCAGGGATTAAACCCACGCCCTCAGCAGTGAAAGCACAGAGTCCTGACCACTGGACCGCCCGCCAGAGAATTCCCTGGTTCTACATTTTACATACTTTAATGGCTGTTGTAGCTGGGAAAGGCACTTCACTGAGAGATGTCAGTCCAGGTGGGAGGAGTACTTCATTGGTTGCCTGGATGTTCTCGTCACTCATGATACTGTTGTTTTTTTATTTTTGTTTGTTTGTTTTGGCTGCATCTGGTCTTCGTTGCAGCATGAGGGATCTTCGTTGAGGTGTGCGTGCTCTTCGTTGCGGCGCGCAGGCTTCTCTCTAGTTGAGGCGCACAAGCTCAGCAGTTGTGTCGCGCGGGCTTAGTTGCCCCGCGGCATCTGGGATCTCAGTTTGCTGACCAGGGATCGAACCTGCATCCCCTGCATTGTAAGGCGGATTCTTTACCACTGGATCACCAGGGAAGTCCCCACAGATACTGGTTTTATTCAGTCCCATGAAGACACCAGCTCCTCAAAGAATCCTTGTCTGACTTAGCCCCACCCCCTGTGCTGTCTCTTGTGTGCTCGTGTGTGCACGTGCGCACGTACATGTGTACACTATTATACTTACCTCCACTGTGCTCTACTTGGTTTGCTCACATATCTGACTTCCTCGGCATCCTTGCCGTAGAGAAAATAGAAATCCTCGAATTCCCTTAGTGAAAGGAAGGAAAGCCCACTGATTCTGCCTGAGCTTTGACTTTGCCAAGCTTTCTTGATTCCCAAGGGTTCCAGCATCCATCTCATTGTCTGTTTTCCTGTCTTAAAATCGAACTCTTTCTGGATTTGGCTAGCATCCGTATGTCATTTGGGTCTTGAGGTGGGGAGAACCAGTGACTTTGACGACTGGAAGACACATGTGGCCTGAATGCCCATAGCCCTGTGGCTTCTAGAGTATGCTAACCATTTGTGAATGGTCAGGTGCCCGGGCCTCATCTTTTACTTAAGAGGTGTGAGGATTTACAGCCCCACCATTTTTTGAGTACCTGAGATGGCAAAGCAGAGAGCTGGAATTTCAGAGATTCGATATGAATTGGCCACAGCCCCATGCCCCATATCTTAGGCCAGCAGACTTCTCTCTCCTGGAGAGTGAGTCTAGAAGTTTCACTGGAGGAACCATTCAGAAATAAGTGAGCAGTTTCTACTGTGCTCCGCTTCTGAGACAAGGCTGGAAGTCAAGCAGGAAAGATGCAGGGTGCACAGGGAACCAAGCAACTTCAGGGCAGGCCTGGAGGGATGGCGAGCAAGGAGTGCAGAGTCTGGTGACTTGGACCCTTGGTCTCATCTCTCGGGTTCTTTGCCAGCAGCAGGAAGCCCTGCTATGTGTAGATGATGACCTGGGACACTGTCTGCTAGTCTCTGAGGAAGCTGTTTCTTTGAAGAAATGTCGGCTCCCTGACAGGGTCATCTGAAACCAAACTTGATCTTCTGCCTTACCCAGTAAACATTACTTAAGCAGCAGAAAATGGATGAAGAGAAGCTATCGAGTACTTTCTTTATAGTGCAAAGTTAAGACCTTAATGAATAGTCAAAACACCTTGATGCATCTTGGGCACTAAAGGGCAACATAAAACTTAACCAGAAATCTCTCTGATGTCGTGAGGAGCATGGACGGGTAGCTGCTGAGTGAAGCAGTGTGTGCACGCCTTCCTCATCAGGAAGCAGGGGGCTGCCTTCTCTGTTGTATGTGGGGCGACGATGAAGTCATCTGTTTCCTCCTGATCTGAAAACGCACACAGGCGATGGGAAGCCTCTCCAATTAGATTTGACAGCCAGGATATGCATGTCCTTCATGTTTTGAAGTTACTTGTCAACGTTGTACTCTGCCTTCCAAAATGGTCCTTGGGACTTTCATTAACCTTACTTTGAAGAATTGATTATCTTCGTGTTAGAAACGTTGAAGAACATTTCTTCTGCCTGATATTGTTTAAGCATTTGTTGCATTTAGGAACAAAGCCTAGCTGTACTTGAGAGAAGAGAATTACAGCTTAGTAAACTATACGCTGTGTTTAGAAGAGAGGGTACATTGTAAAGAAACAACACACAGAAAGGTCCAAATGTAAAATTCACCCAGCCTGCTGTTTGCTTGCCTTCTTTTAATTGTGGGTTTCAATGTCTAACTAGCTAGTCTCTTCAAAAGACATTTCATTTTTATTCTCTGGGACCCCTCAGCCCTTCAATGAGAAGTACATGCCTGAAAAACCACACACGGACCTACAGGAGAGCCGCTGTGACATTGGAAGTAAGCAGTGGCTTCGTGGTGACCCCTTACAGCTGACTCAGCTTGGCCAGGTCCTTTTGCTGTCATGGACCTGTGCCTTACCTAGAAAATGGGTTCTTCCCTTATGAAGAAGGTCCCATGAATTAATAACTGGATCACCAGGAATGCTGGAAAGCACTCTCTAAATGCCATGCATTGTTTCCAAGATGTTATTCCTGGTGGGTGGCTAGGTTAGTATTGGTTTTTTGGTTTTTTTTTTTTTTTTTTTTTTTTTGGTTAGTATTGTTTTGAAGGTTAGGATATAGATACCAGCTCATCTATTCTCCAGCTGTTGTTTATCCTCCAGTTTCCCAGAATAGTCAGGCACAAGGTCTTTAAAAAATGGGTTTTAAAAAAAAATTGGGTTTTATGCTGCTTTACATTTGGGTGTGTAGTAATGAAGTCAGTACTGATTTAGCTTCTGTTTACTGACAGAGATGTAGGTAGTGGACCAGAGAGCATCATATCCCTTGGAAGCAACAGCATTTAGTAGAGAGTCTCTGATCAGCTCATCTCTAACCCCACCCCACCTCATGCCATTGATTGAAGCCTTTTTATGAGAGTTATTCAGGTTCTCAGTTCCTGAAGCAGTCCATTTTATTTCTCTTTCTCTTTTAAAATTTTATATTTTAATTAGGTAGTACAAGATACAAAAGATACAAAGAGCTTACAGTAAGAAGTCTCACCCCACTTTCCATCCACTCGGGACAATCAGTACTACCAATTTCTTGGGTATCCTTTCAGGTTGATTTTATATATCGCTATATTCTCCCACCACCACCTTTTTTGATGTAGAAGTGGTAGCATCTTTACTATGTATACTACTCTGCACCTTGTTAGAGTCATCTTAGCAGTATATATTAGAGAAAGTTCAGTAGTAAGTGGAGAATACAGAGGTAGGAGATGTTTCTAGAATTGATGTGAAGATATAATCTAGCACATCTCCTGGCAAGCTCTACCCCAGGTACTTCCAGATGCTAAACATGTACCCCCAACTCCCTGCCTGACATCTCCACTGGGTATCCCACAGGTCCTCCTGTGTCATTACTGCCAAGATCAAACTCGGGATCTTAACACCTGCCCTCCCTCCTCCCAAGCCAGGCTTTTCCACTGTTCCCAAGCTCCATCCATGTCGCTGTTATCTTGGGTTGCACAAACCAGAAACCAAGGCATCAGGGTGATACCTCCCTCTCCTCATTCCCAGAGCCAGGCCGTCACCAAGCCAGCCAGTTTTACTTCCTAAATTTCTCTTAAATCAGTCAACTTTCCTTCATGTCCTTACCTACCTGACCGGGGCCTCCATAGTCTCTCTCCTGAATGACTTTAATAGCTTCCTAGTGTCTTACACTTCCACTCCTTCCTCCCTCTACTCTGTTCTCCACGCAGAATCATCTTTTAAAATCACAAACCTGCTCATGTTACTTCCATGCTTGACACCTTTTGACTCCTCCCTACCACTCTTAGGATAAATGTCAAACTGATAATCACATCCTACAAAGCCTCACATGGACTGGCTCCAATGGGCCTCACCAGGCCTATTTTCACTGCCTGCAGTCCAGCTACAGGAACCAAACTCGGCCAGTTTCATCTGCCAGAGTCTTTCTCTTACTGTTCCTCTGTCTGGAATGCTATTCTCCTTTTGCTTTCTTTGACTCATCTTTCTGATCTCAGGCTCCACTTCCTCAAGCCTTCACTGTCACCCCAGGTCAAACAAAGCTGACAACACCATTTCTTCCTTCATTGTACTTATTAGGGTTGTGATTTCTATTTATGGAAATTAAATTTAATTAATGTTTCTTTAAATTCCTGTTATTGATGTGAGATGGTTTCTGGCACGTGAAAATATTTTATAAACTGTGAAGAGTCCTAGAATAAAAAGTAGTAATTGTTTTGAATTTATGTTTATAAATGAAGTTAAGCTATGGAGGATGATATCCATGTTTATGAGTGAGGGATGACTGAGGGAATGTCTCCCTTAAGGACCCCTAGTGATCCTAATCTAGACTGTTCTTCACTTCAATTCAACACAAGTGGTCTATGCCAGACCAACACTGGAACACTGGGCAGAACCAGATCTCAAGCAGCTCACAGTACTTTATTTTTAAAAAACCAAGATCACATAAATTTATCTTCTGTAGTTTTTTCAGGTGACTCCTGGCATTTTAGAAAACCTTACAAACCTTGGGTGCTGGGAGCAACACTTTCTTTTCATCCAAGGAGAGAAAAATTTCCCCATGCTTTCTTATAATGATTGTTACATCTTCTATTGAGAGATGTCCTTAGAAATATCCCTGCTGAAAGGGAGAGAGATCCTCTGAAAGAATTCAAGCCAAGTGAAGCTTGTTTCGCATTCCCCCCCGATTGTTAAACAGAAACATATATGGTGTCTACTCACGAAGAGCTGTCTTTGTGTCTCTCCTTTATCCCCAGGAAACCTGTAGGAAGTGTCAGGGACTCTGGAAAGAGCACAACGGTCTCACTTGTGAAGAACTGGCTGAAAAAGATGACATCAAGTACCGAACATCTATGTGAGTAACATGATTCAGGGGGGCTTATTGACTGATTTGCAACTCCCCCATTAACCTGCCTTTTGGGCAGAGGAGGCAGTGAATATTGTGGGAAAAACAAGCTCTCAAGCTACCCCAGGCTAGTGATCTCAAGGAAGGGACCTAATCCCTGAGCCTCTGTTTCCTCATCTCTGCAGCCTCTTAGAACTATTTCTTGGGTCAAATGTAACATAGTAAATGCCTGGCACATATGAATTCAGTAACTTTCGGTTCCTCTTCTCTTTACTATTTAAATACAATGTGTTATTACACATTTTAAGTAACTTATTTTATTTTTGGCTGCGTTGAGTCTTCATTGCCGCGCGCAGGCTTTTCTCTAGTTGCAGCAAGTGGGGGCTACTCTTCGTTGCGGTGCACGGGCTTCTCATTGCAGTGGCTTCTGTTACCGAGCACGGGCTCTAGGCGCACAGGCTCTAGGCACGCGGGCTTCAGTAGTTGTGGCTTGTGGGCTTCAGTAGTTGTGGCTCACGGGCTCTAGAGCACAGGCTCAGTAGTTGGTGGCGCACGGGCTTAGTTGCTCCGCGGCATGTAGGATCCTCCTGGGCCAGGGATTGAACACGTGTCCCCTGCATTGGCAGGCGGATTCTCATCCACTGCGCCACCAGGGGAGTCCCTTATTACACATTTTAATTAAATCACATTGCACTACTGTTGCTTATCTGTTTTCTATAGGAGACTGATGGCCTGAGACATTAAGTAGAATTACAACCTCCAGAATGCAAAATAATGCAGTCAGTAAGAAGAACATTACTGTATAGCACTCCGTAAGTGTCTGGGCACTTTACAGATATTAAATACATTGATTTATATAATACAGAAGTCTATTTCTCTCTCATATAATAGTCCAGCCCTGCCTAGCAGGTGGGGCAGATCTTTCCCATGAGGTCATTCAAAGACCTAGGTTTCTTGACCTCATTGCTTCACTAAGGCGGTGTTCTTATCTGCATAATTGTGACTAGGTTGCAGCCACAGTTGCACTCCAGCCCATAGAAAAGGAGAGAGACAGAGACAAATTGCCAGGCAGGCAGCTTTTAAGTTTTAAGTGAAGCAGAAATTATATATATTATTTCTGCTCATACCCTGTTGGTCTACACTGAGTCATATGGCCACAACCTGGCTCCAAGGCAGATACCATATATAGTCTCTAGCTGGCCAATTTTTTGTCCAGCTTAAATTTGAAGGGTAAGGAGTGGGTTTTGTGACCAAGAAAATAAAGTGGGGGGCTTCCCTGGTGGTGCGGTGGTTGAGAATCTGCCTGCCAATGCAGGGGACACGGGTTCAAGCCCTGGTCTGGGAAGATCCCACATGCCGCGGAGCAACTAGGCCCGTGAGCCACAGCTACTGAGCCTGCGCATCTGGAGCCTGCGCTCCGCAACAAGAGAGGCCGTGATAGTGAGAGGCCCATGCACCGCGATGAAGAGTGGCCCCCGCTCGCCGCAACTAGAGAAAGCCCTCGCACAGAAACGAAGACCCAACACAGCCAAAAATAAATAAATAAATTTTAAAAATAAATAAATAAAGTGGGAAATGGCTATTTGGGGCAGTTAACAGTCTCCAAGTCTCCACCACAGATAGGCACTATTATCCTCATTTTACAGATGACACAACTGACACACAGAGAGCCCAAGTAAACATGGTCACACAGGTAGTAATTGGCGTAGCAGGGATTTGAACCTAGGCAAATGGCTCCCTGACTTTGCTCTTTGTCACAGGTTTGGTAGGCAGAATAATGTTCCCCAAAGATGTCCTATGTCCTAATCTCTGGAACCTGTAAACCTTTGGATATATTTCCTTACATGGCAGTAGGGACTTTCCAAATGTGATTCAGGTTATGGAACTTGAAATAGGGAAGATTATCCTGAATTATCCAGGTAAATCCAGTCTAATCACATGACTCCTTAAAAGCAGAGTGAGCTTTTTCTCTGGTCAGACAAAGATGGAATGATGGACAAAGAGTCAGAGAGACACGAGAAGAATTTTACTTCCTGTTGCTGGCTTTGAAGATAGAGGAAGAAGGCCATGAGCCAAGGAATGTGAGAGCTTCCAGAAGCAGAGAATAACCTTCTGTTTATAGCTACCAAGAAAATGGGGACTTCAAGTCCTACAACCTCAAAGAACTGAATCCTCTGACAGCCCAGATGAGCAGCAAACAGATTGTCTCCTAGAACCTCCAGTAGGTAACACAGCCCACCAGCACCTTGATTTTAGTCTGGTGAGATCCATGCTGGACTTCGGACCTACAAAACTATAAAATAATAAATTTGTGTTACATTTAGCTAATATGTTTGTGGTAATTTGTTACAGCTGCAATAGAAAATAAATTTTGGAACCAGAAGTGGAATGCTGCTGTAACAGATACCTTAAAATGTAGAAATGGGTTTGGAATTGGGCAATGGGTAGAAACTGGAAGAATTTTGAGAAGCATGATAGAAAAATACATAGATTGCCTTGAACAGACCATGAGTAGAAATACAGACATTAGAAACCACCATTGAGGGCTCAGAAGTAAGTGAGGACCATTATGGGCAAAGCCTAAATTACCTTAGAGAACACTTAAATCACCATGAACAGACTGTTAGTAGAAATATGGACACGAAAGGCAGTGCTGGTGAGGACTCAGAAGGAAATGGAGAACATGTTATTGAAAACTGGAGGAAAGGGAATCCTCGTTATATAATGGCAGAAAGCTTAGCTGACTTGTGTCCAGCAGTTATGAAGAAAGTAGAACTTGTAAATGGTGAAACGACATTTAACTGAAGTTTCCAAGCACAGTTTTTTTTGTTTTTTGTTTTTTGGCTGTGCTGGGTCTTAGTATTGGCATGCAGGATCTTTATTTGCGGCATGCGGACTCTTAGTTGAGGCATGCATGCGGGATCTAGTTCCCCAACCAGGCATTGAACCCAGGCCCCCTGCATTGGGAGCACGGAGTCTTACCACTGGACCACCAGGGAAGTCCCCCAAGCACAGTATTGAAGACTAGAAAATGCAAGTGGAAAGAGATAGACTGAGAGGAGAGCTGTTAACAAAAAGGAACAGGCGGGGCTTCCCTGGTGGCGCAGTGGTCAAGAATCCACCTGCCAGTGCAGGAGGCATGGGTTCGAGCCCTGGTCCAGGAAGACTCCACATGCCGTGGAGCAACTAAGCCCGTGCGCCACAACTACTGAGCCTGCACTCTAGAGCCCACGAGCCACAACTGCTGAGCCTGCGTGCTGCAACTACTGAAGCCCGCACGCCTGGAGCCCGTGCTCTGCAACAAGAGAAGCCACCGCAATAGGAAGCCCACGCATTGCAACGAAGAGTAGCCCCTGCTCGCCGCAACTAGAGAAAGCCTGCGCACAGCAACAAAGACCCAACGCAGCCAAAAATAATAAATAAATAAACATTTTTTTTTTTTAAAGGAACAGGCTTGATTGTTTCTGAAATTCTCATACTCTCCAGATGATAAAAGACCCTAAAATTAAGAGATTGACTGTCAGGAAAAGCATGCTCTAGAGAAAAAAACCAAGGCTGCATTGAGAATGTCAGAGTGTTCAGTTACACAAAGGCTCTTTGAAGAGCCTGAGAGAGTGACTCACAGATCCCCTCAGTGTAACCAGGGAGCCTCTAGGAAACTCGGGTATTATCCCTCAGCCATCTAAGCAGAAGCCAGAAGTAGAGATGGGATTATCAAGGAAATATCTGTGAATGAGCTTCATGTCTTTTTTTTGTTTTTTAATAAATCTATTTATTTATTTATTTATTTATTTATTATTGGCTGTGTTGGGTCTTCGTTGCTGTGCACGGGCTTTCTCTAGTTGCAGAGAGCAGGGGCAACTCTTCGTTGCAGTGCGCGGGCTTCTTACTGCATTGGCTTCTCTTGTCGTGGAGCACGGGCTCTAGACACACGGGCCTCGGTAGTTGTGGCTCGTGGGCTCTAGAGTGCAGGCTCAGTAGTTGTGGCGCATGGGCTTAGTTGCGCCACAGCATGTGGGATCTTCCCGGACCAGGGATCAAACCTGTGTCCCTTGCATTGACAGGCGGATTCTTAACCACTGTGCCACCACGGAAGCTCCTGAGCTTCATGTCTTAATGGAATGAATCCCTGTGACATACATGGGAGACCCACAAGGTTCTTGAGAATTTTATATCAGTAGAAACACTGCCAGGTTGGACTGAAAGAGACAGTACAAAATGAAAGAAGTCTGTCAGACCCCCAAAATTCTATAAGCGGCAGACAGGCTGATTAAAAACTACTCAGCTGCAAACATATGCTACCTTTCTTGAAAAAGGAAAGATTATTCCTCTTCAAGCCATGAGCAGAGCTGTGAGCCACAGAGGATTGTTCTCAGAGCTGAAATATAAGGGAGTTTGCCCAGCTGGATTTCTAAATTTATTAGGAATGGTGACTCCTTTTTTCCTTCCATTTTCTCCCCCTTTGAACCAGAATATCTGTAAATGCTGTCCTAGGCCTGTCGCATCATTGTATTTTAGAAGCAGATAATTTGTTTCTTTAGTTTCCCAGGCCCACAAATGGAGAGGAAGTGTGTCCCATAGTGGATCATACCCAGAGTCTCATCTATACCTAATTTAGATGATGAAATTTGAGTTGATGTTATACTGGATGAGATCTTTGGGGTCCTTGGGATGAGGTGACTGTAGTTTGCATGTGGGATGGATAACAATCTTTGGAAGCCAGAGGGCAGACTATGTTAGAGAAGAGAAAATGGCCTCCAAAGATAATCCATGTCCTAATCCCCAGAACCTGTGGTTTGTTTTGTTTTGTTCTTAATCTCACATGGCAAAGGGCTTTGCAGGTGTGATTAAGGTTACAGTAAACAAAAGAAAACTAATACAGCCACATACATAGTAATCACAAATACCACGCCAACTAGAAAAATGTGGTATTTCTTCCTCACATCCAGACTTACCACTGTCAGCCAGCCTTTATATTTTAGAGTAACCACCACCCTGACCAGTGGCATAGCCTTGAGTGATGAACATGTCAAAAAATGTTCTTTTTTCAAAGTCATCATCTTGTCTGGCAGTATTCTAGCAGTTGTGCTATTGCCTAAAACACTTTAAACTTCTCATTTGGAATTGTCTTTCAGCCAGTTTACGAGCCAGCTCCCCCAAAATCTGTTCTTGTTATTGTGGACATGTCATATCTAGTTTGAGTTGGGAGGAACAGATGATTTCTGTTGTTGCTGTTTGAGCCTTTGTTTTGCCTCGAAGAAGGATGTCTTATTCATGAAGACAGTACAGATTTATTGAATGCTCACCCTGGATAGCTGTATTTAAGAACCTTAGGCAAATTTTTTAATCTTTCTGTGCCTAAATTTCCTTATCTGTAAAGTATAGAGTATAATCATACCTACTTGTAGGGTTGTTATGAAGATTAAAATACCCAGAATGGTTCTTGCTACGTGATAAGTCTATAATAAGTATTAGCTCTTTGTTGTTGTTGTTTTCTTTTTTAAGCAGGAAGCCCTGATTTATAAATGTGACAAAGCACATAAACAGACAACTTCTTGCATTCAGGGCCTGCTCAGGCCTGGTCATATGTACTCTACTTGCAGTTGGTGATGGAGTATTGCCCAGCTCTATAAACTGGTTCTTGATCAGGCATTTAGACTACTCCAAGACTTGGTCACAGACCCAGAGATGTTTCTCAGAAGGAGAAGACTTGGTTACTTTTTTTTTTTTTTTTGGCCACGCTGTACAGATTTCAGGATCTTAGTTCCCCAACCAGGGATCGAACCCGGGCCCCCACAGTGAAAGTGCCACATCCTAACCTTTGGACCACCAGGGAATTCCCAGAGTTGGTTACTTTTTGAAGCACAGCCCCCTTTCTGACTCTCCTGTCAGTTCCTGCTACCAGCTCTGTTCAGCATGTTGGTCTGCCATAGACACTGGGAACAACACTGGGTCTGATAGCAGCTGGAAGGCTTCTCTTGGTTTAGGCCCTACTTAAACCTGGCCTTTTGTATCAGCAGTAAATGGATCAGAACCATGTATCCAGATGTGATATATGTTAATTCCAAAATCCAGAAAGGCCTTCCAAATGTCTGACTTCTTTCTTTGTGGTAGGGGATACAAGATAACAGCAATGTGTGCGTAGCTTTGGAAGGAATAGCCTGATATGTACACACGTGACCTCCAGACCACCAGAGATTCATAGAGATTAGAGATCTCTGTATTTTCAAGAGATCTATCTCCCACCTTCTGGCATACATACACCATATTAATGTATCATAAAGTACCTGCTACTTCCTGTTCACTAGGTTCTATTTGCATGTCATTAGAATAGTGGTCCAGTGGATTGTCTGTTGGTTGACAGATGATCAAGGTCCTTGCCAACTGCTTCTGGTGTTCTCGGCTTATTGGTCAGAAAATAAAAGCATTTTCCAGATCATTGGCTGCATACCAGTTGCCAGAGGTTATGTTTATTTGCTCTGGTAAGAAATGACATCTGGAACAGCAGCTGCAATTAGAGTCAGGACCTGATTAGGCTTATAGTAATGCAGTGTTCTCCAAGACCCATTCCTCTGTACAGTCCAGACAGAGAAGTAAAAGGAGATTTATTGAGAATCAGCACCCCTGCATGTTTGAAGTCTTTGATGGTGGTGCCACTCTCAAAGATGCTCACAGGAATCTCGTATCACTTTTTGTAGGCAGAGGGTGCTCCAGGGGCTTCCACTTCTTTTCCCCACCATATAGCTCTAAAGCCATGGACCAGAGAGCCAAGGAATCCCCAGTTGCCAGCTGTCAGTAGTAAGAAACAACAGGGTACACACAGGGAATCATAAGCAGTTTACTGCTAAATCATAAGATACAGCATAATAAGTGGTATAAGATGGGGCAGGTATTCCAGCAAAACTTGTACAAGAATGTTCGTTAGAAGCACTGTTTGCAATAGCCAAACGGAGGAAACAACCCAAATGTCCACCAACTGATGAATGGTAAACAGAGTGTAGTATATCCATAGAGTGGAATATTATTCAGCCATGGAAAAGGAATGAAGATATTTGGCTACACTGTGGATGAGCCATCAAAACATGCTAAGTGAAAGAAACCAGTTTCAAAGGGCCACATCTTGTATGATTCCATTTATATAAAGTATTCATAGGCATATGGATCTGTGCCTATGTACAGAATAGACAAAACCGTTAAAGACAGAAAGCAGATGAGCAGTTGCAGGGGAAATGGGATTGGGGAGAGTGAGTGCTTAATAGGTACAGAGTTTCCTTTGGGGATGATGAAGATGTTCTGGAACTAGGTAATGATGATGGATGCACAACATTGGGAATATACTAAATGTCCCTGAATTGTACACTTTAAAATAGATAAAATGGTAAATTTTATGTGCACATTATCACCAAAAAAATGCATACACATGCTCACAGAGAAAAGCCATTTAAGATTTTGAATAGTGTATGCTACAAGAAATAAGGACAGCTCCCAAAAGGAGTTTCCAACATAATTAAATAGTGGTGAGAACAAATAATCATGGAATCGTAGGATCTTGACTGGTTATGTAGAGGAGGGCAGTGAGCCTTCCTGTTTGAACACAAGGTCAGTCCACACAGCTGCAGCCCAGGCTTCTCTTCCTTTCCTGCAAACGATCACATCCTGTAGAGCTGTTTGCTTCCTGCCTAGTTTAGAATCTACTTGCCAAATCACCCTCCTCCCAAAAAAATCAACTATGATTTCTCCCCAGTCCCATTTTGCACTTTCACGTTACTGGATAGGTGGTCACCACATCCCATAATAGCAGTCCTTTTATGGTACAGGGCCATTCTGGCCCTATCTAGTTCTGTTCTTTTGCAAAAACAAAGGACTTGAATAGATATCCTGCAGTGTTGAGTAGCTATTTGAACCTTATAACCATGCTGAGTTGTATGTGTTCTTCATATTCCTCCATCCATTTAGAAGTGCCTTTTCTCCCCCACCACACCCAGTATTATTTCACATTGGCGACTGACAGCTTGGTGGAACAGAGCAAGCAAATGCACCCTCTTCCTGGAAAGGACTGTGTAACCTTGGTTCTCTTTAGCCACTCCTCTCCCACACTACAGCCTAAGCAGCTGCCCAGGGAAGCGGTGAGCCAGCCCCAGGCAGAGTGCAATGGCTTAAAGCCACACCTCAGTCTCCAGGGTGCGTGTGCACTGAAAGTTTGTGCCATAGAAAATGGCAGTTGTGTTTTGGTCACAGCTTTTCAGATTGGAAACTTTTCATCAGAACCTTGTGAGTCTTGTTTGTTTGTTTTTTTAATAGTAATTTTGGGGACTTCCCTGGTGGTCCAGGGGTAAAGAATCAGCCTTCCAATGCAGGGGACACCGAGTTCAATCCCTGGTCGGGAAACTAAGATCCCACATGCTGCAGGGCAGCTAAGCCCGCACGCCACAACTATTGAGCTCACACGCCTCAATGAGAGAGCCCGCGTGCCATAAACTGCAGAGCCCACGCGCCCTGGAGCCCACACGCCACAACTAGAGAGGAAACCTGCACGCCACAACTAGAGAGGACCCTGAGCACTGCAACGAAGAGACCACACACCGTAATGAAAGATCCTGCACGCCTCAACAAAGATCCCATATGCCTCAACTAAGACCCAGTGCAGCCGAAAAAAGGGGTGGGGGAATAAATAAATAAAATAATAAAAAATAAAAGACAAGAACTTTATTTTTAAATAATAATAATTTTGAATATTTATTTATTTATTTATTTTGGCTGCGCCAGGTCTCAGTTGTGGCACATGGGATCTTTGTTGTGGCACGTTTAGTTGCGGCATGCAGGATCTTTAGTTGTGGCATGTGGGCTTCTTAGTTGCAGCATGAAGACTCTTAGTTGTGGCATGCAGACTCTTAGTTGCGGCATGCGAACTCTTAGTTGTGGCATGCATGGGGGATCTAGTTCCCCGACCAGGGATTGAACCTGGGCCCCCTGCATTGGGAGCATGGAGTCTTACCCACTGGACCACCAGGGAAGTCCCAGAACCTTGTGAGTCTTAACATGGAACATTGAGAACTGTCTTCACAGTTGCTGAAATCATGAACATGTGTACAGTGTTGGCAATAATAAATTTGCTTTTTTAAAACTTTGTCTCCTTGACCTTGTTTCCTGTTCAGCAAAACTTAGAACTCATTTGTTCTTCTGTAACTTGAACTGGGTTTAAATTCTTTTCAAGCCAAAGTTCTGCCTCCCTTCATTTTGGGCCATTCAAAACTTAGACCTAAATGAAATGAATAGCAGCCAATTTCCTAATGTATTTTTTTTTTTTTGTAATGTCTGAAACATTTATATTAACATATTTCCATACAAATAACCCAATGAAAGTTTAGTATTAGTTGTTTTGTTTGTTTTTTTATACTGCAGGTTCTTATTAGGCATCAGTTTTATACACATCAGTGTATACATGTCAATCCCAATCGCCCAACTCAGCACACCACCATCCCCACCTCACCGCAGTTTTCCCCCCTTGGTGTCCATATGTCCATTCTCTACATCTGTGTCTCAACTTCTGCCCTGCAAACTGGCTCATCTGTACCATTTTTCTAGGTTCCACATACATGCATTAATATACGATATTTGTTTTTCTCTTTCTGACTTACTTCACTCTGTATGACAGTCTCTAGATCCATCCACGTCTCAACAAATGACTCAATTTCGTTCCTTTTTATGGCTGAGTAATATTCCATTGTATATATGTACCACTTCTTCTTTATCCATTCGTCTGTTGATGGGCATTTAGGTTGCTTCCATGACCTGGCTATTGTAAATAGTGCTGCAATGAACATTCGGGTGCATGTGTCCTTTTGAATTACGGTTTTCTCTGGGTATATGCCCAGTAGTGGGATTGCTGGGTCATATGGTAATTCTATTTTTAGTTTTTTAAGGAACCTCCATATTGTTCTCCATAGTGGCTGTATCAAATTACATTCCCACCAACAGTGCAAGAGGGTTCCCTTTTCTCCACACCCTCTCCAGCATTTGTTGTTTGTAGATTTTCTGATGATGCCCATTCTAACAGGAGTGAGGTGATACCTCATTGTAGTTTTGATTTGCATTTCTCTAATAATTAGTGATGTTGAGCATCTTTTCATGTGCTTCGTGGCCGTCTGTATGTCTTCTTTGGAGAAATGTCTATTTAGGTCTTCTGCCCATTTTTGGATTGGGGTGTTTGTTTCTTTGATACTGAGCTGAATGAGCTGTTTATATATTTTGGAGATTAATCCTTTGTCCGTTGATTCATTTGCAAATATTTTCTCCCATTCTAAGGGTTGTCTTTTGGTCTTGTTTATGGTTTCCTTTGCTGTGCAAAAGCTTTGAAGTTTCATTAGGTCCCACTTGTTTATTTTTGTTTTTATTTCCATTACTCTAGGAGGTGGATCAAAAAAGATCTTGCTGTGATTTATGTCAAAGAGTGTTCTTCCTATGTTTTCCTCTAAGAGTTTTATAGTGTCCAGTCTTATATTTAGGTCTCTAATCCATTTTGAGTTTATTTTTGTGTATGGTGTTAGGGAGTATTCTAATTTCATTCTTTAACATGTAGCTGTCCAGTTTTCCCAGCACCACTTATTGAAGAGACTGTCTTTTCTCCATTGTATATCTTTGCCTCCTTTGTCATAGATTAGTTGACCATAGGTGCGTGGGTTAATCTCTGGGCTTTCTATCTTGTCCCATTGATCTATATTTCTGTTTTTGTGCCAGTACCATATTGTCTTGATTACTGTAGCTTTGTAGTATAGTCTGAAGTCAGGGAGTCTGATTCCTCCAGCTCCATTTTTTTGCCTCAAGACTGCTTTGGCTATTTGGGGTCTTTTGTGTCTCCATACAAATTTTAAGATGATTTGTTCTAGCTCCGTAAAAAATGCCATTGGTAATTTGATAGGGATTGCATTGAATCTGTAGATTGCTTTGGGTAGTATACTCATTTTCACAATGTTGATTCTTCCAATCCAAGAACATGGTATATCTCTCCATCTATTTGTATCATCTTTAATTTCTTTCATCAGTGTCTTATAGTTTTCTGCATACAGGTCTTTTGTCTCCCTAGGTAGGTTTATTCCTAGGTATTTTATTCTTTTTGTGGCAATGGTAAATGGGAGTGTTTCCATAATTTCTCTTTCAGATTTTTCATCATTAGTGTATAGGAATGCAAGAGATTTCTGTGCATTAATTTTGTAACCTGCAACTTTACCATACTCATTAATTAGCTCTAGCAGTTTTCTGGTGGCAGTTTTAGGATTCTCTATGTATAGTATCATGTCATCCGCAAACAGTGACAGTTTTACTTCTTCTTTTCCAATTTGTATTCCTTTTATTTCTTTTTCTTCTCTGATTGCCGTGGCTAGGACTTCCAGAACTATGTTGAATAATAGTGGTGAGAGTGGACATCCTTGTCTCGTTCCTGATCTTAGAGGAAATGCTTTCAGTTTTTCACCATTGAGAATGATGTTTGCTGTGGGTTTGTCATATATGGCCTTTATTATGTTGAGGTAGGTTCCCTATATGCCCACTTTCTGGAGAGTTTTTATCAGAAATGGGTGTTGAATTTTGTCAAAAGCTTTTTCTGCATCTATTGAGATGATCATATGGTTTTTATTCTTCAATTTGTTAATATGGTGTATCACATTGATTGATTTGCGTATATTGAAGAATCCTTGCATCCCTGGGATAAATCCCACTTGATCGTGGTGTATGATCCTTTTAATGTGTTGTTGGATTCTGTTTGCTAGTATTTTGTTGAGGATTTTTGCATCTATATTCATCAGTGATATTGGTCTGTAATTTTCTTTTTTTGTAGTGTCTTTGTCTGGTTTTGGTATCAGGGTGATGGTGGCCTCATAGAATGAGTTTGGGAGTGTTCCTTCTTCTGCAATTTTTTGGAAGAGTTTGAGAAGGATGGGTGTTAGCTCTTCTCTAAATGTTTGATAGAATTCACCTGTGAAGCCATCTGGTCCTGGACTTTTGTTTGTTGGAAGATTTTTAATCACAGTTTCAATTTCATTACTTGTGATTGGTCTGTTCATATTTTCTGTTTCTTCCTGATTCAGTCTTGGAAGGTTATACCTTTCTAAGAATTTGTCCATTTCTTCCAGGTTGTCCATTTTATTGGCATAAAGTTGCTTGTAGTAGTCTCTTAGGATGTTTTGTATTTCTGCGGTGTCTGTTGTAACTTCTCCTTTTTCGTTTCTGATTTTATTGATTTGAGTCCTCTCCCTCTTTTTCTTGATGAGTCTGGCTAATGGCTTATCAATTTTGTTTATCTTCTCAAAGAACCAACTTTTAGTTTTATTGATCTTTGCTATTGTTTTCTTTGTTTCTATTTCATTTATTTCTGCTCTGATCTTTATGATTTCTTTCCTTCTGCTAACTTTGGGTTTTGTTTGTTCTTCTTTCTCTAGTTTCTTTAGGTGTAAGGTTAGATTGTTTACTTGAGATTTTTCTTGTTTCTTTAGGTAGGCTTGTATAGCTATAAACTTCCCTCTTAGAACCGCTTTTGCTGCATCCCATAGGTTTTGGGTCGTCGTGTTTTCATTGTCATTTGTCTCTAGGTATTTTTTGATTTCCTGTTTGATTTCTTCAGTGATCTCTTGGTTATTTAGTAACGTATTGTTTAGCCTCCATGTGTTTGTCTTTTTTACGTTTTTTTCCCTGTAATTCATTTCTAATCTCATAGCGTTGTGGTCAGAAAAGATGCTTGATATGACTTCAATTTTCTTAAATTTACTGAGGCTTGATTTGTGACCCAAGATGTGATCTATCCTGGAGAATGTTCCGTGCGCACTTGAGAAGAACGTGTAATCTGCCGTTTTTGGATGGAATGTCCTATATATATCAATTAAATCTATCTGGTCTATTGTGTCATTTAAAGCTTCTGTTTCCTTATTTATTTTCATTTTGGATGGTCTGTCCATTGGTGTAAGTGAGGTGTTAAAGTCCCCCACTATTATTGTGTTACTGTCGATTTCCTCTTTTATAGCTGTTAGCAGTTGCCTTATGTATTGAGGTGCTCCTATGTTGGGTGCATATATATTTATAATTGTTATATCTTCTTCTTGGATTGATCCCTGGATCATTATTTAGTGTCCTTCCTTGTCTCTTGTAACATTCTTTATTTTAAAGTCTATTTTATCTGATATGAGTATAGCTACTCCAGCTTTCTTTTGATTTCCATTTGCATGGAATATCTTTTTCCATCCCCTCACTTTCAGTCTGTATGTGTCCCTAGGTCTGAAGTGGGTCTCTTGTAGACAGCATATATATGGGTCTTGTTTTTGTATCCATTCAGCCAGTCTATGTCTTTTGGTTGGGGCATTTAATCCATTCACGTTTAAGGTAATTATCGATGTGTATGTTCCTATGACCATTTTCTTAATTGTTTTGGGTTTGTTTTTGTAGGTCCTTTTCTTCTCTTGTGTTTCCCACTTAGAGAAGTTCCTTTAACATTTGTTGTAGAGCTGGTTTGGTGGTGCTGAATTCTCTTAGCTTTTGCTTGTCTGTAAAGCTTTTGATTTCTCCATCGAATCTGAATGAGATCCTTGCCGGGTAGAGTAATCTTGGTTGTAGGTTCTTCCCTTTCATCACTTTAAGTATATCATGCCACTCCCTTCTGGCTTGCAGAGTTTCTGCTGAGAAATCAGCTGTTAACCTTATGGGAGTTCCCTTGTATGTTATTTGTCGTTTTTCCCTTGCTGCTTTCAGTACTTTTTCTTTGTCTTTAATTTTTGCCACTTTGATTACTATGTGTCTCGGCGTGTTTCTCCTTGGGTTTATTCTGTATGGGACTCTCTGCGCTTCCTGGACTTGGGTGGCTATTTCCTTTCCCATGTTAGGGAAGTTTTCGACTATAATCTCTTCAAATATTTTCTCTGGTCCTTTCTCTCTCTCTTCTCCTTCTGGGACCCCTATAATGCGAATGTTGTTGCGTTTAATGTTGTCCCAGAGGTCTCTTAGGCTGTCTTCATTTCTTTTCATTCTTTTTTCTTTAGTCTGTTCTGCAGCAGTGAATTCCACCATTCTGTCTTCCAGGTCACTTATCCGTTCTTCTGCCTCAGTTATTCTGCTATTGATTCCTTCTAGTGTGGTTTTCATTTCAGTTATTGTATTGGTCATCTCTGTTTGTTTGTTCTTTAATTCTTCTAGGTCTTTGTTAATCATTTCTTGCATCTTCTCAATCTTTGCCTCCATTCTTATTCCGAGGTCCTGGATCATCTTCACTATCATTATTCTGAATTCTTTTTCTGGAAGGTTGCCTATCTCCACTTCATTTAGTTGTTTTTCTGGGGTTTTTTCTTGTTCCTTCATCTGGTACATAGCCCTCTGCCTTTTCATCTTCTCTGTCTTTCTGTAACTGTGGTTTTTGGACCACAGGCTGCAGGATTGTAGTTTTTCTTGCTTCTGTTGTCTGCCCTCTGGTGGTTGAGGCTATCTAAGAGGCTTGATGGGAGGCTCTGGTGGTGGGTAGAGCTGACTGTTGCTCCCTAATGTATTTTTCTATTTTTAAACACATGATCTGGCTTCTGAGGAGCATTCTACAACAGTCTTCTAAATATCAATAATTAAAACCACTTGCCTGGACTTCCCTAGTGTCGCAGTGGTTAAGAATCCGCCTGCCAATGCAGGGGATACGGGTTCGAGCCCTGGTTCGGGAAGATCCCACATGCCATGGAGCAGCTAAGCCTGTGCGCCACAACTACTAAGCCTGCACTCTAGAGCCCGTGAGCCACAACTACTGAGCCCACATGCCACAACTACTGAAGCCCATGTGCCTAGAGCCCATGCTCCACGACAAGAGAAGCCACCACAACGAGAAGCCCACACACTGCAACTGGAGAAAGACCGTGTGCAGCAACAAAGACCCGATGCAGCCAAAAATAAATAAGTGTATTTTTTTAATATAAATTTTTTTAATATCTTTTATTATTTATTTATTTTGGCTGTGTTGGTTTTTCGTTGCTGCGGGCGGGCTTTCTCTAGTTACAGTGAGCGGGGGTTGCTCTTCATTGCGGTGCGCAGGCTTCTCATTGCAGTGGCTTCCCTCGTTGCAGAGCACGGGCTCTAGGCGTGAGGGCTTCAGTAGTTGTGGCTCGCAGGCTCTAGAGCACAGGCTCATTAGTCGTGGCGCACGGGCTTAGTTGCTCCGCGGCATGTGGGATCTTCCCAGACCAGGGCTCGAACCCTTGTCCCCTGCGTTGGCAGGCGGATTCTTAACCACTTTGCCACCAGGGAAGTCCTAAATGTATATTTAAAAAAAAAAAAAAAAAAAACACTTGCCTGACCACAGGCTCATCTGGCTACTCTTACTTATTAGCAGAAAAACTGGGAGCAGTGGAAGGAAGAAGGCTGCATTCTCTCAGCTTTAGGAGGGAGAGTGCAGCTCAGAACTCATCCCCACGCTATTACATTCTTCACGTTGAAGCAATTACCTGGTTACACACTGTGTTTGTGCTCAGAGAGGAGAGAAGTTCTTGACTAATAGGATGAGTCCTTCAAGGCTATCCATGCTTAGGGTCATTCATGCTCTTCTTGGTCTCAGCAGGAATACCTTTTGACTCCTTCCCATCAAGATGATGCTTCTTCATGCCAGCTGGGTACAAGGATCATAGCCTCTGCCTTATACTTGAAGGAACTCAACAGAGCAGAGGAAGACAGACACATAAGCAATTATAGGCAAATGTGGCAAGTGTTATTTCAGAGTTATGAACAGCACCATTAGAAGTAACTAATTCAGCAGTGCCAGCTCTTGAAAACAAGCCAAGACCTGTCATCTTGACTCTAGATATCAGTAAAAGTGCTTCTGGAAACAAGTTGGCTCCCTACAAGCTTCCCATTGGCCAGGATTGAGTCATATGTGTGCCCATCCCCTAGCTGCAAGGGAGTCTGGGAAGGTCGTATTCCAACATGCCAGTTTGTCATAGGAGTGAGCTCTGCCAACAGGAAGAAGTCATAGGGTGGCTGTTGGATCACCCCCAGCTGTGTCTACGCCAGCCCTATGTCAAGTATGTATTTAAAAGTCTAAGGTGTGTATGTAACTAAGGTTTACTGGCTCTCCATTATCCAGCTTTGTGTATATAAAAAACATTGATTAGGAAGGCACTGAGTTTTTTCTCTCCATTTTAAGCCTATAGGGACTCCTATAACAAATAGAATAATCATTTTCTAAATGCTGGGTGCCAGGCACTTGCCCCAGGGTACTCTGTATCTTATCTGTAATCCTCAAAACACTATGAGATGTTAAAATAAATAAATAAATAAATAAAACACTATGAGAAAGTTGGGTTCTCCCAATTTAAAAATGAGGGGGCTTCCCTGGTGGCGCAGTGGTTGAGAATCTGCCTGCTAATGCAGGGGACACGGGTTCGAGCCCTGGTCTGGGAAGATCCCACATGCCACGGAGCAGCTGGGCCCGTGAGCCACAATTGCTGAGCCTGCGCGTCTGGAGCCTGTGCCCCGCAACGGGAGGGGCCGCGATGGAGAAAGGCCCGCGCACCGCGATGAAGAGCGGTCCCCGCACCGCGATGAAGAGTGGCCCCCGCTTGCCGCAACTGGAGAAAGCCCTCGCACGAACCGAAGACCCAATACAGACAAAAATTAATTAATTAATTAATTAAAAAGAAAATCCTTAAAAAAAAAAAAAAAATTATAAAAATGAGGAAACTGCGTCTCGAGGCAGTTAAATAATTTACCCAAGGTCATACAACTGAAAAACTGAAGCCAGTTCTGAGATTCCAAAACATAGGCTCCTTTTTCTTTCTTTTTTTTTTTGGACTGAGTTGGGTCTTCGTTGCTGTGCGAGGGCTCTCTCTAGTTTTGGCGATTGGGGGCCACCCTTCATTGCAGTGCGTGGGCCTCTCACCGCAGTGGCCTTTCTCGTTACGGAGCATGGGCTGCAGGCGCGCGAGCTTCAGTAGTTGCAGCGTGCAGGCTCAGTAGGTGTGGCTCACGGGCTGTAGAGTACAGGCTCAGTTGTTGTTGCGCACGGGCCTAGCTGCTCCGCAGCATGTGGGATCTTCCCAGACCAGGGCTCAAACTCGTGTCCCCTGTATTGGCAGGCGGATTCCCAGCCACTGCACCGCCAGAGAAGCCCAGAACATAGGCTCTTTTCACCCTTCGAATGTCACCAAAAGAGCCAAGCAATCATTATCTGTGGAAAGAAAGAAAGACTTTAAGGGCCATAATATTTTTCTTTCTTTTTCATCTTCCGTGCTATCTCCAATCCTGTTTTCTTTTTTTTAGTGAAGAAAAGATGACTGCAGCCCGCATTAGGAAATGCCATAAGTGTGGGACCGGCCTCATCAAATCAGAAGGCTGCAACCGCATGTCTTGCCGCTGCGGTGCCCAAATGTGCTACCTCTGTCGAGTATCTATTAATGGATATGACCACTTCTGCCAGCATCCTCGCTCCCCAGGAGCCCCTTGCCAGGAGTGTTCAAGATGCTCCCTCTGGACCGACCCCACTGTAAGTGAATGCATGGCTCCATGTTGCTTTGTAGGGAAAAAGTATCTATAACGTAATATGACAAAAAGAGATTTTATACACACCTAACACGTTTTGAATCCTAAAAAGATAGGGAACTGCGTAGATAACCACACATAAAATTGAGAAAGTAGCTAAAAAGCTACTCCTCAGAAAGCAGCATTCCGCAACAGTTTATGAGCAAATTCTTTTAATCCTTTAGGGAATAAAATTTTTCTATGCCATTTGAAATACTTCCGAGGATAGAAAAGTACAGAATGTTTTACATATATTTGTATAAAGCCAGCATAATGCTGATACCAAAACCTCTCAGAGGTAACCCTGAAAAAGAAATCTACAGGTTTATCTCACTTATGAATATAGGTTTAAAATTCTCTAAATAAAATAACAGCAAATAGAAACCATGACCAAGTGAGATTGTTCCAGATGTGCAAGGATGGTTCAGTATTAAGAACTCTATTACTGTAATTTACCATATGATATCTTTAGATGATAAAGACAAATACACTGATGAGGATGCTTATAATTTGTGTGACTTTCTGTTGCAATAAAAAAAAAAAATCCTACAAGGACTTGGAGGCAAAAAATATACAAATCAATTTTCACTGCAAAGGAAAGGAGCTGTTACAGTGGAGGATTACTGGACTGAATGTCAATATTATGACATAGTATGAGGGTGTTTCATGTTTGGTAATTGCAATCATTGTTGCTTTTGTTGTGGTCATCCATTTACAATGCTTGGTATCAGTTTATCTCTTGTAAAAATAAAATACAGTGTGTGTGGGGAAAAAAAAAAAAGACAAATACAGTCAGCCCTCTGTATCTGCAGGTTCTACATCTGTGGATTCAACCAACCATGTATTGAAAATATTCAGGGAAAAAAATTTCCAGAAAGTTCCAAAAAGCAAAACTTGAATTTGCCACACACCAGCAACTATTTATATAGCATTTCCATTGTATTAGGTATTATAAGTAATCTAGAGATTATTTAAAGTATACAGGAGGATGTGCATAGGTTATATGCAAATACTACACCATTTTATATAAGGGACTGGAGCAACACTGGTTTTGGTGTCCGTGGGGGTCCTGGAACCAATGCCCTGTGGATATCTAGGGATGACTGTATCCATTCTTGATTTAAGCTTTAACAGTAGTATTAGAAGGATACTTAATATGTTTTATAAGCCCCATATTTCAAAACAGTCATTAGCATGTATTTAATAGTGAAATACATAGAAGCATTCCCCAAAAGTCATATATAAGACTATCACCATTATTTGTGCTAGTCAATGCAGTTAGCTGAGAAAATAAGATGAAAAATATAGATATTGGAGAAGATAATCACTAATGCTTATTGGACACCCACTGTGTGTCCAATAAAAAGTTCTAAGCAAAAAAAAAAAAAAAAGTTCTAAGCACTTTTATATGTAAAGAAGAAAAGCAGGACTTCCCTGGTGGTGCAGTGGTTAAGAATCCGCCTGCCAGTGCAGGAGACACAGGTTCTATCCCTGGTCTGGGAAGATCCCACATGCCATGGAGCAACTAAGCCCATGTGCCACAACTACTGAGCCTGCACTCTAGAGCCCGTGAGCCGCAGCTGCTGAGCCCACGCGCTGCAACTGCTGAAGCCCACGCACCTAGAGCCCATGCTTCGCAACAAGAAAAGCCACCGCAATGAGAAGCCCACAAACTGCAACGAAGAGTAGCCCCCGCTCACCACAGCTAGAGAAAGCCTGCGCGCAGCAACGAAGACCCAGCACAGCCCCAAAAAAAAAAGAAAAAAAAAAAGGCAAACCTACTGTTTTAAACCTGAGAAAAGACAAAATAATCAACTGAAAAGGCATCAGAAGCAGTGAAAGATGGCTAGATACAAAATAAATATACAGAATGCCATTCACAGTAGCTATGTAAATCGTGAAATACCCAGGAAATTAACTTTAACAAGAAGTATGAAGAAAACTATAAAACCGTATTGAAGGACATGAAGAGACTTGAACATGTGGAGAAATATGCTTTGTTCTTTTTTTTTATGTATATAATAACGATAAATTTCATTTATTTGTTTGTTTATTTATTTATTGGCTCTGTTGCGTCTTCATTGCTGCGCGCAAGCTATCTCTAGATGCAGCGAGCAGGGGCTACTCTTCGTTGCGGTACACAGGCTTCTCATTGCGGTGGCTTCTCTTGTTGCAGAGCACGGCCTCTTGGCACGCGGGCTCAGTAGTTGTGGGTTGCAGGCTCTAGAGCACAGGCTCAGTAGTTGTGGTGCACGGGCTTAGTTGCTTCGCAGCATGTGGGATCTTCCGGACCAGGGCCCAAACCCGTGTCCCCTGCATTGGCAGACAGATTCTTAACCACTGCGCCACCAGGGAAGTCCCAATAATTTTTAAGTTTGATAGTATTACTATTAGTCAGTTGTAAGTTGCTCTGTAAGGATGGCAATGTAGTATGTGAGAAGACTTGTTCTACCAAAAAACGATTGAGCATAACAGTGGATAGATACCCTGCCAACTTGGAGCTAGCAAGGAAGCTGCACCATAGCCCGCAGAGGCCTGGGGATAGCCATTGACAAGTCAGCTTTCACTGGGGCAAGTGAGGATGAGCTGGATAGTGGAGAAGCACCTTGTCCCTCAAAGGGGAGACTTGGTATTACAGAGAGATTACTTGTGTCCAAAGTAATCTACAAGTTTACTGCAATTCCCGTTTAAATTCAGTCGGATTTATTTTTTTTCCTTGAAAAATTACCTGTAATTTTGAAAGTGAGACTAATTTTTACTGTGAAGCTGCACAAATCAAAATCACGTAGTATAATGCAAGAATAGACAGATAGATCAAGGGGACAAGATAGAGACCAGGAACAGTCCCATAAGAATTTAATGTGTGACAAAAATTTCATTCAAATCCCTGGAGAAATGATAGATTCATCCATTCTTTCGTTTGTAACTATTCAGTGTTGCCAGGACTAGTTTTCTTGGAGTTTACAGTCTATTAAGTTTAAAACAGAGATCCTTCATGAGGTTGGTACTGTGTAGGAACAGTAGGAACGATGCAGTGGAGAATGACGGGAGCCGGAGGGGGGAGTCATCTCGGCAGGCCTCTCTGAGAGGCAGCATTTACAGCGAAACCTGCATGCAGAGGAGGAGCAAGGCAGCCAAAGAAAGAAAACAGATCTGGCCTATTCGTGGAACAGAAAGAAGGCTGGTGTGGCCTGCAGGTGGTGAACGAGGGGAGGAAGGTGAGAGAGGTGGGCACAGAAGCAGGCCGTGGGTCTCACTGAGTGTGCTGGGAGCTGTTGCAGGCCCGGAGTACACGAGTGACTTGGCCTAAGCCCCCATAGTTTGTTGCCAGATGGGACTGTGCTCAGAGTTACCATGGCTTCAGATTTTCCAGAGAGGTTGGAAATCTGTATTTTAATGTGAAATCTTCCAATTTTTAAAGATTGACCATTAATCCAAATCTAAAACACTGTTCTAGCTAGAACTTTGTAAGTCAAAGATAAAAAGTCTTGTTAGCCACCAGTCTTTATCCCTCATATAGAACACCTCCAATATGCCTGATAAGAAAAGGTGTCAGGGTAACAGGCTGGCCCCTGTTGAAAGCCACAGCAGGCCAGGCTGGTGGCCTAATCCTAATCCTCAGAACTCCCCCCAGTTTTGTAAAGCACTGAGTCCTCTGTGAAAACCCGGTATCTGCATGTCAGGAGCAGTCTCCTCCTGGGTGGAAGACTGGGCTGAGGGACCCAGGAATTGCTCTTATTCCACAGCTCCGTGACCCAGTAAGACCCTTAGCAAGCCTGCCCTCCTATCACTGAGGAAATAATTGAAAGAAAGGGGCGACTTTGGAATAAGCAGTCATCCTGTTGCTGGTTGAGTGGAGGGAGGTGTGGCCCACAGTGGGAAGTGCGCTCCAAGGTAACCCACGCTGCATTTTGTGACAAAACTTCCCAGGCCCTGGCAGTTCCACTGACTCGGTTCCTCAGTCCCATCCAGCCAGCAAACTGGGGGCCTGAGCATCTCTAGGAACTTGGTGAAGAAATAGGGTCTGTTTCTTCAGCGGCACTCCTAAGAAGCATTCCTCAGGCTGCTTTCCTCTCTAGAAGCAGAGAGCAGCGTGGGAGTTAACCACGTGCAGCAGGGTGTGCGGCAGGCAGTCTGGCTTCTTCGCAGCCCCGTTTTCCTTTCTGCTCTCTCTTGTTCTTCTCCTGCCACCTCCCTTTTCTTCCCACACATGGAATTGATTATAAACGTTTCTCGTGTTCTGTTACCTTGTTCGGGTGCCATAGCATACGACTGCCCCTCGTTTTCATGTTGAATTGTCATCTTCTACCCTGAGAAAGGTTCTGTATTTGCTCAAAATAAAGTTCGAAAGGAAGGTCAGGCAAATACAAATCCCTCCGATTTCCTCTGGTAGCCACAGCCAGAGATTTTGTTCCATTTGTCCCGTTCCCATCAAAACCGGGATCAGCCCCGTTTCCTTGATTCTCACCAGGAGACCGATTGAATTCCAACCCAGCATCTGTTGGGGCTTCTGGGAACACAAAGCCATTCAGAAGTTCAGGGAAACAAAGCATGCCCTGTCATCCAGCCTTTTCTCTGGCTTAATTAACCGGCAAGGCCAGGAAGAATCTCTCATTTGTCCATGAGGGAGTTATCCCTTCGTGGTTTGGAGAGAAGTTGAGTTTTCATCCTTAATGACTAGAGATTGCTTGGGAACTGAACTAACTGCATATTAGAAAACTGTCAGTTATCTGTTAGTTGTCAGAAATAAGCTCAAAACATTCAACCAAGAGTCTTGTAAAAACAAGATGTCTTTTTAAGAAGGAAAAAAGAAAAGCAGAAGCAAACCAGTCACAACAAACCACAGTTTTCTAGCTTAGGGGTCAGAATGCACAGCCAAATCACAACACATAAATGAACAAACATTATTTTGCAGTGGGGAAATGGTTACCCCGGGACTTTACTGGACCCATATGTGCTGACTTTTTTCTTGTCCGTGATTGGTAACTTAAGGGGGTTAACAAGTTACATCTTACTGTTAGAAGCCATGTTCAGAGCAATCATCTGGCAGTCCGGATTCGAGAAGTGGGGCAAAATTCATAAGAGCATTTTCACTTTAATACAAAACAAAGTCGGTATTTATCTTGGGTTTTGGCTACCAGAAACTGCACAGAATTGTTTTCTACAACTTCTTTGTTTTTTAAATACAAGAATTTGAAGCATGTTCAGTGCAAATAAAACCCTAGGGCTTTAACAGCCAGTTTACAATTTGGCACCATTATAAGTCTAGCCATTTGGTTAAGAGAATTATTTATTTTTCTCAAGGCTGCAGTGGATTGAACCTGACATTAGTATGTGTTAATATATTTAATTCTTTGACAGTCCTCTAAGGCCAGTGTATCATCCCAGTTTTACAAATGAAGAAACTTGCAGAAGATTGTGGTCAGTAAAAGGTGGCATGAGGAATTCCCTGGTGGTCCAGTGGTTAGAGCTCTGCGCTTTCACTGCTGAGGGCGCAGGTTCAATCCCTGGTCTGGGAACTAAGATCCTGCATGCCAAATTTAAAAAAAAAAAACGTGGCATGTGTTGATCTCAGGTCTTCTGTTCTCTCAGCATCTTAAACAAAGCTGCTTTCTGCTTTCTCCCCTTAGTTGGCTCCAGCACCACCCAGCCTGGACCAGTGTCTGTCTTCCTGATGGGTCAGGGGCACGGAGGGCGCTGGGCACCTTTGAGACCCTTGTTTGAGTGGCCTGGGAAAGGCAGAGGAAATAAAAGTATTTCAGACAGGGTTGAGGAGGAAAAGGTGGAGATCATTTTAGGGAGTATCTTCAGAAAGATACTCCAGAGTTTAGCTCAGTAACTAATTTTCAGTTTCAGGTTTTTTTCCTTAACTTTTAAAATTTACCTTCTGTGAAGAAGATGGTAAAGTGAACACCCATGTTGCCCCATCACTTAACTTCCACAGTTGGCCTTAGCATTTTATTTCAAGTCACTGTTTTAAACACCATTGTTTCTGTTACAACATGGAGGCGGGACCACTTTCACATTCTGCAGATGAAGAAAACAAGATTCAGGTCACTTGGTAAAACCAGGCTGCAAATCCAGGTCTTCAGCCAGCTGTTAGCTCCTTCCACTCCCCAAGTCTCCACTCTCTGGAGCAAGAGGTCGCAAGTACGGGAGCTTGCTGATAGCTGCCTGCAGGGTCCCTGCACCCAGTGAATCAAGCAGGCCTCCGTAAAGGGATTGGCCCTCGCTGGACCCTTCCCCATTGAGCAAGCTGCAGATGGTAGAAAGGGGCCTTGACAGTGTCCCCAGTCAGGTTTAGATGTCACTAGAGGATTGTACCAAGGAGGGCCACAGTGTGGCTCAGTCCGGTAAACATGGCATGTTGGCATGTGTCATGTTCAGCAGATGCCAGCAGGCCCCAGGCTGAGTGCTTGACCCTGACAGGAGTCACAACATGGCCACACCCCATGCTGCCTCCAGGTCCCTGGGGGGAGCTCTAGACAGAAAGGTGTTTGCGTTCCAGGCCTCTGTGACCCGAGGAGATAGTTGCAGAAGCCAGCAGAGAGCCGTCCAGTCTTTGCTCCTCCCCAGCACATTATCCGGACCTCCTCCGCACCCCCTCCCCGGCCATTCCAGACCCCAGCTGCACAGCATGTGCCACTCCGGGCCGTGCTGCACCCCCCCACCCCCAATTTCCTGTTGCAGGGGGACAGCTGGCGCTGGGGGGTTAGGGTCTGGTGTTGCTCGGCGATCTGCAGCCAATCTGGGAATAATTTGAAACTAAATCCTCAGCTCTTTGGAAGCCTTTTATGAAATCATTGCAAGTTTATTAACAACAGCTGTGGCCATACATGACCTGGATCCCAGCCCCAGCCCCACCCCCAAAATTGCAGGAGGGAAGCAGCAGTTGACTTGCAATTCTCAGTCACCTTTTTACAGGGAGGAAAAGTTAAATGAAGAAGAAAAGTCACCACCCTCCCTTCATGATCACCAGAGGCTGGCAGCAGGCAAGCAGGCGGCCAGCTCTGGTGTCCAGAAATGTTGAAGAAAACGGGCTCAAAAGGATGTTTAAAAGCCTCTCAAGAACAAGCCGTGTGCTAAGTACTCAAACATTTATTTTAGGAACCTTCAGCCTGTGGCTGGCGATTGTTGTCAATATCTGATTGGTGGAAACCTTCTCTGTTTCCCTTTAACCACTTGCAGTTTCTCATCCTTCTTTTTCTTCCGTCCAAACCCTGCTCCATGGGCAGAGCTGTGGGGCTTCATTGTTGAGGGACATGTTTTAAGGAGTTGGGGTTTGGGGTTGTTTTTCTTCATTAAAACCTCTCTGGTGAATTCTCCCTCACTTCCTGCCGGCAGCTGGCGTGCTGAGTCGGTGTTTCGGAGAGGCCGGGCCCCTGCCATCCCGCTCATGATCTTGCCGTGCCTCGCTCCCTACCCACCTCCATGTGAAGCAAGCGTGTCAGAGTCTTCTGTGTTAGGCCAGCATTTCTGTATCTTGCTGAGCTCAGAGGAATTCAGGGAAAGGAAATAAAATCCTCTCACTGTTAAGATGCAACCCCTCGTTTCTTTATATAAAGCATTCTTCCAGATCTGCTGGGCGGCGAGACTCCATGTCACTCTCTGCTGTGGTCCTTTGTCCTCAGCACTGCATTTGGGGTGCACTGGCCCACTGTGGGTGCTGCACGTGTTCCCATCCCAGTTCTCATTACATTCAGTGGTGGTCTGTGGGTTCCCCTCCCAGAGTAGCCGTGCGTAGTGGTGGAAAGTGCTGTGGGGTTCACTTCTACTCTAGCCTGGCGTTTCCTTATGCTCAGTCTGAGACTTGCTTATATGCATATTCTGTGGATCTGTTTAAAGGTTTTCACCAAGATGAGGAGGGGCCAGAAAGAGGGCAGAAAAGGCCTACTGGGTCCATCTTAAACCCCAAGCCAAAGGCCAAGGAGAGGAATGCTGGGGTGGGCATGTTGCCCTTGGTGGACATTCACTAGGGCCTGTGAATTTATTTATTTTTGGCTGCGTTGGGTCTTCTTTGCTGCCCATGGGGCTTTCTCTAGTTGTGGCGAACGGGGGCTACTCTTCGTTGCAATGCACGGGCTTCTCATTGCGGTGGCTTCTCTTGTTGCGGAGCATGGGTTCTAGGCGTGCGGGCTTCAGTAGTTGTGGCTCGCGGGCTCTAGAGCACAGGCTCAGTAGTTGTGGTGCACGGGCTTAGTTGCTTCGCAGCATGTGGGATCTTCCCAGACCAGGGCTCAAACCCGTGTCCCCTGCATTGGCAGGCAGATTCTTAACCACTGCGCCACTAGGGAAGTCCCAGGAATTACCTTTTTATTTGTGTTTTGTTAAACTCTTTTCCCCAAGATTGCTTTAATGTGTGTGAGAATCAAAACCCTGGCTTTTTGTGGAAGAAGGAGAAAATTCCATGGGACTCCAAGGTATACAAGTAACTTGGTGACCTCATGAGAAAACATGTCAACGAGGCAAGGACGTCTGGAGATGGCCTGGAACAGTGCCCAGGTCAGGAGTGATAGGCGACTCAGTTACCATGAGCCAGTTAAGTCCTGTGGCCTCAGTGATGGAGCCTGGCCTGCACCTTAGGTTTCTGGTTTCTCCCCGAGCTCCCAGCTCCCACTCTGGGTGAGAAGGTTCTGCTGGCTTTGTCTCAAAGGCCAAGTGCTGGGGAGGCCAGTCAGAGACCTGATGTTTCAAGTGATGGCACATGTACTTCTGGGTGAGCTGACCCCAGGAAAATGGGAATTTTTCAGAGAAGTGTCCCCTTCTCTGCTGTACTGGCTGTTCATCTCCTTGAGGAGAGGTGTTTTATTTTGCCCTGTTCCCTTCTTTTATTCAGTGGAGAAAGGAGATTTCAGAGTTCTGCACATCCCAAAGAGAAGGAACTCTTAATATTTCAAAGAGAGCAAGATACACTCTAGAACAAAGCAGGGCCTAAAAATAGTCACCTCTGACAATTCTCAGGGCAGGCAGAGTACTCTGGGCCCCTCCAGTCATACTGTTCCAGAAGCTTCTATTCAGAAACTAGTGGTTTAAGTGCTTGAGAGCTCAGGCTTTGAGAAGGCCTGGATTCAAACCTTACTATGTGTGGGACTTCCCTGGCAGTCCAGTGGTTAGGACTCCGTGCTTCCAATGCAGGGGGCGTGGGTTCGATCCCTGCTCAGAAAAAATATTTTTAAAAAACCTCAGTTTCCTCATTTGTAATATGGGTATTAATTAATAGTACCTAACTCCTGGAATTGTTATGAAATCTATGTGAGGTGCTTAGAATAGGAGCTGGCACACAGTAAGCCATTATTACTACCACTGTGCTTGGCACTTTATAAAAAGTGAGATCATTTGCTTCTCACAGTAAACCTGCTTTGGAAATGATTAGGCTCCAGGTTAAGTCGTGTTGGGTAGAGGGGTCCCCAAGCCAAGGTCTGTGGAACCCCAAAGCTGGAGTTCTTCCCATCACACCAGCTGCCTGCCTGTTAGGAAGCCAGTGCTGCTTTAAGATAAAATTCACTGCGGTGGGGGCCGCTCCAGCATGCCTGGATTTCCTGTAAGTGACTCAGGCCCTGCAGGGGGGCTGGAGGACAGTTAATTCTGTGATCCAGCCCACACACCCCTGGCCCTCTCATCATCTTTTTTCCTCCTATTGTTCCCTGTTTCCAGCAGGTTAGCTGTGTCCTAGATTTGCAGAATGGCAAGACTTTTTCCCAAGTGTCCTTATTCACCGTGAATGATGACACTTGGGATGCCTAGAATGTTTCCCAAGGGAACTCACCTCTAGAAAAGCCTTAATATCCCCATGTATCACTTACCCAACCCAAGAAGTGTTCTGATGAGGGAACAGTCCTCATGTTTCATCTCAAGATCAACCCTAAACCTACCTTCACTCTTTTTTTTTAACATTACTAACTTTTTAAATTGTGGTAAAGTAAAATTTGCCAGTTTTAAAGTGTACAATTCAGTCTGCCTTCACTTTTTTTTAATTTTTTTAAAATTTTATTTATTTTTATTTTTTATTTATTTATTTTTGGCTGCATTGGGTCTTCATTGCTGTGCGCAGGCTTTCTCTAGTTGCGGTGAGCAGGGGCTACTCTTCGTTATGGTGTGCAGGCTTCTCATTGTGGTGGCTTCTCTTGTTGCAGAGCACGGGCTCTAGGTGCTCAGGCTTCAGTAGTTGTAGCACGCAGGCTCAGTAGTTGTGGCGCACGGGCTTAGTTGCTCCGTGGCATGTGGGATCTTCCCGGACCAGGGCTCGAACCCGTGTCCCCTGCACTGGCAGGCGAATTCTCAACCACTGCACCACCAGGGAAGCCCATGCCTTCACTCTTGACTTGAGGAATTTTAAATACTCAAGGGAAACTGCTTATGGAAGGAAATTCTACCCCAGATGAAGAAAAAAATCTTCCCCCTTAGAGTCTAACATATTTGGCTGAAAATGTAATTTTTATCTTTAAAAAAATATATTAAAATGTGTTTTAGTTCTTAGTTTCGAAATATAGTGTCCTGTGACTCCAACCAGTTGGAGAAAGTTGAAATCTGAAACGCTTAACCCATATTCTAGGTGTAACTAACAATTCGCTCATTCTTTATGGTAACAATCACTGCTCAAAATAGTTGAGTGCTGACATTTTCTTGTGAAATACAGACTGTATTTAGACTGTAAGAGCACTGCCTAAACAGGGAAAGCTAGAGCTTAAGGACAAATAGTCCTGAGTCCACTTAACAAATCAGGAGAGTGATCAGAGCAAAGGAAGGAAGGGAAGAGCCTCCAGGTGGCTCTCTTCAAAAGGTGAAGAACTCAAGGCTCTAAGGCTTCTCCCGCCCCCCAATCCCGGAAGAGCTCTCAGTGATGGCCTGGGAGTTTCTGCCAGCTGGTGGACCTGGCTGCTCTGTCCTCCAGAGAGCCGGCAGATCTGTATCAGGACGCTCAACTCACACTTGCCTGTGCAAGTGCCTCAGACCCACCTAAGGGAATTCTTACATTGCATTTATTCAGGGGCGAACTTTTACCAGGAGCATTCGGATTTATCACAGGAAACTTAGTATTGATAAAAATCGGTCAGATGCCCTGTTCTTCCATACCCTTAACAGTGCTATAAGAGACCTGGAATCTTCTACTCAGAAAGTATCCCTCATTCTTCATTTATCCTGACAGAAATGTCACAAGACAGTCTGAGGGGAAAGAGGGGGTGGGGGTCAGGGGTTAGTCTTTAATGCTGTGAAATTGCTCTTTAAGCCCATGTAGAATTCCAAAGTGGAATGCCAGCTGGAATTGTGATCACAGCACAAAAATAGAAGCTCCATGAGGGAAGGGACCAGGTCTGCCTTATTCTTAGCTGTACATCCAGTTCAGTGCCTGATGCATACTGGACACGCAATACATATTCTTGAATGAAAGCACACATATACCCTCCACGTTTTCAAATCAAACGACGGGGACAGGGAACCTGCAAAGTAGTTTTCTGTGGATTTTCTCCAGGAAAGGTATTTGAGTGACACTGCCTAGTCCACCGCCAGCTAACCATAACTTTGAACAACTTACCTGATCTGGGACCTTACTTTCTGTGGTAGAAGGAAGTTAGAATGGCTGGTTTCTAAGGTGCCTTCCTGTGCCATCAGAGGCCTTAGGTGTCCCTCTGGGTACTGATGGGCGTGACCACATTTAGGTGATGTGATAGAAGAGGGATGAGATAGTGGGGGTGGGGTGAGGGTGATGGTGATGTAGTACTAATAGTTATAATTAATAAATGACCAGAGGCAGGAAACCTCACTCATACCGTAAAGAAGCCACTGAGAGAAATGTTAGGGCATCTCCCAATCTTTACCACTTTTTCTTGAAACTTTTCATCTTTCTGAAATCTTTATTCCTGCCATTTTTCACAACTTTCCTGTCTTTAATAAGGAGTACTTGCTTTGTGCTGGGTCCTTTACACAGTTGAGCTCATGCGGTCCTTACAACAGCCCATTTTACAGGTGAGATACCCAGACTCAGACGTTCAGGAATTTGCCCACGTCACTCAGTGAGCAGTGCAGAGCAGCAACTCTCCTACTTTCCATTTTTCTAGATTACTCTTTTTTTTTTTTTTTTAATCTTTTTTCCTAGACTTGCCACTGGCACCAAAATGAAGATGTTTGCCAGCTCCTAATCTAGATAGTGGTAGAATTTATCTTGACATTCACATGGAGAACTTCAGACTGCCTCCACCAAGCCTGCTGCATTACTGGAGCCCTTAGTGTTGATTGGCTTAGTGATTACTGTGTAGAGTAGTAAGTTTCCTCATTTGGAGTGTTCACAAAGAGGCTGGATGACCATGTCTTAGGGTTTTTTTTTTGTTTTGTCTTTTTTTTTTTTTTTAAAGATTTATTGATTGATTGATTGATTGATTGTTTGATTGCTATGTTGGGTCTTCGTTTCTGTGCTAGGGCTTTCCGTAGTTGCGGCAAGCGGGGGCCACTCTTCATCGCGGTGCGCGGGCCTCTCACTATTGTGGCCTCTCTTGTTGCGGAGCACAGGCTCCAGACGCACAGGCTCAGCAGCTGTGGCTCACTGGCCTAGTTGCTCCGTGGCATGTGGGATCTTCCCAGACCAGGGCGCGAACCCGTGTCCCCTGCATTAGCAGGCAGATTCTCAACCACTGCACCACCAGGGAAGCCCTGTCTTAGGGTTTTTATAGAGTAGGTGTCCAGTACACACTGAGCGAGCGACACTCATGACTCCAGAATCATGGAGGGGCCATAACTGTCTGTGAAATCACAAGTTACCATCTTGGTTATGACATTAGTAACTGCCCATTGCATGCAGACTGCCCATTGCCCAGCTCCACGCTGAGGCTTCTGTGCTCTCCCCTGGTCCAAAGTTTTCCAGGTGTTCTTTCCAGCTCATGCGCTCCCTTCTGTGGCCCTCCATTCACGTCCCAGAAGTTCCATGGGTGACGTCAGCCAGTCAAGAGCATCCAATCAGCATGAAAAATCCAGAGTTATCACTGACAGTATTCCAACCCAGACCACACTGGCCGTGTGGAGAGGCCTTGCCTGATGCGTCGTCTGGGGCAACACACGTGTCTAGCAGGCTTCTGGAAGTCCTGAAACTTGGCTCGTGCTTCCCTGCCCCACATTGGGCACCACTGCCCTTCTCCTTACTTCTTCCCAGCTTGACTGCCCTTAACTCCTGGAGAAACTACTGCAAGACCCCAGGAAAGAGAACATGCATGCCTGTCTCTCGGTTTGATCAGTGCACTTGCCACGCTCAGGTTGTGGCTGCAGTGTCTGCTCTGCTCTTTGTCGAGCCCCAGCTCGTGACGGGTAGACTTAAGTCCCATGCCCTCCGTGGCCGTGCCGGTCCAGCAGCAGCCCTGCCGCTGGCAGCAAAGACGTGCACCGTATTGGTGGTGGTTTCAGTCCAGCGAGTGTCCTTTCAGTCCCCAGCCATTTTGCAGGGCCGCTGAGGAGTGGGTTGAACCCCCAGCACATTACACAGAACAGGCATGGTTCAGGTTGTCTGTCCCGGGCCAGCAGCCCAGTTCACGGTGCCTGGGGCAGGTGGAGATGGGGGAACTGTATGTGGCACAGACCCCAGAGTTTCCCTGGTGAAGCCCACACATCTGCCTGTACCCAGAGCGCCTCTTTGGCTCCTGTCCCCAGGCTGGGATAATCCAAGTCTGAATTGCCCATTAGCGAAGCAGGCCTACCAAGCCTGAGTTTGGGAAGGGGAGATGGTGAGGTCTACAGGGGAGTTGTTCTTAAACTGCTGTGCCCTTCCTTGTGGCCCAGGCCACTGTTCTGCTGGCAGCATGCTGCTCCTTCTACAGCCCACCGCTGTCTAGGAGCTAAAGGCCAGCTTCAGGGCTCAGCAGGCCTGCATAGTCTTTTGTCCAGCTCAGTTCGGGGAGCTGGCAAGACTTGCGGGCTCTACAGAGACGGCTTCTGTGCTCAGAGTTTGTAGACTCAAGATCTGAAACTCCTCAGGCCCTGCCCACTCCAGACTCACCCCCATCCCAAACCCTTGGGTTATCAGTCTGCCCGCTCCGAGCTGTGGGAAGTTCTTACCTTACAGCTGAGTGAACAGAGCAGGCTCTCTTAGCCCAGCCCCCAGACAGCCACGTGCAGTGCACAGACCCGCTCCTTGGTCCCAGCCTTTCAGATGGGCTTCCTCATGGGAACACCGTCTAATGATAAAGGAAGAAGTTTCCCGGGGAACTGGGAATGGGTGGTATGCAAACCCACGACCTCGCTGGTCAGCAGCAGGTTTCTGGCTTAGCCCCATTGCTGATTGGCAGCAAGCCGGCGTCCCGGGAGGGCCTCAGAACTGCATGGAGCTGGCTGAGAGCAAGTCAGCCAGCTTGATCTTCTTTCCTTTCTCCTAGGAAGATGATGAGAAGCTAATTGAGGAAATCCAGAAGGAGGCCGAAGAGGAACAGAAAAGAAAGAATGGAGGCAAGTGCTCCCCAAGACAGGCCCTGTGCTCACTCACTCCATGTGCACAGGGGAGGAGGGGACCCTGCTGCTGGCTTGCATCGGGATCCTGGCATTCCACCCAGCCAGGGACCACCAGGGAGTGCTGTCCCTCAGGTGGCCGCTGACAGACCCCACCCATATATCCAGCTCCCTCTGGGAAAGGCCCTGAAAGCATAGAGACAGTTTCAGCAGCTCTTTGATGGCCAGGGGGTCCCAAGGGGTGAGTTTGAGCTTAGGAAGCAAATAGAAGCCAAAGCAGACTTAAAAAGACAGTAGGCCTCTGTGAGGTTACAGAGGAATGAAATGGAGTTTCTGTAAGTGGCCATCCACGGCCTGCCTCTAAAGGAAATTCTCTCACAGAAGCTCCACCTGTTCTGAGCTGGATCAGTCTTCCCCCTTCCAAGGTGATCCTTGTGGAGTGTGACACTCGGTGGGAAGTATGGTTTTGTCCTCGGTGATGGCTGGTGAGGGGGCTGTTGCACCCATGCGTGCATGCTGCGTTTGGGGCTTTAATCGGCCTTATTCTGGCCTGGCCACCCCTCCTGTGTCCACAGGGAAGAATGATGCTGCAAGTTGGCGGCTCCTGGTCTGGCCTCATGCTCCAGGCTGTCAGCCTACAGCTCAGGGCCCCTGGGACCAGGATCAGGATATGCGGTTCTGGTTCCAGGCCAGATCCGAGCACAGTGGGATTTAACTGTTTTCTCTACTAAATCCCGTCTTCTTTTCAGAGAATACCTTCAAACGCATTGGGCCCCCCTTGGAGAAGCCTCCAGAGAAAGTCCAGAGGATCGAAGCCCTGCCGAGGCCCGTCCCACAGAACCTGCACCAGCCACAGATCCCCCCCTACGCCTTTGTGCACCCAGCCTTCCCCCTGCCTCCCGTCCGGCCCATGTTCAACAACTTCCCCCTCAACATGGGCCCCATCCCAGCGCCCTATGTGCCCCCTCTGCCCAATGTACGAGTCAACTACGACTTCGCCCCCGTCCACGTGCCGCTGGAGCACAACCTGCCTATGCACTTTGGCCCCCAGCCGCGGCATCGCTTCTGACACCCAGGCCCCACCCCTCCCGGGAGCCCCGCCAAGCATCCCGTGCAGGCTGGAGGCTGGATAGATGCTCCTTCACCCCCAAGGCTGATGGCTGTGCCCATGCCTGCTAAGTAGGGATGACGGACTTGCCTGTTGAATAGATAGGCTGGATTTCTTCCTGGGAAGGGCCACTGCTCCTTGAAAAGTGATCAGCAGGCTGGTACCCTCCGGGTGCCCGTAACAGGATTGGGCCAGAGATAAGGGACAGCAAAACCCTCTTCCTGAAGAGTTCTGCCGTCCTAGCAGCCAACGTGGTGGCCCTGGGCCACAAGGTAGCCCGTCTCTGTCACTCACGTCCCTGCAGAAATAGATGAAGGGAAATGTTTGCCTCCATCCCCTCCCCCTGGCAGACAACAGAAGTCTCTCAGTTAAAAACCACGTAAGCCTTCCTTACCATAGCAGTGTGATCCATAACAAAGTGAAGTAACAAGTAGTGCAGCTTCGAGAGAGCTGAGAGCTCGGGACCATGTCGTGGAGGCCTGGTTCTTCTACCCACCTCGTTCTGAAGCCCACCTAGAGTGAGGTGCACCCCACTGCCCTGAGCCGGTTGGCCTAAGTGGCAGAGCGATGTCCACAGACCTGGGAGCGCCACTCAGGTTGGGGAGGCTGTGGACCGTGTCCAAGTGCAGAAGAACCCCAGGCCTCCACCGCAGTGATTGTTCCAGGGTCTCGCCCTCCCTCTTGGTCCTCTCGGATGAGACCACAGAGAGCCATCTCATGCAGTGGGATGTTTGTAGTTTATCTAAAGAAACATTTGCTGTTTACTCACTTTGAACTTTTCCAGTTTTCTGTGGCCTACTAGAGTTTCTCTCCCTCAGTCTCTGGAAAGTCAAAGAAATCTGTTGCCCCGTGCCTGGCAGTTGATGAGGGTGGGATGGTCCTGAAATTTTTGCCAACCACAAGATCCTTTTGAAGTGGCTGTGACAGAGGCCTGGTGGCTTTCCCAGGGAGCCGTGTTTGCCACCACCCAGGTAATGAACAGATTCTCCCCTAAGGTATGGTGGCGCTGGCTTTCCCCAGCAGGTAGATGACCCAGGTTGCGCTCGGCAGCTACCCTTTCCTGAGGTCAGGTGAGTCCGGCTGTGGGTTTGCTTGGGAGTCCCCGCCATGTTCCCAGTTGCCTTTTGCTGTCCAGCCCCAGCCAGGTGTTTGAGCCTCACCCCAGCCACCTGCTCTGCAGTACTTCGTGCTCCAGCCCGTGTGCAGCGCGGAGGCCTCAGTGGGGAATGAACCTGCCTGGCTCCCTGTGTTGGCCTCCGTTCCTCTTGCTGAAGCTCTGACGGCTGTGGGGTTCCCAGAAGTTCACACACACAGACCTCAGAGAGGAGGGGACACACCAGGACCAGGCATCACCGTCTGGTCACCCGTTGCCATCAGCCTCTCAGATGGTTTTCAGAGATTAAAATGGAGAGGTGGTGTGCCAGGTTGCCTGTTACTGCCGTCTTTCCTCTGGGTTTGGGGTTTGCCGATAGGTGGCCCCCAAGCCTTGGGGTGGGGGGCGCATGAAGAGAGGCTACACTGAGTCTGTGCTGCCAGGAGCCTTTCCCTACCGGGCTTCCTGCCCCTGCCCTTGGGGCACAGCAACAGGATTTCTTCAAGTACCTTTAAAGCATGTTCCCCGTGCTTCCCCAAGGGAGGGTCTCTGAGGGCTGTGAACTGCCAACAGATGTCCCACCGGATGGGGAGGGTGACCCCAGGTGCTGTCAACCTGCCCCACTGGTGACAGTGCTCACCCCAGCCCACCAGAACCTTCTGGGTCTCTGACCCGATTCATCATCCAACGAAGGAACCAGCTTCCACCTCTTCCCTGCAGCCCAGGGTGTGTGGCCCCGCGGAGGTCCTGGGGCAGCGGCAAGGACAGACTTTGGGCTGGTGTCGCATGCCCTTGACACTGTGGTCCCGCAGCTGCCCTAGGACCTGGCATGCGAAGGTCCAAAGGTTGCCGCACAGGAGGGAGACCAGAATAATTCCCCCGAGGCCAAACTGAAGACTCGTCTTTTGAGATGAGTTCTGGCTGTTTTTAGCCACACGAGGCAGCTAGGGAACCACTCCTGCCTTTCTGAGCCGAGGGCGCCTGATCTCTAACGTCCCTCCTTGAGCCGGGCTGTGGAGCGGCTCGCAGCTCTGCAGGTGTAGCACAGTCACGTTTGCCTCAAGTTCTGACCCGAGCATGAGCCCCTCATGTCTGCAAAATGGCCCTGTAGGCGCCTCGTGTCTTGGAGAAGCAGTCTGTACTAGTGATGGGGTTGGGGAGAGAGGGCGCCACAACCATCAGACAAACCAGTCAGTGGCTGCAAGATGCAAATGACAGGACGCCCTCCGAGATCAGCCGCTGTCTGGGGGACAGAGCAGTCCCGGAGGCAGCCTGGCACCTTCCCCTCTGGGCTGCCTCGCTTGCTCCCTGGAGCGAGAGACTGCCCAGCAACAGTCCCATTCTTGCCTTAAAACTGGAGAGAGGAATCTAGTATTTGCACTTAGCAAAAGATTTTAAAACTTAAAAAAATGTGCATGACCTGTCACTTTGTATAAAAATAGCAAAAACGATTAGTTTATTAAATTCTTTTCTTTACCTTCTGGTAGTAAAGATACATAAAATTATTGTTTACCAATAAAGATGTTAAAAAATAATAAATTGTTTAAACTACTGTGTGTAAAAAGCCTGTACCATATGTAACTTGGTTTTTTGTAAATAAATGTTTGTGCAGACTGCTCTCTGGTTTCGTTTCTCCACACGGCCTGATCAGGCAGGCCCCACAACCCCACAAAGTTACAGGGACTGCTCAGACTGAAAGCCAGCGGATTCCAGGGGAGTGGTAACACCTCACTTAACACTGCTCACCCAGAGCGGAGGTCGGGAGGCTGCTGGAGAGCTGCAGGATCTGATCCCAAAGGAGCCCCGAGGGGCTGGGCCTGCTCAGGAGGAAGATCAGGTGATCCATTATGCTAACCCTGCCTGGGTGGCTGCCCAGGTCGGGTTGGGCACAAAGGGGTTTTTTTTATTTGTTTTTCAGTACAGAATCCCCTTCAAGAAAGTATGGTCAGCCCCTCTTCCAGGCCCCTGCAGCAAGCCACTGACTTGGCCCTGGAGATGGATGCAAAAGGGAGAAGCCTCATTCAGACAGGAGGCCAGTCCTGAGAACACGGAGCCCCTAGGCAGAGAAGCTGCAGGTACACCCCCTTCCACACACTTCCTGCCACCTGCCAGGCCTGGAGGGTACCCTGGGCACGGGTGGATCACAGCACGCTCGGGCTCAAACTGCCACCTGCCAGGCCTGGAGGGTACCCTGAGCACGGCGGACCGCAGTGCACTCGGGGTCAGATGTTGAGAAAACACGCTATCCTCTTCTCCACTGGCAACTTTTTACTGAGTGACATCTTTTTTTTTTTAATTGCACGTCTGAAAAAGGTGTACTGAAGTAAACCCAAGACAAAAGTTACCTGCATTCCCAGATTCTAAATCGGTGTATTTTTAAATATACCCATGCCATCTAGTTCTTGTTCCTGTACATGTTCCATATTTACGTATTTGCAGCAATATCATAGACTATATTCTACAGTTTCCATCAGTAGATAAGTAATGTTTTTTTCCCGCAATCTGCTACCATCTTTTTTTCCCATCCTCCATTCAAGTAACCACAGTCACATTCCTCCCTCTTTACGCCACTCGCCGTCCAGCACATTTCCACATGCACCTGCTTATCAGGGCTCTGGGCCTTTGTTGTTACAAAAGTGGTTTCGTACTTTTGGCTGAAACTCACTTTTTTCTCTCTGCAATCATGGAGTGCCCTCCAGGTCTGTGGGTCAATATGCCTCTAATTTGTGCCTTTTATGCCTTCCATGATATTTCTTTGTATATATTTGCCACAAGTGATCCAACCATTGCCCCATTAAGGAAAATTTGGATACTTGCGATGTCTTGCCACCACACACAACACCTCAGTGAACATTCCCTTTGATGTTGCAACAGATAAATTTCCAGCAGTGGAGTTGTGAATCAAAGGATGGGGTGTGTGTGTGTGTGTTTTTTTTTTTTTGAAGTATAGTTGATTTACAATATTGTGTTAGTTTCAGGTGTACAGCAAAATGATCTGGTTATACATATATATATCTAGATTTTTTTTAATTTTTTCCATTATACTTTTTTTACAAGCTATTGAACATAGTTCCCTGTGCTATACAGTAAATCCTTCTTGTTTATCTATTTTATATATGGTAGCACGCATCTGTTAATCCCATACTCCCAATTTATCCCCCACCGCCTTCCCCTTTGGTAACCATAAGTTTGTTTTCTGTGTCTGTGAGTCTGTTTCTGTTTCATAGATAAGTTCATTTGTACTATTTTTTAGATTCCACATATAAGTGATATCATATGATTGTCTTTCTGTCTGACTTACTTCACTTAGTATGATAATCTCTAGGTCCATCCATGTTATTGCAAGTGGCATTATTTCATTCTTTTTTATGGCTGAGTAGTATCCATTGTATATATGTGCCACATCTTCCTTATCCATTCCTCTGTCGATGGACGCTCAGGTTGCTTCCATGTCTTGGCTATTGTAAATTATGCTGCTAAGAATGTTGGGGTGCATGTATCTTTTCGAATTAAGAGTTTTTGCCTTTTCTAGATCTAACCCCAGGACTGGGATTGCTGGATCATATGGTAACTCTATTTTTTTTTTTTTTTAAAGAAATTCACGTTATTTATTTATTTATTTATTTATTTATGACTGTGTTGAGTCTTCGTTTCTGTGCGAGGGCTTTCTCTAGTTGCGGCAAGTGGGGACCACTCTTCATCGCGGTGCGCGGGCCTCTCACCATCGCGGCCTCTCTTGTTGCGGAGCACAGGCTCCAGACGCGCAGGCTCAGTAACTGTGGCTCACGGGCCCAGTTGCTCCGCGGCATGTGGGATCCTCCCGGACCAGGGCTCGAACCCGTGTCCCCTGCATTGGCAGGCAGATTCTCAACCACTGCGCCACCAGGGAAGCCCTGGTAACTCTATTTTAAGTTTGTTAAGGAACCTCCATACTGTTTTCCATAGTAGCTGCACCAATTTACATTCCTGCCAACAGTGTAGGAGGGTTCCCTTTTCTCCGGGTATCTCTCAGTAGCTTTGCCAGGTTCTTCTCCTGCGAAGCGGTGCCAGCCCACCACAGGTGAGAGCCTTTGGCTGTGCTCGCGCCCCTCATTGGCACACCTTTGTGACCACGGTCCACCCCGCTGTCCTAAGACATGCCCTCTGTAATCGGACCTCATGGAAGCATCACTTGTATTTTCACCTCTTTCTTTAGGTAAAACTGCTTTTAGGTCAGGAGCATTTGTCATTGTAATGTCCAAACTTTTATTTTTTCCATCCTTAAAAAAGTGTCTTTTTTTAATAAATATATTTGCCAATTGTAAATGTTTTTAAATGGAAAAAAAACATTGAAAACACAGGAAAGTATAAAAAAAAAAGAAGTGCTTTGTTACCCAGAGGTAACTACTAATAATATTTTGATGTGTTTCCTTCCAGTGTATTTTTTTTTCTGTGATATATACAGTGTATTTCATAAAACCAGTAAGCCAGATGTGCGGATTTTCAGTCTATCTTGAGCAGTAACAAGGTACGTATGAGCAAGTGCTTCTGAAACATGATTTTTAATTAGCTCCTTGTTTTATAACCTCTTGCTGCAGGCTCTGTTAGCATTCTCTTTGGGCTTATTAAAATCTCTTTCCTGAAGGCTGGTGCACAGCCAACCCTCCCCAGCCTGCTGGCCCTTTGTTCCCATGACCCCTGGTGGGAAATGGTCACATCTAAATCCCCATCTGTGTCATCCCTTTTAGGATTATGTTGGAGAACCAGTTCCTCTCCCTTCATCAGCACATTTTTGGCAAGGACTGATCCTTTTGGCAGAACTGATCACTGGCTTGGGTTGGCTTTGCCTTAGAAGGTGCCAGTTAAAACCCTCGCGGCATTTGTTGAGACGTGGATGGATCTAGAGACTGTCATACAGAGTGAAGTAAGTCAGAAAGAGAAAAACAAATATCGTATAGTAACGCATATGTGTGGAACCTAGAAAAATGGTACAGATGAACCGGTTTGCAGGGCAGAAATTAAGACACAGATGTAGAGAACAAACGTATGGACACCAAGGGGGTAAAGCGGCGGGGGGGGGTGGAGGTGGTGGTGTGATGAATTGGGCGATTGGGATTGACATGTGTACACTGATGTGTATAAAATTGATGACTAATAAGAACCTGCTGTATAAAAAATAAAACCCTCGCGGCACTGAGACCATGCCCCACGCCCTGAACACTGTGGCCACCTGTGCACGCACCACTAAATGGTACAGGCTTGGGCTGGGCCTCAGGAAGGCGCCACTCAACTGGGTGGTCTTGGGCTGGCAGGCTCCCCAGCAGTGGTGACGAAAAGCATGCCACTAAAACAGCAGACCGCGGGAACCGAAGCGGCAGCAGGAGCCTCCCGTGGGCTGGGGAGGCGGCGGAGAGGAGGCGCCTCCAGCCAAGAGGGTGCGGAAAGAGCCCAACCTGGCTCCTCCTCTGCATCGCCTGGGGCTTGTCAATAGGTTCCTGGGCCCGTGATTCCGGGGGTTCCTGGGAATCTGCATTTTCAATCATCTCATCAGTGTTGGGCCTGCAGAGAGCCTCTGGAGCAGTTCCGGCGGCAGCACATCTGGGAGGAAGGAGGAGAGAGTCCAAAGGGACCTGGCGCCTGGGGACGGGCTGAGAGACAGGAGGACCCCCGGCGGCGCTCAGAGCCTGTCCTGCGCTGGCGGAGCCGCGGGCCCGGGCACGTGGAGGCCTGCGGAGGCGCTCCTGCAGACGCGTCCTGAAGGCCTGGGGCTGCCGAGCCGAGCAGGCCAGGCCGGGGCCCTGAGGGGCTCGCGTAGAGAGCGGGCGGGCGGAGGGGCAGCCTGGAAGCGGGAGGAAACCCAGGGGGTGCGGCGACAGGGGGAGGAGCCTCCTGCCCCGCCGAGCCCTCTCTCCGGCCCTCTGGTTACTGAGCGTCGGGTAGCAGACCCGGTGCTGTTCCTCCTCCCCTCCCCTTCAAGCCCCCACCAGGGCCCAAGCGAGCTCCTCCCGCCCCGGGGCCAGCGGCCCCCCTCCCCCGCCGCTGCTCCACCAGCTCCAACCCGCCCCGAGCAAGAGAGCGCAATGGCTAGAAACCGCCGCGGGCAGCTTTGAGCCCTGCTGCGGTTTGGCTGAGACTGCAGCCCCGAGATGGCCTCCCAGGGCCCCTCGCCCCCCGCGGCCCGAGCTTCCCCCCAGCACGACGGGCGCGGGCTGTCAAGGGCTCCCCGGGGCCAGCGCACACAAACCACCTCGCGCAGCGCCCAGCGGGCCCCAAACCAAGCCCTGCAGCCCCCTGTGCGCGGCTCGCCTCTCACAGCTGTAAGAGGCGTCTGGGGGGGACTGTGGCCGCAGCCTTCTTAAGTGGCTCTGTCCCGCCTTTCTCTGTTGGCCCCAAGTCTGGTCCTCTCTGTCTCTCTCTCCCCCCCTCCCCCTCTTTACCCATTTCTATCGCGCTTAAGGCCACTTGCCAAAAATACACGATATAAAAACAAACAGAAAAACCAAATTGGAACAAAAGCGAAGCTATGATAATAAAATGAACACAGCCCAGAGTTAGGGCTCTGAATGCACCTCCACCAGGCGTCCTTGCCCAGTCTTCAAAGGCAGCTTCACCTCACATGCTGAAACGCATGACTTATAAGGGTCAATGTCTCTATAAGATGGAGACATGCCCATAGCTCAAGGGAAGGGCACTCTGCAGGCAGAGGCACATCTCTGCGACCTGCTGGAGGCCCGGCTGCCCCTGTCCCAGGCACCCTGGGGGCCAAGCCTGCTCACAGCCTCAGACCTCGGGGAAGCTGACACCTCCCCCACAGACATAGCCTTTCTCTCCCTTCTGATGGGGAGTAAGGCCAAAAAGGAAGCCTAGAGCGACCTTGAAGCTGGGCGTTCCTACCCAGCTCTGCCATTTCCTGCCTCTGAGACACAGCCCAGTCCCCTGACCTCTATCCTCATGAGGCACTGACCATCTTTTTTTTTTTTTTTTTTTTTTTTTTAATTTTATTTATTTATTTATTTATTTATTTATTTATTTTTGGCTGTGCTGGGTCTTCGGTTCGTGCGAGGGCTTTCTCTAGTTGCGGCAAGTGGGGGCCACTCTTCATCGCGGTGCGGGGACCGCTCTTCATCGCTCTTCATCGCGGTGCGCGGGCCTTTCACTATCGCGGCCCCTCCCGTTGCGGGGCACAGGCTCCAGACGCGCAGGCTCAGCAGCTGTGGCTCACGGGCCCAGCTGCTCCGTGGCATGTGGGATCTTCCCAGACCAGGGCTCGAACCCGTGTCTCCTGCATTAGCAGGCAGATTCTCAACCACTGCGCCACCAGGGAAGCCCTGACCATCTTTGATTGATTCCCTACCTTTGGAATATTTTCCACGGTGCCTGCCTCCCTGAAATCCCAGGAGCACCATTCTGCCCAGCTCAACATCTCCAGCACCAGTTCAGGGTCTGGGATGCTCAGGCAATAACTGTTAGAAGAAGAAATCTGTGAAATGAGGATAAAAAGACCCACCTCAGAAGGGAGATGTAGGGCATCAAATGAGATAGCGTATGTGAAGATGCAGTCTGACCCACAGAAGCCACACAAATGTTACCTTCATTGTTTTTAGAATCAGAAAATGTGGGTGAGTGTTCCTTCCACTACTGGTGTGGTGGGCAAGTCACCTGCCAGCCGGAGCATCAATTCCCCCATCTGTAAAGCGGAGGGGTTGGCTGGGTAGCCTGAAAAGCGCCCCCCGCTCTAATGGGCTGGGATTTTACAGGTGTCCTGAAGGTGCAGATATCAAGAGCTGGTGTTGTAAATCTACAGAGATGTTTCCCTAGAATGTGTTTAATACAATGATAATTTAGCGTTATTCATAAATAGCCAAAAAGTGGAAACAATCCAAATGTCCGTCATCTGATGAATGGATAAACAAAATGGGGCCTGTCCATACAATGGGATATTATTTGGCCATGAAGGAAAGAAGTCCTGACACCTCCAACAATGTGGATGAATCTTGACAACGTTACGCTAAGTGAAGGAAGCCAAACACAAAAGGCTGCAGATTGTGTGATTCCGTTTACATGAATCAGCAAACCTATATAGACAAAAAGAAGATTAGTGGTTGCTTAGGGTTGGAGGGGGCCATGGAGGGATAGGGGATGACAGCTAAAGAGTGCGTGCCCCCTGCATTTGGAGCGAGGAGTCTTAACCACTGGACCGCCAGGAAACTCCCTACAGTCTTTCATTTTGAGGTGATGAATTTATGGTATGTGAATTATTACACAATAAAGCTGTTATTTAAAAAAAAAAAAAAAAGAAGGAGAAGGAGAAGAAAAAGGAAGGAGGGGGAGGGAGGGAGGGAGGGGAGAAATACCACTTCTGGCCGTGTGGAGTAACAAGGATGACTGGATTTACCCTTCCCCCTTAAATAACTAAAAAATCAGACAAAATATGTGAAACAATAGTCTTCAGACAGTGGACAACAGGAGCAAAGTCAGTGACCCCTGAGACAAGAGAAACAAATGAAGTGAACGCTACAATTTCCCAGCCTCCTTTCTGGAGAGTTGTCCAGGCTGCAGCACAGGAACAGGAAACCCTGGCGGAGACCAGCGGACTCCCAGAGTTGAGGAGAGTTGAGAATTTGGTGAGACCGAGAATCCACAGAGCAAAAGAGCAGAAAAGAGGGGAGAGCTGCTCCAGGGGTCTGCAGAGGGGCCTCCTCTGTCTTCAGCTGACAACTGACGAGTTAATGCATGTGAGGACCCGGTGCCAGGCCAGGAAATAACCAGCAGAAAGGAGCAGACTAAACGACCCACAAAGGCCACACAGCACTGGGAATAGTTCATGTTCCCCACAGCAGAGCAAAGAATCTCAGTGCATGGATCAGGGCTAGAATTCTCAGAAAGATGTCGCCGCCATAGTGGGCATGAAAGGCTGAAGGACTGCTTTGGCCCCAAACTTAAAAGCAAGCCTCCAAATGATCAAGCTGTTCCAAGTACTTTAACTTCATCCCAGAGCAAAAACATATGAAGCTAACAGACATTAAAAGAAACACAAAAAATGAAAAGAAATCCGGACTTCCCTGGTGGTCCAGCGGTTAAGAATCCGCCTTCCAACGCAGGGGATGCAGGTTCGACCCCTGGTCAGGGAACTAAGATCCCACATGCCACAGGGCCACTAAGCCCATGTCACAACTAGAGAGCCTGCATGCCACAACTAGGTAGCCCACATGCCACAACTAGAGAGAAGCCTAACTGCCACAACTAAGACCCGACACAGCCAAAAATTAATTAATTAATTAATTAAAATATTTTTTAGAAGAGAAAAGAAATCCAGCATACAACAACATGAAAATCTAAATATCTGTCATCCGATCAAAAATTACAAGGCACGCAATGAAGCAGGAAAATACAATCCATATTAAGGATGGAAGAAAATCAATCACTAGAAACAAGAAGATACAGTTAGTAGACAAGGACATTAAAACAGCTATTATAGGGGCTTCCCTGGTGGCACAGTGGTTGGGAGTCCACCTGCCAATGCAGGGGACACGGGTTCGAGCCCTGGTCTGGGAAGATCCCACATGCCACAGAGCAACTAGGCCCGTGAGCCACAACTACTGAGCCTGTGCATCTGGAGCCTGTGCTCCGCAACAAGAGAGGCCACAACAGTGAGAGGCCTGCGCACTGCAATGAAGAATGGCCCCCGCTCGCCGCAACTAGAGAAAGCCCTCGCACAGAAACGAAGACCCAACACAGCCAAAAAATTAATTAATTAATTAAAAAAAAAACCAGCTACTATAAAGAGATGTAAATCGATTCCCTCAAGAAGGCAAAAGAAAACATGAGCATGATAAAAAAAAAAAAAAAAAAAAAAGGGTAGGGGGAAACCCACCCAAATTAAACTTCTAAAGATGAAACTATACAATGTTTTATATTTTAAAAAAAAATACCCTGGGTGGAATTAGTAACAGATTAGATGCTACAGGGGAAAAAAGAAAAAAAAAAAAAATAAAAGGTTACTGAACTTGAAGACAGCAATAGAAACTATCCAAAACAAAGAAACACAAAAAAATAAAGAGTGAAAAAAATAAACAGAAGGGGAAGGGAGCCAGACAGGGCACAGCCTACACCCTCAAAGAGGACAGCCCTTGTCAGGAGGACCTTGGCCCAGGTGAGTGAGGGGACTGGCTGACCATCAGACACCTTGGAGCCCCCTTGAGCACGTCTGGAGCTGGAGCTGCAGGGACCCAGGGCCTCCTTGGTTACCAGCTCTTTTTCTTTTCTTTTTTTTAATAAATGTATTTATTTTATTTTTATTTTTGACTGTGTTGGGTCTTTGTTGCTGCGAATGGGGTTTCTCTAGTTGCAGCGAGCGGGGGCTACTCTTAGTTGTGGTGCACTGCCTTCTTATTCAGTGACTTCTCTTGTTGCAGGGCACTGGCTCTAGGCGTGCAGGCTTCAGTAGTTGTGGCACACGGGCTTGGTAGTTGTGGCTCGCGGGCTGTAGATAGCAGGCTCAGTAGTTGTGGCGCACGGGCTTAGTTGCTCTGTGGCATGTGGGATCTTCCCGGACCAAGGCTCGAACCCGTGTCCCCTGCATTGGCAGGCGGATTCTTAACCACTGCACCACCAGGGCAGTCCCAGTTACCAGCTCTTTGATGAGACTTTATCTGGAGCCCTGGGAGATGTACGAGGCTTTTATTTACACCCCTCAAATCTGCCAGTGGTGCTTTGGGAAAGGAGGAAGCCCAGCAGGCAGGAGCCCCCTGGGCCAGACGCCCTGTGTTCCCGGTTAGCAGACTAACCCGAGCGCAGTGCTGATGGCACAAAGTAGGACCCGGGTTCTCACCTCTCAGCTTGGCAAGAAGCTTCAAGAGCGATTCCATCCACGTTGGGAAAAGTGTAAAGAAACACCCACAGCTGGGCAGGGGCCGGGGGGAGGGTCTTTTGGGGAGGCCATCAGACTACATCTATCAAAATGTCAAGTGACCCAAGAATTTTAATCCTTCCAGGAATTTACCCCAGAGACTTGTAAAAAGGCTCCTACCCACCGTTGTTCCATTCAGCCGTGTTTGTGCCAGTCATGACAGATGAGAAAGGATATGAATGTCCATGAGCAGGGGACGAGGTAGATAAGACAGGATGTCACAGGGCTGAGCGTGAGAAGACAGAGTGAGGTCTGTCTGGGCAGATAAGGAAAACTGGCATGTGTTAGGTGACAAGTGAAGGGACGGAGCAGTGGACACATACGACGCTGCGTGTGTCAAAAAATAAAATAAGGGGCTTCCCTGGTGGTGCAGTGGTTGAGAATCTGCCTGCTAATGCAGGGGACACGGGTTTGGGCCCTGGTCTGGGAGGATCCCACATGCCGCGGAGCAACTAGGCCCGTGGGCCACAACTGCTGAGCCTGCGCGTCTGGAGCCTGTGCTCCACAACAAGAGAGGCCACGATAGTGAGAGGCCCGCGCACCGCGATGAGGAGTGGCCCCCACTTGCTGCAACTAGAGAAAGCCCTCACAGAAACGAGGACCCAACACAGCCATAAATAAATAAATAAATAAATAAATAAATAAATAAATAAATAGGACATGGTAGCATTTAAAAATAAATAAATAAATAAAATAAAATAAAACCCTCATGCACCATTGGTGGGAATGTAAAATGGTGCAGCCACTATGGAAAACATTATGGCAGTTCCTCAAAACCTTAAAATTAGAATGGCCACATGAACCAGCAATTCCACTTCTGGGTCTATGCCCAAAAGAAATGAAAGCAGGGGGATTTCCCTGGTAGTCCAGTAGTTAAGAATCCACACTTCCTCTGCAGGGGGCATGGGTTCGATCCCTGGTCGGGGAACTAAGATCCCACATGCCATGCCGTGCAGCCAAAAAGAAAAACAAGAATTGAAAGCAGGGTCTTGTACACCTATGTTCATAGCAGCATTATTCACAATAGTCAGCAGATGGAAGCAACCAAAATGTCCACTGACAGATGTGGCATATCAGTACAATGGAATAGTATTCAGCCTTAAAAAGGAAGGAAATTCTGGCACATGCTGCAGCATGGATGAACTTTGAGGCCATTATGCTGAGTGAAATAAGCCAGTCATAAAAGGAAAAATACTGTATGATTCCACTTGGATGAGGTCCCTACAGTATCACATTCATAGAGACAGACAGTATAAGGGTGGGTGCCAGGGTCTGGGGAAGGGGACAGAGTATCAGTTTTACAGGATGACGAGTTCTGGAGATGACGGTGGCGATTTGATGATGGCAAAACAATGTGGATATTCCTAACACCACTGAACCATTAGAAATGGTTAAGATGGTAGCTTTTGTGCTAGTGTATTTTACCACAACTAAAAGTTATTTAATTAATTAATTGGAATAAAATAAATACAACGGGGGTCATGATAATAAGTGCATGACAACATAGGCCGTAGCAGCCATGTCGGTGCCCCTCGGCTCCCCCTCTGCAGCAGAGGTGCTGCCTTCGAGCCCCGGCGCCACCCTCTGCCCCCCGCCCAGCAGCCCCCCAGCTGCAGGCACGCATCCGTCCTGTCCACACAGGGAAAGTCCAGAGGGCAGCTCGGCGTTCTGGAAAGCAGCCCACCATGATGGAGAGGTTTGGTGGTGACTGGCCTGCGTCCCTGCTTCTCAGGGAAGGCTCTGCAGTGCGTTGTCCTGATCTCCTGACCCACCCAGAGGGGTTCAGGGCCCGGTGCCCACGGTGCTGCCCTGCCATTGCCTTCCTTCTCCCCTCCTCTCCCTGTCCTCGGGTCACCTCCGAAGTAGCCACTTGGCCTTAACGCTTGTATCCATCTGTTTCTGGGAGAACTGATGACTTTGAGTGCCTGTGTGCCTGTACATACTTGTCATGTTTGTTGATTTTTTTTTTTTTTTTTTGGCCGTGCTGTGCGGCATGTGGGATCTTCCCCGACCAGGGATTAAACCCACGTCCCCTGCAGTGGAAGCGTGGAGTCTTAACCACTGGACCTCCAGGGAAGTCCTGTTATGTTTGTTGATTTTTTTATTGAAGCATAATTGACTTACAATGTTATGTTGGTTTCAGGTGTACAACATAGTGTACATTAGATTATACGTATACATAGTATGCATTACACTAATGTACTATATACATTACAAAATGATCACCGCAAGTCTAGTTACCATCTGTCACCATACAAAGTTATTACAATATTATTGACTATATTCCCTATGCTGTACATTTCATTCTGGTGATATTTATTTTGTAACTGGAAGTTTGTACCTCTAAGTCCCCTGCACCTATTTCACTCGTCCCCCCAATCCCTCCCTTCTGGCAACCACCTGTTTGTTCCCTGTGTCTGAGTCTGTTTGTTTTGTTATGTTTGCTCATTTGTTTTGTTTTTTAGATTCCACATATAAGTGAAATCATATGGTATTTGTCTTTGACTTATTTCACTTAGCATAATACCCTCTAGGCCCAGCCACATTGTCGCAAATGGCAAGATTTCATTCTTTTTTATGGCTGAGCAGTATTTCATTGTGTGTGTGTGTGTGTGTGTGTGTGTATGTGTGTGTATCACATCTTCTTTATCCATTTTTATCCATTCATCTATTGATGGGCACTTACGTTGTCTTTATATCTTGACTATTATAAATAATGCTACTATGAACATTGAGGTACATGTATCTTTTCGAATTAGTGGGTTTTTTTTAAATAAATTTATTTATTTATTTTTGGTTGCATTGGGTCTTTGTTGCTGCACGCGGGCTTTCTCTAGTTGTGGCGAGCGGGGGCTACTCTTCGGTGTGGTGTGCTGGCCTCTCATTGCGGTGGCCTCTCTTGGTGCGGAGCACGGGCTCTAGGCGTGCGAGCTTCAGTAGTTGTGGCACGTGGGCTCAGTAGCTGTGGCTCACGGGCCCAGTTGTTCCACAGCATGTGGGAATCTTCCCGGACCAGGGCTCGAACCTGTGACCCCTGCACTGGCAGGCTGATTCCCAACCACTGCACCATCAGGGAAGCCCCTCGAATTAGTGTTGTTTTGGGTAAATACCCAGGAGTGGGATTGCTGGATCATATGGTAGTTCTATTTTTAGTTTTTTGAGGACCCTCCATACTGTTTTCCACAGTGGCTGCACCAATTTACATTCTCACCAACAGTGCACCAGGCTTCCCTTTTCTCTAAAATTTCTCTCTAACACTTGTTATTTGTTGTCATTTGGAGAATAGCCATTCTGACAGGTGTGAGGTGGTATCTCATTTTGACTTTGATTTGCATTTCCACCTGTTAGGTTTTTATATAAAAATTCCAGTTGCACCACGAACTGGGTGTGTGACCTTGAGCAAGTTACTTAACCTCTCTGTGCCTCAATTTCTGCACCAATAAGTGGAATAATAACACTACCTACCACGCGGGGCTGTTATAAGGTCTGTATTAATTTCCTGGGGCCACCATTACAAAGTACCACAGGCTGGGCGGCTTAAACAAAAACATATATTAGCTCACAGTTCTGGAAGCCAGAAGTCTGAGATCAAGGTATCAGCAGAGTTGATGTCTCCTGGGCCTCTCTCCTTGGCTTGCAGACAGCTGTTTTCTCCCTCTGTCCTCACATGGTCATCCCTCTGTGCCTGTCTGTGTTCTAATCCCCTCTCCTCTTTTTTTTTTTTTTTTTTTTTGACTGCGTTGGGTCTTCGTTGCTGCGCGCAGACTGTTCTCTCGTTGCAGCCAGTGGGGGCTACTTTTCCTTGCGGTGCACAGTCTTCTCATTGCGGTGGCTTCTCTTGTTGTGGAGCACAGGCACAGGCTCAGTAGTTGCGGCACACTGGCTCTAGAGTGCAGGCTCTGTAGTTGCGGCGCACAGGCTTAGATGCTCCGCGGCATGTACGATCTTCCCAGACCAGGGCTCGAACCCGTGTCCCCTGCACTGGCAGGCAGATTCTTAACCCCTGCGCCACCAGGGAAGTCCCTAATCCCCTCCTCTTATAAGGATACCAGTCATATTGGAGTAGGGCCCACCCCAATGACCTCATTTAATTTTAATCACCTCTTTAAATACCTGATCTCCGCAAACAATCACATTCTGAGGTACTGGGAGTTAGGACCTCATCATATGAATTTGGTGGGGACACAATTCAGCCCATCATAAGGACTAAATGAGGTAATAAAGGGCTTTGTACCCGGCACATAGTAAGGGCTATATTCCTTAAATAAAAAATAAGATTTTCTGGAAGAGTATAAGTAACTTCAGTGTTACCTCTGGGGGGAAGGACTGGGGCTGGGGCACCCTTTGACTTTATACTCTAGGTATTTATTCTCATCTGTTTAAAAATTTATTTATTTATTTGACTGCGCCGGGTCTTAGTTGCTGCACACGGGATCTTTAGTTATGGCATGCAGGATCTAGTTCCCTGACCAGGGATCCAACCCGGCCCCTGCATTGGGAGTAAGGAGTCTTAACTGCTGGACCACCAGGGAAGTCCCTATTCTCTTAATTCTTTTTTTTTTTTAATAAATTTATTTATTTTATTTATTTATTTTTGGCTGCATTAGGTCTTCGTTGCTGTGCGCGGGCTTTCTCTAGTTGCAGTGAGCGTGGACTACTCTTCGTTGCAGTGCACGAGCTTCTCATTGTGGTGGCTTCTTCTGTTGCGGAGCACGGGCTCTAGGCGCGAGGGCTTCAGTAGTTGTGGCACGTGGGCTCAGTAGTTGTGGCTCGCGGGCTCTAGAGTGCAGGCTCAGTAGTTGTGGCACACGGGCTTAGTTGCTCTGCGACATGTGGGATCTTCCTGGACCAGGGCTCGAACCCGTGTCCCCTGCATTGGCAGGCAGATTCTTAACCACTGTACCACCAGGGAAGTCCCTCTCTTAATTCTTAAAGTAATAGTAAACCTTTCAGAGCAGCTTGCCCAGTTAGTTCCAGGTTCCTGGAAGGTGGGTTTCCCCTCCCCTTCTGGGGGTCAGGCCTGGATTGGGGGGAGGGGGCGGGGAGAGGAGAGCAATTTCTCTTCCCCCCATCTCCTCACGGAGAATCAGCCTCCTCCTGGTTAAGCTCAGGGGCCCCACTAAAGGGCTGGGGCTTCAGGCCAAAGGCTCAGCTCCGCCCCACCCTTCCCAGGCCTGAGCCCCTTCTCCAGGCCTCCTTCTGCCTGGGGAGACCCCATCTGTTCCCTTCTCCTTTCGCTGCCCCAGAGGTCTCAGAGCCCCTCCCCCATCAGACAGTCTTGCGGCCCAGGGGACCAGCTGTCTGTCGCTCAAATGAGGGAAACTGAGGCCAGAGGGTCCCCAGGAAGTCCAGAGTGGCGGGGGTCCCTTTGTAGCCTCACCTACCTTACATTTCAGGTGAGATATGAGCCCCAAGTTCACTGGAGGTCACCTCTCATCCTTCCCAATTCTGGCAGAGGCCCTGGAGGAAGCAGGGCCCAGCCAGGTCTGGGGTATCCTCCACTGAGGTCTCCCCAGAAATGAACAGGGGAGGAGCCTGAGCTGGGGAGGGCAGGGGGCTTGAAGTGTCCTGTGGAGACGCACCTGGGAAGTTCAGAGGCTTCCCCCCACCAGCGCGGCCCACCTGTGTCCTCCTGGGGCTGAAGCCCCCAGCAGGGCTTGGGGTCCCACCCCAAGACGGACCTAAAGGACCAACCTGTGGATATCCTAGTTTAGTCTGGCCAGGATACATCCTGGGGACCGCAGCTGCCCCCAGCTGCCCGGCCTCCGGCAGTCCTGCCTCTAGCAGGGAAAGACCCACAGAAGAGAAGAAGGGTTGCCTCTCCTTCCTTTTTTCTTCCTTACAAGTTTAATTGAATGTTTTTCCTTCTGACATGATCTTTTAGGCTCACAATTAACCCCAGCGAGTAACTCGGAGCCCTGGCTGCAGCTGCCCAGACTCACTGGGCATTTCTCGAGGCCTTGGTGTCCGCATCTGAGCAATGGGAGGCTGGACTCTTGCTGGCCCTCCATGGCAGGCTTAGGGGGAACCCAGCCTTAGAACTGTGGGGCCCACTGGCCCCTGACCCAGCTGGAGGTGAGAGGAGCTGCCAGTCAGGGTCTGGGAAAACTGAGGGGAACGGAGTCCCCAGGCACAGTGGTTGGAAGCCTGGGGGCTGAGTCAATGCAGGCTGGTGAGCAAACCGTAACGTAAGCTCTTTGTTCCTGTGGGCTGGTCCGTGTGCCTGTGCCTGCGTCCACGTATGTCTCTATGTGCACGTGTGTTGTGTGTGCACTGGGCTCCTGTACATGCCTGCATGTGTTCCTGTGTGCACTCACCCATGCATGTACACAAGCCCGTGTGCGTGTGTGCAGGGTCACGCAATGACCCTTGTGAACTGGGAATCGCTGGGGAAGAACTGCATCCTTTGCTCTGGAATCTGAGCCCTGGGGGCCCCAGAGCCAATTCTGACGGGGGACACCTTTCAACCAGGACATGGGGAGTCCCGGTGCGTGCGCAGGAGTGAATCTGGGGGTCTCCACGGTACTCCATTTGCGCCCACGGGAGTGTCTGCCGACTTCCGGTAATGCCTGTCGCCTCCACGTGGGCCTGGAGACAATGGCCTCACTCAAATCCACTCTTCATCCGGGACCCAACCAGGCCCCGCCCCAAGGTTCCTCCCACATGACTTTTGCTTGTGCGGTTCCCTTGCCCTGGTTGCCCTTCCTGTCCCTAGTATTGGGTTAAGTCCCCCTCCTCCCTAGGTGTGATCACCTCCCCCACCAGCCTTTGCGCCTCATTCGCGGAGTGTGTGTGTGGTGGGGGGCGGAATAAACAGCCCCTGTAACGCGCAGCCACTTGCTCTGCGCCCATTTTTGCAGAACGCGTGGAATTCAGAATCAGTGCCTGGGCCTGGCTGGGAGGATGCGGGGAGGGGTGCCTGGCATCATTCCAGGACAGGTCATTCCTGCTCCTGGGCAGGCCCCCACCCCGGGCACCGCAGGGAACCACCTCGCTCAACCTCGCTCAACTGCCCAACTGGGGACCCCTCCCTGAGCCCCTTCCAGTGCATCCCCATCCCTACAGTCTGGAGGAGCTTGGCTCCGGAGGACTCATCTGTTCCCTTCCACGTCACTGAGACTTTTCCGGCTTCCAGCCTGGCTTTAACAGTGGTGGAGGGTTGGCCGCCAGGACCCCGCTGAGAGCCCAACGTCCCTTTGTAGCCGCCATCTGTGCTTGTCAATCTCGAGACTCCCGCCCCCAGGGACCACCAATCAGAGCGCAGGCATCCCAGTTTCGTCATCAGCAGCCAATCAGCGCTTCTGCTCACAGCTCAGGCCCCTCTGGTCCCGCTGGTCCCGCTGCCCCCGCAAGACGGCCACACGCCCAAGTCCATCTTCAATCACCGCCTACTTATTGGACGCCCATGGGGCGCCCCGTTCCACCCTCAAAGCTGTGCCTTGCTACTACTCTCAACCTCAGTCTCCTCCCCTGTAAGATGGGAACAGCTATGCTCTGGGTAACGTGATACTGCACAGAAGGGCCCAACCCAGCGCCTGCCTCTCTGGAGTCCCTGCAGGGCTGGCCACCTGGAGGTCTGCCAGGGGCCACGACCGCAGGGTGGGCTCAGGACCCAGGTCCCCCCTCGAGGTTGGAAACTTCCTCAGCTTCTTATCTGCCAAATAGAGAAGTGCCTCCCTTCCTCCCCAAGCTGGGCCTAGGGGTCCTGTTCTGATGAAGGCACCCACCCTGGACTCCAAGCTTAGCTCATCCAGCTGACTTTTCCCAGGGCCTGTGCCCACCTCTACCCGGGCCTGTCCTCCGAGGGCTCCCAGACAGCACATCCAGGTCCCAAGGGGTCCAAGCCTGCTGTGTTGGGGTTTGGATGGATGCACACAAGGCCCCTTGCAGATGGAAAGGGGGCACCCAGGCCCCGTACCTCCAAGCTCTAGTCAAGGCATACCTGCCAAGGCAGGAGGAAGTTCGCTCTGCTGGTTTGTGTGGGCCTGACCTCTTAACTCCGAAACCTGCAGCAGGAGGGTTCCCAGGCCCACCCCTCCCACCTGCCTTCATCCCCAACACACACACACACACAACCTCAGGGGTGCAGACTTGCGTTAACTTTATTTTGCTCTTTCCAGTCTGAAGCTACTATCATGGGCATTTAGAGTTATACAAATGACACTTACAAAAAATAAAAGACCAAGACACCCAGAGTGAGATGCATGGTGGATGCTGACCAGAGGGAAGGGAAGTGGCAGGGGCGGGGCTGGAGCCAGGGACCAGGGGCTTCCACGGGGCTCCCGGCTGAGGGCAACGCCCAGCTTCATCCCGCCCGAGACCCGGGAGTCCAGTCAGAAGAGGAGCACCGATCATACCAGGGGCCCTGGCTGAGGCGGTGAAGGGCCCAGCACCACCAGGTGGGGACACAGGCCTGGGGCCCAGGCACATGGGAGGGAGGGGGCCAGTGAGAGCCCCCCGGGAAGGTGGAGGCAGGTTCTGGATTCGGGGAGGCGCCCCGCCTACCCCACCACTAGTGGGCAGAGGGCACTGAGGCCCAGAGATGCCGTCTCAAGACCACCCCCCAACCAAGACCCCTTGAAGACCACTCATGGCTACAACCAGGCTTGCCTGGGGCTCCTCCAGCAATAACATTTCACTGAAAAAAGAAAGTTACTGATTTGGTCATTTTCTGCTTCCAGTCAGGCCAGAGTGAAAGAAAAGAGACAGGAGCAGGACCCCCGGACCACAGCAGGATGTGTGTGCAGTGGCCAGGCCCGGGCGGCCATCAAACCAAGCCTCCTCCACTCACAGGGGCCTGGAGCCAGCCCCGTCCTGTCCACCAGCTGTCCTCCCGACCACGCAGGGACGGCGCCCCAGGGGGGCCACCAACAGGCCTGGGGCAAGAGCTTGGCTCCCGGGAAATGGGGGAGGGGGAGGTTCAGGAGGGGACAGGAGATTCCAGTTACACACCCCGCCGCTCCCAGGAGCTCGGGAAGGCCTCCCAGCCCCCCACTCCTCCTCGGCCTCTTCGGGGAAATAAGGCTCAGAGTTGTCTGAGGTCAGAAGAAAGAAGTTCCAGCCTCGCCCAGGGCAGAGAAGAGAGGGCAGAGGGATGTGAAATCCCTCCAAGGACCAGGTCACAGCCTCTGACCTGCCCAGGGGAGGCCACGTGGGACAACAGGTGAGGGCACCGTTTGCTCTGGGTTTCCAGTTTGAAAGGCAAGGGGCTCGCCACCCACAGCAGAGCCCACCTGGAGAAGAGAGTTAGCAGGGCGGGTTGGGCAGGGTGGGGAGGGGGATGCCGGCGGCGGGGCCCTAGTACTCCCACAGCGTGGTGGGGTCGATGGTGTCAGCGCAGGCCTTCAGGACCCCCGCGTGGTCCCCCTTCAGGTAGTGCCCGCCCACCTTGATGGCCACCTTGTTGTAGTCACAGAACTCGAAGAAGAAGTCCACAGGGCTGTCGCTGCTGCTGGTGACGGAGGAGTCGTTGCCCACCATCCAGTACTTGCCTGTGGAGTCTGGAGCAGGGGCAAGGGCAGGCCCTGTCAGGCCCTGCCTGGGCTCTGCTCCCCACCCTCCAATCACGGCTTCCAGAATGGGGGTGGGGTCTGTTACATCCACCCAAGCCTCCGGCCCATGCTGGACTGGAGTCCCTTCCCCCGCCTCCCACCAGAATTTTGGTCCCATAACTCGTGTGTGACCCCTCCCCTGCCCAGCCTTTCCAGAATCCCGTCTCCCTCTCTAGCTCTATCTGGGGTGGGCCGGACATCTCCCTCCTGTACAGACAAGAGGGGAAGGGGCTACCCCCCAGCCTAGAGCCTCTGGTGGCCAGATGGGGCCTGGCCCAAGCCACATCACAGGGTGGCCAAGCCGAACCCCAAAGCCAGGCTCAAGTGGGGCAGGGGTTTGCTCTCTGTGTCCAACACTGGCCCCCTGAGCCCAGGGGGCCCCACCCGGCACTGCCCACAGGAGAACCTGCCTTTGATGTTGTAGGCGCCGTCTCTGAACTCCAGCTGGAAGACGTCGTAGTTGGAGCGGTTGGCGTCCAGGGTGCCTGTGACCTTGCGGCAGCCAATGAAGCCGTGCTCCCCACGGAACACGATGATGGGGCGATTGATCAGCTTCATGAGGAAGAGCTCCGAGTCCCCTGTCCCAGGAGGTGGAAAAGAAGTGAGCCTCATGGGGTTGGGGGTGCGACACCCAGGGTGTGGCTCAGAGAGGGAGAGCGGGAGTCTGGGGTCACACAGCACTCCAGCCCTGGGGTGAGGCAGGGTGGTGCCAGTTTGGGAGGATGCCCAGCACAGGGCAGGCTTCGGGTGGGGCTCGTAAGTGACCATGGCATACAGTTAGACCCTCCAGGGAACAAGGGCTTGAGGTATGCCCCCAGGTGGCTACCTGCTGTCTCCACCGAGGCAGCCAGCTGGCCGTTCTTCTTGGCCGTCACAAACTTGCCATTGGATGCGCGCAGTATGATCCTCCGATCACGCCACTCAATGTCAAAGTAGCAGCTGGCATCCCTGGGGGTGGCGGGACAGGGTCAGGCGAGGCCGCCCCACAGGAAGGCCAGCCTGGGCGAGCGCAGGCAGTGACAGACGGGCAGTGGGGCACTCACTTGGTGGAGGCAGTGGACTGCACACCCCCGGTGGCCGTCAGCGTCCAGTACTTGCCCGAGTGGGTGCGGAAGGCGCACTTTTTGGTTTCGCGGTTGATCTCCAGCTGGAAAGTCTCTTGGTCGGTCTCTTCGTCCTGATTGGCCGACAGGTCCATACCTGCGGGGAGAGCCTCCAGCTAGTACAGGGACCCCCACGCCCCCCCAGTGCTGGCTGACCCTCAGCCCTGCCCGCACACACCAGCACAGCGGGGGGCTGCTGAGACCCCACAGTGCGGCTCAGACCCCTCGGCCTTCACATCAGAGGGCGGAACCCAGGATCCCAGGCAGGACAAGTCAAGGGCCAAGGCCAGCTAGGTCCATTTACACATCACGTTCTCTGATTACAGAAGTAATACCTTCCAACAAACCAAATGCAAAAAGATATTGTAGAACCAACTGGGAGACTCTCAACATGGTCCAGGATTAGAGAGCATGGATTAATTATTGTTAATCATGTTGTCATTATGTAAGAAAATGGCCTTGTTTTTTAGAGATACACGCAAACATTTTGAGATGAAATGCCCTGATGTCAGGGATTTGCATTAAGTACAACCAGAAGCAATGAATAAAGGGACAGGGAGCTAGTGTGGCAGAATATCGCAGCTGGGGGAATCGGTATATGGTAGTTCATGATATCCTTCCTGCTTCTGTATACGTGTAAAAGTCAAGAGAGTCATAGCACACGTTCCCTTCAGGGAATTTAGAAAACTCATAAAAGCGAATTCACACACACCCCCATGCCCACCACACCCCCAGAACGCCCCTGTGAACGGCAGGTGACCACACACTCCTAGCCTTTTCCCCGTGCGCTCACATATGCATTTTCTTGACCTTCAAGTGCACGCATGCTACAGACCTCGATTTGCAAATGATCTGCCTAACACCTTTACACGTTTCCATGTCCCTAAATCGTCTGTGAAGGGGGCGGCTTCGGGGTTTTGCTCCCACAAGCTGCAGCCATGTCGTTTTGCACATCCGTATGGACTCCTCCAGATAAAACCTGAAGTGGGATCTTTGGTCCCAACAAGTTCACATCCCCAAGCGCCATGGATCCTAAGAGCCTCCGCAGCAGGGTGAGTTGGGCCTTGAGGCCTTTATGAAGCCGGGATCAGTGGCAGGCGGCAGGTGTCCTTTTGGATGAGATGAGGCTGGCGTGTGGCAGAGCCTGGGGTCTGAGCACCCCCAGGCCCTCCCCCAGGACCCATTCTTAGTTCTCCAGCCACCACCCAGAGGGCCTGAAAGGTGTCAGCCCCATGCTAACCAGGTCTCGTGTCCCATGTCAGCGCCACCCCATCACAAAGGAGAATGAGGCAGAGGTGGTGCCCTTGCCCAAGGTCACCCAGAGAGAAAGCTAGGGGTCCAGGGCTCTCAGGAGGAGAGATGGGCAAACTCAGGCCTCCTGCCATGCCCTCTCCCCCCACCCTCCCTCCCCTCTGTGGACTGGTGGATGGGACCTCCACGGGTCACTCTGAAGCAGACCCTCACAACGCCTGGGCTTGACCCTCCAGGCCCCCTGGGTCCCCTCAGCCACAGTGTCAGGGATCTGCTGACTACTGAGGACCCGGGGGTAGAGGTGAGCTCGATCCACCATCACGCCCCAGTGAAGCACGGGGCGAGGATCAGCAGGGGCTGGGCCTTCTGGGTGCCCGAGCCCCCCAGAGGACGACCATCCTAAGGCCACACCCAGGAGCACAATGTGGGGCTGGGGTCCATCCTTGCTCAGACCTCGCCCAGCCGACCTGCCCCACCCCACTGCTGCAGAGCTGCCACCCCCAGCCTGCCCAGCCACACAGCACCCCCTACCCAACACGTGGCAGGCCGGCTGATGGCAAGGCAAGAACTGACGAGGAGAAGCCCCACCGGGCACACCTCAGCAGCAGAAGAGACAGAGAGGGCTCCCCAGAGAGAGGGGCAAAGCGGGCAGGGAAGGGCCCCGAATGGCAGTCAGATCTCTAGCACTGACCAGCCTACCTGACATAACAGAGCCTTGCCAGCGAACAAGGCGCTGGCCAGCCTGCCCGAGGACAAACACCGCAAGTGCAGGGGCTCCTTTTCAATGAGACTTTGGTTCCTGAGAGCTTAGCCAGCCCTGTACTCCTGCGGACGGCCGTCCGGCTTGACTCCTCCCGGCAATTCCACAGAGTTAGTTCGAGGAACAAAGGGAGGCTGTGCAAAGGGAGGCGGGTACCTCCCCAGGGCCACACGACCACCACCACCTGCTCAGCCACTCAGACCCCGTCCCGCCTGGGTGTGTCCAGTCCTGGAACTGGTATGATAAACAGGCCTAGGCCAGCCCGCAAGGTACGCAAAGCCAGGGCCAGGCGCCCTTGAGTGCCTCCCCCGCCCAGCCTCAGTTTCCCTCTCTGCCTGTCAAAAGGGCCCGGTCTGAGATGGAAGGGATTTAGCAGCCCATTGCCAAGTAGACACCAGGTCTTCCGCCCGCAATAGGAAGGGGTGGGGAGAGTATCCCCTCCCCATTCCAGTGGGGTCCCTCCTGGCTCCAAGGCCCTGCCCAGATGGGAAAGGCCCCACTTGGCCTTGGAGTCTCTAATTAGAGCTGGGTTACTATGGGAACAGGGTTTTCTTCAGGATTTTTCTTTTCATCAACAGCAGCACAGAAAACCTGAGTCACAGGCACACAGGAGCCCTGAGGAGGCAGGAGATGCGGGGGCTCAATGTCCCCCCGACCCGCTCCATAGAGCACAACTGAGACACCGGGCCCCCGCATGTCCCCCCTCCATCGTGGCTCTCCCCACCTCCAGCCTCTGAGCCATCCTGTACAGTGGCTTGGAGGGGGCACCCCCTCCCTGCCAACACACCCCATGGTCCCCATCCCCCTCAGCCTTAGCAGTCTGCATATTCCCCTGGCTTGTTCAAATCAGGCACTCTCCACCACCCCCATTCAGTTTAAGAGAGGGGGCCCAGAAGCATCTGTGGCCTCACCTCACCTCCCCTCTTCCCAGTCAGCTCTTGCCACTACCTGACCACTTTAAATCCCTACTCCGTCCTTACACAAGCTGTTCCCTGGGCCTGAAATGCCCTGCCTCATCAGGAGAACTCTTACACATCCTGCAAAGCCCAGCTTGACCAGCCCTTTCTCAGCCAGCCAGCCTCACCTTCGAGCGGCTGGGATTGGGCACTTCCTGAGCATGGAGTCCCCAGGGCACAGCTGGCCAGATGCAAAGAGGCTGTGAGACCAGGTGGGAAATGGGGTGAGGCTCTGCCCAGGGTCTGGCTGGAGCCCAGGGCAGGTGAGGCTCCAAAGTAGCATGAGTACTGCTCACTCAGTGGCCCTGCCATCCTCCATCCGTGCCCAAGCCATGTCCTCACTGTGTGGTCACAGCTACAGCACTTCCCAGGACCTGGGATAGACATGTGCCATCTGCCTTGTCACATCAGCTCTTGGGACCCCCACTCCCTGTGGCCGACCCTGCCTCTAATGTAGGCTGTGACGGCCTCCTCCCAGAAATACAGCCTGGCCGAAAGGAACATGCCCAGGGCAGCCCTGGGCGAGCCCTTTACAAATGGGGAAACTGAGGCCAGAGAGCAGGCCGCAGCTTCAGCAGGGAGCACCCCACCCCCACCAGGCCCGGCCTGTGCAGGCCTACGGGGATGATTCACTTCCCCCAGCCCGCTAAACCCAGGATGCTCCTCCTTCCTGGCTGGCGTTTCCCAACATGTGTCGGAAGCACAGCTGAAGCCTCCTTGCCACGCAGGCCTGTCCAAAATGGCCTCTGCAGACACAGCCCCCAAGCCCGTGTCGGCTCCAGGTCCTCTGATCATCCTCTGCCCCACAAAGAAGACCCGAGGTCAGCCAACATTGGAACGAGATGAGGACGCCAAAATCTGAGGCCCATGTAGCTCCAGTCTTTGCTCCCAAAGCTCCCTTCCCTTTAAACGCACAGATGAGCCAGCAGCTCTCCTGGTGCAATTTCCGGCTCCTCCTGCCCCATCAGCTTGAATCACACCATGACACCACCAGCGAGCTTTACTAGAAAGGTGAGGACACCTGCCCAGGCTCACCAGTGCCTGCCAAAAACACCCCCAGGATCTCTCTGCTCCTTTCTGGCACCAAGGGCTAGGGCCAGGGCCACCCGTTCCTGCCACACCTTCCCCAGGGCAGGTGCTGGATGCAGCCCAGCAAGCATGCAGCATGCCTGCGTTGATGAGCACCCAACCGAAGTCCTGTGGCCCTGCTGGCTGTTCCAGTCCCACCCACCAACCTCACAACCACACTGGGCTTTCTGCTCCTTCCTGCCTCGGGGCCTTTGCACAAGCTGTGCCCTGTACCTGCAACACTGTTCCACACACCTGACACATGCTACCTTCTATTCATTCTCAGGTCAGCTCAAGTATCCTCCTCAGAAAGGGACCTCCCCCATCTAATCTGGGACCCTCATGTACTTCCTGGACCCCCAGACCTTTGCTTGACACCTCTGGGATGTTGCTCATGTCCCAACGAGAACATTGGGCCCAGCAGGGAAGGATCCAGGAGATGCGCATGTGCTCACCACTCAGGCCTCAGCATGTCTCACTTGGTAGGGGCTCAGTGTTTGCTGAATAGGTGGAGAGTCCTGCCCCACCTCATACTGTGTGAGACTGGAAAGGGGAGGGCCTCTGCCCCAGAGGCCGGGAGGCATCAGGGGCTCCAGATGAGAGCTCATTCTGGCGTCAAACCCAGTTCTTCATGCTGCTTACTTGCTGTGTGATCTTGGGCACATGGCTTCTCCTCTCTGGGCCTAAACCTGCCCATCTGTAGGATGGAAGAAATACCGCCCACTTCAATCAGCACACTCACCCACTTCAATCAGCACACTTGGGTACGAAACTGCCACTGGGCTGCAACCTCCTTGGCAGAGCCGGGTCAGGAGGGTGGCCGTCAGGAGGAAGGGGGGGGGCGGGGCAATGACTCGGCTCCCATCCAGCTATCTCCAGAGGCTGGGGTCCAACTTCCCGGCTGGGGGAGCCAGACACCCACAGGTTCCCCCAAAGGAGGGGCGAGGGCGCCAGAAGGAAGAGAAGCCGCCTAGGGGGAGAATCTAAGAAGGGAAAGAGGAGGGTTCACTTCTGGCGCGCAGGCCGGTAGGAAATGGCCAGGCCAGCGGGAGGCCCCGGGAGAGGACGCATCGAGTTGCAGCCAGTTGTTCCAGGCGGGAGTCTTGGGGGTGGGTTCAACCGAGGGTAGGGGGGCTTCCCGAGGGTGCCGGGCTGGGGTCTCCGGGCTCAGGCTGAGACCGCTCTCTGTCTCCCGCAGAGCAGAGGGTACCGGCCAGGAGACGCGCGGCGGGCGCAGGGCGGGGTGCCTGGCGGGCTGCCATCCGCGCCACGCCGTCCCGGGGCGCGAGCAGGGAGGCCGCCTTCTGGGGCGGCTTCGGACGGGGCACTGGGCCTGGGGGCGGCGCGGGGGGTCCTCAGCAGGGGGGGACCCGCAGAAAGTCAATTCCCTCCCCCGCCCGGCCGCATCTGGTTTTCCCATCTGCAGAGACGGAGCAGGACAAAGGGGGCGAGGGAGGGCCCTGTCGACGAGCCCGCCCCCCTGCTCACAAAGGCCGCGGCCTCGAGCGCGGGGCGGACGCGGGAGGAGGGGCTGGGGGGGAAGGGTAGACACTCTGGGCGCCCCTTTCCAGCAGAGGCCAACCCCTCCCAGCAGCCAGCGGAGGTGGAGAAAGGCCCGGAGGGAGGGGAGGTGGAAGCGCAGCCTGCGGAGATCAAAGGCTACTTCCATCCCGCCCGCGAAAGGCGGCCTTCAGGGAGCGGGGGCGCGCCCCGTGCCTGTTGCGACCCCTCGCCTCCGCCATGGAGCCAAAGGCCCACTGACGGGGGGAGGGGCACGAGGAAACAGGCGAGGGGCGTCCCCTCCCCAAGGGCTAGGCCCGCGGGTGCGAGGGAGGGATCTGCACGCGTAGGGAGGACCCAGATCAGGCCGAGGGTTCGGAGGGTGGCACAAGGGGCGGCGTCTAAGCGCGGCCTAGGAGCCCCAATCTCAAGGCGGAGTGGGGGTTATGCAGCGGCACCCAAGGATGGGCAAAGCCCCACCCCTCGCCCCTTCCCGGGGATCGCAGCGCAGGTCCCGCGGCAGGGTGGGGTGGCCCGCGCGCCCAGCGGGGGCGCACCGGGCGTCGATCGGGATTGCAGCGGCGCCGCGGGCGAGAAAGGGCGGGAGGCTGCGGGGACTGGGGTGGGGTTCGCTTTGTGCATGGCCCAGAGAGGCGGGGGACGGCGTCCCCACTCACCCTGGCGCGTGGACACGTTCCTCTCGTTGGCTGCCTGCAGCACGACCTGGGCGCAGCTCTGCTCCAGGGCGAAGAGCTCGTCCTTGCCCACCTTGGTGGCCTTGCCCGCCTTGAGCGTGCCGCTGGGCCCCGACGGCGCCAGGTAGCGGCCTTGGCAGTCGCGGAAGGCCACCTTGCCGGAGCGGAACTCGAGCGTGTAGCCGGTGGCGGGCTCGGGGTGCGCCACTAGGCGCCCGTCGTGGCGCAGGAAGCGGTGGTCGGCCGTCTGCAAGCTGTAGCGCTGGTCCTGGAAGGCCAGCGTGATGAGCGAGTCGACGCCCCAGGGCACGTCGCGGTCCACTGCGATCTCGTCGGCCGGCCGCGCGCTCAGGTGCGCGTAGCGCTTGCGGGCCAGGCTGTAGATGGTGACCTGGGGGTGCATGGCGATGTGCACGCTCCACTTCTCGGCCGGCGACACGGTCTGAGCGAAGCACGACAGGCGGTCCTCGGTGCCGCCAAAGTAGCGCCGGTGCGCCTCGGACTGCAGCGACCAGCGGCCGTCGTCGTGCGCCACGATGAGAAAGCGGCAGTCGGCACTGGGCACCTCGTGTTCGCAGGTCACGTTGCCATCCTTGTCCGCCGCCAGGTAGCGGCCCAGGTGGCTGCGCAGGCACACGGCTGCGCTGCCCGCCTCGTCGGGCGGCTGTTCCAGCGTCCAGATCTGCTTCTTCTTCAGGCTGCTGGCCGACGCATTCACCTTGAACCCGAACGTCTCGGCCGTCAGGTACTTGTTGCTGCAGTTAATGAGACCGAACTGGATCTGCAGGGCCTCGGCCGTGCCGTTGGCGGTCATGGTGGCGGCGGGCGGGAGGCCGGCGCGGCCCGGGAGGTTGGTGGCGGGTCCCCGCGGCGGCGCCCTGCTCCTTTGTTCAGCTGCCGCGGCCGTGCGCTCACTCTCAGCAACGCTTTACAAAGCCGGCGCGTCGAGCCCGAGCCCCTTTATAGGCGGGGTGACGTCAGCGTCGCAAGGTCCCGCCCCCGCCCCGCCCCGGGGCTCGCCGAGGAGGGGGAACCGGGGCCCAGGGAGCGAACTGAGTCGCGCAGGGGCCCGGAGGGGCGCGGGTGGGGGCTGGGCTCGCCACGTTCCCTGCTCGGCCGGCCTCTGCGTGCCCCCTCTTCGGGCCGCCGCCCCCTCCCCGCCAATGCCAAGGCCTCGCCCTCGCAGCGCCGCAGCCTGAGGACTCACCCAGAGCACGGGACCCCTCGGAGGCCCCGCACCCCAAGCCCAGCCGGGAGGAAGGCCGAGCCAGGTTTGAGGTTGTGGTAGAGACCGCAAGACCACAGAGCACATCAGTACTAGGCGGAGCGGCCCGGGGGCTCCTCAGAGGAGGTGCTTTAGAGCAGGGCCTTGAAGGAACTGAGAGGGGACCCTCCAAGGGCCTGTGGGCGGAAGAGGGGGGGGAGGCCAGGAGCTGGGGAGGGGCCTGCGGACCCCAACTCACCCAACCCAGGCCTTGCAGCCTCCAGAGCGGGGGCTGCGGTTCCCCGAGGCTTCCCTCCCAGGACACTGCCCTGAAAGCCACCCGGACCCTTCCCTGTGGCCCAGGCACCCAGCCGGGCTGGCCCAAATAGGTCTCCGTGGTAGTGGCTGAGACAAGTGGCAGTGTGTCCACTCTGAGGATGCAGAAGCGACAGGGTTCTGGTGAGGTTCGCCAGGCATAGAGTGAGCAGTGTGCCCTTTTCCTGAGCAGGTCAGAGACGTGCTACGGCTCAGGCAGTACAGCCCCGAGGGGCGGAACCCAGGTCTCCAGCCCCAGGGGCCAGCGTGCCTCCCACTTGATACCCACCTCCAGGTCCCCACTGCATTGGACGCAGAGCCTGGCACACAGGAAGGGGCGACACTGGCTACAGCCCTCCTCCTTTAGGACCTCAGCTCTCCATCCTCCTCCGTCAACGTGGATATTCCCTACAGATGCCCACCCCCACCCCTGTAGAGGAACACTTCCCTTTTCTGAGCATCTCCAAAGGCCAAGACTTTTGCTGGGACATTCCCCACATGCCAAGCAGGCCCCTGGAATGCCAGCATGACCACAGGCTGCCCACAAGGTCTCGAGGCCAAAGGCAGAGGGCACTGAACTAGCTCCTGGGCTTGTTGGTCTGTGCCTGTGGCTCCCCCCAGGCAACCTCCTCCAGGGATTTTTATCTTTCAGGATAATTTCGTGTTACTTTCCCATCATTTGGGTCAAATGGGTTTACTGGCAGGTCCTTGGGCCCCAGGCAGGCACTGCCCACAGCATCCCCTCCCACAAAGCTCACCTCTGGAGAGATGAGAAATCAAGTGTCTCTTTTTGAGGTCATCTAATAGGCTTGAAACCCAGGGTCTCGCTGGCTGTGTGACTGTAGGCAAGTCACTTAACCTCTCTGAGCCTGTTTCACCTTTTGTAGAAGAAATACAAATCCCCCATCTCTGGGTTGTCTGAGAGTCCCCGACGGCATGGAGCTCAGCAGACACTGAGGGTGGTCCCTGGCCACCCTCAGAACCTGTTCCAGTCCCCAGGAAGCCCTAGTAAGGGAGACCCCAACCCTCTGGCCAACTAATAAGGCTCAGAGGAGAGGGAGCTGAATAACTGAAGGTTAGGGGTGGGGTCCATGCTGACAGCAGGACTGGAGTCTGCTGAGACGCGCCTGCTGGGATGGGGGCTGGGTGGCACCTCCCTCCTGGCTCTGCAGCTCCCTATTCTGACCCGACTCCCACTCCTACAGCTTTGCAGCCTGGAGGCCAGGAAGGGGGCTGGGGTTGGGGGCTCCTGCCTCTCAGTCAAGCCAGGAGTGGGAGCGGGTCCAGGCCTTCCCAGGTGATGCTTTTGACAGATAGAAAGACTGGCGAGCCCAGCTGGGTATGGTGGCAGCCTGGGTTCCTGCATCGGGCTTCCTGGGCTCAAATGCACATCCCTGGTTCGTGATTTTCCCATCTCTAAAAAGGGCATAATGGTAGCACCTGCCCCAGGAGAGAAGCTGAGAGGACAGAAGGAGCTGTGAACGGGACTGAGGGGGCTCCCAGGACGTGGCACTCGGTTTTCAAACCAGGAAGGTCTTGGGCAAACGGAGACAAGTTGGTGACTCCACACATCAGGCACCTAGAAAATAGTGCCTGGCACGTGGTCAGTGCTCATAAATGCCAGCTGGTCCTGGGAACTGTCCTGGGGACGGGCCAGACTCCCTCCAGCCCCCAGGGTCACCAGGAATCCCCAGGACCCTAGTCCCGTAGTCAGAGCGATGGTGAAGTACAAAGCTTTAGGATCAGTCGGCCAGGACCATGAGCCTTGTGCCGATTTGCTGAATAAATTAAAATCAAATGGAGCAGTGTGGGGGAGGGCACGTAGAAAGGGGACCTTGGATTTCCCTACAGACGAGGGCAGTCCAGGTCGAGTGAACAACATAGAGCCTGAAGTGTTGGGGAAAATCAGGTTAGTCCTGGGAGTGGGGGCAAGGGGCGGTGTAGGGGTGAGTATATGAAGAACTGAGGTTCGTTTCAATAGGCGTGGAGCTAAATTAGTATATTTAATTTTTTTCTGAACAGACAATATATTCACATAGTTCAAATCTCCCAAACCCTAAAAAGGCTTTTGTCCTCCCCCTCCCCCCGTTCCCACCCACTACCTCCATAACTGCTGTTAGTCTGTTTTCCTTTCCTTGAACGTCAAAGACAAGCAAACCTGCATCTGTATCCTTGTAAATCTCTACATCTTTAAACAGTATTTTCAATCCTGCTTTCGTACTTGCATCTGAACCCAGTTTCTGCTTCAGTACGTGAGTGCCTTCCTTGTTCTCTTTCACAGCTGTGTAATATTCCACTGGATGAATGTGTCATTTATTTAACTGCTGCCATGTGGATGGACATTTGGGTTGTTGCTATTGATGCCCTGCTTTGGCCAGAACCTCCACCCAAGAGTGATGCCCTCAACCACAAACCAACATGTTTTCATGTTTCTCTTTACCCAGCAGGCACCATGTAAAAAATTAAGGCTGTCCAGTCTTGGCTTGAATGCCTCTGGTGATGGGGAGCTCACTCTGTCCTCTGTCCAAAGCCAATATGGGTGATACGTATTTGCCTTGTTCTAGCTTGGGAGGAGATTGGGGGGTGAGGGAGCCCTGGCCCACAGCAGCTGCTGGGAAAGAGGGGTCTCCTGTGTACAGGGAAAACTACGAGCTGGCTGAGTCTCATGACCATAGATCTTTGGATAAGGGCAGAGGGAAGCATCTCAGCTTTTTTAAAAATTATTATTATGATTAATTATTGCTGAAAAGCCAATATAGGAACAAAATCTTAGGTCAGTTTAGCAAAAGAGCATTTTCAAAACTCCTTCCCTGCTCTGCACCCATGTTCCCGCCTCTTCCCTTCCCCGAGTCTCAGTTACACTGGGCACTTCTGTGTCCAGTGCAGTCACACGGTCCTGTCTGCAGGCTCCACCTTGGGTCCCTCTGGGGAAGGACAGGAACACGGACGCTGTGTCCCTGGGCCCCACGGGAACCCAGGCGCCACCTGAGCTGCCCGGAACAAGGGCATGGCACGGGGAGAACGGAGGTGCTTGGCTGGGGCCAGGCCTGAGCCGCTCCCAGGCTGGCCGCCGGGCGCCCTCCTGCCTGGTCTGGGCAGGAAAATGAGGCCACCAGGAAGGGCTGCTCAGCTAGCCCTGAACCCAGTTCCCCGAGTGAGGATTCTGAGCCACAAAGGCTCAGACTCCTCCCCTGTCCAGCAGGCTTGGAGAATTCCCTGTGCCCACCCACCACTGATGGGCAGGGGCTTCCTGAAATGACATCCCGGGGTGCATCCCAGCACAAAAGCCAAGGAGCAGAAGCTGGAGTCAGGAGGCCTTGACTTGGCTCCCGGCTCTGACACATACTTGCCATGGGACCTTTGATAGGTTACTTCACCCTCAGTTTCCTCACCTGTCAAATGGAAATAATAATACACGCAGAGTTCCTCGTGGACAACACAGAGGTAGGTATAATAATGGTACAGTGTTTGTAAAAGCAACAAACAAATGTCTTTACTTGTCAGAAACACTCCCTAAAGGAACCTCCCTGGCGGTCCAATGGTCAGGACTCGGCACTTTCACTGCTGAGGGCCCGGGTTTGATCTCTGGTCGGGGAACTAAGATCCTTCAGGCCATGAAAAAACACTCCCTATGAAATGACATGATGCCTGGATTTTGCCTTAAACTATTCCAGACAGGGTGGTGGGTAGGTGGGGTTGCCTTCCGTGAGTCTCTCTATTTTTATTTTTTGGTCACACCTCGTGGCCCTGACCAGGGATCAAACCCGGGCCCTTGGCAGTGAAAGTGCAAAGTCCTAACCATGGAATCGCCAGGGAATTCCCAAGTCTCTCTACTTTAATAAATGTTTGGACATTTCCATAATAAAAAGTTTTGGACAAGCACACTAAGAATAAAAATAAAAAATAAAATATCCCAGTCCTCCCCTCCCCCCCAAAAAAAGAGTGGTGGTGGGGAATAGATAGGATGTAATGATTGGGCCAGCAGTGACGGCACGAGAAGACACAACATACTGTGTTTTTTATATCTGCCTGAACGTGTTCATAACAATAATGAACCCTGATGTTCTGACCCTGTATCTTCGCCTGTGCCTTAGTCCTGTCCTGTGTGTGCTGTTGCGTTGTGTTTGGACCTCATCCTGCCAGCCCTCTCTGTACCTTTATTCAGAAATGTATTATGTAGGTAGAGATGGAGAGGTGATAGGTAGATGATAGATAGGTAGGAGATATTGATAGATATTTAGATAGAGAAGTGCATAGCTTTATTTCTGAGGGTTTTGTTAATTTCACTTTTTTTTTTTTTTTTTTTTTTGGCTCTGCATCTTAACTTACATCCCTTGATGACTTGTTCCAGTGAACGCCCCCCACCCCCTCCATCCCCAGGGCTGTTTCCACCCCATTCTCTCTGGCATGTGGAAGGTCATCAGATTCCTACCAGGCTGTCATGTTGACCTGACGCTTCAGGCTTGATCCCAGGGGCAGATGCCTGCCTGGACTAGCTAGGCCCTGACCTGTGCCTGTCCCGGAGTTGAGCCCTCTCACCTGGGCTGGGGCAAAGCTGCGCTGCCCAGGGTCTCCGGCACCTCGGGCTCCCCATGGCTTCTCCTCGAGGAAATCTTCCCAAGCCCCACTTCTCCCAGCTGCCGAGACCCGGGCCCCAGCTCCCACCACTCCTGGGGTCGCTGGTGCTGGGCTCCGGTCGGGAGGCGGGCATTAAACCACTCACAATCACAGGCGCTGCAGGCACTGTGCCGAGGGCTTTATCTGCTTTAACTTTCCGGCAACCGGGTGTCATCCCCACAACCGGGTGTCATCCCCACTTCACGAATGAGGAGAAGTAGCCTGAGCAGCGAAGAAAACCGAACAGAAAGGAGATTGGTGCCTGCCGGGGACTGGGGCCCGGGGAACGGGGAGTGACTGCCTAATGGGGACGGAGTTCCTTTGCGGGGTGGGGGAACGACAGTGTTTCGGAACTAAGTAGAGGGACTTCCCCGGCGGTCCGGTGGTTAAGACTCCACGCTTCCACTGCACGGAGCGAGGGTTCGATCCCTGGTCAGGGAACTAAGATCCGACATGCTGCACAGCACAGCCAAAAAATTTTAAAAATTAAAAAAAAAAGAACTAAGTAGAGGTGGTGATTGCACAACATTGTGAATGTATATACTAAATGCCACAGAATTGTGTACTTTAAAATTTTATGTTATGTGAACTTTATCTCAACTTTAAAAAAATCAATCTTGGGGAAAAAAAGAACATAAGCAATATCACGCAGCTAGGAGTGACAAAATCAAGCCTTAGACTGTCTCCCATTGGCCCCCGCCCCGCCCCCAGCACCTCCCACTCCTTCCTGGGGCTCCCCCTTCACACCAGCTTTGCAGTCTCACACCCTCTCTTTGCCCGCCAGGATCTCGATGCTAGAAACCTCCTGTCACACCTGACCAGGGCTGCCGGCTTTCAGGGCATGGGCCCTGCACTTGGTCTTGACTGTTGTCCGGGGACCAGGGTTTGAGGCCCCTCGAAGCTTCAGTTCCTCGTTTGCAAAAGGACAGGATGTGACATCCTGGGAGTTTCCCGCCGGCATCACTTAGAGCCATAAACAGGGGGCTCCCCGTCTTCTCTGAGCCTCACTTTTCCTTCTCTCAAAAGGAGGTAAGTGTGTCCCAGGCGTGTGTAAGGAGCCAGAAGGGCCATCCACGTTGCAGATGCACAGATGTCGACGGCCCAGCCCCCATAGATGACCGGCCTCAGGGCCCAGAGCCTGTGAATAGTGTCTTTGTTGTTCTGCCCCTGTGGCCCCTCGAGGCAGCCTGGTACGGCCTGCATCCCTGCATCCCTCGCATCCCTCACTAGTGCCCTAAGTGGGAGGTACCGATGGACAGCTGTGCCTTCCAGGGCCACGGGCCACACCCCAGCACTGTCGGGTCAGAGCCAAGGAGGGCAGGACCAGCTGTCACCCCATCACCCCGTCTCCAGAAACATCTCTGCCAATCTGGGTTCAGGGCCTCCATGTTACAAGTAGGGAAACTGTGGCCTGGACAGAACAGCGAGGCTCTGGTCCAGCTTTTAGGAGGGACATGCAGTTCTCAGGGACCCACTCTGTGGCTCTTCTCAGATTTGCCAAGAGATCTGTGACACCCCCTCCTGCCCCTAAATTGTAACCCTTCTAAGTCAGGAAGCAAACCTGTGGGTGCCCACAGCGTGGCCCACGTAGTGAGCTGTCCTGGGCGGTAGGGGAGACCCCAGAGTTAACCGTGAGGTCCAGGAGGGCCCCCAGGAGGAAGTGATGGCCACGCTGGGTGAATAGGAATTCAGCAGGGCAGAGCCAGGCTGGCTGGAGCAAAGGTACAGAGGCTGACCTGCCCCATGTCTGTTACCGAAAACGTGTCCCTACAAAGCATTTCTATTTCTGTCATCCTGGACCATGAAGCCCCGAGGGGAAGGCCTGGATTGGCCTCAGCGGGCAGCTCAGAGGCCGCACCTGGCCATCCACCTGACAGTATGGCCGGTGCTGGACCAGCTCTGAGGCCCGAGTGTGTTTTGTAAAGTGAGGCTGTGGCGGCAGTTGCTTGGCAAGTGCCTGGCTAATTAAGAGGGCATTAGCACCCTGGGCAGAAGCCCTCTCCTGCCAAGACGTCCTTGCCAGGAGCAGGGCCGATTCCTGGCCATGGAGAGGCCTCTGGCCATGCCAGGCCTCAGCTAATCCCCACCTGGCCGCCTCCCTGCTCCTACTCCTGAGAGCCCGCGCCCGACCTTCGGGGCTCCCCCCCGCCCCTCCACCAGTGCCCGGGAAACCTCCACAGGACAGGCCAGCCTCTGGCCTCAGGCCTCAGGCCCCGTCTGTCCAATGGTGTGTTCATCCATCCTCCCCGAGCCTGCACGGAACCCTTGCTACGTAACGCCCATAAGTCCAGGGGCGTCACGGTCACCTGCGAGGAACACGGTGCCCGCTTTTCCCCCACCCAGCGGGCTCTGAGCGCTATTCTGATTGACTTCTTTTTTTAATTAATTTATTTATTTGTTTTTATTTTTGGCTGCGTTGGGTCTTTGCTGCTGTGTGCGGGCTTTCTCTAGTTGTGGCGAGCGGGGGCGATTCTTTGTTGCAGTGCATGGGCTTCTCATTGCAGTGGCTTCTCTTGCTGCAGAGCACGGGCTCTAGGTGCGCGGGCTTCAGTAGTTGTGGCACGCAGGCTCAGTAGTTGTGGCTGGCGGGCTCTAGAGTGCAGGCTCAGTAGTTGTGGCACACGGGCTTAGTTGCTCCGCGGCATGTGGGATCTTCCCGGACCAGGGCTCGAACCTGTCTCCCCTGCATTGGCAGGCGGATTGTTAACCACTGTGCCGCCAGGGAAGCCCTCTGATTGACTTCTGATGCCTGGGCGGGGGGGAAAGAGTGCCGAGCGCCTCCACAGGGACGGCAGCCTCGCCCACCTCCTCCATTAGCCCCAACTCATCCACTGGGGCTGCCAGGCGGCTTCCTCCGCGGCAAAGCTGGCGCTGCCTGCCCCGCAGCTTACAGCTCTCTCACGGCTCCCCAGTGCCCAGAGCCCTTGGTGGTCCAGCCTCCGTCCATCTCTCCTGCCTCGCTCTCCTCCCCTCCCTGTTCTCCACCTGCAAACCCCTGCTCATGCAAAAGACCCACCTCAAACATCCCCCATCTCCTCTGGGGAGGCCCCCAGTGTGTGTGGGGGAAACTCTGGCCCTGTTCCCGCAGGTCCGGGCGTCCCAGGGGTCAAGGCAGGCATCTTTGTGCAGTGATGGAAGCGTTCTGGAACCTGCTCTGTCCCATACGGGAGCCTCAGGTCACGCCTGTGGCTGCGGAGCATTTGGAATGTGGCTTGTGTGACTGAGGAACTTTTCATTTTCCTTCACTGTGCTTCGTTTACGTGTAAGAAGCGCAGGTCCGGGCACTTGCGCAGCCCGCGCCACCCCGCCCCACCCTGGGCGGCTAGAGCAGAGTTTGGAGCTCGGAGGGATATCTCACGAGTTGACAGATGTGACAACAAGCGTCCAGTGCCTCGGCCAGTTGTTGGTGACTTGCCTCTTTTGCCCTCCCCCGCGCCGGCGGCCAGGACTGTGTCTCCCCACCCCCGACTCCAGTGCCACAGCTGCAGCACCCATGCCAGGCCCTGCACAAACCCCTGACACATGCATCCCTGAGGCCCACCCAGCAGCCAGGCAGCCCCAAGCAAGACAGAGGGACCCAGAGGCAGGAGGGGTGGTGCGGCCTGGACACCAGACCCTCCCTCACCTTCCCTGCTGCCCAGGCCTTTCTTGGCTCAATCCTCCGCGGCCCGGGGAGCCTCCCAGACTCCAGACCCCAACAGTTCCACAAGTGGGCACGTGGCCTCTGACCAGCACTCTGGCTGCTTCCCCGAAAGAGCCTGGGGTGGAGTCTGCATGGCATTTCGGGAGCGCCAGCTGTCTGGGGAATTCCAAATGCTCATACGGGGAAGGGGAACCTTTCACTACATGCCTGGCTCAGGGGTCCTGCCAGCCCCTCTCTACCCCACCTGATGCACGTCCAGCCCCTCCATGAAGCCCACCTGCTCTCCTCAACCTGGGGTCTTCTCCCAGGGCCTCCGTGTACAGCTGGGGTGGGGGGAGAGCCAGCTCAAGCCCCCTTAGACAAGCCCTGTGCCCCAGCTTGGGGGCTGTGTCAGCCTGGAGGAAAAGAGGCTTTTATTCTTGCCAAAAGCCATAGCCTCCAGCCAGGGCACTTTTTAGCCACCCAGACGAGCACCTCTTTCTAATTCACACAAAGGCTCATGCAGGCCAGCAGGATTCTGTCCTCACCCATCTTTCCCTAGGCCACTCATGGATCCCTTTGGAAACACTGTCTTTCAGTCATGAAATCTTCACAGCAAAAAAAACACAAACAACCAACCAAAAAAACTGGGAGTTCCCTGGTGGCCTAGTGGTTAGGTTCCGGGCTTTCACTACCATGGCCCAGGTTCAGTCCCTGGTTGAGGAACTGAGATCCTGCAAGCCTTGCAGGGTGGCCAAAAAAAAAAAAAAGAAAGAAACTTGACTCAACTGGATAAATATCAATAACAAGTCCAGTAGTTATGGCAAGAAATAAGAAGCCCTGAAGAGGGGAGTTTCCTGGGTTGGGTAATTCTGATAATAGCTGGGAAAGGACCCTGGAACTTCCCCTACTCCTCTCTCTACCATCCTTAACGAGTCAGCTTTACTCTCAGGCTGAGCCCCTCAGAGTCACAAAATGGTTACCAGGGTTCCAGACATCACATCTCCCCAGCATCATCTAAACTAGGCTTTTGACAAACCCCTTCTCAGTATCATGTTTTTAAATGCATAAGACAGAATACGTAGCATTACAAAGGAAGCCAATTACATTGAAATTGTCAACCTATTGTTTACTTGTGATGTGCTAATATGGGCTTTCTTTTAATACATTAAATAATACCTAGTGGTGGATTTTAGAACTACCATTACTTGAGTCCAAACGACATTCTGAAATTTCTGCAATAGAGGTACTATGTTCTGAAACCCTCGGTGACAGTGTTGGTGGCAAAGCTACAAGCCCGTCTGGGGTTTGCTGTTCACAATCCTAAAGGAGGGAAATGCTGAACTCAGTGACGATCAGGATGTGATTGTTTTCTTATCCGAGTTCAGAGACTCCAGACTCCCTAACTCCAGCAGCTCTCTGTGGAAGTCTGTTTTTATAAATAGAAGAAACCTTTCCCAGAGCCCTCCTGCAGACCTTCCCTCACTTCTCTTAGCCAAGCTGACAACATGCTTCTCCCCAAATCCACGCCCCATAGAATGACTATATGGTCCAGCAATTTGACTTCTGGGTATAAGCCCCCGAAGAACTGAAAGTAGGGACCTGAACAGGTATTTGCACACCCATGTTCACAGCACTGTTTATTCACAGTAGCCAAAAAGTGGAAGGAACCCAAGTGACCATTGACAGCTTTTTTTTTTTTTTTTTTGGCCATGCTGAGTGGCTTGTGGGATCTTAGTTCCCTGACCAGGGATCGAACCCGTGCCCCCAGCAGTGGAAGCGTGGAGTCTTAACCAGTGGACCACCAGGGAAGTCCCATTGACAGCTGAGTAGATAAACGAAATGTGGTCCATCCATACAATGAAATGTCATTTAGCCTTAAAAAGGAATGAAGTTCTGACACCTGCTACAACGGGGATGGGCCTTGAGGACAGTATGCTCAGTGAAATGAGCCAGACACAAAAGGACAGATACTGTAGGATTCTGCTTATATGAGGTCCCTGGAGGAGCCATGCTCAGAGAGGCAGAAGGTGGAATGGTGGTGGCCGGGGGGTTGAGGGAGGGGAAAAAATAAAAGAGAACTTACTGCTGCCTAACCTTGTGACTTTCTCTGACGCCACGGTAAGGAAGATGGCAAAGTTCTGGAACAGGACCGACACGCAGATGGATGGAATAGAAGACTGAGCCCAATTGACTTATCCAGTTATTTGATTTTCACCAAAGGTGCCAAAGAAATAGAGGTCGGCACACGGACGGGGCAACAGTCTCCGAGCAGGGCTGTGGGCAGCTGCAGCCACCGGGGTGCAGGCCCTTGCTCATCCTCTAGCTTCCTTTCTCTCTCGAGCCTCAGCGTTGTCCTCTGTGAAATGGGTACCATACTGCCCACCTCAGAGGGCTGTGGGGAAATGTCCTGAAAAAGATATGTGTCCACGGGAGCCTGCAGGGGAGGAGGAGTTCAGGGACCACCTGGGGTTTGGTCTGGGGTTCACGGGGGGAGACAGGGTGGTAGAGAGGCCGGAGCCTGCAGGTCTGTGCTCAGGGTTTATTCTGAGAGTGCTGGGGAGCCATGGAAGGTTGGAGTGGGAGTGTGGCGTGCTCCTGTTGACACCTGGGGAAGACAGATGGGAGGAGGTGCCGCGTGCAGGAGGGTGTCAGCATGATGGGGAGCGGGGGGCCTCGGAGCCCCACATCCCGAGGGTCACAAGGACCAAGCAGGGCCCGGAGGATGTGCTCAGAAAGCAGTTTCTGTTTTGGGGGGAAGAACTTTGACACCGTCTGAGGGGCTGGAAGGGGGCAGCATGAGCAGGACCAGACAGGCCCCTGGGGGAGGGTCACAAGCCTGCTCAGATCAAGGCCTCCTCCCGCCCCAGCCTCTCCACACTGGCCAGGACCCCACAGTTCCTTCCGCCTCCCCCCTGCCGTCCCCAGACTCCCACCGCCCTCTAGCTGCCACCCCACCAGGCGGTGACCAGCAGGAAGGCAGCGGAGGGGAAGACAGGGGTGCGGAGGCTGGGAAGTGCCCTCAGGGTGCACTTCCCTCCCAGCAGCTCTGGCCGGGCCCTGGCAGGCATCATGCAGTGGCCAGAGGGCTGCAGTGTCCCTTGCCTTGTCTCTGGCCTAGTTATGGATTTTTTAATAAAGCCTGTGCAAGGCAAAACCCTAACAGGAATGCCTTAGAAGCCAGTGTCTCCGGGCACCCCAGGGTCTGCGCACAGTGGTGGTGGAGCTGATGGTGAGTGTCACTGAGGAGCCAGGCTCAGAGCACCTCTGGGGGCAGAGGGACGGAGGCCCCTCCCTACCACCCGCCGTGCCCCCCAGCCCTGGGTAGGAGGGTCTCCGTCCACTCTCAGCAGCGCCTCTTCAAGGGGAAGGACAGTGGGGCTCAGAGAGGTGCAGTGACTTGCTCAGGGATGCCCAGCTAGTCCGGGAGGGGTCCCGAACCTGTGCTCTGTGAGGAGACCTCGCTTGCCCCCAGTGCCTCAGTTTCCCCTCTGTTCACAGATGAGTGCTGCTCCAAGGGCCCCCCACAGTCTCCGTGGATGGGTTTCCTGGGGCTGCCATAACAAGTTACCATACACTAGTTGGCTTAAAACAACAGGAATTTATTTTCTCACAGCTCTGGAGTCCACAAGGCAGAAGTCAAGGTGTCGGCAGGGCCGTGCTCCCTCCAGAGGCTCCAGGGGAGGCTCCTTCCTGCCTCTTCCGGGCTCTGGTGGCCCCAGGTGTTCCTTCGCTTGTGGCCGAATTACCCCATCTCCTCCTCTGCCTTCACAAGACCTTCTTCCTGGCGTCTCTCTGGGTCCCAATCTCCCTCTCCTTTCTCTTATAAAGACACCAGCCAATGGATGGAGGGGCCGCCCCCAACCCAGGCTCTCATCCGAGATCCCTAAATAATGACACCTGCCAAGATCCTATTTCCTATCCTAAGGTCACATTCTGAAGTTCCAAGGGGAAATGAATTTGGGGGGGTGGGGTCACAGTTCAACCCAGTCCAGTTCAGATGTGGGCCTCGCTCAGGTGCCCCTTTCCCTCTGCAGCCCCCGGGAGCCCCGGCATCCTTCCCGCCTCCTGTGGGCTGCGCCAAGGCAAGGACCCGGCTGTCGTGGTGGCCACAACGTCTCTGTGCTCCGTCCAGAGTCCGGGAAGGAGCACTTGCTGGGTGACTCCTTTTAGGAAGTTCAAGAACAGTCAAAGCTAGTCGGGGAGGTGCTGGCCAGGTGGGGCTCCAGGGGGCTTCTAGGAGCTGGAAATGTTCGGTATCAGCCACAGATGTAACTTTAAATGTTCCAGCAGCCTCATTAACATGGTAAAAATAAGCCAGTGAAACCAATTTTAATAATATATCTTATTTAACCCATGAGTATGCCCCAAATATGATCATTTCAATATGTAATCAATTTAAAAGTTACTGAGAAATTTTTAGGTTCTCCTCTCCCTCCAAACTAAGCCAACTGGCCCACCTCCACTGCGCCAAGCCGCACCTGGCCCGCTCCCACCACAGGCCCATCCTGGCCTCCACAGGCTGACATCCTGGCTGGACACGTCTCAACAGACGCAGACTTGTACTCAAGGTAGGTGCACTTTGCATTTGAAGAAAGAGAGAGAGAGAAATAGAGGTGGGCCGGGGTGGGGGGGGGGGGGAGGGAGGGAGGAAGGAAGAAGTTGTCCTTGAGTGACTGAGTCCCGGAGTCAGGATGGGGGCCCTGGTGAACCGACCAGGCACAGCCTTCAGGCCTCCCTTCCACGAAGGTGCAGAGTAATGGGGACCAGAGGCCCTGGAGGCTGTGGGGGGCCATCCTTGGGGAAGCCCCCTTCCTCCAGGCATCGGCCGGAGGCTGTGATTCCACTGGGCCCCCACCCAGCCCCTTATCTCCCTCAGCTGGCAGCCCATTGTCTTGGAAGGAAGGGAAGGGCAGAGGAGAGGCCCGGAGGCCCCTGCCCTGCCCCACCCTCCCCCAGGCTCGCCCACTCCACCCCCCTCACCCCACCCCGTTCCAGCTTCCCCACCTGTCTCTGCCCCGGACCGGCCCCTGGAAGCCCCAGACCCCCTCCCAGGACAGCACGAAGATGAGTGGGGAGGACCCTGCATCACGTTAAACTGAAAGGAATTGCGTTCCTTAAAAACTGCACGCTTGGCATGTTTTCAAGATAAAGGGAGAAACAGAAAAGATCTCTTCCTTCCTCTCCCCTTTGCCCCTTCTTTCATTTCCCTTCTGGAACAGCTGAGTCCTAAAGCCACTGGCTGGGGCAGAGCAAGGTGGGCTTCCAGGCACAGGGTGGAGAGGGCTCCCATGGGAGGTGTGCAGGAGTGGGGTGGCCGGCTTGGGGACATGAAGCCAGGTGGCAGAGGGTGGTGTCTGTACCCGGCATTGACCCTGGAGGTGGCAGGAGGGTTTGGATTCTTAGGTTCAGGAGAAAGAATAGAGAGGCCCCAGCGACAAGCCAGGGAAGTGGAGAGAGCAGAAGGGGGCTTCCTCCAGGAGGGCAGGGCCACTCACTGGCTGAGGACAAGAGGACAGCCCTGACCCCTCACCTGGAGATATACCACATGCCTCAAGCTTGAATCCAGGGGTCCTGGCCAGTGTTCCCACCACCCGCCCACCCTCTCCCAAAACTTCAGAAGTGCCATCAGCTTTGAAACAGTTTAAGGTGTTTCTGGGAAGTGTGAGGTCCTCAAGCCCACCCACACCCCTTGCTGGTCCTTGCTGGGCACTGGGAGGCTCCATCGCCGTCCCCCGCTTCACACCGCCCCTGCCCAGGCATGGCCCGAATGTCCCCCCACACCCACCCTTCCCGGGGCAGCCTGGACACTCACCCCAGCTTGCCCTCGTGGCTCCGGCCATCCCATAACCCGAGACGCACAGGCCCGTCAGCTCCTCCCCACCAGAAACCTTGAGCCTGAGGCAGCCACCTTCCAGGGCCCCCGCTGAGTTTCTGTGGACTTTGGCCCCTCACTCTTCACAGTGCTGCATGTCTACCCCTACTGTGTGCCTGGCACTGGCAGGGTCTCATCTCATCCTCACAGCTGTTATCAACCCATTTTACAGATAAGGAAAGTTTCAAGGAGGCAAAACTTGCCTGGGAGGTGGAGGTGGGAACAAAGCCTACACACGCTCTCTAGACACCACTGCCAAGTTTTCTTGCTAAAATCCCCTCCTCCAGACAAGAAACCTTAAAATTAAATATGTGATCTGCATTTATGGCTTGCATTATGTATCTGTTGGATAGTGCTGTTGTTTGGGATCAAGCACATCACTGATAAAGAAAATTCTGAACAAAGAATCTTGACTACATTAAAATGGCTCACGTTCTGACCATAAAAAGTAAATAAATAAAATAAAATAAAATCCCCTCCCTCAGCCTCAGCTGTCTGGCACACCCTTCTGTCACCCTGAAGACCCTTCCCTGACTTAGCTGCTGAGTCTCAGGTGTGCAGGGAGGAAGGTGGGGAGGAGGCACGGATGATCACACCTTCCACAGCCCTCTCCCCCCTCCTCCCGCACCTCATTGTTTTTTTCCGGCTACTCCTGAGTGCGGTGTGACTTGGCCCAGGCTAGCTACCCTCTGTGAGCCTCAGTTTTCTCATCTGTAACAGCTTCATAATCAAGTAACTCGAAATCGGTGAGTCCACCCACCCCCACCCCAGCACGAAGGGCAGGGAGGGGAAACAGCGGAGTGACAGAGGGACGGGGCCTAGAGGGTAAGTTCCTAGGTGGGAATGGAGCCGGGGGGCGGGGCGCGAGGTCTGGGTAGGGAGACCCGGGTTTTCCCAAAGCGGAACCCCCCAAGGCCTGAGTCAGCGCATCTGGGGCTCACAACAACCTCGACCGCAGTTACTATTACAACCCCCAGGCTGTGACTCAGCTGGGCCGCCTCGGTCGGGGCGAGAGCGGGGCTTGCAGCGTTGGGACCCGGCCCCCGCCCCCACCCCCGCCCCGCCAAATTCCTTGCGGTCTGCGGTGGAGGTGGGCTGAGCGGGCCCCTTTCTTTGTGCGGGCGGGAGGGCGCGGTCTAGCGGAGATGGGCCAATCCGGGGAGGCCCCAGCTCTGGGAAGCCAGTGGCGGGGCTGTGGCCGGGACGTGGGCGGGGCCTGTGGGAGAGTGGGCGGGGCTTCTGCTACCTGCTGTAGTTGAGGTTCCTTTGGGGTCCTGCAGAGGCCGTCGGGTGCCCCAGGGGAGAAGGAGGGTCTAGGGGAGAGGGGTGCCACGGGGGGAAGGGGCCTGGGATCCAGCAGTGGGATCAGGGCGAGCAGTGGCCCCGCCTGCGATGGGGAAGCCCCTAACTCTAGGCGCGGCTAGGAAGGGGGCGCCCCCGGGTCCGCGAGGCCCTGCAGAGCCACGCCCGGACCGCCCCAGCGGATCCCGCGCCCCCCGGGTCCCTCCTCCCTTTGCAACTCCTGCTACCCGATTACTTCCCGCACCGGCCGAGTCCCGGGACGGCCCTTCCCGTCCCCTTCCGCGAGCAGCCTCCCCTCCCCCCCTGGTTTCCTGCTGGCGGAGGCGGCAGTTAGAGCAGTAGGAGGTTTGGGGAGCTTGGAGGCTTCTGGTAGGGCCTGAGTGGCTTCGTTCTGGGTGTGGTTTCCGGAGTCCCGGGGTTGAAGCCCCCTCACCAAGGTCCTCCAGCTGCACCCTCACCCAGAGCCCCTTCCACCCTCCACACGTGAGCTACTGCACCCGCTGCCAGCCAGACAGGCCCCAAGCCTGGATGATTACACCAGCCGCAACCCGCCTAAGGGATTTCCTTGTCAATCTCCTCTTTCCCCTCCATTGTTCTTCCCTGGGCTCCTTCCCCACATCCATCCCTCCCCTTCTTTTTAGGGACAGTCCAGGTTTTCATTCCACTCTCTGCTCTTCCTCACAACTCCTGAGCCTTGGGCCAACCCCTACTCCTCCCCATCCGGGTCACCTCCCCATCCAGGTCATCATTGCTCCAGGGATGGGCCTGTGACTTAAACTGCCCAGTCTGGAGAGACCCCAGGGCATGCGTGGCACCCTGGCCCAGAGCACTGCTGTTCTACTCCAAGTCACTATGGCCTATGGATGTGCCACCTGGACCTGCAGCAAGCATTTGGCCACCCTGTACACAGAGCTGACCCATGGAGAAGACGGTGCTTAGAGAGAGAAATTGAGCCAGAGCCCTGATCATACCATACCTGACATCCCACTACCTCTAGACAGCTACAGAAGCCAATATTTGTTGTTCTAGACAAGATACATTGGGATTTCCCATTTCTTGCAACCTGAAGACCTAGAAATGAAGCCCAGAGAAGGACTGCATTATGTGTAAGGAGCCCACCTAAGGATTATCTAATTCTCTAGGAAACTTCTGTTTGCCTTGCTATTTACTTTTCTTTTTTTTAAGATTTATTTATTATTCACTTATTTATTTTTGGCTGCATCAGGTCTTAGTTGTGGCACGCGGGCTTCTCTCTAGTTGTGGCCTGTGAGTTTTCTCTAGTTGTGGTGGACAAGCTCCAAGGTGTGTGGGCTCTGTAGTTGTGGTGCGCGGGTTCCAGAGCGCTTGGGCTCTGTAGTTTGCGGCAGGCAGGCTCTAGTTGAGATGTGTGAGCTCAGTAGTTGTGGTGCACGGGCTTAGTTAGTTCCCTGACCAGGGATCGAAACTGGCATCCCCTGCATTGTAAGGCGGATTCTTTACCACTGGACCACCAGGGAAGTCCCCCTTGCTATTTACTTTCTTTTTTTTTTTAATATATAAATTTATTTATTTTATTTATTTATTTTTGGCTGCATTGAGTCTGTTGCTGCGCGCAGGCTTTCTCTAGTTGTGGCGAGCGGGGGCTACTCTTCATTGCAGCACGCGGGCTTCTCACTGCGGTGGCTTCTCTTGTTGCGGAGCACGGGCTCTAGGTACATGGGCTTCAGTAGTTGCGGCACGCAGGCTCAGGAGTTGTGGCTCGCAGGCTCTAGAGCGCAGGTTCAGTAGTTGTGGCAGGGGGGCTTCAGTAGTTGTGGCGTGCAGACTCAGTAGTTGTGGCTTGTGGGCTCTAGAACACAGGCTCAGTAGTTGTGGCGCACGGGCTTAGCTGCTCCGCAGCTCGTGGGATCTTCCAGGACCAGGGATCGAATCGGTGTCCCTTGCATTGGCAGGCGGATTCTTAACCACTGCGCCACCAGGGAAGTCTGTACTTTTTTATTTACATATAAATTTATTTTATTTATTTATTTATTTTTGGCTGTGTTGGGTCTTCATTGCGCACGGGCTTTCTCTAGTTGCGGCGAGCAGGAGCTACTCTTCGTTGCGGTTTGCGGGCCTCTCATCGCGGTGGCTTCTCTTGTTGCGGAGCATGAGCTCTAGGTGCGCGGAAAGCCCTGAGCCTTTATTTAAAAGTAAACAGCAAGGGCTTCCTTGGTGGCGCAGTGGTTAAGAATCTGCCTGCCGGGCTTCCCTGGTGGCGCAGTGGTTGAGAATCTGCCTGCTAATGCAGGGGACGCGGGTTCGGGCCCTGGTCTGGGAAGATCCCGCATGCCGCGGAGCGGCTGGGCCCGTAAGCCACAATTGCTGAGCCTGCGCGCCTGGAGCCTGTGCCCCGCGACGGGAGGGGCCGCGATGGAGAAAGGCCCGCGCACCGCGATGAAGAGCGGTCCCCGCACCGCGATGAAGAGTGGCCCCCACTTGCCGCAACTGGAGAAAGCCCTCGCACGAACCGAAGACCCAACACAGCCAAAATAAATAAATAAATAAATAAATAAATAAATAAATAAATAAATAAATAAAAAATCAAGGAAAAAAAAAAAAAAGAATCTGCCTGCCAATGCAGGGGGCACAGGTTCGAGCCCTGGTCCGGGAAGATCCCACATGCCGCAGAGCAACTAAGCCCATGTGCCACAACTACTGAGCCTGCGCTCTAGTGCCCACGAGCCACAACTACTGAGCCCACGTGCCACAACTACTGAAGCCTGCACACCTAGAGCCCACGCTCTGCAACAAGAGAAGCCACTGCAATGAGAAGCCCGCGCACCACAACGAAAAGTAGCCCCCACTCGCCGCAACTAGAGAAAGCCCACGCACAGCAACAAAGACCCAATGCAGCCAAAAATATAAATAAATAAATAAAATAAATAAGGGCTCAAACTTGAAGTTACAGGTTAACTTGTGGATTTGTGTCTGAGATGAAAGATAACACCAAAGGTTAAGTCTTGGTTGCCCCAAAGGACATGAGTCAGGTTTTGGCAGTTTTTGAAATTGAATTTAGGAATCTTATCCTAGCACTTTTTAATGGACTATATAAACCCCAGTTCCACAAATGCTCTTTGTGTGAATTTTACCACCTTACTGTTCCCTCATTAATTAATGAGTTGAACTAAATCTCTCACAAATGTTCATGTTCTAATTATGTGAGAGTCATGATCTTAGCTTTTCAAAAATCATGCTTTGACACCTGCCTCCCAGCACGGGGCCTTTCTATCTCCCAACCTTGATCAAGTCTGGGCGGGGTGGGAGGTCAAGGCCTGGTTCTCCCCCAGTGCTCACCCCCCACCACTGCTCCCAGGCCAGAGTCACTGCCCGGCGCACCTTAGCACCTGTGCCGAGACCTCCTTATTTATGCCTTTCTGACCTAAGAAGCTTGGAGGGTGCCACTAGTTCAGCGCCCCACATATGCCGTTCCTGATCTGCATCTGCCAGGGAATGTCCAGCTGCCACTGGCATGCAGGTTCAAGCTGAGGCCCCAGATTTTGTCTCAAGGGCCCTGGGGAGCTTTGGATGATGTTAGGTTGGAAGCAGACAGGCAGGCCTACTGTGTCCCCAGGCTAGGCACAGCCCACAGTGACCTCTCAGTATCTGTCCATGCCAGAGTGAAATGCCAGTGGAGCAAGGACACCATGCTGATGGATCACCTCCTTCAATGTCCCTGAAGCCACCCTGAGACAAACTGTGGCCAGTCGCAAGCTGGACGAGGCTAGGACATCACCCACCCCATCTACTCCACTTGCCAAATTCCACCCTCTTACCCGAGAAATGAACTTGTTTTGTTCTGTACATGTTGGAACCAGTCCCACCTTCCAGCCTAGAATTCCCTCTCCCCTCCGCTCCACATTCTACTCACTTTTCAAGGCCCTATTTAAATCTCCCTGCTCTGATAAGCACCCCAGCCACTTCTCACCTGTCACCGCGCCAGGACAGAGACCTCTGGCCCTGCTCTGGACCCCCAACTCAGAAAGATGAGGCGAGTTCAGTCATAACTTGACCACATAAATACATATATGTATTGACTCTTAATTTTGCGTTTTTTGAATGCAGTACTTTTGGCTGGGGGCGGGGGTGTCCAAAGGGCTTCTCAGTGGATCAGGGGTGGCTTACTGAGCAGGCCCTTCTCAAGGACAAGTCCAGCCCCGCCCAGCTTGGCTTGGCAGGCGCGTCTCCAGCGCCACCTGGAGGCCGCCAGGCGCCCCGCAGCCCGATCGGGCGGTAGAAAGGGCAGTGGTGTCCCTGTGGGCTGCCGGATCCTGGGCGGGGTCCTCCCTTCTCTGGCCCCGAGGAGGGAACAGGCCGTGTATTTTGTCTTGGTAGTGGGGGACGTCTTCCCTAAGGAGGGCAAGTTGGAGCTGGGCCATGCAGTACACTTAGTAATTCGCCTTCTCAGTCCAGCCACCCCGGGGTACAAGGCCAGAGCAAGCTCTTGCCCTGAATTAGGTGGACCGCGCGCAGCTTACTCCAGCAAGCCTCATTCTTGGGGTTGTTGCACCCGTTTTATGCATTGGAAAACTGAGGCTCATTCTTAGAATATTTGCGCCACAGCCCCAGTCCAGTGCTCAGACCTTCTTAACTCAAGCCTGCCCTGGCTCCCCCTCGGAAATGCCCAGTCTGCCACGAGCGACTTTAAGCTTGAATGCCTGCTGATTGAACGATTCCCTTTATTTAGAGGAAGAAGTTAGTCCCAGAGAGGCCCTGATCCGGCTGACTCACTCAGGAGACCGGACTGGGCCAACTTTGCTCCCCAGAACCCGGCCGAAGGCCTGGGCCACCCCCGGGGGCTGAAAAGAGAGCCAGCCTCCACCGCACCCCAGTTCCTTCCAGTCTGCCCCACCCCCACCCAAGTCCGGGCTCAAGGATGGAGGTTCCAGGAGGATGGGCGAAGTCCCCGCCCCCCGCCAGCTTTCCCGCTCCCTCCCTCTCTCCCTGAATCCTCCGGCCGTACGCCCACCGCCGCCCCGCTTTCCTCCGCTCCCGCTGGTGCTTGCCGGAGCCAACAAGGGTAGGGGGCAGAATTCCAGGGTGGGTGTGCCCCGCCGTCAGCCAGAGCTTGGGGGTGGGGCCTCTACGCGGGCAACGCCCCCTCCCCAGACTATTTGGAGCATCCCTCCCGCCCACACCCAGCTCCCAGGAATTCCGCTGAGTCACTTCCGAGGCTGCAGCTGCAATCACGGTGAAAACAATAAGCGTCATTCAATTCACTAGGCAGCGGCCCAGCGCTCACCTGGGAGACTCGGCCACTAGCCTGTTTAAACGCCTCTACGTGGCCAACGAGGCCAACCCCACCTCATCTCCTGCCGTTCTCCCCCCAGTCCAAGTGGCCACGCAGCCTCCCGCCTCAGGGCCTTTGCACTGTCTGTGCCCTCAGCCTGGCACACACTTCCCCAGGGCATCTGTAGCCTGTGCATCCTCCCCATGGTCACCGCCAAGGCTTCTGCTCCCGTGGGGATGTGTCAGGGAAGAGTGAGGGAGCATCTACGAGCCTGACCCGCAGATGTTCGGGTGGGCATTTGTATTGGAAAAAATGTGCAGGTGCAAACTGTAAACCGGGAGCGCCACGCGCTGCGTGGTGCAAGTGGACAGGTGTGTGTGTTCGTCTGACCGTGTGAGAGGCTGCCCTGGGCAACGTGGGGACGGGTGCGCCGAGCTTGCATTCCGCGAACCCCCCGCCATCCCGCCTGTCGGTCTCGGAGCTATTGTCTCCCAGCTCCAAGCCCACCCTTCTCAGCGAGGCTCCGGCTGAGGGCTGTAAACTACGATTCCCAGAATCCCTGGCCGACCCGGAATTCCTGCTGGCCTCGGCCAATAGGAGGCGCCGGGGCTCTTAACAGTTCGGGCGCTGTGGGTGGACCCATGTGGATGCGTTTAGCATCTGAAGATACTTAGGGCGACCCTTCTCAGAATCATGCTTTTTTTTTTTTAATTTAAAAAAATATTTATTTATTTGGCTGCATGGGGTCTTCTTTGCGGCATGCGGGATGGAACCTGGGCCCCCTGCATTGGTAGCGCGGAGTCTTAACCACTGGACCACCAGGGAAGTCCCAGAATCATGCTTTTTTTTTTTTTTTTTTTTTTAAATTTTTATTTATTTATGGCTGTGTTGGGTCTTCGTTTCTGTGCGAGGGCTTTCTCTAGTTGTGGCAAGTGGGGACCACTCTTCATCGCGGCGCGCAGGCCTCTCACTATCGCGGCCTCTCGTTGCGGAGCACAGGCTCCAGACGCGCAGGCTCAGTAATTGTGGCTCACGGGCCTAGTTGCTCCGCGGCATGTGGGATCCTCCCAGACCAGGGCTCGAACCCGTGTCCCCTGCATTGGCAGGCAGACTCTCAACCACTGCGCCACCAGGGAAGCCCCAGAATCATGCTTTTAAGAAAAGAAAATTTAAGACTTTCAGTTGTGTGTATTGCATCCTGTATTTTTTTTTAAATTCTTATTTATTGATTGATTGATTTTTGGCTGCATTGGGTCTTCGTTGCTGTGCGTGGGCTTTCTCCAGTTGCGGCGAGCGGGGGCCACTCCTCTTTGCGGTGCGGGGGCTCCTCACTGCTGTGGCCTCTCCTGTTGCGGAGCACAGGCTCCAGGTGCGCAGGCTTCAGTAGTTGCAGCACGTAATTGTGGCTCACGGGCTCGGTATTTGGGGCACACAGGCTCAGTCGCTCCACGGCACGTGGGATCTTCCCGGACCAGGGATCAAACCCATGTCCCCTGCATTGGCAGGCGGACTCCCAACCACTGTGCCACCAGGGAAGTCCCTGCATCCTGTATTTTTTAAGCTGTGGTAAAATACACATAAAATTTGCCTTCTTAGCCCATTTTAACTGTACAGTTTAGTTAAGACATTAACACTATTGTGAAACAGCTCTTGAGAACTTCTTCATTTTGCAAACCTGAAACTCTATACCCAATAAATTCCCCTTTTCACCCTGCCCCCAGACCCTGGTAAACACCCTTCTACTTTCTCTTTCTGTTTGACTATGTTACCTGTTTCATGTCAGTGGAATCATACAGTATTTGTCTTTTTGTGGCTGTTCTATTCACACTTAGCATAATGTCCTCAAGGTTCATCCACCTTGTACCATGTGTCAGAATTTCCTTCCCTCTAAAAGGCAAAATCATATTCCATTGTATATATGTACCCGTTTTGTTTATGCATTCATCCATCCACAGACAATGAGAATCATGCCTTTAAGTGCATAAAATAAAATGCATAGAATTACAAAGGAATTACGAAAGGAAACTATCAATCGCAGTTGTCAACAAGTTGAAAGCACAAATGTGTGATACAGTAACTGATAAAAGTACTTCTTTATTAATACATTAAATAACATATCTCAAGCCTAGAAACTCGAGACTGTGGGGACTCCAGTGGGATTTCTGTCCAGCAGACCTGGAGTTTTCCAATTTTATAGCTCAAGTGATACGTTAGTATGTGGCCCATCTACTTCATTCCTAAGAACACCACGATCCATTAGCCTCCATCAGAAATTCCTGCAGGCCAGAACTTTCTGGAAATAGCTCCATCTCTGTGTAATTTGCTCACCTTGTCTCTAGCGCTTAAGGGTCACCGCTCAGCCTCTGCCGTTCAGGGTGCCATCAGCCCGCCGAGATCAGGAGCCCATGGCAGTGCAGCGCCACCCCTCACGCCAGCCCACAGAGGATGGCCGCTGGTGCCTGGGGATGCTGGCGCGGCCTCGCCGCTATATTTCTCAGAGACATGCAGGTCACACGTGACAAATCACTCTCTTCTGATTCTTCCTTCAATTATGCCTGGGAAGTTCTGGTACATCTGCCTCACTGCATGTAGACCACCGATGGGACGCAACTTCAGACAACAGACCAAGCAAACTGTTGGAGGCCCTTTCAGCTGCACCAGCTGACACATTACATTCTGACTCTCTGGGATGCACATTCATGCCCGTAAATCCAGCCCAATCCAGTGTCACAGTGCCCCAGTGTCACCCCCACGGGCCTAATACCTGTAGAGTCCATCTCCATAGAGCCCCAGGTTTCTGTTGATGGAAATTAGCAACATTTGTCTCTCTTGGAGTATAAGCTGTTTCCTCCGGGGTCAACTTTGACCTCTGAGCCCCTGAGGCATGCTGAAATCTGACCCTAGTTCTGGGGCTGAAGGCCACAGCGATGGTGGAGCTAAAGCCTGTAAGAGGGTCCCTTCAGGTGAGGGTGTGAAAGCACCTTCCAGCCAGGGAAGGTTGGGTTCCTCAGATACTGCAGGAGGGGCCGCTTTTGCCAGCCAGGGAAGCTGAGAAACCCAGATTCTCGGCTTCATCTGCATCCACCCAGGTGTGCAGACTCAGGGTGCCCAGTTCCATCGTGCACTCGTGTGCATGAGAGGTGGGCATGCCTGGTACCCTCTAGACCTCAGTTTCCTCATCCGGAAAAGGGGGAGAGAAATGTCCGCCCCAACAGTGTGGCTGGGAGGCTGCAGCTGGAGCGTTTGGTGGGTGGATGACGGCTGGGCCATGGGGCAGCTAAGGACGCTCCTCTTGCCTGATACTTTGCCATGGCCACTTCTTGTCCAGCAAGGCCTGGGGGAGGCAGGGCCTGCGGAGGTGAGGGAGGGTTGGGAAAGGGGTGCCATGAAGGGGGTGCCTATGGAGGTCTGGGCCGTACAGGGAGAATCCAGCCAGCCCCTAATTCATCGTGTGGGGACAGCACAGGTCCACCTGGCCAGGGAAGAAAATGTCCCCACTAGAGGGCACCCGAGAGCAGTGTCTTCCCGTGGTTCCTGCCCTCCGGCCGGCCCCAGCTGGTTGTCATTCACTTACTTCTCTCTGCTCCCCCACCCCCACCACCACCCCCACCACCACCCTTCCTTGGGCCCCCGCCCCTCCTTCCTACTCCCAGGGCCTCCCCTTCACTTGGGCTGCTTCATGCCCGCTACCTACTCTGTCGTCCCCTGGCCACGCTTCTGTCAATTCTCTCTTGCTCATACCTGCCCTTCTCAGCTGGGTCACCTTGACCTAGTCACTTAACCTCACTGCATTGGGGGTCTTCCTTCCCCGTCAGGGTCATGGTGGCTTCCATCGGAGCACCCGGGTGCAGTGCCCACCGGTGGGTGCCCCTAAGTCATGGGAGGAAAGGCAGACTCTCCTTTTGCTTTCTCTTCCCTGTTCCTTCCCGAATGCCCTTTCTAGACCCCCACGCCCAACCCCCTTCCTCCCTGCTGGCTAGGCTTGCCCACAGCGCTCTGGAGCCCTTAGCGCCATGCTCCCAGGGCAGGGCTCCAGGACTCACCGTCTGGCACCCACCATCCAGTGTGTCCTCACCGCCACGGAGGCTGCCTGTGGCCCCGGCCACCTGGAATCTGAGGCCAGGGGACCTGCAGGCCCGTGTCCTGCTGAGTATGCTGGCCCTGAGCCTCACCTGGAGTGATCCTCGCCCCAGGGACAGGACAGTCAGGACAGGACAGGACAGCAGGGCATGGGGTTGGCTGGCCCCATTTGTCAGAAACACAAGCCTTTCCAGCCAGGCCAGGTCAGGCCAGGCCATTAGCCTAAGGGAGCTATGGCCTAAAGACCTTCCCACCCTGGGCCCACACCCCAGCAAGTCCTTCCTTCTCCCAGGGGTGCTGAGGAAAGGGGGAGCCCCACACCTGCGCCCTTTGTCGAGCACCTACTGTGTGCCTGGGGCTCACGTTCAGCACTTTGCATGCCCCACCTCTTATAGTTCTAATATACTTGCCCCAGAGGGATTACTGATTGGCCCACTGTACAGAAGAAGAAACTCAGTGTCAAAGAGGTTGACCACCATGTCCAACTACCGGCTCTGCGCTTTTCCCCCTCCTTTTTTTTTTCCCCCCTCCTTTTTGAAAAGCGTGAAATATTTCGAATATACAGAAAAGTATAGAGAGGAATATAATGCACCCCCAGATCCGGTAATTATTTCACCATATTTTCTTCAGTTCTGTTTTCTCAAAGAAATAGAGGATATCAGAATCAGTGGATGCCCACCCTTCCTGCCCCCTCCCACCTCCACCCTGAAGCTGTGGTGGCCCCTTCCCAGCTGTTTCCATGGCCTTTGTCCCTACCTACATGTCCCTAAACGATAAATGGGAGTGTCCTGTGTGCGCATTCCTTTTTACAGTCTGTATTGGGGTGTAATTTACCTACAGTAGAGGTCACCAGCCTTGGGTGTACAGCTGGGTCCTGAGTGTACAGCAGTGGGGTTAGCACACAGAACTTTTCCATCCCAGGATGGCTCCCCATGCACCGCCCCCCATAGCCTACCTCCCACCTTGGATGACCACCATCCTGACTGCTGTCACCCTTAGTTAGCTTTGACTGTAAGGGGAACCTGAACCAGACAGCCTGAGGCTGCTGCACGTGGGTGCTTCTGACTAGTTACTCCTGACTTTGCACGTATTTCATCCCATACCCCTCTTATCTATCCCTGCTCCTGAGGGCCGGTATTTGGTGGTTTCACAAAGTGTTTTTTACATTTTACAAACTCGACCTGACTGCCTTGCACTTTTCTCCCCGGGGCTTCGCTTAGATTGATCTGGGCAGCGACCTCGGCCTTCCTCGCAGGCATCTTCTGGAGGTCACCCTGCGGGGCCCAGGCGCCCGCCCGCCCCGGCGCCAGACTGTCCAGCAGCTCCGGGGTTAAAGCGCCGCAGACCGACCTGGGTGGGGGCGCGGGCGGGGGGCGGGGCGGTGGCGTCCGCGGCGGGTCCCCAGCCCGGGACCCCCCAGGCCAAGCCTCCCAGCCTCCCCGAGGGCGCCCCACCCCAGGGCCCAGCCGCTGCCGGCCCTTTTGAGAAGCGCGTACGTTTCGAAAGGCGCAGCCGCACCTCGGACCCCTCCCGGGCCCCTCGGCACACGGGAAGTTCAGGGAGGAAGCTGAGCGCGGCGCGCGCCGGGCGGCCCGCGGGCCGGATGACTAAGTTTGGCAGCGCGCCCCACCGCCGGTTGCCTTTTATGGCGGACTCGCCGGCAGCGGACGTGGCCGCCCGGGCCCCCCCCGCCCCCCCCCCCACCCCCGGCCGAGGGGCTGAGGGCACGACTGCGAGGGGGCGGGCGGCGGCGGGGGGCTGCGGGCGCTTCCCCGAGGGCCGCCCATCCTCTCCTCCCACCTCCCCCACCCCACCCCTACCCCCAGCTGGCCAGGCCCAGCCTCCCAGATTTACCGAGAGGGAAACTGAGGTCCGGTGAGGGGCGGAGCCCTGCCAAAGTAACATCGCACCACGGCAGGGTGGCACCCGATGACACCCAAAGGCCCTGCTTCCCAGCCCAGGGCCAGGACAGAGATGACACACTCCCAAGGGCGCGCAGCTGCATTTATTGAGCACCCACTGTTTGTCTCCCGGCCTCCAGATTTCTCGGCTTCACAGCAGTCCTTTGAGGGCGGGTTTGGGTCCGCGAACCACAGCCCGACAAGGGCTCTCCCCGGAGGAGAGAAGCAGCTCCCCCTTGTCCCTCCCCCTCACCTGCCCCTGGCTGGCTGTTGTACTTTACGTTTGCGGGGAGATGAAAATCATCTCCCGGTTTAACAGATGGTAAACTGAGGCTGTGATCTCCAGGTCAGGGAGCTAAGTAGCAATGCGAGGGGCCTAACACAAGTATGTCTGGGAGCGGGTACCCCAATCCTAGGGGCGTCAGAATGCACATACGCCCCACACGGAATAGAATTCCCGTGCGTCTGTGCGGAGCCGAGTTGCACCGCGACCCTCGGGGCACGTGTGCGGTTTCCTGCTGGTCTCCAGTCCCCGCCCCCGGCCCTGCCACGCTGTGGGCCTCAGTTTGTTCAAACGCAAAATGCGGAGAGTACAGGGGGTCCGGCTTGGAGGGGGGAGCGCGCTCGGGGTGACGGTCTGGGAGGAGAGAGGCAGGGATTTAGAACACCCGGGCGCTGGGCTGTGCCCCCCTCCCAACCCGGGGCGCTCAGGCCCGCGACAGCTCCCTGCGGGGAGGGGCATGGGGGGCGGCCCAGGCAAACCTCCGCGGCGGTCGGGCCTCTGAGGCCAGCGCCCCCTCCCCGGGCGCTCCCAAACCTCGCCTTTTATGGAGAGGAAGTTGGGCCAAGTGGGCCGGGCCGGCCCGAGGGGCGGGGTGGGGACCTGGAGCTCCGGCCCAGCCCGCGCTGGACACGCTCTGGGAGCACCAGGCTTATCTCCGAGCCCGCCGAGCGGCCCTGGGACGCGGGAGGCCCCGAGCCACGGCCACGTGAGCCGCGCGGGCCTGGGAACGCCAGATAATAAACACCCCACCCCGACCCCCAGCGGCCGAGCCCAGGGGAGGCGGAGCCTGCACCCCTGCCGGCCAAGCCTGGCCCTGGCCTTGGGCTCCTACGACCTGCCTGGGGATGGGTCTGAGCACGCTCACCTTGGGACCCCAGACAGTTCCTACCTGAGGTGTCCAGATGGGCTCCCACCCTCTGATTTGACTTAGACTCCCCCCTCCCCGCTCCCCTGACCTGGGAGAGTCAGGGCCTCTGTCCTGCAGCTCAGTGTCTCTCGGTCCAGACTCCCAACAAAGTTCTCCTCCACCTTCAACAGCCACCAGCTCCAGCCCTGGCCACTTTACGGGAGGAGGGCCGGGATGGGCTGTGGGATTCTGGGAACCCAGTATTCCACCCCATCCGTGTGGTCCAGAGTCCAGCTGGGACCCTGCAAGGCTGGTTTGAGGCCAGTGGGCTCCATGTTGCAGGTGGGCACACTGAGGGCCAGAGACAGCAGGGCGTGGTTCAGGGTGCTGCAAGGGTTCTGCTCTTCTGTTGTGGGGCCTCATGAACCCCGACCAGAGGGTCTGGACACGGGGAATGCTGTACCAGCTATGCCCGAAGAGATTCTCCTGAGTCCCCCCCCCAGAAATCGCCAGGCCTTGGAGGGATTTCACAGGCCCGAGGAGCTAAGCGGCAGAAGATGGGGCTGCCGCAGGGCCTGAAGACCCTGGTCCAGCCCCGCTGCAAACGCTCTACAACCCCCTCCCTCCTCCGGGGTCAGCAAGACCTGGCCAGGAGTCCTGGCACCGCCCTTCCTAAGGGTGGGGGCCCCTAAGGTCTCTAGGCCCATAGTGGATACCTGCCCCTGCCCCCAGGCCTGGGGTGACATTTCAGTGGAGGGGAGGGACAGGTGGGCGGAGGTGTACACGTATATTTTCAGATTCCTGAGCTGGAAGGCTGGCAGCACACCCCATACACCCTTGGGGAAAGGTGACTGCCATGATTAAGTCTAGATATGCCTACAAGTGCCCCTGGATGACAGGGAGAGGCCAGATTCCAGCCCCTGCACTTTGTCCTTTGCTCTCCGCTCACAGGGACCCTGGGAGTGAGCTAGGGCAGAACCAGGAAGCTTAGCTTATCAGCTGATACATGAACACCTTTCTCCTCCTCCCTACACCCCCCCACCCCCTCCCCCAAAACCAACCATGAGCAGGTACCACAGAGAGGCCACGGGCCCCCGGTTCTTCCCTGGGAACAAGAGCGGTAGTAACCACAGCCCAGCAACTCCGTGTTGTTTTTGTTTTTTTTGGCTGCGCTTACATGGCATGCAGGATCTTCCCGGACCAGTGATCGAACCCGTGCCCCCTGCCTTGGGAGAGCGGAGTCTTAACCACTAGACCACCAGGGAAGTCCAGCTCCGTGGTGGTTTTTATTTTTTGTTTATTTAAATTAATTAATTAATTTTTGGCTGCATAGGGTCTTCGTTGCTGCGCGTGGGCTTTCTCTAGCTGTGGCGAGCAGGGGCTGCTCTTCGTTGGGGTGCACGGGTTTCTCATTGCGGTGGCTTCTCCTGTTGCAGAGCACGGGCTCTAGGCTCACAGGCTTCAGTAGCTGTGGCACGTGGGCTCAGTAGTTGTGGCTCGTGGGCTCTAGAGTGCAGGCTCAGTAGTTGCGGTGCATGGGCCTAGTTGCTCCGCAGCATGCAGGATCTTCCCGGACCAGGGCTGGAACCCGTGTCACCTGCATTGGCAGGTGGATACTTTTTCTTTTTAAATAATTTTTTTAAAAAATTTATTTTCTTTATTTATTTTTGACTGGGTTGGGTCTTCGTTGCTGCGTGCGGGCTTTCTCTAGTTGTGGCCAGTGGGGGCTACTCTTCATTGTGGTGCGCGGGCTTCTCATTGCAGTGGCTTCTCTTGTTGCGCAGCACAGGCTCTAGGTGCGCGGGCTTCAGTAGTTGTGGCGCACAGGCTCAGTAGTTGTGGCTCACGGGCTCTAGAGCGCAGGCTCAGTAGTTGTGGCGCACGAGCTTAGTTGCTCTGAGTCATGTGGGATCTTCCCAGACCAGGGCTCGAACCTGTGTCCCCTGCATTGGCAGGCGGATTCTTAACCACTGAGCCTCCAGGGCAGCCCCAGCTGCATGTTTTTGACCCCTTGACGTACACTCTGGTTTCATCCTTCCAGCAGCCCCACACAGTTTTTACCCCCTTTTTAAAATAATTAATTAATTAATTAATTAATTTTTTGGCTGTGTTGGGTCTTCGTTGCTGCTCACGGGCTTTGTCTAGTTGCAGCGAGCAGGGGCTACTCTTCGTTGCGGTGCGTGGGCTTCTCACTGCGGTGGCTTCTCTTGTTGCAGAGCACAGACTTTAGGCGCGTGGGCTTCAGTAGTTGTGGCATGAGGGCTCAGTAGATGTGGCTCGCAGGCTCTAGAGCACAGGCTCTGGAGTTGTGGTGCATTGGCTTAGCTGCTCCACGGCATGTGGGATCTTCCCGGACCAGGGCTCGAACCCATGTCCCCTGCATTGGCAGGCAGATTCTTAACCACTGTGCCACCAGGGAAGTCCTCACCCCCATTTTACAGGTGAGAAAACTGAGGCCCTTTGCAAGTAAAGTGACTTGCCCAGAGTCCCAGAGATGGCAGATATGCCCCCTCTTGCCATCTTTCCCTGGCTGTGTGTGACCTTGGGCATGTCCCCTCACCCCTCTGGGCTTCACCTGGATTTGGGGAAACATCAAGGCCCCTGCCTCATGGGGCAGTTAATGGGGAGTGAGCAGGACAGGGCCTGCCTCCTAGAGGCTCATGAAGGGCATCTGGGCATGTAGGGACAGTCGGTCCCAGCCGGGGGCTCACCACCTCACCTCATCCAGGTAAGCGTGGCCCTGCATGAACGTGAGTGAGCTGCATGCTCCCCATACCCCGGGCGGGTCCCCAACCTCGACTGTCAGCTTTGCTCCCCACAACTTAAAACATCATGATGAAAGCTGCCCTTCCTACCTCTTGGGGTCGCCATGGGGACAAAATCAAATTATAGAACATCAGAAAAATGAAAGAGTATCACAGACACATAGGTTATTATTCTCATTACTATTATTATAATTATTCGTATAGCCCTAGTATTTCTAATACAAACTTCTACTTGGCCAGAGACAGACAGAAATCTGAAATCTGAGGCTACAGTTTGTTTTGGAGCCTCCTGGGCCCTTTCATAATGTAGAGCCATCTGCTGAAACATCAGACATGGCCCTCCCCTCTCCCACTCCCCCACCCTCTATAGCTCCCCATTACCACTGCGGACAAAGTCCCAGCTCCTGAGTTCACGCTAGTCCTCTGAGAACACACCCACCCCAGGCATCCTGGGCGCCAGCAAATCTCCAGACTTGGGAAGCACTTTCCCACCTCCTGGCTGAGTTCCAAGGCTACATTCTTGCTGTGTGGCCCTGCATCTCGCTTTCCTTCTCGGGGCCAAGGTTGAGGCTGACTAGGAGAGGAAGGGGCACCTGACAGCTTTGGGGGAGGGCAGCACAGAGGCCCTGCAGCTGTCACCTGTTGCAGAGTTCTAGTTCCTTGTTTCCAACCAGTTCTTTGGTGAGTGTCATGGTACCCCCAGTGCTGGACCCCAGAGGCTGGCCCTGTAAACTTGCGTCTGCAGGGTGTCCAACTTCCAGGAGGGCCTGTTTCTTGCCCTTTTGGGCTCCAGAACCCAAGCTTAACCCAGCTATTCGAGCCTAGCTCTGACCCTGCCTACCTCAGTCTCCCCACCTGTACAATGGGACCTGAATTCAAGGCCCAGTACATTCCTTCCAATGGGTAAGGACTCACAGCCCCCGCTGAGCTGTGCTAAGAGGGCTCCACCAACCCCATGCCCACCCCAATCCTGCTCATCCAGTTGGGGTCTTTCTTAGCTGGGGCCTCCATGTACTCTACTGAGTGTTGGCCAGAACAAAAATGGTGTTGAGCCCAGATCTCCCCATTAAGGTTTCTATGGACTCGATTAACAAAGTTCCCAGCCACTTCAGATGTTTGCAGTTCTCCCAACATACCTTCTGTCAAGCCCTCTCTAAATTGTCTCCTTTGTGAACTCCTATTCATACTTCAAAGCCCAGCCAAAAAGACCCCTCCTGTGGAAAGCCTTGCTTGATCCTCAGGCTGGGTTGCTCTTCCTCCAGTTCAGCTCCTCACATGTTCAGGATATCAAACAGTTGTTTTCCCTGGGGACTTCTGGAGAACAAGGATGAGTCTGACCTGTGAGTGATATCAGACACTGGGTGAGTCAGCTGCAGCCCAGAGACCTGAGGACTTCCTGTGACACCCACCCTCCCATACACCCCTCCCGTCAACATCCGCTAGAAGGTGTGAGCCCTGAGTTGGCCGAACCCCTTCCTCCCCAGGCCTGTTCCTCATCAGCTTTGGCAGTCCTGGAACATCATTCCTGCTAGGGCTGTGCCCACACCCTCCTGGCACAGGGCGCTCACACCCTTGAGAGCCAGCACATCCATTCCTGTGACCTCTGTCCCTTCTGTAGAGAACTGGGTCCATCCATCCATCTTCCCTTCCTCCCTTCCTCCCTCCCTCCCTCCCTCCCTCCCTTCCTTCCTTCCATCAGATGATAGAAGCCCAAAGCTGGGGTTTCCCTGGTGGCGCAGTGGTTAAGAATCCAGCTGCCAATGCAGGGGACATGGGCTTGAGCCCTGGTCCGGGAAGATCCCACAAGCTGCGGAGCAACTAGGCCCATGCGCCACAACTACTGAGCCTGTGCTCTAGAGCCCGCGAGCCACAACTACTGAGCCTGTGTGCTGCAACTACTGAAGCCCGTGCACCTAGAGCCCATACGCCACAACAAGAGAAGCCCCCGCAGTGAGAAGCCTGTGCACCGCAACAAAGAGTAGCCCCCGCTCGCCACAACTAGAGAATGCCCGCACGCAGCAACAAAGACCCAAAAAAAGAAAAAAAAAAGAAGCCCAAAACTGTACTGACTATACACCCTGAGGTGGGGATCCCACAGTGATCAAAACAGATGTGGTCCCTGCCTGTGCAGCATGGAGGGAGAGAATAAACCTATGATAACACAGATACATCCAATAATCGGCTGTGACGAGCATGACAAAGAAGTGCAAGAGTCACAAGAACCCTGCCCTTGTCTAGGGATCCTGGAGGGCTTCCTGGACCAGGTGATGTTTACACCGAGCCCTGAAGGATAAGCAGAACTTAAAGAAGCAGAAAGGATGTGTGTGGGGAGAAGGGTCCATTATAGACAGACAGAACAGCAAGTGCAAAGGCCCTGAGGCAGGCGGGAATTTGGTGCTCTAAGGGCTAGAGGCCAGCTTGTCTGGAGTGTAGAGTGAGGCTGGTGGGAGTGGGGGGCGGTGGGATGGGCAGCCACACTCCCAAACTAGCCGCCGTCTAGGCAAGTACGCACATTATCATTGTGCAGCTACTTGAATTGCCACAAACTGAACACTCACACATACCCAGCACCCAGATCAAGAGACATGTCCAGGTCCCAGAAGCCTCCATCACATCCTTTCCAGTTGGTCCTCCCCAAAGGGCACCGTTGTCCTGACTTCTGCACACAGATTCGCTCCCCTGTCCTTGAACTCTGTGAACACAGGATCATAGAGAATCTGTTCTTGCGTGTGAAGTGGGATCTCACTGTGGTTTGCATTTGCATTTCCCGGATGACCCGTGATGTCGAGCCTCTTTTTATCTTTCCTGGCGATGTGGAGATTTGGGTGGCCTCTTGTTTAAAATACCCCTTCATGGGAATTCCCTGGTGCTCTAGTGGTTAGGACCCCGCACTTTCACTGCCGTGGCCTGGGTTCAATCCCTAGTCGGGGAACTGAGATCCCACAAGCCTTGTGGCATGGCTAAAAAAATAAAAATAAATAAAATGTCCCTTCAGGTCTTTTTCTCATTCCCCTCCCTGCCTTTCCCCTCTCTTTCTTGCCCAAAGGCTATGCCGGTATTCTCTGGTGGAAGAATAATCCAGAAGGAGATGAAGGCTCCCTCCACCCTGCAACCCACCCCTCTTGGGCCCCTGCTCTGTGCGTGACAGGCCCGGGGACCAGGGAGAGGCACGGTGCTGTACCTGTGCACACACGTCCCCTGTTGGAGCCTCCGCCCTTCCTGTAGCCCCCCAGTAAGCCTGGGACGGACCAGATGTGGTACATGGCCTTCCTGTCACAGAGACACGGCACGCCTGGCCCAAGTCGCCAGCAACGGCCACCCTGTACTGGCTCCGAGCAGGCCCGGCTCCAATGTGTCTGTTCGCTCACCTGTCCCCTCCCTACAGCTCTGCGATGTAGGTGAGTGAGTTTGCCGAGGCCACCAACGCACAACCTGCTCAGCTGTGTCCCCAGAGCGGAGATTTCAGAGCTGGACACATAACTTTCCACCCACTTCTGCAGTCCCCTGCCTATGTGTCTGGGAACCAGGATGACCCAGCCTGGGCCCTGCCCTCCAGGGTCCCCCCACCCACAGAGAGGGAGCAAGTAGGGGCAGACAGGAGGCCCCCTGAGCCAGGCCCTTTGAGGGACCCGGAGTCCTTCTGACTCAGGGAGGGATGAGGGACCAGGCCCTCATCCTGGTCAGATGCAAGTCAGCAGGGCTGCGTTTGGCCAGACCTGGACCACTGGGCTGGTGTGTGCTTCCTGCCAGAAGGAGCAGGTCCTGCACGGCTTCTGCACTGTCCCAGCAGGTCGGCCTGCTCAGGCTGTGTTTAGAGCCATCTTGGCCGAGGGGAGCGGGGTCCTGCACCCATCCTGGACAGACCAGCCTGGTTCTCCCGGCAGAAGTCTTAGCATCCTCCGTGCCATCCTGGCAGCACACAAAATGCGAAGCCCCAGCCCTCCAGGCCTGGGCTCTGGCTTGCCCCATGTGCTGTGTGATGCTGGCTGAGACTCTGCCCATCTCTGGGCCTCGGTTTTCCCTTTGGTAAGTAGGCAGGTGATGGCCACCTTCCAGGCTGTCTGTGACAAGCCCCTGAAAGGTCCAGAAGGCCTACCCAGATGGCACGATCCACACTCGGTCTTGCTGCCCCTGGTGGGCTCAGAGATGCTGAGTCCCTTTCCGAGGACATCCAGGGGTGAGTGATAGAACTGAGTCCTACTTAACACAGAGCCTGAAAGTGGATCAGAAAAGGAAAGACCAGGGTCCCCAAAAGACGGGACGCCGAGCTGACCATTCTGTGGGGCCTCGCGGCGGGAAGAGGCTGCCAGCTGCTCTGGGGCTCCCTTCACTCTGGCTTAGCTAAGAGGGCACAGCATGCAGCCCCCTGGCCCTGTGCACAGTGGGTTTATTGCTGAGTCCTACCTGGGTCTGGACCAACGCCCCAGCCTGGCCACTACGTGTGTTCTGGGTCATAGGTGTGGGCACACGTGTTCTCAGGTGCACCTGTGTGCCCCCAGTGCTAGGGGTCTCAGCAGCCCGGGTGACTCAGACAGCCCAAATTACTCACTGGGGACCTGGGAAATGGAGGGAGCAGGGCCCCTCTGGGGAGGGGGAACCCTGGTTACTGCCCCCGGTCTCCAATAGGGGCTGCTGTGCCCGGGGAAACCCCTTCCCCGCCTGACCCATCACACCCAAGCCTGAGATGGGGCTTCTCTGGGCTCGTACAGAACCAGTCTCATGGGGTCAGGACTGTGTCCCAGTGGACAGTGCAGGCCAAGGGGGGGAGCTGGTCCCCTGTCTCCCCGGCAGCTGGCACAGGGCTGGGCGTAGGGGAGACATCAGGAAGCTCAGGCCACCGGGCCGGCTCAGGTTCCTGGCCAGCCCAGCCGGCGGCTGAGATTTCTGGCCGAGGAGCCTGGTTACGCGGCTGCACGGCCCAGCTGATTGGGTTTCCACTTGGATGGGCCCCAGGCCCCAGGCTGGAGAAGCCAGCGCCAGCTCAGGAGGGCCCCACGGGGGGCCCCAGGTGCGCCCCACGGCCAAGCAGGGAGCCCGCTCTGCGCTGCCCACTGGCCACCCTGAGCCTCGGGTTGCCCACCTGAGAACAGCAGCCCCCTGGAGGCTCAGGGACTCAGGGGGCTCCCTCGAGACTGGCTGTGGGCCTTCGCCCTGCTCCAGCCCAGACTCCTGGGTTCCGGTAATCAGTAATTGATTCTCCGCTCTCACTGATCTCAGTTGGCTCTTCTGAGAAATGGGGAGATTCCTGCTTGGCCGGCAGGGGTGCGGTGAGCTTTCCGTGTGCACAGGTGGGTCTCGGCTCTGCTTCCCGCGGGCCCTTGGGGACTCTGCCTTCCCCGTCCTCTCGTCCTCTCGTGGATGCAGATGCGGGCTTCCCCCTGAGGTAGCTGAGCCTGAGGCTCCTGAGTCACCTCCGCCCCGCCCACCCGCCTGCACTTTCCCAACACCTCCCTTCCCCCTTCCTGTTCCCCTTTCACTTCCTCTGGCCCCTCCAGCTGGGGAGCTGTACCTCCGCTCCCCCAGCTCCCGCAGCTCCTAGGGCATTTCGGAGCCCCTGGCTCAGCCAGGAAGGGAGCAGGAACAAGGCCACCCTGCCAGGAAGGGGCTGAGCCCACACCAGTGACCCTGAGTGCCTGGGATGGGAGACCCCATGTCACTGACTGCTCCTGGTCCCCCTGGGGCCAGATGCCCCCCTGCCCCTTTCCACAGCCCGGGGACAGAGGCCTGAGGCGCAGGGTCCCCGTGGCCTCCTGTCTGTGCCATTCCCGTGGGCGTGTTTGCCAACACTCTGGGGCGTCAGGCCCAGGAGCTCCGGAACCCTGCTTGGCCTGAACTTGAAATCGCTGCTGACCCCACCCCACTTGGCCCAACCTGTCCCCCAGCTTCTCGGGCCTCTGTCTGGAGAACCAGAGGAACCTGGCCTCTGAGGGCTCCGAGTCACCAGGTCACCACCCACTCCCGGTGGGCTGAGGTGGGCCCAGGTGAGGAGTGGACCTCAAAGGCCGCCTGGGACCACAACTGGGGCGGGGGGCATGAGGCCAGATGCCCCCAGTCTGCCTGAACGGCTGTCAGGCCCCAAGGGGCCTCTCCCTCTCAGCACTCAGGGTCTGCCTGGGTCACCTCGGTTTCCCATCTGGAGAACGGGGACAACCAGCCCTCCCAGCAGAAGGGTCCAGGATCGGCAGAAGGGGCTCAGCTGGGTGTGTGTAGCGGGGGAAGCCCAGGGAAACTTACGTCTATTTCTCAAAAATTCAATCAAATAAGCGAGGCTGGGAACTCCCCAGGAGGGTGGCGTTTCTCTGGGTGCCCTGGGGGACAGGAAGAGAGAGGGTAGTCTTTAAGGATTTTTAAAAACACTCCCAAGAAGTGTTGGAAGTTCCCAGTTTCTCCGGGGCAGGGATCCCCCTTGGGCGGATAACTCTATCAGGGAGGAGGGGAGGCCCAGGGCAGGCTGAGGGGCTGGAGGCTGCCCAGTTACAGCCCTGGGAGAGACTCTGGCTAGAGGCCGGGCCAGGATGGGGACCAAGGCCCTGGCTGATGCCCAGGAGAGCACACAGGGCCCAGCCCATCCTTCCCGCCTCCGGGGCCCCCTTCAGCTGGCTGGGCACCTCCTCAGAGGGCCTTCCCTGACTCCCTCCTTCCCGAGAAAATCCGCTGCTTTCCTTCTTGGGCATCAGCACTTGTTCTCTTTTGCTCTCTTGTTTGAGGTCTGTCTCAGGGATCACACCTGCTTTATTCAGTGTGTTGTCTGGTGCTGTTCTTCTCTGGAAGCACGTCTGGCTGGTCGGTGCTGGTGTGTGGGATGCAGGAGCAGTGTGATCCAGGATGTTGAGCTCCTGCCTGTGCTCTTGCTGTGTAATCCTGGCTGGGTCAATTCCCCTCTCTGGGCAGGAAAGCTTACTGCTGTTATGGTCGAGGAGGGAGGAAGTCATAGCAGACTTCCTGGAGGGGGCAGCCCAAGAGCTGGCCCTGAAGGCTGAGGATAAGTTGGGCAGGAGGCAAAGGCACCCCAAGCGCAGTCCCTCCCAGGACCTTAGCAATCCAGAAGTCCAGAATTGCCTCTTGAGACCATCCTGGGAGCAGGGGACGAGGGCAGGGGAAAGAGGTGGTGACAGCGTGCAGGCTTGGGGCCTCAGGACCCCCTGTTGCGTAACCAAGGGCCAGTGGCTGTCTTCTCTGGGCCTCAGGAGATAAGCACTGAGGACAGAGGTGGGACCCAAGAACTTAGACTTTGGAACAGCCTTTGGTCCCAGTCCCTGAGGACACTGCAGGGGACACTTTACCCAGGGAGGGGCAGTGAGAGGCCTCCAGGCCCTACACCTGGAATCCCTCACACCGGACTCCGAGCCCTTTTCCAGTCTGGCCTCAGTTTCCTCATCTGTAGCAAGGGGTGTATTTGCTAGAATGCTGCTCATCAGTTGCTCCTCAGTGAGGACCTACAGTGCGCAGGGGCTCTGCCCTCCTGGAGCCAACAGTCTAAGGTCTTCCTAAGGTCTCCTCCCCTTCTCTGTCCTGCCTCAGTTTCTTCCTCTGAAAAATGGAGCTTGGGTTCCCCGCGGGTCAGGGCAGCAGTGGGGCCCGAACACCCAGAGCAAGGTGGCTGGGTGGCCAGTTCTGGAGGAAGGTGGGGAGTGGTCCTTTGCTATGGGCTGTAAAGGTCCCCTGGCCTGGAGGCCTCGCAGGGAGGGGAACCGCAAGAGGAAAAAAAAAAAAGCACCAGAAACGCAAGTGAAGTCCCCATTGGCTGAGCTGGCTAAGGGCCCCGGGGGCTGTGTGCCTGCCCGGGTGACAGCTCTGAAAACTCCCTGCAAGGGCAAAGTTCTCGGAGAGCGAGAGCAAAGAACCTGTTCACTTCCTCTCCGGAGGTCTCCTCCCTCTTCCTCTGGCCCCTCCACTTCCTCTTTTCCTCCTCTGGCTGGCTGTCTCTCTTCAGCTCCTCCTATACCCCTAGGCCTGCGGCCCCCAACCCCCAACCCTCCATCTTCCCAGGGTCCTTTCTCAGGGCCTAGGACACCCAAGTGGTCACTTATTCATTCAACAGATCAGAGCCCTGGGGAGGGTACGGTGGGCAGAAGTGGACGGGCCAGAGACCCGAAAGGGCTCACAGACTGGTCGGGGAGGCCCAGTTATAAATGCCGGCCATGTGCAGTGGACTTTGGTGGGAGGGGGGATACACTGCAGATGCCAAAGAACTCTTAAGGAGGGGCCTTCTGGGATGGGCCTTGAAGGATGCGTAGGAGACTACCCAGCTGCTGCCTGCCCCTCGGCCGGCCCCTGGTTGAGAAGCGGCGAGCTGGCAGCGCAGGCCCTGCTTGGGGACCAGCCTTGCTCTCCATCCCACGTAGCTGCCTAGAGCCACCCGAGTCTCCCACGCCTTGCCCTGCAGCCCTGGTCCCAGTCTGTCCGGCACCCACCAGGCTCAGTGAACAGCCAGGAGCAGCCCTCATCAACCGGCAGCAAAGAGGGTCACCCCCCCACCCCCCACCCTCCACCACAGCTCCTGAATCACAGGGTTGGCAGGTCCCAGGGTGGCTGGCCGGACGCCCGTGAATGAGACACACAAGGCCAGGGACGGGGCAGTCCGGCCCCTGGGAAGCAGGGAGTGCACGGGCTGGGGACATTTGCCCAGGCCCGGGGCGGGGCTGCGGGAGCCACCGAGAGCAGATCCCTGGGAACGCTGGCAGGTGGCTCTGAGCCCGTGCGCTCTGCTGTGAGCTGGGAGACGGTCACCCTTTCTACCTGTTTGTGGCCTCTGCAACCTTCAAAGAGCCCTGCCACCACTAGCCTCCTGCAGTGGGCTGGACCAAGCTGCCTCTGCCCTGGCCAGATTCCACCTCCATATATGGACTAATCTTTTGCTGGTTTCAACACACGCTCAGTGAGCACCTACTATGTGTAGCAAAGCCCTGGGCAGACCTGGGGTGCCTGGACACAGACCACGGGCGACAGGCCAGGGCCCCTACCTGGACCACCCTTCCCGTTTTCCCTTGTGTGAAAATTCAGCTTGTCACCACCTCCGAGAGGATGCATGCTCCTCCAGGTTGGGCCAGATGCCCCTCTGGGGGTTCCATGGCCTCTGGGTTTCCTTTTACCACACAGTGACCACTGTCGGCCACCCTCTGGGTGGCAGGCTCTCCCTGCCGGCCTGGCACTTCTCAGAGCAGGGAACCACCCAGAACACTGTGGAGCACCCAGGTCTGCCCCAGGGTTTGGTGGAGAGACCCAGGGCAGGAGCAGGTACTGTGGGAGGGTCTTCTCTGAGGGCAGCTGGCCTTCAGCCACTGTCACGGCCGCTCTACCCCCTCACCCTCACTCCTCTCTGGCACACTGAGTGTCCTTCCCCAGTCCTTGGTGGCCTCCAGATGGTCCAGGAGGGCAGTTCAGCTGTGGCTGCACATGACAGACGATGGATGGTGGGCCCCGGGCCCCAGAGCTGTGACGAACGGCCCTGCCTGTCTGCGCCCAGCAGTGGCCGGCAGCTGCCCGGGTCGCCGGCCAACAGCCCAGGCTTGGCCTTGGCTGGGCGTGACCAGGCAGCTCCGAGGCAGCCCAGCTCCATGGGAACAGTTTCTCTGCTCCAGAGCCCACCACTCCCCAGGTCTGCAGCAGGGGAGATTTGGAGCCCTCCTCACAGGGAACTTCTAGCTGCTGGCCCCTGGGGGCCGGCCCTGTCCCTGGGGACTGTGGTCTTGAAGCCCCTGTTAAATGGTCACCAGCCACCCTGACTCCCCCATGAAACACCATGGTCCTCATCCCCAGGTCTCTGAGTAGTAATGTGCCCCTTAGCAAACGGAGAATCCCACTCATCAAGCTCAGCACCCCCAGTCAGAGGCCCCCCTGCAACCCAGGCTTTCTGGGCACTGGAGCTAATGTGGGCAAGGGGGGTGACTCGCTGCCCACCCCTCCCCCCACAACTGTTCCTTAAGGATGCGCCCACAGCAAGCAGGCACCCTCGCATCTGTGCTGACCCTTGCCCACCGGGTCGCTCACTGCTCTGGGGCATCCACATCCGGAGGGTCCCGGTGTGGGGGGGATCCGGAGAGGCAGGCAGGCCGGGTGCAGGCCTGGCCATGCGGGGCCGGACCGGGCAATGCTCAGCGGGGCGGCGGCCCAGGGCTCGCACCCCCCGACCCGCGGGCCCAGCACCCAAAGCCAAAACTCTCTCCCTCCTCTTCCTCAATCTCGCTCTCGCTCTCTCCCAGTCCATCGCTCTCTCTCTCTTTTTTTTTTTTTTTTTTTTGCAAAAGGAGGGGAGAGGGGGTAAAAAAATGCTGCACTGTGCGGCGAGGCCGGTGAGTGAGCGGCGCGGGGCCAATCAGCGCTGGCCGTTTCGAAAGTTGCCTTTTATGGCTCGAGCGGCCGCGGCGGCGCCCTATAAAACCCGGCGGCGCGACGCGCAGCCACAGCCGAGACCGCGTCCACTCCGCCAGCACAGGCCCCTCGCCCTCGCCGCTCCGCCTTCGCCGCCGGTCTACACCGCCACCAGGTAGGGCCCCGCGCCGGCCGGGCCGCTGATGCGCTGGGCCCGCGCCTCCTCCGGGCAGGCAGCCCCGCGATCCCGGCCCCGTGGACAGCCTCCCGGCTGCGGGGAGTGAACTCATGCGCTCCTAGCTCGGGGCCGGAGCTGCGCTCGGGGCGCGCTCCCAGAATGTTTCCGTCGGGACCGGGGCGGCCGCGGGTCTTTGTCCGAGCGGGCGGCTCGCTCCGCCGGCGGGACGGCGGGGCAGCGGGGCAGCGAGGCGGCGAGGCGGGAGGGTGGGTGGGCGCGGCGGGGCAGCAGGGCCGGGTGGGGGCTGGGGACACCAGTGCGCGTGCGTGTGCGCGTTAGGCTCGGGAAGCGAGGGCGGGGCGGCCGGCCGGAAGGGGTGGGGTCGCCGCGGCGCGAGAGCGCCTGCGCGCACTTCCTTCTCGCGCCGCCGGCTCCCGCGGGTGTGGCCGCTGCGCGTTCGCCGGGTGGTGTTTTTTGGGCGGGGCGGGGCCGGCGCCCGGTGTGGGGGGGCGGAGGCCTGGCTTCCTGCCGCGAGCGGCGGGGCCGCCTCCAACCCGCGTTTGCCTTTTATGGTAATAACGCGGCCGGCCGGCTTCCTTTGTCCCCAATCTGGGCGCGCGCCGGCGCCCCCTGGCGGCTCGAAGGCGCGGTGCGCCGGAAGTGGGTAGGGCGGGGGCGGCCGCAGGGCTCATGGTCCTGGTCTCCCCGCAGTTCGCCATGGATGACGATATTGCTGCGCTTGTGGTCGACAACGGCTCCGGCATGTGCAAGGCCGGCTTCGCGGGTGACGATGCTCCCCGGGCCGTCTTCCCCTCCATCGTGGGGCGCCCCCGGCACCAGGTAAGGCGCCCGCCTCGGGTCTGACTTGGTGGGTGGAGCTCCCCTCTCGGGAGCAGGCGGAGGGAGGAAGGGGGAGGCCTTCGTCTTTCTGGGTGAGGGTCGGTGGGCCAGTGCCTGAGCTGAAGGCGCCTTGCTCCTCCCTCCGCAGGGCGTGATGGTGGGCATGGGCCAGAAGGACTCCTATGTGGGTGATGAGGCCCAGAGCAAGAGAGGCATCCTGACCCTCAAGTACCCCATCGAACACGGCATCGTCACCAACTGGGACGACATGGAGAAGATCTGGCACCACACCTTCTACAACGAGCTGCGTGTGGCCCCCGAGGAGCACCCCGTTCTGCTGACCGAGGCCCCCCTGAACCCCAAGGCCAACCGTGAGAAGATGACCCAGGTCAGTGGCCCGCCGGCCTCGCCTGGGCGCCCCCCTGCACCTCGTTTCTTGCCCTTCTTTGCCACGCCCTTTCTCACTTGTTCTTTCTTCTGCCATTTTCCTAGGACTTTCTTCTCTGACCTGAGTCTCCTTTGGAACTTTGCAGGTTCTATTTGCTTTTTCCCAGATGGAATCCTTTTCTCGTGTTTGCTTTTCTGACTAGGTGTTGAAAGCATAAAGTGCTGTGGGTGTAGGTACTAACACTGGCTCGTGTGACAAAGCCGACGAGGCTGCTCTAAAGTGGCCTTGGCGTGTGTATTCAGTAGGTGCACAATAGATCTGAAGTGAATCCCCGTCCTGGGAGCCCCAGCACACTTAGTCATGTTCCTTGCACTCTTTGCATGTCTTTGCAATCTTTTTTTAATCTTTGCCCAGTCTGGCCTGACTGCTCCTGGTGGCTTCTCAGGTGTGACATGGTCCATCTCTCTGTGCAGATCATGTTCGAGACCTTCAACACCCCAGCCATGTACGTGGCCATCCAGGCTGTGCTGTCCTTGTACGCCTCTGGCCGCACCACTGGCATCGTGATGGACTCCGGTGATGGGGTCACCCACACGGTGCCTATCTACGAGGGGTACGCCCTCCCCCACGCCATCCTGCGTCTGGACCTGGCTGGCCGGGACCTGACGGACTACCTCATGAAGATCCTCACGGAGCGTGGCTACAGCTTCACCACCACGGCCGAGCGGGAAATCGTACGTGACATCAAGGAGAAGCTCTGCTACGTCGCCCTGGACTTCGAGCAGGAGATGGCCACCGCGGCCTCCAGCTCCTCCCTGGAGAAGAGCTACGAGCTGCCCGATGGTCAGGTCATCACCATTGGCAACGAGCGGTTCCGCTGCCCTGAGGCTCTCTTCCAGCCTTCCTTCCTGGGTGAGTAAGGAGGTCTCATGCCCGCCCCACACGAGGGTCACTCTGGTCACACTGGAAGCTAAGTCTGGCTTCTCTTTCTCCTCAGGCATGGAATCCTGTGGCATCCACGAAACTACCTTCAATTCCATCATGAAGTGTGACGTCGACATCCGCAAGGACCTCTATGCCAACACGGTGCTGTCTGGCGGGACCACCATGTACCCAGGCATCGCCGACAGGATGCAGAAGGAGATCACCGCCCTGGCTCCCAGCACGATGAAGATCAAGGTGAGTGCCTGGCCTGAGCTGGCCTGGGCGCCTGGGGGGTGCAGATGAGCGTGGTGGTTGTCAAGGCAGCCACTTTGCTGTAGGCCCCTGGTGTACCAGGGCTGGGCCGGCCGGAGCCCTCACTGCCCCTTCTCTCCCCAGATCATCGCCCCGCCCGAGCGCAAGTACTCCGTGTGGATCGGCGGCTCCATCCTGGCCTCGCTGTCCACCTTCCAGCAGATGTGGATCAGCAAGCAGGAGTACGACGAGTCCGGCCCCTCCATCGTCCACCGCAAATGCTTCTAGGCGGACTGTTAGTTGCGTTACACCCTTTTCTTGACAAAACCTAACTTGTGCAGAAAACGAGATGAGATTGGCATGGCTTTATTTGGTTTTTTTTTGTTTTTTTTTTTTTTGTCTTTTTTGATTTTTTTTTTTGCGCTTGACTCAGGATTTAAAAACTGGAACGGTGAAGGTGACAGCAGTCGGTTGGATGGAGCGTCCCCAAAGTTCTACAATGTGGCCGAGGACTTTGATTGTACATTGTTCTTTTTTTTTTTTTTTTTTTTAATAGTCATTCCAAATATCGTGAGATGCATTGTTACAGGAAGTCCCTTGCCTTCCCAAAAACCGCCCCACTTCTCCCTTAGGAGAAGGGCCAGTCCTCGCCCGAGTCCACATAGGGGAGGGTGATAGCATTGCTTTTGTGTAAATTATGTACTCCACAATTTTTTTTTTTTAATCTTTGCCTTAATACTTGTTCTTTTTGTTTGTTTTATTTTGAATGGTCAGCCATCGTGGCCCCCTTTTTTGTCCCCCAACTTGAGATGTATGAAGGCTTTTGGTCCCCCTGGGAGCGGGTTGAGGTGCGGAGGTAGCCAGGGCTTAACCTGTACACTGACTTGAGACCAGTTCAATAAAGTGCACACCTTAAAGAAACACGTGGCTTGTGGCTGGCGTTGTTGGATGTTGGGGAGAAGGCTGGGGCACGGGGGGTGCTCTGAGGCGCCTCTCACCCTGAAGGGTCTGGGGAGTGGGGTTATGTGGGAGGAGTTAGGGATTCTGGCCTCTAATCCTGTGTAAGTGAATTCCCTGCCTGGCCCTTGTTCCCCTGTATTTCTCGCTGGGTTCTGAGGTCCAGATGCTGGGAGAGTGGGGAGCTAGGGAGTTGTGGTCCCTGTACCCACCTCGCAGAACTGGGTGGGGACCTTCGTCCCTGTGAGTGCTGCTTCCTCACTGTCCTCTTGGGATAGTGGGGTCTCCCAGGCCACAGGCTTTGTCCTCACCTTCCCTTCAGTACCTGGGGAGAGCCAGGGGCTCTGAGGTTGAGGGTAGGGTCTCAAACTTAACACCTGCCCATTCACCTGGAGTGACCTCCATAGAAGGGACAGCGCCACCCATCCGAGGCCTGTGGGCAAGGGGATGTGGGGTCGGCAGAGATGGCCCTATTTGTCTCTGGCTGGGGGCATGGCTGAGGCTTGCATCTTTCTGACCAGAGGGTGGACGCCATCCTTTATTCTTGGGGCCCAGTTTCAAGTGCAGATCTGGCCCAGTTCTCCCAAGAACCTTCCCCGGGAAGCAGCCTGGAGTACGGGGTCAGTTTGGGACTCTTCTCCAAACCTGGCTGGCCTCCACTCTGTTAGAAGCTGTGGTTGACATGGAGGGAAAGTGGGTGAGGCTTCTCCCACACCGCCAGAGGTAGTGAGACACGGAAACTGGCCCCCAAGTCGATCCAGATTTGAGGCCTTGGGGGGCCCCCTCCCCTCCATGAACCTGGGGCTCCCCCAGGGCTCCGCTGGGGACGGTGGGAGCTGTGGCCCGCGAGGATGGGGTGACCCACCGCCTCCCATCTTAGGGACAGTGCAGACCCTCAGAAAGGCACCTTTTGTGCAGCATCTTGGGGGTGTGTGGTGGGAAGAGGGCTGTCCGACCTCCTGATGGCTTCAGAAACCAAAGGGGAGCCCGCGGTCCCCGGGCTAACCTGGGCAGATTTTCCTAGGTCAGTACATGAAACAGCATGGCGGGTGCAGAATGTGCTATCCGGAAGGTGTCCTGTTCCCCAGGGCGCTGCCCTCTATCAGCTGGCCCAGAGGAAGAGCACCGAGGATGCTTCGCCCTGACCCTGTGCAGTCTTAGAGGCCCGGGAACCAGGAAAGGAAGTCCCTCCCCGGTCAGCTCCAGCTCTTTTGGTCTAATTCAGGGATGGTGGTGAGCCCTGGGCTCTGGGAGCTGCAAGTAAGTTTCCACCGATAAGAGTTGAGTACCTACTCTGTGCTGATGTCTTGGACACAGACCCTGCACTGGAGAAGCTGTCAATCTGGAGACTCCCCTCTCTCCCTCCCTCCCTTTCTCTCTTCCTCCCTTCCTCCCTCACACTATTTGTGCTAGGCATTGCGCCGCGCTATGGGATGCAGTGGAGAAGAAATCAGGTGTGTTTCCTGCCCTCACGAGGTGCCCAGCTTACTGGGCAAGACAGAATAAATAGGAATGTACCAGTACCAGTGGTGATAATGAGAAGAAGAAAGAGTAGCAGCTGCGTGTCAGTCTGGGAAAAATGGAGACATTCATCATGTTGATGCGTGATGGTGTCACGGGTGTAGACATACATCAAAGCTCATCAAACTACCTCAGTGAAGCTGAAAAAAACCTAAGAAATACAGGTTAAAAAAAGAGGAAAAAAAGCAGTCATCATTTTGCCTTTTTCCAACAAATAAGGTAATAAAGGACCATAAACCTGGCTGATGGGGGGATGGGGGTATCCGTGGCTCTTGAGCAGGAGGGTTCTTCAGACGGCTTCCTGTGGGAGGGGTGCGGGAGCTGGCCAGAGGACACTCGCCTGGGCAGGTGGAAGTGTGGGCGTGCATGTCTTAGGCAGAGGCCCTGATTGGCTGAGGGCAGAGGCCCGGGGATGAATGGGAGGGTGGATGGGGCTATGTGTCTTTTCTATGTGGCCCTGGGAAGTCACGTTACTGTCCACATGCCCATCTGAGAAATGGGAATGTCAGTAATAGCTGGAGGGGTGCTGTGAGCTGGTGCTCCCTCAGTCTTTTCCTTTGAAAGGAGACACACATTTGACCCTTTAGGTGCTGCTCCTTTCCTCCCGGGGCCACAGCTGGGCTGATCATCTGGGCTAAGCCAGAGGGTGCTGCATTACCTGCCACCTTCCTCTCAGCACCCATTTTACAGATTAGGAAACTGAGGCTCAGGGAGGACAGGTGCGCTGGCCCCAGGTTACCCACCTTATAAGTGAGGAAGCTGGAATTTGACCCTAATACCTGTGAAGCCCAACAGAGCAACAGGCCAGAAAAGGCAAGGTTCAGCCCAACACAACCATCCTTTACAGAACTTTGGCTTCTGCACTCTGACCCTCGAGCCACCTCTGCCCTGGGCCAGGAGGCTCCTTGCTTTCTCAGGTGGCTGGCTCCCCCATGAGGCCGCTCTGACCACCTGAGGTTCACCTTCTTAAGGAGCTGAAACCATCTCTCGCTGGAATGTCCCTCCTCTGTGAAGCACCCCCTGCCTGGATGGAACTCCACCCTAACAGGTGCCCTGAGAGGAGGGGAGTCTTGGCAAGTGCGGGGGCTCAGAACCCTGGGTGGTTCCTTTCATCCTGACGTATCTTCCTGGATCCCAGCAGTGAGGACACAGGGAGGATGCTTGGATCCTCTGCAGGCCAGTCGTCTTCTCTGGGGGGACCTGGGGCTGTGAGGCAGCTCTGAGGGGCCAGTGGCAGGATTGGAACACACCCTCTAGCCTGGAATCACCCAAGGGACTCGGGAGCTGGAATCATTCAGAGCCACGTTTGGCGCCTTCATTCACTCATTCACCTTAGTCATCATTCAACTTAACATTTCAAGCAGCCCCACAGTTCTAGAGGGAGGGAGTTCTGCAGTAGTATTGCAACATTGTCCCTGCCCTCACAGGGCTGCCAGTGTTTTTTTTTTTTTTCCCCACTGCATCACACGGCTTGTGGGATTTTAGTTCTCCAACCAGGATCCAATCTGGGCCCTCGGCAGTAAAAGCGTGGAGCCCTAACCACTGGACTGCCAGGGAATTCCCAGGGCTTCCAATCTTGCTGCACTGTCCCCTAAGGGGCCACGAGCCACACATGGCTATTTATATTTAGATTAATTACAAGAATTCAGTTCTTCAGTTGCACAAGTCACATTTCAAGTGCCCATTGGACAGCACAGGTATGGAACATTCTCAACCTTGTAGAAAATTCTAGTGGATGGCATTGGACTGGTGGGAGGACAGATGTGGACCAAAAACTCATACTGATGGCTCTTAATTATCCACTGGGATAAATGCCTTCAAGAAATACTTGGAGGAATGGTGACAGAGAATAATGGAACAGTGACCTGGTCGGGGGGAGGGGAAGGTTTTCTGTGGAAGGGATGTTGAGAAATGAGTCAGAGTTGGGGTGAGAGCCACCTGACAGAGGCAACAGCACAGGCAAAGGCAGAGGGAGCGCCTTCAGGAGTGAGCAGGTCAGATATACATATTTCAAAAGTAATAAAATTTAATTTTTAGAGCATTTTTAGGTTCACAGCAAAATTGAGAGGAAGGTACTGAGATTTCCCATACATCCCCCGGCTTGCATAACCTCCTCCACCATCAACATCCCCGCTAGAGCCAGAGAGCAGAGCAGAGCAGTACATTTGTTACCCCTGATGAAACAGGGTTACCTACATTGACACATCGTATCACCCGTAATTTACATTGGAGTTCACCCTTGGTGTTTACATTGTATGGGTTTGAACAGGCATCCACCATTACAGTATCATACAGAGTAGTTTCACTGCCCTGAAAATCCTCTGTGCGCCGCCTATTCCTCCCTGCCCTGGTCTCCCTAAGTCCTGGCAACCGCTGATCTTATTATTATCTCCATAATTTTTGCCTTTTCCAGAACATCATGTAGTTGGGATCATACAGTATGTAGCTTTTTCAGATTGCCTTCTTTCACTCAGTAATATGCAGTTAAGTTTCCTCCATGTCTTTTTTTTAAATTAATTTTTTATTTATTATTATTTTTAAAAATTTATCTATCTATTTATTTATTTATTTTTGGCTGCGTTGGGTCTTCGTTGCTGCTCACAGGCTTTCTCTAGTTGTGGCGAGGGGGGGCTGCTCTTCGTTGCAGTGTGCGTGCTTCTCATTGCAGTGGCTTCTCTTGTTGCAGAACATGGGCTCTAGGCGCGTGGGCTTCAGTAGTTGTGGCTCGCGGGCTCTAGAGTGCAGGCTCAGTAGTTGTGGCGCACAGGCTTAGTTGCTCTGCAGCATGTGGGCTCTTCCCGGGCCAGGGCTTGAACCCGTGTCCCCTGCGTTGGCAGGGGGATTCTTACCACTGCGCCACCAGGGAAGTCCCTCCTCCATGTCTTTTCATGGCTTGGTAGCCCATTTCTTTCTAGTGTTGAATACTATCCACGGTTCAGATGGACTACAGTTCATTTATCCATTCACCTACACTTCTCGGTGGACGCTGTGAGGAAGTGTCACCGAAACCTGGAAAGGCTTGTGACAGAGTGAGAGCAGTGAGGCACCGGGGCTGACTCCCCCGCCCCACACGCAATGATTTCCAACTCAAATGTTCCTCAGAATTGGATATGCCCAGGAAACGTGAGACTCCTTCCTCATTAGAAAGAGTAAGAGTGGTAGAGGTTACAGCTTCTGTGTATTGAATAGCTCCTCTCTGCTGGATACGTACCTGCATAATCTCATTTAATCAATCATTGATTTGACAAATGTTGATCAAGGGTCTGCTGCAGCCATGCCCTGTTCTAGTGGGGGAGGGAAAATAAACACATCTGCCACAATGAGAAACATACCTGATTATGGCTTATAGGGGAAGAAAAGGAATGGGTCAGGGAGTCAGAAGAACCTGGGCCTCTGTGAAACCCCCAGATGCCTGCCTGAGTCAGAGTTGGGCTTCACTGTTGAGGTTTTGATAGTAAACAAAAAACAATGGGAACCCCGTTAACACGTGTTTGCCTCAAGTGGTTCCTAACCTTTGACCTAACCATGAGCTCTTTGAGGCAAGGACTGTGCCTGTCCCCATGGTGGTCCGCCCACAGTTGGAGCCATCAGAGTTCTCTGGATACAAACTGGCTCAACCTGGTGAGGTGGGAGGGGAATGAGGCCCAGGGAGAGTTTGATATGAAGCTTGATGTACTGGGTTGAATAGCGTCCCCCAAAGATTCAGGTTCACCTGGAATCTCAGAATGTGACCTTATTTGGAAACAAGATAAATAATAAATTTAAATAAATTTATATTTAAATAAATAAAATAAATAAATTAAAATATATTAAAATATATTAAATAAAATATAAAATATATTTTAAAAAAATCAAGGAAGGATTCTTCCCTTGAGTCTTTGGAGGGAGCATGGCCCAGTCAACATCTTCATTTCTTTTTTTTTTTTTAAATAAATTTATTTACTTATTTAGTTTTGGCTGCGTTGGGTCTTTTATTGCTGCGCAGGGGTTTTCTCTAGTTGCGGAGAGCTGGGGCTACTTTTCGTTGCGGCGCACAGGCTTCTCATTGCGGTCGACGGGCTCTAGGCACGTGGGCTTCAGTAGTTGCAGCTCGCGGGCTCTAGAGCGCAGGCTCAGTAGTTGTGGCGCACGGACTTAGTTGCTCCGCGGGCATGTGGGATCTTCCTGGACCAGGGCTCGATCCCGTGTTCCCTGCGTCGGCAGGCGGATTCCCAACCACTGCGCCACCAGGGAAGCCTCAACGTCTTCATTTCTGACTTCTAGCATTCATATCCAGTTCTTTCTTTCCCCACAAATTTTTATTAGTAAATGATTTGTAAATGCAAAAGGTTACAGATGAGAGCATATCATCCATACACTAATTTACCCAGAAAATATTTATTCAGCGCCCATGTCAGGGAGCTTTCTAGGTACAGGGCGTTTACAGTTTATTGGGGAGGACAGGGAAAAAAAAAAAGGTACAGTGGATCAGATAGTGCAAAGAGTTATGGAGAAAAATAACAGAGGACAAGGTTATTTGTTAGGTTAGGTGTGTGTTTGCGAGAATGGGGAGGGGGTGATGCTATTTTCTGCAAGGGGCTCAGGGACCGGCTCTCTGACAGGTGGTTTCTGAACACTGCAGGCACTGGGGCCGGCAAATGCAAAGGCCTAGAGTCAGGAGAGTGCTGGGCCGGCAAGAGGGGGCCTGTGTGGCTGGAAAGGGGCGTGCAGAGAGCCGAGGAGCGGGACATGACGTCGGAGAGCAAGTGCGGCCCGGCCGGGATGCCCGCGCTCTACCCAGCCCTACCGGGTCCTTGGCTGCGCGCCGCACCCAACATGACGGCCGCGCGGCACCCGCCAGCGGGCTAGCGGAAGTGCGTATCGGCGGGCGCCGGAAGTGGCGAGAGGCCCCGCCCCCTGCCCCGGGTCTCTGTGGAGCCTCGGACGCGCCGGCTTTGAGCATCCCTGGCCAGCCAGGCGGGAGGCCCTGGAGCTCTGGCTCCGGCGGCAGCGGCTCGTCTCGCCCTCGACATGGCCAGTATCGGAGAGGTACGCCAGGCGCCTGTCTCTACTCTCCTCCCTTCCCGCCGGCTTTGGTCCCGCTCGGTCCTCCACACCCCGACTCCTGTTCCCCTGCGTCCTTTCCGTCTCACTCCCTTTCCCGCTCCATCCTTCCCGTCCTGACCTCTGCTGACTCTGTGCTTCCCATCCTGACCCCCGCCGCCGCGGCCCCGCTCAGTTCTTCGCACTCCGACCCTGGCGTCGGCCTGGCTTGGTCCTTCCTGCCCCGACCCTGGCCTTGGCCTCGCCCCGTCCTTCCCACCCCTACCCTGGCCTTGCCCCTTGCCCCTTGCCCCTTGCCCCATCCCCCATCCCCCATCCTTGACCCATCCCGCTTCCTAGGACCTCATCCTGTATCCGAAGGCATAAGCTCTCCCAACTTTCGGTTTTCCATCCGTTTGCCGGTCCCGCATTCCTCATCGGCGGACTTCTCCCCCTCTCCCGCCTTCCCCAGAGTTTCCAGCTCCTCTAGGTCTCCCAGGCCCTCTTCCCATGCCCCTGTGCCTTGGCTCAGCCCTTGGAGCTCTGAGACGTTCCTCCTCCCTGCCCACTTCCCTTCCCATCCCATCCTGTGTCGCTGAACGTTCGGTTTTAGTCCAGCCCACTTTCCTCTGAGCCTGCTTGTTGTGTGACTTGGGGGGTGGTGGAGGAAAAGCCATTTCACCTGGGGGACTTGTGACTCACCCTGAATTTCTTCCCCAGTGCTCCACAAATCTGGGTCCGACGGAGAAACCCACCGAGTTCCTATAATGGGGTGCAGGGAATTTTCTCTGTAGACCAGGAAATGGGGGATCCGGACAGTGACTAGGGTCTTCCCTTTTGTTGATTACCACCTACCTGTTTGTGTACCTGTGTGCACGTGTATTTATACTTGTCGTCCGGGACTCAGGCCGTCGAGCGTACTCCCTAAGCCTTGCGGGCTTGCTCGTGCTCAGGGGAGCAGGAGCGCGTGCGGCATGAGTGCGTGGGAGGCGGCTGGGGTTGCCGGTAGCTGTTCTTCATTTGAAGCGGATTTGGCTTGGAAGTGGCCCCTTGATTGAGGGGGAAGGTGTGGGGCCCACCTGCTCGCTGGTAGTAGGATTGAAGGGCCAGAGAGTACCAGCTCCCTCAGGAAGAATCCTGGGGATATAGCCTGGCTGCGTTAGCGGATTCCCGTTAGTCGCGTGTGCTTGCGGGGGGCGGGGGGCGCTGTCAGGCACCTTGGTCTTAGGAGTCCTGGCGCAAAGGCCCCTCTGTTCCTTGAATCGTATGTCGGGGCCCTGCCCAGTGAGGCCTCTTGTCCCATCGTGAGGGTCTTTTGACTTGAGAGGAGAAAGGGGGAGTCTTGCTCTATCCTGGACATGATCAAGGTAGCTTTCTCTGGGACGGTCTAATTATTTTTAAATTTTTTTTATTTTTTATAAATTTATTTTTTTATTTTTGGTTGTGTTGGGTCTTCGTTGCTGCATGCGGCCTTTTCTCTAGTTGCGGTGACCGGCGGCTACTCTTCGTTGTGGTGCGCGGGCTTCTCATTGTGGTGGCTTCTCTTGTTGCGGAGCATGGGCTCTAAGCACGCGGGCTTCAGTAGTTGTGGCACGCGGGCTCAGTAGTTGTGGCTCACGGGCTCTAGAGCGCAGGCTCAGTAGTTGTGGTGCACGGGCTTAGTTGCTCCACGGCATGTGGGATCTTCCCGGACCAGGGCTCAAACCCGTGTCTCCTGCGTTGGCAGGCGGATTCTTAACCACTGTGCCACCAGGGAAGTGTCTGGGACAGTCTAATTATTGATTGATTGATTGACTGAGATATAGTTAACATACCATAAAATTTACACTTTTATTTTATTCAGTTTTTTAAAATTTTTGGCTGCACCGTGTGGTATGCAGGATCTTAGTTCCCTGACCAGGGATCGAACCCACACCCCCGGCAATGAATGGAAGCACGAAGTCATAACCACTGGGCTCCCAGGGAGGTCCCAAAATTTACTTTTTTTTTTTTTTTTAATATTTTTTTTTTAATTAATTAATTAATTTATTTATTCTTGGCTGTGTTGGGTCTTCGTTTCTGTGCGAGGGCTTTTTTTTCTTCTAGTTGTGGCAAGCGGGGGCCACTCTTCATCGCGATGCGCGGGCCTCTCACTATGGCGGCCTCTCTTGTTGCGGAGCACAGGCTCCAGACGCGCAGGCTCAGTAGTTGTCGCTCACGGGCTTAGTTGCTCCGCGGCATGTGGAATCTTCCCAGACCAGGGCTCGAACCCGTGTCCCCTGCATTAGCAGGCAGATTCTCAACCACTGCGCCACCAGGGAAGCCCCCCAAAATTTACTTTTAAAGTGTATAATGCAGTGGTTTTAAAATATATTCACAAGGTTGTGCCACCATCCCCACTCTCTGATTTCAGAATGGGGTGGTCTGATTTTGGGGGTCCTTGCTGGGCTTAAAATGCAGATGTCTAGGACCGCTCCCTGAGTTTCTGAGGAGTCGGGCTCTGCGTTTTTAATAGCTCTTCAAATGATTCTGAAGCCGTGGTTCGTTGACACCCAGTTCAATGGCTCTTTCCCTTGGGCATTAAAAAGTGATCCCTGTTCAGGAGCCATTCCTGGCCTTGGGAGGAGACAGGCAAGCAACAAACCAGTATAGTTCACCTGATGAGGCTGGAGACTGGAGGGGGAGGAGGGTAAGCTGGGGCGGCAGTGGAGGAGAAGGGTGAGTTAAGTGTGTCTGGGGGATGCTGGAAGGGCTTCCTGGGGACGGAGCCTTTGAGCTGAAGTTCCGAGAGTAGCAGTTTCTTTTGGGTGGTGGCACGTTGGGTGGAGGGGGCAGCTTGTGCAAAGGCTTGGAGGCCTGAGTGCTGTGTATCAGGGGACATTCCGGAAAATGCCAACTGGAGAAGCAGAGGCTTAAGAAGAGGGACAATGTGAGAAGTATCCCTCAGGTCACTCCTGTGGTCAAAAACACCAAAAACAAAAGTAAAACGTAAAATTCCACACACTTGCAAAAGAATGTTGTAATGAACTTCGCTCTATGTACTCATTGCCCAGTTTTTTTTTTCTATTTCTTTTTAAAAAAATTTTATTACTATTTATTTGATTTATTTATTTTTGGCTGCATTGGGTCTTTGTTGCTGTGCACTGGCTTTCTCTAGTTGTGGCGAGCGGGGGCTACTCACACAGCCCCGCTCGGAGGTGAAGAAGCTTGATGGCCTCCTCCCTCCCTCCTGGCGGCGGCCCCCTATCTGCCGTTACCTCTGCAGAACTCGCTGCCTTTCCTGGGGGGAAGGTGCACGGACTTAGAAATGAAGCCTCCTTTCCAGGGAAAAGACTCAACTGTTGGAAACCCAGCGTGACTGGGCCTCCCAGGCTTGGCCGTCGGGAGACCCGGGGGAACCAATATGACCTGCTGCCCTGAACGCCTGTCCCAGGACGGGGTGCTGGCCTAAGGACAGCACTGGGGCACAGCATGTGGAGAAGATGATCGTGTCGGGGGTGCTGAGACTGGACGGAGGAAGCTGCAACTCACCTCCTGTTTTGTTTTGTTTTTGTTTAATTCATGTAATTTCTAGGTGGTTTTAAGAGAAATTCAGTATTCCATACTGTAACTGGAAATTACATGATGCTGGAGTGTCTGGGAGTGTTTTGCCCTGTGTTCTCTTTGCTCTGCAGTGGCGTTCTTACTTTGATAAATCTGCAAATTGGGCATCAGAAGGGGTCAGCCTCAGGCTGCTCAGTGGAATTCAGGCCCAGCTCTTCCCACTTGTGCCCAGGAGCCCTGTATACCAAGCTTGCCTGATAAGGACTGCCCCTGGTCCCAGCCTCTCTCTCGGGAGATAGAGTCCCTAGGTCTAGGATGTGGCCTGGGAATCTGATTTTTTAACAGGTGTCTGGGATGATCCCAGATGATTGGGTCTGGGAAATTTCTCAGGAAAGTCACGTATGGTTCAAAACACTAGACCCCAGAATACAGTGACCCAGGGCAGCTATGGACTTGGGTCTCATGGCTGCCTTCTGCCCCTGTAAAGGTGGGAGGAGGGAGACAGGATTGAGGGCACTTCAGAAGGAAGGAGGGAAGGGAAGCCAAGTCTGCCTGCTGCCTCTCAGGAAGAAGGGAGAGTGGGAGGGGCCGATGCCGTTGAAAGGGTGGGCAGTAATCGGGGAAACCTTTCCTGGCCTGGCAAGGGCTCGGCCGGATGCAGGGGCTGGAGGGGTGTCGCAGTCAGAGCTCCCGGGGAAACCCCTGGTTCCTGTGTGGGGTGTGCAGACAGGCCCTTCCTCCCTGGACTTAACGGTTGCCATGGCAGCAGCAGGGCTTTCCAAGCCTGGAGGCTTCCATCCATGCAAATATGTATGGAAAAAGAGGCAGGACAGAGGAGGCGGGGCTCGTAGACAGAATCCCTGGAAAAGGCAGTAGAAATAGTCCTGGGTACTCTCCTGGGAGTGTCAGAGAGGCACCCCGTCAGTGAGGACGTTTAAGGCAGGAGGGGCCCTTCAGGAGGTGTTGGGAAGATACAGGGATTCCTCCCCACCATGGGCTTTTCTTAGAGCATCCCAGTTCCTTTGGCCTTGATTTGGGGATTTCACGGCACACTGACATAGGTCTGTCCCCTCTTTGTCTTGGTTGTACAGGCACTGGTCAGTAAGATGGGAAGCCCACATTAGGGCAGAAAACCTTCTGTAGATATTTGCAAAAGCAGAATGAAACAATAAGATGAGTGGACATCTTACTGGAAATACCAACATGGATTTCTTTCTTTTTTTTATTTTTTATTTTATTTAATTTTTGGCTGTGTTGCGTCTTCATTGCTGCGTGCGGGCTTTCTCTAGTTGTGGTGAGCAGGGGCTACTCTTTGTTGCGGTGCGCGGGCTTCTCATCATTGTGGCTTCTCGTTACAGAGCACAGTCTCTAGGTGCGCGGGCTTCAGTAGTTGTGGCTCGCAGGCTCTAGAGCGCAGGCTCAGTAGCTGTGGCGCACGGGCTTAGTGGCTCCGCGGCATGTGAAATCTTCCCGGACCAGGGCTCGAACCTGTGTCCCCTGCATTGGCAGGCGGATTCTCAACCACTGCACCACCAGGGAAGTCCCCAACATGGATTTCTAACCAGAAAGTCTGATAAGTGGAGAGGAGTTGTGCCGTTCCTATTGTTTGTTACGAATCTTGAGATTTAAAAATGTCATTGGTCTGGTAGGTGCTGTTTCTTATTTATAAGGGCCTCATAGTTTCATTCTCTCGTTTGACTCGTCCTTTCCCCATCCAGCGCTGTCCTGAAGAGTTGATACACATATCATACACATAATGGTAACTCATTACCCGTCAGAGCAACCCTGGGAGGTGAAGGCACTGTTGTTATTGGTGAAGACCAATTATCATTGTTTCTTTTTTTTTTTTAAATTTTATTTATTTATTTATGGCTGTGTTGGGTCTTCGTTTCTGTGCGAGGGCTTTCTCTAGTCGCGGCAAGTGGGGGCCACTCTTCATTGCGGTGCGCGGGCCTCTCACTGTCGTGGCCTCTCTTGTTGCGGAGCACAGGCTCCAGACACGCAGGCTCAGTAGTTGTGGCGCACGGGCCTAGTTGCTCCGCGGCATGTGGGATCTTCCCAGACCGGGGCTCGAACCCGTGTCCCCTGCATTGGCAGGCAGATTCTCAACCACTGCGCCACCAGGGAAGCCCCTATCATTGTTTCTTGATGGAATTCACCTGCCCAAGGATGTTTTAAGAATACAGCCTGACATTCGGGGCAGAGTGGGGTGGCGGGGGGGGAATAGCAGCTTTTACAAATGAACAACCTCAGCTGATGGTCATGAGTTGAGTTGGAAACCTGCCAGACTTGGCTGGAGACCTTCAGTAGGAAAAATCTCTCTTAAATTTCAAATCTGTTACTTTTGAAGAGCGATCCTGGTGTGCAGATTGAAAAGGGGCTTTCGGAGAATGTTGGGGACTTTTTGCTCCGCAGTTAAGATTTTTGGTAACAGCCTCTTCTTCCCCGTGGACTGCGGTGAAGGCTTCCCTTGCCTGCGGGCCACCCTGGGGGATCCCATGGAATTTGGTGCCCCTTATTTTCAGGACACATCCAACGACGGCGATGCACCCCCTGCAGCAGCCGCGGTGGCAGATGATGCCCACCTCCTGGGCTTCTCGGATGAGATCCTCCTGCACATCCTGAGCCACGTCCCCAGCATAGACTTGATTCTGAACGTCCGGCGCACCTGCCGGAAGCTCGCAGCGCTGTGCCTGGACAAGAGCCTCACCCACACGGTGCTGCTACAGAAGGACTATGAGGTGAGGGGCCTGGGGGTGGCGCTTGGCATGCGGGGGGCAGAGATGGGGAACAACCGAGGTGCCCGACTGAGGCCCCGCACAGCCTGGCAGTGGTGGGGCACTTGCAGGGATGACACGGCAAAAGCCAGGGGCCCAAACGTGCAGGTAGCGTGCCGTCTGGGCCAGGGCACAGGTAGAGCAGGCGCTCTTCTGGAAGGGTCTGGGGCCTTGGCACTGGGCCAGGAGGGAGACTGACTTCCTGGTAGATAGGTACCCAGGAGTGGACGTGCGGGCCCACTGCCAGTGTTGGGCTTTCCTGTGGAGTTAAGCGCAGTTGGAGGCACCACCTCTCCCCACCAGCAGCATCCGAGGGCTCTGGTTGCTCTGCATCCTCGTCGACACTTGGTGTTGTCAGTCTTTTCAGTTTAGCCGTTCTGATGCATGGGAGGTGGTATCTCGTTGTAGTTTTAACTTGTATTCTCTGATGGAGGATGCCGTCCATTATGCTTTCATCAGGTGCGCGGGCCATTTGTGTATCTTCTCAGAAGTGTCTGCAAGGCTTTTGCCCAATCGTTATTGTCTATCTTTTTCTTAGTGAGTTTTGGGAGTTCCGTATATATTCTGGTACAAGTCCTTTGTGGGATGTGTTGTGAATGTTTTCTCTTATAGTCTGTGGCTTGCCATTTCATTTTGATTAATAGTGTCTTTTGAAGAGCGTAAGTTTTTAATTTTGGTGAGGTCCAATTTATTGAAATTTTGAGTTCATGCTTTTTGTATTCCGTTGAAGAAATCTTTGTGAAACCTGAGGTCATGAAGATTTTCTCCTATGTTGTCTTCTTTCTTCTTTTTTTTTTTTAACTTTTAAAAAAAATTTAATTTATTGTTTTGGCTGTGTTGGGTCTTTGTTGCTGCACGTGGGCTTTTCTCTAGTTGCAGCAAGCGGGGGCTACTCTTCATTGTGGTGCACAGGCTTCTCTTGTTGCGGAGCACAGGCTCTAGGCACGCAGGCTTCAGTAGTTGTGGTATGCAGGCTCAGTAGTTGTGGCTCACGGGCTCTAGAGCTCACGGTCAGTAGTTGTGGCGTAGGGGCTTAGTTGCTCTGAGGCATGTGAGATCTTCCCAGACCAGGGCTTGAACCCGTGACCCCTGCATTGGCAGGCGGATTCTTAACCACTGCGCCACTGGGGAAGCCCTTCTTTCTTCTTCTTATATAACGTTGTATTAGTTTCAGGTGTACAATGTAAAGTTTTGATATTTGTATACACTGCGAAATGGTCATGTCAAGGTACGTCTGTCACCTTACATAGTTATAATTTTTTTCTTGTGATAAGAACTTTTAAGATCTTCTCTTGCAACTTTCAAATATGCAATATATTTGCATATTTGCAATAATAATATGGTATTATTAACTATAGTCCCTATGCCCTACATTACATCCCCAGGCTTATTTATTTTATGACTGGAAGTTAGTACCTTTTGACTCCTCTCCCTCCAGACCACCAACTTGTTCTCTGTATCTGTGAGCTTGGTTTTAGAATTTTTATTTTTTATTGAAGTATAGTTGATTTACAGTATTATATTAGTTTCATGTGTAAAACATAGTAGTGATTTGATATTTCTATACATTGCATACCATAGAAAGTTATTATAATATTATTGACTAGATTCCTGTGCTGTATATTATATCCCTATAAGAGTTTTTTTTTATTTCCACATATAAATGAGATCTTATAGTATTTGTTTTTCTGTCTGACTTATTTCACTTAGCATAATGCCCTCCAAATCCATCCATGTTGTTGTAGATGGCAAGACTTTCTTCTTTTTTTTTTTATGACTGAGTAATGTTGCATTGTGTGTGTGTGTGTGTGTGTATGTATGTGTGTGTGTGTGTGTATTCCAATCACATCTTCTTTATCCGTTCATCTGTTGGTGGACACTTAAGTTGTTTCCATATCTTGGCTATTATCAATAGTGCTGCTATGAACATGGGGTGCAGATATCTTTTTGAGTTAGTGTTTTGTTTTGTTTTTTACAAATTTATTTATTTTATTTTTGGCTGTGTTGGGTCTTCATTGCTGCATACGGGCTTTCTCTAGTTGCAGCAAGTGGGGGCTACTCATTGGGGTGGCTTCTCCTGTTGTGGAGCATGGGCTCTAGGCTCATGGGCTTCAGTAGTTGTGGCACGTAGGCTCAGTAGTTGTGGCTTGCGGGCTTAGTTGCTCCGCGGCATGTGGGATCTTCCCAGACCAGGGCTCGAACCCGTGTCCTCTGCACTGGCAGGCGGATTCCTAACCACTGCGCCACCAGGGAAGCCCCTCTATCTATTTTTTTTAATAGGGTTGTTTCTTTGCTATTGAGTTGTATGAGTTCTCTGTATATTTTGGATATTAACCCCTTATCAGATATATGATTTGCAAATCTCTTTTCCCATTTAATAGGCTGCCTTTCATTTTGTTGATGGTTCTCTCTGCTGTGCAGAAGCTTCTCAGGTGATGTAGTTCCTCTTGTTTTTTTTTTTTTGCTTTTGTTGTTTTTGGTGTCAGATTTAAAAAAATCATCACTAAGACTGATGTCAAGGAGCTTATTACTACTTATATTTTCTTCTAGGAGCTTTATGGTTCCTGGTCTTACGTTCAAGTGTTTAATCCATTTTGGGTTAATTTTGGTGTATGGTGTAAGATAGTGGTCCAGTTTCATTCTTTTGCCTGTGGCTGTCCAGTATTCCCGGCACCCTTCTATGTCGTCTTATAGAAGGTTATAGTTTCAGCTCTTATGGCAGGCCTGTGACTCTTTTGTGTTCATCTCCACATATGCTGTGAGGTCAGGGCGAGGCTCACTGTTCTGCACACAGCTATTCACGCCTTCCACCACTACTTACTGAAAAGATTATCCTATCCTCGCCAAATTGCCTGCAACCTGGAAAATCAGTTGATGACCTATTTTAAAGATAAACAGAGGCCTTGCCCTTAACTCAAATTTTAGGGGACTTGGAGGGGCTCCTCCTGTTGTTGCTGGCTGGGCAGTGATGCCTTGAAACCCAGAGTGAGGCCCCTGAGAGCTCAACCTCTTTCTGTGAGAGCTCTGTGCTCCTCCCTGATGGAGAGCTGAGCTCACTCCCCAGAGCGCTGAGGCCAGGCTTCCTGCCCACGAGGGTTCTTTACTGTAGAGGAAGGGCAGGTGCACAGTCTGTCTGGAGCGTTTAGAACGTGTGTCCTTCGTCTGCACAGTTCTGTGTGTGTGCATTTGCCGTAGAGAAGTGATCACGTGCACAAGCCTTATGTACGTGGATGCTCGGTGCTGTGTCGTCCGAAGGCCTCGGTGGCTACTGGGCCCCCGACTGGACGTCCTGCGGCTCCCTAGGCCGTCCAGGCCAGGTTTTTGAGGAATATTTAATGATATGAAAGTGCACGTGATGTAAAGGAAAGCGACAGCCAAAGAACGCTTCCAGGGCGTGATTCCACTATGTGATTTCAAAACACCCCACCTAACATGAAACTTCCCATCCTAACCACTTTTTTAAAAATAATTAATTAATTAATTAATTTATGGCTGTGTTGGGTCTTCGTTTCTGTGCGAGGGCTTTTTTTTCTTCTAGTCGCGGCAAGCGGGGGCCACTCTTCATCGCGGTGCGCGGGCCTCTCACTATCGCGGCCTCTCTTGTTGCGGAGCACAGGCTCCAGACGCACAGGCTCAGTAATTGTGGCTCACGGGCCCAGTTGCTCCGCGGCATGTGGGATCTTCCCAGACCAGGGCTTGAACCTGTGTACCCTGCATTGGCAGGCAGATTCTCAACCACTGCGCCACCAGGGAAGCCCACTTTTTTTTTTTTTGGATGTGTTAGGTCTTCGTTGCTGTGTGCAGGCTTCTCATTGCGGTGGCTTTCTTGTTGCGGAGCACAGGCTCTAGGTGCGCGGGCTTCAGTAGTTGTGGCACGTGGGCTGTAGAGTGCGGGCTCAGTAGTTGTGGCACACGGGCCTAGTTGCTGCACGGCATGTGGGATCTTCCCGGACCAGGACTTGAACCCGTGTCCTCTGCACTGGCAGGCGGATTCCTAACCAACCACTGCGCCACCGGGGAAGTCCCCTAACCACTTTTAGGTGTACGATTTCGTTAGCCCTAAGTACATTCACAGCGTTATGCAACCATCATCACTCTTTCCGAAACTTTCTTATCGCCTTAAACAGAAACTCTGGAACTATTAAGCAATAACTCGCATTTCCCCTTTGCCCAGGCCTCTGGTAACGTCTGCTCTACTTTCTCTTTCTGATTTTGCCTGTTCTGGATCTTTCATACAAGTGGGATCGTACAATATGTGATCTTTATGACTGGCTTCTTGGGCGTCATGTCCTCAAGGTTCACTCATGCCGTGGCAGCATCAGGATCTCATTCCTCTCCATGCCGAGTAGAATTCCACTGCATGGATGGACCCCACTGCCTTCATCTGTTCATCCGTTGATGGACAGCTGGGTTGTTGCCACCTTCCGGTTGTTGTGAACGGTTCTCCGTGGACATGGGCGTGCAGGAGTCTGAGTCCCCGCTTTCAGTCCCCTTGGGTGCACACCTGGCTGTGGAACTGTGGGTCACGTGGTAACTGTTTAGCTTTTGGAGGAGCCACCAGACTTTTCCACAGGGGCTGCCCCATCTTCCATTCCCGCCTGGCCGAGACTCCTGACTGTCGGTGGAAGGTAAGCATGCGGGGAGGGACGAGGCGCCAGCCCTGCCCTCATTGTCCCTCCTCAGCTGGAGCGGGGCCTCTGCCGGGCCCCCCGCGGCTCCCTGACTGTCACAGGGGAAGGCGCGGTCTGGGGGGCGAGGGTGGAGGAGACGCCGGTGCCTGCAGCCCCTCTCTCGCCCCCCCGCCCACCCGCAGGCCAGCGAGGACAAGGTGAAGCGGCTGGTGACGGAGATCGGCCGGGAGGTCCAGCAGCTCAGCATGGCCGGCTGCTACTGGCTGTCGGGCAGCACGGTGGAGCACGTGGCCCGCTGCCGCGGCCTGGTGAAGGTGAACCTCTCGGGCTGCCACCTGACCTCCCTGCGCCTCTCCAAGGTTCTGTCGGCCCTGCAGCGCCTGCGCTCCCTGGCCATCGACGTGAGCCCCGGCTTCGACGCCAGCCAGCTGAGCGGCGAGTGCAAGGCCACGCTGAGCCGCGTGCGGGAGCTCAAGCAGACGCTGTACACGCCCTCGTACGGCGTGGTGCCCTGCTGCACCAGCCTCGAGAAGCTGCTGCTGTACTTCGAGATCCTGGACCGCACGCGCGAGGGCGCCGTGCTCTCGGGCCAGCTCATGGTGGGCCAGAGCAACGTGCCGCGCTACCAGCACCTGCGCGTCTTCTACGCCCGCCTGGCCCCCGGCTACATCAACCAGGAGGTGGTGCGCCTGTACCTGGCCGTGCTCAGCGACCGCACGCCCGAGAACCTGCACGCCTTCCTCATCTCCGTGCCCGGCAGCTTTGCCGAGAGCGGGGCCACCAAGAACCTCCTGGAGTCCATGGCCCGCAACGTGGCGCTGGACGCGCTGCAGCTGCCCAAGTCCTGGCTCAACGGCTCGGCCCTCCTCCAGCACATGAAGTTCAGCAGCCCCTTCTACTTCAGCTTCAGCCGCTGTGCCCTGTCCGGTGGCCACCTGATCCGGCGCGTCATCGACGGCGGCAGGGACCTCCGGAGCCTGGCCGGCCTGAACCTCAGCGGCTGTGCGCACTGCCTGGCGCCCGACTCCCTGCTGCGCAAGGCGGAGGACGACATCGACAGTGGCATCCTGGAGACGCTGGTGGCGGCCTGCGGCAACCTGCGGCACCTCAACCTCTCGGCTGCCCACCACCACAGCCCCGAGGGCCCCGGCCGGCACCTGTGCCAGCTGCTGGCCCGGCTCTGCCACCTGCGCTCCCTGTCGCTGCCCGTCTGCGCCGTCGCTGACTCGGCGCCGCGGGCCGACCGCGCGCCCGTCCAGCCTGCCACGCACGCCGTGCCCCGCGGCTTCGGCAAGAAGGTCCGCATCGGCGTGCCGTCTGGCCCCGACCCTTTCTCCGGGCAGGCGGGCCCCCTGCCATCCTCTGTGTTCTGGTCGCTGCTGAAGAGCGTGCCCTTCCTGGACCGCCTCGAGCTGATCGGGTCCAACTTCTCTTCTGCCATGCCGCGCAACGAGCCCGCCATCCGCAACTCGCTGCCCCCCTGCGGCCGGGCGCAGAGTGTGGGGGACTCGGAGGTGGCCGCCATCGGCCAGCTGGCCTTCCTGAGGCACCTGACGCTGGCCCAGCTGCCCAGCATCCTGACAGGCTCCGGGCTGGTCAGCATCGGCCTCCAGTGCCAGCAGCTCCAGTCCCTCTCCCTGGCCCACCTGGGCACGATGGGCAAGGTGGCCTACATGTCCGCCCTCTCGGACATGCTGAAGCACTGCAGGCGGCTGAAGGACCTCAGGTGAGGGCGCCCGCCGTCCCTCCGTGGCCTCCGCTGGCCCTTTGGAGGCCTTCGGGGCGCAGAGGGGAAGCGAGGCACATGGCCTTTGGCTCGGCGGGTGTTGGCGTACCCGCTGTGCACCTGCTGAGGCGAGCGGGGTGCAGGCCTGTCCTCCAGGGGCTGAGAGTCTTGCGGGGCACTGACAAGGGACTGTGCATGGTGGCGGGGCTCGGGGGGTGTGGGGGCTCGGGAAGCAGCGGCTGGCGGCGCCCAGGGAGGGTGTGCGGGAGGTGGTGCCGCCCGAGCCTGGCACGTCGTCCTCGTCGCCTGTGGCTGTCTCTGTGCCTGGGCTCTAGGACGCTGCTGCGTACGTGACCTTATTAATCCTCATGCCCGTCCCACGAGGTGGACGCTGTTCTTGCCAGACGACGGAGCTGGTAAGTGGGGGCCGGGAGTGGAGCCTAGCTCTGCGACTCTTGAAGGATGAGTCGGGGCTAGCCAGGAGATGCAGGCGCAAGGCTTTCCGGGAAAGAAGGCAGCGTGTGTAGAAGCCCCAGAGGCTTACAACCGAGCAGCGTGCTCAGAAGCCAGATGATTCTGATCGGGGGGCACGGGGGCGTCAGGTGAGGCGAAGGTGCCGAAGGACTTCAGCCCGCAGAGGGGGGGGTCCGGGTTCCAGTGTGGAGAGGTCCCTCTGGCCTCCCACCTGCACTGGAGGGGCCAGGCCGGGGGGAGGGGGGGTGGAGAGGCGGGCTCACAAGGGGGCCACACGCTGCTGAGACGTGGCGGTGCCCGGAGCAGGACGTCCGGGCTGACCTGAGTGGCCGCCCCAGGAGAGTGCGGGGTGGTGGGACCCACGGACCTCGGCAGGGCTTCCCCCACCCAGGCAGTTGTTGGAGGGCCACTGGCGATTTCCCGGGCCCCGACGCGGAATGATCCCCGGCGACTCATGCTGTGGAGTGAAGGCTGTTCTCGTGAGGGCCCAGCATTTAGAGGGTCAGCCTTTGTTAACCTGAGCCGATTTGAGAATGTCTACAGATCTGATCTTGAAAAACTGCAGTTTCCTAAACGTCGTGGTGGCCTCAGACCTCAGCTCTGCGAGGGCTTCGGGTGGGGGAGGAGGTGGCCGCTGGGCTTGGTCTCCGTGAGGCTGTAGCTGGTAGGGCAGCCGGGTGAGGGCGGCATCGGGGCACGGGGACGCGCGTGTGTCCTCATCGCCGCACCAGTGAGCACTCACCGTGTGTCTTCGCTGCGGGCCGGGCACCAGGCTGGGAGCTCTCTGGCGCTGTCTGGTCTGATCCCCTCACTGGGCCCTTCGTCGTTCCTGCTTCATGGAGAGGCAGCGGACGCCTGAGGGAGGAGCTGAGGTCCGCCCGGGTCGTCGAAGCCCAGAGCTCGACCTGGGCACCCGAGCCACACAAAACGGAGACAAGCATGTCCTGTTTGGACCTCCACTCTCCCCCTAGAAGGCAGGAAATGAACCGGATTTGAGCTGGAGCTTTGCTGCCCCGGCCCTGGAGCCTCCCAGAGCTTCTCTGCCAGGCTGCCCGCCGCCCCCAGGGCAACACACGCTGCGGGCCCCCCGCCCGGTCCCTGCCGGTGTGAGGGCTGGGGCCCGGGGTCCAAGCCTGGCCTCCCACGTGGCTTGGCCCCCTCCTGCCCTGTGGGGTGGGGCGCCACCTGTGAGTGAGTGGGGAGGGGCCCTGACCGCAGCCCCTGCCCCTCGCCCTTCACGGGGTGAGCCTGGGCTGCCATCTCAGACGATGCTGCCCTTCTTGCCCAGATCCCTCTCGGCTCCCTCTCTTTTCACTGGTTCATCTCCAGCCAGCGCCCCCTCCCACCTTGTCCCCTCCTGTGCCTTCACTGTCACATCAGTGGCCTTTCCGGAAGGACTGTTGTGAAGTGAGTGGTCAGTGGGCCATGCGTAACTTGAAGCTGCAGGTGGACCACAAAATACATCCAACAGATGAAAAGCCACCAGGTCTGCTGTCCTGTTACCCTGTTGGATTCTCGTGATCAGGAATGAGTGTTCCTTAGTTCGGGGAGCCTGAGGGAGCATTTGAGTTCTAATTTAACTAAACTCAGAACCAGAGTATTTCTGGATCTGTCATTTTTGTCTTCAGTGTTTTGGCTTTCTTGCTACCCTGTTAAACCTGGCACCTTTTCTAACCACGCTGTGGTCAAACCACGTGCCGATTATTGAGGAGTGTTTGATCAAAAGAGAAATCAGTGAAAGTAAAATAAAGTCATACATTCACGTAGTTTAAAACGTCACGGGACTTCCCCGGTGGTCCAGTGGTTAAGACTCCACGCTTCCACTGCAGGGGGTGCGGGTTCAATCCCTGGTCGAGGAACTAAGATCCCGCGTGCCCGCGCGATGCGGCCAAAACAATAAAAATAAAATAGAAAGTCACAGGGCTTCAAGGCAGATAATGAAAACTGGCCTTCTCTCTCCAACGTCCTTTCTGCCTCATGTCCACAGTGTCATATTTTTAAATTAATTAATTAATTAATTAATTAATTTTGGCCACGTTGGGTCTTCGATGCTGTGCACGGGCTTTCTTTCTAGTTGTGGCGAGCGGGGGCTACTCTTCGTCACGGTGCCCGGGCTTCTCATTGCGGTGGCTTCTCTTGTTGCAGAGCATGGGCTCTAGGCGCGTGGGCTTCAGTAGTTGTGGCTCGTGGGCTGTAGAGCACAAGCTCAGTAGTTGTGACGCATGGGCTTAGTTGCTCCACGGCATGTGAGATCTTCCCGGACCAGGGCTCAAACCTGTGTCCCTTGTATTGGTAGGCGGATTCTTAACCACTGCACCACCAGGGAAGTCCCACCGGGCCATATCAAATGTCTGCTGCCTGCAGAGCCACATGGAGACGGCAGGTGCTCCCAGCTCACCTGGGCTGCTGTATTCCCTGCACGAGGCCTGTGCTCGGCCCCTTCAGGGCTGCTCTGCCTGGAGGAGAGGGGAGTGGGCGTGGCGTCCAAACTGGTCCCATGTCCCTGCGTCTCCTCGTCCAGGAGATAGACCCTAGCCTTGGGTGGAGGCAGGCAGGACCCACAGCAGGGGGCCTCAGAGTCAGAAGGCCTGGGTGGACCTTGGGTTGTCTGTGCCCAGGTCCTTGTTCTGTAAAATGGGGCTGTTCAGACCAAAGGGATTCATCCTTATAAGACACTTAGAACAGGACTTGGCACTTATAATACATGTTATGGTTCTTCATCCATTCAACAAGTATTTGAGCACCTGTTATGCCAGGCACTGTTCCAGGCACCCAGGACACTGAACAAAACAAAGATCCTTGTCCTTGGGGAGCTTACATTCTAGTGGGGAAAATAGACCAACAGTCAGTGTAAGGAAGTATATGGTATATTAGACAGTAACAAATGCCGGGGAGAAGAAGCAGAGCAGGGCGAGGGATGCCTGGGTGCAGGGGCGGCAGTTGGGGTACATTTCATGCAGGAGGTGAGCTTTGAGCAGAGAACTCAGGGAGATGAGCTAGAAAGCAGAACCTGGGGGAAGAGTGCTCCGGGCCAGGCAGGTAGAGTCACATCAGCCAGTACAGTGTCCACGACCCACAGGGTGACTTACACTCACATGAACTAAAATGAGATAAAACCAAGCATCGAGTTCCTTGATGGCATCAGCCACGTCTCAGGTGCTTAGTAACCACGTGGGCTGGTGGCCACTGTGCTAGACAGAGCACATACAGACACTCCCCTCTGCCCAGAAGGTTCTGTTGGAGAGCTGAGAGCACAGGGCCCCGAGATGGGTGTGCCAGGGTCTCAGGAGCAGCCGGGATGGAAGCAGGGCAGGTCACGCTGCTGTGCTGAAAGCGGCCTGGGGGCAGCAGCAGGGCCACTGTCAGGGGCATGTCAGACATGCAGGGGGCAGCCAGGCGAAAGCAGGGGTTGGGGCATGGCCAGAAATAGCCAGGTTCTGACTTCACAGGGAATCTGCTGATTGATTGGGTGCATGGGATGGGTGTCGAGGCTAGGTGGGTCCAGGCGGTGCCGAGGCTTCTGGCCTGAGCCGTTGAGCTGACGTGGCTGCCATCAGCCGAGAGAGGAAGGTAGGGGCGAGGCTGCACACGTGTGGGTTGGAGAAGCCTGGACCCCCCCCCCGCCCCTCCCCCCAGCCCCCAGAGAGGAGGGGCCGTCTCCCAGGTCTGCCAGCTGGCGCTTGGACTGGAGAGGCCTCCCAACAGGAACTGGTCAGGAGGATGAGGGCTTGGTAGAAGAGACCGGGCAGGAGCTGTCCGGGAGAGAGGAGGCGGGCTGGGGGTGTGTGGAAGCTGAAGGGAGAGACTGCCCTTTATTTAGACTGCTGCGGACCGTGGCTGCCCCCGTTGGCTTGTATTTGTACGGCCGCCACGTGCTCTCCCCGTGCTTACAGGTCTTTGACATTTTAGCAACCTTGGGAGTGTCGATATTATTGTCCCATTTTGCAGATGAGGAAGGTGGGGCCCAGAAGGTTAATGAACTTGCTGAGGAGACACAGCTGGTCTGCGGGCAGCTGGGAGCGGGTCCTGTCTCGTGGGGTCGCTGGATGTCAAATGGGGTAACCTGGCGTTTAGTGGTCACCAGGTGACTTCCAGGGCCTCGGACGTGATCCTTGTGGCCCAGACCTTCCCCTGGGGCAGGGTCGTGCAAGCAGTGTGGGTTTTGTGGGCCGACCTGAGAACCTGGCTGCCACTCATAATGGGCTCTCTGTGCACGCGGCTGCTGAGACCACACCTCATCGGAGCCGGGTACTGCCTGTTCGGAACAAACACCAGTTTCTAGAACTTGGCCAAATGGCCCCGTTCCTCTGGATTCCTGCCTTCTGTGGCAAGCGGAGCCCGGGGGGATGGAGGGGAAGGAGCAGATGGTGCCTGCCTGCCATGGGCAGGCACTGCAGACGCTGCCACACCGCTGCCAGGGCGGCCTCCCGGACAGCTCCCGCACTTCCCCGGGCGGCCTCCGCCGTCCCCACCAGCGAGGCCCATGAACTGCAGCTCTTTGCCAGCTGGGGCCAGGGCCGCTCCTGCGGGAACACGTCGTCCCGCTGGGGCCTCGCAGGCTCTGGATTTGCCTCTGGATTTGTGGTGCACCTCGCCAGCGGCAGGATGCCAAGCTGGGCAGAGCAGGGCACCTGATGAAGCCTTGCCTGGTGGAGAGGGGAAGGGAGAGTGTCACCCTGAGTCACCCTGGGCTGCCCCTGACCTCGGAACTGGGGCGGCGTCTGGGCGTAAGCCTGAGGGCTTCTTGGAGCCAGGCCCTGGAGGCTATGCCAGGGCCACCCTCCAGGCCCAGGCGCTGCTCGGAGGGGCGCCTGAGAGGTGGGCAGGCAGATGAGGGGCGGCCCAAGTGCCCGTCTGTGCCCACAGAGCCTCTCAGAGAGCAAGCATCGGAGGCCAGACCCTTCGAGGTCGGAAGGCTGAGGCCCGCCCCCCAGGGCGAAGCCAGTCACAGAGGCGCCCCTTCCTCCTCCTCTGCCCTGAGCAAAGACACTGCCCGTCACTCGTGTCAGGTTAGCTCTGCCAGCCCACCGCCCGGAGGAGCGGGGGACAGTGTGGACGTTGCAGCCTCGCCCGGCCCACCAGACCCGCCTGCCCTGAGCACCCATGATGGGGGCTTCCTTCAGGGGGAGGAATCTGGAGTGGCTGGCACGCCGAAAAAAACTGTTCAAAAGCGTGTAGTACGCAGCTCCCTCTGTCTCTCCCCTCTGTCTGCCTGAGTGGTGAGATCCCCAGCAGGTAGCGCAGACCCGCATCGCCACCTAGTGACCGAGGCGCCGCAGGCCTGTCCTTCCCGCCGCCCGCGGCCCAGCTTCCTCACTGCTCCAGGGACGACTAGCGGGTCAGCGCTTTTCGCCCCCCTCCAGTTTTCCCACTTTCAGGTCGGCACAGTATGCTTACCTTAGGATCTTTTAAAAAGATAGAACCAAATAATGTGTTCAGACATTTTCTTAAGAAACATAAGCTTCTCGGAACATTCACACCCATGGGCGAGAGGCGCTTGCTTACTCTCTGGGCCCAGGGGGTTCAGGGGGCTCGGGTCCTTGGCTCACAGCTCTGAGAGGCCCGGCTCGCGGCTCCCTGACTTCTTCCCCGTTTCTTTAGGGATGAAATTCATTCAGTGGCGTCCAGGGGGTGAGGCATCGCTGACCACTGCGGCCCTTGGGGAGCCCTTTCCTTGGTGTTTGTGCCCGAGCAGCCCTGCCCGGGGGCTTCCGTCCTGCTGCACCCGGAACCCTCGACGGGGAGAGAACGTGAGGCTTTTCAGAATCATACCCCAGAGAGACCCGCGTTCCCCCCACAGTTTTAGGAGCTTGCTAGAACTTCTGCTTACGTGTAATTAAAATAAAAACGCAGTCTCACTGCTGCATTTCAGTGACTGGTGGCTCCTGTACAGGATGGCTTGGAACAGACATGCCGTCACCGCAGGCCTGATTTTAAAACCCCTCCCCCGTCCTGTGACTTGTCAGTGTACCCGGGTGTCAGGGCCGTGGAGGCCGTGTCCGAGGCTCGCGCGGCTCTCGTTTGGGCCTGTGGACGGCCCCTCACCCGCGTCCAGGTCAGCCTTGCCCGGGGCGTCGCTGTGTCCAGAGCGCTTGGGCCCTCCTTCAGCCTGGCGGGGGGGTGGTGGTGGTGACTCTGTCCCCACTGCAGGCCTGCTGCCTCTCGGGGATGGGGGTGGGCCTTTCCACTCACCCCGGAAGCTTCTCTCCTTTGATGAAGAGAACCTACAGCTGCAGACGAGCCTCTCAGGGGCGTCCCAGGAAGTCACCCACTCGGCCTCATCAGTTTACAGGGAGACAGAGGCCTCTTGGGGTTCCCTGGGGGTCTTGCACGGAGATGGGGGTCTTGCCAGCTGCCCCGGCCCACCCGGAGGGTCCGTGTCTGTCCCGTGGGCAGAGCTGAAGCTCAGAGAGACTCACGGTCCCGGGCAAGACGGCATGTTTGTGCAGGGAGTGACTTGTGCGGGGCCTGGGCCTTGGGGGTGGCCGGCCTCAGGGGACAGCATCACCCTGTCCTGAGGCACTGTTCCCGCAGCTCGGGCGCAGCCTGGCAGGGCGCTGTCCTCCCGGGCCGGCCGGCTCGCTCGGAGGGCTGAGGCCCCACGTGGCTGGCACGATGTCCATCAGAGGCCTTCATGGCTCGTTGAGAGAGCCTTGCCGGGTGCCCAGTGGCCACCCTTTGAAGCATCCTCCTTTTCAGCCATCGGGTTCAGACGTAGCCCCCGAACTGCAGTTTCCTGCACACATGCCCAGATCTCCGTCATCCGTGAAGCCCTTCTCCCGCCCGCTGCAGTGCCTGTGTGCCTTCTACATGCTTTGGGTGGATATCTCTGCCTGGCCTCTCCCGCTCGTGCTGCCAGCCTTGAATCGGCTCTGGCCGGGTAACCGGGCCTCCGCGCAGCAGTCAGAACGGTTTTAAAAGCGTCAAGTGAGGCACGTACATGCCTGAGAAGGACCGAGGTACCGCTGAGTGCTATAAAATAAGGACGGTTGCCGAGCCTGGTGCTGATCTCCAGGGATAACCCTTGTTAATAGGTTTTCTTGTGGGAAGATTTTGGGTGAACAGGGTCCACTTTGACCTCTGTCTGTGAGGCCGTCTTGGTCTTTGTGTGTGATTTACCACGAGACGATCTCCGTGCTCTCTTCCTGCTCCAGCTCCTTCTCCCTGGCTTCTGTGCTAGTGTCCTGGGGCTGCCCTGACAAATGACCACCAACCACGTGGCTGAAAACAACAGAGAGTCACCCTCTCCTAGTTAAGAGGTCAGAAGTCCCAGGTCAGGGTGTCGGCAGGATGGTTCCTTCTGGAAGCTCTGGGTGGGGGCCTGTTCCAGGCCTGTCCCCTGGCTTCCGGCGGCTGCTGGCAGTGTGAGGTGTTCCTTGGCTTGTGGACGTGTCACTCCAGTCCGCCCCGAGCTCCCTGCGTGTTCCTGTGTTGCTGTGCCGTCACAAGGCGTCTAAGGAACCGCTCATTGGACCCACCCCAGTCCCGCGTGACTTCATCTTAACTCAGTCTGCAAAGACCCTGCTTCCAAATAAGGCCACGTGTGCAGGTACCAAGGTTAGGAATGCAACAGATCTTTTGGGGGACACGATTCAGTTGCCACGCGCTCTTCTGGGCCTATAGGCGCACCGAGCAGTCAGAGCAGCGAACGAAGCAGCTTGGCTGGGTCTGTGGGCACCTGGTTGCATCGGGCCTGCAGGGTCTCCCCCCAGGTCAGGATCACCAAGGGAGACCCCAGGGGTCTGAGTCCTCACCCGGAGCCCCTGGGGGCTGTGGTGTGGATGGGCCTGGGGACAGCCGGTCTGGGCCCTGGACCAGGAGCCCCGCTCAGCGTGCGTCCGTCTCCGCGAGCTCACGCCGTCCGTCCTCTCTCCCTGCAGGCTGGAGCAGCCCTACTTCAGCGCCAACGCCCAGTTCTTCCAGGCGCTGAGCCAGTGCTCTGCGTTGCAGCGCCTGTGCCTGGTGTCCCGCAGCGGCACCCTGCAGCCCGAGGCCGTGCTGGCCTTCATGGCGCGCTGCCTGCATGTGGTCGTGTGCCACCTGTTCACCGGCGAGTCGCTCAGCACCTGCCGGAGCCTGCAGCAGTCCCTCCTCCGCAGGTGAGTGCGCATCGCGGGGGCTCGGGCGCTCTTCCTGCCTCGGCTTCCCTGGGGGCCCAGAGGTTATTTCTCGGAGTTAGAAAGTGCTGGGCGGTGATGGAGCGAACCCCCTCCCTCCGGCCTTCTGTCTGCCCCGGGCTCAGCTTCCTGCGTAGCGGGAGCCCCCTCTCCCTCGAGCGTGACGGGACCCTCTTCACCATCCAGCCCCTCACGTGTTCCCCTGGCACCGCTGTCAGAGGCGGGAGTGCGCGTGGTGCTGCCACTCACCTGCAGCCCTTAGCATCCCGTCCGTTTCCCCGTCTCGTCCTTGTTCTGTGCAGGACTCGCTTCAGAGCCCTCCCCACGCCTGGTCTCCTCGGCCTTCTAGGCTGTGACGGGCGCAGCCTTTCCCTGGCTTTCGTGACCTTGACACTTGGAGGGCACTGGCCAGGTGTCCGCGTTTCTATTAAAAACAGCGCATTCATCCTGCGCCTCTGATTCCAACCCTGCATCGCAGAGCTCATCACACTTTGCCCCCTTCTTTTCTCGCAGCCTCTCCCTTCAGCAGCAGACGGCCTGGCTCTCCATTCCCTGAGCTGTGTTTGCTGATTTGTCCCTTCCCCCCGGTGTGCACTTGGGGCAGCTGCTCTGCTCCTGGGGAGTGGCACCCAGGTCGCCCCATCAAACACCGTCTTCGAGTGACCTGGGGCCGGCCTCTTCCCGTCTCCCTCAGCCTGGCCATGTTCCTTGCTCCCACTGCCTCGGACTCCACTTTGTGTTCACCCCACGTCCTGCGTGGCTTGCTTCCTTGTTTTTCTGGCGTTCGAAGCCTTACTGAAGTCGGAGGGTCAGAGCTGTGTGTGAGGGGTGCGTGGAGCTGCGCCGCCGCTTAGCCTCTTCCTGTCCCCCCCCCCCACCGCATTGTCCCCCCCCCCGCATTGTCCCCCCCCACCCCGCCCCGTACCCAGAGACAAGTGTTCCCGTTCTCAGTTACCCTTCCTATGTCTCTTTTGTAGGATTAGCAGGTACACAAATGTTTTCCCGATCCCCTTCTTTCTTTCTTTTTTTTTTTTTTTTAATTTTTTTTTTATAGCTACTTTATTTATTTATTTATTTATTTTTGGCTGTGTTGGGTCTTCGGTTCGTGCGAGGGCTTTCTCTAGTTGCGGCAAGTGGGGGCCCCTCTTCATCGCGGTGTGGGGACCGCTCTTCATCGCGGTGCGCGGGCCTTTCACTATCGCGGCCCCTCCCGTTGCGGGGCACAGGCTCCAGACGCGCAGGCTCAGCAGTTGTGGCTCACGGGCCCAGCTGCTCCGTGGCATGTGGGATCTTCCCAGACCAGGGCTCGAACCCGTGTCCCCTGCATTAGCAGGCAGATTCTCAACCACTGCGCCACCAGGGAAGCCCGATCCCCTTCTTTCTTATACTCAGTTTGCTTTTTCACTTAATAACGTATCTTGGAAATGGCTCATTCTCAGTTCATCCAGCTCTTGCTCGTTCTTTTGACAGCTCTGCATTAAAAAAAAATAAAAAAAAATTCTGGTAAAGTACACATAACAAAATTTACCATTTTCACGGTTTTGTTTTCTTTCCATTTTAAGTGTTTCACCATTCCGAACTGAAGCTCTGTCCCCATTAAACATTAACCCCCCTCCCCCTCTCCCAGCCCCTGGCGCCCACCCTTCTACTTCCTGTCTCTACTCCAGGGACCTCCTATAAGTATAACCATATAGCGTTTGTCCTTTGCGTCTGGCTTTTTCTGTATTGCTTTTGACATTTGAGAGACTTAAAAGATAGAAATAAAGGATCATCATATATTGATTAAAATAAAGCCACTTTGGCTCCCTGAACCTCCAGTATGAGTGTACTTTTTAAATTTTAGAAATCCATCCAAGTGTCCGTGAGAAGCACAGTGTTTTGTTTCCTGTGTTCCCAGCGTCCCTGAATGTGTAATGTTGCATCTGGGTGTGCAGCCCGTGTTGTCCACCCAGCATTGTTTTGAGATCTGCCATGTGTGGCTCCCGTAGAGCTGGTGTGCTCCTGCCAGGCGCTGTGTGTGGCAGCCCCGCAAGCGGATTCATCACGCTGTGTGTCTGTCCTGTTGAGGGAGAGCCTGGTTGTTTCCAGTGTGTCTCTGCTCTAGTGAATATCCTCGTGCGGGCTGTCCTGGGTGCAGCTGCGCAGGTCCCTAGAGGCGGCGGTGCGGGGTGTGTTCGGGAGATGGCCCAGTCGCTTGCTCTCCAGGACGGTTCTCCTAAGCCCGGCTTCCCCTGTGGGTGTGAGAGTTCTTGGCCCACGTCCTTGCCCGTGCGAGACACTGCCAGACTCTCCCGGGGCTCCTGGGTGAGCGTGTCCGCCTGCCGTGCGAGCTTGCGTCGCGTCTGTTTGCGAGGAGCATCGTTTGATGGGCTAATTGCCCGGTATCGTCTCCTCGTTTGTGATCATCTCTTCACATCCCCTGGGGACTCTACTGTGGGGTTCCTTTCGGGAGGGGGCGGGGGGCCTGGGACCAGCAAGCCTGTGCTGCGGCCGCCTGTGCTGGCGCCCGTCGTGGGCCCCCGGTCTCGGGTCCTGAGGCTGCTTCTCTCCTCCCGGCTTTCCCTGCCCACTGTGTTCACCGTCGGTTCAGGTTACGGCTGTGGGTTTAATGACATCCCGCACTGGCCCCAGTACACCCTAAGCTTCCTCTTAAATCTGCCACTTGTCCTGTACCTTGGTCTGAGAACCTAGGTAGCAAAGCCTCTTGGTTTGTGTGCAAAGTACAGCTCCGTGGGCTTTGAGTGATGGCTACGGGGAATCTCCCCGGCGACTGCCAGACGTTAACTTGACTGCTGCGTGTGCAGAAGGTTCAAAGACTTCCTGTAAACGCAGGTCCCGCTGGGTGTTAACTGAGCAAGTTGCCAGATACCTTTGGTCAAGTGAGTATTTACTGTCTGTCCAGCAGGAGGTGGTGAACTTGGCTTTGCCTAGGATTTGTAGGGAAGCAGTTAAGTGAGGTGGTGTCCGCAGGGTCCACTCGGGCGGGCTGCTGCATATTCTATGACTTCTCTCACCTGCGTGCCTCTGCAGTGCTCTGGAAGTTCTCCTGGTCCAAGGTGGCCTGTGTGAGGGCCGCTAATGTCAAGTGCAGAGACCCCTGGGATTTCTGAGCCTTCCAACTCACCCTGGAGAAGTCGGGGAGGGGGTGGAACTTAAGTCTCAGAATGATTGACTGCAGCTCCCTGATATCAGGTCACTTACCTCTGTCTTAGGTTGACCTCAGATGGCTCATCTGGAGTCAAACATCGTGAGGGCTGATGGCCATGCGTCCGCTGGTCAGCTCTGCTGACGTCCCTTGAGATGCCAGGTCTTTTTTACTTAATAAGAGGAGATGGTATTTTTTAAAGACCTTTTAATACACATAACCTAAAGTTTATTACTTTAGCCGTTTCAAGGTGTGCAGTTCAGTGGCGTTGAGCACATTCACAATGGGACCTTCATTCCACTTTGTTTCTGTGAACTGAGGCAAATTTAATTCTGAATTTCCTGTGTCTCTGCACTTTGTTTGCATTTAGGGGCAGCGGTTGCTCGAGTGGTTGTGGGGATTAAAAGGCAGAGGGTTTAAAGCAATTTTCCCTCCTTCCGGGGCAGTGCCCCCCGCCCTTTGCCCTCCGTCAGGGGCCTTTGCGGAAGGCGTGCGGCCTCAAACCAGGCCCCGTCTTCCCCTAGTGGCTCCTGGAGTTTGATGGTTGGTCCAGCTAGAACTTAGATAAGTGCCCAGGATTGGAGTGCAGGCCTGGAGCAGCGCTTCCTGGGGGGGATGTGACCTGAGCAGGTCGCCAGGGGCGTGAAGCACTTAAAGCCTCTGGAGCGGAAATCCGCCGACGTCAGCGGTGCCCCTGGCGGAGTGCTGAGGGTGGCCGCCTCGTTGAGGCACGGCCTAGAGCGTCGCAGCTTTCCTCTCCCAGCTTTCCGTGTCCCTCGGGTGGCGGGACATGACCACGACGAGGCCCAGCTGGTCACAGAATTACAGAAGTGCCATCGCCAGGGGGTCTCCGGAGTCACAGGGCTCCGGCCACCCTGCCGGACAGTCCTCGTGGTGGTCCCCTGTCCTCGTGGTTTGCTGTTGAGTTTCCCAGGAGGAATCCTAGCTAAGGTTTTCCCCTCCCTGGTGTTTATAATATCTCTAAAAATTCAGGGACTTCCCTGGTGGTCCAGTGGCTGAGACTCCGCGCTCCCAATGTAGGGGGCCCGGGTTCGATCCCTGGTCGGGGAGCTGGATCCCACATGCCGCAACTAGGGAGTTCACACGTCGCAACTAACTAAATAAATACTAAAAAAAAAATTTAGACTACGCATCAAGCTATTTTCAAGTGAAAGTTCCCCTTGGCTCCACCAGCCAGCATGGCCAGAATATCCAGGCTGGAGTTATCGTATGGCTTTGTGCTCTGATTTTTTTTGAGTTAACACTACATCATGGGTGTCTTTTGTGTCATTAAATGAAGCTGCAAACAGTTATTTTTTATGCCGTTTGGTATCCGTTACAGGACGTTGTGGTGATTCTGGTCTGGCCGACACAGCTAACTCTGCGTACTCTTGACTTTCCTTTACTTCGGCCTGGGTTTTCCCGACTGGGGCCCCTGGGGAAGGGGCCCGCTCACCGCTCACCGTCGTGTATCCACCCCTCGGCGTCCCCGTTTTCTGCGATGGAGCTGATGCTAAATTTAGCTGGTGGGCTACGTGGATACAGGCTGTACGGCGCCCAGGCACGCGGGCTCTGGGACAGACGGTAGCTGTCTGGAAAACAGGGTGCCGGGCAGGTGGTGTGGCCGCTCCTCCCAGCGCTCTCTCCCTCCTGCTCTCTGCCCACTGGGCTGGCGATGGGTGTGTGAGGAGGTGGAACCTGCTTTTCTCGGGTGTGGCGATCGTGACGTCATTGTTGCTGTGCCTGCCTCTGCCCTCGAAGCGGCTGGGAGGAACCTTGATACCCCTCACCCTCGCAAACCTGCAGTAGGTCACGTTCACGGGGGCTCCTCTCCTGGGAGCTGACACCTCCCTGGTGGATGAGTTCTGCTCCAGGGGCTCCGAGACCCGTGTAGGATTCGGTCACTTCTCAGCCTTGAAGGGTGACTTCCTGCAGTGGGGGGACCAGCTTTGGGCACTGCTGGTTTTCCCACCGTGTGTACACACAGGAGCCTTCCCCAAAGTGGAGGACATCCAAGGTCACCAGGCAGTTCAGAAGAGCTGTGCTTGTGATGGAGAGGGGAGGGTGGGAGCATCCCTCACGGGCGTTGCTGGCTGACGAAGCTGCTCTGTCCTTTCCTGATCCTCAGAATCCATCTCAACACAGGGCTCCAGGCCAGTTGATCGGACTTGGCACTAGGTGTGGGTCCCTGCCCTGGGAGTCTTGTGCTCACGAGGTCCCTGTCTGCCAGCCTTCTTCCTGCCTGCAGCCTGCTCCTGTCTGCGGGGCCCACGCAAGTGCAGCCTCTCGCTGGGCTGGGAGCTCCCTCCTCTGGCCTCTCAGACAGCACACACCTGCCCCTTTCCTAGGGCGCATAGCACTTTCCCCCCAAAATTATTGCGTTCTTTGCATCCCCCTTTAGATGATGAGTTTTTTGAAGGCCAGCGTGCAATAGCTCTTTTTTCCTTCTGGGTCCTCGGTGCACGGTATTCGAGACCAGGCCTGAGGCTGGCATTGGTTAAGTGGACTTCCTGGGCGGAAGCTGTGCCAGCCCCTCTGTCCCCCGTGTCCCAGCCCTGGCACAGGCCTGGGCCGTGGCGGGGACCCTCTGAGCGCCTGGTGCCGGCTGAGGTGCTGGGAGCCCTGTGTGTGTTGGGGCATGGCCCCCTTTGTGGGCCCCTCCAGCCAGCATTCTTCCAGCCCCTGCCCTGGGCCCTGTCCTGGATGCCAGGGGCCGCGCTAGTGCCTCTTCACCAGCGCTCCATTGGTGCCGGTGCTGTGTACTCTCTGTTGTTCTCACCTCCAAAAGCCCTTTGAGCTACACGCCCTAAGCCCCAGCATTCAGGTGGGGAAAGTGAGGCTCCGAGAGGCTGGTGATGGTGCAGCAGGACCCCAGCACTGGAAGGACAGTGTTTGTGTTCCCCTCAGGCCTTTGCTGTGGTGCAGTGGGGTCCCAGCTGCTTTTCTGCGAGGCGCCCAGCAGGTGGTGCTGTGGCTCACGGTAACCGGCCTGCCTGGCGCTTCCGGGGCTTCACAGCAGGCCCGCATTCCACCCCGGGGGCGCATGAAAAGGAGAGGCTGGAGTTGTTGTCGCTTTTTCTTTCTTTTTTAAAAAATAAATTTATTTATTTATTTATTTATGTCTGTGTTGGGTCTTTGTTGCTGCATGCAGGCTTTCTCTAGTTGCAGCGAGCAGGGGCTACTCTTCGTTGCAGTGTGCGGGCTTCTCACTGCGGTGGCTTCTCTTGTTGGAGAGCATGGGCTCCAGGCGCGCGGACTTCAGTAGTTGTGGCCCGCGGGCTTCAGTAGTTGTGGCCCACGGGCTCTAGAACGCAGGCTCAGTAGTTGTGGCCCACGGGCTCTAGAACGCAGGCTCAGTAGTTGTGGCACATGGGCTTAGTTGCTCCGCGGCATGTGGGATCTTTCCGGACCAGGGCTCGAACCCGTGTCCCCTGCATTGGCAGGCGGATTCTCAACCACTGCGCCACCAGGGAAACCCCTGTTGTCACTTTTTCTGATGCGTTTCTTTCTTCTCACCCTTTTCCCTGCCTCAAGCTCAGAGGACTATTGAGGCACCTGCCCACTCACCCGTGTGGCATTGAGAGGCCCCCCTGTTTCCTGTGACTCAGCCAGTGGGGCTGGTGTTGTGTCTGCAGGCCTGTCCCTAGGAAGGTGTGCCTCTCCCCGGGTCAGCACTTCCTTCCGGTTCCCATGCCTGCCCCACGTGGAGATACGTCTCAGCCGGTGGGCATCGGCAGTTGTTTCTTCTTGTTGTCGTGCCCTCTGTGGGTTTGGCACCGAGACCTGCAGCTCTGGGTCCCTGCTCCGCCGGGACCTCTCAGGTGGCGGTGGCCTCAGATGGGCTGCCTCAGTTTCCTCCCTCGTAATGTGAGTTCACGGCAGGCCCAGGTGGGAGGTGCTGTGTGTACAGTGGTGTCCTGATCAGCATTCGTTCTCTTTTTTTATCTCCTGGATCTTGACTTTGCTCTTTCAAGTTTGAAACGTAAGCCTCTGGACCTTTCTCGGGACGTCCGGTGGCAGGCGGCCTCCACGAGGTTTTGGAGCAGCTTTCTTCTGCATCTTCCCTCACCTTGGGCCCTTCTGGTGGCCCCAGCGCCAGGCTGGACCTCGTTTGGGCGAGTGCCGCTGAGAGCAGCGACGCCTTGTGGCTGCCCCGGGGAGCAGCTCTCCCGCCGGCCTCCCTCCCTGCTCCTGCCCTGGGAACACCCTGAGTTCCCTGGGTTCCCATTGGGCTCCCCCGACCACCTGGCCTCGGGGACACCCTCCCCAGTGAGCACAGCCAGCCTCTCTGTCTGTTTCACTTCCTGTCTCTTCTAGGAACCCTGAGTCGCCATTCCTGGCCAAGTCAGTACCGCCTGACCCACCGAGGAGCCGTCTGGCCCGGTCAGGAGCCGGAGCCGGGCCCTGTGGCCCGTCGCGGGGGTGCCCTGGGCGTCTCCGTGCTGTGCACCCAGCCACGCCTCTGCTGTCCAATTTCTCCTGGACATGCAGCGGGTGGGGCGCCCTTCCCAGGGATTTCAGAGCTTTCTCGATTTCCTTTGACTCTCACATTCCTGAAAGTTCCCTGCGAGGCCTCGTGAACTCTGGGCTGGGTGAGGGCGGTGTCAGTAGTACGTGGGGTGACACGTGGTGTCCCGCTGAGGTCAGACCCGCCCTGCACCCTCAGATCCCACGCCATGCTCACCTCCTGGCCTCGTTGCTCTGTGACTTTGAACCCATCACTTCCCTCTCTGAGACCAGTGTCCTGTCTGTAAACCAGCAGCCATCGTCCCTGCTTCCCGGCGCCGCTGTCTCCTGGTGGTGGCTCGCTGCCGACTGTCTGTGCCCGCCTTGGTGGCGTTGCTCGGGGTCCCCTACGATCGCCTGGTGGCGGTGCGTTCTCCCCCCTTGACAGAAGAGGCGGCCCAGCTCCGTGAGGTTTGGGGGCGTCCTGGTCGTCCCGTCCCGAGGGCAAATGGCCCAGCAGGCGTTCTGCCACCCTCTGCCACCTCCTGTAATAACCCACGGAGCCCAGTCCGAGGGGCATAGGCGCTTATTTCGAGGAAGCAGGATGGTGGGGAGGAAAAGGCTCTCACTCTGACGTGTCCCTGTCTGAGCCGAGCCATCCGGGGTGAGGACGCGCTGGTTCTGAAGTGGGCTGAGCACTTTCCACAAGGCGGGGCCTTCCCGGGCCGCGCCCTCGGGGGTCTCGTCCGCTCCAGGCCACACGTGTTGACTGGCCGCAGCCCCCTTTCTCAGGAGTGTGGGGCGGACCCCGACCCTGGGGCGGGAGCGGGCTTGATCCTCCGTCCCCCTAGGCCCAGCATCCCACTGGACGGGGTCACGTCTCTGGAGCCCATGTGGAAATTCCTCCCCTCCCCCTGGACTGCTGCCCACACGGTCTCCTGCCGGCGAGGAATGTGGGCCCGCGAGGCCAAGAGGCAGCGGCCCAGACCTGAGCAGACAGAGGCAGCCGTGCTGCTGGTGGGCGCCTGGGCTCCAGGGCCTCCCGCCCAGATGTAGCGCTTCCCGCCCCTCTGTGTTTGTGTTCTGCACGCGAGTGTAGAACCAGGGAAGTTTACAGATACAGGGATACGAGTGTAGAACCAGCGAAGTTTACAGATACAGGGATGCATTGTTTAAGTCTAGGGCACACTGGGAGCTTCAGAATTGAAAGTGGATTCTGAAATGCAGCGTTAGCGTGCTGTGTTGCCACCGCAATTGCATTAAAGGGGCAGCGGAACCCCATCTTGGGTCCTCAGCTCACTGCCGCGCGGGACGGGTCTCTGGGGTCCGTTTGTCCTTCCTGCCTGGAATGGTGATCTGGGAGTGCCACAAAAAATACTAGGCCAGCAGGGTTTCGCCGCTGCAGGCTCAACTGGGGGAATCCGTGGCCTTGACGCAGGGCTCACTGGCCGGCGAGTTCTGGCTCCATTTGTGGTGGACGCCCAAGAGGCTGGTCTGGGAGGCGGCAGGGCTCAGGCCGCGCGCCGTGGGCCCCAGTGCAGCAGCCAGCGGGGAACGTCAGGGGCGCGACTGCAGCCCCGGCGACTGATCAGTGTGGAAGACGTTCGCTGCGTAGGATCTCCTGTGGTCAGGGCTGTCCAGGCCACCGAGGGGGGGGCGAGGGCGGTGGCTGCACCTGCTGCCGGGCACGAGGCCTCTTCCCACCGCCGGGCAGCCTTTCTTGGCGATTTGGGCGTAGAGCGGCGGAATTCTCCAGAAGAGGAATTCTTCCATTGTCACTGGAGCCCCTCGTTTTCCAGGCAAGGTCTCTGGGGCCGGGCCCGAGGCTTCGATCTGCGGTCAGGCTCTGGGCTCCTGCTGGTGTTCATGCTGCAACAGCACGGAACGTCCCTGGGGACCTACTGGACGCCGGGCCGTGCTTCGCATTCCTGAGGGTCCCTCCCTCGAGGACGGCGTAGGGTGGCTGTCTTTTCTGTGACGAGAACGCAGCTCTGTTCTGTCGTCCTGTCTCTGCCGTGGTTCGCACACCTCCCTTTTCTTAGGGGTCTCTTGGGGGATTGATTCCAGCGAAGGCCTGGGGACAGTGATGCCTGGTATTCCTGGCTTTGGGCTGCGGAAGGCTGGCATGAGTCCCCAGCTGGCGGCATCAGCCCTGTGGGAGGCGAGGGCGGGCGACGTGCGGTGCCAGGTCACCAGGGTAGTTCCGAGCGTTGGGCATCTCTCCATTTCTCTGAAGGCAGATTCTGTTCCTTCCTTTTAAATTTTTTATTGTGGTAAAACATCTATAACATAATAGTTATCATTTTAGCCATTTGTAAGTATACAGTTCAGTGGCATTAAATGCTGTGGTGTACCTATCACCACAGTCTATACCCAAAACCTTTTTATCGTCCCAAACAGCAACTCCATATGCGTTAAACAATACCCCCCTTCTCCTCTTTCCCTCAACTCCTGCTAAGCACCGTTCTGCTCTCATGACCTTGACCCCTGTAGGTACTTCCCGGAAGCAGAATCCTACAGTATTTGTCCATTGATGTCTGGTTTATTCCACTTAGCATAATATCCTCGAGGTTCATCCATGCTGTAGCACGTGTCAGAATTCCCTTCCTTTTAAGGCCGAGTGATATTCCAGTGTATGGATGGGTCATATTTTGTTTGTCCTTTCGTCTGTTGACACTTACTGTGGTTTTCAACTCACTTTTTGTGAATGAAGTTGAATATCTTTGCGTGTTTTTAAAAATCATTTACAGAAAATGACAAACTAGGAGAATGATCTGCAGGTCCTGTCACTGCCAGAGGTCGGGTTGTCCTGGTCTCCTGCCTGCCCAGCAGTGAGGACAGGACCAGTAGCACCGTTCAAACCAGGCAGGGGTCTGAGGGCACAGGACAGGGGTTGCAGGTGATTCTTAACTAAGAGAAAGCACCCAGCCTCCCCCGTGAGAAACACAGGAACTGAATTACAGCGAGAACAACTGTGTTTCTGGAGAGTTCAAAAGCAGGCAGTGGTCCGCTCAGGTAGGGGTCGAGGAGGTGACTGCCCCGGGGGGCCCGGGGCTTCTGGGGCATGGTTCCTGTGTCTCGTGCGGGTGCTGGTCCCATGGGGCTGCACTGCCCGGGGTGCACTTCAGTATAACGTTTTCCACCCCCTCAGGCAAAGCCCGCTTGTGTTAGTGGAGGGAGGAGACCAGCCCGTGGCCCAAGGTAGGTGGGCCACCTCTGTGGATCTGAACTCACACCCCTGACCCAACTAAGCTCCCGCCTTAAGGCTTCGGTTCTACGGACGGGCTTATCCGTGGGGTTTGCATAGAGCTCTTCATGGCGGTGCTGTTCGATTTAACAAAAGATTGAAAACAACCCAAGTGTCCATTGGTAGGAGACTGGGAAATAAATTATGATGCCTCCAGTTGATGGAATGAAATGCAGCTAATAAAAGAACGAGGAAGCACTTGGGGTCACCAAAGGGAATCTTTCAAAGTGTGCCTCAAACAAAAGCAGGGGCGTAATCTGTTTCTCTGCTGGCACGTGCATAAAGTGTTTCTGGAAGGATACGAGAAATCTATGTTGTCGTTCCTGGGGAGAGGCCCTGGCAGCGTCTTTGGCGGGGGGTGGGGGGGGAAGGGGAGGAGCCCTGGGGACGTCCCAAACCTGCTCCTCTGTATTCTGTTTTGTCCTGGCCTTTGTCCTTCAGGCCTTTCTGGTGACAGAGCCTCGCACTGGAGTTACCGGCCCCAGGGGCTCCAGGGGTCAGGCCCGCGGATTTACAGTCCTGTCCCACATGGGACCTGGGGGCCGCCTCGGACCATGACAACTGACACCGAGGGTCTCTCCCACCCCCTTCCTCTGCGCGAGGGCAGATTCCAGGCCGCTCCGAGGTGCCCTGTGGGTCCCAGCAAGTTTGGGGGGGAGCTGAGAAGGGCGCACCCCACACGCCTGCCCGGGGCATTGTCTGAGTTCTGTGAACCTTTGACGGATGTTTTATTCTTGGCCACCGCCCGCCTCTGTGCTTCTTGAAGATAGTTGTCATAGTGCGAGTGGCTTTTATAAAATATCTTCTGACTTTGGCTTTTCTATAAGACCTTTATTTGCGGAGGAAGAGGCTGTCAACTTTAATTTTTTTTCTAATTTCTCAGGCAAAGAAACAAACCCAGCACGTGTTCAGATCTTAAATGATTGAGCCAGTGCTGCTTCCAGACAGCGTCCCCAGCCGGCCCCTCCCAGAGCCCTTCCAGCTCTGCGGGACCCGCAGGACCAGGTGCAGAGACTGAGGTCCCCAGGACCCCCTTCACGCACTCGGGGGGCGTCGGGCTCAGAGCTGCTGCCAGCATGGTGACTGTGCGGGACACCCCTTTCCGTGTCTTCCGTGCAGTGGCCGGCCTGAGGTCCTGGGGGCTGCAGCTGCCGTGCGTCTGCCTGTGTCTGTGACGAGTTGGAGCCCAGCCCTCCTGGCCAGGCCAGTTCTCTGCTCCTCCACGATGGTCACAGGCAGGCGTGAAGTGGGCAGTCCCTCCCGTCCTCCTTCCCTCTGGTAGCTCTGCAGCAGCGTTCTCGCGGCCCCGTTGGGGCAGGTGCTCAGCTGGCTTCTCGCTGTGGCCCTGAAGTGCGGCCCCGAGTGCTTTGTAGACCTGCCTTTTCAAGTGTAAAAGTGTTCATGCATTTTGACCCAGTGACCCTATTTCTGGAATTTATTCTGAAGAAACAACTCAAAGCACAGTTGTGATTGTGCTGTATTAAAGGATGTTTATCCGTATGATAGTTAAAGGGCTCCCTAAGTTGCGTCCCCTAGAGAAGTGGCCAGGCAGGTGTGGCGCCCTGCTGGCCGGGCGGGACCGTGGGAGGAGGTGGTCGCGGGGTGTTTTGTTGCTTTGGGGGCGGAGTGGACAAGGAAATTCACCAAACCTGACTCAGGCTGTCGACATTTTGAGACGTGTCTAGAAAGAATATGCTCAGCACAGCAGGAGAGTGTGTAGGGCTACGGGGAAGGGGGGAAGGGGCTGTTAGAGCCGCTGGGCAGTGGGTGTGGTGGGAGGCCCCCGCGCTCTCCTTTGCGCTTTCTCTATAGTATTTTCTCCCTAAACAAAACAGTGCTTTTTTTTAAAAAATTTAATTAATTAATTTATTTTTGGCTGCGTTGGGTCTTTGTTGCTGTGCGCAAGCTTTCTCTAGTTGCGGTGAGCGGGGGCTACTCTTCGTTGCAGTGCGCGGGCTTCTCATTGCGGTGGCTTCTCTTGTTGTGGAGCACGGGCTCTAGGCACGCAGGCTCAGTAGTTGTGGCGCACGGGCTTAGTTGTTCTGCATGTGGGATCTTCCCAGACCAGGGCTGGAACCCGTGTCCCCTGCATTGGCTGGTGGATTCTTAACCACTGCACCACCAGGGAAGCCCAAAACAATGGTTTTAAAACAAGCAAAATCTTGCCTGCTTCCTGGAGGCTCAGAGAAGGAACGTATTTTGGGCAGCTGGTTTTTCAGATAGCCAAAGGCCCCATTTGAAATCCCCTGGTGTGTTTTTAACAGCCTCAGGTAGAAAATTTTCTTCAATGTGGTATCTCCCTTCCGGCTGTTACAAATGGCAGAGAGTAAGTATGGTTGAACTTTCCTGAACCTCTGTGTTTTTGAAAGCCCTGAGTCACCCTCAGACCCTTCGGGGAGGGGCGTCTCCAAGGTGGCGTCTGCAGCTCGTTCTGCAGGTTTCAGAGCGAGTGAGCGGCCCCTGTCGCGGGCTTAGCGTGTGGGCTCTGTAGATCTTGCCTCTTTCGCCCCCAGATGGGATCCAGGCTAGCACGGTTGCGGGGGCAGGGCTCTGCCTTCTCTGCTGCCCAGGACGGCATCAGGGGCAGCATCAGGGGCAGCCGAGTGCAGAGCTGGGCCTGGGGAGTGCGTGTACGGGAGGGTGCCCAGGGAGGGGGGAGTGCACCAAGAGGGAACGCACGCCTGTGCCTGAAGGTGAACCCATGGACCTTGCAGGCCTGGCCTTGTCCTCGTGACTCCAGGCCAGAGGCTGCAGCCTCGGGTCTTTAGTAATGTGATTAGCCCTGGTCAGGGGAGTGGTCCCAAGAGGTGACCTGTCCTGCTGTCGGTCATCAGGCTAGTTCTGAACGTGGGTAGCTGGAAGGAGTTTTATTTTATTTCATTGCGTCTATTTACCTAAATCTCAAACTGTATTTGAATCGCACAAATGAACATTAGAACACGTGTGCAGGTGATGCAGCAGAACCCGCGGAGCGCTCGGCCCGCACACGAGCCGCAGCCGAGAACTTGAGAACTTGCCTCCTTCCGCTCGGGGGAGCCCCAGCCCTGCACTCGGAAGGGAGTGATCGCGCTCTCTGCCTTTGCCCCTTGTCCTCTGTCCCGTCACCGACTCCAGGCTTCACTCTGGGTGGGGACAGAGAGGCTGCAGCTGGGGGAGCGCGCCGGCTCCTTGGGCCGGGGAGGGCTTTACAGAGAGGCGGGTGCGGGCGAGGACCCTCAGCCCTGCCCAGCTCCGAGCTGACCCGGGTGCCGACCGTGGAGAAAGCCTTGAGAAGGAAGTCAGTTTGATTCTGGGGCGGCCCCTCCACCCTGCGTGCGCGTCGGCGGTCAGGGCGGCGGGGAAGGGACAGCACGCCGCCTCATTCCTGGCTTTTGGTGAGAAATTAATCCCCCTTCAGCATCTTGACAGCAGCTCGTTAAGAGCCTCAGGATGGCAGGCAGGCAGGAGCCTTGCACGCACATCCCACACCTGAGAATATTTTGTTTCAAGTAGAGTAGGTCGCACAGCGGGTTTGCAGGTGAGGGCTTGCCGGTTCACGGTCACAGACGCCGCTGCCGGCAGCAGAACGCAGCGCACAGAACCGGGAGGTGTTTCCTCGGCATTTTTATTGCCAAAACATGAAGTTTTATGAGTGCCTTTCTGGCGTTCATTTTACATATGTCGTAAATCCAGCAAATCCAGCTCAGTGTTGCCGGGGGGCCGGGGGCAGGGGGAGGCTGGGACTGCAGTTTCCTTGTTCCTTGAAGCAGGCGCGGGACTTGGGACCTGGCTTTAGTTTTGGCAAATTGTGTGGGCACCTTCCTGCCTCTCGCCCTTCGAGCCCCATGGGATGGAAGTTCTCCCATGACCAGAGTCACCTTGGGTTCCAGATGGAAAGGGAGATGGTCACCTCACTGGCCGGCCACTGGGGCCAGCTCCAGTGTGGTGCCTGGCCTGGCAGATGCTCTGTGGATATTGTCACGCACCCCACGGGGTGGAGCCTGTTGCCCGTGGGTGCGGAAGGTGGGAGGGTCGTCTGACAGTTCCTTGTCACGTGTTCAGACAAAGGCTCGTGGCTGCCGGCGGCCGCCTTGCTTTGGTCTCCTGGCGGAGTGGCTGCCTCACCTGACTTGGGTGTTCATGTCCCTCGAGGGTGGCCTGTGGGCATGCGGGTCTGGCCGCCTGTCCCCTCTCTCCACTCCCCTGCGGGTGTCCTGGCTGTGGGGCCTCCAGTGACCACAGATGCTGCTTCTGCAGCTGCTGGGTGTTACCTTCAGGGACCCCCGCTGCCCGGAAAGGCAGGGACCCGCCCCGACAGGCTGCCCTCCTGCCCGCTCCCTGGGGCCTCAGCGTGAGGGGCCCCGGAGGCACGTTCCTGCGTCGGCCGGTGCTCCGGGACGCAGCCTGGCCCTGGCCGCCTGCACGCCCCAAGCCCGGCACCCCCCCCACTCCGTGGTCCTGCTAACAGCCTGCCTCTGGTTCAGTTTCCAGGCCGAGCGGCCCGCGCTGAACGTCGTCATCTTCCCTCTGCTCCACGAGGGCCTGACCGATGTCATCCGAGACGTTCCCATGGTGCACCTGGACGAGGTCACCTTATTTAAAAGCAGAGTGGCCGAGGAGCCGCCAAATCTGTGGTGGTGACCGGAGTGGGCCCCCACCTGCCCGTCGCCGCCTGTGGCCGCTGCGCCTCCGTGGCCGAGGAGGCAGGACTGCCCCGGACAGGTGTGTGGCTTCCGGCCTGTGCCACGGCCGCCGCGGCTGCTCCCCTGCCCGAGGACCCCGGACCCCCGGTGGGCCACCGCCCCCTCCGCAGCCCTTAGGGCTTCCTCTGGTGGAGAGCCTGTGCTCGGTGACGCTCTGGCTGAGATGCGTGAGGAGGGCCGGCGGGAGGGCCGGCGGGAGGGCGACCTGCGGGCCTGGCCGGCGTGCTCCAGGGCTGCGACACGCATCGCCGGGGTGCTGACTCCTTGGGGGCCTGGTCCCCAGAGCGCCACGTGACCCCACGGCTGCCCCCCGGCCCCCAGGGGTGGCCCTTCGCTCCTGTGCTCCTGGTCACCTGCCCCGGGCTCTGTGGGGGGGGCGGCTGTGAGCCCGAGGCGGGGAGGAGCTTGCAGGTGCTGTGGCAGATTTGGGGCTCTCCCCTCCTTCCATTTAACCCAGTTACGCCTCTGGTATGCGTCCAGCCAGGTGACATCAGACAGGTTCGGGCCGGCAGCGGGTTGCTGGGCAGGGAAGCTGCAGGTCCCTGTGAAGGTCTGTGTTTCTGGGGAAACACGGATAGACCTGCTTCATTAGAAAACCTTGAAATATTAAAACCCAGAAGGGACGCGTGGGGCTGGAGGAGTGATCACATTACCCCGTTTCAGATAGCTTTATTTAGCACTTTAAAAAAATGCAACGCAGCTATTCCCAAAACGAGGGATGTCCTCCCAGTGTCCTGGGCCTCCCGCCACGTGCCGCCCAGTGCTTCTGCCTTGTCAGCCGCGAGACTCCCCCCAGAGCCGTCATCCCTGCGGCTGGTGGGCTTCTGAGGGGCCCCGGTTGGGTTCCCTCCACCCAGCGTCTTGCCCCAATGCTCCCGGTGACGCTCCTGGAGACTTCCAGGGAAGGCTGGGTGGCGTCGGGGCAGCTTCCAGCCGGGGGCACCTGGGTCTCCGCGAGGCTGCCTCCCCAGGGCGCCAGGGGCTGGGCCCATCTCGCCCCGGCCTCCCTCTCCCTCTGGGCTGGGGGTGCAGGTCCCCCAGGCCCTCCTCACCGCTGCGGCCCGTCTCGGCTGCCGTCCGCTCAGTGGCCCCCAGCCCAGCCCACTTCCCACTCTGTTCCGTGTGATGGTCGCCCCCGTGTCATGTAGCGTGTCCTATAGTTTGCCTGTTGCAGGGCCCGGTACCTGGACCCTGGGCCTGCGTTCGCCTGCCCTTCCCTGGGTTCTCAAGGGGCAGACAGTTCAGCAGCCCCCACCCTGCCAGGCCGAGGGGGTCCAGGAGGCCTTCTGATGGTGGAAGTGCTCGTAGGGCCAGGGTCTCGGGACGCACACAGGCCCCCGAGTGCTCCGGTCGATTCTTCCTAAGCGCAGTCTGTCTGGCGGCCTCCACCCGTCCCCGCGGCCCTGGCCCTGCTCTCACCTCCCCACGGCACCGGGTGGAGCTGGGGCTCCTCCCCCTGCGCTGTGGTTTTCTTGCCGAGGGTGCAGTTGTCTCCTCTCTGGAGCGTGGGGTGCCCTCCTCCCTCCCCAGCTGCCGCTGGCGGCTCTTCGCCTCCTGCCCAGAGGGACCAGTCTGCCAGCTGCCCCCAGCTGGGACCCCCACCAGACCTGCAGCCCTCACCTCCGCAGTCCTGACCTGGCCTGAGAGTCACAACCGGGCCCGCTCCTCTGGCCGTGCAGGCCGCAGGCCAGGCTGCCCTGGGCCCTGGAGAGACAAGGCCAAGGCCCTCGTTAGGGCCGCACGCTGTAGATGAGGGTCTGAGAGGCGGTGGGAGTCCCCCACCCCATTTCTGGGCATGTCTTTCAGTTGCGCCTTGAGACCACCGGGAGGGTGATGTGGGGACTGACTGCTCGTTGCCGTCACAGCAGGAGCGTGGCCAGTTACAGCCCGACCGGCGGGGGGACGCGGCCCCGGATGGGGGCAGGTGGTCTGGCCGACCCCGGGACCCCTGGGGCCCTGGGTACACATCTCCTTTCGTCCAGAGCAACCCGGGCTCGGGCCAGAGGATGATCGTTCCACTAAGAATTTATCCACAGGCTGCCATGGTTTTCGTGCTCTGGCCCGGATGGCCTGTTCTCATGAGCAAGCAGTTTTAACCAGCAGTGTCATTTATGCCAGCAAACAGGGCTGGGAGGGGCCGTTCACGAAAGGCTGGGGCACGAGCTGCCTTGGAAAGCAGCCCCCAAACAAGAGGCCTTGTATTTTTAGTGTCTCCCTCAACCATCCTTTACTTAGAGCAAGAATTTCCGCTGCTTCTCCACCCAAGTCAGGATTCACCAGATGTTAATAATGTGCTTATTCTCGCTAAGTGCTATTTTGGCACCGGTGTTAATTGCAATTTATATTCTGCAGCGTTTTATGCTGGGAAAAGAACCCACCCTAATGGTCCCCAATTGGCAGAACTGGGCTGTTAAGCGACGGACCATATGCTGCCTGCTGAGAGGGGCCTGGTCAGCACTGGCGCCTGCATGTGTGTGTGTGTATGCGTGTGTGCGTGTGTATGCGTGTGTGCATGTGCATGGTGCATGCATGGACGTCTGTGCGCCTATACGTGTGAGTGTAGTCTGCTGTGGACGGGCTCTTGTTCCTGGTGTGCACGTGTGTGTGTGCACGCTGTGTGCATGAGGCAGACACTGGGGGAGGTGGGAATTAGGAAGGAGGGGATCAGGGAGATCTCTCTGTTAAAAAGAGAAAACCCCCGGCCTCCTGAGGCCGCCCCTCTGCCTGTGCCCCCTCCTCGCCCCTAGACCCCTCGGCCCTGCCTGCTCCCAGGGCTGTGGCTTTGCCGCCGCACCATCAGGCAGCCTAGCTGGCCAGGCCTGAAGGTGCTCCCCCAGGGAGGCTTCTTGAGCCTGAGGAGAGTAGAGACCCGCAGGCCCCCTTCCCTGCTGTCGGTGGCTTTTCTCTTTGTCACGTGCGAGTGTTTTTATTTCCGAGCTGAGGAGGCTGGATTAAGGGCACTTCACGCTCATACAACAAGGGGACGGATTTTATCCCCACCTGTCAGCTGCCCTTCCGAGGACCCAAGGAGACAGGTCTGAGGGTCCCTCCTCCGCAAGGCCTCCGAGGGCCTCTCCACTCAGGCCTGGGACGACGCCCCTCCTTGGGCAGGTCTGCAGGGCTGGGTGCTGAGGGTGACACTCCCTTAACCCCCCTGCGCCAGGATCCAGAGCTGCAGGCCGCCCAGCCCAGGGGGCAGAAGCTTGCCAGGGGCCAGGGCTGGGAAAGTTGGGCGGGGGTAACCGGGGCACCCGGGTCCCTGTTGGCCGGGGGATCTGAAGCCAGCAGTCGCAGCCTTACTGCGTCAGTGACCTCCCTGGGTGCACGGCCAGGAAGGCGGCAGGTCTCAGGCCCCTCTCCCCCACCCGGCCCCGCCTGGCAGGAAGGGGACCTGCCCTGATGGGCCCACCCTCGCGTCCTCCTCTGAGTGGCACCGGGGCAGCCGGCCGCCTCCTGCTTCCTCTTGTTCTCACTGTTTGTTCCTTTAGGATTTGAAAATTGCTGAGACCTTGTGAGAAGCAGTAAGAGAAGTTCGTGGGTGAGGATGGTGCAGCGCGGCCGGGGCAGCAGGCCCCCCCCACGGCTTCAGCCGCAAAACCCGAGGTGAGGGGGACATGGACGCTGACCCCTGTGGTCCTTGTGGCCTCAGCCCCAGTCCCCCTCCCCCTCTGACAGGATAGGGGCGGGGTTGTGCCGAGGGGCTCGGGGGATGGTTGCCGGTCTTGTCTGCATCTAGGGCGCAGGATTCCACTGGGCGGGATGAGCAGATACCCACAGGAATTCAAACAAACTGCGGTCCGACACAGGCCAACCCACATCGTCTAAATTACTTTCTAAAGCTCTTTCAAAAGCCAGTAAAGTGTGAGGTTTTGCATTGATGTCACAGGGTCAGGGCACCCACTGCGCCAGACTCCAAGCCGGCCGGCCCCGAGGCCTCCCCGCTGTGCCCGCTGCGCTGGCGGGGGTACGAGAGGTGAGGGTGCTTTCGCACGTGTGGCCGTGGGCACGTGGCACCCCGCAGCCACCGGCGGCGCTCAGCCCCGGGACCGCTGCCCTCTGACCATCGCCCATCTGCCTGCCCCTCTGACCGGACAGTCTCGCTCAGCACGTTGCCAGTGGTAAGAGGGGTGAGGTGAGTTGCCAGGGTTTCTCACGGCACGTGCGTGACCAGGTGCTAAACGACCGAATACACGTCCCCTGCCTTTTGATGACAGACCTCCTGTCCTCTGGTGAGGCCACTCCTGAATTTCGCGTTCCAGCTACATTTTGAATGGGTATTTTCATGTAAATTTGTGGCATGTGAAAAGTTTCAAATAAAGTGAACTTGATTTAGAAAACCTGTGTGGTCCTTCCAGCAGGGGCGCCCCCTGACCTTTCCTCTGCGACCCCCTCTGCAGCCCCGGAGGGCGAGCTTAGGCGGTGGCACTCCGGTCACCCGCTGCTGTTCAGCTGTTGAGGACAGAGTCTGTGCTTGGCCGCTTGGGGGTCCCTGGATGGGGACGTGAGACCCAACGCGGGGCACCAGGTGCTGCCAGGGGCCATCAGGGGCGACCGCTGAGTTGGCCTTTGCAGAGGCTGTGAGGAGGGGCGAGGCCAGGATGGGGCTGGCGGGCAGGGGTGCAGGGACACTGGTGTGGCCCGAAGCTGCTCCCTGCACGAGGCCTCTGTGAGGCTGGCGGAGACAGAGTCAGCACAGCCGTTGTCTGGGGCCTGTGGGGACTGAGTCAGTTTCATTTTTATTTAATACACATATTTGTAGTTTTCACTTGTGGTAAAAAGTACGTAACATAAAATGTACCGTCTTAACCGTTTTTATGTGTACAGTTCAGTGGCGTTAAACAGATTCTCGTCGTCATGTAGCCTTCACCACCGTCATCTCCAGAACGTTTTCATTTTCCCAAACTGAAACTCTGCCCCGCTAACCACTCCCCTCCCCCTCCCCCAGCCCCTGGCACCCACCCTTGTGCTTTCCATCTCTGTGAACCTGACTCTCCTGGGGGCCTCATACAGGTGGAACCGTAACAGCACTTGTCCTGTTGTGACTGGCTGGTTTGCAGCGTCAGTTTTAGGCGGATACTTCCTCCACCAGGCCTGGGTTCTAGGAAGGGGCTCTGCCCGCAGCCAGAGGGGGATGGAAGGTGGCAGTTGAGGCGGGGATGCCCAGGGCAGGCGTCTGGGGAGGAGTAGGGACCTGGACTTGGGAGACGCCGTGGACAGAGGTGGGCCCCAGGGATGCTGCAGGACATAGTGACAAGGGCAGGGACCATCAGGTGGGCCGAGGAGGGCTCGCTAATGCCTCCTGAGCCCCCGGGTGGCCCTCGAGGCCAGAGTCGCCTGAGCTGCAGCGGCAGCGTGGAGACGGGAGCCTCCGTCCTTCCAGATCCTACCTGAGCCCTGAGCGGGTCCCCCAAGCCTGGTGCACACCCACGGGACTCGCCACCATGGTTCACTTCCGCCCGGGAGCCGGCGAGAAAACTGAGGGGACGGTCCTTCAAGGAGTCAGCAGTGACCTTCCCATGAGGGGCAGGACCGACCTTCTGCCCTGCTGTGTCCAAAGGCAGCAGCAGGGGGAGATCAGATGGGCGTGTGGGTCCGAGAAATGCCGGGGGCTCTGCTTCACACACGTGTGAGACGCGATCATTAGGGTGACGGGTAAGTGGGGGGGGGGGAGGAGCAAGGCCGAGGAAACCGCACGACAAACCGCCCCAACTTCAGGCTGTAAGGGGCCTTTTGGAGATGCTCGCGGCTTCGTGGGGCAGGGACAGGTCACGGCGAGGTGGTTCGCCTCTGTTCCACCACGTCCAGAGCCTCTTGCGGGGGCTGGGATCTTCTGGAAGCACCTTCACTCATACGTTGGGCGGTTGGTGCTGGCTGTTGACCAGGATGCCCACCTGAGCTGCGTTCCCGGCCGTGGTAAGTGCCACCCAAGAGGGGACGGCGGGGAAGGGGCCGCAGTCTGGGTTGGGGGTCAGGGAGGCCTCTGCAGAAGGGTGGGCTCTTCCGTGTTCTCAGACCAGGCCTCTCGGCGATGACCCGATGTCCCTTGTTTGGCGTCTCTCCTTTGTCCTCCCCGTGCGATGGGCACCCTCTGGGTTTCAAGCCCTTGACGCCGAGGCGATGCCTGGCTGGGCCCCGCCCCGGGGTCTCCTCTGCGAGGTCCGCATCACGGTTGTCGCGCGGCCGCTGGCTCTTATGCTGAGCTGAAGCCCCGGCTCCCGGCCTGGGGGAGTCGATGGGGAAGGTCTAGGAGCAGGACGGCCACCCTGGGCCCTCGCCGGGCGCTCCTCCCTGCTGGGGGCAGGATGGTGGACAGATGCGAGGGGCACAGCCCGTGCAGATGGGCCGCCGGGGCTGGGCTGTCCACCGGCGGCTGGCGAGGCCCAGGGTGTTGGGGGCTCCTGCAGCCCCTGTGCAGCGTGTGCAGAGCCGGGCAGGTGCTGGGGGGTGCGGGGCGCCCGTTTGCAGGGCTGGAGGGGCCTCTCCCGGGCGGGCAGTTTTGCGGGGAGTCCTCTCCCCACCGCAGGGAGGGCAGGGGGCCTGCCCCTCCAGAGACACGCTATCAGTCATGGGCCTTCACGTGCGTGCACACACCCAGCGTTCACACGCACTCATGATTACGCTCACACCCATTCACAACTGCACACAGATTCACAGACACGCTCCAACACACACGCTCACGGCCGTACCCTCCTGCACACACCTGACATTCACACACTCACGCTTACAGTCACACCCACTCTCGCAGGTCCACAAACAGCCCCATATTCGTATTCATATCACACACTTAAACCCCACCCATCTCACACATTCACACGAGCACTTGCATGATTCACACTGTCATGTAATCACATACTCGGTCACACACCCACACTGATGCCCCTTCCACATTCACACCCATGTGTACACATGCGTCCACTCACATACATACATTTGCATACACACATGTAGATACCTGTATCATTTGTCCTCACACCCACCCACGCATTCACATTCACACCCAGTCACACTCAACGTTCAGACACACATTCCAGTTCCCCATCGCTTGCACTCTCACACGTGCACTCACACTCGTGTGTAACCTGCACACGTTCACACACCCATGCAAAGGGACTGGATTAATTTTACACACCAGTCAGTTAACACAACCAATTCACTTAAAGGTAGACTTTTCTGTTACGTTCATCCAGGGAACTTGAAAAATTCCGAGAGGTAGAACAAAGGGGAAGAGAAATCGCCCCCGTCCTCCCCAGCCAGAGAGAACGTCTGCTGATGTTTTTGTTAATGTCCTTCAAGCCTTTGTTCCCTGCTTTTAAAAACCATCTGTAGCTGTGATCATCCGATTCCGGGTGCTGTGTTACGCTCACCACGATGAAAGCATCTTGCCTGTGTTCTCCCGGACTCATCCTTTTAATGATGAGGCTTTGCTGTCACAGGCCCTCTGGTCCCCCGCTGTCGGACAATTAGGTTGTTTCTAATTAGTCAGTCTTCCAAGGAAAGCGGCCCTGGACAGCCTTGTGCTGGAGCGTTTTTCTATATTTAGAATTATTTCCTTAGGAGAGACTCTCGTTAGTGAAATTTCTGGGTCTAAGTGGGAATTTTTTAAGGCTGGGAGGAGCTTAGAGTTGTATTTAGGGAGTGGATTTAGCATCTTTGCGCAGGGTGACAGCCCCCATCTCAGTCCCTGGCTTCAGAACGTGAAGGTCACCTCCCAACACAGGTATTTTTATTTGCTACGATCCCTGATTTCGAATGTAGTAATCCCCCAGGACATAAATGACTGCTAAGGCGTACAAATGAGCAATGCAGATAAACTAAAATTAATACATTTAAGATGACGTAAATCCTACCAAATAGTGATTCCCCACCATTTGCATTTGTGTCCAGGGAGGGCAGTGACCTCCAGCCGGGTATTCCAGGATTGAGGAATGTGGTCTCAGAGCCCTGGCTCCTCCCTCCCACTCACCTCGTACATGGGCCTTGGGCCTGGGACCTGGCAGCATCAGGCCCGGCCGTCTGCAGAGGTAGAATCTGGTCTCCAAAGACGTCCACACCCTAATCCCCAGATCCTGTGACTATGCTAGGTTACTGGCAAAGTGGAAGTACGTTTGCTAGTCAGCAGGCTTTGAGATGGGGAGGTTATCCTGATGGGCCCAATGGGATCACAGGGGTCCTTGGAAGTCCAGGAGGGAGGCTTAAGAAGGATTCAGCCCTACACTGCTGGAGGAACACCAGCCAAGGAATGCAGGTGGCCTTGAGAAGCTGGAAAAAGCCAGGACGTGGATTCATTCTCCCGTGGAGCCGCCAGAGGGAACACGGCCCTGGTGACACCTTGATTTTAGCCCAGTGAGACCTGTGTCAGACTCCTGACTTCCAGAGCTGTGGTAATTGACACAATATCAGCAATTGGAAAGGAATACACCATCGGGGCCCTTCCCCACTCCTCCCACCCATCCTGCACTGAGAGCCCACCAGCAAATGCGGGAGGAAAACAGGTGACTGAAAGAATGAGTGGAAAGAAATGCAGGCACGTTTCCTGTGGGTGGGAGGGTTTCTCCTTGTGTGTGTTATTAATTCTCTTCTTTTTCCAGATTTTCTACAATGGGCACAGATGAAATTAATTCCGAGATGTAAACAGAAAAACACACACATAAAAAACATAATTTCATTAAAAAACATATTCTAGGATGAAGCTCTCAACAAGAACAGATCGTCTCTGGATCTATTAAAACAAAAAATGTTCACGGTATATTAATCCCAAAGGCAAGTTGCGAGATCTTGTATATATGTATGTATCTATTTTGGTTAGAAAAAAAGTCCTTTCCAGGATACGTTTGTGCAGAGCAAAATGTGGACCAGCACAAGTATACACCAGCCATTAGTGGAGGGGTCTATTGGGGGAGTGGGCTCCCCAAAATGAGGCTGGGGGATTCCCTGGCAGTCCAGTGGTTAGGGCTCCGCGCTTCCACTGCTGGGGGCATGGGTTTGATCCCTGGTCGGGGAACTTAAGATCCTGCATGCTGCGTGGCATGGCCAAAAAAACAAAAACAAAAACAAACCAAAAACAAACCCAAAAAACACATATATTTCTTTAAAAAAAAAAGAAAGTCTGGGTCCCATGAGAAGGAAAGTTTGGGCAGTTCAGACCATCGCTGGGGGTGGAGAGGGGCCCTCCTTAAGTCAAGGTGGGATGAGGAGAACCCAGAGCCAGCCCTGGGGGGGGTGGTCCAGGTGCTCCTGCCTAGGTCTGGGGGCAAGAGCGTTTCGCAAAGCCTCGGTGGTCTGAGGGAATTCTTCAAAGACACAGCCTGGTTTTCAGCAGAGGAGCCCTAAGCTTTGTGCATGGTTACCTTGCTCTCCAGAACTAACCAGGGAGGCTCAGCTCCCTCCCCGCCAGCCGTGGCCTCCCCGCCAGCCGCCTGCTCCAGGCCCCACGCCAGAGGACACTCCGTTTCCAGCCACAAAGCAGTGCTCCCCTGCTCGGCGGGGAGGGCGTGGAAGGCCTGCGTTTCTTTTAACATTTTCTTAAAAAAAAAAAAAAAGTACAGAAAGTCAGAGAAAACAGACAGCTTGATGAGTTAGCATAAAGTACCGAGAAGCAGAGTTTCGATGCTCCGGCCGTGACCACCTCCCTCGCCCAGCAGTCCAAGCGTCCCCTCCGACTCTGCAGCTCCGTCTCGCAGTTTCGTCGCCGTGTCTGAAAGTCCTGTCCAGAGGGTCCCATCCATCCCTTTCTTTCCTGAACAACTGATATTTTGGAGAGCCTAGGCCGGCGGACCTGGAGAACGTCCCACGGTCTGGCTTTTGCTGACGGCATCCCGAGGTGCCATTGTGCCCGGTCTGTGTTTCCTCCAAGTGGGCAGCTGGATCCAGAGGTTTGGTCAGACCCGCGTTCATTTCTTCATGGTTCACAGTTACTCTTTTTCACTGGTTTTGATTTTAAGTGTAATTTTTGAAATAGGAATATATTCATGTGATTCAACAATGAATAAAGGGGACTTCCCTGGCGGTCCAGTGGTCAGGACTCCGCGCTTTCATTGCCGTGGCCCGGGTTCAATCCCTGGTCGGGGAACTGAGATCCTGGGAGCCGCATGGTAGGGCAAAAACAAGCCAACAAACCAATGAATAAATGTGAGAAGATTCCTAGTGCGAAGTCCTTTCTTACTCCTGTCCCTCAGCCCCCCATTTCACCACCCAGTCCTCTCTCGCCCTCAGGGAACCACTGCTTTAGTTTTCTTATGTCTCTTTCTAGAGTTTTTTTATATACAAGCAAATATGAATATACACTCCGTCCCTCCCCCGCTTTTTTAAACTACCATAACCATTTTTTAAAATTTAATTTAATTTTATTTTTTATAAATTTATTTATTTTATTTATCTTTGGCTGCATTGGGTCTTCGTTGCTACGTGCGGGCTTTCTCTAGTTGTGACGAGCGGGGGCTACTCTTCGTTGTGGTGCATGGGCTTTTCATTGTGGCGGCTTCTCTTGTGCAGCACGGGCTCTAGGTACGTGGGCTTCAGTAGTTGTGGCACACGGGCTCAGTAGTTGTGGCTCGTGGGCTCTAGAGCACAGGCTCAGGAGTTGTGGCGCATGGGCTGAATTGCTCCGCGGCATGTGGGATCTTCCCAGACCAGGGCTTGAACCCATGTCCCCTGCATTGGCAGGCGGATTCTTAACCACTGCACCACCAGGGAAGCCCTACCATAGCCATTTTTAATTGTACAGTTTAGTGGCATTAAGTGCATTCACATTGTTGTGCAGCCGTCACCACCGTCCATCCACAGAAGTCTCTTCATCTTCCCAAATTGCAGCTCTGTCCCCATTAAACACTAACTGCCCACCCCCCTCCCCCAGCCCCTGGCCCCCACCTTCTCCTTTTCTACTCTATAGTTTGACTGCTCTAGGTCATTCATATAAGTGCAATCATATAGTGCTATGGTCTGAATATTTGTGTCCCCCCAAATTTATATATTGAAATCCTGACCCCCACGGGGATGGTATTAGGAGGTGGGGCGTTTGGGAGGTGATTAGGTCATGAGGGCAGAGCCCTCACAAATGAGATTAGTGCCCCAGAGAGATCCCTTGCCCACCAAAGATGTAAGATCCAAATATGTTGGAGCTTTTCAAAGCCCTCCATAGACATCTCATTCCTCAGCTATTTGGTCAGTCTGTTATCTATTTATTACTTATTTATTTATCTTTTATTTTGGTTAGTCTGTTACTTGCTCCAACTGTTTTTCATTGCCTCAGGCAGCTGCAGCATTAAAACATTTGCTTGGGACTTCCCTGGTGGCGCAGTGGTTAAGAATCCGCTTTCCAAAGCAGGGGACACGGGTTCAAGCCCTGGTCCAGGAAGATCCCACATGCCGTGGAGCAACTAAGCCCATGTGCCACAACTACTGAGCCCATGTGCTACAGCTACTGAAGCCCACATGCTGCAACCATTGAAGCCCGCGTGCCTAGAGCCCGTGCTCCGCAACAAGAGAAGCCACCACAATGAGAAGCCCGCTCACCGCAACAAAGAGTGGCCCCCACTCGCCGCAACTAGAGAAAGCCTGTGCGCAGCAACAAAGACCCAACACAGCCAAGAATGAATGAATGAATGAATGAATGAATAAATAAATAAATAAATAAAAGAGTATTTCTTAAAAAAAAAAAACACTTGCTTGTAATTGTCTTAGATAAATGCCCCTCTGTGAAAGGCTTTTTAGCACTGAGTGAGCTCTGAGGTTAAAGATAATTTTTTCCAGTGGGTTCTTCCATGGAACCACCAGACATGTCCAATAATGCCAGTTTTTTGGGAATAAGGCTTTGGAAGAGCCTCAGATCAGTTCTGCTACTTCTGGGGCTGGGAATGTGGGCTGTTAGTTTTCAAAGCTGAGAAAGGGAGGTGGGATAAGACAAATTAAAAATCCACAAAGCTTGCTCTTCCTACTGAGATTCAGTCAGTTTTCTTAAATAAACACATTCCAGTTTGCTGCAAGCCTCTGGTTAATTTCCAGAGCTCGGAAGAAGTTGATTCTGATTTCTGCCCGTTTTTTTCCATTGATTTTATGAGGAGTGAATTTTTGAAGGTTCTTGCTCAATTATTTTTGCTCCCATCACCTTCTCATTCAGTTTTGACAGCTGCGTAGTATTCCACTGGATGGTGTACTATCATGTATTGAACCCATCTCCTGTGGTTGGACATTTAGATGGTTTTCAGTCTTTTGTGATTACATGGAATGCTACAAATTAATCACTTGAATATCTGTTATTTTACAGATGTGCATGTATCTATAAAATAAATTCCTAGAAGAGGAATAGCTGCATCAGAGAGTATATACATTTGTAATTTTGGTAGATACTGCTCAAATTGTCTTCCACGGGGATTGGTTGAACCAATTTACATTCCCACTAACAATATACAAGAGTGTCTGTTTCCCATAGTCTTGCCAGTAGAGGGTGTTCTCTAACTTTTGGATTTTGCAAACTTGGTGGGTGAAAAACAGTAACTCAGTGTAATTTTACTGAGCATTTCTTTTATGAGCAAAGTTGAACATCTTTTCAAGTATTTTATTTAATTTATTTACTTTATTTGGCCACACCGTGCGGCTTGTGGGATCTCAGTTCCCCGACCAGGGAATGAACCCGTACCTTCGGCAGTAAAAGGGCAGAGTCCTAACTACTGGACTGCCAGGGAACTCCCATCTTTTCATGTATTTTAAAGGCCACTGGGATTTTCATTTTTCTGTTATTTTTTCTTACTGATTTATAGGTACTCTCTGTATTAGAGAGATGAGGACCTTTTTTTTCTTTTCTTTTTTTTGGGCTGTGCCGAGCGACTTGCAGGATCTTAGTTCCCCGACCAGGGATCGAACCCAGGCCACGTCAGGGAAAGCACCGAATCCTAACCACTGGACCGCCAGGGAATTCCCGCGTGCCTTTGTTTTTATATAAATAAACGTGCGCTTCCCAACACTTTTTACTGCTGACACATCTTGCTCTCAGCGGACCCAGAGACGGTTCAAGCCCGTACGCTTTAAGCTCCCACACTGGCTGCTTCTGCCCTCTAGGGGCAAGGCCAGGAACCTGCGCCTCCTTGGGGACTTGGCTGTCTTGACGAGCCAGGCTCAGGGACACACATGGGTACCAGTTGTCTCCTGTTGGTTGGTTACGCTTTTTCCTCTGCTGGGGTTTGACTTTGGCAAACATTGACATGTCCCTCAAAATCCACGGGACTTTGACGTTGGTCTAGGAGGGTTTCTCCCTGGTCCTGGCCCTTCCAAACAGAATGAACCACTTCTTTTCCTGCACTACTTCTGTACCTTGTTCAGACTTTCCCTGTTAATTGCCATTATCCTACTGAATTCGGTTTTTAAATCAGTCTTTTTTTTTTTTTCTAATAAAATAATGTTCATTTGGGACTTCCCTGGCAGTCCAGTGGTTAGAATGCGGCACTTTCACTGCCGTTGCCTGAGTTCAATTCCTGGTTGGGGAACTGAGATCCTGCAAGCTGTGCGGTGTGGCCAAAAAAAATAAAATTATAATAATAATAATAAATAATGTTCATTTGGAAAATCTAATTAGTGTGGGTAAACAAAAGGAAAAATAATTCAAGTCCCAATATTAATAGTTTGGAGTATAACTTTCTAGCTTTTCTCTTTGGAGTAATAGTGTATGTATATATTGAAAAAATTAAAATGGGATTATACCCTACCAACTTTGCCCAATGTTCCCTTTTTTTTTTTGGCTGCGTTGGGTCTTCGTTGCTGTGTGTGGGCTTTGTCTAGTGGCAGCGAGCGGGGGCTACTCTTCGTTGCGGTGCACGGGCTTTTCATTGCAGTGGCTTCTCTTGTTGCGGAGCACGGGCTCTAGGCGCGCAGGCTTCAGTAGTTGTGGCTCGCGGGCTTCAGTAGTTGTGGCTCGCAGGCTCCAGAGCGCAGGCTCAGTAGTTGTGGCGCACGGGCTTAGTTGCTCTGCGGTATGTGGGATCTTCCCGGACCAGGGATCGAACCCGTGTCCCCTGCTTTGGAAGGTGGATTCTTAACCACTGTGCCACCAGGGAAGTCCCCAATGTTCTTTTTTTTTTAAATAGGGTTGATTTATTTATTTATTTATTTATTTATTGGCTGTATTGGGTCTTCGTTTCTGTGCGAGGGCTTTCTCTAGTTGCGGCAAGTGGGGGCCACTCTTCATCGCGGTGCGCGGGCCTCTCACTATCGCGGCCTCTCTTGTTGCGGAGCACAGGCTCCAGACGTGCAGGCTCAGTAGTTGTGGCTCACGGGCGTAGTTGCTCCGTGGCATGTGGGATCTTCCCAGACCAGGGCTCGAACCCGTGTCCCCTGCATTGGCAGGCAGATTCTCAACCACTGTGCCACCAGGGAAGTCCCCAATGTTCTTTTTGATTGTTTGTTTACGTGGTGCACATGTTTCTGCCTCACATAATCTTCTGTGCCGTGATTTGTGACAACTTTATTTACTCGTTATTAACTGATCCCCAATGTTTGGACATCTAGGTTGTTTCTAGCTTTTTGCTGTTGTAAACAGTGCTGCAGTGAGCGTTCTTATAAACTTAACATTTGTGCATAATTTTTTCTTCAGGACAGAAGCAATTTTAGAAATAAAATGTCAGGGTCTAAAGATGTTTAGAATCTGAGGTGTCAGTACACACTGCTTTTGTTCACCCCCAGAAAAAACGGACACTATCTCCTCAGTAGTATGGCTCCTATCTCGTGGCCCTGTTGGCTTCTCTGTTCCTCCGGGGATGGTAATACCCCCACCACCACCAATGGGAAGATGCTGTTCCGTCCTCCCTGTCTGAGCGCCCAGGCTGGGCACGGGGTGGGACTGTTTGTCGCAAGTCAGGCTTTGGGAACCCTCGTTTCTGTAAAAACAAAATCTGACACTAGGGATTTTTGTTCCGAAAATGTGTTTAAAGTTCTAAATGTTAAAACAAACCAACAACCAACCACAGCAAACCCTGGATGCAGCAGTGCCGTCATCCTCACGTATATCAGCCTGTCTTTACGTGGGTGTGGGTTGTGCAAGGGCTGAGAGGCCGCCCCCGAGGGCCAGTGGCACACACCACGGGGTGCAAGAGAAAAGAAGTGGTCCAGTGCCAACACCGCTGCCGTCCCGTTCTCCCCCCACCCCTACCCGGCAAGGGCAAGGCTGGCGCAGGACCGCTCTGTGCTGCTTGCAGCCCGAGCTCCTTGTGTTCTGCATCTCCCCAGGCCCAGCGCACAGTAGGTCCCGAGTAATTGTGCGGGGTTTGGGGGCCTGGCTGTGGGCCCCCAGAATGACGCTGAGACGCGAGCTGCCAAGCCCGCTGGAGGTGAGGGAACTGGGCCCAGACCAGGCCCCGGGGCTTGGGGTGAGGGGAGGGCAGCTGGGGCCCCCCCGGCCCGCCGCCCCCTGCAAAGGCCCCCATGGCCCTGGAGCATTTGTTCTGCGGCTGCAAAGCTGTTTTTCTTCTCCCTCTACCCCTTGCCCGTTATTTTTTTCTTTCTTTTTGGAAGCAGTGCTCTTTGGAGATAATAGTGCTTCTGGGAAACAAGGCTGAGAGTCTTGTTTGTTCAAAGAAAATATTTTTCCTCCACACACAAGTGCTATGTTTATGCCATAAATCGCCCTCCTCCGCTTCTGTCCTCCCGCCCACCTTTCTTCTGGCATCTGTCCCCTCGTTGCGTTGGGCCCAGGCAGGGGGAGGCGGGGTCTTTAAACCCTCCTTCCTAGAAGCTGAGTCCTCAGCACAATCACTACTGCCCCCGCTCTAGGGGGGTTGGGGGCCGGGAGATGCTCTGCTTGAAAGGGGCTGTAGACCCTAGAGGCCCTCCCTGATGGATCGCAGCCGGGTCCCCCGCCTGGGGGGGTGGTTTCCCCAACCCCAGGGCTGCCCGTCAGAGGCTTTGCGTATGTTTGAGATGCTTGAGACGTGATAGGGAGGGGTGTGAGGGGGCCTTGGGGCGGGGGACCCTCTGGCCTCCACCCTCTGCCTGGGCTTGGGGGCTACTGAGGCCGGGGCGCCGTGGTAGCGGATGCCAGCAGTGCCACAGCCCCTCCCTGGCTCCACTCGAGGGGGGAGGGGGGAGGGCACCATCCTCAAGCAGCAGCTGCCACTCCCTCCCCCCGAACGCGAGCTGGGGCGGGCAGGGCTCTTGCCTGCTGCCGGCCCTGCGCCTGCCGGGCGCGTGGTGTGCAGCGTGCATCTCTCCTGACCTCTCGGAGCCCACAGGTGGTCACCCTGCCTCCCTGCCTGCTCGCTGCACCACAAGGGGGTTGCCTGCCCCAGGCACTAGGAGAGGCCTGGGGCCTCGCTGGCCGTGGCCTCTGTGCCCTTCTGTGCGCCCCTGGGCCACACGCCCCGTCACCCACGCACACTTGTTTCTCTGTTCACCTGCTGATGCACACTTGCCTTGTTTCCAGGATTTGGCTGTTACAAATAAAGCTACTCTGAGCATTCACGTGCCAGATTTTGTGTGGACGTTTGCTTTCATTTCTCTTGGGTCAATAAATAACCTTGGAGGAGAATGACCATATCATGGTAGGTGCCTGTTTAACTTTGTAAGAAACTGCTGAACTGTTTTCCAAAGTGATCGCAGCATTTACATGCCTCCCAGCTGAGTGTGAGAGTTCTCACTGCTCCACATCCTCGACAAAACTTGGTATTGTGACTCTTTCATTTTAGCCATTCTGGTGGGTGTGTGTATCCCCTTGTGGGTTTTTGTTTTTTAATTTTTATTGGAGTGTAGTTGATTTGAAATGTTGTGTTAGGGACTTCCCTGGTGGTCCAGTGGTTAAGGATCCGCCTTCCAATGCAGGGGATGCGGGTTCCATCCCTGGTCGGGGAACTAAGATCCCACATGCTGTGGGGCAACTAAGCCCGCACGCCACAACGAGAGAGAAGCCCACGAGCCCCAGTGAAGATCGCGCGAGCCGCAACTAAGACCCGATGCAGCCAAATAAATAAATATTTTTTAAAAAAAATGTTGTGTTAGTTTCAAGTGTACAGCAAAGTGATTCAGTTATACATACACATATATCTACTCTTTTTTAGATTCTTTTCCCATATAGGTCATTACAGAGTATTGAGTAGAGTTCCCTGTGCAGTAGGCCCTTATTAGTTATCTATTTTATATATAGTAGTGTGTATATGTCAATCCCAATCTTCCAATTTATCCCTCCCCCCTCTGCTTGTGGTTTTCATTTGCATTTCCCTAGTGACTAATGATGTTGAGCATCTTTTCATGTGCTTATTTGCTGTCAGTGTATCTTCTTTGGTGAAGTGTCTGTTCAAATCTTTTGCCCATGTTTTACAATTGGGTCATTTGTCTTGCTATTGAATTGTAAAGTTTTTTTTGTTTGTTTGTTTTTTAATAGCTGAACAAATCATTTGTCAGATATTACTTTTCTCCTGCGCAGTGACTTGCCATTTTGGCTTTTTAACATAATGTCTTTTTAAGAGCAAACTTTAAAAATTTCTTTTAAATTGAGGTCCAATTTACTGATTTTTTTTTCTTTTATAACTTGGCTTTTTGTGTTGTTTTTCAGAAATCTTTGCCAAACCTGAGGCCACAAAGATTTTTCTCTTATGCTTTCTTAAGAAGTTGTCTGCTTTTAGTGCTTACATTTAGTCCTATGATCCATTCTTTTTATTAAGTACATTCACATTGCTGTTCAGCGATCACCACCCTCATCTCCAGAACTTTTTCATCTTCCCAAACTGAAACTCTGTCCCCATTAATAACTCCCCATTCCCCCTCCCCCAGCTCCTGGCAACCACTGTTCTACTTTCTGTCTCTATGAATGTGATACTCTAGGGACCTGACATAAGTGGAATCACACCGTATTTGTCCTTTTGTGACTGGCCTATTTCACTCAGCATAATGTCCTCAAGGTTCATCCATGTTGTAGCATGTGTCAGAATTTCCTTCCTTTTTTAAGGCTGAAAAAAACATTCTATTGTATGGATGGACCACATTTTGTTTATCCATTAATCCATTGCTTCTACCTTTTGGCTACTGCGAATAATGCTGCTGTGAACAAATATCTCTTCAAGTCCCTGCTTTCAATTCTTTTTAAGTGTATACCCAGAAGTAGAATTGCTGGATCATGTGGTAATTCTATATTTAATTTTTGAGGAAACTCCATTGTTTTCCACAGTGGCCACACCATTATATATTCCCACCAACAGTGCACAAGGGTTCCAATTTCTTCACATCCTTGCCAACACTTGTTATTTTCTGTTTTTGTTCTTGATTTTGCTAGTAGCCATCCTAGTGGGTGTGAAGTGGTATCTCTTTGTGGTCTTGATTTGCATTTCTGTGATGTTTAGTGATGTCGAGCATCTTTTCATTTCCTTACTGGCCATTTTTCTGTCTTCTTTGGGAAAATGTCTATCCAAGTCCTTGCCCATTTAAACATTTTTTTTAGTTTTTATTTTTTTCCTTCGCCCATTTTTGAATCCAGTTTGTTTTTGTTGGTGTTGAGTTGACGATCTCTTCCTCATCCTACTCTTGACCACCTTCGGCGGTCCACCCCCAGGAAATCGTCACCTCGCCACTGGGCTTCCCTCCCTCCTTCCTTCTGAGGTTGCTGGCTCCGCAGACCTCTATTCCTGCCCCCTTGTTTACACACAGGAGAGGAGTCACCTTCTCTTTCCCTGGTCCACGCAGGCCTGGGGGACTTCGCTTTATGCACCTATGGAGGCCAGATGGGGTTTAGCTGAACAAAACACAATCAGCCAGTGGGAATCTCCACCTTCATTTTTTTTCATCTAACACGTTTATTTAATGTCAGCTAGGTGTAAGATGTTGAGCTGGGATAGTCAGTTGTGGACTAAAGCTTATGTTCCAGAAGGAACAAAAAGATGCTGTGTTGGCCGGCCTCCAAAATGGCCTTCTGATGTTCACTCCCATGGGGTCCCCTCCTGTACCGAGTAGGCCTGACCTGAGTTACAGGATATTGCAGAAATGATGGAGGCTAAGTCAACAAAGGCATTACAGGGGACTTCCCTGGTGGTCCAGTGGTGGGGACTCAGGGCTTTCACTGCCAAGGGCCCGGGTTCAATCCCTGGTCGGGGAGCTAGGATCCCGCAAGCCGCGCTGTGTGGCCCAAAAAAACAAACAAAAAAGACATCACAGCTCAGCCTCCCTCCCTTGGGTCACTTGCCCTGGGGGAAGCCAGCTGCCATGTTGTCAGGATGCTCAAGAAGCCGTGTAGAGAGGTCCACATGGTGAAGAACTGAGATCTCCTGCCAGCAGCCACGAGAGTGACCCATCTTGGACGTGGAGTCTCCAGCCCAGTCAAGCCTTTTGATGACTGAAGTCCCAGCCGACAACTTGACTGCTACCTCAAGAGAGAGCCTGGGTCAAGGCACCCAGCTAAAGTGCCCCTGGATGCCTTCCCCATTGAAACTGTGTGAGGTAATAAATGCTTATTGTTTTAAGCTGCTATGTTTTGGGGTAATTCATTGTCCAGCAGCAAATAACGCCTGCAGATGTCTATATAAATAACTATTCCAGGGGATTCCCTGGTGGTCCAGTGGTTAGGACTCTGCACTTTCACTGCCCCAGGGGCCCCAGCAAACTAAGATCCCACAGGCTGCATGGTGCGGCCAAAAAAAAAGAAAAACACTATTCCAAGGCAGGGGGTGATAAAGGTGTCACCTGAGAGGGACAGATAAACCCTTATAGGATTTGAGTGGTGGGAGAGGTGTTTTCCACATGTAGGAATCAGGAGAGGCTTCATGGAAGAGGTGAAAATGACTACTGCTACTAGAAGCTGTGAATTGAGGACTTCCCTGTGGTGCAGTGGTTAGGAATCTGACTGCCAGTGTAGGGGACACGGGTTCGAGCCCTGGTCCGGGAAGATCCCACTTGCCACGGAGCAACTAAGCTCGTGTGCCACAACTACTGAGCCCGTGTGCCACAACTACGGAAGCCCGTGTGCCTAGAGCCTGTGCTCCACAACCACAACAAAAGCCTCCGCAATGAGAAGTCAGCGCACCACAACGAAGAGTAGCCCCCGCTGGCTGCAACTAGAGAAAGCCTGCGCGCAGCAACGAAGACCCAATGCAGTCAAAAAAAAAAAAAAAAAAGCTATGATTGAAGCATCACCGGGAGGAGGGGAGAGGGTGAAAGGAGAGAGAAGCGGGGAGGAGGCAAGTGACAGATATCACCCCATGTGTCTTCAGCTATTGGCCTTTTCGTTTTAGGAGTGTTCTTATGATCATATTAAATTTAAATAGCTTACAAGTATAATAATAGTAGCTTAAAAAAATAATAATAGTAGCTTATATTTATGGGCTACTTACTACAGATCAGGTGTCCTTTTAAACCTCCTCTCGCTATTAACTCGTTTAACTCTCACAGCCTGTGAAGTGGATGCCATCATTTCCCCCATTTTTAACCAGCTGACCGCCAGCTTTCACAGTAACACAGGCCCCCCTGGGACACTGAGTGCCCTGAAGGTTTTGCTTTTGTTTTTTGTCTCTCGGCTTTTTGGATCAGCTGTACATTTGATCGGGCAACTTCTATGCCCTGGTGCCAATTATTTAGTGGACCAGAGCTGGGCCAAGGTAGAGCCCTGTGGCCCATCTCTGCAGACCTGTCTCCAGAATGTCCATCACCATCCCCTAGTAAAATCCTAGTCCCAGCCTGGGTCTCCAAATCAGACACGCATTTGCTTGTGAATGCTTTCAAAGTGCCCTCCCCCATCCCCGGGAACAGTCAGCGTTGGCATTTCTGCTCTGTTAAGACAGTTCATTATTTCTGCACATGTGGGTTCCTCTCTTCTGCTCCCCGCCCCTCTTGACCCCCAGATACTTAGGGGTGCAACCTCTCTAGAATGAGAATGGCCTTGGGGAGCCCTGGGCCTGCTTGTGCCCAGTTGTGTTCTTGGGGGGGCAGTGGGGACGCCCCGGAAACACTGGGCACTTCTCCCCGTTGGCTCACCGTCGGCTGCTGTGTCGCCCGGCAACTGGCTGCTCCTTATCAGCTCCCAGACGCGCTCCAGCCAAATCCTGAAACGGCCCCACCTGTTTTTCAGTTTGTGGTTTAGGTTTTTTATTTTATTTTAGGAAGTGAAATGAACAACACTCATTCTGGAAGGGGAAGATAAGGCTCGGATCCGCCAGAGCGATGTCTGCTGGAAAGAAATCTCTTTTAACTTGTGGGCAGTTTTCCAGTGCGGCTCGGGTGGTGCGGAAGTTGGCGGCGCGCTCGCTGAGAGAATTGGACGGCGGGCCGTGGGCGCGGGCCAGCCAGGCGCAGCGGCCGGGGTAGCATTCCAGCGGGCCGTGGCCTGGAGATCTGGTGAGGGAGGGGCCAGACCCCATCCCCAGGCCAGCCACCCGCCCCACCGCCCCCCCCCCCCGCTCCCAGCCACTTGGGGCATTTGTGGGGCATCGCAGGCCTTTGCTATCCAAGGGCTACTTTTCCCAGACCTTCTGTTGCTTTTTAGAATATAGCTTGATCCTCCCTGACACTGGAAAGTCATTTTTCGCTTTATTGCCATCTGGAAACTGTTCTGCTGTCTGGCTTCTGAGGTGGTCTCATTGCTATGTTGAGTCTCTGGGGGAACTCATTCCCACTCCCTGCATCAGGATGTGTGTGGGAGCAAATAATAGAAAACCAAGCTCAAAACGGCTTAACAATAAAGGGAATTTATTGTAATAAAGAAATGGTAGGTAGACTTCAGGTCAGGATTGATCCAGCAGCTCAGATAAGGACTCAGTTAACAGCTTAAGGACTCCGTTTGGGATAGCTACTGGCCAACTGGGCCGTGGGATTCCCTATTTATTCCTACTCCTGAACCAATCGCTATGACCAGGGGGATGAGAACACCCTGGTTTGCTTAGACCAGTCAGGGCCCATCCGAACCACGGGGCTACTACAGAACGGGGGTGGGACAGATTGCATTTGAGGAGCACACAGAGTTCCCTAAATCCTTTTCTGATACACAGGTGTAATGACTCAGTAGTAGATCTGACTGGAATGGAGCTGATCTGAGCTGTTCTTTGACTGTCAACCTACAAGTGTGTGTTTTCTCAGAAGGGACAACCCTGTTCTGAGCCTCAGCACCCAGTGCCACCTTCCCCATCTCACGCATCCACCCCCCCAACCCACCCCCCACCACCCGTATGCTCTCCTCTGCCATGGCTGTTTCCTTTCAGATCTTCCAATACTTGACCCACCACAGGGCCTTTGCACAGACTTCTCCCTCTGCCTGGAGTGTCAGAGACACAGAGAGAGAGAGGGAAACAGAGAGAGACAAGGAGGCAGAGATAAGTCAGATTAACAGGTTAACAGAGGTGGGGAGAGGAGGAAAGAGGCCAATAGCGAAACAGCAGGTGAGGAGTGGAGCCCGGGAGCCCGGGTTGGGCTTCTGACCAGTCCGTGGAGCATCTCCGAGCCTGATGTGTGGCCACTGTTTATACGGCTGTGGCTGTGGCTAGACTTGGCCACGTTCCCCTGACATTCCGGCTGCCTCTCTGAGCGGGGAGGGTGGGGAGGGCCTGGAGACGCTCAGTGCCGCCATTTGAGTGATGATTGGGGTGTGTCTGCGCTGTGCAGGGGGACGAGAGAAGAGGGTTGGTTCCAGCCCCTCCTCCCCCACCACTGTGGGACCAGCCTCCTTTTGGGGCCCACTGAAGTTTCAGGGACTTCCTGGGCACCAGTGCAGGGACCACCACCGGGCTACTGGGGGCAGGCGCTGGACCAGACCCCAGGGCAGCTGGGCTTCCCCGGCACTGAATGGTACCCAGGGCTTGGTGGGCGTCAGAGGAAGGGCTGGTCCTTCCTCTGCCACCAGGGTCTGTCCTGGCATCACCAAGTTGTCAGTCAGATGGGCCCGACCTGACAAGTGCAGTTGGGGGACCAGCCCAGGACCCTCGGGAACCTTGGCGCAGGACCAGGGCGCCAGCTCCTGAGTGCTGCCCCTTCCTTTCAGCCCCTCTGGCCCATGGCTCCATTCCGAGGGAGAAGGTGGCGCAACGTCTGTAACCAGACCCTGCCACTCTGAGGCGCCACCTCGGGGGTCTCCAGAACCGCCCCTTCGTCTCCTCCTTTCTGTGTATTGAGGTCCAATGCAAGGCCCTGGGGACAGTGGACCCTGGTCAGTATTGCGCGTGGCGTGCGGGGTCAGGCTTATGCCAGGATTGGCCTGGGTCTCCCTGTCATCCCACAGGGCGGGGCCGGCAGGCCCAGGGAGACCCCCGGAGCAGGGGGAGGGGCCAGCGAAGGTGGGAGTGGCCGGGGGGGGGCAGCCTCACGAGGGAGGGGCTGAAAGGGCACCAGGTCAGCATGCACCTCCCAGTGCCGGCCTGGGTTCAGCTCAGACGTGGCAGGGACCCCTAACCCTAACCCTAATTTTTTTCGGGTCGTGGCAGTGCCAGGGGGCACCTGGCAGGGGGCAGGACAGTCCTTTAGGTGATGCAGGGCCCAGGGAGGTCACAGCTGGTGGAATGTTCTGGAAGCCTTGGCTGATGGGACAGAGGAAGCTGGGAAAGCGTTCTGGGCTCAGAGCCCCAGGTGGGACCAGCAGGTCTGCATGGCCCAGGCTGAGGGAGGGTCTGGGCCGTGACAGGACACGTGTGGCTGCAGGGCCACAGAAGAGCTGGGGTCCAGGGCTGGGCTGCGACAGCAGCCCGGGGGAGGGGTGATGGGCCCAGGTGAGGGGCGACAGCGGCCCGGGGGAGGGGTGATGGGTCCAGGTAAGGGGTGACAGCTGCTCAGGAGAAGGTGACAGGGGTGACAGGGTGAGGACGTAGAAGAGGCTATGGAGTGAAGCGGGCAAAGGCCAGAGCTACCGAGGAGGGGCGACCCAGAGGAGCTGGGGGAGGTGGGAGGACCCCCCGGCTTCTGGGGGTCCAAGTGGGGTGGGAGGGGTCACTGTGCGTGAGAGGAAACCCAGAAGCCTGGGGGGAGATGATGATTCAACTGGGGGTCCCAGTTAGGGGCCTGGGTGCAGACACCTTGAGCTCTGGGGAGCATCAGGCGAGAGAGGTAGGAGTGGGGGGGTGGGCAGGGGGCACAGCGTTTAATGGGAGGAATGGGAGCCGTCCCTGCGAGAGGAAGGCCGCTGCCGGGGGGCCACTCGGGCCTCCACAGCCTCCACCATGCGGCTGGGCAGCCGCCACCCATCCGCCCCTTGCTGGGGGGGCTGGGAAGCACAGCTGGGGTTGCTATGGTGATGGGATAAGTGGCCAGCAGATGTCAGCAGAGCCTGTAGAATCGGGAGAAGCAGGTGTGGGTGGGTGGGGGGGGCACCCATGGCCTCTCCCAGGGGCCTCCTCTGACCGCGCCAGGAGGGACCCCTCCAGCCCTGCCAGGCCCAGAGGGCCCCTCAGAGCCACCTCTGCGTGAGCTTGGGACAGCCGTCCTGCCACCACCACGGGGGTGCACAGCTGCGGACAGCAGGAAGCTGGGGTGGGGCACTGCGGGGGCCCTGGGAGAAGTTTCTCCCCTCCACAGGCTGGTGGGCACCGAGGCTCCATCACCGTGGGGTCCCGGGCAGGGCACCGCGCTCCGGTTCCCCATCTGTGAAACTGCACCAAGGAGGGCGGTCAAGGGTTTGCCCGGGTCGAGGGCCCAGTAAGAGGGGCTGCCCTCGCGCTGCCCCTCGGGGCGTGGAGGCCCGTCTGGGTCGGAAGCTGCTTTGCCCCAGGAAGCGAGGTGCACGTGGTGCACGCACAGGGCACACACCCGGCACACACCCTGTGCACACACGCGCGGACGGCCGCGTGGGCACGGTCTGCAGTTCCCTTTCGAGGTTCCCTGTTGTGCAGCAGCGTCCCTGAGGGGGGCCGGGGAGGCGGGGGGGGGGGGGGCGGCGGCCTGGCTTTGCTTCCCCCTGCTGCGCCCCTCTCTGAGCCACGGATGGGTCTCTGGCCCCAGGGCTCTGTGGGAGGCCCCCCAGAAACCCCTTCGCGCCGTCCCCCAGCCGGGCCACAGGACCAAGGCCATGTGACTGCTCGATGGGGAAACTGAGGCCGGCGAGTGGCGGAGGGAGCAGCCATTCCACGCTTTCCGCTGTGATTGGCCGGATCCGCGGGGCTCAGCCCACTCCCGCTCCGCTCTCTCCCCTCCCCCAGCCCTCCCAGGAACGCTGCCAACGCCCGGGAAGGGCCGAGGCCGGCTCTGTCCCAGACAAAGTCTCCGCTGCCTGCCTCCATTCGCTTACTTTATGCAGAAGCAAGTTAAAGAGGCTGCGGAGGGAGTTGGGTGGGTGAGCGCTGCTTCCCCAAGTCCCTGCCCCTCCGGGGGTGGTGTGTCTGGCCTGCGGGCCTCTGTATTCCCTGGGGCCCATCTGGGACCCGTCTGGGGTGGGAGGCCCGGCTCTTGGCCGTGTGGACCAGCCTCTAGATCCCCAGCCAGAGTCCCAGAGGATGTCCTCCCCTCCCCGGCCACGGAGGAGGGCTGACCGCCTGGGGATCCCAGGCCTCCCACTGTCACCTGCCTGGAGCACCATCCCCTGCCCACCCACCCTGCCCGTGTCCCTCCAGGTCCTGCTTTCTTCCCAAGGCCTCCCGGCCCGGGCCAAGCCCTACGTTGCTCTGCGCCCAGACACAACCCCCGCAGAGCTGTGAGCCGGTCACTCGGCTGTGGGCCTCTCCAGGGCGCTGACCTTGTCTCCAAGACTATATTTTTCTGATTATAACAGCGACTGCTTTCACTATAGAAATGTTGGAAAACACAGAAACATGTAAATAGGAAAGTGGACACGGCTGGGTCCACCCCTGCCCCCGCTTAGGTGCTGCTTGCCGGGCTTGTGCTGTGAAGCCTGGGTGAGGGGGGAGGGCAGCCAGAGGCTTCCGGTGGGGTCTGCTCCCCGCTTTCCCGACTCCTTCAGCTGCCTGAGGCCCCTGCAGAGCATGTTGGAAGCAGCAGGGAGAAGGTTTCCCTTCCCCCTACCCTCAGCAGATTGAAACACACGGCGTTTGGAGGGAGGCCTCCCTGTAAAACTCCAGATCACGGCAGACGTGTCCCAGACAGGCTGCAAGGGAGACGGAAGACTCAGGCGGGCTCTCAGCCATCTCCTGCCAGCGAGGGGGCTCTGAGGTGGGTTTCTTAGGGCCCTATGGCTCCACCCACCTCTCTCTCCGTCCCCCATCCACTCACCCACCCCTCTACCCATCCACCCACCCAGCCACCCATTCACCATTCATCTTCCTCCCTCCCTTCCTTCCTTCCTCCCTTCCCTCTTTCCTTCCACCCATTCGCCCATCCAAGGCTGACTTCTACTGTTTTAGATCAGAGCCCAAGACAGGGAATTTTGTGCAAGGGCTCCAGCGAGGGAGGGCTCTCAGGGAAAGCCTTTAAGGCAACGCGGGAGACAGGAAAGGGCAGGGGGAGATGCCCAGCAAGAATGTCCATCTTCGCCGGGGAACTGTGGACCTTGAACGGCCTCATGTCAGAGTTGTCACCTCCTTGAGGCTGGAAGTCAGCCGTTTGAAACCCCGTATTAGTCCATCATTGGCTGTAGGAGTTTCCTGGGGCTGCCGTAACAAGGGACCACAAGTGGGGTGACTTAAAACAATAGAAACTGGTCTCGCAGGTCTGGAGCTACAAGTCTGAAATCAAGGTGTTGGCAGCCCACGCTCCCTTTGTAACCTGTAGGGGAGAATCGTTCCTGCCTCTCCCAGCTTCCGGGGGTGGCCGGCCATCCTCAGCACTCCTTGGCTTGTGGACGCATCACCCCGGCTTCTGTCTCTGTCACCACCTGTCCTTCTTCTTCTTATAAGGACACCAGTCATATGGCATTAGGCCACCCCAAAGACCTCATCTTAATGTTCTGCAAAGACGCCCCCTAGTTCCAAATAAGGTCACATTCGCAGGTACTGGGGGTTGGTTCAACATATCTTTTTTTTGTGGGGAGACACAAGTAATCCCACAACATTGGCTACAGGCTGCCTCAGCTCGGGCCGGGGGGGTGAGCAGGGCTGTGTAACTTCTCAGGAAAGCCAGGGCTCCTTGCTGGGCAGGCAGTGCAGGGCTGGTGCTCTTGAAAGGTGTTTTGTTTTTGGAAACTGCCAGGGAAATGGGACTCCTGTGACCCATTCCCAGAGCACCTTCTGGGGGGGTGAGGGGTGCCTAGGGCAGGCCTGCATGCCCCGCCCGGCCAGGCCCTGCGAGGGGAGGCCCCGGGGAAACTGCCGTCTTCCTTCTGTGCCCCCTGCCCCATCCCCCCATCTCAGAGCCCCCTGGGGGGCAGGAACCCACTTTCAGAGGCCATCACCCCCTTATCTATTAGAGGAAAATCAGAAAGGACAGATAATGCCAGAAAAAAGGGGAAAAACCTTCAACAGACCACAGAACATTCCTCCTCCCCTGACATGCTGCAGCCTGAGCGTCTGGGCATTCTCTTCCCGACTCCTTCCTTGGGTGAGAAAAATGAAATTGAGTTCAAAAAACTGTTTATGGGAAACAGATTCTGCGCCCAGAGCTGGCTGAGCAGTGGTAGCTCAGCCCCCAGGAAACCTCGGGCTGGGGTGGGAGGTGGCATTGAGACCTCTGCCCCCCACCCCCTGTGGGGTCAGCCTGGGCAGACGGGGCACACGGGGCCCCTGGAGTTTCCTGGAGCTGTTGTAACACGTGACCACAAAGCGGGTGGCTTAAAACCACAGAAATGTGTTCTATTGCACCGTGGAGGCCCAAAGTCCAAGATCCAGGTGTCGTCAGGGTCTGTTCCTTCTAGAGGCTCGAGGGAGAATCTGATCCAGGCCTCTTCCCAGCTTTGGTGGTGGCCGGCAGCCCTTGGCGTTCCTCGGCCTGTGGATGTATCAGTCCAGTCTCTGCCTCTGTCTTCACACACCCTGTGTGTGTGTGTGTGTGTGTGTGTGTGTGTGTTTGTATGTGTGTGTGTGTGTCTTTTCTGTCTTTTGTAAAGACACTTGTCGTTGAATTTATTTCATTTTTAAAATTAATTTTTATTGGAGTGTAGTTGATTTACAATGTTGTGTTAGTTTCTGCTGTACTGTCATTGAATTTAAAGCCAACCCTAAGCCAGGACAATCTCATCTTGGTATCCTCATCTTAATTATATCTGCAAAGACCCTCTTTCCAAATAAGGTCACCTTCTGAGGTTCCAGGTGGGCATATCTTTTGGGGGGACACCACTCAACCTGCTATACTGCTTGGCTGTGGGCAGCAGGGTGACCGAGTGGCCCAGGATGAGAGGTTGCCTGGATGCAAGATGTTCAGAGATAAAAGTGGGGTGGTCTCGGCAGACTGGACAGGTAGATCCCACTGGCCTTGAGTAGCGGCTGGGTCTTGGATTGGATATAATCAGTGGTGGCCGACGCTTCAGGTATAAAGGGCTGGGCTCTGGGTGGGAGGAGGGGCCCCCTGCGTGCCCAGCAGCCCCTCCAGGAGGGACGCATTGTGGGTGCTCACCTGCTGGGGTCCAGGGCACCCCACAGGCAGCCAGTGGGGACGTCGGGGATCAGAGATGGGGGACGGGAGCCCCAGGCACAGGACAGGCACCGTCCGTCGTTCCTGTGGGCACCGCGGGAGATAGCGGGACTTTTGGGAGCCTCCCCCTTGGGGCTTTAAATGGTCCCAATTAAAATGGGAAGCTGGCATCGCCTTGGGCCAGGAACTGGCCTCTTCCTTGGCGAGTTGGATGCTTTTAAAGCCCCAGGAGAGATTAGGTCTCCAGGGACAACCTGGTTCCAGGGGGAAAAGAACCAAATTAAATTCCCCACGCTGCCCTTTCCAGGCAGCCGGATTCCCGCAGGAGCTAAACCTGCCCCCTACATCTTAGCCCTGTGAGGCCAGGCCAGGGGTGAGGGTCAGTCTGTGCTCCGGGGGGGTCCTGGGGACAGAGACAGGGTGGGGGGGGCACAGCCGGCTTTATCTCCATCCCCTGGAGGCTGCCACAGTGCAGACATCGATGGGGTCGAGTGTGTTCAGGCCGCCGGCCATGGGTGCTGATGAGACTTTGCGTGGGGTAGGTATTATGGGATGCTGGTGGGGTGTGAGGAGGCAGCACCATTGAGGCCATCAGGCAAAGTGCCCGTCGTGGACGTTGTCAGTGCCCACCCAGACTCTCCCCGCCTTTTTTAAAAAATTAATTAATTAATTAATTAATTAATTTTTGGCTGTGTTGGGTCTTCGTTGCGGTCCACGGGCTTCTCATTGCAATGGCTTCTCTTGTTGCGGAGCACGGGCCCTAGGCGCTCAGGCTTCAGTAGTTGTGGCACGTGGGCTCAGTAGTTGTGGCGCACGGGCTTAGTTGCTCTGCAGCATGTGGGATCTTCCCGGACCAGGGCTTGAAACTGTGTCCCCTACATTGGCAGGCGGATTCTTAACCACTGCACCACCAGGGAAGTCCCTCTCCGCTTTTTTTTACATTTTAAAAAATTGTGGGACTTCACTGGTGGTCCAGTGGTTAAGAATCTGCGCTTCCACTGCAGGGGGCCCTGGTTTGATCCCTGGTCAGGGAAGTTCCACAAGCCGCGTGGTGCGGCCAAAAAATAAATAAAAGTGATAAAATCTATGTAACATAAAACTTAGCGTTTTAACTATCATAAGTGTCCAGTTCAGGGGCATGAAGCACATTCCCACCGTGGTGCAGCCATCACCACCGTCACCTCCAGAACTTTCATCTTCCCAAACTGAAACTCTGTTCCCATTAAACCACAACTTCCCTTCCTCTCCCCGAAGCCCCAGGTGACCTCCATCCTACTTTCTGTCTCTGAGTTTAACCTGAGATCCCTATGACATCTGCATTTTTCTCGCAGGCCTGCCCTGGATTACTGCAGCTGCTTTGCCCATGGGCAGAGCCGGGTCCCTGAAAAGGTCCCCCCACCTCCGGGGCAGCCTGAGCCAATGACAGACTGGGCTGGGACAGGGGGCAGCCCTCCCTGAGGGCGCAGACAAGGCAGGCTTTTGCCTGCAGTCTTGCCCTGGCTTGTCTTCTCCCTCTGTCCAGTGACTGGCCGGTGAGCCGAGGGCACCTGAGTGTACACAGGTCAGGGACTAGGGCTGCACGCCCGCCGGGTGGCCTCGCGTGCACGGGCCTCATTTGGGGAAAGGCCGGTTGGTCTTGACCGGCCCCTCCCTCTCATCAAGCTGGGCCTGCTCACTTCCTGGGCAGTGCGTGGCCTCCTCGAGGCCTGGGGGTGGTGGTGGGGTGGTCAGGCCTCCACAGACACACCTACCCCGTGACCGTTAGTGTCCCATGGCTTTTCCCTGCCAACCACGGTCCCTTGGGCGAGGGACGTTGGGGTCCTGCGCACCGCTGTGTACCCCCTCCCCATCAGAATAGGAGCTGGACACACATTTGCTGAGGGCCGGACTGACTGTGGGATTTCCTTTACTCCTGGGTGCTCCCACTTTACAGACGGGTACACTGAGGCCCAGAGACGTGGGGTGACCAGCAGGCGAATCAGTGAACTAGAGCTGTGCAGCCCTGGCCTGGGCACCACAAGCTCTGCAGGCAGCCAGAGCTTTAGGCCCCAGGGTGGAGCTGAGGTGGAATTTCAGGCACAGGGTGGAAGCTGGAAGGCATTTTTAGAGGGGGAGGAGGAGGGGGGGGAGGAGAAGGGGAGGGGGAGGAGGGGGAGGAGGGGGAGGAGGGAGAGGAGGGGGAGGAGATACTGTGGTGCCCCCAAGGCAGCTAGACCCCCTACCTGCCTCAGCCCTGTCATCAGGCTTCTGGGACCCCTGTAACTTCAGCACAGCGCCCGCTACCCCTCCCTTGCCCTCTGCTCAGCGGGAGGCCTGTCTCCCAGGCTGAGGAAGGCCTTTTTTTTTTTTTTTTAAATTTTTTATAGCTACTTTATTTATTTATTTATTTATTTTTGGCTGTGTTGGGTCTTCGGTTCGTGCGAGGGCTTTCTCTAGTTGCGGCAAGTAGGGGCCACTCTTCATCGCGGTGCAGGGACCGCTCTTCATCGCGGTGCGCGGGCCCTTCACCATCGCGGCCCCTCCCGCTGCGGGGCACAGGCTCCAGACGCGCAGGCTCAGCAGTTGTGGCTCACGGGCCCAGCCGCTCCGTGGCATGTGGGATCTTCCCAGACCAGGGCTCGAACCCGTGTCCCCTGCATTGGCAGGCAGATTCTCAACCACTGCGCCACCAGGGAAGCCCTGAGGAAGGCCTTTGAACTCCCTGGTTTCAGATCTGGGAGGCTGTGTTTTAAGTCACAGGATTCTGGCCCTTTAATGAGCATGTTTGGGGTCCCTGTCTCTGCTCCTGGGTGGAGGGGGAGCAGGGCTGAGGCCACACAGACCTGGGTCTGGCCCAGCCAAGCAAGGCGCTCCCCTCTGCCCGTCAGCCTCTGTCCCTCGCCTTAGAACTGACTGGCCTCTGGGCCTGGGGGGCCCTGGGGGGCCTTGGTAGGGGGAATCTGATGAGCTCCGAGGGCACACGCCCTGCCTGCCCGAGCCTGCACGCAGGAAGTGCTCAATGTGCGGACGGCTCCTCCCTGGCTCCTGCCGCCCTCTTAAATCCTCACTGCCCCCCAGTAAGCTCTCAGGAGAGTGGGCAGGTGGGAGGGAAGAAAGACAGAAGCAACAAAGTTGTTACAAGCGTGCATTCCATTCATTAATTCCAGCTGCTGCAGTCTCAGCTGACACCAGAGCGGAGGAGCGGACGGCAGGGGGCTGAGAGGGAAGGGAGGGCCAGCAGTGCCCCACTCCCCTGAATCCCCTTGTTTCAGCATCATGTCCTGCACTCCAGGTACCGGACATCACCTCTGAAAGGTGGTATATTCAGCCCCATTTTACAGATGAGGAAACCTGGCCCCCGGGAAGCGGAGGCCCAGGGCTCCCTCCCTCCGCAGCCTGGCTGGCCTTCGCAGGGACAGCTTGGCAGATTGAATTGTCCAAAGGCAGCCGCCGCAATTCTTCAGGCCGCGGGCTGAGCCCCGACTGGATGGAGACGGTCATGAAATTCACCTGCTCTGACCAGCCAGCCATGTAAGTGCAGTCACGTGACCCCCTTCTGGCAAATGGGACGTGAGGCAAAGTTGAGCAGGGGTGAGGGGGAGGTTTTCCTGCCCTGGTAAAAAGAGGGAGAAGCAGTGGAAGTAGTTTTGCTCCTTCCTTCCTGTCTTAGGACATTGTCTTAGCTCGGGTTCCCCAGAGGCAGACCCCGAGACAAGGGTTTGAGGGCAAGTGAGGGAACCCCTGTAGGGAAGTGGGAGGTGAAGCAGGAATAAAAAAGGGCCAATAAAAGGAGGGTTAGGGAGCAGGTGACCGCCGTGGGCAACCAGTGCCCAAGCCCCCTGGGAGACAGCGAAGAGTACACACCTCCAGCTCTGCCACCCAGGGGCGAGGGAGCAGGACATTGGTCTGATCGACTAACTCCCGTCCGTCAAGGTGTTCATCCCCACCCAGTCAAGCTGTGGGTGCTGAGAAAGCCCTCAGATGTGCTGATGCTGGCAGTTGGAAGTTCAACTGGACCAACGTACACCGAAATGGTAAGGATAACGAGACGTGGGATAGAATGTCTGGAACTTCAGCAACCATCTTTTGACTGTGAGGCAGTGGCCAGGAGAATAGCATTGAAGTCGGAGGTGAATAAGCTGCTGATCTAACCTACCTCTGTTCCCCTGACCCAGGCTTCTTGTTATGTGAGAGCGTCAGTGCCTTTTTTGCTTAAGTTGTTTTTTTTTTTAAGTAACTTAGACTTTATTTATTTATTTATTTATTTTTACCATCTCTATTGGAGTATAATTGCTTTACAATGGTGTGTTAGGCTTAAGTTGTTGTTAGTCGAGTTTTCTGTTACTTGTAGCTGAAAGCATCCCAAAGGATAAAGAGAGGCTCCGAAAGGGTAGAGGCCTGCCAGGAAGGTTCTCTTGCCCCAGATCTCGTGTAACATTCTCACCCCCTGGGCGCCCTTGGAGGACTTCCTTTCGTTGCCCAACTCTGATTCCCCACCATGGTCACCCCACAGGGGCTGGGGGCATGGAAGATGCCTTCCAGATGAGGACGAGCTTCTTTGGTCTCTGTGGCTTCCTTCTTTTCCTTAGCCGGCTGCCTACAGCTGCTCAGCATGGACGTGACCTCCATGGGGTCACACCTGTGAGGCACCTGCCACGGGCCCCAAATGCCTGTTCTCACGCACACCCTGTTTCGACACAGGCTTGGGCCGCATCCTGAGGACCTCTCCTCCCTGGCTGAGCCCAGCCCCCAGCTTGGGGCTGGCTTGTCTGGGTGAGGATCAGGGTGGCATTCACAGTACTTACAGCCGGCAGAAGTCAGTCAGAGGAGACAGAGCCTGGGCTGGTGCCCCCGGGGCCCGTGCGGGGCCAGGTGTCCGTCCTTCAGCTGCTGGGGAGTCTGGAGGTCCCGGGGAGGGCCAAGGTACTGGCAGGTTGAAGGGGCTCGGGCAGCAGCTCTCCACAGCCTGGCTCGGGAGTATTTTAAAAATTTAACCATTGGTTTGCTTGGACCCCATGAGCTGCCTGTGGTTGAGGGCAGAGGCTGGGGTCATCTTGTGCAGGAGCAAGCTTGGTCCTTCCTGCGTGTGGCAGGTGCACCCACCTGTGTGCCTGAGAGCCTCCCCCTCCCCCCACAGGAGAACTTCCGGGTACCATGTGGCACCTGGAGGCCGAGCGGAATATGGCCATTCCTGCCCCAAGACACCCACAGTCGTCGGGCATGGGACACAGGGGTCCAGGATGGGACGGGGCAGTGAGGGGCCCTGGGAGGCCAGAGGAGGCACCCACAGAGGAGGGGGAGCCTGAACTCAGAACCATCCGAAGAATGCTTTTGTGGGTTGAATTATGTCTCTCCCAAAAAAGGTATGTTGAAGTCCTAATCCCCCCACCCCTGTTACCGGTGACTGTGACCTTATTTGGGAGTAGGGTCTTTGCAGAGACCATGGAGCTAAGATGAGGTCATTAGGGTGGGCCCTGATTCAGTGTGACTGGTGTCCTTGGAGGAAGAGGAAGAGGCAGAAACACGGGAAGACCATGTGATGGGAGAGGCCGAGGTTGGAGTGATGCAGGCGTAAGCCCAGGAGCACCAAGGGGCGTCGGGCATGCCCAGAAGTGGGGGGAGAGGCAGGAAAGGGCCCCTTGCAGGTTTCAGAGGGAGCAGGACCTGCTGACCCCTTGAGCTCGGACTCCTGGCCTCCAGGCTGTGAGCGAGCGCACTTCTGTGGCTGGAAGCCCCCCAGCGCGTGGGACTAAGTTACGGCAGCCCCTGGACGCTGGCCCAGATGTGCAGGGCGGGCTGGGCAGAGGTGGGGGCTGCTCTGGAGTGACCTCCACTGGCTTCTCTGGGGAGCAGGTGTGTGAGCACGCACGTGTGTGCACGTGGGTCTCGGCTGTGCTCTGGGAAGGCTCAGGTTCTCCGCGTGATGTTTAAATACCAACATCAAAGCAGCCTGAGAGGAGCCAGGCGGTCAGGGCTGCAGACAAAATAAAAGCCTCGTGGCTGCTATTGAAGCCAGGCCCCTGGCCGACCTGTCCTGGCCCCAGCGCCCTGCGTGTGAGACGCTGTGGGCTGGGCAGGTCGTGGTGGGCGTGGCCGTGGAGAGAGCCGCGGGTGGGGGCGTGTCTCTACCAGGAGCGCTGCCACTGGGGCCGGTGAGAGACCCCCAACCCCGAAGGTGTCAGCTTTATGGCTGGCTTTCTCTCCAGGATGCTGGCCCATCAGACTGGCGTGCATTTGCCCAGCCAGGGAGTGGGTGGAAGGCACTCGGCCTGGCCTGGCCACCCTCCACCCATGTTCAGCATTAGCCCACACTGGGCCCAGCGGCTGTTCTGGTTACGATGGCTATGCTACCAATTGGTACAAGACGTAGCAGCTCAGTACTGTTTTTTTTTTTTTTAATTTATTTTTAAAAATTTTGGCTGTGTTGGGTCTTCATTGCCGTGCGCGGGCTTCTCACTGCGGTGGCTTCTCTTGTTGCGGAGCGCGGGCTCTAGGCACGCGGGCTCAGTAGTTGTGGCACACAGGCTCAGTAGTTGTGGCTCGCGGGCTCTAGAGCGCAGGCTCAGTAGTTGTGGCGCACGGGCTTAGTTGCTCCGCGGCATGTGGGATCTTCCCAGACCAGGGCTCGAACCCGTGTCCCCTGCACTGGCAGGTGGATTCTTAACTACTGCGCCACCACGGAAGTCCCTCAGCACTGTCTTTATTTAGCTCAGGATTTTGCGAGTCAGGAAATCAGGAAGATGCTCAGCTGGGCAGCTCCTGGCCTGGGGTCTCTCGCGCGGTCACGAGGTGCGGGTCATCTCAGAGCTTGGCAGGCCTGGATCCAGGAAGGCCTGTGGTGCTGGCAGGTGACGCTGGCGGAGGCCTGTGACTGCTTTTGGTCAGAGCGGTCATAGGCCTGTCTTGGTTCAGAGTGCGGACTCACATTCCACCTTTTGACGGGGTCGTGTTTTAAAACTGACACTGGCCACAAAGAACGTCCCCACGTGGGGACGGCCGTTTGCATTGGCCCGCGTTCTTGGGTTGGCTGGGTCCCTGCCTACCTTCCCGGCCACACTCCAAGCTCCTCTGGGTGGAGAGTCTGGTGAATGTGAGCTGGGAAGAGCAGATCTCAGGAGGCTGGTCCAGCTGGAATTGTGCTGGACCAGTTTCCTGTGGCTGCCCGAACAAGTTATCACAAAGTGAGTGGCTTAAAACAGGAGACATTTATCCTCTCACAATCCTAGAGGCCAGAAGTCCTAAATCAAGAAGTCGGCAGGGGGACTTCCCTGGTGGGACAGTGGATGAGAATCCGTGCTCCCGATGCAGGGGGCCGGGGTTCGATCCCTGGTCGGGGAACTAGATCCCACACGCATGTTGTAACCAAGAGTTCGCATGCCACAACTAAGGAGCCCGTGCACTGCAACAAAGGAGCCTGCCTGCTGCAACTAAGACCCAGTGCAACCAAATAAATAAATAAATATTAAAAAAGAAAAAAGAAGTCGGCAGGGCTGTGCTCCCTCTGAAGGCTCTCCCAGCTTCTGGTGGCAGCCGGAGCCCCTTGGCTGGTAGGTGCATCACAGTGGGGGGATACTCTTCAGCCTAGGAAGTTGCTGAGGTGCCCCCTGCCTTCTACCCCCTGGCGCCCAGGAGGTAACTGACTTGCTTCTCGACTATAGGTGTTTCAGGGACCCCACCTCAGTGCCTGCCAAGTAATTTCCCTGGAGAATCCTCTGGTTCCTAGCTCCTCGGCTGGGGCCAAGTGAGATAAGCTGGGGAGCAGGTGAGATAATGATAAGGCAAAGCTCGGCCAAGCCTCGGGCCTTTGCCCAGGCCGCGTCCTCCTCCTGGGGAGCCCTTTCCCTGTTTGTTTTCTGCAACCACCTTCTAGGGCCACTCAGACCTTGGTTCAGGGGGTGTTACAGGCTGAGTTGTGTCCCCCCAGAATGCAAAGGTTGGAGTCCTAACCTCCGGTACCTCAATATGACTATATTTGGAGAGGGGACCTTTAATGGGGTAATGAAGGTACAATGAGTTCTTTAGGGTGGACCCTAATCCAGTATGACTGGTATCCTTTTAAGAAGAGATTAGGACCCAGATGCACACAGAAGGCCGACCACGTAAAGACACAGAGAGAAGACGGCCATCTACAAGCCAAGGAGAGAGGCCTCAGAAGACACTAGCCCCACCGACACTTTCATCTTGGACTATCAGCTTCCAGGTTGTGAGAAGTAAGTTTCCGTTGTTTAAGCTGCCCAGTGTGTGGTATTTGTTACAGCAACCTGAGCAAACTAATGCAAGAGTGTTGGGAAAAAATGAGATGGATCTGGATACACAGACAAGAAAAGGCATTCTTCATCTCTTTTGGAGGTCTGGCAGGTGCAGAACAAACCCACAGACCCCGTCTGTAGGTCTAGGCCAAGAGAAAGATCAGGAAGGGCCCACACTGTGATCAGCAGAGACCCCAGGGTCCCTCCCTTATTCTACATACTCCTGTTGGAAGTTTTTTTTTTTTTTTTGGCTGCGTTGGGTCTTTGTAGCTGCGCGCGGGCTTTCTCTAGTTGCGATGAGCGGGGGCTACTCTTCGCTGCGGTGCGCGGGCTTCTCACAGCACGGCTTCTCTTGTTGCGGAGCACGGGCTCTAGGCGCTCGGGCTTCAGTAGTTGTGGCACACGGGCTCAGTAGTTGTGGCGCACAGGCTTAGTTGCTCCATGGCATGTGGGAACTTCCCGGACCAGGGCTTGAACCCATGTCCCTTGCATTGGCAGGCAGATTCTTAACCACTGTGCCACCAGGGAAGCCCTCCTGTTGGAAGTTTTTACAGAAGCACATGTGACATTGTAATTGAAAATGAACACAATTAAAAAATGCTGCATCCTGGTGGTCTAGTGCTTAGGATTCTGGGCTTTCACTGCCGTGGCCTGGGTTCAATCCCTGGTCAAGGAACAGTCCCACTAGCCATGCGGTGCAGCCAAAAAAAAAAGCTCCATTCTGCATCCCCTGCCTCTGGGATGGTGCCCTTGTTGTTGGCACCCCAGGCTATGTCTGGGGCTTTCCCTGCAGACCCCACAGACTGAGTGGCTGTTTCATTTTGGAAACACGTACTTAATTAGTACTGCTACGTGACAAATGACCCCCACACCTAGTGTGTAAAATAAAATCATTTTATTCCACTCGTGGATTCTCTGGGCCGAGGATTTGGGAAAGGCACAGTGGAGATGGCTTGTTTCTGGTCCATGATGATTGGGGTCTCAGCTGGGAAGACTCAAAGCCTATGGTGATGTGAATCATCTGAAGACATCTGTCTGGTGGCTAGTGAGGGCAGGTGGCTGGGACCATGCCTGGAGCTGTTGGCTAGAACACCTCCTCGTGGTCTCTCTGTATGGCCTGGGCTTCCTCACAATATGGCGGCCACAGGGTATGGGACATCTGACATGGCAGCTCAGGGCTCAACAGGTAGTGTCCCAGTGAACAAGGCAGCAGCTGCCACTGAAGTCACTCAGTGTTACCTCTGCCACAGTCTACTGGTTACAAGCAAGTCACAAATCCAGATTCAAGTGGGGGGGCATAGGTCCCACCTTTTTTTTTTTTTTTTTTTTTTTTTAAAAACTGCAGCTTTTTTTTTTTTTTTTTTTAATGATATTCTTGTCTGCTTACATTCTTTTTTATGTATGTATGTATGTATGTATGTATGGCTGTGTTGGGTCTTCGTTTCTGTGCGAGGGCTTTCTCCAGTTGTGGCAAGCGGGGGCCACTCTTCATCGCGGTGCGTGGGCCCCTCACTATCGCGGCCTCTCGTTGCCGCGCACAGGCTCCAGACGCGCAGGCTCAGTAATTGTGGCTCACAGGCCGAGCTGCTCCGCGGCATGTGGGATCTTCCCAGACCAGGGCTCGAACCCGCGTTCTCTGCATTGGCAGGCAGATTCTCAACCACTGCGCCACCAGGGAAGCCCGGTCCCACCTTTTGATTGGAGACATGGCAAAATTCTAGAAGAGCATGGAGGGAGATATTTTTTGATGTTTATAGAAGCATCATTCTGATCTTTGCCGTCATCTCCACATTCTCCTTTTGTGTGTGTTTGTCTGTGTGTCCAAATTTCTCCTTTTTGTAAGAATGCCAGTCTTACTGGGTTAGGGGCCCACCCTACTCCAGTGGGACGCATCTGAACTAATGACGTCTGCAATGACCCTATTTCCACATAAGGTTGTATTCTGAGGTATGGGGGTTGGGTCTTCAACATATGATTTATTTTGTTTTGTTTTGCCACACTGTGTGGCTTGCAGGTTCTTAGTTCCCTGACCAAATTTTGAACCTGGGCCCCGGCACTGAAAGCACCAAGTCCTAACCATTGGACTGCCGGGGAGTTCCAAACATATGAATTTTTCTTTTTTTAAATAACTATTCTTAAGGAAATTTAGCTTTTTTTAAAAAAATTAATTAATTAATTAATTTTATTTTTGGCTGTGTTGGGTCTTCGTTTCTGTGCGAGGGCTTTCTCTAGTTGTGGCTAGCGGGGGCCACTCTTCATCACGGTGCGCAGGCCTATCGCTATTGCGGCCTCTCCTGTTGTGGAGCACAGGCTCCAGACGCGCAGGCTCAGTAGTTGTGGCTCACGGGCCTAGTTGCTCCGCGGCATGTGGGATCTTCCCAGACCAGGGCTCGAACCCACGTCCCCTGCATTAGCAGGCAGATTCTCAACCACTGCGCCACCAGGGAAGCCCACATATGAATTTTTGAGGACAGAACTCAGCCCATAACACAAGGCCAGACTGTCAGAAAAGGTGACACACCTTTGTTCTCTGAGACGCTTGCTTTTGGAACCTTGAGCCACCATGGGAGAACTCCTGAGACCTCCATGTTGCGGGGAAGCTCCCTCCACCTGGAGAGGCTGTGTATGTGTTCCCGCCCACAGCTCTGGCTGAGGTCCCAGCTGATGGTCAGCATCTACCTTCAGATGGTTCCAGCCCCCTGGCCTCCAGTTATTCCAGCTCACAGCTCTTAGTAACTAAGCTTCAGACATGATGGAGTCTCCTGGTTCCTCTTCTCCTGTTCCACTGGGTCTCCACTGAACTCACTGTGCAGCGCGCTGCGGAGGCCTGGTCCTTGGGGCTGCCCTTGGGGAAGGGGCTTTCCTAGAACAGAGTGGGGGCCTGGGGCAGGGAGGATGGAGCCAAGGGCAAGTTTCATCTCCCACTCTCCACCCTCTGTCTAGGGCAAGTTGAGTTTAGTGAAACCCATGATGCCTCACTAAGCTGTGACCTCGGAAGATGGGGGCTGTGTCTGTCCTGCGTGAGGCTGAGCACGCTTCCTGCACCCCTCCCACCTCCGGGCCTCGGCCTGAGCTGGCTCCTACCAGCTTGCGGGGGCTCGCCGCAGTTTGTAGGAATCTTGTAAACTAGTTGCTAAACACAGCTACGACTAAAAGTTAGGTGACAAAAACTTACAACTAAATAAACTATATGGAAAACAAAGATGGTGAGGCCTCATAACTCATCATTTCCTAATTATTTTCCCACAGTTTACTCTTTTGAGGCTGTTTCCATTTACTGGATCTGTAAATACATCACATAAACGTGGGTCGCTGCTCATCTCTGCCCAACTTCTGCGTTCAGTGGCAGCTCAGATTTGGGAGTATTTACACCACGGAGATTGGCAGACGCTACAGATCAGGGCTTCCCTTCTGTCCACCCCTGGGAACCGTCCACCATTGAACACTTACCAGCACTTACCAACCACTGCAGTGGTACCCACAGGGCGAGTCTGGGAGGAGGGTGGCCTGGGGTATAGGCCTCCTGTGGGTTTATGAAGCATAGCCTCAGAAACTCTTTTCAGCTCGAACCCCACGTTTTAGTTATCTGTTGCCACGTAAAAACCCATCCCAATACTAGTGGCTTAATACAACGACAATCATTTATTTCGCTGGTGAATCTGTAGTTTGGCAGCTCTCGGCAGGGTCGGCTCACCCCTGCCCTACGTGGTGTCTGCTGGGACGTACTGGGGCTGGACACCCACCTCCAAGGTGGCTCACGTGGATGCAGGCTGGTGACTGGAGGTCGCCTTCCATGTGGGCACTCCTCGGGACTGCTTGGGCTTCCTCACAGGGTGGTGGCTGAGTTCCAAGAGTGTCACCCCAAGAGGCAAAGAACGGAAGCTGCCAGCTTTTGAAGGCCTGGCCCAGACCCGGAACACTGCCCATTCTGTCGCATTCTGTCGAGCAGTCAAGGAGGCCACAGCATCAAGGGGAGGAGACGGGAACCCCACCTTCCAATAGGAGTGTCAAAGGATCTTAGGGCCACGTTCTCACATCTCCACCCCCCTGGCCCTTCTGTTCTCATTTCTCATTTCCTTCGGCACTGCTGCCTCCTTCCTTGGAGGTCTACAGAGGGTGCCCAGCATGCCAGGCTCAGCCAGGCAGTGGGCGACGACACCCGTGGATAGCGATATGGATGGTTCCCAGGGCCAAACACTCACATCAGAGTCCGTTTTACAGATGAGAAGACTGATCCGGACCAAGATCACAGAGGTGGGATTTGTTCCCCCATCACCCCCCTTTGTACCCCACCCACGTCCCCTGTCCCCAGTGCCTTTGGGGACCGTGACCCTTCAGGCTTCCACTGCCTCCAGCCAGACTTGGCTTCCAGAACATTCCGGGCCTCCATTGCTTGATGCTTGGGGGCAGCTCCCGACTGACGATGAACTGAGCTGACACGTAATTTGTACCTTGTGTATGAAGATGCAGTTGTTGCCAGAAGAGCTCTGAAACTCTCCGTGAAGGATTCCTATGCCTTCAACACAGCACCAATAAAATGAGAGTTTGAATAAATACCACTCAACCCACCCAGGCATGAAGGGGAAAGCAGATACCTAAAATCATGGGAGGGACTTCCCTGGTGGCACAGTGCTTAAGAATCCTCCTGCTAATGCAGGGGACACGGCTTCGAGCCCTGGTCCGGGAAGATCCCACATGCTGTGGAGCAACTAAGCCCGTGTGCCACAACTACTGAGCCCACGCGCCACAACTACTGAAGCCCGCGCACCTAGAGTCCATGCTCCACAACAAGAGAAGCCACCGCAATGAGAAGCCCGTGCACCACAACGAAGAGTAACCCCCACTCGCCACAACTAGAGAAAGCCCACGCGCAGCAACACCCAACGCAGCAAAAAATAAATAAATAAAATAAATAAATAAAAAATACATCTACAAATGGAACAATTCTCACGGAACACCTACTAAACACTAGCAGAAGACCTCAAATACCTGAAAGGACAAGAAAGATCTCTATGGGACTTCCCTGGTGGCGCAGTGGTTAAGAATTCGCCTGCCAATGGACAGGGGACACAGGTTCAAGCCCCAGTCCAGGAAGATCCCCCCTATGCCGTGGAGCAGCTAAGCCCGTGTGCCACAACTACTGAGCCTGCGCTCTAGAGCCCGCCAGCCACAACTACTGAGCCCCTGCACTCTAGAGCCCGTGCTCTGCAACTACTGAAGCCCACGTGCTCTGGGACCCACGTACTGCAACTACTGAGCCCGTGTGCTGCAACTGCTGAAGCTTGTGCGCTTAGAGCCTGTGCTCAGCAACAAGAGAAGCCACTACAATGAGAAGCTCGCGCACCACAATGAAGAGTAGCCCCTGCTCGCCGCAACTAGAGAAAGCCTGCGTGCAGTGATGAAGACCCAATGCAGCCAAAAATAAATAAAAAAAAATAATAAAAATAAAAACTAAAAAAATAAAAAATTAAAAAAAAATTTAAAACCCCCAAAAATTAAAAAAAAAAAATCGTCTTAAAAAATAAATAAAATAAAATCATTGGAGCTGGGCTCCCGTGGGCCGAGGTGATAGGGTCCTGCTCCTCGTGGACAAGCCCAGCTCATGGGCAGGAGGTCAGCAGGGCCGCAATGTGCATCCTAGGGCCACTGTCATCTGTGCTGACCCAGGATAGCCAGTTGCCTGGGACGGGAAGCCTTGCCTGACTCTCTCCCCTCCCATAGGCCCAGCATGCTATCTGTGAGCCAGGCAGACCCTGCCGGGGGCCCTCTAAACCTTAGCAAGGCTGTTCTTCCAGCTTGGAGTGCCTGTCTCTGCTTTCCCTGCCTAGTAAACTTCTATTCATCCTTGAAAACCCTACCAAAATGACGTCATTCCACTCATTCATTGAGTGGACATTCACTGAGGTCTACTGGGCTGGGCATGGGGGAGAGAGTGATAATAAAGCAAAGGGCCCCTGGCATGGGCTGTATTATGGACTGAATGTCTGTGCCCCCAAAATTCGTATGTTGAGCTCCTAACCCCCAAAAGTGATAGTATCAGGAGGTGGGGGCTTTAGGGAGGCGATTAAGTTATGATGGTGGAGCCCTCATGAATGGGGTTAGTGGTCTTGTAAGAGAGACCCCGGAGAGCCCTCTGTCCTTTCTCTAATGTGTGGACACAGTGAAAAACAGCCATCTGTGAACCAGGAAGCGGGTCCTCACCAGACGCCAAATCTGCCAGTGCCTTGATCTTGGACTTCCCAGCCTCCAGAACTGTGAAAAATAAGTTTCTGTTGTTTAAGTCACCCAGTCTATGGTATTTTTTTTACAGCAGCCCAAATGGACTAAGACAGGCTGAATTTTTCCCCCCATAATTCATATGTTGAAGTCCTAGCCCTGGTACCTCAGAATGTATTTGGAGAAGGGACCTTTAAAGAGGTAATTAAGTTAAAATGAGGACATTAGGGTGGGCCCTAATCCTATAGGACTGGTGTCCTTATAAGAACAGGAGATCAGGACACAAGCATGCACAGAGGGATGACCATGTGGGGACACAGGGAGAAGGCGGCCATCTACAAGCCAAGGAGAGAGGTCTCAGAGGAAACCAACCCTGCTGACACCTTGATCTTGGACATCCAGCCTCCAGAACTGGGAGAAATATATTTCTGTGGTTTAAACTGCCCTGTGTTTGTTGTGGCAGCGCAAGTGGGCTGATACAGCCTCAGGCTTGTAGGGATGACAAACATGTAGGAGATGATTGTAAGAGGGGTAATGGGGGCCTTTGGGAGGGAGCAAGATGGTCAGAGATCTGTTTTTCACCTCCCTCCCAGGGGCACCGGCCCCATCCTGTTTCCTCTTTTTTTTTTTTCCCTTTCATCCTACCCAGTTATGTGGAGATCTTTCTTAATTTATTTATTTTTGGCTGCACTGGGTCTTCATTGCTGTGTGCGGGCTTTCTCTAGTTGCGGCAAGCAGGGACTACTCTTTGTTGCGGTGCGCGGGCTTCTCATTGCGGTGGCTTCTCTTGTTGCAGAGCACGGGTTCTAGGCGCGCGGGCTTCATTAGTTGTGGCACGTAGGCTCAGCAGTTGTGGCGCACGGGCTTAGTTGCTCTGCGGCACGTGGGATCTTCCTGGACCAGGGCTCGAAGCAGTGTCCCCTGCATTGGCAGGCGGATTCTTCACCACTGCGCCACCAGGGAAGTCCCGTGGAGATCTTTCTTGTCCTTTCAGGTATTTGAGGGCTTCTGCTAGTGTTCAGTAGGTGTTCTGTGAGAATTGTTCCATTTGAAGATGTATTTTTAAAAAAATTTATTTATTTTATTTATTCATTTTTTGGCTGTGTTGGGTCTTTGTTGCTGTGTGCAGGCTTTCTCTAGTTGCGGCGAGCGGGGGCTACTCTTCGTTGTGGTGCGCGGGCTTCTCATTGCGGTGGCTTCTCTTGTTGCAGAGCATGGGCTCTAGGTGCGCGGGCTTCAGTAGTTGTGGCACGTGGGCTCAGTAGTTGTGGCGCATGGGCTTAGCTGCTCCACGGCATGTGGGATCTTCCCGGACCAGGGCTCGAACCCTTGTCCCCTGCATTGGCAGGCGGATTCTTAACCACTGCGCCGCCAGGGAAGCTCCTGTAGATGTATTTTTGATGCATTTGTGGGAGGAGGTGAGTTCCACGTCCTCCTACTCCACCATCTTGACAGGAGCTCCCAAGAGATCTGGGTTCAAATCCCATCTCCATCACCATTCAGCCCCGTGACCTTGGCCGAGTCCCTTCCCCCACCTGGGCCTCTGCTGCCACATCCTAACAAGATCCCAAGACATAGCAGTGCTGTTGCCCACACCACACCTGAGCAGACCAGCAAAGGCTGTGCGGGAGGACCTCTGGGCCTGCCAGCTGCAGCCTGGGTGACCCAGGCAGAGGCGGCCTTTTCTGAGCCCCTGTTGGCCTCTCAGGGGCGGAGATGAGGTGGCTGGAGCAGGGTCAGGAGGAGGTGGCTGTAGGAGGGGCCCCTCAGAGGCAGATCCCTGCCATCAGGATGTAAGTGCAGGTAGTTTACTTGGTGGGGGGGGGGCAGCCCAAGGAAGGCAGGGGAGTGACACAGGCAAGGAAACGCAGCCAGAACAGGGTGTGTTATTGGGTTTTTTTTAAATCATTTTTTACATATTGAGGTATAGTTGATTTACAACGTTGTGCCCATCTCTGCTGTACAGCAAAGTGACTCGGTTATACACATATAGACATTCTGTTTATAATATTCTCTTCCATTATGGTTTATCCCAGGAGACTGGATATAGTTCCCTGTGCTATACAGTAGGACCTTGTTGTTTACCCATTCTAAATGTAACAGTTTGCATCTATGAACCCCAAACTCCCAGTCCGTCCCTCTCTCTCCCGCCTCTCAGGGTGTGTTATTGGGCTCAGCCTGCCAGGGACCCCAGCGATGGTGTAGAACCCGGCAGGGGAAGTGCATGACCTCACTCTAGTGACTGTCAAGGGCTGCTGGGTGGGCAACTTCACTTCCGGCTCCTCCCAGCCTGCCCTGCGTCTGACCAGGGGAAGCCCCCCAAGTCACAGCAGGTTCTGATTGCAGGCCCTCTTATTAGGGAATGTGGGCACTGCCCCTACACCCCGAGACATCAGTCTCCCCTTCTGCATCGTGGCTGGCTGGAGGACCCCAGTCCTTCTGCAGGAGGGGCTTTGAGTTGTGTCCTGGAGCTGGGATAAGGCAGAGGGGCAAGGGCCCAAGGTCAGTGTTGTAGGTGGAATTGTGTGTTGCACAAAGATAGGGTGAAGTCCTACCCTCTGGAACCTCAGTATGTGGCCTTATTTAGAAATAGGGCCATTGCTGATGTAATTAGTTAAGATGGGGTCACACCGGAGTAGGGTGGACACTTAATCCAATATGACTGGTGTCCTTACAAGAAGAGGAGAAGAAACACAGAGACAGACCCACACAGAGAAGAGACGCCACGTGAAGACACACACAGAGGGAAGACAGCCTTGTGACAATGGAGGCAGAGATCGGAGTGATGCAGCTTTAAGCCAAGAAATGCTAAGGATGCTGGCCGCCACCAGAAGCTGGGAGCGAGGCCTGGAGCAGACCCTCCATCACAGCCCCCGAGAAGGAACCAACTCTGCTGACACCTTGATTTTGAACGTCTGGTCTAAACTGTGAGAGAATAAATTTCTGTTGTCTGCAGCCACCTAGTTTATGGCCATTGTCGTGGTGACTCCAGACAAGCAATAGCGTTGGCTTCAGGCCTGTCCCGGTCAAGAAGCGCTAGGGCAGTGGCCTGGGGACAGGGCTGACCACAGGGCATGCAGTGCCAGTTGGGAGACCATCCTTTCTTGAGCACCTGCTCGGTACCCAGCCCTCACTAGCAGAGGGAGTGAGGCGCTGGTCACCTGGGGCGCGGGGCTTCCAGGCCCCCTTGGCTACCTGAGCGCCTGCTAGTGTTCGGAATGAGCATCTCGGGGCCATCTGCGTGGTCACTGCAGGCACACACACTCTCACTTGATCCCAGGAAAGGAGGTTCATTCAGCTCCACTTTACAGACAGGTAAACTGAGGCTCAGAGGGGAAATGGCTTGTGACTGTCACATACCAAGTGAATGGCAGAATCAGGACTTGAACCCAGGTAGGCCGACTCCTCAGTTCCCTCCTGTTTCCTCCCGTGGTCATTCAGTCACCACCCCCCAGCAAGGGCAGCCCGGCCAGGGACGGACAGAACTGAGTTCAAACCCCAGCTTGGAAGGGGCAACATTGCGTCTCCTTTTCTGACCTTGCTTTGGAAGTCACAGTGTCACTTCGTGTGTCTGGTTAGAGACCTCCACTGGGAGGAATGTCAAGGTCACAGAGTAGAAGGGACACATTGCGTGGCCATCCTCATAGATACAATGTGTCATGACAGCCACGTGGGGAGCCAGGCCCCATGCCCCCCAGTGTGGCATTTAATCATCTGGAACTGGAATTGTGACCTGATGTGCCGGTGTGGGCAGGGTGTTGAGAGAGACAGAGAGACAACCAGAGAGAAGGAGGAGAAAGAGGAGGAGGGGGAGCGGAAGGTGGAGGGGCGATTGGAGAAGCTGCAAAGTTTGTGGCCAGTACAATCCCCTTGGTGAAATTCTGCCTCTCGGGCAAGGCTGTGTGATAAATCTCATTCATCAGTCATTCCTCAGGTCTGATTAGATCTTGCCCTTAGGGAAGAGTGTGATGGGTAGACAGCTCATCTGCAGTCTGTTTTCTGTCCAGCATTACCATCTCTCCCGATAAACTCCTGGGGCATTGCCTCTTTCTTGGTGCAGATGTGAGGTTGGCCATATCCTACCACATAGAGAAAATGGATGTTTGTAGGAGAGAATGGGTCCAATGGAAAGGGAATTAAAATTGAGAGGGAGGGGGCAGTGTATGTCCTTGATCCATCCATACCTGAAGGTGTTATACTTCTGGGCTTCCTAGTTGTGGGACCCACTGAAAACATCTCTTTCTTGCTTTAGGTTGAGGCCCTGCATGGTCTGGCTCTTCCCACTGCTCCTGGGCCTTCTCCTTGGCAGCGCTCACCACCCTTCAGAGTTCTTTGTTAACCAACTGTCCCTCTCACTGGACTGTAAGCTCCATGAAGACAGGACTCTGGTCCACTGTGTTTACCAGTTTATTGTCAGGGCCTAGCACAGAGCCTGACCAGTATTTGTTAAACATAAGTGGATAGGGCTTCCCTGGTGGCGCAGCGGTTGAGAATCTGCCTGCCAATGCAGGGGACCAGGGTTCGAGCCCTGGTCCGGGAAGATCCCACATGCCACGGAGCAACTGGGCCCGTGAGCCACAATTACTGAGCCTGCGCGTCTGGAGCCTGTGCTCCGCAACAAGAGAGGCCGCGATAGTGACAGGCCCGCGCACCGCGATGAAGAATGGCCCCCGATTGCCGCAACGGGAGGAAGCCCTCGCACAGAAACGAAGACCCAACACAGCCATAAGTAAATAAATAAATAAATAAATAAAACAAAAAAAAACATAAGTGGATAAATATAAGGAATGATAAATGCTCTGGCAGTGAAAGTCCTTTGTGCAATGATCCTCTCTTCCCTGTGATGGCCTCACATGGAGGTGGTCAACTCAGGAAATTTAAGTGGCCTGGGGTGCTGAGTCACCACATGGAGTTCAGCTGCCCTGGAGGGTTGCCCAGGCTCAGAGCAGACAATGTGTCGGGGAGAATACATTTTATGTGTTGTGATAAGCCATTGAGATGGGGATTTTTGTCACTGCAGCATAACCTAGCGCATTCTGACTGATGCATCAGCTTCCCACGAACAACAGCAGATCTAGCCCCCTGGGGACTACCGTCTGGGATATGACCAGTCATCCCCTCTGGATGCTGTCCCACTTCTGCTCATCTGCGTTTCCTGCCTGACTCTTGTGGGCACTTAAATCTCGGATGGTATAGGAGTTCCCTGGCAGTCCAGTGGCTAGGACTCTGTGCTTTCACTGCCGAGGGCGTGGGTTCGATCCCTGGTTGGGGAACCAAGATCCTGCAAGCCATGTGGCTCGGTCGAAAAAAGAAAAAAAAAAAATTAGGATGGTGTATTAGTTTGCTAAGGCTGGTATAACAAAAGGTCACAGAATGGGTGGCTTAAACAACAGAAATGTATTCTCTCTCAGCTCTGAAGGTTGGAAGCCCAAGATCAAGGTGTGGGCAGTGCTGGTTCCTTCTGAGGGCCGTGAGTGAGGATGTGCTCCAGGCCTCTGCCTCTGTCTGTCTCCTGTTTTTATAAGGACACAAGTCATATTGGATTGGGGCCCACCCTATTCCAATATGACCTCATCACAACTACAGTTACAGAGACCCTATTTCCAAATAGCATTACACTTTGAGGTACTGGGGGTCAGGACTTGAACATCTGAATTTTGGGGGGTATTCAACACACAACAGATGGCCTCCCAGAGGAAGGTCCAGGGGAGCTGGGCCAGGTGAGCCGGGCTGGACAGGGGAGGGTGGGGGAGAACCCACATATTTCCAGCAGAAGGAACCGTGTAAGCAGGCCTTTCTGGCAGGGTGGCTCTAGAAGGTTCTTAAGAGACTCCCTGTGGGCACAGAAAGTATGCGAGTGCATGTGTGCGCGTATAGTGGGGGGCCCACCTCCCGCTCCTTTCCAGGGTGGAGACAGCCGGAGACATGCAGAGAAAGTGGAGGGGCGCGGGAAGGGGGGCCTGCCGGGTTTGATCTTTTTGGGTTTGTTTTTGACTTTCTGCTGACTCTGGAAATGGACTGACATGGGGGTGGGGGTGAGGGAGAGAGGCAGGAAGGCAAGGGAAGCTTTCAAAGCTGCAGCCATGGGAAATATTTTTATTTTCTGTTTGAAAGAAAATGCCAAAGAAGGATTAAAAAAAAAAAAAAAAAGGAGGGAGGGGGTGAAGAGATTAGCGTGTGCGCGCGTCTGTGTGTGTGTCTGTGTGTGTGTCTGTGTGTATGTGAGAGAGAGAGAGAGAGAGAGAGAGAGATCCTGGGAGACTGTGGGGATGGGAGACTCCTGGGAGACCTGGGAAGAAGGGTTAGGCCCTGCTGCCCTGCTGTCCCCTCCCTAGAGATGCCACCACGGGCCACGGAGCACTGCCAGGGAGCACGGGAGGTGCAGAGCTGGGCCGAAACCTGGCTGGCTTGCTTGTTGCCACCCGGGCTCGGTGACTTTGGGAAGTCACCCCACTTCTGTGGCTCACACGGACCCTTTTGACGAGGGTGTCTCTAACAGGGGCACAGATGTGTGGGACAGAACACATATGCAAGGAGCAGACACCCAGAGGAATGCCCAGAGACTGGGGGGTGTGTGTGTGTCAGAAACCAGGAGACCCAGAGGGGGAGGGGAGATGGGATTCTCTGGGTGTGTCCTGAGCCCGAGCTCCGCCAGAACTGGGAGCCCTGGCCCCCTGAACTCCCGACCGCAGCCCCCTCCCAGCTGGGAGTGCGGACCAGGCTCCCTGGGTCAGCCTGACCTCGCCCTGCCCTTACTAGGCCCAGGCCAAATGGGCTCCCATTAACCTCTGACCTCTGTTGCCTCCCCCACAGGCGAGGGCAGGAGAAGGTGGAGAGGATGGACGGGGCAGGACAGGAAAGGGGATGGCAGGCTGGGTTAGTGTAGCTGGCCGTTCACCTTCTCTAAGCTAGTCTTGGTCAGGATGGGGGCTCCCAGGGGTGCAGGGGCTCCACAGTCGTATCCCCAGCGCCCCGCCTGGCTTAGCCGAGGACGCCCGCCGCATCTTAGCTGTGTGGGCCTGTTGCTTCTCCTTCTGAACCTCTGGTTTCTGGTCTGTTAAATGGGCGTGACAATACCCATGTCAGAGGGCTGTCCAAGCCTGCACGAAGCAGGGGTTTGCATCAGAAGGAATTTTCAGACCGAAAGAGAGGAAGCTGGAGGGTTCTGCTGTGGAAGGGGGTGGGACGGGCTGGATTTGCAGGGGCCACGTGGGTCAGGCCAGTGGGAAGGGATGGAGGCGCCTCTGGGGGCCAGGCTGGCGGAGGAATTTGCTGCAGAACTCTCAGCATGCACAGGCCTGCCAAGCAGGGGTTCAGAGGCCCAGACAAAGCTGCGAACCAGCAGCAGGAGACGGGGACCTCGAGGAGGGGACCGGGTAGCCCCCTCCCCCCCCCCAGGTACAGCGACGCCCCCCCACCCCCCGGCAGGCACACCCCTCCCCAAACACACGTGCTGCCGGGCCCTCCATTAGTCACCCTGGTGCTGACATACATAAATCCCATTAGTCACACCCGCACAGACTGGCTGGGAACACACCCAGGCACACCCGGACAAAGAAGGCCCCCAAAGAGGCCTTTTCTGTCCCTCATGCCTCTTTCCCAGCGCCTAGAACAGGGCGGGGACCCTGGGCGCTCAGTGAACACGCGGTCAGCGTCCCCCAAAGCGACCATCTCCCACAATAACATCCCCACAAGCCCGCACTGCCGCCCCGTCCCCTCTGGGCACACCCGTACCACCTAAACCCCCATGAATGCCCTTGGCCAGTGCCTCTTCCGCTTCTCTCTGGAGGGGGCACGGCTGGCATGGTGTCCCTCTCCCCATGCCCGTCCTCTGACGGGTCTAGCAGGAAATCCATTCCCCAAGGTCAGCAGAGCTCCTCAGCAGGCGGCCCCAGTGCTGATTTATTGGTGGTTTATTTGGAGAAACACAATCGCTCTTGGATTCTGGGGAAAAAATGCTCACGGTGGACTTTAACCTTGGGCTGAAACCGCAGAGCTTTGTTTTCGGAGGCGCTTCCTGGGGCGCCGCGGGGCTGAGGCCCAGGGGGGAGGCGCGGCTGGAATGTGGCTCAGCCGCCTCTCCACTCCCAGGCGGCGTTCCACCGCCGCCGAGCCGAGGCGAGTGCTCAAATTCTCCTGGGCTCGGCCAGAGGGCCTCGGTCCCTCCAAATGTGCTTTTAGAAATTCTAGGAAGGAGCTCCCTAGGTGAGTGTTTCCCAGCAAGGTTTCCAAACCCTCTGCCTCCGGCATCTGCCACGTGCCAGTTTGCCGTCGTGTCACTGGCACAGTGAGGCTCTCGGGAGGCACCCAGGAGGGGTGAATGCCTCCCCCTTCCGCGGTTGTCCCCACCCGAACTCCCGAGCAAGAGGTGGCTGTTCGGAGGTGGTTGTCCCCATCAATAGAGCAAACCGCCTGATGCAGGTCGCCAGCGCCAAGGCCTGTTCCCCGCCCCTCTGGTAAAGAGACAGACAAAGCTGGTGACATTAAGCGTTATTATTGCAAATACACCCTGTCTGGATCTGCACCCCTGTATCCCCCCCCACGGCCCTCCCCCCACCCGGGGTAGAAAGACCGCCGCCCCTACCAGGCTGCTACCAGCGCTGGACCAATTCCTGCTTTCCCGATGGTTTGCCTATTTGCGCCAAAGCGGGTGGCCGACCAGGGTGCCGAACTGGGGCCCGACGGGGAAAAGCCGGAGGCGTCCCCGGCAAGGAGGAGATGATGGGCTGGCACCGGGTGGTGAACCAGATGAGCCCCTACCTACAGGCACAGCGCCTGCAGACACCCTGCTTGGTCCTCGATGCACACAGAAAAAGTCCCCCTCCCCGCATGGTGCGCCCTCAGAGGGCTCCAAGGGCAGAACAGCAGCCCAGGATTAAAGCACGGTCTGCAGAGAGGGGTGGCAGGCTGAGTTCTGAGAAGCCACTGTGACCCTGATGTCGCCCCTCGATGGCACAGGTAGAGCCGGAGTTGGGCTCAGGTGGGTAGTCGCGCGCCCATCCCAGCCTCACCTAGCCTTCCTAGGAGTAAGCAACCCGCCCGGGCGCCCCTACCCTAGGCAGCGATGCGGTGAGGCCCAGGCCACCTCAGGGTCCGGTGACCGCGGGGATGGAAGATGGTGGCATCAAGTGGACAGGGCCGTTCCCTCTCTCTGGTGAAAGGGGAAGCTTCTGGCTTGATTCCCTGCGCAGTCTCGGGGCCCCCAGGCCCTGACCTGGAGAGCGGGGCATCTGGTGCGGTAGGGACGCGGGGTCGACGACCGGGAGTACCCGTGCGTGCAGCGGGAAGGAGGGCCCCGCGCCGAGATTTATGGCCGCAGCCAGCCCCCGGCGCACGGAGAGTGTCTCCCTTAGAGCCAAACAGTAGAGTGGAAGACCCGACCCGGCCGGGGGAAGAGGCCAGGGCCGGAGGCGGAGCCGAGAGCCGCCGGGATCTGCCAGGGCCGGGCCTGGCTCTTCGGTCCAGGCTCTGCCCGCCGTGCCCCCTGGTCCCTGCGGCTTTCGTGGCTCTGGCGCCGCGTCCTTGGTCTTCCTGGCGGGTCGGGACCCATCTCGGCTGCGCTGGCCGAACCTCGGCTCGGCGCCGAGTCGTGACTGGGCCAGTCCCAGCAAGGGGATGGCGAGCCTGGCTTTCCCGGGCGGGGCCTCTCCGGGTTTTAGCGGCACCCGGGCCAGGAGCTCCCTGGTTGTCGGACCTGGAACCTGGAAACTGGCGCTTAAAAGACAGCGTCACGGCTTCCCGAGCGGGCAGCAGAGGCCGGCGAATGCCCGGGGCTCCATTCACCGAGAGGCTGGTGGAGGCGCGGGGATTTCGGTCCCCACCGCGAAGGGCCGTTCGGGGCGACGGGTGGAGGTGGCTCGGGTGTCCTCGCCTAGGAAAGGATGCGGGTTTCTTTTCTGGGGAAGGGGTGGGGGAGAACGCGTCCAAGCGGTCGGCCACACCAGGATTCCGGGGAGCGCCGTGTTCGGCCCTGAATAGGACAGGATTGACCGAGGCGCTGGGGACTGAGCCCGCCAGTGACAAAGGCGTAGCCAGGGAGAGCTGAATCCAAGGTTGGCGTGTCCTTGGGTTTTAAAACAAAGCGAAATAATTTTGTCAGTCAGGCCGCGTCCACGGAGCTGGAGGCCTAGGAATATACAAAAGGCCTCGTTTCTGGCGGCCCACGATGGCCGCGGACAAAAGCGCTGGCTTGGGCGGGTTCTCTGGGAACTGAGGTTTGGGGTTGCGAGGAGGTTCCCCCCTTCAGCCGATTTTCCGCCCAGCTAGTACAAAATACACACACACACACACTGCGTCAACACACTCTTTTTGGCTACGGATCTTGCCGAGTAAACACAAATACGTGGGGGGAGGGAGTGGAAGATGGCGGCGGGACCCGGGAGGACTGCGGGCTGCGCGTTGTTACCCGCTCCGCGCAGGGCGCTCCGGCCTGGTTTTTACGTTTCTGTGGCCACCAAAGCGGGGAGGGTGTTTCTTTCCCCAGACCCTGAAGCCCGGCCAGGGGTGTCCCCCATGCCCCCTACGAATGGCGAGGGCCTTGGAAGGAGCCTGGGCTGCGCCCACCACTCGGCTTGGGATCCGTCCCCCGCCCTAAAAATGGCTCCCGGCCGCTGCTTCCCCAGCGACTGCGGGCACCCGGGCAGCGGGGCGCGGGTCGGGAGGGGGCAAAGATCGGGGCGCGCGTAGGTCGTCCGAGGCGGGTGGCTCCTCGGCGTGGCCGGCTCGCGCCTCCACTCGAGCTGCAGCTCGGAGAACCGGCACCGCCGGGCAGGGTCTGTCCGGGAAGCCCCGCTGCGCGGCCGGGAACTGGGAGCCGCCGCCGCCACCACCTACGCGTTCCCAGGCCCTGCACCCGCGCGAGCTCTGGCGGGAGGGCCGCGCAGCGGCTCGCGCGGGTGCGGGTATATGCAGGGAGGGGAGCGCAAGTGGGCTGCAGCCCACAAAGACCCGGGGTGTGGGTGGGGGAGGGGGCCTCGCCTGCCCCGAACCTCGGCCCTAATGAAATGCAGGCTTGGTTCGCCACTCCATCCAGGCGCACACTTGGAAACGCCATTGGCAAATCCAGGGCAAACAGGCAGAATTTTTATTAGCAACTAAATGATTTATGGCACACATACCCCGCCGTCAAAATTACGGCGTCTTGAGCATCCAGGAGTGAAAACATTAAACATTTATAAAAATAGGCTTTTGTTTTTTTCCACCCTGCAAGTCCTTTGTATTCCCCACCCCAACTCTCTCAACGTACATATTTTTTTCTTGAGCTATATTAAAACAAAGAAAAACATTCCAGATCCCGGGCGGGGGATAATGGAATGGAGGTTCAGTGTCTGGGGTCTGAATACTGAGCGATGGGGGCTCGGGAGTGGGAGGGTTTACTAGGAACCCACAGAGGCCTCTGGATAAGACTGGAGGACACTCGGCGCCCACCCGGGCTGCGACCCCACGCACGGCCCCTTCCCCTGTCTTGGCTTTCAGCAGCCTCGTGCAGCTCAACTGCATTTACTTTATTTTCTGCAGTCACCCCCCTCCCCCAAGGCACACAGACACAATACCTCCTTTCTCTAACCCCCCTCTCCTCTCCGTCTTTGCTCTGGCCGTCCCGGGGCTGCACCGGGAGCCTCCCGCCGCCCCGGCCGCCACTGAGACCTGCGTGCCCTGCTCCGCCGCTCGTTCCCCTCGGCTCCGGCTATTTTCGTGGCTTTCTTTCCTTCTCACTCCTCCCCCCCCCCCCCCCCGCCCCGCAGAGCTCCAGCTTCCAAAAGAGGGCAGCCTAGAAACCAGCGCAGGAGGCTCCAGGAAGGGCAACTTGAAACTGCCCTCAAGAGGCTGAACTTTTTTCCTCAAATTTATACTGGAATTAAATTAGACACCCCCAGTTCGCTCTCCAAGCCTACCCCCCTTCTTTTTCTAAAAGTGGAGAAAAGAAAATAGAACGAATGGGCGCTAACTAGCTCATTTTCCACCCCCTCCAGAAAAGTTGCCTTAAAAATGGATTGAAAAAAAAAAAAAGAACAAACGATGCGAAAACGCTGAGTCCGCAGCGCAGGGCGAAAGAGCGGGCTTCTCTAGTTTTAATTAAAATCTAATCACCGCGGTTGCTCTCTGAGGCAGGATCGGCAAGGATTTCTGCCCCTCCAAGCTTCCTTTTGAGGGTACGTAATGCCTAGCCGGGCACGGGTCCCTGCGGGGCTGCGGAGGGTGCGGGCCCCTAGGACTGCCCCTCCGACCACGTCCGCACTCCTCGTGCCCGCAGCCAAGTAGGTTGCCGCGGGCAGCTCCCGGCTACTCAACCCAGAAAGGATTTTGCTGAAAGCGCAAAATAAAAGTACAAAGTCTGGGGGATTGGGGCTCCCCTCCCCCTCCGGCTGCCGCGGCCAGCCAAGCACTTTTTGGGCTTGGCTGCTGCTTCCTCTGAGCTAAACAGATTTTTTTCCCCCCGGTCTCGCCCTCCCTGGAGGGGGCACGGCGGATGGAAGGCGAGAGAGGCCCCCAGCCAAGAGGTTTTTAATATTACACTTTAATAGGTTTCAGAAGGCCCCGTGGAGAAATGCTAATAGGCTGAAATGTCAGAATCGAGAGGGAGTCAGTTCGCGCTCAGCCGATCTAATCCTTTTTTCTGCTCTGATTTTTTTTTGGGGGGGGAGAAAGGGAGGGGAGCGCCCACGCAAAGAGAGCCTTTGGGGAGGGGCGCGGTGCAAAGCGCCGCAGCCCCGGCCGGGGCCGAGCGGGGGGCGCGCCCTGGCCCGCGTTTCTATAGGAACCCCTTTTAGGAGATTAGAGACTCACCCGCTGCCCGCCGCCGCGGCCTCTCCAAAATATTAATCAGTAACCATCTGACATCGCGTTTCAGGGAGGAACCCGCAGACCGGGGCTAGGAAAACCGCCTTCTCGCCTGCCCATCCCACCCAACCGCGCAGTTCGGGGAGGGAATGAATCGCTGCTTTGTTTTAAAGTGGGGTGGGGGGAGGAGGGAAAAAGCAGCCCTTGTCCGTTTTGGCGTCTCCACCGCGAGTTGTAGAAGGCGCGCCCCAGGGGAGGTGGGGAGCCGGGGGCCCGGGCCCGGGGTGCAGCCCGCCGGGCCTCTGGCTCTTCCCGGCTCGCTCGGCTTGTCACCTCCTCCTGCGAGCAGGAAGCTGACAGGCGGCCCATTAAACCGCGCCTTGCAAAGCCCTGGATTGCGGCGACAACCATCTTTCTCTATTTTGATCACTCAGCCCAGACGCTGGGGGAGGGGGGAGGAAAAAGGAGGAGGCGGAAGGGGGGGTCCGAGCTGGTGGAGGGGGAGGGCTGCCTAGAAACGGCCCGGAAAAATTCTCACCACCAGTTTTGATCATTCAGCCCCACCGAGGGGAGCCTGGAAACTGCTGGAGCCCCTTCGTCCGTAATTGGTTTTATAGGGATGGCTGAGGGCCAAGGTGTTTACATGCGCGTGATTGGCGGCGCGCGCGGCCAATGGGTGGCGGCCGAGGGCAGGCCTGGGGGGAGGCGGGCACCCGGGAACAATGCGTGTTTCTTCGCCGGAGAGTGTTCCCCTCCCCCAGCCTCCCCTTTCCCGCCCCCCCGCGGGTTTTTTTTTTTTTTTTTTTTTTTTTTTTAGATCCAGCGAGAGGAACTTGAAAGGGGGGTTGTGTAATGTACCTTTTCCAATCCCGGGCTGTATATGGAGATTTGGGATTCTTTAAACCGGCGCTACCTGGATTTTATTAAAAAGCGGGGAGCTCGGCGGGAGGAAAGCTGGCTTTTCCGGGGGCTGCGGGAGCCCGGCCGCGGGAGGGCGGAGGAGTTGGCGCGCCGAGCGCTCGGCCCGGGGAGCGGTTTTCTACCAAAAAAAGGAAAGGCGGGCAAAAAGTGTGAGGCGGCTGCGGGTGGCGAAGGGGAGCAGCGGCCGCGGGATGGCGGGCAGCACGGGCGCCTAGCCGCGCCGGGAGCCGGGGCCGCCACCGGAGTCGCCGTCGCCTGGAGCCGGGAGCCCTGCCGCGCCAGGTACGCCGCCGGGCCACCCGCCTGCCCCTGGCCGGGCGCGATGGTCTCCAAACTTCTCCAGATGACCCCCCACCCCGCCTCCCCCCTCGGGGTGCGCCGGGGATACCCGCAGCTCTCCAGCTCCCGAGGACAGAATCGGGGGACCAGGGCCGGCGTGGTGGGGTGCCCCGGGAGGGGTGGGGGCAAGTCCCTGCGCCCCGGGCGCCCACCTGAGCCCCCAGCCCTGCTCTAGCCCGCCCAACCGGGCCGAGGGGCGTCGGTTCCCTTCTCGGTTCCCGGCAGGCGGTGGGGGAGCCAGGGACGCCTAGACGTTTTCGATTATAGGCTGTTTTTAATTAAAAGCCGGAATTCAGCCATTTTAACTGCATTTAAGAGGGGGAGAAAAGTAGGGAGAACGCAGCAGAGCCCGCAGATGGCCGAGCCAGCTTCTCTACCAGAGCAAGGGTGTTCCGGGGGGCTTCACCCCGACTTCCCCAAAGTGGGGCGCTGGGGCATGACCCGAAGCGCTGGCTTTTAAAAGAAAGCTACACAAAGAATTTTTTTTTTTTTTTTTAAATCACGGAAAGCTCATCGCCTGACATGTATCTTCGGATGTGGCGATCTTAGATTTTTCTAAAGTAAACGCGGATCTGGTAACCAGAGCCTGATGGGAAGCAGCGAGGGAGGGAGGGGGTGTTTGTAACCAAAACCGGGTTAAAATAAGCATCCTTAGCAAAGTTGGGGAGGGAGGCTGGAGGACGCCGGGGGGTTGCGGCTGAGAGGATCTGCAGCTCCGGGGCCTGGCCGCCGGTCGCGGGGCGCAGGGCGGGCACCCGGGAGCCGGTGGCTTTGGCTTGATCGGTGGCTCTAGGAGCGCCCGGGCCTCTTGGAATCAGGAATCCGAGCTGCTGAGGGCAGACGGAGAGCGAGGGCAGGGTTGGCTCCCAGACCCCCTCCCGCCCCCACGGGAATCAGCAAATCTTTTAAATAAACAGCTTTAAACTGGAACTACAGGGGCATTTGCCCAACGCTAGGGGAGGCGCCCCTCGGTCGGCCCGCGACGCGAAGGTTTTCTTTGTAGGTTATTTTTGGGGTTGGGGGCAAGCTAGGGTAGGAGCGACACCCTTGAGTCCCTCCCTTCCCCTCTGACGCCCCCCAAATCCCCCGCGCCAGGCCACGTCCTCGGGCCGCAGGATTCCCAGGCCAGGGCGTTGGAAAATGAAACCAAAGCTTGTTTTGAAGGATTCTTTCCAGTCCTCGGGCGAGAATGCCACGTCTCGGCTCTTCGGACTTAGGCTCTGCGACTCACAGTGGCCCGAGCGGGGTGGAGAGAGGGGGCGATGAGTCTCTTTAAAAATAATAAACCCGCTTAGCACCCTCTTTCATGAAAAAACTACTAATCTGCGGCTCGGGGCGAGCTCAGGGGAACCAAACTGAGAAAAGGGAGACAAGGGCTCCCAAAGGTTAAGTATTAAACTTTCCAGATCAGATAGTTACGTAGTGTTTAGGGAGACATTTCGAACTGCTCATGGAAAGGTTTCACTGTTTGAAACCCCGGAGCATGTGACGCCCAGGAATCCAACACACTTCGGAGGTTTGTACTGACGCGCTCGGGGCGCGGCCGAGGGGCCTTCCCCAGTTTCGGGAGCACCCGTGAGCTGCCGAGGCAGAGTCTGGGCTGGGGCGCAGCGCGCCACCGGCCACCTTTTGAGCCGTTGCCCGTGAGCCCGATGCCGCCGAAAGAAGGAGCATGGAATTTAACTTTTTATGGAAAAGGGGCTACTCCCGATTTCATTTCTGGCCACCACATCGGCAGCCCCCGACCCCGAACGGCAAGACGACTTTCTGAACTTGTTTCTTTTTTCCCCTTCTTTTTCTTTTGACCCCTTCTGTTTCTTCTGCGGCCCGTCTCCTCTCCCCGCCAAGACGCCTTGTGCGCCGCCTCGCGCAGCTCCGCCTGGCCGCCCGGAGGGGCCCCACCACCGGCCGTCTGTGCGCCTCGGGCCGCAGGCCCGCCGCCGAGCGCAAGCCCCGCTGGCCGCCGCCGCCATGCACGCCGCGGAGCCCCCGCCGCCCGAGGACTCTGGGACTACGTCGAGGCCGAACTTTTAGGTCCCACTGAACTAGGCCCGCGGGCCGGGTGGGGGGCTGGCCGCGGAACTCCCGCGGAGGATGGATGGCCGAGACTTCGGGCCCCCGCGGTCTGTGCACGGCCCCCCGCCGCCGCTGCTGTCCGGCCTGGCCATGGACAGTCACCGCGTGGGCGCCGCCACGGCCGGACGCCTGCCCGCTTCAGGCTTGCCCGGCGCGCTGCCGCCCGGGAAGTACATGGCCGGCCTCAACCTCCACCCGCACCCGGGTAAGTGCCTTGCGCGGTGCCCGCCCCCTGTTGTCTCCTCGGGATCCTGGGAGGGAGGCCCGGGGAAAGAGCTAGGTCCGTTCCCCCGGCGTTCGCAACGGGTGTTCGGCCCCTCCTTCTCCCTCGGCCGGTCCACTGGGTGCCCACGGGTTGCGGGCAGGCTCAGCTCCCGGGCCGGGGAGACCCCTGGGCCCGGGGCAGAGGCCAGTCTGGAGGCCCCGGCGGAGAGCGGCGCGCGACTCAGCTGCCTTCCCCGGCGCGTCGGGCCCTCCCAAGGCGCTCGAGTCTGCCGAAATCGGAGCCACCAGGGGCGATTCCAAACCCCGGACTCCTGCAGCTCGAGCCTGGGCTGGAGGTCTCAAAATCTGGGCGAGAAAAGAACAGACCAGCTCCATACCCTTTGAGACATCTGCTCCCAGAGCCAGAATAGTTTTCGTGGCAAATGTTCTTTCAGGCGCCGTGGGCCCGGGTTCGGTCCTTAGCTTCTCGACTCTCGTGCGGGGTCTCCAGCCAGCCCCGGCGCCTGAGGGTGCGGACGGACGAAGACCCCAGCCCTGGGAACGCAGCCTCTCGCGGGCGGGCAGCCGGCGGCTCTTGGGAGACCCCTTATCCCACCCCCACCCCACCCCACCCCCGGGAGGAGGGCAGCAACCCCGGCCCCGGGGACCCCTTGTTCTCCTGCGGGAAGGCAGGGATGCAGACCCTGGGCAGTCGCCATCCCGAAGGTAGGGGAAGGAAGTGGCGCTGGAGCGGATCCGGGGGGCACGATCGGCGGAGGGAACACCGTGGGTCTGACATGGAAGCGCGGGAGGAGGTGGCCGAGAAGGCCCGGTGGCTTCTGCCATTTCCCGAGAGGGGCTTCCCAGGCTCGGTGGGGACCACACTGGAGAGGGAGAAGCTTGCCCCACGCGGGCCTCGGCCGCTCCAGTCCGGCGGGGTGGGAAGGGAGACGCGGGGACCTCCAGACTTGCCTTCGGCCGCCGCAGAAAACCCGGTTCCTCCTCCCCCGGCTGCCTCCAGCTTTGTGCCTGGCGTCCCACGCTTCAACTTTTAAAAAATCCACCTCTCCCACAACAAAGCGTAGTCTAGGATTCTTGTGATTTCTCGGGGAGCTCCCGACGCTCCCTTGGCCTTGGGGTCTTGGAGGGGACACCTCTGGGCCGCAGCAGCCGCCTTGGCCCTGCCGCACCGACCCAGCCCGCTCGGCAGCACTCGCTGTTTTTGCCTCTCTCTTTGATTTTTCTCTTGGAACTTTTCAGGAACCGGAGTCCCAGGGCTCGGCGGGACAAAGGGCCTTTGTGAGGCGCCAGGCGGGGGAGGGGCACGCACGGGGGGCGGGGGGGGCCGGGAGCGCGAAGATCCCCGCCTGCGGGGGGGGCCGAGGACCGGGTCGTGGCCTTGGGGTGCGCGTGTCCCCCAGGAGCTCTGCCCGGCCGGCCACGCTGAGGGCTAGGGTTTTCTCCCAAGTGGTGCGCTTCCGGTGAGGGAGGGGTGCCGGAGACCCTAGAGGAAGGGCTGGGGGGGCGGCCCTGGGGTACAAAGGGCCGCTCGGGCTGTTCCCTTTTGCGCGCGCCCAGAGGCCGCGGTAATTTTTGTGTTTGCGCTCTTAAGGTCGCTTGGCCCGGCCCGGGGAGGTGGCAGGGTTCTGTGGCCTAGAAGTGAGACCCCAGTCATTCTGGCTGGCAGGGCCTTCACTCGCCTTCCGAGAGTCTGGGAGAGGGCACCGCGGACTCCCGGTCTCCAGTCTGGCTGGGGCCTGGCCGCGGCCAAGTGTTCTAATGAGAAGCCGGGAAAACAGCCACCACTCAAGGGGGCCAGGGCCGCACCGAGCCCAGCCGCAGCAACCAGGCCATCTAATGCCCATTAGGTGGATGGGGACGCTGAGGCACGGGGGGAGGGGACTCGGTGGCGGGGCAGGCAGGACGAGGAAGTCCAGCGGGAGGTGGCCGCAGAGGCCTGTGCCGGCACTTTGTGAGTTAGGACCTGCCTGAGTTCTGCGTGCTCGGCGGCTGAGGTCATGGAGGAAAGAGCAGCCGGGCGCGGGAAGCGCCGCCACTCAGGCCGGTGCTCGCTCACCCAGCAGGGAAGGGTGGGGGGCTGGCGCTGCCTCTTGCTCCCCGCCGGTCGAGTGGCCGCAGTGAGACCTAGGGACCCCCAGACCCTGGGCCAACGCCCAGACCAAGGCCGGTGCTAATCCCATTAGCCAGGCGGTGGGGAACTGCTCCCCATTCACTGCTTGGGGCGGGGCGGGATTACAAATTTCTCAACGCGGCACCCGTCCCCGCCTTTCTTGCGGGGTGCAGGTGCTAAATTTTCCGCTTCCAACGCGCATCACCTTCTTGGCTGTCAGCTCCCTAAGTCTCGCCAACGTTATCAGCCGCCTCTTTATTTGTTTATGTTTGTACTGGGAAGCCTGGAGAAGCTGAGCTATTTGCCTCAGGTCACACAACCAGAGAGGCCGAGTTACCTCTGGACTCCAGCGTGGGCGGGAACTCCGGGCGAATCCAGCTTTCCAGGGCAGAGGGAGCTGCCCCGGGAGGGCTCACAGCTGGAAGGGACCCTGGCTGGGGGGTGGTGGCTGGGACCCTATTCAAGCAGGTATTGACAGGGGGGTTGGGAGACAGCTTTCTGCATCGTGGATCTGGGTGGAGAGGGATGGTTCCTTCCTCTGCAGAAGACGAGGTGAAATCAAGAATAAATGGGGTTTGGGATAGAGAGTCCCGGTTCCCTTTCCAGTAATCTTGAGTATTGATAGGTATGTGAGCCCTAAAATGTTCACAGCAGTCGGTGAAATGGGCAAGTAAGTGACAAACACCTGGTCGACCTGCTCCTCTGCTCTGCGGTTGGGAGGCCTGGACTCAGTTTTCCTCACCATTGCAATTAAAGAACTATTAGCAGGATTTTGTGCTTGGATGTTTATTCTCCCTGACCCCACACCCTGGGCTGGCCCCTGGAGGATATGTGAATGGGGGGTGGGAACCCAGGATCAGGATGGGGAGGCCCTGCACTTTGGACCGGCCAGTGGACAATAGCGGGCTGTGGGCCTTCTCCAGGGTCTGATCAGCTCTATCTCTGGAATCCAGTCAGCCTACTGAGATTGATTTAAGAAGATTAATCAGTGGGACTGGCTGGTGGAGTGATGTGATCCCCAAGATAAGGGAGATTTGCTGGGTGCATCCTTGTCTGGGCAGAGGCATAGGGGAGGCCTGGGGAATGTTCTAGAATCTGGAAGGGCCTCCACAGCCCCCTGGCTCTCTGAGCCTCCTGGTTCTTTAGCTCTCAGCCTCAGCGCTGTCTTCTTTCCTCACTTATTCATTTACTCAGCAAAGGATTTCCAAGTGCCTCCTGTGTGCCAGGCACTGCTCCGGCCCTGGGAATCGGCGGCGACCAAACACAGAAATCTTTGCCGTCATTGGAGCTCCCATCTTAGTGTGTGGGGGCCAGGCAGTAAACATAAGTCAGCGAAGGAAGTCATTTTAAAGAGAGAGATAGACTGTGAAAGAAAGAAAATACCGAGGGACTTTTTTGGCCGGAGTGGTGAGGGGCTGTGAGCCCTGAGAATGGCCAGAGCTGGGGAGGAGGGGGGTAGGGATGGGGGGGGAGTGTGGGACCCTGCAGGTCCCTGAAGGCCAGTAATGAGGTCTTGGAATTTCAAACTCTGAGGAATGAGAAGTCAGGGTTTTAAATGGAGGGAGTGACTCAAATTGAGGGACATTTTACAGAACTAGTCTGGACTCTTAAAAAATGTCAATGGCATGCAAGACGAAGGCTGAGAACTGTTCCTGGTTGAAGGAGACGAAAAAACTGACAACAAAAGGCCATATATAGCCCTCGATTGGATCTTGGATCAGGGAAGAAATTGCTCTAAAGAATATCACTGGGGCAATTGACAGAATTGGAATATGGACTGTAGATTAGCCGATAGTGAATATCAGGTTTCACGAAGTTGATCACTGTACTGTGATTATGTAGGAGACGGTCCTTGCTCTTCGGAAGTAAGAACACTGAAATGTTTAGGGGCTGGGGACTTGATGAACGCAACTACTCAGGAATGGCTCAGGAAAAGAAAAAAACAATATCTAAAATTTTTAGACGTGGGAGACAACGATAAATCAAATGACTTCAAATAAATCAACTTTTCACCCTTTCACACGTAGGGTGAGAAAGCAGTTCACAATTGCCAAACCTGGGGAAGGTCATATGGCAGTTGGACTATTTGCTAGTTGTACTGTTTCAGACTTTGAGTTTGAAATGATTTCCAAATGGGCATTTAACAAAATTAGTCTGGATTGCTGGAGATCGGTAGACGGGAGAGAAGCAGGGGACTTGTCCGTGGTGAGGAGGCTCTCAGGGAGGTGATAGTGACCAGGGAGGGAGGCTGGAGGTGGCCAGGGTTTTGTGTCCTGTGGAGGTGGGGCTGCTGAGATCGACGTGGAAGGGCAGATGAGGAGGACAGCAAATGGATTCTTGGTCAGTGCTACTCCTGGAGGAATGGGGAGGAAGAGTTTTGAGGAGAAGGTGGTGATAGAGCATTCTTTTTTTTTTAAATTTTTTTTTTTTTTTTAATTTTTATAGCTACTTTATTTATTTATTTCTTTATTTTTGGCTGTGTTGGGTCTTCAGTTCTTGCGAGGGCTTTCTCTAGTTACGGCAAGTGGGGGCCACTCTTCATCGCGGTGCAGGGACCGCTCTTCATCGCGGTGCGCGGGCCTCTCACTATCGCGGCCCCTCCCGTTGCGGGGCACAGGCTCCAGACGCGCATGCTCAGTAGTTGTGGCGCACGGGCTTAGTTGCTCCGCGGCATGTGGGATCTTCCCAGACCAGGGCTCGAACCCGTGTCCCCTGCATTGGCAGGCAGATTCTCAACCACTGCGCCACCAGGGAAGCCCGTGATAGAGCATTCTTGATTTGGATGTGGCCAGGTCGGGGTGCTCTCGGCTCCTGGCGTGGACCAGTCTGCAGTCTGATCTCCCGTAACTGCCACCAGGTCACTTGGAGCCCTGTCTTTGGTCATGTGGGGTCCTGTCTTTCGCCCAGAATCTACCCCCATCATGAACCTCACCTGTCCTTTACTTCCCAGCCCAGCTTTTGAGGGCACCTATGGGAGCTGCTCAGGACAGGTCTTGGGCCTCCCCAGGGGCAGTGGGGACCCCTGGCCAGTGGCCAGTCTTGGCCCCCAGGGCTAGGGTCCTTGCCACACCAGCTGCCCGTAGAGGCCTGGCATCTGACTTTGGAGGAAGTCAAGGCCATTTGATCGGAATCACAAAAACAAACCATCTTTGCAGGCCGTGAATGCATTCACCATCTGCATCCCAGGTTCTTTGATGAGCTAATGAAAGGGATGGACCCTCAGCCCAGAATAAATAACCTGCTTCACACACTCTCAGTAATAATTTTGCATGTTCTGGGCCTTAGGCACCAGCTTAGGTTCATCTTGCAATCTCCAGATAACTGCTGGGGGCAGGAGGGCCTCGGGGCTGAGGTCGGATTTCTGGAGTTTAGATCTTGCTCCTGCACTTACTGGGTGATGACTCTTAAGCCTAGATTTTCTTATCTATGAAATGGGTCCATTAGTGATACTGAAGTGCCTAGCACACGAATAGCCCTGTGCAAAAGTTACAGTAAAAGTGATTGCTGTAATTAAAATTGTCCTTAACCAGTGACTCACGAGTCCCTGGCTCTAGTCTGGTCCTCTCTGAGGACCTCTGAAATTGTGTACGTAGCCCCTTTTGTATGGTCTACAGGCTCCTTAGACTTCAGGGTGCCAACTGGAACCCATTATTTTTATTATGTTCCTTTTTTGGTGTAATGGATACTCTGTAAAACGCTTCAATCTTGAGTGGTCAGTACTTGCAGTTTTACAAAATGAACACGCTGATGTCACCACCAGCCAGCTCAAGATCAGGACATTTCCCGCATCCAGAAGGTTCCCTCTGCTCTCTCCTGGTCACTATCCACCCCACACCCAACTTCATTCTTATTTCTGTTACCTTAGATTAGTTTTGCCTGTATTTGAACTTTCTGTAAATGGAATCATGCAGCATGTCCTTTTTGATTTTTAGCTGTTTTCACTCACACCAGTGTGTAAGATTCATCCGTATCTGAGGTGTGAAGCAGTTACTGATTTCTGGTTGCTGTATGGTATTCCACCCCGTGAATACAGCGCAGTTCACATCACTCTTGTCTGTTGATGGACATTTAGGTTGTTTCCAGTGTTGGCTATGAATAGTGTTGGTAGGATCATGCCCTTTTGGTGCACATAGGTACACATTTCTTTGGCCGTGTATATAGTATCTAGGACTGGAATTGGTGGGTCACAGAGTATGTGTAGATTCAGCTTTTGTAGCTGTGAGCTTTCCAATGGTTGCACCATTGTGCAATCCGTTCCCTGTCTTCCCAGCACGTGATATTGTCAGTTGCTTTAAATTCTATTCATTCTGGTGAGTAAGTAGTAGTACCTAGTACCTAATTGAGCGTGCATCCCCCGTCCCCCGCTCCGCAACGAGCGGCAAACGGGATCTTAGTTCCCCAACCAGGGATTGAACCCGTGCCCCCTGCACTGGAAGCTCAGATTCTTAACCACTGGACTGCCAGGGAAGTCCCTGTGCCTGCATCTTAAACACTTTTTTTCCCTCATTTTTTTAAGCTTTATTGAGGAATACTTTGCATCCTGTAAAATTCACCTAGTGAAAGTATACACTTCTGTTTTATGCGGAGTATAAACTTTAAAGTTAGGTGTCGTTTAAAAAGTCAGATGGTGTTAGAAGGATTATAAAGAGAACCAGTAATCCCTTGCCTCCTGTCTCCCCATTCCTGATGCCCCCTTTAAATTCTCTTGGCTGTTTTTCTTTTTTGGCCTTTTCATCCGTATTTTTCTGTAATCCCCTGCTTCTCCCGCTAGTTATTTTTTAGATTTTTAGATTCTTTATTGACTTCTATAGAAGATGAGGATTTTGCGTAGACTGTCCAAGTCTCTATCCTGACTCTCCCATTTATTAGTGTGAGACCGTAGGCAAGTTTCTTTAGCTCTCTTACCTTGGTTTTCTCATCTGTAAAATGGGGATAATAATAGTATCTACTTCATGAGATTGTTATGAGGATTAAATCATTAATACATGTAAAGCATTTAGAACAGTATCTGGAAAATGATAAGCACTTAGTAAATGTTGATTGTCATTGTGGCCTCACACCCTCCCCCGCCCCCATTCCTCCTTCCTCTCTCCTCCCAATGTTTGAAATACAGTTTTGTTTTGTTGTTGTTTTTGTTTTGTTTTTTGTTTTGGCTGTGCCACGCAGCCTGTGGGATCCTAGTTCCCCCACCAGGGATTGAACCTGGGCCCTCCTGGACCCTCGGCAGTGAAAGCACAGAGTCCCAGCCACTGGACGGCCAGGGAATTCCCAAAATACAATTTTGTTTAAATCAGTTTTATTATTATGGCTTTGGATTTGTAAATGTTTGTATTTGAGCCAAGTGATATAATAAAATTCATTTCTTTATTTCCTTGAGTTATTAATTGCCTCTTTTTTCCCCCCATTTGCAGGGATTTCTTAGAGTCTCTGTCTTCTCATCTCTTGGTATAGTTTTCATTTGGTTAGATCTGTTGGATGAGCTGCCTCTTTCTTTCCTTGGAGATGTTCTTCCTGCAGTTTTTCTTCTTCCTGCTCTAGTCTGTTTGCCTGGTGCCTGGGCCTGTTCAGACTCACTGCCCCTCTGTGCTATGTTGCATCTCCTGTTTCCTGATTCTCATTCCTTCCTCTTTCCTTCTTTTCCTTGTTGTGGTGGAGCATATCTTGCAGTAGCATTCTGTGAAAAGATACACAGAAGGCAATTTTTTTGAGGCCTAGTATACCTGAAGATGCCTTTATTCTACCTTCACGCTTGACGGGCATCTTGGAAATAATTTGAGGGAACTGCAACATCACCTTCTAAATTCCAGTGCAGCTTTTGAGGGTGTGATGTTATTTTGATTCTTGATCTTTGTACGTGAACTTTTTGTCTTCCCTTTTACAAACGCCTAAAATCTTTTAGAACCACGTAATAGTTATAGAGCATTGGCTCTGAAATTCTTACACGTGCTCTTCCACTTGCCACATGGCCTTGGACATGTTACCTAACTCTGTAAGCTTCAGTTTTTTCTTTTGTAAAACGAGTAATAGTGCTTACCTTTTACATTTTAAATGAAGACTTTTTGAATTACTGTTAATTTTATTGGTATTTAATGATTTGCTTCTCACCATTTTTGCTATTCTTTCTAGTGCCTCTATTAGGTAGTGGAGCTCCTAGACCGATCACTTACTTTTCTTCTACTTTCTTTGCTATTTTCCATCTCTTTGTTTCTTCTGCTTTCTAGATGGTCTCAATTGTGTCTTCTAACTGTGCAGTTTGATTTTTTAATTAAGTTGTCATATTTTTAATGTCTAGGAGCTCGGTCTTATAATCTGGATGCTCCTCTTTTTTTTTTTTAATATTTGTTTATTTTTATTTTTGGCTGCGTTGGGTCTTTGTTGCTGCCCGTGGGCTTTCTTTAGTTGTGGCGAGCGGGGCTACTCTTTGTTGCGGTGCGCAGGCTTCTCATTGCAGTGGCTTCTCTTGTTGCGGAGCACGGGCTCTAGGCACGCAGGCTTCAGTAGTTGTGGCTCGCGGGCTCTAGAGCGCAGGCTCAGTAGTTGTGGTGCATGGGCTTAGTTGCACCGTGGCATGTGGGATCTTCCCGGACTAGGACCAGGGATTGGACCCGTGTTCCCTGCATTGGCAGGCGGATTTTTAACCACTGTGCCACTAGGAAAGTGCTTTTATTTTTTCAATCGCATCCTGTTCTTGTTTCATGGATATATTAGTTCTCATCACTTGCAGGATATTAATTATATTTTTTTTCTGGAGTTTTCTTCTCTCAGGCGTGGTCTCTGTTCCCCTGGGTCTTTTTTGTTCATTTGTCTTTCACATTAGAGACTCTGCAGGTGTCTGGTGGCTGGTTCTGTGGTGTCTCTTCATATTTAAGAAAGAGGCGCTAACAAGCTGACAGGACTGGGATCCAAGGGGGGGGCTTGTTGACCATGGTGGAAGTTTCTGACAGTGTCTGTAGGTCTTCCTTTCTGTCTTCCTCAGTCTCCCAGGCTGGAGTCCTGTTACAGCCTCCAGGGAGTTTAAACTTGGCCGCCCCTCTTCCAAGAGCTGAGTGTACCTTTTAAGAATGAGGATTTGTAGTACTCAGATCCCATTTTCACTTTGGTCCCCACACCAGCCCTGAGAATCCAGCCCAAGACCCTCAAGGGTTCCATTCATGCACAGTAACGTTTCCTTTTAAAACCGTGTTACTGCCATTTTTGTGAGTGTTCTGGCAACTGGGGAAGGATTTTTTTCTTTTCTTTCTTTTTTTGGCATGCGGGATCTTAGTTCCCCAACCAGGGATCGAACCAGGGCCCCCTGCAGTGGATGCGTGGAGTCTAAACCACTGGACCACCAGGGAAGTCCTCTGGGAAAGGATTTGTCATGCTAGATCTCAGTGCCCTGGGATCCGGCCGCCTCTCCTCCCCTGGCCCGTGTGCCGGAGAGACCTGGTTCCTCTCTGTCTCCGCCTTCCCCACTAGGACGCTGCCCTGTTTTTGGCCGATAGTTCCTAGAAGGCCCTCCCTCCATCCCTACCTCTACTTCCTCTAGGCCAGGACCTCCTTTAGGGGGAAGAGAAATCAATGGGGAAATCCTCTGTAATTGCTTTAGAATTGAGAAAGTCTGGAGCCCTGGGGCGAGGCCGGGGTGGATTCATTTGCATATCATTGTCGAGGCTGAGGCCTTGACCGCTCTGGGCTGCCTTGGGATCCCCTTTATTTAGATTTGAGCACCTACTTTGTGGGCTGGGTGTCTGGTGGGAGCAAGGCAAAGTCCTAGCCTACAGGGGGCCCAGATTCTGGGCTGGGGGAGGGGCTGGAGTTAAACCCAGATTGCCCTTCTCTTGCTGTGACCTCTGCTGGGGAGGAGCTGGGAGGTCTGGGCGGCTAAAAGGTGCCTGCTGGGATCCGACCGTCTTGGGGTGAGGGCTGGCTCCAGCGGGAGGGGAGGGAGGCTGGAGGTAACACTTAGCCTGGATGAGGGAGCTGGAGGAATAAAGCCCCTCGGGCCAGCCCTCGGGCCCAGCTGGACCCCTCCCCTCCTGGGTGGGTGGGGCAGGTCAATCTGTCCTGGTGGCTTCTGAGCCTCTGCTTAGCTCAGGGGAAGAACCTCGGCAGCTCAAGATTCTCAGCCACGTGTACTGCGTGGATGGGAGCTTGGGGATGCTGGCAGTGGCCACAGGTCCTGTGGCCCAGTCACAGCACCAAGAATGTGCAAGGTAAGCCCCCCACCCTCTAGCTCTGTCCCTCAGCCTTGCTGGTCTGTCTTGTGTCACCTTCCTTGGGGAGAGGGGAGTGCCATGAAGCGGAGGACACAGGCACGGCCACAGTCACAGTTTCTTTCCTTTCTTGCCTGCCCTTCATTTTACTTTATTTTTAAAGGTGAGAGCTTTATTTGATTTTATTTTATTATTGTTTTTTTTGTTGGCCACACCGCGCAGCTTGCGGGATCTCAGTTCCCCCACCAGGGACTGAACTTGGGTCATGGCAGTGAAAGCCCGGAATCCTAACCACTAGGCCACCAGGGAACTCCCGATTTTACTTTAGAGGAAAGTAAGGCTCAGAGAGGTTGTGTCACCTCCCCAAGGTCACACAGCCAGGAAGTGTGGGATCTAGGGGCCAGACCTGAGCTCTCTGGTGAGAAAACCAGGGGCTGGGGAGAGATGGGGTATGAATAAGAATTTTTCTTTCTCTTTCCCTTTTCCTTTCTGGGCTCATTTTTATTTATTTACTTGTTTTTGTTTTTGCAAATTTTGTCAGTGTGAGAGTTCCATGAAAATTACTCATGCTTGTGTTCAGATTGGCCTCCCTCTGCACTCAGTTTTTTAAAGGATATTTTTTATTGGGGCTTAAAAGACACACAGAAATAAGCAGAGATCATAAATGTACAGTTTGGTTATTTTTTTCACAAACGGAATCAACCAGGTTAAGAAGGAAACCCAGGTGCCCTGTTCTGTCACCCTGTCCCAAGGTGACCCCTATCCTGGCTTAAACCACCTGCTCTGAATTGTCTGTTGGTGCCCTTCACGTTTGTGGAAGCATATAGTGTGTTCTCTTGGGTGTGAGGTTGTGAGATTTATCCTGCCCTGGTCGCTGTAGTGCCTTCTCCTTGCTGAAGGGGTTGCCTCCTGTGAGAATGTCACAATTTGTTTATCCAGCTCTTGTTGGACATTTGGGTTATTTTCCAGTTTTGGCAATTACTGGTGAGAAGATCTTTGAATTCCAATCTGCGATCTTTCTACACAGACCTGCGAGGGCATTGCTGGGTCAGAAAGGTTTCTAGATTCTGCCAAACTCTTTGAGAATGGTTGTACTGATTTATGCTCCCTCTGGCCATGTATTAATATTGTCCATTTTTCCTTTTTGACACATTAGCCCTTCTGGTGGGTGTGCAGAAGTTTTCATTCACATTTCCTCCATGGTTTATGAGGCTGAGTACCTTGTCATGGATTTACTGGACACTTGGACGTCCTTATTTGCCACTCTCCTGTCGAATCTTGCCCATTTTTACATTGTGGTGTCTGCCTTTTGCTTGTTGATTCTCAGGCGTTCTTTATATATTTTGGATACAAGCCCTTCAATGGGGCACAGATCTTTTTCCATGAGGTGGCTCACATTTTCGTTCTCCTAATGGTGTCATGTGATGAATAGACATGACTAATTTTCATGTACTTTAGTATATCAGTCTTATCTTTATGGTCAGTGCTTTTTAATGTGGTCTTTAAGAAAGCTTTGGCTGCCCTTGGGTCGTGAAGGAATTTTCCAGTGTTTTCTTCTAGAAGCTTTTGCCTTTCCAGTGTTTTCTTCTAGAATCTTTTGCCTTTTGCCTTTCTGCAGTGCACCTGGAAGGGATTTTTATGTATGGTGTGAAGTAGGGGGGTCAAGATTCATGGCTTTTCCCATATGGGTGTCCAAGCAGACCAGCAGTGTTTATTGAAAAGACCATCCTTTTTCTACCCTGTGCAATGGTGGGCCTGTTTCTGAATGGTCCTGTCCCCATAGGCCTTTTCATGTACCCATGTGCCGATATCACACCAGCTGCATTATTGGTATTTGATAGCCTAAGTCTTGCCACGTTATTCTTCATCTTGAAGGTTGCCCTGGCTATTCTTTTTTTTTTTTTAAATTATTTATTTATTTAATTTTACTTTTGGCTGCGTTGGGTCTTTGCCGCTGCGCGTGAGCTTTCTCTAGTTGCTATGAGAGGGGGCTACTCCTCGTTGCAGTGCGAGGGGCTCTCATTGCGGTGGCCTCTCCTGCTGGGGAGCATGGACTCTAGGTGCTCGGGCTTCAGTAGTTGTGGCACTTGGGCTCAGTAGTTGTAGCTCGCGGGCTTAGTTGCTCTGCGGCATGTGGGATCTTCCCAGACCAGGGCTCGAACCCATGTCTCCTGCATTGGCAGGCGGATTCACAACCACTGCGCCACCAGGGAAGTCCGCCCTGGCTATTCTTGATTTTCTGTGTTCCTATATAACTTTTTCTTTTAACTAGTACAATACATGTAAGTTTGCCATTGTAACCATTTTTACATGTACAGTTCAGTGGCATTAAGTACATTCACATTGTCAGTCAAGTCATCACCATTAACAGTCACCACCATCATCTCCAGAACATTTCCATTCTCCGAACTGAAACTCCGTCCCCATTAAGCACTAACCTCCATCCCCCTCCCCCAGCCCCTGGTCCCCACCCTCTACTTCCCGTCTCTATGAATCTGGCTCCTCCAGGGACCTCCTAGCAGTGCCATCGTAACAATATTTGACCTGTGTCTGGCTTATTTTGCTTGGAAGCATCCTGTCTTCAAGGTTCATCCATGTTGGGTCAGGGGTCAGAATGTCCTTTCTTTTTAAGGCTGAATGATATTTCATAGTATAAAGATAGACCACATTTTGTTTATCCAATAGACCCTTGGGTTGCTTCTATCTCTTCGCTGTTGTGAATGGGAATAACGCTGCTATGAACATGGGTGTGCAAAAATCTCTTCAATTTTTCACCCGACTTTCAATTTCTATGTGACTTTTAGAGACAGTTTTTCAATTTTCACAGCCCCTCCCCCTCCCCCAACCTTTGCCCCTACTGGGGTTTGGATTGGGATTGCATCAAATCTCTAGATCAGTTTGGCTGCAGCGAGCATGCTAATAAGGACCTCTTTGCCCACAAAGGTGGTTTCCTTGAGGGGGACCCCCAGAAGTGGGTCTGGGCTTTGCTAGCCTGCTGATTTGCTTCCCAAAAGCTGGGGGTGGGTTGGCCCTGTCCTCACCCTCCCTCCGCTGCTCTACACGCCCCCACCCCACCCCCGGCCCACAGTCAAACTAAAAATATGCTGATATGATAGATGACAATGATGTCATCCTGTTTCGATACTTGTTTGCGATACTAACTTTTTCCTGAATTCGGCCATTATTTACTGTTCTTCATTTGTGAATTGTTTGGGATTCTTATTGGACGATAAGGCTCTTTCTTTATGAGATGGGGCATTAACCCCTGCTCTGGCTTAGATATTACAGAAATCTTGGGATGAATGGGAGTCTGAAGGTCATTTTATCCAGAGGGTCCTCGGACTATTTTCAGCGGCTGTCATAGAAACGGCTAAGTCACATGCCTGTGCTCTGGGCTAGAATGGGCTTTTTTTTGGGTGATAACCCTGATCTGATCATGCTGATGAGAGGCTCTGATAGCCTTTGGTGACGTCTTAAGGGATGCAGTTCCTTTGCGAGGCCAAAACGTTTTAAAATAGGAAGGGAGAACACATTTGTTTCTTGTTTGGTTGGGGAGGGGGTCTTTGGGAGTGAAAAGATGAAAACAGGGTCTGTGGCTGAGTGGAAAAGTGTAGATTTTGGAGTCAGAGCCTCAGTTTCCTCATCTGTAAAAGGGACAAGAATCTCTCCCTCCCAGAGTTGATGGTGGGGGTGGGTAGTTTGGGGGGAGGGTGGCATGGGGGTGGTTGGATTAGAGACAGAATGAAGTGAAGCCTTGAAGCCCTATGCTGGCTGTGAAGTAGGGCCCAGGAAAGGCTCCTCTTTGTCCTTCATCCAGTTCTAACTGATTGTGACCTTGCCCATCCCTCCCACCCGTAAGTATTAATCTAGCACCTACTGTGTACAGTGTAGGTACACAGGGGGGCACTGGGGATGGCGTAAACCTACACTGTAATGCAGGGATCTGCAAACTGCCTCCAAATCTGGCCCGTCTCCTGTTTTTTGTAAATAAAGTTTCACTGGGACAAAGCCCAGTAGTTTTCAAGTATTGTCAGGCAGGCAGAATAGGCCTGCAACGCCTAAAGTATTTATTATCTGGCCCTTTCAAGAAAAAGCTTGCCTACTCCTGTTCCAGTGGGTGGAGAGGGACAATAAACAAGGAACTACAATAAAGAAGGAGCTAATGTGTATATGGTCTGATAAGTGGTGATAAGCACGGTGGAAAAAATAATTCAGGAAAGGGGGTGGGGGTGGGGCAGGTTGCAGTTTACGGGGGCCCTGGTGACGGTGGGAAGGCCGCATTTGTCCCCCGTCACCTGGGTTGCAAGAGAAGGGAGTGAGGTATATACAGATGGGAGTATACAGATAACTTGCAGTATCTGGAGGGAGGAATGGATTCCAGGCTGAGGTGCAAAGGCCCTGGGGTGCAGCCCGTGGGGCTGTGCTGTCCCATATTCCCTGTGATAAAGTCCTATGAGTCCTTCATTGTTTACCAGACCTTTGTACCCACCATGATCTCATCCAAGTCCCCCTCCCCGCTCCCACCAGCGAGGACTTCAGGTACCTATTATATAGTCAGTTTCTAGAAGGAGCCCAGTGACTCCATCCATTACAGAGGCAAGGTTCCACTGACCGGCTAAGGTGGCCTCACCGTTGCCCTCTCTGGGGACCAGCAGCTGAGCGTAGTGCAGCCCCCTGTGGGGTTCGTCCAGACGGGCCTCATTCCCCAGCCCCCAGCACCTGGGAGCCCTGCCTGAGCAGTGAGGGGAGGAAGGAAGGAAGCAAACACCTTTTCAGGATTCGAGTTCTGCCTCCTGGTGACCTTGGCCAGCCTTGGAGTCGGCAAAGCCCTGAAGCCCTTCCTGTGTTCTCAGTGTGGATGAAGGAGGTGGCGATGGCTGAGAACAGGCTGGCCTGCACCCCCAAACTCATGGCTCTCTGCTGTGTTCCCGAGATGCAGTGCGTGGGGTGGGAGGGGCTGGGATGTTGGCGGGTCCCAGCTCGGGAGGGCCTGTTAGCTCAGTCCTGGAGGGGGCACAGGTGGGGTGGGGGGGTGCCAAGGCTGGGTGGAGTGGGGGGCCCATGCCCAGCTCCCTGCTGCTTATATTCCCAGAGGGACCTGGACCTCTCCCCAGGGCAGGGGCACGGGCACGTTGCCCCATAGCCAGGCCTCGGGACCTCTTTTCTTGCCCCGGGGGCACCCTTCCTCTCTCACTGGGACCGGAGAAGGGGAAAACCATTTTCCAAGCACCTCCGAGGGCCAGGCCCTGCGTGAGGGGGTTCCCTCACTCAGGGTCCGAGGGACAGTGGCCGGTCTGGAGCCAAGGGCCTGGCGCGGTGGGATTCCTGAGCTGAGGCCTTGGTGTGCAGTGTGCTTTTAGCACCAGCTGAGTGACTCGGTTGCCCCGGCCCGGTGATACCAGACAGTCTCTCTAAGCCTCAGTTTCTTAGTCTGTAAAATGGGGGTAACAAGATTCCTTCACTCCCAGGGCTGTGGGAGGGTGAGCCAGGACGGGAAGGTGCCAGCCCGGAAACCTCTGGGCCCTGGGGCGCCCTGGGCAGCGAGGTCAGGGAGATGCAGTGTTGGATTCAGAGGCAGAGAGAGGAGCTTACGTGTTTTTTTTTTTAAATCGAGGTGAAATTCACATAATGCGCAATGAATTATTTGAAAGCATGCCTTTCCATGGTACGTAGTGCGTTCATCATGGGCAACCACCAGCTCTCTCTAGTTTCAGAATTAAAGTTTTATTTTAAGGAAGGACAGATGGAATTTGGGTAGGGGTGATAGTCCCACTTGGACCCTGACCTGGAGCAGTTGCTGGGCTTCTTCAAACCCCAGGTTGTGTAGCTAATAAATAACGAGGCACTTCACGAAAGCATTTTACAAACGTGAGTTCATTGAATCTGTGCGTCCACGTGGAGGGGAGAGATTCCTGTTATCCGGCTCCTCAGCCTGGGGAAGTGAAGTAACTCACTCAGAGTCACAGAGCCGTGGGCGTTGGGGCCAGGGTTTGTTTTCCACTGTCCCCTGGGGGCCCCCCTCTGTCGCACCTCTGTCCATGGTTGGGGGCCTGGCCTGTCAGAGGTCCCGTCCCTGCTCTGCTCCGGTTTCCAGCAGGGAGGAGCCTTCCATCCAGACTGTGGCTAAATTAAGTCTGAATTAATTAAAGTTTAATAAAATTGAAGATGCGGTTCCTCAGTCTCACCAGCCACGTGTTTCAAGTGCTCAGTAGCCACACGTGGCCAGTGGCTCCTGGAGTGTCCAGCGAATATCTAGACCAGGTGTCATTGATTCACCAGGTTTTGGTCTGTCCAGGATGGCGGGCAGGCCAGTGGGAATGTCCTCCCACAGGGGATCCTGGTGGCCCTCGAGTGGCTACCCTGTAGGAGGGGTGTGGGCTGCATGGCTGGGCTCCGGGTCAGCCCTGGCTCTGCCCCTGGTCCAGGGCTGTGTGGCTTTGGGATTGTCCTCTGTGCCCCGTGAAAGGCCTGTGGGAAGATTCCATGAGCGTCTCCATGTGAAGCCCGGTGTCTGTTGAAGTTGGGTTAGGTCCCCCTTTCTAATTATGAGTAATGGTACTTTATTACGGGTTCACTGTGTGTTCTAGGCTTGGACAGTCGTGGAGTGAGATACTCGCGTGGGTGGGTAGGTGGCACGGAGGCCTCTGGTCACCAGGGGGTGGCCTGGGACCAGGGAAGGGGGGCCAGGCCTTGACCTCAGTCTGTGATGAGAGGGATGGAGACCCCTCCCACCCCAGGCTGTGCTGGAGGATTTCCAGCCAAGTCTAGGGAAAGGCGGTGGGCTCTGGCTTGACTGTCACTGCCCCCCCACCCCCAACCGAGCCCGGAGGCCTCCACCCTTCTCTGTGAACCCAGGAGGCCACCGCTGTGTCCCCAGGGGTGGGTGTGCGGAGCGGAGGATGTGTACCTAGACTCTGAGGAGAGCTCCAGGTACTCCGGGGGGAGGGATGCGGGGGCGTGGAGCTCAGAAGGCAGTCCGGAGATGCCGCTGGGCCGGGCTTGGGGGGTCAGCTGCTTCTCCTCCACCCTAGGGGGACCAGGCAGGACAGCTGGAGTGGCACATGCCTCCTCAGGTGTCAGGAGCTGTGTTTGCCTTGTCTCCTAATCCTAACATGTGTCCACCTGCTTTTGCCCTGAGAGGATCAGACACAGTGCAGTCACTTAGGCCAAGAGTTGATACCTGCTGTGTGCCAGGTCCTGGGCACCTCGGGGGAGGCCGACTCCGCTCCTGGGGGACACAGGTCTACATTTCCACGTCGTCCTGGGCGGGGGGCTTCTCTGAGGCCCAGGGAAGGCCCCGAGGTGGGAATGAGTGGAGGGGCCAGGTGGAAGGGAGTCCCAGCAACTGGGGGTTTATCTCATGTATCTGAGCCCTGCCCCTCCGCTGCTTCAGGAACATCATTAGGGGAGGGGGTGGGGACAGTGAAGTTGTGCAAATAAACGCCACTGTCCTAGGCCTGGCGGTGAGGGGCGCTGGCGTGCCCATTTAATGGAGCTGCACGCCGCTGCTCTCAGAGTGCCCAGGCCTGCCCGCCGGGCCCGGGGGAGGGAGTTCGGGCACTGTTGAGCCTCGTGGCAGGCGGGAGCTGTTGGTGGCATCCGGGCCTGGGGTGCCGCTGGGCGGGTTTCACAAGCCCGGGCAGGGGCAGGCCCAGGGCAGGAAGAGCCGGCGGCTGATGTAAGCCCTTGCGCAAACCCCTGGCTGCCAGCTTCCGGAGCCGGCCACCCGCCCGCCCGCAGAGGAGGAAGCCTGGGGCCTGGCGGCCCGGAGGCCCCGCTGCCCGGGCTGGGGCTGCATGGGCGGACTGACCGGCCAGCATGGCCCTGGGTCCCGAGGGCTTGGCGCTGGAGTCCGGTGAGGGGGCTGGTGGGGATGGGATGGGGGGCCCGGACGCGGGGTGGTGGTGATGCCACGTGGTGCCAGGTGTGCTCCCATCGCTCCGCCTGACGCCGGCCGCTCTGGGCGACAGGAAGGAGGCCCTGCCCCTTGTGTGCGCCCTGAAGAGCCTGGGGGGACGTTTGGGCCTCCTGTGCCCCCGGGGAGGTGGTGAGGGCGGGTCTGTAGGCCCTGCGTGGAAGCCTGTGGGGACTCAGAGGGTGTGGGTGGGCATCTGCGAGCCCCCTGAGGGCCGGGCTGGGGCCCCCTGGGCACCCGAGTCACACATTGTCTGTGACCTCCTGCAGCCACTTCACTCTGGGCCGCTGCAAACAGTGCCCGCATCGCAGGGGCTTGGAGAGGTTCCCTGAGGGGTACTCGGGGAGCTCTTACCTCGGTGGGGAGAGCTGGTGCTTGGTACCTTTCAGTGAATGGGCGCTGCTGCTGTTTATTATTATTATTATTGTTAAATGTGTGCTTCTTTCTTCACTACAATTCTCAAGGGAGGCGTTATTATCCCCATTTTGCGGACGAGCAAACAGAGGCCAGGGAAGGGAAGCCCTCTGCCCAGGTCTCATAGGTCTCCCCCGGCCTGTGAGCTGGGGGCCTGCCAGCGTCTTGCCCTGAAGGACGGGCACGTGGAGCTTAGGGGCAGCACCCCTGGATGGCAGGAGGGAGGACGCACCCCTGCGGGTGGGGGCCTGGCCAAGTGGGGCGTGGCAGGGGTGGGTGCGGCTTCCACCCAGGCCCCAGCCGGTTGTCCTTCCTGGTATCAGTCGGCCTCCACGCCCCCATTTGAGGGACCCCCAGAAGGAGGAGCTCTGCTCTCTGAAGGGACAGGCCTCCCTTGTCCACTGCTCTCATTCATTCCCTGATTCACTTGCTAATTCCCTATAGTTCTGGGACAGGCTGCTGGGCTGCATTCAGAGCCCCTGGTCACAGGCTGTGGGATCAGGCACTGCCCATCTCTGAGCCTCAGCTTCCTCATCCGTTAAATGGGCACACGGTTCCTCCCGCACAGGGTTGGCTGAGGGGTTGGTCTGGGCCTGTCCAGGGATGCCTTGGGGTTCTTGGAGGCCATTCTCCAGCTCTCTGGTGTCCTCCGTGGTCCAGAAGCTCAGAACCTGAGCCCCCTTCCACCTCGTCACTCTATGGCCTCCGGAGGTCCCTGCCCCGCACTGAGCCTCAGCTTTCGGGTGCAGATGGGGAGAACCATACCCTCTCTGGCCTGGGGATGGTAACGCCCTTCTGCCAAGAGTGTCGGGTGCCCTGGAGGCACCTGGGGTCTCATTGGGCAGTTTTCTCAAGCGCTGAGTCTGGCTGAGTTGACCCAGGGTGGTCCTGAGTCCAAGGGGCTGCGGTGGGGCAGGGCGGAGGAGGTTTGTTTGGTCTCCCTGCCAGTGTCAGCTTCGAGAAGCAGGGAGAGGCGGGGATGTCGGGGCGGTGGGCTGGGTGGCGGTGGCCTGGTGTTTGCCTGACAGCCCCCCTTCTTTCTGCAGGCGAGGCCTTCTTGGGCAGCTTTGTGGCCAGCGGGATGGGGCCCTCGGCCTCATCCCATGGGAGCCCGGTGCCCCTGCCCTCTGACCTCTCCTTCCGCTCCCCCACCCCCAGCAACCTGCCCATGGTGCAGCTGTGGGCCGCCCATGCCCACGAAGGTAAGGAGCGAGCCAGGCGGGCGGGCCGAGGGCGCTGGGCCACTGTCCCCGGCACTTCTCAAGTCTGCCCCCTCCCCTCTGTCTCCACGGTCACTCCTCCATGCTGTGGCCCGTGGGGCCCAGCCCTGGTCATCCAGCCTCCTTGCTGTTCTTCAGATGCTCAGCGCTCCCTCGTGGCGCTGTCCCAGGGCCTTTACACGTGCTGTTCCCTCCGCTTGCAGCCCCGCACCCCAGCTCACTGGCTATCTCCTGTTCCTCCTCCAGGGCTTGGCTCAAACACACCCCCCACCCCACCCCGGTTCCACCTCCCGCTTGTGATGACACATTCATCTGTGTGTTTTTTCGTGAGATACCTGTTTCCCCACCAGAGTGAGCTCTGAGGGCAGGGCCTAGTTTGCTGCTGCCCGCCATCTCCCCAGTGTACAGTCAGCTCGTCAGTCATCGTCATTGTGAGGGCAGTGGGACCAGGTGCCATTGGGCTCTCTTGTCACTGTTCTGCGGTGACGCCCCTAGATGTGGGGAGGTCTGCCGGCCCAGAGCAAATCCTGGGCCTCCGTGGACCTCAGTTTCCCCTCTGTCCGTGAAGGAATGGGCCTGGGGGGCTCTGAGTGCACCCTCCACCTTGGGCTCCGGTGGATTTTAGATGCTGGGTGCTAGCTCGCTCCTGCTGCCTCCTGGGTGTCCTGGGGTGCTCCCGGGTCGGGCACCCGTTGCAGGTTCAGGCTTTCCTGGGCCTTTCGCTGCCCACTGTCTCCCCACTTCCTTCTCGGTGCCAGTTGTCACCAAGTGCTTCCGTCCTTGTCCTCACTTGTGTGTGCCCCGCACGGAGGGGGCGATCCTGCCTCTAGGACTGGGATGGTGGGCAGTCCTTCCGGGCTGGGGTCCCATCTGAGCCTCCCATTTCCACCAGCCCAGAGCGGGGGTGCTCGAGGGGCCTGAAGGGCAGAGGCTGCCTCTGGTGCCTGTGTGCCATCAGCCTGACTCCCTTTTCTCCTTTGCCAGCAAATACCGGTAATAATAGTAACGATAGCAAACAATGCGGTGTTCTTCCTGTGCACAAAGAACTGCATACCTGAACTCACTTCATCCTCAGAACAAGCCGTGAGGAGGGACTATTATGCCCATTTTACAGATGAGAAAGCAGCGGGAACCAGTGCCTAGCTAGGAGTGTTGTTTCAGTGATGAAGTGAGATAACATGTATCAGGTGTTCCTTATCGTTTTGTGATTGTTGTTAATGTCATCGTCAGGTGGGGCTGTGGGTGAAGATGTGCGCCCAGTGTGGCCAGGGACGGGTTCTGCATCTCTGGCCTCAGAGGGAGTGACTGGTGGGCATGGGGGACCCAAGTCCCTCAGGGATCACCAGTGGGTCTGAGGTCCTGTAGGACTCACCGCCCAGGCGGAGAGGCAGGATCCTCCTCCATTGCCCCTGCACCTGCTCACCCCTCTGGCCTTCTGGGCCCTGCTGAATGGCTCTTGGGCCTCTATTCCTGGTGTACTCTTTTAGGCCTCTTGTTTCTTTCTCCGTGGCCTCTGTTTCCTGTCTTCTGCACCCTGTAAGGCCCTGGTTCTGGGGCATCACTGGTGGGGTGGAGGGGGTTGTGGGAGGTTAGGAGGACCCCTGGCAGGAGGAATTCTTTCCTAGCAGCACCTGCCTGGGAGACCCAGCAGCTGGAGATGCTGGGTAGGCTGAAGTTCAGAGAAGGCAAGCGACCTGCTTGGCGTCACACAGCAGAGAAGTTAAGCCAGTAAACCACTCAACTGGGTCCATGTTGGGCTGAGGTTAAGAGTTCTGGTGACCTCAGTTCAAAGCTAGGCTCCTCTGCTGGGGGACCTCGGGCAAGTGGGCCTCTCTGAGCCTCAGTTTTCTCATCTGTAAAATGGGGATATTAAGAGTATTTGCCTCACAGGTTTTTTTCCTTTGAAATTTAAATGAGAATAACAAAGGCAAAGCAGTTGAAAGGGTTTGGTCTGTGATTAGAACTGCCATCTATCTTCATCATCCTCATTGCCCTGCACTGGGTCCAATTTGATTCTCTTCCTGGGGGATTTGAGAGCCCTAGCCCCTGGGGGCTGCCTGGGACTGGAGTGCCAGGATTGGGAGGGGGCAATCCTTGCTGTGGGAGCTGGTGGTAAACCTCAGGGCTCCCAGCACCAGGGGGCTGACAGCCAAGACACGTTATTTCCAAGAAGCAGAGAGGGTGGAAGGAAGCTCCCGGTGGGAGGCATGAGGTGTCCCAGCTGGCTTCTTTTCTCTCTTGCAGGCTTCTCCCACCTGCCCAGCGGGCTGTACCCATCCTACCTCCACCTGAACCACCTGGAGCCCCCCAGCAGCGGGAGCCCCCTCCTCAGCCAGCTGGGCCAGCCCAGCATTTTCGATACCCAGAAAGGTCAGAGGGCAGGAGTGGGGAGACTGGGGGGAGCTGCGGAATGAGGTTGGGAGGGACCACTACCCAGTACTCCAGGCAGCATCCCAGATGTTTCCCAAGACCCCAGCCCCCAAGGGCCCCCACGGGCTTTCTGGGCCCACCCATAGCCTTCTGGAGCCTTCTAGTTGTCCTGCCCTCATCTAATCCTGTTGGGCCCTCTGGGCAGCTCTTAATTCTGGCCTCTCCCCCTTTCACAGATGAGAAAACTGAGGCTCAGAAAGGTTAGTAGGTGTCCAAGGCGGGGTTTCAGCTTGGTTTTATCCATTTCCAGAGCCTGCCCTCTCCCGGGCTGCGCTGTGCATGGCCCTCCTCCTTGCCCTGGGGTCTAGGGCACCCTTTGGGGCCTCCCTTCCCTCTCCCCCCGGCAGAGGGGGCACTCGCTCACGGCTGCGCTCTTTCTTCCCTGCAGACGGCTTCTACCTGCCCGCCCCTGGAGCTCCGGGCGCCCTGCACTCTCATGCTCCCTCCTCCAGGACGCCAGGTGGCCACTCGTCGGGCGCCTCGACCAAAGGCTCTTCTCGGGAAGGTCCAGCCAAGGACCGGATGGGCCGCGGCGGGGAGCCGCCCCCACTGTTCGGCAAGAAGGACCCGCGGGCCCGCGAAGAGGCAGCCGGGCCCCGCGGCGTGGTGGACCTGACCCAAGAGGCGCGGGCGGAGGGCCGCCAGGACCGCGGGCCCCCGCGCCTCCCGGAGCGCCTCTCGCCCTTCCTGGCCGAGCCCGGTCCCCCGCGGGCATCGGGCACGGCCGCCACCGAGTCCAAGGGCAAGAACCCGCCGCCGCTGCCACCACCAACGCTGAGCCTCTGCAATGGCGCGGGGGACACGGGGCTCCCCGCACTGGTGGCCGAGGCGGCCCGCGGCTCCAAGGAGACTGCGCGCCAGGACGAGAGCGCACGGCTGCGGCGCGCAGAGGCCCTGCTGCCGGGGCCTTGCCCCTGCCCCTCGCCGCTCCCGCCGCCGCCCTCGAGCAAGGGCCCGCCTGCGCCCCCCGCCGCTGCCGCCGGGGCCTTCGCCGCGCCGCAGCCCGCCCCCGCCGGCGTCTACACCATCTTCCCAGTGGCGGCCGCGCGCGAGGCGGGCCGCGAGCACCGTGTGGTGGCGCCCACCTTCGTGCCTTCCGTGGAGGCCTTTGACGAGCGCCCAGGGCCCATCCAGATCGCGTCGCAGGCGCGTGACGCCCGGACCCGGGAGCGCGAGGCGGGCAGGCCCGGCGTCCTGCAGGCCCCGCCCGGGTCTCCGCGCCCGCCCCCGGACCGACCCGAGAGCCTCCGCGAGAAGAGCTCCGTGATCCGCTCTCTCAAGCGGCCGCCGCCCGCCGAGGCCCCACCGGCGCGGGCCGCGCGCTCCTCCCCGGACCCCCGGGCCTACCTCCCCGCCAAGGAGCTGCTCAAGCCCGAGGCCGAGCCCCGGCCGTGCGAGCGCGCCCCGCGCGGCCCCGTCGTCACCTCCGCCTCCCAGCAGGCCGCCAAGCTTTTCGGTCTGGAGCCAGGGCGGCCGCCCCCGCCCGCCGGCCCTGAGCACAAATGGAAACCCTTTGAGCTGGGCAACTTCGCCACGACGCAGATGGCCGTGCTGGCCGCGCAGCACCACCACGCCAGCCGTGCCGAGGAGGAGGCCGCCGCTGCCGCCGCCTCCAAGAAGGCCTACCTGGACCCCGGGGGTGCGTTGCCCCGCGCCGGGGCCACCTGCGCCAGGCCGGGCGCCGACCTGCACGCCGCGGCCCACGGGCCGGGAGAGGCCTCGGCCATGCAGAGCCTCATCAAATACAGCGGCAGCTTCGCCCGCGAGGCCGTGGCCGTGCGCCCCGGCGGCTGCGGGAAGAAGAGCCCCTTCGGAGGCCTGGGCACCATGAAGCCCGAGCCTGCTCCCACGGCTGCCCCGCGCGCCCAGGCCCGCCTCCCGCACCCCGCGGGCCCTGCAGCGGCTGGGGGCCGGCAGCTGAAGCGGGACCCGGAGAGGCCCGAGAGCACCAAGGCCTTCGGACGCGAGGGCTCCGGTGCCCAGGGTGAGGCGGAGGTGCGACACCCACCCGTGGGCATTGCGGTGGCCGTGGCCCGGCAGAAGGACAGTGGCAGTGGCCGGCTGGTGCCTGGGCTGGCGGACCAGGAGCGTTCCCTGTCTCTGAGCAACGTCAAAGGTGGGTCCCGGGTCCCACCCCCACCCCCACCCCTACCCCCACCCCCGCCCCTCACCTTTTCTTCCCCCTTCACCTCCCCACCTTTGCTCTCTGCTTCTACCTGCCTCCTTTACTTGTGCACCCCTCTCTCCCACCTTCCTGGCACTGTTTGTCCTTTATCCCACTTGTGGGCTGTGGCTGCTATTTAAAGTTTATTGCTTTTTCTGTTACACACATAGAAAAATGTGTAAAATGCAGGAGAGGAGAAAGAAGAAAAGGGACCATTAGATTTTTTCCACCACCCTGAACACTTTGAGCTCTTTCCCCAGATTCATTTTCCCGTTTGATCTGCAGAGCCTCCAGTGCACTATGATCTTGGGCCTTGTGTTTTTCCCTTGTGGGTGGGCTCTTGCTTTTGCCAACTCATTTTTTTTTTTTTAATTTATTTATTTATGGCTGTGTTGGGTCTTCGTTTCTGTGCGAGGGCTTTCTCTAGTTGCGGCAAGCGGGGGCCACTCTTCATCGCGGTGCGCGGGCCTCTCACTATCGCGGCCTCTCTAGTTGCGGAGCACAGGCTCCAGACGCGCAGGCTCAGTAGTTGTGGCTCACGGGCCTAGTTGCTCCGCGGCATGTGGGATCTTCCCAGATCAGGGCTCGAACCCGTGTCCCCTGCATTAGCAGGCAGATTCTCAACCACTGCGCCACCAGGGAAGCCCTGCCAACATATGTTGTAAGTATCATTTTTAATGGTTTTTAGTGTTCTGTCCAGAGCAAGCACCATAGCTAAGTTAGCCGTTCCCTTGTGGCATTTTAGTTTTCCCTTCTCTGATGTTTTTGTGTTTAGGAAGTTACTTTGAACATTTTTGTGCATTGAGCCTCACTGATAACTTTGAGTCATTTTCTAAGAATAGATTCCTACGAATAAATTAGCTTTAAGCTTTCAATTCCAAGTCCTTGAGGGAGGTAACCGTGCCTTACTTAACCTAGTTCAGTGTTCCCAATACCTAGCGTTGGGTCTGGCGCATAGTAGGTGTTTGATAAGTGAGTGAATGAGTGACTGAGTGTGACAGATGGAAAGTAGGGCCCCGGCATACCTGTGGTCTCGACATTGAATGCCTTTGTGACTTCTTAGGTAGTTAGAGAGTTTATATGCTTGTTTGCAGTCTGTTTTGTTTTAGACTGCTCGGAATTGTGTTAACTAAAAACCCCCAAACAATCGTTGTTAAGTTCAGTAGGGAGGAATGGTGCATTTCTTTTAACTGTTAGTAAAGTTGAATATCTTTCCAGAACTCGGTTGATTGGTTACATTTCCGTTTGTCCCTTGCATATTTTGCCATTGGACTCCTTCCTGGGATTTTGGAGAGCTGCTATTTGCGGCATTTTGGTTGGAACTCTGGACTTGGGCCGCCCAGAGAGAGCCCAGTATTGAGCCAAGGGCCCCACCTGTGGGTCAGGCACTGAGGCTGCCCCGCCGCTCCAGGCCGTGGTCAGTGTGTTGAGGTGTGGGGTGTTGGCAGGCTGGGGTAAGGGCCCCGGAAGGAAGGCTGTGTCCCGCTGCCCCTAGCTCATGTGACTTTTTAATAGTCGGCCTGGGTTTCCTCGCTGAGTCTCTGTCCCAGCCCCCAGTTCGCTCCCAGACTCGCCAGCTGCAAGCTCAGGCTTGGCTCACGTCGCGGCCCCCGCGCGACCCGCTTCCCTGCGCCTCCTAGATTTTCCAAGATACACAGGCATCTTGGGTGCACGTCCCCTGTGTCCCCGTCCCTCCCTGAGCCTGGCCCTCCTGTGCCCGCCCGCACTGACTCCTGCCTGGGCTTCAGCCTCCGTCCACAGTGAGCGGACAGTGCTGTGTCCTGTCACAGCTGCTTCCTAGACCCGTAGCCCCAGCCCTGCTGTCCCAGAGGAGCCTGGTGAGGCTCAAGGCTGCCCTGGGTGTCGCCCGGTCGCTGCCCATCTGAATGTACCACAGCTGCAGAGGGTCTTTATCCAGCCAGAAGGCTCAGAGCAAGTGACGTATTAGGGAACGTTTGTTGAACTGAGCCCCTCGTTCTGTGTGGAGCCCCCCTGGAGCCAGGGAGGCGCGTCCTCTGACCCCAGGGGCTCACATGAGGCCCTGCCTTAGTCTGGGACTCAAAGTCTGGGCATTGGCCCTTGGCTTGGAGGTGGCCGGCTGGGTGGTGGAGAAGCCCGCTCACTAGGTGGGCAGAAGATCTTTTGGGGTCCTGTTTTTAGAAGAATGCTCGTGTGACATGATGTGGCACCCCAGTTAGCACTCACGGTCCCCAGAACTCATCCTGGTGCCCAGAGTACCTGGCCGTGCCCAAGGGACCTGTGTCCATGGGGTTGTGAGTGTGTGTGGGAGGATGTGTATGAGGGAGTGTGTGTGAGAGAGTGCAGGTGAGAATGTGTGTGTGTGTGTGAGCGTGTATGTGTGTGCAAGTGTCGGGGGCGGGAGGGGAGAGAGAGAGAGGATGGGATAGTTTGGGATGAGACCTTCAGGGATTATTGGGCTGAGACTGTCTTTCTGTTTGCTGGTGACCACTGGAAAGTGAATGGAGTCTTACTCTCCTTAAAAAAAAAATGCCTGTAAGAAGTGGTGATTTTTCCCCAATCTGGACGACCTTGGGGGAGGGGAGGAGTTGGCGTTACCCCAGCTGAATGGTGGTTGTCAGCCCGGGGCTCCTGGGTCTTCCTGACCTCCCGGCTCCTACTTTGTGGAGTGAGTCCTCTGCCTGTCAGTGAGTTCACATCCAGGCTCTGCCTTTTGCAGCTGCGTGACCTTGAACCTGAGGCCTAAGTCCTCCGGGCCCTGGTGTCCCCGTTTACTACGTGGCGCTAGGGAGGGCCTCCTCGTTCCCTGATGCCAGGTGGGCTGAGGCGCTCGTAGTAGGTGCTTCATAAACAGGCCTGCTTTTTTTCTGTTCACGTTCGGTGCCTTAAGGGCTCAGAGCTTCTGCCGTGAGCCTGAGATCCTTTTATGGGAAATGCCCCGAGGGCTCACCCAGGGTCTGGTCTGGCTACAGGGGTCTTGCACCCTGAGATGGATGAAGGACGGGCGTCATGTACACCTGTGAGCCCCAGACAGCAGTGCCCACGCCCGAGAGGCCTGCAGACCAGCACCTTCCCTGCCGTTTAGCAGGTGGCCCCACGTAGTCCCGGCCACCAGCTCCTCCTGGTGGATCTGTTGTTATCCCAGCTTCACAGATGGGAGAGCAGGGCCTGTGGCGGTGAGGTGACTCGCTCTGGGTCACCCGGCTAGAAGAGGTGGGCTGAACTTGAACCCTTAAGCCCAGACCTGTGCCTCCCATCTCTCTGTCTTGCCCGTTATCACCTCTATGGTGGAGTCGAATTGGGGACCAAATCTGGGGGACTGTGATGGTGCCCCCACCCCGCCCTGCTGCCCATCACACCAGGCAGAGCTGGGGTTGCATCGGGTGTAAGCGGTGGTATTGACCCCAGACTCTGGAAAGCACAGAATTGGCCGGAGCTGGTGGTCGCCATATCTGAGGAAATGCTCAGATGGAGTCCAGGAGGGAGTTGCCATGGGAACCGGGCCTTAGCCTGAGCCTCTGCCGTTATGGCCGGATTAGAGCATGTGACCCACGGAGGGGCTGTCAGTGCTGGGGACGTGGGCCCTGGGGCAGGGCTGCAGATAGGTGATGGCAGTAGTGCTGCTGTTTCACCAGTGCCCACCCTGTGCGGGCTCTGTGTGTGGAGGGGTGTGCACCCTGGTGGTCAGGAAGACCCGGTCAGACCGCCATGCTAGCCTGACGCCTCCTTGTCATCAGTGGTGTGACCTGGGTAGGTTACCTTCCTGTGCCTCAGTTTCCTTATCTGGGATGGGATGAGGGCTGGAACCCACCTCCTGGGTTGATGACCACTGAATGAGTGTGTGCATGGAGAGGGCCCAGGGCCCTGCTGGGCACAGAGGCGGCTTTGAAATGTTGGACGTCTCCAGAGCTCATGCCTCGAGGGCTGGGGTGAAGGGGTCCTGGGTGTGTGGGACCTCGGAGCAGCTGACCCTCTGCCCCACACACCTCCCTGCTAGAGGAGCTGGTCCCTTGCCATCCTGGAGCTCAGCACAGAGAGGCGATGGGCCCTCTGGTTCGCTTGTCCACAGGTGGCTGGAGGGAGGTTGGTTTTCAAAGCGTTAGTCAGATCATGTCTCATCCCTGCTCAGAACTTCCTCTGGTTTCTTCTTTTACCTTGAACAGAATCTCTACCACATTCCCTTCCATGGCCTGTACCCCACTCTTCACCTGCACCCTCTCTTCCTTATTACTCTCTTCAGCCACTGTGGCCCCCTTGATGTTCTTTGGCACGCTTCTGCCTCAGGGCCTTGGCACCTGCCGTTCTCTCTGCATAGCTCACTGTTTCTCTAGCTATCCTCATGAATTCATTCATTCACTTCCCACGTATTTGCTGAGCAGCTTCCTCTGTGTCAGGCATTGTGCAGGAGAGAGGTAGACAGCCAGGAGTGTGACTGCTCAAACCAGAGCAATGCACAGTCTGAGGAGGAGGCAGACGGTGAACAACCAACAAGCAAAACGTCTGTGTGTTGTGCTCAGTGCTGTAAGGGAGACAAATAAGGGAGCATGATAGAGGAGAGGTGGTCTGGGAGGGCTTCCTGGAGGAGGTAGCTTATGAGCTGAGCTCTTACTGGGGAGGCTGAGTAGTACAGAGGAAGGGTACTCTGGGTGGAGGGAACAGCATGTGTGGCCCTGAGTGTAACTGGAGGGCAGAGAGCCTGGGGGTACACTGGAGGGGACAGCTGGGCAGCATGAGTCAGGCCCAGGGGCTTGGTTCCATGGGGCTGGCCCTCCGTAGGAGGGACAGGTGTGAGCAGGGATTAGAGGGAGCAGGTTGGCGCAGGAGGACGAGGGTGGTGCCCCGGGGCGTAGGCGGTGGAGGGCATGTCACATTTCTTTGGAGATCAACTGAATTTGGAGGGAGCGGTCTGGGGCTCTGGCCTGAGTGACCCTGGGGGTGGTGGGTGCTCCCAGGTGGGCGGGCCTGCATACAGGTTTCTGGTGCAGGTGGCACTTAGGGTGGGAAGCCCTTGAGGGCCTGCGTGGTGACAACCAAGGCAGTGGAGAGGCATCAGGCCTGAGGACAGAGGTCTTGGGGGCAGGCCACACTGCAGGCGCCTGTCCCTTCTGGGGACACCAGGAGCTCTGTGCCAAAGCCTGTCTGCCACCCCAGCGTGGCCAGTGGGCGGGAGGGTCTTTGGGGTTTGTGTGGGCCTGGGAGGCCATCCCCACGGGAGAAGGAAGCTCGGACACATGCTCTGGTTTCCCAGTCCAGCTGAAGGACTCTGGATGGCCCCCTGCCTGAAAGCCCGGGGTGGGAGTGGGGCCCACAAGCAGGGCCCCTTCCAGTCCTTCATGAAGGGGGCGGGCGGGCTCAGGGTCCCCTTGGATTTGGGAATCATGTTGACACTGGAGGCCGGGACACCCTCACTGGGTCTCACCCCGAGTTGGTGCGGGCTTGTTCTCCCACTGCCCGCCTTTCCCCTCTGCTTCCTGCACCTCCTGCCATGCGCTGGGAACAGTCGTGGGGACCCGGCGTTGGCACAAGAAGAGTCAGCTCAGGGCCTGCATGGGGTGACTTAGCGGGTGGCCTGGGACGCACCTGTGTGACCCATGGGGGCCAGGTCGGTAAGAAGACTCCTTCTCCCACCCTCACTCCTGCCCTGCCGGTGCCCCAACTCGCTGGCTTTTCTCTGCTTAACCGCACACGCTGCTTCCTTGTTGCTCCAGTGGCTTCTGGAACTTGCAGACCTGCCCCCGGTGGCCCCTGGCCCATCTCCAGCTGCCTCTTGGGATGCGGCCCCTCCCTGATTCTAGGCTGCCTGCCCCCGACCCCGTGTGCGTGGTCCATCGGGCACGTGGGCTTGTTTGGCTGCCCCTCCCTGTGGGCTCCTCTTTTTCGTTCCGGGGCGGCGGGTTTCCACCTTTCTGAAGGGGAAGGAGAAGCCCCTGCATCCCTGAGCCTCTCCCGGGGGCTCTGTTCTTCGGGAGCTCCTGGTGTTGGGGGTGCAGCAGGGGAGAAACGATGGGGAGATGCCTGACGGCTGCATTCCAAGTTGGGTCCCCGCCCACGAGGACCATGCGTGTGGGGAGCGCTGGGGGGCCCTGGCGAGTTGGCCCCAGACACTTGTCTCCAGCAGAGTAATAACCGATAAGGTCCGGGGCCCTGGGGGTGGCTTCCTCCCCAGGTGTACCTCCCGAAACCTGGGTGGGAGGACACCAGTCCAGCGTGACTGACCCTAGAGAAGGAGTTAGTCCAGCCTCGGGGGTTTCTCTTTCGAGAAAAGTCTCAGCTGCCAGCTGAGTGGCTTCTGCTGCTGGTGATAGCGCCCGCCTCCTGGGCCCTAGCCGGCCCGGGGCGGCCACACGCGCACTGACTTCTGTTGTGTGGTGTAGAAAACGTCCAGGAAGAGTGTCTGGGGCAGGTGGGGCGAGGAGGGCTGGACGCTGGGTGCCCTCCACGAGCTCCTGCCCCTGCAGAACTGGCCGGGACTTGAGGACCTGCCTTCTCTGCTCTGGGGAAGGCGGGGAGCTCATGGAAGGTGCAGCTGGACCAGCCACGGGTCGGGGGACGTCCCCTGGGCACCAGGGCAAGGATGGGTGAGCCGGATGGCAGCCCCCATATCCTCCACTCGCCCACACACACATAGCATTCTCTGGTTTCACTTTTCCGTCTTGATTTTGAAAAGATCAGCCACAGGTCTGCAGTAGACAGAACCATGACGGGGCCTCGGAGGGGAGGCTGATTTCCCGTGACCCAGGCCTCGCTGTGCTTCTGAATAGCGACCTCTTTTTTGGGTTGTGGTTTCCCCTCCATCCTGACCCACCCCCAGAACCTGCCTTTCCGGCGTTAAAGTAGTGAAACCGTGTCAGCGAATGCCACTCGGTTTATACCGTGTTGTTACTCGATCCGTGTTAACGATGTTTTACTGCAATATCCCGGTTACCTGTGCGAGTTCCAGGTAGGCTCTTTGAGGGGCGATGGAGGGACGTTTCTGGGCACGGAGGGCGTCTGGCCTGGGTGAGGGAACCGCTCAGATGCTGAGGGCTTGTTGGGGCCCTGAGTGGGCCTCACTTCCTGCCTGTCTCCCCGACCCAGGGCACAGCCGAGCCGACGAAGACTGTGGGGATGAACGGGCCAGGCACCGGGAGGAGCGGCTGCTTGGGGCACGGCTGGACCGGGACCAGGAGAAGCTGCTCAGGTGAGGGCCTGGGGCAGCCTGGGAGGGCCTGGGAGCCCCAGGGCAAGGGTGGGTGGCCCTACGTGGCTGCGGGGTGGTCCTTAGAGTGTGGGACACCCTCCCGAGGAGGGCCCCGGGGCCCTTTGCCGAGCCCCAGCTGGCTCTTCTGTCCACCGGGTGCAGAGTTGGCCCAGCAGCAGCCTGGTGTCCCCCAGTGACTTGGGGCGACACCCCTTCTCTCCCACCCATCCCTGGGGCCGTCCGGCCTGTCCCTGATGCCCCTGTTCGCTTCCAGAGAAAGTAAGGAGCTGGCTGACCTGGCCCGCCTGCACCCCACCAGCTGTGCTGCTAACGGCCTGAACCCCAACCTCATGGTGACCGGGGGCCCGGCGCTGGCAGGTTCCGGTCGCTGGTCCGCTGACCCTGCGGCCCACCTGGCCACGCACCCCTGGCTGCCCCGCTCGGGCAGCACGTCCATGTGGCTCGCTGGACACCCCTACGGTGAGCGGGAGGGCGGCGGTGGGCCGGGGTGGGGAGGCCTGACGTGTTGCTTCTGGAGCACAGCGCCCCTCCTCTCTTCCCCGTAGTTCAGCTCCCTCACTGCCCAAGCTGGGCCATTATTATTATTATTATTCTCTTATAAATTTATTTATTTTATCTATTTATTTATGGCTGTGTTGGGTCTTTGTTGCTGCATGCGGGCTTCCTCTAGTTGCGGCGAGCGGGGGCTACTCTTCGTTGCGGTGCGCGGGCTTCTCATTGCGGTGGCTTCTCTTGGTGCGGAGCATGGGCTCTAGGTGCGCGGGCTTCAGTAGTTGCAGCACGTGGGCTCAGTAGTTGTGGCTCGCGGGCTCTAGAGCGCAGGCTCAGTAGCTGTGGCGCGCGGGCTTAGTTGCTCCGCGGCATGTGGGATCTTCCCGGACCAGGGCTCGAACCCGTGTCCCCTGCCTTGGCAGGCGGGTTCTTAACCACTGCGCCACCAGGGAAGCCCCCGGGCCGTTATTAATGGCACCAGCATCGTGGGCCCTTGGCCAAGCCTGTTTGTGGACAGTGCCCAGAGCGGGCGGCTGGGCGCGTGTTCACAGCCCTTACTCTCGGCTTCCTGCTTGGAGGCCCAGGAAGCAGAGGACGGGGGAGTAGGCTGGGCCTGGGTCCCCAGCACTGACTCGGGCATGGGTCTCTCCTAGGCTTGGGCCCCCCTGCTCTGCACCAGGGCATGGCGCCTGCCTTTCCACCCGGCCTGGGGGGCTCCCTGCCGTCGGCCTACCAGTTCGTCAGGGACCCCCAGTCGGGCCAGCTGGTGGTCATTCCCAGTGACCACTTGCCTCACTTTGGTAAGTGGCGGCCCCGTGGCTGGGGGCAGGGGCTGTGATGGCCTTCCACAGGGAGACTGTCCCAAACGCCGTGGGAGGAGGACCGTCCTCCTATGGCAGGGGGTGTCCACCCAGCAAAATAGGGTGGGTGTGTCATAAAGCCACAGGGGTCCTTGTTTTGATGAGTTCCTACCCAGAAAGCCCACGTGGAGAACCAAAGCAGGGCTGCCCTGGTGGGAGGCCTGGACCCTCTGCCTCGGTGCCCCCGTCCCTCAGGAATCCACTTTGCAGACCACTGGGAATAGTAGGAGAAGGTGTGGAGTCCCCACGTTGGCCCCGGGCCTGGGATGTGGCTGCCCATGGCAAAGGGAGGAGGACAGGCTTCTCCGTCCCCAGGAAGCGACTGGAGGCCCAGCTGAGCCCAGCTCTGCCTCAGCTTCCCCATCTGTAAAATGGGGTGATGGGCACCAGGCGGTAGGTGCAGCCTCACTGTCTTCTTGCCCCCAGCGGAGCTGATGGAGCGGGCCGCGGTGCCACCCCTTTGGCCGGCCCTGTACCCACCAGGCCGCAGCTCCCTGCACCACGCCCAGCAGCTGCAGCTCTTCTCCCAGCAGCACTTCCTGCGGCAGCAGGAATTCCTGTACCTGCAGCAGCAGGCGGCCCAGGCCCTGGAACTGCAGAGGAGCGCCCAGCTGGTGGTGAGTTGGGGTGGGCGTGGTCACAGGAAGGCCGTGGGGACAGTGGAGACCCTTGCCGGAGCTCCTCTGTTGTTGGCGAAGCAGAGGGGTCAACCAGCAGAAAGTCCAGTTCTGGACTGTGAGTCAGGAAAAATGAGAGAGGCTGGTGGTCAGGGGGGGCCTCCTGGAGGAGGTGGCGTCTGCCCAGAGACCTGAAGAAGTTAGTTGTGGAGGAGCCCTCTGGGCAGAGGGGATGGTGTGAGCAAGGCTGAGAGGTGGACAGAGCCTGGCAGGGGGCGGGTGCAGGTAGCAATGGGGAAACCAAGGCGGGAGAGGTGGCCCTGTGGGCTGGAGATGTTTGCATGGGAATTGAAGGGATCCCTGTGGGCTCCCGCTGTTTCCTGAGCCCTGCCTGGCCCGGCTGGGCGCCTGATGGCCCTGGGCTCTCCTCTAGGGCCGGGGCTGGCCTCCACCCACGTTGCCTGATCCCATAACATGGGCGACACTTGGTGTCCCCACCGTGTGGGTGGACTCCCTAAAGCCCACAGCCTTCCTGCCTCCTTGAAGGTGTTCCTGGACGTTTGTCCTCTGCTTGGCCTTGCCCCTCCTTTCTTGTGCAGCAGCTGCTCTGGAGGAGTCACCCGAGGTGACACAGGCAGCAAATGGGGCCCTGGGTTTGAGCCTTAGTTCTGCCACGCCTGGCTGTGTGCCCTCCGGCAAGTGAATTCACCTCTCTGGGTTTCAGGTTTCCTCCTGTGGAAGTGGAGTTGCTAGTAATCTCTGTGTCATCGGGTTGTTCAGTGAGATTTAACAGTCGTGACAGTGGCTGGGGCTTGGAGCCTTTCCTCCCCGTGTGATTGTGCGCTGACCGCCTGGCCGCTGGTGAGCACGGGCTGTTCGTGAGCCAGCTCCCTGCCGTTTCCTCAAGCCATCACAGGCCGGGAAAGGCTCCCCCCGCCCACCTTTTGAGGTGTTTCTTGAGACCCAAATGTGATAAGGCAGGAGAGTGCCCGCAGGTAGTGAGTTCTCCGTGCAGGTAGCTATCCTAGTGTCATGAAAGAGCCTCACACCTCCACCGGCCCCCCTCGCCCTGACCGTGAGGGTCCCAGAGGGGCCTGGGTCTAGACCGGAGGGCCCCCCTAGCCCCATCTGCTGGAATTCTACAAGGAATGCTGTGCTTGTTACACGTACCGTGACGGAATGTCAATCTCAGGCTGGGGGTGTGGGCGGCCTGCAGCCCCAGACCCTGCCTGAGGTTCTCTGGGGGTCGTGGGGACCCCGGGGACAGGGCAGCTGGTGGGTAATGGGTCCTGCCGCGCTGACCCTGCCTGCCGGCCCCCTCCCCAGCAGGAGCGGCTAAAGGCCCAGGAGCAGCGGGCGGAGATGGAGGAGAAGGTGAGCAAGCGGAGCCTGGACGCCGCGGGCAAGGGTGGCCTGGGCGCCTCGGGCCCCGGGCTGCTGCCTCGGAAGCCGCCCGGCCTGGCCGCCGGCCCTGCGGGCACCTACGGCAAGGCCATGAGTCCACCGCCATCTCCCCGCGCTTCCCCTGTGGCTGCCCTGAAGGCCAAGGTCATCCAGAAGCTGGAGGATGTGTCCAAGCCGTCCACCTATGCCTACCCCGCCACACCCAGCTCCCACCCCACCAGCCCGCCGCCCGCCTCCCCGCCGCCCACCCCTGGCATCACCCGCAAGGAGGAGGCCCCCGAGAACGTCGTCGAGAAGAAGGACTTAGAATTGGAGAAGGGAGCCCCCAGCCCTTTCCAGGCCTTGTTCTCAGGTAGGAGCTGGTGAAACAGATCCCCATATGGTCGTTCACTCATTCACTCCTTCAACCGGTCAATCTTCCTTTCTGTGTTGAGCACCTACCGTGTACCTGGCCCACTGCTGGGCTCTGGAATGAATGCCCGAGGACACAGCCGGCCGTCATCTCTCTCTAGCCTTCCCTCAGTGGTAGGGTCAGGGGAAATGGGTGTAATTTTAGAAGTAGGTTCTAAGTTCAGAAGGACCTGTCTGAGCATTGAACAAAGTAAGACCTGTAGGATATTTAGCACCACAGCTGGCCCATAGTAGGTGCTGTGTTGTCACATTGACGATGAAACAGTGTGTTCTGGGTAGTACTCCCACCCCACACATGCCCTCTTCCCGTGTCCTGTGTTGGTCGGGACATGCAGCCGGTAGCCTTGAAGGGGCCCGAGGCCTGTGTCCCTCTTCCCGTGGGAGGACTTGAGTTCGAATTCCGAAGTTCAGGTTTCTGCCACCGGAACGCAGTGTGTGCTCTTGGGCAGGTGGGTGCCCCTCCCTGGGGAGATTCGATGTCTTGCTAATCAAGCCAAGTGTGGAGCACGTGCCTGGCCCCGGTGCGGGGTGAGGGCGCTCCGTGCCTCTGTCTCCCCCGGTTTGGTTCATACTGAGCCCCTGCTGCTTGCCCCGCTCTGGGCTGGGCCTGGGGACACTACAGACCGTCAGCTGCACACCATCCTGCTCTCGGGGAGATTACACTCAAGGGTGGGAGTTCAGAGTAGAAAAGTGAGGGAGGGGAGCCAGCACTGTGTTGCTATTATTTTTTGAACAACTTGGATGCCCCAACTCTGCTTTAACGGCGTGGGGCGGGTAGGTTCTTGTGGGACGGAGGGCAAAGTCGGCACCGGCTGGGTGGGGACCATTTGGGGTCTTACTGAGCATGTGCTTCTGGCCCAGCCTTGTGCTGGGTGCTGAGGCCGGAGGGACCAGAGAAAGAGCCTTTGAGACCTGAAGACCCTCAGGGACAGGATGGTGGCCAGTTTTTCTCTCTGTGGCCCAGACATGCAGAAAGGCCCTGGGGTTCCTCGGATGCCGTCTGGAAGGGATCCCAGCCCCGCAGGCCGGCCCAGCAGAGAGGGTGGCTGGTGGGTGGGTGTTGAAGGGGACACACGGGGGTGTCGGACATGGCAGGAGAAGGGGCCCCCGCTGACCCTTGGTGTCCTCGGCAGATATCCCACCCAGGTACCCGTTTCAAGCCCTGCCGCCACACTACGGGAGGCCCTACCCATTCCTGCTGCAGCCCACGGCGGCTGCCGATGCCGACGGCCTGACCCCCGACGTGCTGCTCCCGGCCGATGGGCCCGAGCGCCTGGCGCTCTCGCCTGAGGACAAGCCCATCCGCCTGTCCCCGTCCAAGATCCCAGAGCCACTGCGGGAGGTCCCGGACGAAGAACCGCTGGCGGAGCGGGAGGTGAAGGCGGAGGTGGAGGACATGGACGAAGGCCCCGCAGAGCTGCCCTCCCTCGAGTCGCCGCTGACGCTGCCCCCTGAAGAAGCCCTGGCGGCCCCGAGCCCGGCGGGCGGCTGCGCGGGTGGCCTGCTGGAGGCCCAGGCCCAGGCGCTGAGTGCCGGCGGCCAGGGGCCCGCGGAGCCCTCCGGGTGCCCGGACTTTGCCGAGGGGGCCGAGGCACGGGTTGATTCACCGGGCCGGACAGAGTCCTGCGCGGCCGCCCCGGACCTGGGGGCGCGGTTGACGCCTGAGCCGCTGGTCAAGGCTAAGGAGGAGCCAGTGGAGGTGCCCGTGGACGTGCCCATGGCAGAGGCGGTTCCCGAGGAAGATCTGGCCCAGGTGGCCCCGAGCGAGCCCCGGCCCAGCCTGGAACTGCAGGACTGTGACGTGCCCCCTGGGGAGGGACAGTGCCTGAGTCTGGAGGCCCCGGAGGCCGTGCCTGTGCCCGGCAGCGCCTGCTTCCTGGAGGAAGCAGGCTCCGATCAGTTCCCGCCCAGCCTGGAGGACCCGCTGGCTGGCATGAATGCCCTAGCGGCCGCGGCAGAGCTGCCCCAGGCCAGGCCTCTGCCCTCCCCGGGCGCTGGAGCCCCAGCCCTGGAGAGGCTGGAGGCGGTGCAGGGCCTTGTCCTGGAGCCGAGCTTCCTGCACGGCATCACCCTGCTGAGCGAGATCGCCGAGCTGGAGCTCGAGAAGAGGAGCCAGGAGGTGGCAGGTGAGTCATGCCGGGCGGTGGGCCTCTGTGGCTTGCTTTTTCCCTTTTTATTTATTCATTTTTAGGCCGCGTGGCTTGCGGGATCTCAGTTCCCCAACCAGGGATTGAACCTGGGCCACGGCAGTGAAAGCCTGGAATCCTAACCACTAGGCCGCCAGGGAACTCCCGCCTTTCCTCCTTTTAAGGAAAATTTTTTGAAATAGGATTTAAAAAATTTCAGAATCTCCAGGATATGGTTTATTCGTGTGCACTTTAAAAAAACTGTGGTGCAATATACATATTATAAACTTTTATCATCTTAACCGTTTGTAAGTGTACAGGGCAGAGGTGTTAACGTACACATTGTTGTGCAGCCAGTCTTTGGGTTTCTTAGTGGTGAAATTTCTGCTTGTTCTGTCAGTGGTGAGTTTTCTAGTAGCAGGATGCTTTGGGTTGTGAGGGACCAAGACTTTTGTTTTAACTGGTTAGAAAAAGTCAGGGGAAATTGATTGGCTTGTGGAACCGAAGTATGTCAGTAATTAGGTAATATTTCAGGTATGGCTGGATCCAGGTGCTCAAACCAAGGAGTTTCTTTTCCCTCTTCCCTGTCTCCCCCCACCCACCTTGTTTCACTTCTTTCTGTTGGTTTCATTCAAGGTGGGCCCACTGTCCTTATGGGGGTCACTGATACTTTCTCCCAAGCCCATGGGCCTGCTCGGCTCAGCAGACACACAAAAGAGGCCACCCCTTTCCACGTAGCTCTGGCAAAGATGCTGTGATGCAGTCTCAATGATTGGCTGACTGGGGTTCCCGCTTTTTGCAGAAGCAAACCCTGTGGCCCAGGAGATGGGATGGACCAGGCTGATGATGCCCAGCCCTCGATGGGGGGGGGGCAGCCACTTGCAGGGTGTAGGGAGGGGCGGTCCTCAGAGGGAATGGCGTGCCTTCAGCAGAAGGGGCCGTGAATTCTGGGCTGGCACAAAACCGCTGACATTCGACATAGAAACTGAGGTGCCCCAAGGCGTGTGTGAAGAGGCTGTGGGTCAGGCACAGCCTCGCGAGCCCACGCTCGGGCCAGAAGCGGCACGGAGGAGGGGCCCGGGCCCAGCTGTGGAGGAGATAATAGCGCCGGACGTTTCGGTGTATTTCCAATAGAATTTCTTCTGCACAGACACACACTTCCAAAATCAAGGTCATTTTGTAAACAGTGCTCTGTAACCTGCCTTTTTCACTTAGTATATGCTTTATTAAACATTTCTCAAAGCTGTGTGTTCTTAAAACTTTTTTTTTAGGGATTACACAGTTTTCTGCCTCGTGGAGGCCCCAGCCTTCAATGACACAATCCTAGATTGTCAGGCATTTTCATTTGCCTTTTTTATTCCCGCCCTCACTCCCCCTCCCTCCCTCCCTTCCTTCCCTCTTTCCTTCCTTCTTTCCTCCCTCCCTCCCCCTCCCTCCCTCCTTTCCTTCCTTTCTTAGCTGCTGTAAATGATGTGATGATTACTCTTGAAGAAAAATCCTTGTCCACACCTCTGTTTTCCCAGGGATTTGTTCCCAGGGGTGGAATTGCTAGGCCAGAACCAGGCCATATTTTCAAGGCTTTCATTGTCATGGTCATTCCAGGAAGCTTGGACGAGTGACACCCACCCCGCCTCAGGCATCTGTTGTTTTGTTGTTGTTGTTCTAAAGTTCATTGTTTCTTTTCTCTCATTTAAATAGTTTGGTACAAAAAAAAAATTTTTTTCTTTCCCAGAAGAAAATGAAAACCCTCTTGATCCTACCAACTGGTGGGTTTTCAGTGGAGACCACAGAGGGCCAGGGGCATCTGGAAAGGAGGGGGCTAAGGATGGGTCACCCGGTTTGGGGGTCTCTGCACACTCTTGCCCCTTTTCACACTCCTACCTCATCCACCTACTCATGCAGCTCCTACCGTGTGCCCGGCACCGTTTTGGTGCTGGGGGCCAGCGGTGAGCCAGGCCATCTGTGTGCAGCCCTCAGCACTGGTGAGGTGGTCTGGTGGTAAAAGGCCGGGAAGGGGACAGGGCAGGGGTGGGAAGGGTGGTCTCCTACAGCGCATGGCCAGGGAAGCCCCCGTTGATAGGTGGGGGAGGAAGATTCTTCTAGGGAAAACCATGCCAGGCCTAAGGAACAGCAAGTGCAAAGGCCCTGAGGTGACTGTGTGTGTCATGTTAGAACAAAGGCAAGGAGGCCAGGGGCAGGAGCAGAGCCGGAAGGGGAGGGTGGTGGCGAGGAGGTCCGTGGGATAACGTGGGTGAGGGGTGATCCCGGGGAGGTCTTTCAACTTGGAGTGAAATGAGAGGCCGTAGGAAGGTGGTTTTGAGTTGAGCTGATAGGATCAGACTTAACGTGCGGTTCCTTTGTGGGCTGTGTGGAGAGCGGACGCAGGGGTGAGGGCGGAGGTGGGGAGACCCAGGCGGAGGCTCCCGTCTCCATCCAGGCCCAGGGTGGCGAGGGGCGCACAGGCGAGGAGCAGGTGGGTTCTGGGTGGAAGCTAGGGTGCGGCCAGCAGGCTTTGCTGGTGGGTTGAGCGTGGATGTGAAGGGACGACGCCAAGGGCTGTGGCCGGAGCCGCTGGAAGACGAGAATTCCAGTTTCTGAGCTGGGCAGGCGGGGCGGGGAGCATGTGTGTGGGAAGCCCAGCAGCTGGTGCGGACACAGATGTTTGAGGTGGATGTCTGGGATGCCCTCAGCGCTCTGCAGTGGCGCTGGCAGCGTCGGGGCTGGAACGTGCCCTCGGAGGCACCGCTGTGCAGGGGTGTGTGCACCACAGGGGCGAGGGGGGCCCCGGTGGCCCTCTGCCTTCGACGGTCGCTGACGGACACTGAGCATCGGTCCCCTGCACGTTCTGTACGGAGCTGGGCCGTGAGTGGTCCCGGTTCGTACAGCAGGCCCGAGGCTCCTGGGCCCGTTAGCGTTTTTCCCACAGCCCGTGTCGCTTCCTGGAGCCACCAGCCCTCCCGCTTTGCCCCTCCTCCGCACACAGCTGCCCACAGTCAGCGAACCTGGTTGTCCCCTGGCGTGCTGGCCGTCCTTCCCGCCCTGCGGCGCCGTAGCCTCTGTGACTGACGCCTGGTCCCATGGGGGTTCCAGTGCGCGTCGGGCCCCTGTTCCAGGTCACCTCCACATTGGTAGAGCCACAAGGTTGGTGTATTAGTCAGCTCGGGCTGCTGTACCAAATACTACAGATGGGGTGGGGTGGGGTAGGGTGGGGGTCGGGGGGGGTTCTTGAATGACAGAAGTGTGTGGTTTCATGGTTCTGGAGGCTGGAAGTTCTAGATCAAGGTGTCAGCAGGGTTGGGTTGGTTCCTTCTGAGGCCTCTCTCCTTGTTGGCTTGTGGGTGGCCGTCCTCTCCCTGTGTCCTCCCATGGTCTTCCTCTGCGTGTCTCTGTATCCAAATGTCCCCTTTTTATAAGGACACAGTCACATTGGGTTAGGGCCCACCCTAAAGACCTCACTTTAACTTGATTCCGTCTTTAAAGACGTTACATTCTGGGGTATCAGTGTTAGGATTTAAACACGTGGATTTGGGGGCACACAGTTCAACCCACAGCTGCTGCCCTCGGGTCATCAGGCTGCCCTGGGCTGTCAGTCCTGGGGGGCCCCTGCAAAGCTGGTGTGTTGGAGGGTGAAGGAGGTGACGGAGTCGCTCTTTGGTCCCCTCTGTGATGGAGCAGGGTCCCCCCACCCCTCCCCAGCAACTAAGAGATCTTACAGCTCGGAGGACCTTGAAGGGGTTCTCTGCTTTGTGGCCTCAATGTCTGTAAAGACAGAAAAGCAAAACCAGTGACTCTGAACTGGCCACCGGTGACACTTGGTTGTGACAGCTTGCGGGGAGTACTACTGACATCTAGTGGGTAAAGGTGAGGGACGCTGCTAACACCCTACGAGGATGCCCAGGAGAGCCGCCCACAGCAGAGAACAGTCATGGAAATGTGAATGGCCCCAGGGTTCAGAAGCCCTGATCCGGGCAGTGCAGTTGTTAACTGCATTGTCGATTTTAGGGAACTGTGCAGTTGGTAGTAAGGAATACACTTTTTCCCTCCAGCACATGTAGGACATTCACAAAAATGGATCATGTGTTAGATCACAAAGAAAACATCAATTGAAAAACGAAAACTCATGTTACTTTAGTAGAAAGATTGTGGAGAAATAGGCTCTCAGGTACCATTGTTGAGATCCTGATCTGGTTCAATCTCTTTGAAGGGCATTTGGAATGTATATCAAAGATAAACACATATACCTTGATCACGTTCATTGCACAGGCAGCATATTTCCTAACACGGTGCCTACCCATTCACTACAAAAAAAATCAGGAGCGACCTAAATGCCATCAGTGGGGGATGGGGATCATTTAGATAAATTAAAACTCATCAATACAAGAGAATTCTAGCCTACTGTTGCTCCCTTTGACCATATAAAATTGCTGATATTCTGGTGTTTTCGACTTACAGAAATGGCACTTTTTGTAAGGCTCAAGCTATAATGTGAACACATGTTGGTATTTTTGTGCTAATGTGAAAAGACTTTAAGTAGAAAAAAGAGTGTGATATGGTATTGATTGATTGATGCCATTTTTATATTTGTAAAGGATGCCTGTGTGTTACATACGTTTGAATATGTATAAAAGTTTCCGGAACCACCTGCCAGCCACAGGGAGGGACCTGTGTTTTTGGGGAGGAGAAAGGCTTTTGTTTCGTCACACCCTCTGCTTGGTTTGTGGTTTTTATCATGTGCACATGTTACTTTTACAGTTTACAAAACTTATCGTGGGGCTCTTTTTTTCTTTTTTCTTTTTTTTTTCTCGCTGCATTGGGTCTTCGTTGCTGCGCGTGGGCTTTTCTCTAGTTGCGGCGAGCGGGGGCTGCTCTTCATCGCGGTGCGCCGGCTTCTCATTGCGGTGGCTTCTCTTGTTGCAGAGCAGGGGCTCTAGGCGCGCGGGCTTCAGTAGTTGTAGCACGTGGGCTCAGTAGTTGTGGCACACGGGCCTAGTCGCTCCAAGGCATGTGGGATCTTCCCGGACCAGGGCTCGAACCCTTGTCCCCTGCATTGGCAGGCGGATTCTTAACCACTGCGCCACCAGGGAAGTCCCGGGGCTCTTTTTTTCTGATCATGAAAACCATGCATATTCCTCATGGAAGGTTTTAAGGACAGATAAGCAAAAAGAGAAGCGCAGTTCTAGAGAACAGCTCTGCCGGCCTTTGTTGACTCTCTGTGAGTCTGTGTACAAGTGTGCTGTGAAGAACAGGACAGCACCATGTGCCCCGCACTCTTACCTGTTCTCACTTGGCGCCCGTTTCTGGTGTCTGGGAAAGGCCGCGGGCCGTCAGCATCCCAGGGGCCTGTGTGGCCTCATGCCATCCATGAGCCTGCTCTGGGCCTCGTCCTCTTCCCGCTGGGGGCCTGAGGGGTGGGCTGTGGTGCCTGTGAGCCCGGCCCCCGGGGGCTCGGGCTCACGTCTCTCCTCCCGCAGGTGTGGAGCGGGGCCCAGCGGTGCGGCCCTCGCTGGAGAGCCTGCTGGCGGCCAGCAGCCACATGCTGAAGGAGGTGTTGGACGGCCCCTTCGTGGACCCGCTGAAGAACCTGCGGCTTCCACGGGAGCTGAACCCCAACAGGAAGTACAGCTGGATGCAGAAGAAGGACGAGCGGGTGAGGTGTCCCGGGCCAGGCCTGGGGGGCTGGGGGGGGCGCGGGGTGCCCCCAGAGAGGCCACCTCGCCTGGGCCTTGGCAGGCTTTGCGTTCGGAAGGGCCTGTTCCGCACCCAGCTTCCGCCACCAGTTTGCTGGGTGGTCCCGGGCAAGTTGTCTCCTCTTCCCGGGTCTCGGTTTATCACGTAATCACGTGTCAAGAGTGCATCCCATGGGTGACAGCTTGAGGGCTCAGGGAGAGCAGACCTGGCTGCACCCCTGCTGCCCGTGGGCCTTGGGCAGGCGGCTTCGTCTCCCTGTGGCCGCGACAGATGATCCAACAGCCAGCTCTGCCTGAGCGGTCCTTACAAGGGGCCAGTTCGGCCTGGACACAGCCCTGCGACGTTGGCTTTTCGGTCCTTGGCGTGCAGACGGGCAGTCCGTTTTGCTCAAGGCCACAGCTCATGAGGGGTAGAAATTGGGTGTGACCCGGGCCCCTGGTCTCCGCTGTGAGGTCCCGCACCCCGGCTGAGGACGGCGTCCTCACCCGCCCCTCCCCGCAGATGTACGCCATGAAGTCCTCCCTGGAGAGCATGGACGCCATGGAGCTGGACTTCCGGATGCGGCTGGCGGAGGTGCAGCGCCAATACAAGGAGAAGCAGCGCGAGCTGGCGAAGCTGCAGAGGCGCCGCGATGCCGAGTGAGTGTGCCCCGCCGGCCCGCGGCCTGGGCTCTGTAGGCGCCGCGCTCAGGAGGGCGGCCGAGGCAGGCCGCCAGGTGTGCGTGGCCCCGAGTGACGTGTGCGCACCGTGCGTCCCTTCTCCGCGCCCCGCCACCCCCCGGGTGCACAGCCAAGCGTGTGATTCTCTTTAAGGGACAGGCGCGAGGAACCCCATAGAAGCTTGGCACGCAGAGGCCCTGGCAGGCCGCGGAAACGGACCCACGCCCTGAGCGCCCTGTCGCCCCCCCGCAAGAGAGGGAAGAGCCGCATCTGTAGCGGAAAGTAAGGCTGGCCCCTCGGTGGGTCGGGGACTGGCACGGAGCTCGGAGGGGAGGAGCCCGGGCCTGCGCGGGGCCTGTGTGGGCGCCGGGGACCTCGCGTCCCTCAGGCTCTGACCCACCTGGATGGGCGGCTCGTGGGCAGCATGGCACGCTGCCCCGGGCAGGCCAGGAGGGCGAGCGTGGAACGGACAGGCAGACCCACCCCAGCCAGCGTGTCGAGTGTCACCCAAGCGTTGGGCCCGTCTTCCTGCCGCACCTGCTTCCTCCACGGCTAGGGGCTGATCCCCGAGCTGCTCTTTGCGGAGGGCCGCGCCGTGCTCTTGCTTGGTTCCCTCTGTGCCGGACAGCGTCACTCCCGCTCTCCTGGCTCGTTGTGCCCGAGCCCGCTCCCTGGGACCGGGGCCGCCGTCTCCGTGCACTCTGGGGACAGGCTCCCTGGGGAGCAGCAGGTGCCACGTGTGGCTGGAACGAGAGCTCTCCCTCCGGGCCGGGTGTGGAGAGCAATGGTGCTGCGGTCCTCCCAGGGCGTCTGGGGGTAGCACAAGCTGAACGGGCAGGGGCTGGAGGGCACCTCTGTCTGGGACGGCAGGGCAGGCGGACACCAGGGCTTGGTTGAGGAAGCAGAGGGGGCCACAGGGTACCTTCAAAGGCATAGGAGAGGCAGTGGGGCTGCCACAGCTCTTCTCAGGAGAAGACAGCCCCAGGGGCCCCCACGTCTTGCATTTAACCTTCTTGGATGTTCCTGACTGATGAGAGGATGGAGAGAGGGAGAAATACCCTGTCACCAGCCACACAGGGAGAGCAGGGGGGGAGAGCAGCTCCTGGGGAAGAGAGCAGAGGCTGGGGCTGCTGGCGCGCAGAGCCGCTGGTTACGAGCGTGGACCCCGGAAGTGGATGCACCTCCTGCTCAAGTCCCAGGTCTGCCTCTTATTGTGACTCCTATTGTCATCCTGGGCCAGGTGTTAGCTTTTATAGACGAGTTCCTTCATCTATAAAAAGCAGTATATAGAACAAAGCATTGTTTTGTGGTTAAAGTATAAAGCACAGACATGGAACAAGACACGTAGTACCAAGTAAAAATTATTATCATTATTACTTGTGAGGGTTTAGCTTAAAGCAGGCAAGAGGCCTTCGGACCAGGACCGTGGCCCGACTGCTTTTGCTCCTAGGGGTACAGGAGACCAGCCAGCGGCTCTTCCTTCATAGAAGCTCTTGATCTTAATCCCCCTCCCATCCTGGTGGATTTCCGTGGCATTCCTGATCCTTGGTCTTGGCATGTTTTGGTACAGAGGTATCTGACGGTGTAAAGATATGTGTATGAGTGTGTATGTGAAGGAGCACGAGAGAGAAAGAGGCCAGCAGAGGATACACTGCTTTCGAGAAGTTCTTCTTTTTTCCCCACTAAACTCTCATTCTGCCTCCTTCACAAGTATCCCAGAATCCCGGCGTCACAGTGCTAGAGGCTCCGTCTCCCCAGACTCGTCGCTCTGTCGTCACGGTCTGTGCGTCGACATCCAGAGCCCACCCTTCAGGGCCACGAGGGTGGACCTCCAGCCCGTGAGTGCTGCCTGGCCGGGGCGCTGACCGGTGGTGCATCTGGGTTTCAGGCTGAGCGGCAAGCCCCTGCTGACCTCGGACGACTATGAGCTGGGAGCAGGGATGAGGAAGAGACACAAGGGGCCTGAGGAAGACCACGATGCCCTTGGCGGGACCGGGAAAGCCAGGGGGAGGAGCCAGCCTTGGGACGAGCACGAAGCCTCTTCAGACTTCATGAGTCAGGTCAGTGGCCCCGCCCCGTCTTCCAGGTGTGCTGCCGGCTTGGGGCGGAAGGTCTGGAGGGGGTGCCGGAGTTCACGCTCCCTTTGCAGGCCTGCTGGCCCTGCTGCTGCACGGAAACTGTGGAGGTGGTTGCCTTAGTGCCAGAGCGACTCTCCTTCAATGTTCCTCATTGTGCAGAGGGGGAAGGTGAGGCTCAGGGGAGGTCAGAGACCACCAAAGTAACACAGCCTCAGGTGGAGCTCTGTGTGTGTGCTCCGTGACCCGGTGCTGAAGCCGAGAAGAGAGACTGCAAGTTCTTAACCAAGTAATGCAATTACTCTGTTGTTTCACAGTATAAGAGTTTAATGAGCAGCTTCAGCACTCTGTAGTTTGAGGAAACAAGGGCTTGATGCCATTGTAATTTCCTCTGTGAGCTGTCCTGAGGTAAGGGGGTGAGAGCCAACACCTTGATTTTTCTTCTTTCTGCAGAGCATTGAAATCATCCACTTAAGGCCCTCATTGCTAAATGCTTACGCACCTTGTCATCCCTCCCAGTAAAAGCCCTGTGGGAGGGGGCTGTTTTGGTTGACTCGGCAGTCAGAGGGAAGGACTCCCATAGGGGACACTGGGTCCAGGCGGAGGGGAGAGCGCCAGTTTGTACGTCAGGATCCTCTGTACTCTCGAATTGTGAAGGACACTTTCGTGGTTTCATTGACACTATCCCAACTTTTCTCTCCTTATGAATCGTTACCTGATTAAAGAAAATAGGGATAAAGTGTTCAAATGAGGGCCATTGAAACGGCAGGTTTCAACAACAAAGGACTACAGCGGACGAGAGACGCGCAAGCAGGAATTTATCTGTGAAATCTCTAATCGTTCTTTCTGCTTCAGGCGTCCAGGGCACACTCAAGGCATTTTCTCGGCAGCTTTAGCCCATTTAGCTGGATGGGCTGATTCAGGCTGTGCTGTGCAGCCGTCTTCATCACCTGCTTTAGGCGATTGAGATAAGCAGATCAGCTGTGCCGTGATCTGGGTTTTCCATCTTGGGTTCACCCCTCCTCCCTTAATCCAGCCGCCTTCTCCCACTCTGCAGCAGCAGTGCTTGCTTCAAGCGCTTCCCCTAGGAGGCACCAGGTAGCGCCGTGGAGAGCCAGTGGCAATGCCAGTGTCACTGATAACTAACACAGTGCTTCATGTGCCTTTTCTCAGTTCGTCTTCAGAACAACCCACTGATGCCTGTGCATAATTACCCCCATGTTACAGAGTAGAGGAACTGAGGCTAAGAGGAGTTAAGCGACTTGCCAGAAGCCACAGAGTCAGGGAGAAGGAGCTGGGGTTCATCAGAGCTCGTGCATGGAGACCCAGTGTTTGGTCAACCGTCTTAACCTGTGACTTCCCAACTTCCCTTTCCAGCTAAAGATTAAGAAGAAGAAGATGGCCAGCGACCAGGAGCAGTTGGCAAGCAAGCTGGACAAAGCCCTCTCCCTCACAAAGCAGGACAAGTTGAAGTCGCCCTTCAAGTTCTCGGACACTTCTGGGGGGAAATCAAAGACGAGTGGGGTCTGCGGCAGGTACTTGACGCCCTACGACAGCCTGCTGGGCAAGGACAGGAAGGCGCTGGCCAAAGGCCTCAGCCTGTCTCTGAAAGCCTCCCGAGAAGGTAAACACAAAAGGGCCGCCAAAGCCAGGAAGATGGAGGTGGGGTTCAAGGCCAGAGGCCAGCCCAAGTCGGCCCACTCCCCGTTCGCCTCGGAAGTGAGCAGCTACTCCTACAGTAAGTAGCGGGCCGCGCCGCCTCAGGGCCGCTCTTATTCTCCTTCCTCCTCTTTCCTCCTCCTCTTTCAGCCTCGAAAGCTCGAAAGGTCTCTCTCCCGCCTCTCTCTCCGCCTCGAAAGCGCGAAGGTCTATTTTCCGCCTCTGTGCGGGCCTGGCCCAGGCCGGAAGCGGAAGTGCCTGTGATTGGCGGGCGCCGCGCTGGGCGGCCACCTATGATTGGTGGGTGCTTGTGATTGGCGGGCGGGTGGGAGCGGAAGCCCCCCCCCCCCGCCCTTTCGGTGCCCGAAAGCCGTCGGTGTGGAGGCCGTGCACCACAGAGTTGGCGGCTTCTCGGTCTAGAGCGGCCGGTCGTGAGAACCGTAGAGATGACCCGGACTCCGCGGCCCACAGGCGGCTGTCTATCCTCCGGCCCGGTGTTAGTGAGAACAGTGTCTATGGAGCGCACGCCAGGGCTGTCTGGGCGGTATTTCCCTTTGTCTTTGCGACAGTCCTCCAAGTGGTTAAACCGTGTTGCTCCCGAGGATAGATCCTGAGGTCGGGCTGGGGTCAGGCCCAGCCTGTTCGCCTCAACTGTGCGAGACGTCCTGCCATCATGGGCGCGGCCTGTGCGCTGCCCGCACAGCAGCCGCCGGCCTCAGGCGGCTTTCGGGCCCCTGAAACGTAACAGCTGGTGGGACTGAGGGACTGAGCTTTAACCAGAGCCTGTGGCATTGGAGCTGCTTCTCTGGGAACTCCGGGAGCGTGGTTTTCCGGAGCCGGGCAGCCTTGCCCCCCACACGAACTCCGACGCCCCGCCGGCTCTCTGTGGCCTCTGGTGGCCCAAAGCCCGCCGTCTAGCATGTAATAGGTGCTCAGTAAGTATTTGTGGGCGGAACGCGCAGTGCCCAGGATGGGTGGGTATCGGTACTGTGCCCGCTGCGGCAAGGCCGGGGAGGGGCTTCTTGCCTCCTGGTCCCTGTCAGCGGGGTTGGTTCTGAGGCGAGCCCAGGCCGTGAGGGGGTGGCAGGCCTTTTCATTGTTGACTGCGTGGACCTGTGTGACTGGGCCTTTGGTTGGCTCTGCCGAGTTCACGGGGTTGGGGGTGTTGAATGTGAAGTGTAAAAAAGGATCCCTTTAAGGTTACAGTGAAGAAAGTCTTTATGGATTTGGAGTTAAGATACAGGGGGCTTTCGGCAGCCCTAGGTGAGCTCACGTGGGAGAAGAGCTGGACCTGGCACCTGGCATGAGGTTAAGCTGCTGCTGGGGGTTTTTTGGTTTATTTTTAAGGTATGTGGCTTTAATTGCCCCCGGTCTCCAGGGTTGATGCTCAGATAGGCGTTGGGGCAAGCAGCTCCTTTTGTGCCTTGGGTACTGAGGACGTGTTCGATTGCCGAAGCTTCCCGGCCCTCGGGTTCGGGTGGGTGTGAGCCAAGCAGCATGGCCCAGGCCCCTGGCCACTGTGGACCAGTTTTGGGGACTTGCAGCCCTGAAGGAGGAGGGAAGGGCTTTCCTCTGTTCATTTTGGAATATTGAAGAGGGAGTGGGGGAGGATTGCTGCTCCTTTGATCTTTCAGGGGACAGTGGTCGATGGATGTGGCCTGGCAGGTTGCTGGGAGAATCCTCCACTCCTCTCCACTCGCAGGTGGATGTGGCGGGGTACAGGCTAGAGGCCAGAGAGAAGCTGAGGCCTCCGAGCTGCTGAGTCTACTGCAGCAGATGTGCGCATGCGTGCAAGCCGGCGTTCCACGTGCTGGTCTACCTGTTAGGCCTTTGTCTGAAACTGCACTGTCCCCGTGAGAGAAATGGGTTATCATTGCCACGGGGAGGTCGGAAGGCCTGTCTCCAGTTAGCTGACGGCGTGATACGCAGCTGGCTGTGGAGAGAGCGTGTCTCTCTTTTTTACTCTGGCTTTTTTGCTGTTCGCGGTCGCGGAGAGTGCACGCACGGTCGTGAAGAGGTCGGGGTGTTTCCAGCAGAGAGGTGCTGCGCCTGCAGGAGGTGGGAAGAGAGCACGCTGCTCTCTTGCTTTTCCACGTTGGGCTGTAGGGGTTGGGTGGCATGCTTGGCGGGTTCTGGGGAGAAGCCAAGCTGGTCGTCCTGACGCTCGCACGCCTCCAGCCTGGGATGTGGCCTCAGGAAGGACGGGATGGAGTACAGGGGCGGGAGAGCTGTGGCCAGGGGCCGGGCGGAGGCTCGTCTGTGTCCTCCCCAGAGTCGTCAGGCCATCCTGCAGTTGGGGTTTTAGAGTGGAAAGCATGGACGTTGGAGGAGGTGGCCAGAGGACCCCTGTCCCCCAACACGCACACACCCACACACACACACACACCACACTCACGCACACCCCCCCACACCCCCCACACGCACACACATGCACACACACACCCCCACCACACCCACCACACACACCACAGACACCACACACACACACACACACCATGCACACACACCACACACCCACACCACACACCCCACACACCCCACACCCCACACACTACACACACACACCACACACACGCACACACCACACACTACACACACACGCACACACCACACTCACGCACACCACACACACACACGACACACGCACACCCCCCCCCACACACCCCGCACCACACCCACGCACACCACACATACACACACACGCCACAGGCACACACACCACACACCACTCATGCACACACCACACACACGCACACATGCACACACACCCGCCACACACATACCACACCCACGCACACCACACACCACACACACCCCACAGACCACACACACACACATCACAGACACACCCCCACCACACCCACCACAGACACCACACACACACACACCATGCACACACACCCCACCCCACACACACACCACACTCATGCACACACCACACACACGCACACACTCTCACACCCCCCACACACACATACCACATGCACGCACACCACACACCCCACACACCACACACACGCACACACACGCACACACACACCACAGACACACCCCCACCACACACACCACACACACCACAGACACCACACACACACCATGCACACACACCACACTCCCACACCACACCCCCACACCACACCCCCCCACACCACACCACACATACACCACACACACACCACACATGCACACGCACACACACACACCACACACCCCACTCACGCACACACCCCACACCCCCCCACACGCACACACCACACGCACACACACGCACACCACACCCCACACACCCCGCACCACACCCACGCATACCACACATACCACACACATACGCCACAGACACACACACCACACTCATGCACATACCACACACACGCACACCACACACACGTGCACACACCGCACACACCACACACACGCACACCACACACGCACACACATACCACAGACACACACCCCACACCCCCACACACACCACACATACACACCGCACACACATCACACTCATGCACATACCACACACACCCCACACCCCCCCACACCACACCCACGCACACCACACACCCACCACACACACACACCCACACACACACCACATACACGCACACCACACACACACCACACACACCACACACACACCATGCACCACACACACCCTACACACGCCCCCACACACACCACACCCACGCACACCACACCCACACACGCCACACACACCACACTCACGCATACACATGCACGCACACACCACAGACACACCCCCACCACACCCACCACAGACACCACACACACACCATGCACACACACTCCACCCCACACACCCCACACCCCACACACACACCACACTCATGCACACGCATGCACGCACACACACGCACACCACACACCCCACGCACATCCGCACACACCACACACTACACACACACACCCCGCACATACCCCACACACCCCGCACCACACCCACGCACACCACACATACCACACACACGCCACAGACGCACACACCACACACCACACTCATGCATACACCACACACGCACACCACACACCACAGACACACACCCCACACCTCCACACACACCACACACACACTGCACACACATCACACTCATGCACACACCACACACCACACACACCCCACACACCCCCACACCACACCCACGCACACCACACACCCACCACACACACACCCACACACACACCACATACACGCACACCACACACACACCACACACACACACCATGCACCACACACACCATACACGTGCGCACAGACACACCACAGACACACCACACACACACACCACACACACACCCCATACTTATGCACACACCATACATGTGCACACACACACCACAGACACACACACCACAGACACACACCACACTCACGCACACACCACACACGCGTGCACACACACACCAGACACACACACCACACACACACCCTATACACGCCCCCACACACACCACACCCACGCACGCCACACCCGCACACACCACACACACCACACTCATGCACACACCACACACCACAGTCACGCACACACCACACACACACCCCACATCCCCCGACACCCCCCCACACCCTCCACACACGCCACACACAAAAACAACGCACACAGCACACACACACACCTACCACACACACACACCCACGCACACCTCACACACACACACAGTTTTTCTTGGACTTGGAGAGAGCTGGTGTGCCAGAGCTGTAGCTGCGTCCGTTAACGTTGCCCATGGTTGGGGTGGATTTTACCAGATCAAGGGACCGCAGTCTTTAACTGCAGAGCCTTTCCATCCGACGAAATCTTGCTTAACAGCGTCACATGTAAAACGGATCAAAGTGGTATATGTCCGGGGTGGGATTGGTAGGGGCCAGAGCTGTGCCCGTTTGACAGCCCCCTTCCCCAGAGCTGGGTGATCTCTCTCAGGAAGGCCTCACCCGTATAGTAAGGCTGGAGACTTGTGGGAAGCCGGCGGCAGTGTACTGGTAACCTGGCTCTCTGATAGGGAAAGGGTGGGGGGACAGCAGCCCGGATATCATTGCAATATCATGTGCCTGTTTCTTTGGCGTTACTGTTCAAGCCGCCGTCCTGACATTGCTGAGCAGGGGGCTGGGCACGGGCGTGCGCGATCGCCATCGTGAGCCTGCGCCTGCTGGCCCTGCACACCACTGGGAGCTGGTGTTTTGGGAAAGAATGGCTCTGAGCCCTTCCCCTCCTAGGCCTTGTCCCTCCCCACAAGGGGCCTCTGGGCCGGCTGCAGTCCCGTGGGGTAGACAGGACTTGGCGGTGATCTCTGTGCCCGGGGCAGAGACCTTCCTGAGAGTGGCCGTGTGGTGGGGGATGCTGGCCGCAGCCGGCCTAGAAGGAGCCTGGGTCCAAACGCACGGAAGACGCCTGCAGCTCAGAGGCCCCGCGGGCGAGAGGCGAGGCCCGGGTCAGGAGGAGGGCTCCAGGCGGCGGAACTCAGCTGGTTCCACGGCCGGTAGGCATCTGGACCTCTCTGTCTGGCGAGTAGGAGATTGTTCTCAAAAGTGCTGAGAATAATGGAAGAAAGACACCAGCCCCCTCCCTCCCCCGGCGCTCTGTGACTTATCTCTATTAAAAACTACTTTGACTGCAGATACGGACTCAGAGGAAGAGGAGGAATTCCTGAAGGACGAGTGGGCTGTCCAAGGCCCCTCCGGCTCCAAACTGACATCTTCCATCCTGTGCGGCATGGTGGCGAAGAGCGGCAAGCCGGCCAGCGGCCCCAAGCTGACCAAGAGGGGCCTGGCGGCCGCCCGGACTCTGAAGCCCAAGCCGGCCGCCGGCAGGAAGCAGCCATTTTGTTTGCTGCTTCAAGAGGTCGAGGCCCGTTCCTCCTTCAGCGATTCCTCGGAGGACTCGTTTGACCAAGGTTACTAGCTCCAAACACACAGTACCTCCCGTGTGTCCTAGCGAGAGAGTGAGTGCGAGAGCGCGCGCGAGCGAGGCGGGGAGGGCGGCTGCGGCGCCGCCGGGATGGCCGGCCAGGGCGGCTGTCTGGTTCTTGGCAGCGTAGCCTGCTTTATCAGCCCGAGTCTTTTTGTTTTTGTTTTTATTTGTACCTGTATCATTGTGATAAGACCATTGGCTGGCTCTTTTTGAGCTTTTACACGGACTGTTTTTAGTCTTCCTCTCTTGTCCCCTCCCCTCGCCTCCCCTGCCCCCTGGACCGCAGGCCTGGGTGGGTCCTCCCGGAGGGGCCCGTGGAGGCCTCCCTCCCCGGGGACATTTTGTAAACGGAATTCTGTCGTGTGGGCGTGTGACTTGATGTTTGTACCTCGATTTTGGTAATACCAAGCTTTATTAAACATATCGAGTTCATTTTTAACTAAACCCGTGTGCCTTGTCTCTCTTGCTGTGTCCTGACTAGACCATTAGGTTGCCGCTTCCCTCATTTTGTTCCTCCTGCCCCCCTCACCCCCTTCCCCACCCCTACCCCAGAAGGGGTAGATGGAATAATGCAGTCTGCGCTCTCTCTATTATTCAAATATCCCTGGTAGCTATTGGCATGCCTTTCATTTTTCAGGTTTAAAGTCAACTGCTTTCACCTCCAGCTTCATCCTTTTTTTTTTTTAAGCTGCTTGTTTGTCTTTTGTTTTCTTAAAGCTCTATTCTTACGCAACAGTGGTTAAAAAATATTTGCAAACACTCATTTTCTAACGCATGTTTCTGTTTCGAAGGGCATGTAGGCAGTGCAGGGTCAAGACCACTTGCTGTCCCTGAGTTTTGTTGTGAAATTCAAAAGGCTTCATTGCCGTGTTGGGGGGCAAAGCTCACTGCGAGTCCCAGGCTCGTCTGCTCTCAAGCTCACTCACGAAGAGGGGGTTAGCCTCAGGGACCTCTGTGAGCGCCCTGGCTCTCATTTCCCTAACGTCAGAATTCAACTTCTGGGTTAGAAGTGTCTCAGCCTTCCAGGACCTCCAGTCACAAATGTCCTGGTGGGGGGGGGGGGGCGAGGCAGCCAGCCAATCCTTAAGTGCTTCTCGCCCTGCTTTTGGATTTGCTTCGGGGTGGACCCCCTTTAGGGATCCCAGAGCCTGGGTAGCAGCACCTGGGGGTCAGAGCCTAGACCCTGACGCTCTGGCTGGGATGCATTTTGGGTGACCTGGAGACGACATGGACGGGGGCCGGGTGCTCCCGGGGCTCTCGTTCTCCAGTGCTGCTGCCATGCCTCAGCACGTACAACCCGGGCCACCAGCCCTCCAGCCGGCCTCGTCTTCCGAGGCCTCCCCCAACCCGGGCCACCAGCCCTCCAGCTGGCCTCGTCTTCCAAGGCCTCCCCCAACCCGGGCCTCGGTGGACCAGTCTGGCTAGTTCGCCATTCCCCTCTCCCCGTCTTCTGGGCTGGCCCCCCATGCCTCCTCCCCCCTATTAAAGCCAGAGTTCCAGCTTCCAAGTTTTGGAGCTCTCGTGCTCCAGCCCAGACCCCGTAGAGAAGCAGGCAGCCCCGCAGATCTCGTAGTGAGGGGCCCTGTGCCCAGAATGGGCAGAGGGACCCAGGGTCCCACAAACCAGGGCCAGACACAGCAGCGGACGGAGCCCAGATAAGGGGGAGTGCAGGGGGCGAGGGGAGGGGGTCCTCACTGCACCCAGACCGCTGGTCAGGTCTTGAAAGGGATATTTGGGTAATAGGGCCTTACTGACATCTGGTACTAAAACACCTAATTGGCTTGGCTTTTCTAGTGTGTCTGCTTTCTCCCCCAGCAGCTTGACCATACCTTCACCCTTGACCCCTACCCATGATGCTTTGAATGTCTGTTTTGGTCTCTTGCATTTGCTCTCACGCTGCACTCTGGACGCAAAGCGAAGGCTGGGAGTAGGGCAGACGGCGCAGCGGGTCACTGAGCTTGGGTCCGAGCCTGGCTCGTTGCTCCGTAGGTAGGCAAAACCCTTTTCTTTGTGTCCCCTCTGCTCCCCCCCTCCTCGGGGTTTGCCCCCATCGGCTATGGCAGCAGCGGATCGCTTTGGCATTTATGGATCGGGTTTTGGAAAACCAAACCGAGTGACAGCAGCCAACCCCACGTACTGAGCCAAGAGTTTTTTCTATGAAAAAAAGTTTTTCTGCATTTCCGCGGGTTTCTTTGTTGGGACTTTTTCTCCCCCTGCCCTTGGCAAACTCTGTCGCCTTAGGTGTGGACACCTCCAGAAAGGCTTTCCTGGTTCTGAGACCCCCTCCGCTGCCCCTAGCCCTCGGACCCTGGCCTGAACAGACCAGCTACCGTCGGAGGCGGCCCTGGCGGGCTGTCAGGCTCTCGGGAGCAGGGGGCGGGGAGGGCCTCAGGAGACCACGATTACCCGCATCAGCATTTCGTGGAAAGCACACCTTTTTTCGGCCTTCTGCTTTCCAACCATTCTTGCATCTCAGGGTGCTGGGTTGGGGGCCGCTGCTGGCTTTCTGGGATCCGATGTGGACATTCCAGACATCCAGAAACCCAGAGCCAGCCCAACCCCGCCGATAGAGAATGCTGGGCAGGAGAGAGTTCTGGAGTCCCCACACCTGAGCAGCCCCGGGAAGGGCCACCTCTAGAAGGGAAAGCTGGCCCCATGTCCCACCCCGTGCCCCACCCCAGCCAGCCCCCCGCCCACCCCCCTGCTCAGCTCGGCCAGCCCCGGGGGGGGCCTGCCTGAGGTGGGGGACCCGGGCACTGCCTACAGTCTGCCTACACTTAGCCTGCTTTGCCGCTGTGGCCCACTGGGCGGAGACAGAGCCATGTGACGTCTGCAATGTGAATGGATCGCAAGTGTGCACTGCCTGCCTGCCGCCTGCCCGCCCCGCTGGCCTCCATCCCGCTGCATCCATCGCTCTGGGAGCCGGGTCTCCGTTTTCTCACTCCTCTTAACAAACCTCCTCTCTCTCTGCCTCCTTCCTCTCTCGACTCCCTTCGGGCATTCCTTGAGCTCTTGTCTGCTTCCCTCGCTGAGGGCTCCCTCGGATGAGTGGGCAGACCGAACCCTGTCCTCATAGGCACCGCTGGGGCCACCGCTCTCGGCCGCTAGCTGCACCCCAGCAGCCAGGCGTCTTGGGGCGTTGGCAGGAGAATGTGGAGTTGGCCATCGTCCAGGGCCTGTCCCCCTCTGGGCCCAGACTCCCTGCCCCCGGATGATACGGAGAGATGACGGCTCATTTTCCTCCAGCCTCTTCTTGCTGGAGAGTTGTTTCCAGCCTGGCCCGGCCCTGCCCTTGGCCAGCGGCCCCAGAGCCACCTTCACACTCCCAGCGCCCTGGGCAGACAGGCACCCCCTGGCAGGTGTCCCTCGGCGGCTCCTTGACAGAGGTACGGGGCGCCCTCCCACCCGCCGCCCTTGAGTTGGCTGGGCTGTGTCCCTGGAAAGGCAGGAAGCAAGCCTGTACCTGCAGAAGGTCTCTCTTTTTGGTGAGGGCTTAGTTCACATGCAGGGAGCGCCATCCTCCCTGCTGTGGCCGCCGGGCCCACGGCTCGCCCCTCCTTTGTCCCGATGGCCCGAGCTGGGCTCAGGGCTGCAGGTCCTCGGGCGGTAGGGCCAGTTTCTGGGGAGAAGCTTGTCTCTCTTCAACCCGGGAGACAGGCTGGGGCTTCCTTAGTTTCTTTGCACTAGACTGTGGGTGATGAGCCAGCCCGCCCCGGGTTTGAATCCTGCTCTGCTGCCTGAGCCCCTGACCGCGGAGCCTCGGCCTCCTGGAGCAGAGTGGACCCGCCCCCTGCCCCCTTCCTGCTCCCATGGGTCAAGAGGCATAGCCCGCTTGCGGCTCCCTGGGTTGCGATGAGATGAGATTTTCACAGATAAGAAACTAGCGGCTCAGAGAGGGCCAGGGATTTGCCCCAGGCTTCCCAGTGCGGGCGTGTTGCTGGGAGTCAACTTTGGAGCCCAGAGCCTGCTCAGGGTTTCCACCATGGGAGCCCCCCACCCCCCAAGAAGAGACCAAACTCCACCTTCTCCTGCTGCCAGCCGCCAGGGCTCCCGCTGGTGAAAATGCCCCCCGGTGCCTGTGTCCAGAGCCTCAGCCCGAGCCCCCAGGGCCCCCCTCCCCTCTCTGCCCCGCCTTTGCCTCTTTCCTCCTCTCCCCCCCTGCCCCCTTCCCCAGCCTTCATGTTGTGCGTCGGGGTGTATGTGTGCGCGTGCGTGCGCGTGAGACCGTGGAGAGCGCTGTCTCCAGTCCTTGTCCGTGTGTCCGTCCCCCCCCCGCAGCACAGGTGCATGTTGGTGCTCCCCTTGCAGAAACACACTCGACTCCTAAAGCCGATGCCCACCTCTGGGCTGTCTAGGATGCCCAGGTCTTGGGCTCGCTTTGATGGGGGCACCGGGCCATCGGGGGGACTTGTGGGCTGGCGAGGAGTGAGGAGCTGGGCTGGAGCCAAGGCCCCCCTCGCTGGCGCCCCAGCTGAGGGGGGGCGGTGGGGGGTGGCGCAGGCTCAGGCCGGGGCTCTGACTCGCTCCCTGTTTTCTGCACGCCAGATGAGAGCTCCGAGGAGGAGGAGGACGACGAGGAGGATGAGCTGGACGACGAGGAGGACGAGGCCGCCGGAGGCTTCAGGCTGGGGGCCCGGGAGCGGGCCCTGTCGCCAGGCCTGGAGGAGAGTGGGCTGGGCCTGCTGGCCCGCTTCGCTGCCAGCGCCCTCCCCAGCCCCACCGTGGGCCCGTCCCTATCGGTGGTGCAGCTGGAGGCCAAGCAGAAGGCCCGCAAGAAGGAGGAGCGGCAGAGCCTGATGGGTAAGTGCCAGCGGATGGGCTGCAGGGAGTTGGGTACTGCTGCCCCGTCCTCCCGATGGGGCATCCGAGGCTTAGGTAAGCTGGGAGCCCTGCCTCCTGGGCCAGCCGTGTCCTCAGCAGAGGGCGCTGGTTACGGCGGCTGTGGCCTGCCACTCCCTGTGAGGGGTCTCCACAACTGTGCAGTGACCTTCACTGTTGAAGCAAACAGCACGTGATCCCCCCACTTCAGGTGCCCGATCCCCCCACTTCAGGCAGCTCCGGGAAGCAGAGGCCTCGGATCTGCAGCCCGCGGGGCTGTGGGAGCCCACGGGGGGCCTCTGATCCAGCCTGGGGGGTCAGGGAGGCCACTCCGGGTTGGCGACACTCTGGTTGAGCCGCGACCGAGAAGTGGGAGGTGGCTAAGCGTACGTAGAAGAAATCAAGGTGCAGGTGGAAGGAACAGGCCATGCAGCCTTTTGGAAGAAGGGGAAGCTCTTTACACTTGGGGCAGTAGAGGGGTTTCATTCAGTGAGATGCACCAGCCCAGACAGGGAGGGACTCCTGGGGCCTGGGGTTGCAGCCTGCAGGAGGTCACTAGTGGGGGCGGCCGGCCAGGTGCTGGGTCGCTGTGAGCCAGGCTCACCATCCCACGGCCTGGATGGGCAGACAGAGGCAGCGGCACTGACGCTCGGGCAGGAGGCTCCGCCTTGTCCTGGCCCCGCTTCCTCTTTCTGCATCTCCAATCATATCCTTGCCTTCTTGGGACAGACAGACGTCTTGGGACCCTCTCCTGGGCCCACTCCCATTCTCACGGGGCCAACTCTCCCAACATGGACCCAGCCCACCTTCACCTGGGGTTGGTGTTTGAGACTGAGATGGTCCTGCATGTGTTCAGGCTGTGAGCTCGCCTGGCCTCAGTAGGGGCAGGTCCTTGGCCTGGCTTCTCCGGCCTCCTTGCCCTTTTTTGAGCCTCAAGCGGTATACGTGAGGCCCTCCTGGCAGGGGCTGGGGCCAGGAAAATGGGCACTGGGTGCTACCCTGCTGCCCTCCAGGCCTCCCCCAGCTGCCCTGGTTTCATGCACTCCACAGGCTTCAGGACCAAAGCCCATTCGCAGTGGCCTGCACCACCTCCCGAGACCCCACCTCTGGGGTGATCTCACTGTCTCCCCGGAGTCCACACCACGCTCCAGGCCCCGCCCTGCCTCCTTCCTCTCCCTTCTCTCTCTCTTACCCCCATGTTCTGCCATTGTCCCCTGGGGGCTTCGGGCCTGGCCCCATCCAGGCCTACCCCTCTTGGGTGTTCTCTACACAGAAGCAGCTGCAGGGCTTTTCCTCAAAGCTCACACTTGACCAGGCCACTTCTCTGTGTAGGACCTCTGACTGGCTCCCGTTGCCCTCTGGACAGATTGCACCTGTCTGGCCCTCCACCCTCAGACTGGCGGCTCAGAAAGCATCGTCCTGTCCACAGCCTCCACCCCACCCATTCGCACCAGCCATCCCAGAGCCTTCAGGCCTCCGCACTTGCCCCAAACATCCGTTTCATCCAGATTGTCAAGCGTATTGGCAGAGAGTTCAGAATTTCCCCTTTTAATACTTTCAGTGTCCTAAGGGTCTGTGGTGATGTTTCCTTTTTCATTGCTGATACAGATAATTTGTTTCTCCTCTCTATTTCTTGATCAGTGTGGCTATAAGTTACTGATTTCAGCTCTTTGTTATTTCCTTCCTTACTTCCTTTTTCTTTGGGTATAATTTTCAACCACTTCCCATTTCTTCTATTTATTTATTTATTTTTAAAATTTATAATTTATTTTTGGCTGTGTTGGGTCTTCATTGCTGCGCTCGGGCTTTCTCTATTCGCGGCGAGCGGGGGCTACTCTTCGTTGCGGTGCATGGGCTTCTCATTGCGGTGGCTTCTTGTTGCGGAGCTCGGGCTCTAGGCGTGTGGGCTTCAGTAGTTGCATCATGCGGGCTCCGTACTTGCGGCACACAGGCCCTAGAGCGTGCGGGCTTCAGTAGTTGCAGCATGTGGGCTCAGTAGTTGCAGCATGTGGGCTCAGTAGTTGCTGCGCACAGGCTCTAGGGCGTGTGGGCTTCAGTAGTTGTGGTGCACGGGCTTAGTTGCTCCGTGGCATGTGGGATCTTCCCGGCCCAGGGATCAAACCCGTGTCCCCTGCATTGGCAGGTGGATTCTTAACCACTGTGCCACCAGGGAGGTCCCTGTTTCACTTTCTTGATAGTGTTGTTTAAAACAAAAAATTTTAATTTTGATGAAATCCAATTTATCTATTTCTTCTGATGTCACTTGTACTTCTGGTGTTATATGTCAGAAAGTATTGCCTGATTCAAGGTCACAAAGATTTAGTCCTGTTTTCTCCTAAGAGTTTTATAGTTTGAGAGTTACATTTAGGTCTGTGATCCATTTTGAGTTACTTTTGTGTGCGAGTGATGTAGGGGTTTTTTGCATGTGGAGATCCATTTGCCTCAGTATCATGTGTTGAAAAGTCTGTTCTTTCCTCATCAAATGCTCCTGGCGCCCCTGTCAAAAATCAGTTGAACAGTTGAAAATAAATATGAAGGATTATTTCTGGACATTCAGTTCTATTCCATTGATCTATATGTCCTTATGCCAGTACCACATTATCTTGATTACTGTGGGAATTATTGTAGGAAGCTTTGAAACTGGGAAGTATGAGTCCTCCATCTTTGTTGTTCTTTTTCAAGATTGGTGCTTCAGAGTCCCTTGCGTTTCCGTATGGATTTTAGGATCAGTTTATCCATTTCTGCAAAAAAGCCATCTGGGATTCTGATAAGAATTGTGTTGAATTAGTAGATAATACTAGGAAGTATTGACTTCTCAACAATATAAGATTTTCAGTCCATGAACATGGAATGCATTTATTTGGGTCTTTAATTTCTTTCAGCAATGTTTTGTAGTTTTCATTGTATGAGTCTTGAATTTCTCTTGTTAAATTTATTTCTAAGTATTCTTTTTGATGCTATTATAAATGGAATTCTTTTCATTTTTGGAGTATTCATTGCTAATGTATAGAAATATAATTGATTTTTGTAAATTAATCTTGGGTCTTGCAACTTTGCTAACCTCATTTATTCTAAAAGCTTTTTAGTAGATTCCTTAGGATTTTCTATATACAACAGGGGTCCCCAACCCTCAGGCAGTGGACCGATACTGGTCCGCAACCTGTTAGGAACTGGGCCGCACTGCAGGAGGTGTGTGGCAGGCGAGTGAGTGAGCGAAGCTTCATCTGCCGCTCCCCATCTCTCCCAATGGCTCGCATTACCGACTGAATTATCCCCCCCTCCAATCCGTGGAAAAATTGTCTTCCGTGAAACCAGTCCCTGGTGCCAAAAAGGTTGGGGACCGCTGATATACAAGATCATGTCATCTACAAATAGAGATAGTTTTAATGTCTTCCTTTCCAGTGTGTATTCCTTTTATTTTTCTTGCCTAATTGCTCTGGCTAGAATCTCCCACGCAATATTGAATAGAAGTGGTGAGAATAGATATCTTTGTCTTGTTTGGTTTTTTTTCCTGCCCTCTAGATATCTTAGGGAGAAAGCACTCATTCTTTTACCATTAAGTATGATGTTAGTGGTGGATTTTTTCAGATGTCCTTTGTCAGGTTGAGGAAGTTTCCTTCTATTTCTCATTTGTTGAGTGATTTTATCATGAAGGGGTGTTAGATTTTGTCAGTTACTTTTTCTGTGTCTGTTGTTGTGTTCATGTGGTTTTTATCCTTTATCCTATTAATACGGTGTATTACATTGATTTTTTTTTTTAAACAATGTCAAACCAACCTTGCATTCCTGGGATATATCCCACTTGGTCATGGTGTATAATCTTTTTTATATGTTTCTGGATTATGTTCACATTTGTTTATGTCCTCTTGATGGATTGACTATTTCATCATTTTAAAATGTCCTTCTTTGTCTCTAGATTTTTATCTTAAAATCTGTTTTGTCCGATAAAAGTACAGACATACCTCAGAGATAATTGTGGGTTTAGACCAACACAATAAAGCCAACATCACAATAAAGCGAGTCACACAAATGTTTTAGTTTCCCAGTATGTATCAAAGTTACGTTTACACTATACTGTAGTCTTAAGGGTGCAGTAGCATTATGTTTAAAAAAAAGGTACATGCCTTAATTAAAAAATACTTTATTGCTAAAAATTGCTAACCATCATCTGAGCCTTCAGTGAGTCTTAGTAGTGACACGAAAGGTAACTGATGACAGATATAACATAACAAATATAATAATATAATATAATAATAATAGTGAAAAAGTTTGAAATATTGTGAGAATTACCAAAATGTGACACGGAGATATGAAGTGAACAAACACTGTTGGAAAAATGGCGCCGATAGACTTGCCCGATGCAGAGTTGCCACAGATCTTGAATTTGTAAAAAGATGCAGTATCTGCAAAGCTCAATAAAGTGAGGTATGTCTGTATAGCCCCTACAGCTCTTCCTTGGTTTCTGTTCATATCGTATGTCTTTTTTTATCCCTTGACTTTGCATCTGTTTGTGTCTTTACTCTTTTCTTCATTATTTTTTGTCTATTTTTTTTGGTCTGTTGTTTTGTTCCTTTGTTCCTCCTTTACTGCCTGTTTTTTTGGGGAGGAGGCATTTGCACAGGACGCTGGTTGGGAGTCAAGGGCGCGGGTTCTACTCCCTGCTCCGTCCTGTCCTGCAGCGAGGCCACGGCAGATCCTCCCCTCTCTCCGGGCCTCATGCCTGTCGCCACCGCAGGACCCTGACAGAGCCCGCTTCCTCTGTGCCAGGCACCGTTCGTGCTGCCCCATGGGTCTCATAAATATTTATTTCTGACGCCATCTTACCCTTGAGGCTCCACCCTCCCCTCTTCCAAGCGAGTGTCCACTCCTGGTTACTGCTCTGTGCACTGTCCTGTACTGGCTCCCTCTGTGTGCATCTAGGTTTTCTGCAGGCGGCTGTCGTCAGGTGGGGTCTCATTCTGTCATACCCAAAAGCAGGGCTGGCAAAGCCGGTGGTGTTTTGTGGCCTGCACCCTAATTAGCCACGAAAGCCCCCAGCTGCCTCCCCCCGCAGCTCTGTTAACAAAAGATTAATTAACAGGATCCTTAAGCTTTGCATGTGCGCCCTCCTCCCGGCCCCACCCTTGAAACTGCGGCTGCATCTGTTGGGGTGATGGGGCTGGGCGTCCCGCAGGAGCCTTTGTGGCCAGGCTGCTGGCTGCTCAAGGCTCCGAAGGCCTGGGGTCCAGCCCTGACTTCCCAGCTCATTGCTCTGGGACCCAGGGCAAGTCCTTCGCTGGGGTGGTCAGGCCAGGGCTATCATGGACATCTCATCCCCGGGGTCTGCCTGGAGGAGGCAGGCCCTCCTCATTCTCCCCACGGGGAGAAGCACCATTAACTCCCCCGTTTAGATTCTTTCCCTGGCCACCAGCTCTGGGCCAGGCTCTGAGCTGTACAGCGTTGGGGGCTCCAGGAGAACTCGGGGATCTATTTCTGGGGACAGAGCAGGACGAGATAGACAAACACAGACGGGACCTCTGCAGTGGGCTGTGTGCCTGTGGTGATGGAGGGATGGCCAGAGGACTCCCCAGGGCGCAGAGTGGGTCTTCTCAGAAAGGAGGCTGCAGCTGTCCAGGTAGAGGTCAGGGGAGAGATGGTGCTCTGGGCAGAGGGCCAGCAGGAGCAAAGACCTGGGGGTTTAAGAGGACAGAGGACAGCGGATCCCGGTGAGAGGTTGTGCATTCAAGGAGCCCAGGAGCTGGGCCCTAGGCTCAGGGCTGCCCTGCAGCAGAGGGAAGTGGGCCCCCCGGCTATGGGAAGGGGCGGCTTTGGGGGTGAGGGGAGGGGCTGGGCCCCAGGGCTGTGTGGGTTCTGGGGAAGCCTGTCCTCTAGAAAGGGGAGTGTGCCAGGGACCTCCCAGCTCTGAGAAGTGGCACCGGGAAGCAGAGCGGAGGCCCCTCTGGGCTCGGGGATTTCGTGCGGGCTTTCCCACCTTCCTCCCTTAGAGCTGCTGCCCCTACAGGTGTGGGCCCTCCCCGGCTCACAGGCCCTGGCTTCTGGGACTCCTGTGGAGGCACAGGAGGAGCGGGGGAGCTCACACGTGCCCAGGCAGGAATCTTCACGTTCCCAGACGATGCTCTTGGGGTGAGGGGTCCGGAGCAGAGTCTGGGTAGCCAGGGGGGGTTTGGGACGGGAGGGGCCAGCAGGGTCTGCCGCTCACAAGCATGCGGCCGGAAGCCCTCCTTCTCTGGGCCTCAGGTTCCTTCCCCGAGCTGGGTTGAAGCCTCCCGTGGTGACACGGTCCCCTGCAGGAGGGCTGGGCTGTGGCCTTCCTCCTGGTGGCCAGGGCGGCTGGGTGGGTGGGTGGGAAGTGGGGGCCCGGGAGTCCCTGTCCACAGCCCCTCCCTCACCCACGTGCAGGCACGGAGTTCGAGTACACCGACTCGGAGAGCGAGGTCAAGGTGCGGAAGCGGTCGCCTGCTGGGCTGCTGCGGCCCAAGAAGGGGCTGGGGGAGCCAGGTCCTGCCCTGGCTGCGCCCGGCACCCGGGGCCCCGGCAGCCCCGACAAGGCCAAGCTGGCGGCCGAGAAGGGGCGCAAGGCCCGCAAGCCGCGGGGCCCCAAGGAGCCTGGCCTGGAGGCGGGGCCCGAGGCCAGCGACGACGACCTGTGGACGCGGCGGCGCAGCGAGCGCATCTTCTTGCACGACGCCTCGGCCGTGCCTGCGCCCAGCAGCGTCGCGCCGGCTGCCACCAAGCCCGGCCGCTGCGGCAAGGCCGGCCCGCCCAGCCCGCGCAAGGACGCTGGCCGCGCGAAGGACAGGAAGGACCCCAGGAAGGTAGGGCCCGGCGCGGGGCGGGGGCCCTTGGACCTCCTGTCTCGGAGTAGAGTTCTCAGACCTGGGCGAGGCACAGAGACCCCGAAGGGCAGTGGTGACCCTGAAACGCAGTCACCCACCTACCGAAGACCTCTGTGCTGAGCACTCCTCCGGGTGCCCCTTGATGAGCGTCTTTGATAAGGACACCTGGCAGCCGGGCTAGCAAGTGCTGTCGTGTGAACTGATGAGCTCAGATGATATTTCAAGGTCTCTGCCGTAACTGTCATGCGCTACATGACAGTGATTGCTGTTGGTGACAGAGTCTTAGCTTTCCCACCCAAAGGAAAACCTCATTTCTTGAGAGGTTAGGGAAAATAGAGATGGGATTTCTTTTTCCCCATCCATGGTTCAGAGGTCCCTGAATTCTCTCCACAGACACCGCAGGTTGAGAACACCTGCTTTTCAAGAACTCTGTGATGATTAGACCTGTCACCCTTCTTTTTTTTTTAGCCCTGTTACTCTTCTTGCAGTGGCTGCTAGGAAGCTCACGGCCAGTAGTTCGCTCTTTAGGTGGTCGCATTCAGACCTAATGGCCAGCTCACAACAGTGGTCTCTGACTCAGGCCTCTCTACTCCACGTCCCTGATGGAAGGCAAACCCTCAAATAACAGTGTCATTCTAGACAAAGCCACAAAAAGAGACCAGACTTCGCATCAATTTCCTGATAATGGGTGGTAGTGAGGAAGGGGCTGCATTTCAGTGTCATCCACAGGGATCTCTTGTTCTTGTTTTCTCATGGCTGAAGCCATCTCAGGTTTTTCTGATCCTTGGAGAGAACGCGCTCCAATAATACATAATGATGATGATTATATGGGGTGATCCATGGTAGGGGCCAGGCGTGTTCTAACCACTTTGCCATGTATACTTAATGTGTTGGTAAAGGGAAACACGTTGCCTCTGCTCACAGCACATCTGACACTAACTCCCTGGGGTTGGTGCAGACCCCACAGTGAAGGGCTCAGTCCCACAGGACTGCCCCCACCCCATCCCCACTCCAGATGCCAGTCGCAAGTCCCAGGTTGTCACCTGTGCTTTTTGACCAACCAGCTATAAATCAAGGCTTTTCATGACCCCTCTCCTCCGGTCGATCATTCACCAGAATGACAGAACTCGGGAAAACACTTTACTTACTGTCACGGTTTACTGTAAAGGATGCAACTCAGGAACAGCCAGATGGAGGAGATGCACAGAGCAAGGTGGGTGGGAAGGGGTGCAGAGCTCCCATGCCCTCTCCGGGCACACCACCTTCCTCGGCGTGTTCACCAACCCTGAGCTCTCTGAACCCCGTCGTTGAGGGGTTTTTATGGAGGCTTTATCACAGAGGCATGACCGATTAGTAACTCAACCTCCAGCCCCTCTCCCCTCCCCGGAGGATGCGGGTGGGGCTGAAAGTTTCAAGCTTTTAGTTGTGGCTGGTCTTTCTGGTGACCAGGCCCCATCCTGAAGCCATATAGGGGCTCACCAAGAGTCACCTTATTAGAACAAAAGGCGCTCACTCCTATGACCCAGGAAATTCCAAGGGATTTAGGAGCTCTGTGTCAGGAACAGGGGCAGGGACCAAATATGTATTTCTTTTGATGTCACAGATGACTACTTACAAAGCCATATGAGGTAGGTTACTCACTCATATTAACTGCACCTTACAGGTGGTCCTGGAACCTGCCCAGTTAGCCCAGCAGCTAATGATCATCAGAGCTGAGCTTTCAACACTGGGGGTCTAGCGCCAGAGCCTGGGCCTTAACCACAGGGCCCCAGCCTCCCTGGGCCTTTCCCAAGATGGCCACCTTATGTTGGGGAGAGGGACCAGGGGCTCGCTCACCTGATCCCAGCCTCCTGATGACACAGTCAGAGCCTGGAACAGAACAGGTTAACTGTCAACCAAAGGAGAAGTCAGACACCAAGGAGATCACTCCAGGAACAACCGGTGTTCATAGTTCTGTGAGATACACTCTTGTATCCTGCTGTTTACACTTGGCGTTAGATCTTGTGCATTCCCATATGGCATGAGCTTTTATTTTACATTTTTTAAAATCACTGTCTCTAAGTGGCTGAATAACATTCCACCATCTTGCTATCCTGTGGTTTTCAACATCTCCCGCCGTCAACCATGCTAGTAGCCGTTGGTGATTTGGTTGATGATGGTATTTTGCCATCGTAATTACCACAGCAATGAACATCTCTGTTCTGTGTACAGAACTTGTCAGTCTTGGAGTTTTTTAATTAAAAAAAAAAAAAAATCTTCCCAGAAATGGGCTTTTCTGGTCAATGGGAAAGAAAAAGTTGTCAGTTTTATCTGATTGTAACAGTAATTTGCATGATAAAGAAAAGGAAGAAAATTAAATTCCATACAGAGATAACTTTTTCTTTTTTGCTGTCAATTTCCCCTGCCCCACTATGTGTACAGCTGCAAAGATGTACCCCATAAGACAAGCTGTCTACTTAATAACAGAAGTCAGGGGAAGAGGAGACATAACCGCGTGACAAACAGTCCTTCAACCCCCAAGATGCCTTCTGATTTCAGAAGTGTGCACAGGATTAAAACATGCACCAGAAACAAGAAAATATAATGTGTGTGTGTGTGTATATAAAAAATACATATTTCTCCCCCCAAATAGAGATTTAAATGAATACCTTTTATCGCTCTAACATTTCCCACTTTTTTCCTTTTAATGCTGTTGGGTTTGGATTTCACTCGTCTGATGTGGAAGCTGTGACTTCTGCTGTTGTCTTGGTAACATTCGCCCAGTCTTCCTTTTTTCTGTGTCTTAATTCTCCATCTCCCCTGGCCCCATGACTTGGTCGTTGGTCGTTAGGCATGTCGCTTTTAAAAAGGCATAAAGTGACCCCTGCCCCCACCGCCCGTCACCTTTGTAGCCTGAACCTGCTTCTTATACAAAGTATCATCACTTCCATTTCCTGTGCTGTCACCTCTTCCTCAGAACAGGCCCCTCAGCCGCTGTGATAAAAGCTTGTAACTGTATCTACGGACGCGCCAGGTTGCTGGATATCTAGGTTGTTTCCACTCTTCTGCTCTGATAAGTGGAGCCATGCACAGTCCCCGTACGCTGGCCCGGTTTCCGCTCCCCCAGCGTGGGGAGCGTCCCTGAGCCACCCTGGGGGCTTTGAGCTGGTGTGGCCGTGGCACCCCACACTTCCGGGGCGAGAGGAAAGTAACGCAGGCCTCCGGAAGCAGTCGGGCCGTGGGTGTACGGTTCTAAATGCTCCTTCCAGGAATATACCTGTAGAACTAATCGGTAGTGTCGTTTTTCGTGACACCATCCAGCAGAGGAAAAAACAGAGGTGGGTGGTCGGATGAATCTTGGGTCCCCCCATCAAGGCACCTTGGGCAGCTGTTCAGAATAAAAAGTGAGGCCACCACCTCTGTGTCCACCAGACATAGTAGGGGGAAAAAGTTGCAAAGCAGAATTTTTGGTAAATTCCCATCTGTGTTTAAAAAAAAAAAGTACTGTGTATGCACAGATGTGTCTGCGTAGCCCGCATGTTTACATGGTTATGTGTGCTTGCGGAAAGTTCTGGAAGGACACACCATGCTGTTATTAGTCCCTCTAGTTACCTCTGTGGTTGGTGGGATCGTTGGAGAGGAACTCACGTATATACACTTCGGTGTTTTGGTTTTTTTTTTTTTACAATAAGTAATATATAGTAGTCATAAAACAAGATTGAAACCAGAAATACTTGCCAGGAGAGGGAGGGTGCTTTGTCCTCTCTCTGGACGGTGAGCGGCGGGGCCTGGGCGCTCTCTGCCCTCTGACGGCCACTCTGTCGCTTCATCCCCAGAAGAAGAAGGGGAAGGAGGCCGGATCAGGAGCCTCGCTGCCCGCTCCCCGTGTTCCCGCCCTGCCCCCCGAGGCCCGGGCCCCTCACACCAGCTCTCCGGCCGCCGCCAAGAGGAACAAGGCCAAAGCCAAAGGGAAGGAGGTGAAGAAGGAGGTGAGGTTTCCCATGGGGCCCCAGGCTTGGGTGAATTGCTTTGCTTGGTTGACAGACGGAGGCGTCCCTGGGTGTGCCCCACCCCCATGCCCCCAGGTATCCCTCGTGTGGCTGGAGGCGCTGCCTCAACCCATTTCGTCCTCCCTCTGGCCTGGGGGGTGAGCCCAGCTGGGACCCCAGTCCCCCCATGTGGCAGACTCCACCACGGCCTGAATGCGACCCCGGCTTTCCAGGGAGGGTCCTAGCCAGGCAGGATTGGGATGCCGTGTCCTAAGCCGTTGGTCTTTCTTGCTCTGTCCCCAGAACCGGGGGAAGGGGGGAGCCGTGAGCAAGCTGATGGAGAGCATGGCTGCCGAGGAGGACTTTGAGCCCAACCAGGACTCGAGCTTCTCTGAGGATGAGCACCTGCCACGAGGCGGGGCTGTGGAGAGGCCACTAACTCCCGGTGAGTGCCCACGATGCTATGTTGGCTTGGGCCTGGAATATGGGGGTGCAGGAGGTTCTCCCGGGGCAGTTACTAGGGCCTGAGCTAGCATGGGGAGGGGCAGGGAATGGGCAGCTGGGAGGGAGATGGGGTGGGTTTGAGTGTGTTAGGAGGGAGAGCACATGGGCTGTGTGAGCAGATGAGGGGAAGAGAAGGGGTGTGGATGGGTATTGGCAGGTGGGGGGGAGAAGCTGTCATCGAGACGGGTCTCAGAGGGGAGCAACTGGGCTTTGCTGGCTGGAGTCTGGGATGCTCGGAGGACATCCCAGGGAGGTGACATCCAGTAGGCACTTGGACCTGGGGGTCTGGAGCTTGAGGTTGAGGACATGAATTAGGTGGGGGTGGGGATGGATTGAGAGGAGGAGCAGGGCCAGCCCTGAGGAGCTTTGTCACCTGCTTGGGAGTGTATCTGTCAGCTATTGCTGTGTAACAACCAAGCGCTCAGACTCAATGGAGGGTGGCAATAAGTTGTCAGCAGGACAGCAGGGTGACCTCAGCTGGGCTTGCTCCCATGATAACGGGATGGCTAGGGGTCCACTGATGCAGGGACAGCTCTGCCCCACCTGGACCGCTGGGCTGGTCAGGGTGTGTTCTTCTCACCGCCGTGCTGCCAGAGGCTCGAGAGGGAGAGTGGGAACCAGTGAGGCCTCCCGACACCTCGCTAGGTTCAGATTCAAGCACTTCTACCCTCGTCCATTGGCCAGAACAGGTCACGTGGCACGCCCAAGGTCAAGAGGTGGGAAGTCCACTCCACCCATGGTGAAGCCGTGGCAGGGGTGTGGGTGCAGGCGGGGACCAAGAAGTGGGCCCGTCATTCCGTCCACCCCAGCGAGCCATCTGGGTTTCTCTGTGTGAGGTAATGGCAGGGAGGGCCCAGGTTCAAGGTCCTATAGAGAAGAAGAACAGGCCCAGGAGGCTGAAGCAGCGTGGTCGGGCCCGGAGGGGGAGAACTGAGGAGAGTCTGGGGTGGGGGTCCCAGGAGGGGACGTGGCCCGGGGCGGTGATGGGGAGTGGCAGCCTTGGGCGGAGGCCTGGTCGGGGCCGGGAGCGCTGACAGCCCAGCTGTGGGGGATTGTGTCCACCAGAAGAGACAGCATTCCAGGTGGAGGAGGAGCCGATGGAAGAGTCCCAGGGCTGTGGCTGAGGGGGCAGGGATGGGGTCTGATGACGCATCGCCTCACGCTGGGGCTCAGAGAGGGGTGGGCTTCACATGAGGGTGGGGCAGCACCTGCGGGGTGTCACCCCGGTTCCTACCTGCCTGGGATCTCTGCAGACGCGCTGGGAGGGGAGGGGCTGTGCACACGTGGCACGCATGCCCAGCCCCGCACGAGGCCCATCTGCAGGCACACAGCTGCGCACACAGATGCACGTGTGCCCGCAGGCGCCCTGGGCCTTCCACTCTGAGAGGGGTGACAGGGCGACAGGTGGGCCTGGGGGGCAGGGCACAGGGGACGGAGGGTCTCAAGGTTGACCCCCCCCGCCCCCAACCCCGTTCCAACCCCGCCTCACGCGAGCCCCCTCCCGCAGCCCCTCGCTCCTGCATCATCGACAAGGACGAGCTGAAGGACGGCCTGCGCGTGCTGATCCCCATGGACGACAAGCTGCTGTATGCGGGGCACGTGCAGACGGTGCACTCGCCGGACATGTGAGTGGGGGGCATCAGGCGGGGCAGCTCCGCTCAGAGCCTGAGAGCCTTGCGCAGTCCTGCTTCCAGAGCCTTGCTGGGCCTCTGTGGGCGCGTTGCTTTGCCTCTCTGAGCTGTGGCTTCCCCGCGTAGGACCAGGGGGGCGTGGGCGGGCCCCCAGGTGGGGCTCAGCGGGAAGGAGCAGGAGAGGGCACGCTGGGCTCTCCTGGATCTGTGACCCCTGGTTGTGCAGACGAGGAAACGGGGGCCCAGAGGGGACAGACCTGCCCCGAGTTTATGCCGCAGGTCAGCAGACCCTCAGGCTCCGACGTCACGTCCCTGTGGTGCGGGAGGTAGAGCTGGCGCGGGTGGGGCTGGGAGTCTGGGGCGTGGCGGTTCCCCTGAGGACCTCACACCTCGCCCGCCCTGGCCTCGCAGATACCGTGTGGTGGTGGAGGGCGAACGCGGGAACCGGCCCCACATCTACTGTCTGGAACAGCTGCTGCAGGAGGCGGTGAGGGCGGGCAGCGGGGCTGGGGAGGGCGGGCGCGGGGCTGCTCCTGCTCACCGCCCGCGCTTAGCCCTTCGCCTTCCCAGATCATCGACGTGAGGCCGGCCTCCACTCGCTTCTTGCCGCAAGGGACCAGGATCGCAGCCTACTGGAGCCAGCAGTACCGCTGCCTCTACCCGGGTACCGTGGTCCGAGGTGAGACCCTCCCCCGAGACCCTCCTTGGCACCCCTGTTTCCCGCCGTGTCGGCATGGATCCATTTGGTTCCTGAAACCCAAGTCAGACGGGCTTAAGCACAGAGTCTTATCGGCTCGTCTGAGTGAAGACTTACAGGGCTTCGGGCGTGGTTGGACCCAGTCACTATTCCACAGCGTCGTCGGGACTCAGGCTCCCAGTGTCTGTCAGCCATGCTCTCGGCTGTGCTGTCTTCACACCCCGCGCCTGGGGACTCTCTCTCACCTTCTGAACAAATCCTGTCATCAGAGAATCTCCCCCTTTTCCCATCTGGGTCCTAGGATGGAGTCCCACTGAACTGGCTTGGGTCACATGGATTTCACGTGGGTCACGGGTCTTGGGCTCGTCCTTGCTAACGAGTGAGGCAGCTTCCTGATTTTTGCCTGTGGACTGAGAAGGGAAGGCCGCTTCCCCAGGAAAGTTGACGTTGTTAGCAGAATAAGAGATTGGAAGCTGGGCAGACAAAATAACAGGTAGCCCAGAAGACATGGGTGTGGATGCCAGACAGACAAAGCTGGCAGGTAGTCAACAGTGCACACTTAGCTGTTGTAGAACCAACACATCTGGGAGCCGGGGATCTGGGTGTGTGTTACAGCCCAAAGCCAAAACCAGAGGCCAAAGATAGTCCACCTCTTGGCCGCCTAACGTCATCCATATATGCCCAGGAGATGGGAACGGGGATGCTGGGCAGGAAGTTCTCTTACAAGGGGAAAAGTTCATCTCCGTTGAGCTCTCCTGGGGCTCTCTGGCCCCCTGAGCCTTGTGGGCTGACGGCTTTCTAGGCCTGCCTCATGGGTGTCACTCTTGGGATTTCCCCTTGCCATCATTCTGAGAATTCCATTTCTCTCTCTCCTGTGCTGCATCCTGTGTCTTTCTCTTCCTTGTCTCTCCCTCCTTGTGGCAGAGGACCTTTCCGTAGCTTTCTGAGAACAAGGGTTCATGGGCGGTAAATTCCTCAAGTACACGTGTGCCCAAGATCTCCTTATCCTATCCTGTTCTTTAGAGATAGTTGAGCTGGGTATAAATTCTACATTGGAAATAATCTTCCTTCACCTTTTTTTTTTAAAATTTATTTATTTTTATTTATTTATGGCTGTGTTGGGTATTCGTTTCTGTGCGAGGGCTTTCTCTAGTTGTGGCAAGCGGGGGCCACTCTTCATCATGGTGCGCAGGCCTCTCACTATCGTGGCCTCCTTGTTGCGGAGCACAGGCTCCAGACGCGCAGGCTCAGTAATTGTGGCTCACGGGCCCAGTTGCTCCACGGCATGTGGGATCTTCCCAGACCAGGGCTCGAACCCGTGTGCCCCGCATTGGCAGGCAGATTCTCAACCACTGCGCCACCAGGGAAGCCCTCTTTTGAAGTCACTGTTCCATCCACATTCTGATGTCAGAGGCATTCAACACCAGGGTTATTCCCAAATCTTCATAGGAGACCCACTTTTCTCTCTCTGGAAACTCAGAATCTTCTCATTATTCCTAGATCGGGAATTTCATGTGGCCTCTCTCTCTCTCTGTGTGTGTGGGTGTGTGTTGCTGGGTATTTGGGGGAAGGGGGCTTTGATTCGGAAGCAGATTTCCTTTGTTCCTAGAAATTTTTCTCATATTACTTTTTGGAGAGTTTCCTTCCCTCATTTACCCTCTTTTTCCTGGAACTCACACTCATCTGGTGGCCCTCAAGACTCTAGGATCTTTTTTCCCATTTTTGTCCATTTTTTTAATCTTTTTGTTCTACTTTCTGGAAGATTTCCTCACTTCTGCCTTCTGGCCCTTCTATTGAATTTTTGATATTTCTGCTGTCGTTTATAGTATTCCTAAGAGTTCTTTCTTATTGTCTAAATATTCTTTTTTTTTTTTTTAATTAAATAACCTCTTTTTGTTTTCATGGATTCCTTTTTTTTCCGGGGACATCCTGTTTCCATTTTAGGTTTCTTCAGCTCCCTTTCCTTCTGCCTTTCCCTTCCTCTCCCTGTGGGCTCTGTGTCTGTACCTGTCTGTTCTGTGCTGTCCTTTGTTGGAGGCTGTTCTTTTGTCACTGGTGATCCTCAGCAAGCAGATTGGAAGCTGTGCGTGGGCAGGGCCTCCTGATGGTTGGGGGAAGGATGTTTTGTTTAGGGACACCGAGTACCAGCACCTGTGGCTCTTCACCCATCAGTTAGCCCGCGGCTCCAGCCTCAGGGCTCTGGGCTCAGTGTCCAGCGCTCGGGAATGGGGCTGGGGTGACCCTAGCCCCATCCTTCGTTGATCCGGGGAGGGTCTCGGGATGAGTGGACATGGCCGCGTGCTCGGCCGGACTGGGAGCCTGTGCTCCCGGGGCCGCCTGGCTCTGAAGCCCACGTCCTGCCCGCTGCGTACCCGCCCTCGTGCACCTGCTCCGGGGCTGCTTCCCAGCTGGTCTCTGCCCCACTTCGGCCCCCTGACCCCACCCCTCCTCCCACAGGCTTGCTGGGCCTGGAGGACGACGGGGACCTGATCACCGTGGAGTTCGATGACGGAGACACCGGCAGGATCCCCCTCTCGCACATCCGCCTCCTGCCCCCCGACTACAAGATCCAGTGTGAGTGGTGGTTCTGCCGCCCACCCCCTCCAGGCTGCCTCTAGGCTCTGTCTGCTCTTTGGACCATTTGCACCCACAGGGGGTGGAAATGGCAGAAAGTGTGGGTGGGGGCTCCCAGAATGGTCTCGGGAGGGGGGATCCCAGGCCTCCCCAGATTAGCATCTGGAGACTCGTGAGACCAGCCCCGGGCCGGGCAGTCCAGGCCAGGGAGGGATCGGTGACTGTCATGGACAGTTCCATGCTCTGTGTCTGTGATAGCGTTCAGTTCTTGTTGAGTCCTGTGTGTCTGGAAATACCGTCCCCTTTGGCCAATACGAACCTCGGGTTTAAGAGGTGAAACGACTTACTTATCCAGGGTCCCTCGACTGGTCAGAGGCAGAGCCGGGACTCGGACCCAGGACTGTCTGACTTCCAGGGGTCCAGTGCTTTCGTGAACCCTCCAAATGCATCATTAAAGCCACAGGGTCAGCCCCACCCTGCTCATTTATTGGAGGAGCCCCCATCGCGCGCATGTGCAGACACCCCAGCTGCGTCCCTGCAGATGGGCCTCCCACCCGACCGCGCAGCCTAGGTGGGCAGGCTGAGTGGGGTCGGCCACGCAGTGTCGTCTGGTTCCTCCCCTCGCCTCCTCCCCACGACAGATGACACTCCTGTGGCCAGGAGAGTGGAGACCCGGGCCTGAGCCACTGTCTGTCCTGCCCCACAGGTGCTGAGCCATCCCCCGCCCTCCTGGTGCCGAGCGCCAAGCGCCGCAGCCGGAAGACCAGCAAAGACACTGGGGAGAGCAAAGACGGGGCCGCGCCAGGGTCCGAGGAGCCCGGCGCCAAGGCCCGGGGGCGCGGGCGGAAACCCAGCACCAAAGCCAAGAGCGGTACGTTGGCCGTGCCCAGGCCGCCGAGACCTGGGGCTGCTGCTCGCACAGGGTCTCTGCACAGACACGACTCCCCACCTGCGCGGGGACTTGGCGCTGCAGGGCTATTTGGACCCTGTGACAGATTAGGAAACTGAGGCTCAGGGAGGCGCGTTGACCTGTCCGAGACGGAGCTGAGATCCAGCCAGCTGTGTTCCCTCCAGAGCCCAGAGCCAAGTGCTTTGGGCTAAGAGCCCAGGCTCCCGAGGGCCACTCTGGGGCCACCACCTGTGGACAACTAAGGCGCGAGAGCCGCTCGTCCCGAGGCCCCGAGAGGCTGCCGCCCCAGCCCCGCTCAGGACCCGGCAGAGCCGGGACAGGGACGGGCTCGCTGGCTCGTGAAGTCCTGGCCTCACTGGGCTTTTTCCTTCTCTCTTCTAGACAGAGCTGCCGTCCTGGAGGAGGGGGGCTCGACGGATGAGGTCCCCAGTACCCCGTTGGCCCTGGATCCCATCAGCACCCCAGGTTCCAAGAAGAGCCCCCCAGAATCCGTGGACAAGCGGGCCAAGGCCCCCAAGGCTCGCCCAGCTCCCCGACAGCCCAGCCCAGCGCCGTCCGCCTTCACCAGCTGCCCGGCACCTGAGCCCTTTGGGGAGCTGCCGGCCCCCGCCGCGGCCCTGGCCCCCACCGCCCTCATCGCCATGCCCATCACCATGCCCGCCACCCGCCCCAAGCCCAAGAAGGCCCGGGCTGCCGAGGAGTCGGCCACCAAGGGCGCCCGGAGGCCCGGGGAAGAGGCCGAGCTGCTCGTCAAGCTGGACCGTGAGGGCGTGACGTCGCCCAAAAGCAAGAAGGCCAAAGAGGCCCTGCTTCTGCGGGAGGACCCTGGGGCGGGGGGCTGGCAGGAGCCCAAGGGCCTGCTGGGCCTGGGCAGCTACCCCCCGGGGGCCGGCGGCAGCGAGCCCAAGGCGGCCCGGCCCAAGGCCGGCGATGGCGACCTGGCCCAGGAGCCTGGGGCCGCGCTCACGTTCGAGGACTCGGGGAGCCCCAAGAGCCCGGAGAAGGGCCAGGCCGAGCAGGACGGGGCCGAGGAGTCGGAGAGTGGCGGTGGCAGCAGCGGCAGCGGCAGCAGCGACAGCGGCAGCAGCGGCAGCAGTTCTGAGACGGAGGGAGAGGAGGACGGCCAGGGCGGCGGCGGCCGGAACTGCAGCGCCTCCAGCTCGAGGGCCTCCTCCTCATCCTCGTCCTCGTCCTCGTCCTCCTCGTCCTCGTCGTCCTCCTCGTCCTCCTCTTCGTCCTCGTCCTCGTCCTCGTCCTCCTCCTCCTCCTCGTCGTCCTCGTCCTCGTCGTCCTCGTCCTCGTCCTCGTCCTCCTCCTCCTCCTCCTCCTCCTCCTCGTCGTCCTCCTCCTCCTCCACCACGGACGATTCTTCCTGCAGCTCAGACGACGAGGCCGCCCCTGCCCCAGCAGCCGGGCCCTCCGCCCCACCGGCCCTCGCCAGCAAGGCGCCCAAGCAGGCGGGCAAGGCCCGCTCCTCGGCCCACTCTCCAGGCAAGAAGGCGCCGGCGCCCGCGCCCCAGGCCCCCCCGCCGCAGCCCCCGCAGCCTGTGCAGCCCAAGGCCCAGGCCGGGGCCAAGAGCCGGCCCAAGAAGAGGGAGGGCGTCCACCTCCCCACCACCAAGGAGCTGGCCAAGCGGCAGCGCCTGCCGTCTGTGGAGAACAGGCCCAAGATCGCCGCCTTCCTGCCCGCCCGGCAGCTCTGGAAGTGGTTCGGCAAGCCCACCCAGGTAGCTGGGGGCGGGGTCGTCCCCACGTGTCTTTCTCTGGCCTCCCAGCAGCCCCACGGCGGAGAGTTGGGGTGACGGGTGTGGAGTCCTGCCCCTCACACAGGAGCACTGCCCTCTGGTGCCCGGGACCCAGACCCACCCTCTGCGGGACCCACTTACCGTGCAGGCCTTCAGTTGCCATGCCGCAGGGTCTCTCAGAACCGCGCGGCCGCACAGCCTGCTTTTCTTTGCCTTTGCTTCATTTTCCGCTGAAAACGAATGACTCAAGGCTTCTGGCTGGCTAATTAGCAGTCGCAGCAAAAGGTACTTCTTTCCCTGTCTTGGCCGGGCTGGGTCACTGCCTGCCCCTGAGCTAATCAGTGTGGCCCGCAGGGCAGAACGTTCTGGTTGACTGGGTCTGAGTCATGTGGCCACCCCTGTAGTAGGTGGGTGTTTGTTCTCCAGGAGCCCTCCCGGCACCCCCGTGCCTTGGGCACACGCAGACGCACGTGTACACACACACACACAAATGCGTGCACGTGTACGTGCACGCAGCTGCATATACACGCACACACGAGAAGCTTCTGTGTGCAGAAGGGGAGCAGCCTGGAGGCCACGAGTCCATCCCATGCCCCTGGGCAGGAAGAGCCAGGCTCCTTGTCCACGGGTGCAGCCCGCCGGGTTTCCCCACGGCATCTGCGGCCCTGGCCCAGGGTCCTCCGAGGCCACGCCAGAGCCGGGCCCGGAGGAGGCGCCCGGCTGGGTCTGGACCTTTTTAATGCCGGTGCTGCCAGGCAGCTTTTAGGGGTTGGGGGCTGACAGCGATGAGCTTGCGGGGCCTCTGGCAGTGTACTGCTTAAGAAGCTTCTGGCATGTTTGCATTGTGTCAGCTCCCTGGCTGCGTCGGCAAGGCCGGAGAAGTTGGAGGACGTTCTGAATCACGACTAGCTTGGGGGTTTCTGTCTTAGCAGCAGCCTTTTCGGGCTCCCCACTGTGCCACCCAGGGGCAGCTGGATCCCCGGATCCAGTGGACAGCGCCACCTGCCCCAGGCTGCACCCGCAACGGCTCCTTAGAGTAGGGTGGGGAACCCCCCCCTTGGTCAGGCAAGGGCTGCAGAGCGGGAGGTCGGGGAGGGTCCTCCCCCGACCCCCGCAGCTCCTGCTCTCCTTCCGGTTTCCCTGCCTTTGCGGCACCACCTTGAATCTGGGGCAGATGATCTGCTGCTCCGACCCTGCAAGGCGTGAGTTGTCGGACTTTACGCGCGTCCCCCACCCCGATTGCTGGCTCCAGGCTGAAAGAGCCTCTCTTAGCAAGGCTACCACTTGAGACAGCAAACTTGAGTGTGTAGATTCTTGTAGAATTTTTCCTGACAAGCCACACTCAGACATTCCAGACCAGCCCCTCTGGAGCTCTGATCCCGGCAGGCACTTTATCTAGGGCCATATCAAGGAGTGATGGCTTCTGAGCTGAGGACAGGTATGTCCTCGCTGTCCTGCCCCCACGGTGATTGGCCAGTTCCTTATCTTAGCATCTTCCATTTGCACGTTCCAGTGTCAGTGTTACTGGGGGCACTTGCTGCTGCAGAGGTCAGAGCACAGGGCCAAACTCATTTAATAGAAAAGTCTAGGGTGTCTGGCTTCAGGTACAGCTGGATCCAGGGGCCTGAGAGCTGTCTTCAGACCCACTCTCGGGCCTGTGCTCCAGGCTTGAGTTTCTCCTTCCTTCCTCTGTACTGGTCTCCTTCTCTGGCAGCCCCTCTCCTGTTGGCAACAGGCAGCCCCAGCAGCTTTCAGCTGACCTACCAGCTGAGAAGTGACAGTAGGAAGGAGGTGTCTTTTTAAAAAAATTTTATTTATTTATTTTTGGCTGTGTTGGGTCTTCGTTTCTGTGCGAGGGCTTTCTCTAGTTGCGGCAAGCGGGGGCCACTCTTCATCGCGGTGCACGGGGCCTCTCACTGTCGCGGCCTCTCTTGTTGCGGAGCACAGGCTCCAGACGCGCAGGCTCAGTAGTTGTGGCTCACGGGCCCAGTTGCTCCGCGGCATGAGGGATCCTCCCAGACCAGGGCTCGAACCCGTGTCCTCCGCACTGGCAGGCAGACTCCCAACCACTGCGCCACCCGGGAAGCCCAGAGGTGTCTTTTTTAGGGTTCAAGCTAAAGTTGGTGGCGCGTCTTTGGCTTAGGTCCCGAGTGCACCCTTGAGCCAATCACAATGGCCAGGAGAAGGATGGGATGTTTGGATTGGCCAGACCAACTCCTGTGCTGTCCACAGGGGTGGCATCAGCCCCACTGGAGACTCTGTGGACCAAGGGGGATCTGTGAGGAGAGTAGCCGTGGATGCCTAAAAACATACCTGCTGTCAAAGATGCGTTGGTTTAGAGATCTTAGCCGTCCCTGTCACCTTGAATCAGTTAGTACCATGCCTTGAGCTGAAGATAATTTGAGCAGTAAGAAACCTGGACATTAAAAAGTCTGTCACAGAATTCCCTGGCAGTCCAGTGGTTAGGACTCCATGCTTCCACTGCAGGGGGCACGGGTTCGATCCCTGGTCGGGGAACTAAGATCCCACTTGCTGTGATGCGGCCAAAAAAAAAGTCTCACCAGGGATCCAGTGAATTAATAGTAGAAAAGGGACAGCTGGGTAAGGTAGGAAATTAGCATGTGGGTTTTTCTTGAGTCAAAAAAAGAAAGACAAAAAACGCTTTGTCGCCGCCTAGTGGCCAGTCCGAGAAGGGAAACGAGTTTTACAAGTTAGTCGAGGAGAAGGCGCGCTGGCTCCACTAGAGGGCAGAGCAGAGCTTCGCGTAGGCCTGGCTTCTCCGTGTTCGCCTGGGGACAGTGACAGGTCCCAGAGCTGCCTGGCGGTGGGTTTTGGATTCTGGTCTCTTCCCTCCTTGGAGCCTGCCCATCTGTGTGTCCCAGTGCCAGCCCAGGCGGGGGCACTGAGGCGGCTTCAGGAAATGTTTGTTGAGTGAATTTAAAAAAGAAATCCAGCTACACTGTGGGTCTGGCAGACGTGGGTCCAGCACTGGATCCCGCCGGGCTGGGCTCTGATCTCAGTTATGGCTTTCCTGGGGAAATGGGGGGGGGGCAGTCGGCCGTGCCTGGGGGTTGACGCTGCCCACGCCCCACTCCCTCACCTCTGCTCGGCCGCTTGCGGGGCTGACTGGTACTGAGACCCCGCGCTGCTCGGGGTGGTGTAGACTGAGGTTGGGCCGTGAGCAAGCGGCTCTGTGACCCCGGGGGGTGTTGAGTGAACCTGCTTCGTTGTAGCCCCGACGTGCGGGGCAGCGTGGGGGGGGGGAGCGATGTGCTCTGTCCGGAGACGCAGCCGTGTCCCCTCCCGGGACCTCCCGGTCCCTGTCTGGAAATTGGGGGCCAGCAGGGGCCGCTGTGCCTCGAGGGCTGGTGTCAGGACCCAGTGGGAGGGGCGGGGATCCTGCTGGGCGCCAGCAGTGGCTGTGGCGGCTGCCGCACGAACGCTTGCGTGTGGGGCGTCCCTGGGGCCCCGCCGGCACCGTTGGCCGACACGGCTCAGCAACAGGGAGTTGGAAGTCGCTCCCAGCTGCAGGATCTTTAGCTCACGTGGAGTCCCTCTTGGAAACCCGGTCGGCCAAGGGGATGAGCGAGGGCTCCCCGATCAGAGCAAGCAGGGGGCTTCTCCCCTGGCGCCGCTGCTGCGGAACCCCGGGGGCGGGGCGGGGCGGGGGCGGGCGCGGGGCGCGTGCCCTGACCCGACTCGCCCGCCCACAGCGCCGCGGCATGAAGGGCAAGGCCCGCAAGCTCTTCTACAAGGCCATCGTGCGCGGCAAGGAGATGATCCGCATCGGGGACTGCGCCGTCTTCCTGTCAGCCGGCCGCCCCAACCTGCCCTACATCGGCCGCATCCAGAGCATGTGGGAGTCGTGGGGCAGCAACATGGTGGTCCGCGTCAAGTGGTTCTACCACCCCGAGGAGACCAGCCCGGGCAAGCGCCTCCACGAGGGCCAGGTGGGCCGGGGCCTCGGCGTCGGGCCGTGCTGGGGGGTGATGGCCGGGGCAGTCCCTACCCTGGGGTCGGGGTCGGGGTCGGGGTCGGGGGTCAGGCGAGGCGGGGCCCGGGCTCATCGCGGCCCCTGGTCTGCGCTCACAGCACTGGGACCAGAAGTCCGGCCGCAGCCTCCCCGCAGCCCTGCGGGCCTCCAGCCAGAGGAAGGACTTCATGGAGGTAGGAGAGCGCGCGGCGCTGGTGGGCCCTCCGATAACCCTCCCCACGCGGCCTCGGGAGGGGCCGGGCTCCCTCGGCCTCCCTGCCCCGTCTCTCTGACCTGGTCTGTCTCTCCCAGCCTCTGCCTCTGCGTCTGTCACCCTTGGTCTCTTAACTCCGCAGGTCTGTGTGTCTCGGTCTGTGTCTGTTCCTGTGTTTCTTCATCTCCTAGTCTCTGGGTCTCTCCCTTGGTCTCTGTCCATCCTCGTCCTCAGCCCCACTGTGTTTCTCGAGTTCTCTCTGGGGATCTCTCTCTGGTCCTTCGGGCCTGGGAGGGGTCCTTCCCCCTGACGCCCGCCCGTGTGCCCGCAGCGCGCCCTGTACCAGTCCTCCCACGTGGACGAGAACGACGTGCAGACGGTATCGCACAAGTGCCTGGTGGTGGGCCTGGAGCAGTACGAGCAGATGCTCAAGACCAAGAAGTACCAGGACAGCGAGGGCCTGTACTACCTGGCGGGCACCTACGAGCCCACCACAGGCATGATCTTCTCTACCGACGGCGTGCCTGTGCTCTGCTGAGCGCCCGGCCCGGCGGGGCCCTCACCATCACTGCCACGGCTCGGCGGCCTCGTGCGTGGGTTGTGTGCATGCAAGTGTGCCCATGGACACCCTGGCGCGTAAGTGTGTACATGTGTGTGCCCGTATGCATGCACGTGTGTGCACACATGTGCACACGTTCAGACCCCCTTCCTGACCCCTCGGTGCCCCCACGAGAGGGCTCCTCGTGATCAGGGTAGGGCTCTGCCGGCCCCTCAGGGGTCCCAGCCCCCAGCACCTTGTAAGCGCTCGGCCAGGTCCCGGTGCCCTCAGGCCGGTGCCAACTGGGGATTCGGTGGGAGGGGGTTTCCGAGCAACCCACCTGATGCTCGCTTGGGGGTTCCCGCTGCTGGTGGGTCCTCCCAGTGCCTGGCCCCCTCGGCACAGAGCCCGCCCCGAGCCTCCCACCGTGGGACGGGGGCGCGCCCACACCCCCCAGCCTCAGCGACCAGGCCGGGCCTGTTCTGGGGTGCCTGCCCGGGGCCCGGCCCCCACCCTCTCAGGACAGCCTGGACTTGGGGAACAGAGCCAGGTGCGAGGGTGGGGGGGCCAGGAGCACCGGCCAGGTGCCAGGGGGAGGGGGCTGCGTGCCCCGAGGCCCCGGGGAGGGCCCACCCCGCTGGTCCAGACCCTCACACTACAGACAACCCCATGGTGCTGAAATCCTCGTCCCGGCCACACCCGGAGGGAGGCGGCAGTTCTTAACCTGTACAGTTTTATTGTACCAAGAGACTCTCCCCTGTATCATACGCCTTCAAATGGAGTCAACTTTTTAATTATATATATAAAGATAAATATATATAAATATATATAAATATAAACTTTTTAAAACTGTGAAAAAAATAGCTATGAAATTATAAAAAAAAAAGCGAACACATTCTGACGTGCAGAATATTATTTTTTATTTCCTGTTAGATGAGCGTGTGTAGCACCCAGCTTCACGGGCCCCCTGTCCCAACCTCACCCCACGCGCCCCCCCCGGCCCAGGTGTACTGTACTCGCCCCCAGGATGGAGAAGGACTTACTTAGGGAGAGCGGAGGCTGAGGGAGGGGGGAGGGAGCCGGCCGAGCTCGCAGCCCTGCTCAGCCCACGAAAGCACTTACCAGCCCCCGCGCCTTCCGGGGGACCGGAGGCCTCGTCCAGACAATCTTAAGGGAAGGAAAAGCCAGACTTCGGTTTTGTGTTTTGGGGGAATTATTGTTTTCCTTTTTTTTTTTTTTTTTTAAGTTTCTTTTGGAATTTTGTTTGTTGGCGAATTCTGTGTGATCTTTTTCATAAAAAAAAGAAAAGAAAAAAAGCTATAATTGGAAAAGTACCGTTGTCTGGAGTGGTTCATTTCAGGGGCTGGGGTGGGCTTGGTGTCCGGATGCAGATCCTGGAGGGAGGAGCCACGTGTGGCTGTTTAAATACGAGCCAATTTGAATGAAAAGAAATGAAAAGTTTCTTGGCTGCACTGACGCTGTCTTTGGTGGTCAACAGTCAGACAAGGTTAGTGGGCTACTGTATTCGGCTGGCCTGTGTCCATCAGTGCAGAAAGGTCTCTCGGCCAGACTGGAGCTGGAGATCGGCCAAGGTGGCAGAGTAGAAAGACCCTGAGCTCACCTCCTCTCACGAGCTCACCAAAATCACAACTCTACAGAGCAGTCGTCAATGAAAGAGACCGAACCTACCAGAAAGATCTTCTACAACTAAAGACATGAAGAAGGAACCACAACGAGACAGTTAAGAGGGGTGGACTTGCCGTATAGTCGGGCCCACATCCCCAGGTGGGTGACCCACACACTGGAGAAAAACTAACATGGCAGAGGTTCTCCCACAGGAGGGAGTTCTGAGCCCCATATCAGGCCCCCCTGCTCAGGGGTCCTACCCTGGAAAATGCGCCCCCAGAGCATTTGGCTTTGAAGGCCAGTGGGGCTTAATTTCGGGAGTTCCACAGGACTGGGGGAAAGAAAGACTTCCCTCTTAAAGGGCACACACACAGTCTCCCACGCTCCGGGACCCGGGGCAAAAGCTGTAATTCCCTGGGATCTCGGACCAGACCTACCTGCTGGTCTTCGAAAGTCTCCTGGAGAGGCAGGAAGCAGCTACGGCTCGCCCTGGGGACACAGACGCTGGCAGCAGCCATTCCTGGGCCTCCGGCGTGTGTATGCTGGTGCTGGCAGGTGCAGTTGTGGGATCCTCCCTCTAGCTCCTGGCGCCAAGACCGGGCCCCACCCCGCAGCCTGTAGGCACCGGTGCTGGGACCCCTCGGGCCGAACAACTGGCTTGGGACGCAGCCCCACCCAGCAGCAGACAGGCCACCTGGAGACCGCCTGAGGCCACAGCCGCACAGAGACACAACCCTGCCCACCAGACGGCCCAGGACTCAGCTCCACCCCCCAGTGAGCAGGCACCAGCCTCGGGCCCTGCCACCCCCACCAGGGGGCACACGCCAGATGCAAGAGAACCACAGTCCCTCAGCCTGCCCACGGCACGCCAGACCTTGCCCCGGGACGAGCTGGGCCAGCACCTTGCCCCGCTAGCAGGCCAGCACACGCTTCAGGACACCCCGCACCCAACTGTGTTAGGGACAACCTGACCGCCCCCAGCCCAGTGATCTTACACCAGCTCTGGGACCTCTGGGTCCTGCAACCAGGCTTAGGACCCAGCTCTGCCTGCCAGTAGTCTGGCACTAACCCCAGGACCCACCAGTGGGCAAGCAACCGCCCTGGAGTCTCCTGGACTCTGACTCCACCACCAGTGAGCCAGCACTAGCCCTGGGGCCCCCTGGGGCTCTGCAGTCAGCCACCTTGTGACCTGGCCCTGCCAAGCAGCAGCCAGCAGCCTCCACGCGAGGCAGAGCCTGGCAACCAACCGGGCGAGGGCCAAGCGAGCCTGCCCACATAGCCCGCCGCAACAGAAAGACCCACACAGCCTTCACAGGGGAAACGCTAGAGCATGTAGCTTGGGTGACGAGGGGAGTGCACTGCTGGGATGTCTGGGATATCTCCTACGAAAGGCCACTTCCCCAAGGTCGGGAAACATAAGCAACCTACCAGATACATAAAAATACAAACAGCAGCTTAGGCAAAATGAGGCAACAGAGGCACATGTTCCAGGTGAAGGAACAAGATAAAAGCCCAGAAGAAGAACTAAGTGAAGTGGAGATACGCAATCTACCCGAGAAGGAGTTCAGGGTAGTGACTGTAACGATCAAAACACTCAGGAGAAGAATGGATGGATGCACAGTGCGAGAAATTCGAAGTTTTTAACAGAAAATATAAAGAACCACCAGAGATGAAGAATAACTGAAATGAAAAATATACTAGAAGGAATCAACAGTAGACTAAATGATACAGAGGAACAGATCAACGAGCTGGAAGACAAGAGTAGTGGAAACCACTGATGCTGAGAGAAAAAACAATGAAAAGAAATGAGGTCAGTTTAAGAGACCTCTGGGACAACATCAAGCATGTTAACATTCGCATTACAGGGGTCCCAGAAGGAGAAGGGAGAGAAAGGGGTTGAGAACATATCCGAATACACAATAGCTGAAAACTTCCCTAACCTGGAAAAGGAAACAGTCATCCAAGTCCAGAAAGCACAGAGAGTCCAACACAGGATTAACCCAAAGAGGAACACACCAAGACACACTGTAATTAAAACAGCAAAAATTAAAGATAGATTATTAAAAGCAGCAAGGGAAAAACAACATACAAGGGAACTCCCATAAGGCTATCAGCTGACTTTTCAGCCGAACCCCTACAGGCCAGAAGGGAGTGGCACAATATATTTACAGTGAACGAGAAAAACCTACAGCCAAGAAGACTCTACCTAGCAAGGCTCTTGTTCAGACTGGATGGAGAAACAAAGCTTTACAGACAAGCAAAAGCTAAAAGAGTTCAGCACCACCAAACAAGCTTTATAACAAATGTTAAAGAAACCTCTAAATGAACAAGAAAAGGCCACAACTAGAAACGTGAAAATTATGAAAGGAAAAAACTCATCAGTAAAGGCAAACATACAGTAAAGGTAGGAAATCATTCACGCACCAAACTAGTAGGAAGGTTAAAAGAAGTAGTAAGGCCACCTATACCCACAATAAGTAGTTAAGGGATACACAAAATAATTAGATGTAAAATATGATATCAAAAACAGTAATCGGAAAATAAAATAAAATAAAATATATTTAAATAAATAAATAAATAAATAAAAAACAGTAATCGGGGACTTTCCTGGTGGTGCAGTGGTTAAGAATCTGCCTGCCAATGCATGGGACATGGGTTCGAGCCCTGGTCCAGGAAGATCCCACATGCCGTGAACGAAGCCCATGTGCCACAACTACTGAGCCAGCGCATTAGAGCCCGCGTGCCACAACTACTGAGCCCGCGTGCCACAGCTACTGAAGCCCGTGTGCCTAGAGCCTGTGCTCCGCAACAAGAGAAGCCACCGCAACAAGAAGCCTGTGCACCGCAATTAAGAGTAGCCCCTGCTCACTGCAACTAGAGAAAGCCTGTGCGCAGCAATGAAGATCCAACGCAGCCAAAACAAAAGATAATATAAATAAAAATAACTTTATAAAAAAAATCAGTAATCGTGAGGGGAGGAGGGTACAAATGTAGGGTATTTAAAATGCATTTAAAGTTAAGAGGTTGGCAACTTAAAACAATTACGTATATATATAGACTGCTACATAAAAACCTCATGGTAACCACAAACCAAAAATCTCAGAGGCATAACCCTCTCAGACTTCAGAAAATACTACAAAGCTACAGTAATCAAAACAGTGTGGTATTGGCACAAAAACAGACATATGCATCAATGCAACAGAATAGAGAGCCCAGAAATAAACCCACACATTTATGGTCAATTAATCTTTGACAAAGGAGGCAAGAATATACAATGGAAAAAGACAGTCTCTTCAGCAAGTGCTGAAAAGACTGCCACCATACACAAAAATAAACTCACCATACACAAAAATAAACTCAAAATGGCTTAAAGACTTAAATATAAGACATGACACCATAAAACTCCTAGAAGAGATCATAAGCAAAACATTCTCTGACATAAATTGTACCAATGTTTCCTTAAGTCAGTCTCCCAAGGCAATAGAAATAAAACCAAAAATAAACAAATGGGACCTTATCAAACTTACAAGCTTTTGCACAGCCAAGGAAACCATTAAAAAAAAAAAAAAAAAAGACAACCTACAGAACGGGAGTAAATATTTGCAAACTATGTAACCAACAAGGGCTTAATTTCCAAAATATACACACAGCTCATACAACTCAACAACAAAAAAACAATCCAATCGAAAAATGGGCAGAAGACCTAAATAGACATTTCTCCAAAGAAGACATTCAGATGGCCAATAGGCACATGAAAAGGTGCTCTATATTGCTAATTATTAGAGAAATGCAAATCAAAACTACAATGAGGTACCACCTCAAACCAGTCAGAATGGTCATCATTAAAGTCTACAAGTAACAAACGCTGGAGAGGATGTGGAGAAAAGGGAATCCTCCTAACACTGTTGGTGGGAATGTAAGTTGGTGCAGCCATTGTGGAAAACAGTATGGAGGTTTCTCAGAAAACTAAAAATAGAATTACCATATGATCCAGCAATTCCACTCCTGGGCATATATCCAGACAAAACTATGATTCAAAAAGATACGTACATCCCTATGTTCGTAGCAGCACTATTCACAATAGCCAAGACATGGAAACAACCTAAATGTCCATCAACAGATAAATGGATAAAGAAGATGTGGTATATGTATACAACGGAATACTACTCAGCTATGAAAAAGAATGAAATAATGCCATTTGCAGCAACATGGATGCAACTAGAGATTAGTATACTAAGTGAAGTCAGACAAAGACAAATACCATAATGATATCACTTATATATGAAATCTAAAATATGACACAAATGAACCTATCTATGAAACAGAATCACAGACATAGAGAACAGACTGGTGGTTGCCAAGGGCGAGGGGGTTAGGGGAGGGATGGAGTGGGAGGCTGGGGTTAGCAGATCTAAGCTTTTATATATAGAGAATGGATAAACAACAAGGTCTTACTGTATAGCACAGAGAACTATATTCAATATCCTATGATAAACTATAATGGAAAAGAATATTTTAAAAATGTATATATGTGTAAAACCGAGTCACTTTGCTGTACAGCAGAAATTAACACAACACTGCAAATCAACTATATTTCAGTAAAAATATTAAAACAAAAAAACACATAAAAATCTATAATAGATACACATACAAAAAGAAAAAGGAATACAATCAACACTAAAGACAGTCATCAAATCACAAGGGAACAAAAGAAGAAAGGAAAAAAAGACCTACAAACACAACCCCCAAACAATTAGCAAAATGGCAATAAAAACATACATATCAATAATTACCTTAAATGTAAATAAATGGACTGAATGCTCCAATCAAAAGACAGAGAGTGGCTGAATTGATTAAAAAAAAAGACCTGCATATATGTTGCCTATGAGAGACTCACTTCAGATTTAGAGACACATAACAGACTGAAAGTGAGGGGATGGAAAAAGATATTCCATGCAAATGGAAATCAAAACTAAGCTGGAGTAGCAATACTTTTCAGACAAAATAGACTTCAGGATTTTTTTTTTTTTTTGGCCACACCGTGCAGCTTGTGGGATCTTAGCTCCTTCCCTGACCAGGGATCAAACCCAGGCCTCCTGCAGTGAAAGTGTGGAGTCCTAACCACTGGACCGCCAGGGAATTCCCCAAAATAGAGTTTAAATAAAGACTGTTGTTACAAGAGACAAAGAAGCACACTACAAAGAAGGATCAAGGGATCAATCCAAGAAGAAAATATAACAGTTGTAAATATATATGCAAACAACACAGGAGTACATAAAATACATAAGGAAAACATTAACAGACATAAAGAAAGAAATTGACAGTAACATAATAATAGTAAGGGACTTTAACACCCCACTTACATCAATGGACAGATCATCCGTTGATAGAAAATACACCCCACTTACATCAATGGGCAGATCATCCATTGATAGAAAATCAGTAAGGAAACAATGGCCTTAAATGACACATTAGACCAGATGGACTTAATTGATATACATAGAACATGCCATCTGAAAGCAGCAGAATACAAATTCAAGTGCACATAGAACATTCTCCAGGATAGATCACATGCTGGGCCACAAAACAAGCTTCAGTAAACTTAAGAAAATTAAAATTATATGAAGCATCTTTTCCGACCACAATGCTATGAAACTAGAAATCAACTATAAAGAAAAAACTGCAAAAAACACAAACGTGGAGGCTAAACAATATGTTACTGAACAACCAATGGATCACTGAAGAAATCAAAGAGGGAATAAAGAAATACTTAGAGACAAGTCGAAACGAAAAAAATGATGATCCAAAATCTATGGGACACAGCAAAGGCAGTTCTAAGAGGGAAGTTTATAGTGATACAAGCTTACCTCAGGAAACAAGAAAAATCTCAAACAATCTAACCTTACACCTGAAGGAACTACAAAAAGAAGAACAAACAAAACCCAGAGTTAGTAGAAGGAAAGACGTCATAAAGATCAGAACAGAAATAAATGAAATAGAGACAAAAAAAAGAAAGAAAGAAAGAAAAGAAAAAGAAAAAGATCTAAAAGCTGAAACTAAAAGTTGGTTCTTAGAAAAGATAAACAAATTTGATAAACCTTTAGCCAGACTTACCAAGAAAAAAAAAAAAAAAAAAAGGGGGAGCAGGCCCAAATCAATAAAATCAGAAATGAAAAAGAAGTACAACTGACACCACAGAAATACAAAAGATCTTAAGAGACTACTACAAGCAACTATATGCCAATAAAATGGACAACCTAGAAGAAATGGACAAATTCTTAGAAATACACAATCCCCCAAGACTGAACTAGGAAGAAATAGAAAATATGAACAGACCAATTACCAGTAATGAAACTGAATCAGTAATTTAGAAACTCCCAACAAACAAAAGTCCGGAACCAGATGGCTTCACTGGTGAATACTATCAAACATTTAGAAAAGAGTTAACACCCATTCTCCTCCAACTATTCCAAAAAATTGCAGAGGAAGGAACACTTCCAAGTACATTCTATGAGGCAAGCATCACCCTGATACCAAAACCAGACAAAGCTATCTCAAAAAACAAAATTACAGGCCAATATCACTTTTGACACACATGCAAAAATCCTCAAAAATATTAGCAAACCAAATCCAACAGTACATTAAAAGGATCATACACCATGATCAAGTGGGACATCCGAGGAATGTAAGGACTTTTTTCAATATCTGCAAATCAATCAATGTGATACACCAAATTACAAATTGAAGAATAAAAACCATATGATCATCTCAATAAATGCAGAAAAAGCTTTTGACACAATTCCACATCCACTATGATAAAAAAACTCTCCATAAAGTGGGCATAGAAGGAACATACCTCAACATAATAAAGGCCATATATGACAAACCCACAGCTAAAATCATTCTCAATGGTGAAAAACTGAAAGCATTCCCTCTAAGATTAGGGACAAGAATGCCCACTCTCGCCACTTTTATTCAACATAGTATTGAAAGTCCTAGCCACAGCAATTAGGCAAGAAAAAGATAAAGGAATCCAAACTGGAAAGGAAGAAGTAAAACTATCACTGTTTGCAAATAACATGATACTATATATAGAAAATCTTAAAGATACCACCAGAAAACTACTAGACCTCATCAGTGAATTTGGTAAAATTGGAGGATACAAAATTAATATACAAAAATTGGCTGCATCTCTAATCACTAACAATGAACTATCAGAAAGAGAAATCAAGGAACAATCCTATTTACCATCACATCAAAAATAATAAAATACCTAGGGGAAAAAACCTGTACTCTGAAAACTGTAAGACATTAATGAAAGAAATTGAAGACAACACAAACAGATGGAAATATACACTGTCTTCTTGGACTGGAAGAATTGATATTGTTAAAATGCCCATACTATCCAAGGTAATCTACAGATTCAGTGCAATCCCAATCAAAATACCAATGGCATTTTTCACAGAAATAGAACAAATAATTTTAAAATTTGTATGGAAACACAAAATAGACAAAACAGTCTCAAAAAAGAAGAACAGAGCTGAAGGAATCATGCTCCCTGACTTCAGACTATACTACAAAGCTACAATAATCAAAACACTAAGGTACTGACACAAAAACATACAAATAGATCAATAGAACAGAATAGAGAGCCCACAAATAAACTTGTGCACTTATGGCCAATTAATCTATAACAAAGTAGACAAGACTATACAGTGGAGAAGACAGTCTCTTCAACAAGTGGTGCTAGGAAGACTGGACAGCTACATGTAAAAGAATGAAATTGGAACACTCTCTAACACCATATACAAAAATAAACTCAAAATGGATTAAAGACCTAAATGTTAAGACCGGAAACCATAAAAATCCTAGAAGAAAACATAGGCAGAACACTCTTTGACATAAATCGTAGCAGTATTTTTTTGGATCTGTTTCCTAAAGCAAAGAAAATAAAAGCAAAAACAAACAAATGGGACCTAATTAAACTTAAAAGCTTTTTGCGCAACAAAGGAAATCATCAACAAAACGAAAAGACATCCTACTGGATGGGAGAAAATATTTGCTAACAATATGACCAATGAGGGGTTAGTATCCAGAATATCAATATATAGTTCATACAACTCAACATAAAAAAAAAAAAAAACCCTGATTAAAAAACGGGCAGAAGACCTGAATAGACATTTTTCCAAAGAGGACATACAGATAGCCAACAGGCACATGAAAAGACGCTCAACATCACCAATCATCAGGGAAATGCACATCGAAACCACAATGAGATATCACCTCATACCTGTCAGAATGGCTATCATCAAAAAAAACATAAATAATAAATACTGGCAAGGATGTAGAGAAAAGGGAACCCTTGTACACTGTTGGAATGTAAACTGGTGCAGCCACTGTGGAAAACAGTATGGAGGTTTCTCAAAAAACTAAAAATTGAACTACCATATGACCCAGCAATTCCACTCCTGGGTATATATACAAAAAAAAACCCCAAAACACTAATTCAAAAAGATACATGCAACCCACCGTTCACTGCAGCATTATTTACAACTGCCAAGATGTGGAAGCAACCTAAGTGTCCAACAACAGATGAATGGATAAAGAAGGTGTGGAACATATATACAATGGATACTACTCAGCCATAAAAAAGAACGAAATGTTGCCATATGCAACAACATGGATGGACTTGGAGGGCATTATGCTAAGTAAAATAAGTCAGACAGAGAAAGACAAATACTGTGATATCACCTATATGTGGAATCTAAAAAATACAACAAACTAGTGAATATAACGTAAAAAAAACAGATTCACAGATAGAACAAACTAGTGGTGACCAGTGGGGAGAGGAAAAGGAGGAAGGGAAAGATAGGGGTAGGGGAGTAAGAGGTACAAGCTATTAGGTGTAAAATTAGCTACAAGGATATATTGTACAACATGGGGAATATAGCCAATATTTTATAACTATAAATGAAGTTCAATCCTTAAAAACTGTGAATCACCATACTATACACCTGTAACTCATATGATATCGTACATCAATCACACTTCAAAAAAAAAGGAGGAGAGTGGAGGAGGCTACAACTGGGATTGCTGCTAAGAAGAGCAAGGCAGTAACAGAACAAAAACACATGGAGCGGAGCCCTCCCAGCCTCTCCCACGCTGGAAGAAATGACAGCAGTGCTGCCGGTCTGAGTGGCCCTGAGCCAGTGTGCAGTGGAGGGGCGGCGGCCCTGCCGGGACTGAGGAGGCTGGGCCCAGGTCCTGGTGTTGCCACCCGCCCCCTACCCAGGGCAGCTCGGGCCGGACCCCACGGGCACCTGCCCAGCGACCCAGCGCACTGGGCGTGGATGGGACACGGATGGCCATCCGGCTTTGCTATTTGAGGGCGGTGTGCGGAGGGAATGGTGAGGCCATGACGAAGGCAGTCAGCTCAGAGTGTGCCCGGGGAAGGGTTCGTACGGTCCTCCCGCTTCAGAGAAACTGAGTCACGAGGTAGTGCGTGCCCCGCCCCCCCATACCCGGAGTCTCGGAAGGAGTGGCGCGTTGGCGCCACCAAGCAGCCCCTGTGGCGGCGCCCCGCGTGGTCTTGACCCAAGTGGCTGCCGGGGGCGGTGCCTGTCTGGAGGTGGGTGGGGGGGTCCCCAAGGTCGCGGGCCTGCCTGGAGCACAGGCCACCCTCAGGCAGCCGGCCCCCTCCTCCCCAACCCTCCTCCAAGGAACCCACGTCGAAGAGCGGAGCAACCCCTGTCTTGGGGAAACTGAAACACAGGATAGTGGAGGAATTTGTCCAAACCACACACATCAGCAACAGAGCCGGGCCGGGACCCCAGAACGCTCAGCCTCCGGTCCTGGCTCTGATCCCTCAGGGCAGGGGGCAAGCTGTCTCCCCTCCTTTTCTCCCCCTTCAAGTGGGCGCGATGCAGCCACTGTCTCTGACTGTTCTGAGGGCCAAAGGGGCACCAAGGTGCCCTTCAAACCCCAAATGCTTCCTCTCCCCACCCCGACCGTCCGCCCCTCCACACAAATCTGTCCTGGGCCTACCAGGTGCCTGGAGGGAAGACTGGGTTCCCAGTCGTGGGCCGTGTCCCGCCAGGACCCGTCCTCCCACCCCAGGGGCTGAGATGGCGGCACAGATGCAACTTGGAGGCGGCGGTGGGGCAGTCGCTCTGCCTTCATCTTTAATGGCCAGTGCGGTACAGTTAGTGGACAGACGGGTGGACACCGGACGCAGAGGGGCAGGGTGGTCACAGCGGTGCCGTGGGTACCTGTCCTCCCCGTGGAGAAGCCCGTCTTTGGCAGGATGCTCTGGGAACGCCCCCAGCTCGGGGCACCGAGCTAGCCTGGACCTCTGGGGGGACCCCACCCCTTCCTACTTGCCAGGGACTCCGGTATGTCTGTTCCTTCTTGGGCCTCCCCGGACAGGACTCAAGGCCTAGGTCACAGGTTGACTTTAGCCAGGGTGTGGGCCCTGCTCTGTGGCCCCCAAACTGTCCCCCTCCTGTATCACAGGTGGAGAATCCGGAGAAGTCATCCGGGGTCCCCAGGCAGGCACAGACCCCCAGGCCTGTGGCATCAGGTGGGTACCAGGGTGCACGGGGGGTGCTGGCGTGGGGTGGGTGCACCCAGGCCAGCACCAAAGCTGGGGCTGCAGAAAGGCCAGCGCAGACCGTGGTCTGAAACCATTCAGACGTAGAGCTACAGCTCCTTCACGGCAAACGCGTTTTGCTGGGGAGACCCAGCGTTTAAGAACGGGGACAGGGGAGGCCTGGGGGCGAGGGGTCCCCAGTGAAGGAGGTGCTGAGGACGGTGTGGTTGGGGCCATGGGGCCCTCAAAGCAGAGCCAGGTGAGGGTCACCAGAAGGGGACACCAACTGGTGGTCTGTCACTGTCCTGGCTGGCGCTGGGGCCACCAGACACACGCAGGTGGCAAAGGGCGGCGTGAGACGCAACGCGGAGCACAGTGCTGGCGGGACCCTGTGGCAGCCACACGTCCAGGCCTCCGAGAACTTGGCAGAACCTTGGGGCTGGAGTGAGGGCAAGTGGGCCCAGAGAGGGTGGCGGTATTGGCACGGGGAGGAGGCCGGGGCCCCGCAGGCACTGCAGGCAGGGGTGGGGAAGGGCCCCGGCAGCCCTCCCTGGGCAGGGCTGGGGGCCCAGGCCTGGCTCAGAGGCCAGTGGGGAAGGAGGCGTTGGCGGCGGAGCGGTCGGGGCAGCTGCCGTGGGCATCCCGTGTGAGGCTGTAGGTGCAGTAGGCCACGGCCGAGCCCAGCGTCAGCCCCGTCATGTAGGACACGGTCATGGTGTTCCCTGCGGACAGGACCGGACCTCAGCTGGCGGGAGGGGCCCTGGGGGGAGGGGGGCCACAGCGAGGGCTGGAGCCGAAGCCCTAGCTTCTCAGGTGTGAAGCAGTGACCACGGCCAGCTCCCGCCTGGGAGGTGGCCGCCCCAGGACTGTTCCACCGACTAAAAGTGCCGGGCGCTCCAGGCCTCACCTGCTTCTCTTTCTCTCCAGCCTCCTACCTCCAACTGCTTCCTCGTCATGGACCACTTAGGATGTCTACTGGGCTTCCTGAACCTACTGTGTCCAGAACCCCCCTCCAGTGCCCCTTCCCACACGGCCCCCTCCCCATCTCACTTGACGGCAATCCAACCTTCTTGCCGTGAGCAGCAGGCCCCCCTTGGGAGTCCTTCTTGATCTCCCCCCTCGCCACACCCCCCATCCTTTTCTCACACTCCGTCTCCCAGTCCATCAGCTGGCCCCGTGGGCCCTGCAGTCAAAACGGATCCAGAATCCAGCACTTTCTTCCAGGTCCCTCCCACCTGTTTACTACTCCACTGCTGCCCCCTGCCCCAGGGCCTTTGCACATGCTATCCCTGCCACTCCGAACACTCTTCCCTTGCATTGTCACGTGGCCCCTCACTACTTCCGCCAGGTCTCTACTCAAGTCACCTCCTCAGTGAAGCCTTCCCAGACTGCTCTGCTTCCATTGTGAACCCCCTACCGCGACTCCCTCGTCCCATTACTCTGTTTTACATTCCTCAACCACGCTCATCACCATCCAACACATTACATCTTTTTGTTGTCTCTTTGTCACCTCTGGACTGTCAACCCCACAAACATAGAGATCACTGTTTTGTCACCACTGTGTCCCCAGAACGTAGAACAGTACCAGGCGCACAGTAGGGGCTCGCCAAGTAGCTGTGAGATGAATGAGGGGATAAGTGGTTGGCGAACGTCCCCAAGCTACGAGCTCCGAGGCTGACTTGACCCTGGGACCCAAAGGTAGCTTCTCGCTGTGTGATCTTGACTTCTACGGGCCTGGGTTTCCCTGCCTGGCAGCGGACAGTCCTGCAGACAAGCCGGGCGCGGGCCGAGCAGGGCCTTACCTGCTAGCTCCCGCTGCTTGGGGCTCACTTTGCCCGCCGCCAGGATCATGGGCACGCTGCCGAAGTAGCCGTTGCTGATGCCCATGAGTAGGGAGAGGACGCAGGGCCAGGCCGGGTGGCGGAGGGCGGGCGTGCTGCTGGGGTAGACGCACAGGATGAAGAGGGGGATGAAGACCACACGGAGGCAGGAGCAGGCCAGCAGGTGCGTGCCCCGCCATTCCACGGGCAGCGCCGCCAGGATCTGTGGGGAGACAGACGTGTGGGCCCCTGCCACTCCCCGAGCCCTCTCCCCAAGCCCACTCCCCTCGCGTCTTCCCGGCAGCCTCCAGACACACCCCTATCCCTGGACACTCCCGGCTCAGGCTGTGTCCCCGTCCTTTCCCACCTTTGTCCACGAAACCCCACCAAACCCCTCATATGGCAACACATAGTCCTTGCTGTTTGCCCAGCACCCAGCGAAATACGACACACGTGCCCCTGTTCAGCCTGCACGGCACCCTCGCTGGGTGGGGCTCTTGACGTTATTTGAGAAACGAGGATACAGAGGCCCAGAGGATCAGGCCCACCTGCATCAACACGTATGAAGTGGCAGCAACTGAACCCATTAACTAAGCTTTGCTCCCTTGGGAAGCACAGACTCGAGTTTCTCAGACCTCCCAGCTGTGTGACCCCAAGCAGATGGCTTTCCCTCTCTGAGCCTTGCGTTCTTCTACAGAAGACCAACGACAGGCCGGCCATTTCTGGGTGCCCTCCTTCGTGTGCCCACACCTGTGCTCAACTAGTGAGTGTGGGGCAAGCGCCGCCTCCCCCCACTCCTCCCAGCTGCGGTCTGGACCATGGCCCGGCTCCCGCCCTCCCCACCAGGAGCCACGTGCATCCTCAGCTTGGGGCCTGCGCCTCCCCGGGGACCCTCCCCGCAGCTCCCGCAGTGACCCTGGCGTCGGCTGCCCCCACCCACGGCGTCCTCCCCCAGGGCCGGGAGGGTTGGCGGGGCGCCCACCTTGCCCACGAAGTCAGAGAGGTTGAACACGGCCATGATGAGAATGGGCAGCCACTCGCCCAGGATGCAGTGGCGGATCTCGGACTCGAGACCCGGAAACAGGCACAGCGTGATGAAGTAGGTCACGGCGATGGAGAGCATGTCCGCCCAGATGACGCGGGCCACCACGTAGCGGTGCAGCAGCAGGGCTGTGGGCGGCCGGCGGGGTCAGGGGGCGGCACCCGTAAGGGGCCCCAGCCCGCCGGAACACCCCCTGCCCTCCGCGCGCAGCCGAGACACGGGACGCCGGGGCCCAGCCCGCCCCACCTCGGAAGGAGGGCCAGCTGCGCCTGATTCTCGGCCGAGGCACATCAAAGCGCGTGTAGGCTCCGCCGCCGCCGGCCACCTCGTGGGCTGGGCTGTCCTTCGGGGACCCGCCGTTGGCCAGGCCTGGGCCCTGGTGCTCCTGGAGGGGGACCGGGTGGGACGCGTTTGGGTGAGGGCCCCCGCAGGCTCCTGCCGGCCGCTTCCTCGCTGTCCCGCGAACACGCCAAGCTCCTCCCACGCCGCGGAGCCTCTGCGCGTGCGCTCCCCTTTGCCCCACCCCACGCCTTTCGTGTGGGTCCTCACGCCCCTCCGCACGGCTCAGGTCTCAGCCCAGAGCCACTCGCGGACCCTCCGTGAGCATTAAGGGGGCCCCGGTTTCTGACGTGGGCCTTGTCACAGCCGGCCTCCCTTTGCCCGGTCTCTGGCTCCGCGCAGTGTCCCCAGCCGAGGGCCCAGCGAGGGTGACTCGCTGGAACGTCTTCGAGAACATTCTGGCTCCCCCTGCCCTGCCCTCCTCGTGGCCCGGCTCCCCGGCGTCTCAGCCTCCACACCTGCGCTATGTGGTCCTGCCGCCACCAGAGGGCGCCCCAGCTCCCCAGGATGGCTCCGGGCGGGCCTGCGGGGAGGCCACAGGTGTGGGCCATCACAGCGGGGGTGGGGCGGTTAAGGCCTCAGGTGTGGGCTGTCACAGCCAGGGGGCCTCAGGCCTCAGGTGTGTGGTGCCACCAAGGGATGAAACCTTGGTCCACAGAACGAAGGAGGGCCCGTGGGTAGGAGCCTCGGGCCACAGGAGGAGCTGGAGCCTGAGACGACAGCGACAGCGGGGCGCGGCTGGAGGAGCTTGGCTGGGACGGGGCGGCGGCCGTGCCGGGCCTCCCGGCTCCCTCCGCCGACCTCGCGACTTACAAAGTGCACGTCCTCGGCGGCCACGTCGTGGTGCACGCGGTAGCCGGCCCTGCGGCCGGGGCGGGGCCGCGCCGTGTGGTAGAGCACGAAGCGGCTGCCCCGCACCAGCAGGTGCAGCAGGAAGCAGAGCAGCTCCAGGCCCGCGGAGACCAGGAAGAAGATGAGCGTGCCGGCCCGCTCGTCGGGCAGCAGCAGCTTCGTGAGGATGCGGCTCAGGGAGACCATCACGCCCGCCGTGCCTGCGGAGGGAGGGGCCGTGACGCGGGCGACCCCGCCCACTCGGCCCCGCCCCCGCCCCGCCCCGCCCCGCCTGGCCCCCCAGCAGCCCTGGGACACGGACACGGCGTGGCTGCCCACAGGATGCGCCCGCGCAGACCGCCCCTCTCTGGCCCCTGCGCCGGCACACACACACACACACACACACACACACACACACACACACACACACACACACACACACACACACACACACACACACACACACACACACACACACACACACACACACACACACACACACACACACACACACACACACACCGCCCCCAGATGCACTGATCGCATGCCTGCTGTGTGCCCGGCACCGTCCGCCCTGAGGACCCAGTGGGGACGACGCACGCGGGCCCTTCCTTCTGGGGCTCGTTGGGGAGAGGCCCCAAACAGATCGCAGAAAAACACCAACGATTGTGCAGGATTTGGGGGGACAGGCAGAGACGAGGGGGCGAGCATCCATTGGCAGGGGGCGGGCATGAGCTCTACGTGTTTGTGTTTGCGGAGCTGAAAGGAAGTGGTGGGCTTGGAACCAGGTGGGTGGGGTCCTAAGGTCACAGGGGAAGGTGGTGGGGGTCACGGCAAGCGGGGTACCTTCCTGGAACCAAACTCCACAGATGCGAGGCTTGGAGCCTGGTCGGCCTCACCGTGTGTAGAGGGTACAGAGTACCCCAAAGGGGAGAAATGGGGCCCAGAGGCCACATGAGTCCTGCCCCACGGCACGGCTGAGCCTGGCCCATCCAGGCCCGGAAGGAAGACTGAGGACATCTGGACGAGGTGCTCCGAAGTGCTTGCGGCTGGGCTGAGGGTGGGGCGGCCCCTGTGCTGGAGGGCAGCAAGACAAGAGGGGGAGTCGGCTGCTCGGACCGGGGCTGGGGCGCAGGGAGCACCCCGGAGGGCAGGTCCACACGACCTGCAGGGTCTTGGAGCACTGGGTGTCGGGTAGGTCTCAGGTTTGAGCAAGGGGGTGCCCTTCACTGAGCAGGGGCCGGTGGGATGACGTGTTGGGCTTGGGAAAGGGAGTCTGAGTTGCCAAGTGGGGTGGGGCTCTCAGGAGAGCTTGATGCTGAGGGCCGGCACTTGGCGTGATCACGGGTGTAGATGAGCTGCCCCTGCACACACGTGCACACACGAAACGCGCGCCTTGCACACACGCTGCGAGACACTCGAGACCCATGCTCAGAGTGTGGCATGTCCTCCTCACGTCACAAAGGGCTCTGCACCCGAAGAGACCACGCCTATCACAGCCCCATCCCTCCTGTCTGGGAGTCCGGCCCCCCACCAGCCAGGCGATCCCCAGCCCCGCATACCCAGGGCTCCTGAGCCCCGCCTCGGTCCCAGGAAGAGGGTCCCAGAGCCCAGGCAGCCCGGCGCCCCGCTCCGGGGGTCTGCAGATACTCACTCTCCCCCGTCATCACCCCCTGCGTGTACCTCTTGGGCAGCATCCCCGTGTACCCGTAGAAGCTGGATTGCTGCACTTGAGAGAGAGAGAGAGAAGTGACCGTGAGACACCACTTATCACCTGTTTGCTTGGAGCAGAATTCAGAAGTTTGAGAACACTGTTGGCAAGGGTTGCTGGGAAAAGACATTAACACCACTGGGGGCAGAGGGACCTTGTCCAGTCCCCTCGCGGGGCGTGGTGGAAACAGCACCGCCCCCTGCATAGCACAGTCCTGCCTTCCACGTCCCCGCCCCGGGGCTGGCCAGGCTCCCCGACCTCCTCTGGTCATTGACACCCAAGCAGAAATGACACGCGTCACTCCTGGACCAGGGAGGAAAAGCCCACATGGTCTTCCGGTCTGTCTTTCCCCAGGGGCGGCCGCAGAAGAGGCCACGTGTTACAGACGGGGAACCACCGTCAGTCCGAGTGAGTGTGGAAATAACCCCACCGACACGCTGGACGTGCAGCAAGAGCCAGAAATAAGGCTGGTTCTGAGAAGCCACTGAGATCTCTGGGCTCGTTTGTTACCACAGCATAATGTCTCATCCTGACCAACAAGACAGAAGTGCAGCAGTATCTGGGGAAAATGAAAACGTACTGGCTCAAGCCCTACGGTCTAGCGACTCCACGCCTAGAAGTAAACCCTGAGCAGGGCTGACAAACTAGGATCTCCCGGTGGTTACCAGCATTTTTTTTTTTTAAACGGAATAGAACAGAGCAGACCTGAGTACAAAGCCTGGATTGAGAATATTATTTCACGAAGCCTTGATTTCATTTACAAACACACACACATACACATGCACACATGTGTGCTGGGTCATAATGTGAAATGTATCTCTTTCTGGAAGTCACGATCAACAGAACAATTGGCCTGGACCTTTGCAAACATCATTGCCACAAAAGACAGAGAAAGGCTGAGGACCATTCGGATTAAAGGAGACTAAAGACGTGACTAGTGATGCAACGTGTGATCCTGGGCTGGGTCCTGGGTCAGAAAAACCAAACGCTGTACAGGACATTACCACGACAAACAGTGAAATGATTATGGATTGTAGATCTGATAATAGTATTGTATCAATGTTAAATGTCCCGATTTTGGCAATTGTAAATGTGGTTCTAGAAGAGATGCCTTAGGTTTAGCTGTTAAACACCCTGAACTGTTACCATTTAGGCAAAGAAGCATGATGATGTCTGCAAGTAATTCCCAAACGGTTTAAGGACAAAACATACATTTTCTATTTATATATATTTAGGGGAAATTTTATATATATACATATACTTTAGAAGGTGGAGGAGGGGGACATCCCTGGTGGTCCAGTGGTTAAGACTCCACGCTCCCAGTGCAGGGGGCCCGGCTTCAATCCCTGTTCAGGGAACTAGATCCCACATGCCGCAACTAAAGATCCTGCACTCAGCAACGAAGATCCTGCATGCCACAACTAAGACCCAGCACAGCCAAATAAATAAATACATATTTTTTAAAAAAGATTCTTTTTAAAAAAAAAAAAAAGAAGGTGGCGGCAGGGAAGGGGAACAGAGAAGCCAGCGAAGGAAAGAAAGCGTATGTGGCAAAATGTTAACAATTGGTGAATCTAGGTGAAAGGTATATGGGAACTCATTATATTATTCTTAACTTTCCATAGGTTTGAAATAGTTTCAAAATAAAAAGTTAAAAAAAAAAATTTTGAAAGCTACCGCCCAGGAGAAACACAGTGACACAGTGACATGGGCAGGAGAGGTTGTGAAGTCCAGTTTATACCTGAGAAAACCAGGGAACTGCCTCGATGTCCACATGGCATGTGGGCATGTGGGCATGTGTGTGGAGTGTGTGCTCTGACACTGTGTGTGACCAGCGCACGCAGCCCTTTGGGTGTGCAGTGTGTGTGCACGTGTGAAAGTAGACACGCCATGTGCACATGGACACGTACTGGCACTGAGTCTGGCTCACCCTGCATTAACATGCCCCCAGCACACGAACAGGGCCGGTGGGACGGCCCGCAGTGGGCACCCAGGGGCTCAGCCCACCCCGGGCCCTGGCCCTACCTGTGCAGCCGAAGGCCACAGTGCCCACCGCAGCCAGGTTGATGGCATAAGCCTGGTCACGAGAGAAGAGCTGCAGCCACACGTCGCAGATGCTGATGAAGAGGAGGGGGCCCAAGGCTAAGAGGTAGCCTGTGTGGAGAGAGGTCAGAGAGGCGGCAATCGGTGGTGGGCTGGGGGAGCCCCCCACCCCCCCAACATAGAGCCAGGTCTGAGGTGCCCTCTCTCTGCCTTTTTCCCCTTAATACTGGGAGGGCGGGGACATCTTAGAGTTCTAGGAGGGGCACCCAGAAGGCTTCCTGGAGGAGGTGCCTCTTGAGCTGGGTTTTGAAGCTGAATGTTACCATGGAGACAAAGGGGAGAGGAAGAGCAGGGAAGAGCAAGGGCCCCGGGACACATGTGGGGCGCACAGCAGCCTCGCCAGGCGCAGGCATCATGCCAGCATGTGTTACACGCACATGGGCCTGACACTGTTTTCATAGTTGAACCCCATGACATTCCTAGGAGGTGCGCCCATCTTACAGACAAGGAGAGTGCGGCGCACGCAGGGAATGGAGGGGCATGTGACGGACAGGTGTGAGGGCTGGGAGCCGGGTGGGCAGCGGGCAGCGTACCCGCGGTGATCCTCGTGTGCAGGCTCAGTCTCTCCACCAGCGCGTTGTTCAGGAGCACAGCCACCAGTGCCACCAGGATGTAGGTGAGGCTCATGTCAAACACAATCGAGGTCCCTGGGGGGGGGAGGGTAACAGGGGTTCAGGGGAGCCCCACCCTCTGCACCTGCCCCCACCGGGCACTGCTTCCTCCCTCTGCCCCAAAGGGGCTGACAGCCCAGAGAGGGTGAGTGGCTGCCCTCGGGGTCACACAGCAATTCACAGCCGAGCTAGGGTTTGCAAAAAATGGGCTCCCCGAGTGGGGTCCTGCCCCAGGGGTTTCTGGAACGTGGCAGGCCAGAGCCAAGTGTGCAGGGCAGCACGCGATGGCAGGATGTGGCTGCGGGGGACCCACCTGGGTACTTGTGGTGCAGGAGGGTGGCAGGCCTGAGCCAAGTGTGCGGGGCGGCACGCGATGGCAGGACGCGGCTGCGGGGGACCCACCTGGGTACTTGTGGTGCAGGAGGGTGGCAGGCCTGAGCCAAGTGTGTGGGGTGGCACGCGATGGCAGGACGTGGCGGCGGGGGACCCACCTGGGTACTTGTGGTGCAGGTAGTCTACGTCGGTGATGAAGCTGTTGTACGGCAGCAGGAAGCCCACGCCAGCCAGGAGCATTGCAAAGTAGATGGCGTGGTAGCGGTCATCAGGCACCGGCTCCTCTGCCAGTAAACCCAGACACCAGGTGAGACGTGGACAAGCCCATTCACAGCCACGACCACCACATCAGGGCTGCAGCCCGCCACCGTGGCCACAGCCCACCACGGCACCCTCCGTCATGACCACCCGTAGCCACAGCCACGCCGGCTGCCACCCGAACCACAGACACGGCATCCCACCATTCATCTGTCACTGCCACCGGAAGCACTGCCACCTTAGCCACCATCACCATGGCCACTCTCACCATATCCAAGCCACCAAAGCCATCATGACCGTGGCTACTCTCCATCACTATGGCCACAGCTGCCCACGCCACCACCATCATGGCCATTATCAAAAGTCACCAAACACCATGGCCACTGTCACCATCGTACCCACCATCGTGACCACCATCACCATACCCACGGTCCACCATCACTGTGGCCACTGCCACTGTACCCACCAGCATCACGGCTGCCGTCACCCTGGCCACCATCCACCCCCATAGCCATGGTGGCCAAAGCCGCTGCATCACAGCTGGTATCATCACCTTACAGCCACTGTAACCATGGTCACTGTCACTGTGGCCGCTCTCCACCTTCATGGCCCCAGCTGCCCCAGTCACCACAGTCATGGCTGCTACACATACAGCCACCAAGACCGCGGCCACTGCAGCCATCACCACAGCCACTGTCCGTTACCAAGAGGCTGCTGCCACCGTGACTCTCACCACCATGGCCACTGAAGCAGCTGGCTGGAGAGAACAGTGAAATGGCCTTTTGGAGACTCAGCTCCGGGACCAGCTGGGTGGCCAGACCTGGTGGGGCTGAGGCAGTGTCCTCTGGGAGGCTACCTATGCTCTAAACCAGCATCCAATAGACAGGGCTGATTCTCCTATAGTTTGCGTTCACATATCCAGGAACCACGCGCGGAAGTGGGAGTGGGACCACTCACTATGACCCTTAGAGATCCACCAGCAAAATGTCTGCTTCCCACCCCCATGACTTGAGGCTCCGCTGGTCCAGAGGGCTTCGCTCCAAAGGGAGGAATGGCTCCACCCCGAGACACAGTGATTGATCCTGCAGAGAACAGGGTTGCTGCACTGGCCGCGGGGACTGATCCTGACCATCACGGGGAAATCAGGTTGCTCCCATGTGTGGGAATAAGAGAGTAGGTCTGCAAGACGGGAGATTCCTTATGGCCTCTCTCAGGACATCCAATCCCTGTGATACAGTCAATGGAAAACGATACCAACCCAAGCCCAGCAGGACTGCTAGTGATCCAGAGCCTTCAAGAATGAAGGTTGGGGGAATTCCCTGGCGGTCCGGTGGTTAGGAGTTGGCACTCTCACTGCTGGGGCCCCAGGTTTGATCCCTGGTCGGGGAACTAAAATCCCATAAGCCACATGGCGCGGCCAAGAAAAAAAAAAAAAAAAGAACGAAGCTTGGGTCACCCACCGGGCAAAGAACCATGACCAGTTAAGATGCTTGTGGTGGGCAAATGGACTATGGGATGGGTGGTGGGAGAAGGTAGTTATAAATACCAGCTACAATCATGTGACTAGTCACAGACACGAGGACTAATATTGTTGTGAGTACTGCTTCCTCTTTTTGATATGAATATGTGTGTGTATGTATTAATCAAATGCTTTTATTTTATTCACTTTCTCACCTCTGTATCATCTAACGTAGGATGTGTTCGTAACAGTTAACGCTGTATCTCAGTATTGAAGTTCGGGGCATCAAAGGAGAAGTGTGAACATCAACATACAAGGACTTCGCATCCTTTGGGGAAAGGGTTAGTGTGTTTTTGTTCGTATGGGGGTCAGTTATGTCCTGGTAGGTGGGGGGTTGACTGTTAGTGTCTTTATCTGGAGACTAAGTATGGTTTAGGGAGCTGTGTATAGGAGGCAAGCTGGTAAGGGGTGGACTTTAATGGTCAGTTTGTAGGTCAACTTGGAGGCTGAACCACAGTCCTCAGTTGTTCAAACACTGACCAAGGTGCTGCTGTGAAAAGATTTTTCTTTCACAGAAAAATCACACAAAGCCCCTCCTTAGTTACTTTAAGTTTGATCAAAAGGGAATTTACCCTGGGTGGGCCTGACCTAATCAGGTAAGACCTTGAGGCCTTCCCAGAACGCAGGGACCCCAAACGGCTCGTGCCCCTGGGATTCTAGACTGCTTGTGATCTTCCGTCCTGACCACCTGCCTGATGGACTTCAGACTGGCTTAGCCAGCCTCCTCTTTAGTCAGGCAATGTCCTGTAATAAATCCATATGGATATCTATACATCTATATCTGTATTGCACCTTTAACTCTCTTTCTAGCTTTGTCTATCTCCTACTGGCTCTGGTAGAACCTTGACTGATGCAGCCACTGTCACCATAGCCATTACAGCTAAAATCACCACTGCCCTGGTCACCATGGCCACCATCCACTTCTATGGCCACAGTGACGTGGCATCCACTACCTGGCCAGGAGAAGCCTGGGGATGGGCCCCGAGCTGACTCTGTCCATACACACGGGTGCAGGGAGATTATCCCAACCCAGCATGGGTCTCAGCCAGCAGAATCTCCACTCCCCATCTGCAAAGAGGGGACGGAAGCTGAGAATAAGTCTCCATGTCAGAGCCTGAAGTGGTCCTAGTATAACCTGTAGCCGGCCCCCAAACGAGCTATCACTTACAGGGGGCCTCCTGAGTGCCGGGAAACATCTTAAGCCACGTTTTGTGGATCCAGTTGCAAGCACATTAGGGTGGCCCCAGGATCATTCCCCTTTTCCAGATGAAGAAACTGAGGCCCAGAGAACAGTGACTTACTCAAGGTCCCTGAGTGGACAGAGATAGGAGCTTGGGTTGAATCCAAATCTGCCCGACTCCAGACCTGCACACTGCCCACTCTGCAAGTCTGATCTCACAGGCAACTGGCCTATTTCCTCCATGTAGGGAACCTGAGGCTCCGAGAGGTTGAGGCACTTGCCCTAGGACACACAGCCAGGTAGAAAACCGGGTATTTGTTTCTTGGGGTTTTTTTTTTTTTTTTGGGCTGTGCTGTGCAGCTTGTGGGATTTTAGTTCCCTGACCAGGGATTGAATCTGGACCCTCGGCAGTGAAAGTGCAGAGTCCTAACCACTGGACCGCCAGGGAAGTCCCCAAAACTGGGGTGTTTGAACCTCACATCAGTCTTCTTTTCGGACACTTTCCCATCTCCACTGAAGTGAGGCATGGCTTGCTCTGACCCAAAAATGCAGCCAACACAATATGCATCAGTCACAGACAGAAGTTTACATACAGGTCAGGGCATGATTCGCCGTGTGCCCTCCCACCTCCTCAGTGGTCGTGGAAACCCACGTTAAGATGGAGCCTTCCCTGGGCACACGGCATTAGTGAAGGCACTGGGCCGGTGGGCTCGTTTGTTACTGCAGCAGATCTAATCCATCCTGACCGACGCTGCCTCCCGGGTTCAGTGACCCCCCCAAGGTTCCCCATCCCGGGAAGGCTCCTGAGGGCTCCCACAGCCGTCCCTGCTTTGGGGCAGAGGCGTACCCTGGCCGCACCCTCACTCACCAGAGTCCGTGGAAATCGGGATGCCCCTGGCCCTACTGCCCTGGGCCTGGGCCACCCCTGCCACCACCTCCTCCAGCTGGCCGCTGTCGAAGCTGAAGCTCATCACCACGCTCCTGTGCGGCGTGCTCGCCACGCTGGGCTCCTGGAGTTGCTGGCTGCCCACCGAGCCCATGGCAGCCCTGCTGCGGGGAAAGCAGATGACGCAGGCTGGGGAGGCCAGGAGGGGATCCCCGCCCCACTGCCACTCGGCCAAGCCTGCACCCCCGGGGGACCACCACCCTCTCTATCCATCCCACCCACTTTGAAACAGCGCGCAGGAGCACACAAACCTAAGTGGACGAGTGATGTCACGTGACTTGTGTCTTAAGATGCTCCCTGGCTGCAGCGGAGAGCAAGGCTGGAGGCCTGCGTGAGGGCGGCGGCAGTGGGCACAGCGGAGAGAAAGAGACGGGGGGAGAAATATTCTGAACACTTTGTGTGCCAGCACCGTGCTTGAGTGTCCCACGAACCATTTCCCTCTGGGAGGAGGTTCCGACATTCACTCATTTGACAGCCGATGTTAGAGCGTGAACGTCCCCCCGGCCCACCACCCCGATCTCACAGGCAGTAAGGGGTGGGGTGTTGGGGGGGGTCTAGTTTTTTCCCTGAAACATTGATCAGTTTGTTTTTCTGACAACCTTTATTAATTTATCTGATTGCCAAAAGGATACAAATTCGCTGTAGAGAATTTGAGACAAAGATGGGACACGGAAGCACCGGGTACTGAGCGTAGCACTTCTGCTTCCTGGGCCGCCCCCAGCACGTATGGGGGAACCCACGGAAGAAGCCGGGAGACAGACCGCTTCCCGAGGGATCCCACGTGCCTGGCGCTACTCCGAGTCTCTCTGAGGATGGCGCTGGCCACGCCCAGCTCCCCCACCTCTGCTTGTCCTATCTAACGTCCTTCCTGCCTCAGTTTACCTGCTCCCCCGCCTCCAGATGGGTGTGCTAACCAGTTACGGAGTGCCTCCCCTGGGCTTCCCCCCTTCCTCGCTCCCCATAGAGTTTTAGTGGGGGTCTGAGAGCCTGGAACCATCCCTGCTTCCAGGTGGGCCCTAGGGACTGGGTAAATTCCGGTCTTGCCAGCTGGGGGCTGACCCGGCTGGTGGGCACCCAGGAGCAGTGGAGAAGAGGGTTGCAGGCTTCTCCTTCTGGGGCCTGGGAAGCCAGGCGTGACCCCCTCTGGTCTCGGTGGTCTTCCTGTTGCCCCCAGCCCCGGGCGTCCTGCCACATCTGGAGCTGGGGGGCCGAACAAGACACAGGACAGAGCTTGGCCTGGGTTTGAATGACTGTGGCCTTCGGCAGGATCCTGAACTGGAGGCTTGGACACCCTGGGTCCCCAACCACCCAGCGTCCTGGGTGGGGCCGGGGATGGGGCCAGCGGCGGAGCGGCGGTCTACAACAACGGACACTCCTCCCTCCAGCCCTGGAGGATGTGCACCCCCGACCCCCTGGCCCGTGTTCCCCACAGAGACGCGGCGCCCCAAACCTGCCGGGCCTCCCCGCTGAGGTCTCCGCCCCGCCCAGAGGCCACGCCCCCCGGGAAGGCGGACGTGTTCCGCATCAAGCCAGGAGGCCGCCCAACTGCTCCCTCCCGCTCCGCGGTGAGGCGGGCAGCTGCCACCCGCGCTGCCACCCGCACGGCCCCCCTCAGCCACTGTCCCCACGTGCTCCTCCAGTCCGCCTCCCGGGAGGGGCTCTGGCTCCCCCTGCGGCGGCCCCATGACCCCTGATACGACCTTCCACGGTGGCAGGGCAGCGGGTGCCCCGAGGCTGCCCCCCCCCTCTCCTGGGCTGCAGGTCTCAAGCCGCCCCGCCAGAACACCCCCTCCAACTCCACACCCGCGGCCCAGAGCCCCAGCTCTTCCCCCAATCCGCTCCTCCTCCTGCCGGGTCCCCCTTTAATGAAAATTTAAGGACAGACAGGTCAGGGATCTTCTCCTGACCCCAGCAGTCCTGAAGGCCCGGCTCATGCCCCCACTTTGCAGAAAGAGAAACTGAGGCACAGAGAGCCAGGTCCAGGGGTCCAGCTTCTATTGGGAGCCCCGCCAGGCCGACCACCTTTGGCTCCCCCCATTTCAGAGGCAACTGAGTGGACAAGCGTTCTAACTGTGCCCCCAGGGCATTGTGAAGACGCTGGGTGTCTGAACCCCAAGGCCAGCATGATCCCTCTCAGGGGCTGCGCTCCAGCCGGAGGGCACAAGGGAGCCTGAATTCTATCTGGAAAGCCAGCCTGTTGGCTCTCCGCGAGCCTCAGGCTCCTCATGAGCCCCAAGCCCTGGCTGGCTGGACGCCCTTGGATGGCCCTGGCCCCCTGTGCCTGGGCCAGCTTATGAGCTCTGCTGCTCTTTCCCCAGCCAAGCTTTCTGGCCCAACTCCTCCCTGTTGGTTCTGCCCACAGAAAAGTGGGTTTCAAGACCCTTGGGCCACCCGCTTCCTGGATCCCGGGGAGGGTGCATGAATGCACTGGCCACAGGCGCTGGCCACAGGAGCTGGCTGGCTCCTCGGGTGCCCGGCCCCAGGCCCTGGCCCCTGGCCTTGGTGCTGCAGTTCCCCCACCCGCAGGCTCTTTCTGCGAGACCAGCCCCTTCGGCAACAAAGTTGGTTACCAGGCCTGCGCTCCTAGGCGAAGGGCAGACTCCAGGACCACCCGGAGGTGACCGCTGGGCACAGGCCACACCTCTTCCAGACCTTTCCCAAGAGCTGGGAGGGGACCGGCAGGGGGAAGGGGTGAGGGGGGGGCGGAGGAGGTCCCAGGAGGGAACTTCGGATGGAAGGACGCTTAGGGTGTGCCCGGGGAGGAGGAGGCGCCTGGCGCCGAGCAGGGCCTGGAGCCGCCGGCCACTCTCCCCCTTCCCGGGTCTGGGTCCTGCGCTCGCAGATGGGCTGGTGGGGGGCTGCTCCGGTCTAGATGCTGGATAGGGTGGGGGTGGGAGCCCGCTCATTCCGGGATGGGGGTGGGAGGGTGGGGAACTCGGGGTCCCCGGGGTCACGTGCCCCCATCCCTGGACTCGGCGGCCGGAGCCGGCGCGGAGCCGGACCACGCGCGCCTCAGACAAAGGCTCCGACAGGTCCCCGCGTCCCAGCCGTTCCCCCCCCACCCCCGCCCGCCTCCCCCGCGGTGACCGCTTACCTCAGCCCGGTCGGGTCCTGGGGTCCTCCACGCTCCCAGCCCCGCCCGCGCCCAACGCCCCCGCGCCGGGACCCCTGGGCGCCCGCGCCCCACACCGCTGCGCCCCGCTCCCTGCACCCCTCCTCGGGCCGAGCGCGGCCGGCGTCCTCCGCGGGTCCCGGGTCTGCCGGCCCCCGGGTCGGCGACCGCGTCCGGGGGTGCAGCAGCAGCGGCAGCGGCGAGCACAGTGAGGGGCTCCCGCGCTCCGCCCCGGCCCGCCCCCCGCGCGGAGCCCCGCCCCTTTCTCCCCTCCTCCTTCCCCGCCCTCCTCCTCCGTCTCCCGCCCGCTGCGCCCGCAGAGGCGGGGGAGGGGCGGAGGCTGAGGTCGGGGCCCCAGACGCCCCGGGGGACGTGGTGGCCCCGGCGACCCTGGGGTGACCTGTGGCTGATCTAGCCGCCATCCCCCATGCCCACCTCCCCGCCTGGGTGCCCAGGACTACTGCCCCCCTCCCCGCACCCCGTCCACCCCTACCAACCCTTGTCCCCTCGCGGGGGAGACCTGCGGTGCTCGAAGGGTGGGTGGGACAGGTTACCCGGTGAGCTGATCCAAGTTTTGAAGGATGAGTAGGATTCCGCGGACAGGAGAAACGTGTGGATTCCAAACAGGTCTAGGGGCTGCCGCAGCACCCTGTGCCGCTCCTTCGCCTGGTCCCCACCCCTGCCCGCGGTCCCCCTGCTCGCCGCTTGGGATCAGACCCTGACGAGGTCGCTTGCTATCACTGAGCCTCAGTTTTCTCCCAGGAAGGTGGAATTATAACCCTCCCCAGGGCTGTTAGTCCCGGCGCGCACCTCTCCCAGCCTCCGATTGCTCATCCGTAACCTGGCGCTAAGAGAAGAGACCTGTGCTAGGCTCAGAAAACATGCCCTGGGAGGAGTCCACGATGAGGGGAGGGGGTGTTCCTTGCCCGGAAAGGGGTCCAGCCTCAAGCGGAGAACAGGAACCAGGTGGGAGGTAGATGAGCCTGCCCATGGGAAGCCCCCCAACCAGGGCTGAGCCCTCCAGGTGGGATCAACAGAGGTGCCTGCCAGGACTCGTGCCAAGCCCCTACCTGGATGCCCTCCCCTCACTTTCCACCAGACTAGCCCCTCTTCCTGCCTGGAGACCCACCCCTGGTGCGTGAGGGTGGGCCAGGGAGAAGTGGCCAGTTGTTCAAAGTAATTAATCTCAAAGTTAATGAGCCTGATGCTTCCCACGGCCCTAGAGCTTTGAAAGGGCCAGTGCAGGAAACCATGCGGAGCTGCCCTGGGTGTAAATAAAAATTATTCGGTGCCTGTGAGACATTGTTCTGGATTCAGGGGACACATCAGGGTCCCTGCCCCCATGCGGTTTCGTAGGCAATAAACAGGTACAATCATTTGCGGAAGCATCAGATGGCAGACAGTGGTGGGACAGACAACGGCATGTGTCTATGGGAATGGGTGGGCATTATTGTCTAGTGGTCAGGGAAGGCCACTCTGAGAAGGTGACGCTGGACCTGAGAGACTAGCCCCTGGTGGGGAGGTTTGTGGGAAGGGGCTTCTAGGCAGAGGGACAGCCAGGGCAAAGTCCTGAGGCCAGAGAAAGCTCATTCTATTCGGGAACAGAAAGAAGGCTGGTGGATCTGGGACAGAGGAAGGGAGAAGCCATTCCGGGGAGAAGAAGCGGGCAGAGGGCTGGAGCCAGCCTGGGGGAGGGGGTCTTGTTGGAGTCCCTGGAGTGTTTTAGTCGGAGTAGGTTTTTAAACTTAGATTCCAGTTGGGAGTGCAGATTGGAACAACCCCTCTGGAAAGTAAGTTAGCCTTAAAAAAAAAAAAAAAAAAAAAGCCTTTGATCCAGAAAATCTAGCCTAAGGAAATAATTCTAAATACAGAAAGGGCCTTATATACAAAAATGTTCATCATATTGTAATAGCCAAACATTGCAAATAGCCTGATTACCCAAGAAGAGATGATAAGGAATATTCATCACGGTGGGAGACAGATGACATGATTGTTATATTTGAAAAAAAAACCAAGAAAACTAATGGAATAACCTGTCACCACTAGGATGTACAGTTATGAAGGATTGATAATAATGTGGAAAACTGGCAGTGTGAAAGCAAGTGACACAGAAACAGGAAGAAATGGGAAGAAATACAAAAGATACTTTGCACTTTGTGCCCCCAAATTGGAAACACCAGGTAAAAGGATTTTCTGGGAAAATAAAAATGAGCAGACAAGCTGTCATCAGACGAGAAATAAAATCTAAGTAGAACACATACTGGGGAGGAAATAGAGAATTTTGTTAAAGAACTACTTCGCCTCTGCTCCCAAACCCCAGGTGTGAGCAGTTCCACAGAATTACAGAATTCTACCCAACTTTTAAAGAACAGAGAGCCACGGTGCAACTTAATCATTCCAGAGCACAGGAAAAAAGAAAGAACATCCTAAACCTGATAAAGTTTTCTCTAAGAAAACAACAGACCGGTCTGGCCTGTGAATATCAGTATAAGACCCTAAATACAATATTAGCAAATAGTGATTGCTTCAGAGAAAGGAGATGGGGGGCGGGGGCGGGGGTCAGAGAAAGGACACATTTTTTACTGTAGCCTTTTGTACATTTTGAATTTTTTAATATTAAGTGGACAAGCCCGATACACAATTATGCATAGAAGGAAATGTAGCAAAATGTTAAACTGTGGTCGTCATTGAATGTGGGGACAGGAGAGACATCATTATCTTCTCTGTTTTTCCGCCTTTTCTATACAAAGCCCATCGGTTTGCTAAGTCGGCTGAGAAACTTTGGGGTTTAGATTAGGGTCAAGGTCTGGGAGGGTGATGGATTTCTCCCAGTGTCCAAAGGACCTTATAGCAAGGGCTGGTGATGTGATGGGGAGTTCAGGGCTGTGTCCTGGGGGCTTGGAGGGGCCTGGTGGCAGCAGGTGCGTTTGAGGTGGGCTCAGAACTGAGAGGGGCAGGCCACCCCCACAGCCAGCTGTGTCAGGACCCTTCCTCAGGGCCAGTCCAGCCGTGAGCTCCGCAGGGCCACCTGAGATGTGAAAACCACACACGCTTACCGTCTATGCCACTGACCTTTGGTGCGTGTGTGTTACGCAGCATAGTCGTGGCTGTGATAACAGATACACTGGTTGATTGACTTGTCCTGTGCCCTGGTGTTGAATGTCGACTCCTTGCCCTGCACCATGCCGTGGGTCTCATGCACGAGGACCTCGCTTCACCCTCTAAGGGAGATAGCATGCCTTCATTTCCCCACGGGGACCCTCAGCCCTCCGGCAGCTCAGCAGCTGGTAAGAGCTCAGCCTTCCTGCTATGTGACCCTGGGCCACTCCCCACCCCTCTCTGAGTCTCACATGGAAAAGGGGCACTGAAAGGACTATTGTGAGGAGTAAAAGACATAACACACTTCCCAGGGGGGCTGACACTTGCTAAGTCCTCAGGAAACACTTTACAGACATCCTTCCATTGACTTCTCCCAGCTGCCCTGTGCTGGGAGACCGCTCCTGTCATCACCCATTTTACGTGTGAGCAAACTGAGGCCCAGAAGGCCCAAACTGACCTCCCCAGCTGGCAGGTCAAAGCTGAGTCTTGCGGCTCTGCATCCTGCGTATTTGCCGCTAGCCGTGGATTCCTCTGTTGGGGGGTGAGTGGCAGGCCCAGGAAATGGTTCTCTGGGGGGGTGCCAGGGTGGGTGCCAGGCTTGGGGCCAGCCCTGCTGTCACTCCGATGACACCCAAGCCTCACTGACAGCAGCAAGGACTCTGCTAATCGATGCCTGTTCCCCCGTCCCTGTTAGCAATCTTCCCTTGGAGAAAAGCCTCCTGCCAGGATGAAAAACGCAGCCAGTGAAGGCCTCGTGGAATAAGCAGGTGACGGGCCATGGCAGGACTGAGGGACAGGCCTGCAGCTCCCGCTGTTCTGTCACCCGGGCTCACGAAGGCAGCTGGGTTAGCGCAGGGAGGGGCTGGGGTGGGGTCTGCACCATGCGCAGAGTGACCAGGGGGCTGCCAACGCCAGGGACTAAGGCCCCTGCTCGGCCCTCACTTGGCAAGTGCTGGGTGCTGTTCTCAATGGCCTCAGATGCTCCCCCAAAGGTCATCTTTCAGTAGGATGGCTACCGGGGCCTCCTCCTTGGTCTCTTGTCCTCCCCCACTCTGCCCTCTGACCCAGCCCCCTAGGCAGACAGAGCGAGCTTTCTGAAAGGTGTCCTTCTTCCACTAACCCTCTCCCATGATTCCTCAGGGCCTGCAGGGGTCGCACCCAAAGCCCAGAGCTTTCTGACCCCAGCTGACCTCTCCCTGTTTCCTCCTGCACACTCACTTCTGAGGAATGGGCGGGAAGGGTGGGTGGCCTCGTGGGTTCTTATGCCTCAGGTCCCACCAGAAGGGATGTGGTTCAGCTCCTCAGTCCAAGCTGATATAATTGCTTTAAAAACTTTGTGGGGACTTCCCTGGTGGCACAGTGGATATCTCCCCGCTCCCAATGCAGGGGGCCCGGGTTGGATCCCTGGTCAGGAACTAGATCCCACACGCATGCCGCAACAAAGAGTTCGCCTGCCACAACTAAGGAGCCGGCAAGCCGCAGCTAAGGAGCCCGCCTGCCACAACGGAGACCCGGCGCAACCAAATAAATAAATAGTTAAAAAATAATAATAATAAAATAAATAAAAACTTTGTGGGCTTCCTGTGTATCAGATTATAATACAATCCACTAGGTAAAAGCCGCACCCACACATCTATCTGTACTGGGTTGTGGAACAAGGCCCCTATGATTTTTAGAGGCTCTCTCGTCTAATAGAGAAAGTCTAAGATGCATGCTTTTAAGATTCTTAGAAGCCTTTTCATCTAGCCGAGGGCATTTCAAGACACTACCTTAAATATTTCTTAACCATGCCCTTTACTCCCGACAATGATATCTTGAGAGTTTGCTTGACCTGAGACTATGTTTTATCGACAATACTCTACATTTGATCTTTGTCTTAGGGTGACTCCTTTCCTGGGGGCTCTTGGGTTTGTTACTCCTGGTGGCCCCTCTAAGCAACCCTCCAGGTGGGTGCCCTTGTGCACGAATCTTAGAGGAGGCACTTTGGGCCCAAGGTAGACTTTTTAGAATAATTCCCACTGTCGCAGTGACAACAGCTTCCAGCCTGCCCACCCACTGTCCATCCCTTCTCAGGGAGTAGGCACCACCCCAGAGCACCATGGCCCACCAAGGTGACTCTGTGGGGCGACCTGCCCACCCAAAGACCAGCAGGTGTGCTGAGGTATTTTCCTGTCCCCTCCAGCTACAGAGTGGGCTTGGCTTGTTTGAGGGGGAGGGAGGGAGGAAGACAATCTTAAAAATAAACTAAGTGTCCACAAAAAGACATACACAGATTTTATGCATAATTAGAAACCTGGAAACAGCCCAGGGCCCTTCAAGGGGAGATGGTTAAACAGACTGTGGTCCATCCCTACCATGGAATACTACTCGGCAATGAAAAGGAACACGCTGCTGGTACCCCCAAAACTGGATGAATGTCAAGTGCATTATGCTGAGTGGAAAAGACAGACACAGAACACGTGTCACATGGTTCCATTCACGTGAAATTCTAGAATAGGCGAGATGAATCCAAGGTAATCAAGATGGTGATTACCCTTGGGGTGGGTGCAGGGGTGGGGCGTAAGGAGTGAGCAATGCTCTATATTTTGATAGAGATTTGGCTAATCCAGTGTGTCCATCTGTCAAAACTCAGCAAATGTTCACTTCAGATTTGTGCCTTTCACTGTTGGTAAATTGTGTCTAAAAAAATCCCTCAACCCAAACCAAACAATGACCTCTAGCTAACACCATGCAGGTTTAGGGGTGAAGCGTCCTGATGTCTGCAACTGATTTTGAACTGCATGTAGAAAAGGAAGGTGGGCTGGTGGATGGCGAGGGTGGTGGAGAGATGGACTGCTCTCTCAGAGCAAAATGTAGGCAGGGGGCCTCTGGGGGTTCCCTGAATAATTCTTCCGACTCTCCTTTATGTTGAAAATGTTCACGATAAAATGTCGGGGGTAGGGGGAGAAGAAAGAGAGCCCAGTGGTCCGTCCCGCCCTCACCCCACCTCCACCCCTGCTCCGACCGGGCTGTCCCAGGCCACCGTGGCTCTGCCATCTGCTTCCTGCCGAGCTCAAACCTAATTTATTCCCAACTTATTAACTTAAAGCCCATTAGAATCTTCCCATCAACCTGTGCATGCAGCCAAGAGCCAGACAGAGGCAGGAGTGCGGAGCCTGCCTAGGACACAGCCGGGGGGGGGGGGCAGCTGGCTGGTGGGGTCCGGAGGCCCCGGCCGGGCAGAGGTGGGGCACCGGGCAGGGCCAGGCCTCAGCAGATGGTGGAGGGGTGAGGGTCTCCCCCCGGCACAGGGAGCAACCTTCATCTGCGTCACCTGCTCTAATTCTTACAGGGACCGGGGTACCCTGGGAGCCCCCTTTTAGAGCTGAGGAAGCCAGCGGGGGCGTGGCGATGCTGGGATGAGGGGGATGGTGGGTCTCGTAACCGTGACCCTGGTCACAGTCATAGCCATACGTGAACCAGATTTCGCGCTCACAGTGACCCCAGGACACGGGTATTGTCGGTCACCTTAGGGCGGGTGCAGGGACCAGGCTTCTGACCTGGACAGAGAGGCCCCCTGGGAATGCTTGGAGCACCCCCCCCGGCCCCCGCCGCCCAGCTCAAGGGGAGCAGGCCGGCAGCATCACAGGCCAGGATGCCGTCGGCCCCATCCCTGCCTGTATCCCTGCATCTGAGCACCGTGGCATCAAACTCGAGAGAAAATGAGACCCAACCGTCTGGGCAAAAAAAGGCAAATTGCATAAACAAAACCCCAGGATTCTCTCCAAGAGGACACGGATGGTGCGTGAGGTGCTGAGTGGGACGCGGTGGGGGGAGGGGGTTGGCGCTGACGGACACCCGCTGCGAGCCAGGCCCCGGGCCGAGGTCATCAGCGTCTGCTCAGATCCTCCCAGTGACTCTGCGAGGGGAGGGCCCGAGGCTCAGAGAGGTGACTTGCCTCAGCCAAGTCACACAGCAAGGCCAGGCCGGTGCCGCTCTCTCCTCAGCCACCCTGCCTGTCCTGGGGGCCGTGCTGTCCCCCAGAAGCCCACCCCCCAGGCCCCTAAACCTGGAGGTGAGAGGGAGTCGCGCCCCGAGCCAGGTTTCCGGGACTGGGGCCTCCGCCCCTCCGGACACCCCAGGCCAGCCAGCGAGCGGGCAGGAAGGCCCCCAGGAGCCGCTGTGGGAGGCTGGCCAGGACGGCGGCAGCTGCTGGCCTGGCTCCAGGGGCGTTTAGCTGGAAGAGCTCTTCATCACCGCCTTGGAGGATGCGGTGGGGGGATGGGAGCCCCGGGGAACCCTGGGCTGCTGCACCTGGAGCCGATCTCCCTCCCCGCTCCAGGCTCCCACGCGCTCCCCCCACCCCCCAGCCCCTCCCTTGAGGCAGCGGCCGCACCCAGTTTCCTTCGGCTTCCCCTCCCCCAACAACGAGGCGATTCCTCCCAAGCTTTTACCCACATCGTTGCCTCCACCTGGAGGGCCTGCCCATCGGCACACCCTCCCCGGCTCCCACCGACGGCTACTCATCCGCGAAGGCTCAGCACCAGTGTCCCCTCCTCCAGGGAGTTCCCCCTGAGGTTGGCATGCTAGGGGTGGCCCTGGTGCCCAGAGTGGCACAGCCAAGAAGCCTCGAGAAGTCAGCTCCTCTCCGGGCCTCGGGGCCGGGCCAGGTCTGGAGGAGTTCTCGGTCAGTGAAAGCGGCTGGGTGAACCAGCTACCGTCGGGGTCGGGGGCACGGTGGCACTGGACCCAGGGCCACCATGCTGATCTCAGAGGATGGCATTATGGCAGGGTGACCAGGCTCTTACCAATACTCCGATTCCCAGAGCACCCAAATAATAGCTCACGTCCGGCTCCTTTGCAATTAGCGTGCCCATTTCAGAGATGAGAAAACAGATGCCAGAGGCTGGCCCAAGTTTTCCCAGCCAGACTCCTGGGAGCGACAGAACCAGGACTGGAACCCAGACTGGCCGACGCTCCTGGCCACACCTGGGCCACACCTGGGCCACACCTGGGCCTTACCTGAGGCTTACCTGGGACTTTCCTGTGCTCCCTCTGAGGCTTCTCCCCGTGGAGTCAGAATTTGCTGTCAGACACGCGGTGCGAAGGAGCCTTTGTACTCTCTATTTACAAGAGGAGGCTTGTGAGCAAATTAGCAGGGTAACCAGGGAAAATGTTTGGCTTCCGTGGGTGGGAGCTGAAGCCATCTGTTCCCAAGTGCTGAGAGAACACCAGAGCAGTCACCGGAGCCGCCGTGCCCAGCAGAGCGGCAGAGGGCGCTACCGGACCCCGCAGGCTGTGTGCCCCAGGGCAGGGCCCTCACCCTCTCTGGGCCTCAGGATCTGCCCCTGTAAAGCTGAGGGGGCCTGTCCAGCCTTGGGGCTCCAGAACGCTCCCTGCCCCGCCCCTCTCGTCCTCACTGCCCACCCCCTACTGTGTAGACGTGCCCCTCCCCGGCAGGGGGAGGCTGCCAGCCACGAGGAGGACAGCGCCGGCCTCCCCAGCACCGGCCTTTGGGGTTTTATTTACCATTGGACTCATATGTTCTCAAGCTGAGAATAGCTTTATTGTTTCCTCTGATTATAAAGATGATAATTCGCCAACCCAGAAATTTATGCCATAGAATAGTCAACCGAGAGATACACCTGTCCTTGCGGATGGAGAGCATCTGTCCAGAGACCTCTCTCTAAGCAGTGGGGGTCCCTGTAGGGGGTGAGATTGACTAGGATATTTCAGAGATGGAGATGGAGAGAGAGGTTTACCACCCTCATCTGAGGACTCTCGCTCCTTGTCAAGGTCCCCAGAGACTGTGGTCTTGTTCTTGTCCCCACTCGGGAGAGCAGAAAGGTTGAGTTTGAGCCTTGCCATCGGACAAATCTGGGTTTGACCTGAGCCTTCCACCTCCCAGCCGTATGACCTGTGACGTTCCTTAGCCTCGCTGAGCTGAGCTCTGTTGCCTCATCTGTAAAATGGGGTAACAACGGTAGCTGTGTCATTACAGCTAATCACATTAATAACGTGTGACAGTCATCGATCCCGGACTGGTACTCTGGCCGTTGGCCTGTGGTTGGCAGGGTCAACAATCAATGCCCGGGGCATCTTGCCAGTCAGTAATAATTGATCGTTGGGGGGCTGGTACCAGGCGGGCAGGACTTCTTGGTGAGTCTGGACTGTCCCACCTGAGGGTGGACTTGGCCATCCAGGTCGTTTCCCCCGGGCCGCTTTGTTGAAGGGAAAAGCTTCAGCTGCAGGGGGTTCTGTGACAGCTGACCAGTGACCCGCGTGGTCTGGTGGTGGTGGACGCCCCTCCCCCTGGGCAGTTCCAGATCATCCAGCCTGCAGGGTAGGGGGACCAGCGGCCAGGGCAGACCCCAGCTGGGGTTCCCCTCCTCTTGCGGTGGGGCAGGTGGGGAGAGGAGCTGGGGCTCCTCAGAATGCTTAGGGCGTGTGGGCTGGGATGCAGGGCGGACACAGGACGTCTCCACCAGGGATGTGCGTCGGGATCAGGGGGTGTGGTTGGCATCTGGGGCCAGGCTGCCCTCAGGCTGAGAACGAGGCTGGACGTGGCCCTTGGGGGCAGTGGGCACAGTTCCCCCGTATCCTCCCATCCCACGGTGCACTTAATGAGGGAACATTCTAGATGCCACACTCTGCCTTCCCACTGCTGTGTGGGAGCTGTTCCTGCCAGCCCTGAGAGCTGATTATTACATTCTTAGGAAATTTTGCTAGACAGTTGTTAAACTCAGCCATTGTTAAAAATTAAATAAACTTACCAAGGTAATACATACTCAGAACTCACGGCGTCCTAATTATTTTACTATTATCTATGCTTTCGAGGTCACGTCCACTGTATCGAGATGGTGGGAATACCATGTGTAGGTGGGCTACCTCATTTCTCTTCCCAACTCTGTTCCATGACATCATGCTGGCGTCTTGAAATCAGCCAGGGTTGGGAGTATTTACACCAGGGAAATCAGCCGAGGCTACAAATCAGGGCTTTTCCCACCAGAGGGCCAGTTGTTAAGGGCTTACCAGCACACCACTGTTTCTCCCCAACGCCCACTCCACATCTAGGGTCCTGCAGTCCTCTCCTCCGAGGGTCCCTCAAGCACATCCCAGACTCCCGTGCCCTGGACTCCAGCCTGGGGTCACCTCTCCATCCTGTCTCCTTGGCACTGCTCTGCCCCCTCCAACCTCCTCCGCCCATGGTGTCCAGAGGCATGTCTCCCAGCACGGAGCTGACTATGCCCCCCGTGGCTCCCAGCTGCCCTCAGGATAAACCCGAGCTCCTGAGCCAAGCTCCTGAGGTCCTGCAGGGGTGGCTGCCACCAGCTTTGTCTGCCTCACTGTTCGCTCCCGGATTCTGCCAGACGGACACTGCCAAGTGGAACCACTCTTAAGCCCTGGTCAGGGGCCCCTTCCCGAGGCCCCACTCCGGTCCTCCTCGGCACCCTGGGCTTCCCCATCCCAGCAGGCCCAAGCCCCTGAGGGCCGGCCACACGGCTGGCGTGTGCAGCCCGAGACCGAGGGTGACCAAGGGGGCGTGCGTGTACACGCAGGATGCGACGTCCGTGCTCACGCACATGTGACGTTTCCCCCTGCCAGAGTTGGCCGGGATCTGGGACCAGAGGTCAGAGGTCGGCAGAGTGCCACCTGCCACCCCCGCATCCTGACAGGGAGTTCAGCTCATCCCTGGCCTTCCAGGTTCTCAGACAGGTGAAGACAGGACACATTTGCTTAATATTGGCTCTATTTCTAACTCTCAAACATCTAGACCTACGGCGTGTGGGCTTTTCCCCATTTGACCATTGCCCCAGGCCCTGCCAATTTAGGAGCAGATCTGATCCTAAGTTCCAGACTCCACACCTTTGTTCGTGCAGTTTTCCCACCCAGAATCCCTGCCCCCTGGGAAGCCTTCCTGGGCTGTCAGCACAGCACTGATGTAATCACAGGCTGTAGCATCATTAGGTGGAGACGTCCGAGGCCCAGGGGTGTTTGCTGCGGGGCCCACTCTATCCTCCAGGGGCTGGTCCCAGTTCCGGAGAAGCACAGTGCTGGGGGAAGGTGGCTGGCTGTTTCGTCCCTGGAAGGAGCTTATCTTGGCTGAATTCTCCTAATCCTCTCGGAGGATTAAGGAAACAATGCACGTATGTCCTCTGATAATGCGTTTAAGGATTTAATAGGCTTCAGGCTTTCTCAGAGAAAGCCCAGACGACTTTGTTCTCAACGCTCTGGGTGACCTTGATCTGTAGCTCCATTCCTCCACCTGTAAAGGGAAGGAGTTGATGGTGGTCTGCGGGCCCTGAAACGGTGGGGGTGAGCTGGGGTTGCCATAGTGAGTGTTGGTTTGGAAATCCTCCACTGGAACACTGTGGCTGGTTGGGGACGGGCATACGGCTTGAGGCTGGCCTACCAGAGTCTTCCTTGGAACAGACAATAAACATCTGTTGTGTATTAGTTTGCTCGGGCTGCCGTAACAAAGTACTACAGTCAGGGTGGCTTAAATAACAGAAATTTGTGATCTCCCAGTTCTGGAGGTTGGAAGTCCAAGATCAAGGTGTTTGTAGGGTCGGTGTCTCCTGAGGCCTCTCTCCTTGGCTTGCAGATGGCCGTCTTCTCCCTGTGTCCTCCCACGGTCCTCCCTCTGTGTCTGTGTCCTAGTCTCCTGCTGGAAGGGTCCCTCTCCCACCTTCATGACCTCATTTTTCCTTAATTACCCCTTTAAAGGCCCCATCTCCCGATACAGTCACATTCTGAAGGGCTGGGGGTTCGGACTTCAACATATGAATTTGGGGGGACACAGTTCAGCCAGTATGATGTTTTCGTAAGTCGCCCAGCTTGTGGAACTTTGCTCTAGCCGCCACAGGAAACTCATACGTGATAGCTCAGGGCTCACAGGCCGGGTTTCTCAAGAGACCCTGCGTGGCCTTTTCTGACACAGCCTCCGTTGTCATCAATTCCGCCTCGTTCTGTTCTTTCTTATTTTTTATTTTTGGCCGCACGGCATGTAGGATCTTAGTTCCCCAACCGGGATCGAACCCGTGCCCCCTGCAGTGGAAGCTCGGAATCCTAACCACTGGACCACCAGGGAAGTCCCAGGGACGCCCCCTCTTGATGGGCGAATGGCAAAGAATTTGCAGATGCCCTTGGACTCCCACTTCGGGGTGGATGGGTTGGGAGAAAAAGTTGGTGGTAAGAAAGGAAAGAGGGAGAAGGAAGTTTATTAAAAAGAAAGATGGAGGACTTCCCTGGTGGTCCAGTGGTTAAGACTCTGCGCTTCCACTGCAGACGGGGGCGGGTTCGATCCCTGGTCAGGGAACTAAGATCCCACATGCCACGCGGCACAGCCAAAAAAATTAAATTAAAAAAATTTAAAAACTAAAAAATAAAAGAAAGAGGAAGATGGTAGTGAAATGAAATAATATACACAATAGAACATCCAGGGGAAATGCAGAAAGTGCATCGCCTTATGACATACGTGTAAGCCACGTTTTACAGGGCTTCATAAATAAATCTGTAGGGGAAAAGAAAGAGCCGTGCCCTTGGCCAAACGTTCGCCTCTGGGTTCTTGAGCATCTGTCTGTGGAGCCCAGGAGGGTGGAGAATTCGAACGATATGCCTCCTCCATCCCTCCGTGTTGCTGACACGGAGTCACACGTCACAGTGCCCCTGTCCCCAAGGCGTCCCAGGGACGCAGCCTACTCGAAGACCCTCCCGTGGTTTGCAAAATCTCGTTCTCAGCGGGGGTTTGTCCTTCTCCCGGGGAGCCTCAAACTTGGGAGCTCTGGGCTCCTGAGACTGCGGGTTGACACCCCACTCCCACCCCGACCTAATTCTCCCTTTTTAGCCAAAGGCTGGGAGGGGGCTGATGGCTTCCAGCCTATCCCATCTCAGCCCATCTCAGTTTTCTTGGGCTTTTAAGGGATATTTAATAATTGATGGCATGGCTGCCTTTTGAGCCACGGGGAGCCCAGGGAGCTTTGGGTTTCTCCACTTTGACCCGTAAGAGGAGGAGAAGCGGCAGCCATCCAGAAGCTTCTCTGGGACTCTGTCTCCCAACACCCCAGCCGTGTGACCTCGGGCAGGTCCCACCTCGACCCCGGGCCTGGTCATCACGTCCCGTGAGAAGGGCGTGTTGTCGGGCCAGGGCAGGTGGAGTCCTGATTCTCTGAATCACCAACCAGTGACGTCTTACGGGCCAAAAGCTGCTCGTGTGCCCGTGTGCTTTCCACCCACGGCTCCCCGTCCCCAGACGCCTCCGCCGGGCCTGCCCGGGGCCCTCTTCCCTGCAAAGCGCTCGCCCTGCTGGCGGATCGGGACCTGGGGAGTTGCGGGGAGCACAAGCCCAGCTCAGGTAACCAAACTGGTGCCAGGGTGGGGCTGGGCCTCAGAAGCAGCTGGACTCAGGGACAAGAATGCTGGCGGTGGGGGTGAGGGTCTCTGTCTCTGGCCACCCACAGCTCCTGGTCCACCACTACCACTGCCACCTCCCAGGACGCCTGACCCTTCTCCGTCGGGCCAGGAACGCTGGTTGGTCCAGTGCTGGTCACAGGGCCACCGGTGGCTAGGAGTAGGACAGTCAGAGGGTCAGACACAAGGCTGGGAGTGCTGGAGGCTCTCCTCTAGAAGGGGTGCTCTTTCAGGACGGCGGAGGGTGCCGGCGTTCAGCACTGTAGCATCTAGAATCTTCTGCGGAGGGAGGAGAGAGGCTGAAGTTTAGGGGAGAAAAGCTTCTCAGAGTTAAGTGGAAACAGAGCCCTTGAGTCTGTTCTGGTCCCTTTGATCTTCATCGGTATTGTCAGTTCCATGACAACGGGGTCATGAACGCTCTTAAGCCTCCAGTGATTTTTTGTAAGCAACAATGTTTATATTTTTATCTCTATGAATCCTCTCCAGTGGTTGTGTTCTCAAGAGCTGGGGTCGGGCATGGAAGGGTCCCGGGGCCCACGGTGCCCCCGGGGGTGGGGGACACTCTGCCCAGGCTCTGACCAAGGGGGCTGGCTCGGACTCTGTTGTGTGACTTCATTTCTCGTTTCTGCCTTGAGCCTGGCCTCTGTCTGGCTCTCGCACCCTTCCCCCTCCCCACCTCCTGGCTGCGGCCCAGCTGTGTGTCCTTTGCCTCTTCAGGGACATTTGCAAGCAAATTGGAGAGTGTCAGCTACTCGCTCAGACTGGATTTCACTTGAAACTGCAATCTTCAGCTTGAGAGGCGAGATACATGGTGACACGCACACAATGACACACAGTGACACAGACACAGTGACACACACAGTGACACACAGACACACATGTAAACACCCCCAACACACAGAGACATGCACGTACACTCTGACACACACACAGATAACACATAGACACCCACAGACGTACACATGCACACATAGACACACACACTCAGACACACTGACATGCATGAACCACGCACAGACACATGCACAGACACATGCACAGACACAAACCTACAAAGACACCCACGCACAAACACACACACTGTCAACAGTGGGCAGGTGCACAGCCAACAACCAGCTCTCTGATTTGTAGCCATTGCCAATTCCTGTGGTGTAAATGGTCGCACCATGGCTGGTGTCCAGCTACCCTTGTGATGTTGCTGGATGTGGAGCTGGGAAGAGGGCACATAATCAGCTCCTGAGCTGGTAGGAGCTGCTCCTGTACCCCAGTGACACTGATGGACCATCACACACACACACACACACACACACACACACACACACACGCTCCCTTCCTCCCTCTCTCTGCTGGCCAGTCTCTCCATGCTGGTGTCAAGGCAGCCCTGGATTCAAACCTTGGCTCTGCTGTGTGTCTTTGATCACATTTCTCAACCTCTCTGAGCCTCAGATTTCTTGTAAAATGGGAAAAACCCATCTGGTGCTGATGTAAGGACCAGTGGTCACTTGGGAATGCCTCACATGGAGCCTGGTGCCTGGGCGGGGGTGGGGGGGGTGCTCAGCAAAAACGGAGCTCAGTTTGCAAGGAAGAGAGAGCTCTCTGTGAGGTCCGCATGCTCCTGGAGCCCACGGCCCTGGGCCAGTGCCACCCTCAGTCCAACTGCTACAGTCCCAGGGCCATGCTGGGCGTGTGCCCGCCAGCCCCTTCGTGGCTTGGGCTGTGGATCTCTGCTGCTTGTGAGCAGGACTCGGGGTACGTCCAGGGGTGGAATTTGGGGTCCTACCAGCCCCCACAGCCTTGTCCCCTCCCTCGCTGTCCCCCACGCTGCCCAGAGCACCTTACACACCAGTGATCTGTGCCTCGGGACCTTGGCACAGCTGGCCCTCTGCCTGCCCACCCTCTCCTTTCTGGACCATCAAAGCCCCGTCGTCTGCTCCCCCTCGTGGGTGTTAATCCCTGACACCCGCCTGCTGGCCTCAAAGCAGGACCTGGGGCGACACGCACGTCGCAAACTGGGCTGGGGTTGTCTCTTTTGTGTGTGTCTTTCCACGAAACTGCCAGCTCCAGGGCACAGAGGCTGGGCCCGCTCCCATCCCCAGAAACCGACACTCTGCTTGGCATGTAGCAGGAGATCAAGGTTCTCGGGCGGGACCGAATGGGATCAAAGACATGGTGACCTGAGCAGCTGCCAGCAGGCTGCTTTGGAGCTGGCGGGAATGATTTCTTCTGAGGTTTTAGAGGTAAAAGAGATTTCTCACCCTCCCGAGAGGGCGTCCCAGGCCTGTGAGGTGGCCCCAGCTGCCGTGGCCCAGGGTGGGGACCTCGGAGGTGGCCCGGCCCGGCCCCTGGCCCCTGGGCAGGCGGGCATCCCCCATAGCCTCTCCTGGGAGCCCCCGTGATGCAGGAGCCGGAAAGGCCCCCCCACCTCTCGGCTCTGCCCCCAGGGCGGCTGAGAGGCTCATCCTTCTGCAAACACTTCACGCTTCCTGAGACCGTGAACCCTGAGCTCTGCTGGAGGCCAGGCTGCCCGGTAAGTGGCTCTTGCAGACTCTCCACGGGCCCCTGACCTCAGGAGAGGGCTCGGCAGCGCTGGCTCGGGAAGAAATGAGCACGTGCTGTGCAGACGGAACAGCCTGCCGCGGGGGCACGGGGGGCACGGGAGCACAGGAGGCACAGGGGGCACAGGGGGCACATGGGAGCACATGGGGCACGGGAGCACAGGGGACACACGGGAGCACAGGGGGCACAGGGGGCACATGGGAGCACAGGGGGCACGGGAGCACAGGGGGCACACGGGAGCACAGGGGGCACACGGGAGCACAGGGGGAATGGGGGCACAGGGGGCACGGGAGCACGGGAGGCACAGGGGGCACAGGGGGCACATGGGAGCACATGGGGCACGGGAGCACAGGGGGCACACGGGAGCACAGGGGGAATGGGGGCACAGGGGGCACGGGGGCACAGGGGGCACGGGGGGCACACGGGGGCACAGGGGTCGTGTCCTGCCCCCTCCAGCCCGCTGACCTCGCCTCTGCGGCGGGGAGGGAATAGCTCAGTTCGACTGGCTGTGATGAGGGATAACCAGTCTGCTGCCGGCGCCTGTCACGCCCTCCAGACACCTTGGCCCCGCCAGCCCTGGAGGCGGACACCGGGCAGAGGGCTTAGGACACCAGCGGGAGCGGAGGGGACCGGGTGGCTGGGGGTCAGGCCGCCAGGCGACCTCTTCTGCCCACAGACCCCGGGAAGCAGAACTTTGGTCTGGTGGACGGGTGACCAGGGATGACAGGACAGCAGGGTTCAGTGACCAGAGCCAGGGTCAATGCTGGGACTCGGAGGGTGTGTTTCGTTTGCCAGGGTGGCAAACAGATCACCCGCTTCTGTCTCTCTCCTTGTCTCTCTCCCCCTCGCCCATTCTGTCTCCTCCATCTCTCCACCGTCAACCCCTACAGCTGGGGGTACAAGCCCCCTACATCTTAACTTACCTATCTACCTGCAAATGCCTGCACCCTCCACCTGAGGGCGCTCCCGGCCCAGACACACAGGAGAACCTGCTGTCCCAGGAGCCGCCTGTCCTGGGAGGGGCCCCAGCCCGAGATGGGTGGCAGTTGGTGGATAAATCTCCCAGGTTCCTTGTCCCTGGGGTGGGAGAGCTCAGAGGCCCCCCCAGGCTGAGCTCTGTGGCGCTGACACCCTCTAGCCCCCAGGGACATTCTTCTCTCTGGTTCTGCCTCTAGGGCAGCCTAAGACAAGCCGCAAGTCACTCTTACAAAATGTTGAAAGAGGGAATTCCCTGGTGGTCCAGTGGTTAGGACTCTGAACTCCCAGGTTCAATCCCTGGTTAGGGAACCAAGATCCTGCATGCCGCGTGGCGCAAGAACAGGGCAGTGAAAACCTATAGGCCCTTCCCCTCGAGTCACAAGTTGTTAAGATCACCATCTTGCATTATTGATGTCCAGTGTTTTATTATTGGGTGCACATCAATTTTTTTTTTTTCCGCACCGTGAGGCTTGCAGGATCTTGGCTCCCTGACCGGGGATTGAACCCAAGCCACAGCAGTGAAAGCATGGAGTCCTAACCACTGGACCACCAGGGAAGTCCCAGGTGCACATCATTTTAAATAATTAATTAATTTATTTATTTATTTATTTTTGGCTGTGGCGGGTCTTTGTTGCTGCATGCGGGCTTTCTCTAGATGTGGTGAGCAGGGGCTACTCTTCCTTGTGGTGCACAGGCTTCTCATTGCGGTGGCTTCTCTTGTTGCGGAGCATGGGCTCTAGGCACGGGCTTCAGTAGTTGTGGCACGTGGGCTCAGTAGTTGTGGCTCACGGGCTCTAGAACGCAGGCTCAGTAGTTGTGGCACATGGGCTTAGTTGCTCCGCAGCATGTGGGATCTTCCCGAACCAGGGTTCAAACCCGTGTCCCCTGCATTGGCAGGCGGATTCTTAACCACTGCGCCACCTGGGGTAGTCCCCAGGTGCACATCATTGTAAACCATCCCCAACAAATTATTACTGTTTTTATTTTTCTGTAATCATCAGTATGTCTTTATATCCACCAACAGATTTTCCATGTCTTTGCTCATCATTCCTTTTTTTTTTTTTTTTTAGAACATAAGCTTTTTTAGTACCGGGAATTGAAATTGAGTTGGTAGTAAATGGGATGTCTTTTTTTTTTTTTAATTTATTTATTACTTATTTATTACTTATTTATTTTTGGCTGTGTTGGGTCTTCGCCTCTGTGCGAGGGCTTCCTCCAGTTGCGGCAAGCGGGGGCCACTCTTCATCGCGGTGTGCGGGCCCCTCACCATCGCGGCCTCTCCCGTTGCGGAGCACAGGCTCCAGACGCGCAGGTTCAGCAGTTGTGGCTCACGGGCCCAGCCGCTCCGCGGCATGCGGGATCCTCCCAGACCAGGGCTCGAACCCGTGTCCCCTGCACTGGCAGGCAGATTCTCAACCACTGCGCCACCAGGGAAGCCCCCCCCCCCCTTTTTTTTTAATGGGATACATTTTTTTTCGTTTATTCTTGTTTTTTTTTTAATATCTTTCTGGAGAAATATATAATTGTTCACTCACTCAACAAGGATTTCTTGGGCAGCTCCAGACATTGTAGCCCTTTCCCTAGAAATCCTACTCATTTCTCATCACATTAAATTAATTACTCAGTGTTTTATATCTTTGCTGCTACTGTGAGTGACAGCCTATTGTAGTGGGTTTCTGTCACCGTTCTATTTTCTAACTAAGTATCCCCCGGTCTGTAGAAAACCACTGACTTGTGAGTATTCCTTTCGTAACCACACACCTAGTTGAACATCCTTATTGGTCCTAACACATTCCCATGGTTTTCCAGGTAGACAGTCACATTGTTTGAGGATAAAGATAATTCTGTCTCCTCCTTTCCAATACTTTTTGGCTTTTTTTGTTTTTATATTTTATAGTAAAATATACATAACAGAATTTCCCACCTGAGCCATTTTTAAGTGCACCGATCCGTGGCATTAAGCATATTCACACGCTGTGTAACCAGCACCGCAATCTATTTCCAGAACCTTTTGATCACTCCACACAGAAACTCTGTCCCCCTTATGCAGTCACTCCCCACCACCCCTGCCCCGGGCCCTGGCACCCACCCCAGGCCCCCTGGGCGTTGCAAGCGTCCTGAGTCTTCCTCAGGGCTGGTGGCCGGGGCTGTCTTGTCCCTTTTCCCTGGGCAGCTCCTAGTGATTTGTGTTTGGGAAAGCAGCCTCTTTTCCTGTCTCCAGGCTCAAACGGATTCAAGGTCCAGCCCCGAGTGGGGGTCTGCCCCTGGGGTCCGTACCCCAGGCCCCTGTCCCGGAAACCCAGTCTCACTGCTTTGCCTTTGAATCTCTCAACCTGAGAATTTCTCCGTCTTTCTTTGGAGCTCAGTTATGCATTTGCGTTTACAGCAGGGAGCAGGGGTGTCTGTGTCCACAAGTTTATTCCTGTTGCTAAAACCCTCCACCGGACCACACAGCCTCCTGCTGCCGCCAGCCTTCCATTCACGGAGCAGGACCGACGGAGCCTACATCCCCGCCGTCCGTACACCCCCAGGACACGAGCTGAGGCTCTCAGGGCCTCTCTCTGGACAAGTGAATAGTGTATCTATTCAACGACCCGTCTAAAAACAAAGTAAGGCAAACCCTTGAGAGGATTTGAGGGCCGAACACGAATTCTAGATGATGCCGGCTGGGTAATCACACCTCTTAACAGGCCTGTTTCTTTACCAGGTTTTATTTTAAGCGCGTCAGAGCATTTGTGTTGCTATTGCGAACATTTGCTCAGAGCTCGTTGGCGGCCCAGCCCTCCCCCAGCTTATGCAGATATCAATCCCCCCACAAGGCGGCTCCCACGAGACTGCAAAGGACAGAGACAGCACATTCCACAAAGCTCTGGGTCCTCAACCGTCGGGGGCCATGGCGGGGGTGGGGGGTCGGGGGTGGGTAGTCAGGGCTTGGGGGCGGGGGCAGCCTCTCGCCGGCCCCAGAGCCTCGATTCAGCTCTCCTGCAATGGAGTTGGTGCAGACTTCTGGACACAGGGCTGCTGTGAAAGGCTCCTTTTCTTGTGTTTTAAAAATATGAATGTATCACAGATGTTCAGCGTAGTACGGGGTTGGGGAAGATGTGAATCAATCAAAAGTCTCACATGCTGCAAGTGAGAATTGGTGCAATCCTGGGGTTTCCTCCAAAGGCGTTGACCATCACCCCTTCCTTCCTGCAGGTAACTGCCGGTCAAGGGAGTGGATTTCCCTCCCTTAAACCTGCCCTGATCTCCTGACTGGTTTTGGCCAAGAGAATGAAGTCAAAGTGACACTGCCACTTATTATACTATTATGATTATTAATTTATATTTTTGGCCGTGTCGCGTGGCATGCAGGATCTTCATTCCCCCACCAGGGTTCGAACCCGTGCCCCCTACAGTGGAAGCGTGGAGTCCTAACCACTGGACTGCCAGGGAAGTCCCTATTATTACTATTTTTAAAGAAACCTGGCAGCTCCCACTTCCACTCTTGGGAAGTCAGCCACGGGGTAAGAAGTCTGGTGCCTGGGGCCCGCCATGCTGTGAGGAAGCTCAGGCAGCCACGCGGAGGGGGAGGGGCTGGCATCTCAGGGCTATTCCAGCCAAGTGGGTGAAGATGCTTCCAGGATGTTCCGGAGAGTGGGGAGCGGCGGGGCCCAGCCAGATTGCAGAGAAACAAGAAATCGTCTTAAGCCAAGTTTGGGGTGATTCGTCATGCCACAGGAGAGCTCTGCGACAACCATTTTGGACAACAGTTTGGCGCTGTCTTCTAAAGCTGGACATTTGCATACCTCGTGCCCCAGACCCCCCACTCCTCGGCATTAACCCCACAGGAATGCCCCAAAAGATGAACACAAGAATGTTCGCAGGGACACAGTTTGTAATAGCCCAAACTGAAAAAACCCACCTGTCCGTCCACAGGACAAACGCTGCTGCTTTCACACGACGGAGAAATACACAGCAAGGAGAACACGCAAATTCCTGCCACGTACCAGGATGGGCCTCACAGATGTAACGCTGAGTGAAAGAACCAGACACAAGAGCGTGGCGTTGGGTCTCAGTTTCTAGCAACCGGACGCAGTTCCTCATGGACCGGGGGCAGCATGCAGGCGGGGAGGCGGCCCCAGAGGCCTCTGCAGTGCCCAGGAGGGTGGAGAGGAAGGTTTGCCAGGACGAGCCTGTCTGTCACTACCCCCTGGAGGCCTTCCTGGCCACTGGGCCCCCACCGCACCCCGCATTGTGGAGCACCGGGCACGAGGATGAAGGTGCCCATCCTGAAGAGTTCGGGGGGCCGTGAGCACCTCACTGGCGCCAGAGCCGGCCTGACCCCCGACTGTGTCCAAAAGCTGGCCCTGCCCCCCGACTTTTCTGAGCTTAAGGCTCGCTCTCTGGCCCGAGACCGGCAGCGTCAGCATCTCCTGGGAACTTGGCTAAGGCACAGGCTGGGCCCCAGGCCAGCCACGGCATCAGACTCGCTCGGGTGGGGACTTCCCCGGCGGTCCAGTGGTTAAGACTCCGCGCTTCCACCGCAGGGGACGGGGGTTCGACCCCTGGTTGGGGAAGTAAGATCCCACATGCCGTGCGGCGAGGCCAAAACAAAAACCAAAAAAACCCCAGAACTCTGGGGTGGGTTCTGATGAGCCCTCTGGGCGGCTCTGGTTCATCCTCACCTTCTGAGGTCAGTCTCGGGGGCGGGGGTCCCACAGAGAGAAGGAAAAATGCAACCAGCTTCCCCCGGTACATTGTCTTGGTTCAGGAAGCTTTGTGGGAAAGGAAAGTAACGTTTGCCGAAAGCTGAGGGCCGAGGGCTGGACCAGGTGCTTTCAGTAAGTTATTTCGCCTAATGGATGAGCTACAGGTGTGAAGGAGGTCTACTACCCTCGTTTCACCTGTGGGGAAACCGACGCCGCGGGGTTAATAACCTCCACAGCAACCTATGGGAGGGGTTTGGATAGTGTCCTCCCCCAAATCCATGTCCATCTGGAACCTGAGTTTATTTGGAAAAAGGGTCATTGCAGATGTGATTAATTAAGGATCTTGAGAAGGATCATGCTGGACTTAGGGCCGGCCTTCTCTCCAGCGACCAGTGTCCTCAGGAGAAGAGGAGAGGACACAGACACACCCAGAGAAGCCATGTGAGGAGGGAGGCGGAGGCTGGAGGGACGTGGCCACAGCCAAGGGACGCGGGGGCCACCAGAAGCTGGAAGAGACAGGCCCCTCCCCTAGAGCCTTTGAGGGAGCGTGGCCCTGTTGACACCCTGACTTTGGACTGCCGGCCTCCAGAACCGCTAGAGAATAAACGTCTGTGGTTTAAGCCGCCCAGTCTGTGGTGCTTGGTTAAGGCCACGCTGTGATGCCACCCCAGCTGGCAAGCGGCCCAGCTGGGATTTGAACCCGGGTTCGCCGCATCGGAATAGACACGAGTCCTGCGCTGCTAAGAAAGGAGATGCCTGCCTCCTTGGTACTTCGTGCAAAGTTCTCCTCATTCTCCAAATAGCCCAGGGCCCCCACTGGGCACGGTCCCTCAGGGCACAGGCCCGGGCGCCCAGGGTTGGGGGCTGCCTAGGGCCCATCTGGGCCTGTCTTTACTGGCAGGGGCCCAGCCTGGACAGAGGGGCGGGGAGGCTTGGGACATGTTTGGTTTTTCTTTGCAATTCAGACGAAGGTCTGGATTCCCCCTGGCTGCACCTGTGATGCTGTCTGCCACAGGCCACGTGATGGGGCCAGTGGGCTGTTAGGTGGTCCTTCAGTGAATGATGGAGAGGACATGTTTTTCGATCCCGCCTGTGGCCTGACTGAATGGGAACTTCTGGGAGCTTGGGGTGCTGTCGCCGGCCTGGACCCAGACAGCAGCCACGGCAGGGAAGCCCCCAGGCCCCGGCGTGCTTGTGCTCAAGCCACCAGCCTTCCTAGCCCGACGAGGTTCCCCCCGTGCTGTCTTTTGCAGACTCAGAGCACAGATCAGCGGCCCTGCTCTGCCCGGCTCTAGGACAGCCCTCTCCAAGCGGGACCAAGCAGGGAAATGCATCCCTGCCCTTTCTCGTTCTTTTTTTTAAAAATTTATTTATTTTATTTATTTATTATTTTTGGCTGCATTGGGTCTTCATTGCTGCACGCGGGCTGTCTCCAGTTGCGGCGAGCGGGGGCTACTCTTCATTGTGGTGCGTGGGCTTCTCATTGCGGTGGCTTCTCTTGTTGCGGAGCACGGGCTCTAGGTGCGCGGGCTTCAGTAGTTGCAGCACACAGGCTCAGTAGTTGTGGCTCGCAGGCTCTAGAGCGCAGGCTCAGTAGTTGTGGCGCACGGGCTTAGTTGCTCCGCGGCATGTGGGATCTTCCCGGACCAGGGAATCGAACCCGTGTGCCCTGCACTGGCAGGCGGGTTCTTAACCACTGCGCCACCAGGGAAGTCCCTTTTTCTCTCTTTTTAAGAAGAGCTTTATTGAGATGGAATTCACACACCATGCAATTTGGTGGGTTTTTTTTGGCGTATTCACAGATATCAGCAACCCTCGCCAGTTGATTTTAGAGCTTTTTTATCATTGCAAAAAGAACCTCCCTCCCTTTAGCTGTCAAGCCCATCTCCCTGCTCCTAGGCAACCACGGGTGTACCTTCTGTCTCTGTGGATCTGCCCCTTCTGGACTTTTCCTATAAATGGGATCACACCGCACATGGCCTCTGTGTCTGGCTTCTCTCACTTTGTAGCGTTTTCAGGGTTCATCCACGCTGTCAGTACTGCCTGCCTTTTGACGGCTGAATGATACTCCTGGCTGCGGATGGACTGCATCTTGTTGTCCGATCATCACTGACCCGCCCGCCGGGCCACTCACCGTCCTCCTCCCTCCCCCTCCATCCTCCCACGGCGCCAGAGGCTGGCCTGAAATTTATCCTTGCGAGGCTCAGGCCACACCTGACTTTTCTGGCTCCATTTTGACATTTACGTATCTGAGCCTAGCAAGGCTCTGCTTTCCTGCAGGGAACATTATTATGGGAGAAACAGAAAGTGGAAACAGAAAGGGGAGGAACTGAGCGTCTGTGGGGAGCTGCCTGGCAGGGCCGTGGACCAGCCACGGTGACCTCGAGTTTGGTCTTTAGAGTCCTACTGAGCATTGGCTGGTCTCCACTAGGATGAAAATGTAATCGAATCACCATTTATTCAACTATTACCTCCCTATATGGGTGTCCCCAGGCTCAGAAAAGTCAAGGGGAGCTAAATATGGAAATAATGCGAAGAAACACAAATCAGGTGTGGTCCCTGATGATTTGCTATTAAACAGAGTGAGACCACAGGGCATGGAGGGGGCACCCATGGGGGTCGTGTCCTCTATTTTCTCAATAAGGAAGGTTCAGCCCAAACAGAAGATGCAGAAAATTCCCAGGGTTCCCGGGCAGTGACTGCATTCAAAATAAAACAAACAACCCTGGTCAGAAAAGAGGAGAGAGGGCACTGGATAGGGCCGGGCTTTGAAAGGCAATGAGGAAAGCACTTTCAGAGTTTGTCTGAGCAAATGGATGTGAGAATTTATAGGCAAACTGAGTTCATTTGGTTCTATATGGCAGATAATAGGACTTTCCTGAAAAGCCCAAGAGAAAAATGTACTTAGGTGTCATTTTCCAAATTTATCCTCTGAGGTAGCATGGCTGTGTCTGCAAAACCTGACAAAACCCTTTTAATTCCTTTCATCCACTCTCGGAACCTACCGAATGTTTACGGACCGTAAAGGAAATAGCCTGTTCTCGAGGAAACTGCAGGCTGCAAGGGAAGCAGCAGCGCGCAGGGCGGGAGGCCTGAAGCGGGACTGGAGGAAAAAGACAGCAAACATGTCCCCACAACCGGCCATTAGCCCTGAGGCTGCTAAGGGGACCCGCCTGACTTTGGGGACATTGACCAGGTGATGGAGGAGGTGGCCTGCCGGCTTCCACGTCCAACTGCCCATGGCCACACGGCCACTGAGAGCCCAGACCAGAGTCCCAGTGGCTGGGACACCACACATGCAAACGCACACGTGTGCAGACGGACACGCACGGCTACCCACCACGTGTCCCAAATTCTCCTACGTTCAGTCCTAACCCCAAGCAGGTGGGGCTCTGGGAGGTGATTAGGTCACGTGGGCAGAGCCCTCATGACGGGATTAGTGCCCCTAAGGAAAGAGACCCCAGGGAGCTCCCCACCCCCTCCGCTGCGTGAGGACACAGTGAGAACCAGGACGAGGGTCCTCGCCAGACACGGAGCCCCCGGCGCCTTCCAGCCTCCAGAACTGTGAGTAGTAAACGTCTGTTTATGAGCTGCCCGGTGTCTGGTATTTTTTTAACAGCAGCCTGAATGGACTGACCCATAGACATGCACACATGCACGCACACGTGACTCACACACACATACACACAGGTGCACAAACACATCCCTCACACACTTTAATCACATACATCACAGACACGTTACACATGTGTGCGCACACACCATGCACACGTGAACCACACACAACGCGCACGTGCACGATCGTGCACACACCCAGCATCACTCGCACGAGTCCCACCCACATGCATGCACACTTGTGGTTTCAGACTCCCCACCCCTGCTCTGTGGCCCCAAACCTCTGAACGCCCTGTGCGCCCACCACAGAGAAGGCACTGTTTCCAGGCCTTGGTGTCCAACCCACATGTCCTTTGTCAGAGAGCACATTCCAGTTTGGGCGGGGCTGGAAAAATAAGACCCCCACTACTAATGCAGGGAGAACATGGGGTTGCTGCAGAGCTGCACGGTAATTTAGAGAAATCAACTTATAAAGTGACCTCTCCGTTGGAAGGAAACACACTACAACGTTAGCCCTGAGTTACCTGGGGGGATTGGAGGTGACCTGGATCCTCTTGATGGCATCCCTATTTTTTCGGAATGTTCCACGTTGAGCCTCTACGTTTATAGTCAGAAAATGGTTACTGAAGTTTATGTTTGAACCAGGGATCAGCTGAAATGTGCTTGTCTTCAACCAAGACGACCCCTCGTGTTCCTTGTGAATCTGTCCCTACGTGGCCCCCCTGCCCCAAGTGTTCAGTTGGGAACCTGCTTCAAATCAGGAGGCGGCTGGAGAGGCACATTGCTCCGGGACGCCAAGACCAGCACGAGCCGATCACGGTGGTCCGGAGGCAAACTGCCCCAGTGGAGGTGGACAGACCGGGAGTCAGAGCCCTTAGAAGCCCTCACGGCGGCTTCCCTGGTGGCGCAGTGTTAAGAATCCGCCTGCCAATGCAGGGGACATGGGTTCGAGTCCTGGTCCGGGAAGATCCCACATGCCATGGAGCAACTAAGCCCATGCGCCACAACTACTGAGCCTGAGCTTAGAGCCCGTGAGCCACAGTTACTGAACCCGCGTGCCACAACTACTGAAGCCTGCGCACCTAGAGCCCACGCCCTGCAACAAGAGAAGCCACTGCAATGAGAAGCCCGCACTCAACAACGAAGAGTAGTCCCCACTCGCGGCTACTAGAGAAAGCCCGCGCGCAGCAACGAAGACCCAACACAGCCAAATGCTAAATAAATAAATAAACAAATAAACAAACAAACAAACAAATTTTAAAAATAAATTAAAAAAAAAAGAAAAAAGAAACTCTCACAGCCTCAGATCTCGTCTAGTCCAGCTGGACCCAAGCCTCATGTCACGGACTGAACCGTGTCCCCTTCCTGCAAACTTGCACGTCGAAGCCCTAACCCCCACATGATAGTATTTGGACATGGGGCCCTCGGGGTCGATCAGGTTCAGATCAGGTCAGGAGGGGGGGGCCCTGGTCTGATGTGATTAGTGCCCTTATTAGAGGAAGAAGACACCAGAGATCTCTCTCTTTGCCACGTGAGAATGTAATGAAGAGGCTGGCCTGCAAGCCAGAGTCCTCCCCAGCAACTGAGTCGGTGGGCACCTTGATCTTGGACTCCCAGCCTCCAGAGTCGTGAGAATAAATGTCTGTTGTTTAAGCCACCCCCGTCTGTGGTACCCTGTTGTGACAGCCTGAGCTAAGACAGCCCATAGAGTGAGTCATCCCCACCAGGGGTCACCCAGCCCTGCTTGACCCCACCAGAAATGGGGCCTCTCTGTCTCCCCAACACTGGCTGTTACTTATTAACATCGAGGTGAAATTCATGTAACACAAAATGAACAATGTTAAAGTGAACAATGTAGTACTTTCACAATGTTGTGGAACTGCTATCTCTTTCTAGTTCCAAAATGCTTTCATCTTTCCGGAAGGAAATCCATCCCCATCAGCAGTTGTTCCCCACCCTCACCCCACCCCCTCAGGCCCTGGCAACCTGCTGCCTGTCTCTGGGGGTTTCCTAAAAATGGAATCACACGATATGCAGTCTTTGTGTCTGGCTTCTCTCTCTAGCATCGTGTTTTTGAGGTCTTTTTTTTTTTTTTAATTTATTTATTTATTTTTAGCTGTGTTGGGTCTTTGTTTCTGTGCGAGGGCTTTCTCTAGTTGCGGCGAGCGAGGGCCACTCCTCATCGCGGTGCGCCGGCCTCTCACTATCGCGGCCTCTCTTGTTGCGGAGCACAGGCTCCAGACGCGCAGGCTCAGTAATTGTGGCTCACGGGCCCAGCTGCTCCGCGGCATGTGGGATCTTCCCAGACCAGGGCTCGAACCCGTGTCCCCCGCATTGGCAGGCAGATTCTCAACCACTGCGCCACCAGGGAAGCCCTTGAGGTCTTTTTTTATGGCTGAATAATATTCTATCGTGTGGATGTACCATCTTTTGCTTACCCATCCATCCGCCTGCGGACATGTGGGTTGTTTCACTTTTGGAACATTGTGAATAACGCTCCCGAAACCGTTCGTGTACGACCACCTGAGTACCGGTTTCCAGTGCTCCGGGTACACACGCATGAGTGGGGTCGCTGGGTTGTGTGATCCTGCGTTGTGCGTGTTGAGGAACCGCCAGGCTTTCCATGGCGAGGGTCCTGCCTGGCGCTGCCCCCAGCCCTGCATGAGGGGTCCCGTGTCTCTGCATCCTGGCCAGCAATGTCACCGTCACTGGTTTTGATGACCGCCCTATCCCAACACGTATGAAGTGGTTGTTTTTAAACGGGTCAAATTATCAGGATTCCAGGACTGATGAGAAAAACGATGGCTTACTGAACCTCTTCCCGCCAGTGGGGTGACAGGGGACCCTCTTGGGACAGCCCTTTGGGTCTCTGACGGGAGGGTGCAGACGCCTCTCGGCTGCGTCTACCTTCCCCGCCAAGTTCCGGTTCCCTCATCACCTTCGGGGCTTGCGTTCCGTGTGAGGACGGCCCGTCTACACACAGGTATGACCAGCCCGGCAGCGCAGGCCAGCGCCTACCCCTCAGCTCAGCCCCTCACTCGGCGGCCGGCAGGGCTGAGTCACGCGCTGTCCCGCTGGGTTTCTCCTGGGTCTTGGCCAGCAGGCCTGCGACCACACTTGGGGATGCTGGCCCAGGACCCAGTCGGTCACAGGCTTCCTAGGGACCCCAGCTCGCGCTCTCTGCTGTCACCAGGCCCAGGAAATCACGTCCCAGGAGTATCACTCTGCTCCAGCCTCCACCCAGCCCCAGGCTCCTGGCCTCCCCGCCCCAGGCCGACTCAAGGACAGACTCAGGACAGAGGCGACCACGGAGCAGGGCCGCAGAGCCACTTTCCTGGCCCCGGGGGGCACTGAGGCCCCTCCCCACCAGCAATGACATCTCCCTTCCACTCCCCCGGCCCCAGGGATCCTTCTCCTGCCATGGGCTGTGGGCCGTGGTGACCAGTTGGAAGGCTGACGGGCCTCTTCCCTCCCCGTCCCCACATCAATCCTGCCAGTGGGACAGGAGGGTGGAGAAGGGAGGCCCCACACAGGCCTCTGAGTGCCCATTGCTGCCTCTCAGGGGCTAACTGGGGAGAGTGGAGGGGTCTTCCAGGGAGAACCAGCCCCCCGAGGCAGCCACCTGCTGCCTTTGGGGAGGGTGGGATTGGGTTCTGCCCTGGGGGGTGGGGTGAAGGGAAGCAGGGCTGGCAGGGAAGGAGAAGTGGTGCCCAGAGGAGGCCTGGCCTTACAGACCGGATCAGCAACCCCACCTGGCACTTATGGCTGTGTGTCCTCACACAGGTTGCTCAACCTCTCTGAGTCTGTTCCCACAACAGGGACAGCAATGCCTCCCGCTCGTGACAGCTGAACGAGGAAACATACCTAGTGCCAGCAAGTGCGTTGCACATAGTAGGTGCTCAGTAAGTGGAGGCTGGTGTCGTCGGGGTGTCACCGGTTGGTCCCTTCAGTCCATGCTCAGTCCAAGGTCTTGCTGGGGTGGTCGGGGCAGTGGCCCTGCGAAGGGCAGGGTGGGTCCTGGGTCTCGCAGCCGGGCTGGGCTGCAGGGGCCTCTGCGTTCAGGGTGGGGCAGCCCACGTCCCCTGCCCAGGCTGTGTCTGGGGAGCTCCTGACGGTGGCCCTGCAGCGGTGCCCGCCCGCCAGCTGGGTTGACTCAGCTTCAAGGCACACGCAACCCCCTGGCCCCGGGACGGCTCTCCGCGTTCCCATCCTCTCTGTGCTCCTGGGGCAGATGGGGCTGGTCATCAGACCAGCCCTGAAGCAGGTGGACGGAGACGCCCACACCCAAATTCCTCACAATGAGGCCGAATTCTCATGGGCCTCTGGGATAGAAATTACCCAATTATCATGTCACGGCGTCATCATCTCCCCCAGGAGCCTGGTGGCTTTTACAGATTTAGGAACATTTCCTCCACCCCCGCCAAGCCCTCCCTCTATGTGTGGGACCCCAGAACCTGGGAACTCATCCCGCCTGCTGGAGATGGGAGGGAGGGGGCTGATCACACACTCGGATCATGGGCAAAAGGAGCAGGAACTAACCTACGCTAACCAGAACTGAGCTGTGTAAGAGAAAATGAACCAGAAAAGACTCCCCACACCCCTCAAGCAACGGGACTTGGAACAAAGCAAAGTTTCTCCGCTCAACGGGTGAGGCTCTGGCTTCACCGCCTTCCCAGCCCACCTGCTGTGCCCGCTTTGCTGGCACTGCGACAGGTTGCACCTCAGGAGCTGGCAGGATGGACTGGAGTTTCCCAGGATGCATCTGCTCACGGAACCCAAGATGTAAATGACCACCGAGCCGGCGAGGAGCCAGGATGCAGGGCTGGCGTCAGGCTCCGTGTGGCCAAGCTGTCTCCTGGGGCCTCTCATCAGCAGCCAGAGGCAGCACAGGGCTGGCTGCGAGGGGGAGCCTGGACCTCGGCCACGCTGAGGCCTCACCCTGGGAGAGGGTGCAGCTGGCTGCGGGTCCCCGGGGGGTGGGTGAGCTGGGCTGGGGGCGGACAGCAGAGGCTCTGCATCCTGTAAGGGGCTCAGGGAAGCCCGAGTGGGTGGGGAGTGGGGAGGGTGCCTCAACTAAGGCTCTGGCCTCCTTCTCCAGACACTGCACCCCACTTTCCCAGGGTGCCCGGCCCCCCAGAACAGCAGCAGGGGAGCAGCAGCGGAGCCCCAGAGGGAGGCCCCCTGCTGGGGGCACTTCACACAGCATTTCCTGGGGGGTTTGCACAGGGCAGGGGGCGCGCTGTCTGCCTCCAGTCTGAGGTCACAGCAGCCAGCCACGGTGACAATTGGAGGTGTCCTCCTTCATCTGAGGGGCTGGGACCCACGCACCACATTGCATTTTTAAGTGGCAACAGATCAGGTCCTCTCTCGGGAAGGGCAGGAGTGGAGACAGATCACGGTGACGTGAAGGCCACCACAAGCTTCCACGTGGCCCCTGCCAGCTGCAGGGACAAGGGCGGGGGTGGGGTAACAGCCAGTGGAATGAAGTGACCCTCTCTCAGCCCCGTGGGGGAGGGGAGGGCCGCCTTCAGGAGTACGGTGATGCCCAGGCGGCAAGGAGAACAAAGCCGGGTTTCCTCCTGCACGTTGGAAAGCCGGGCACCTCCCGTAGCTCCCACTGTGAGTTCTCCCAAACAGGCACCCCGCCCAGTGCGTCACCCCAGGCAGCCCCACAGACGGGCCACCCCGTGTCCCGCAGCCTGGGGGCCGAGAGGAGGAGGAAGGTGGCGAGGCGGCCTCCCCCTGTGCTTCTCGTGTTGGGATCTGCACCGCGGAGGACGTAAGGGCGAGCGGCTGGGAGATTGCATCAGGCCCAGCCTCACCGAGGGGTTGGGGGTCCACGGGGTGCCGGGCGCGGTGGCTTCTGTTGCAGCCGCTGCCCAGAGGATTCCAAGGAAGAGCCCTTAACTGTAGCCTAACTGTGAACCAGGAGATTTTCATAGTTTCAAATATATTCGCACTTTTTATTTGGAAAAGAGCACAGCAACCGCAGAACTAGAGAACTCTGCACGCTGCCCTCGCAGGTGAACGGAGCGGGCCGAGGGGGGAACTGCGAGGCTGCGGGACCCCTAAACACACGGGGGCGCAGCCGAGCCCCAAACCCACAGGGTAAGGACACGCGTTTCTCCTCCTGTGACGAGGCCCGGGCCCGGTGGAAGGGAAGGGAGGCAGAAGCAGGTTCCCTTGGAAAGCACGGGTGGCGGGGACCTGCCCACGGCAGCATCGCTCCTTCTGCTTCCCGCACTGGCTGTTCCCCCCGACGGGTCACAGCCTCCAGATCCCCACGCCCTCGCGGGCCCAGCTGGTGACAACGCCCACCTGTCCTGGCACCGCCTCCCGGGAGGCCACGCGACGAGCAAGAACGAGCTGGGAGAGACGGTGACCAGCATCACGGGGGCTGCACGTCGGCGGAAGCGCGGCTGCTTGAAAGCCGCCCTGTTGTTATTCCCGTTACTGCGGGAACCGCGGTGATGACGCGGGCAGGGGACCTGCCAAGGGCTTCTGGCTTAAAACTCACTTGATTTTACTGAAGGGCTTATTCTAGAGCTCTGTCTCTGAAAAGCTGGTTTGAACAGAGCATCCCAAGGGCACCATCTCAAAAGACGGTGGTTGGAGTTCGTAACACCCTCCGCTTAGGACGCATTCGCCTTGTTGTGCCAGGTGCTCTATTCCCTGCAGGCCCAGCTCCCAGCCGTGTGCAGATGGCAGTGGGACCCCCACCGGCCCGTGCCCATGGGGATGAGGCGCTACCTCCATCGGGGAAGGTGCACAGTGGGGGCAACGGGACCTCCTCCAGGGAGAAGGGCGCCCTCCTCCCCCCTCCCCCCGTCACCCGCCTTCACGCTCCCTTGAGGAAAACACCTGGCTGGTCTAAAGGAACTCGGGTACCTCTTTGTGTTAAGCCTCTAAAAAAAATAATTTAGTACAGTAGGAGGAAAATCACAAATGCTCTCCCTTCGACAGGAACCAAAATCAGCACATCAGGAAATCAGGAAAGACTCACGGGGTCTCGTAAGAAGTAAAGGCTGCCCCCCGTGTCTCCTCCAAGAGGATGGCGGCCACGAGGGCAGCCTCGAAGGTCTCAGGCACGGACGCAACTCCAGCAGCTACGAGCAGCTGGCCTGTCAATCTCCCCGGCTGGTGTCACTGATGCCTTATGCAGTAACGGACACGACACACAGACGTTTCTTGGTTTTGATATAAAAGGAATGGATTCTCCAACCCGGAGGGAGATTTGTGACAGAGCAATTCCGTGACATAAGGATCTGCTCCAGGGACTTCCCTGGTGGTCCAGTGGTCAGGACTCGGTGCTTCCACTGACAGGGCCTGGGTTCAATCCCTGGTCGGGGAACTAAGATCCTGCAAGCCACACGGCACAACCACACAAAAAAAGGATGTGCTCCTAAAGGAAGCCACCAAACCAGCCCTTTTAATCGTAACACAGACGTGAGCAGAGCGGGTTCATCTTGTTTCCGCCCCATCACTCACAGGCTGATGATTTCCACCAACAAAGTCACGCTGCCTCAGGGACACCAGGAGCACATACCTGCTTAATCCCACCATCCTGTGAGACTCGGGTTGGTTTTTTTTTTTTTATCATCTTTCAGACAAGGCCAAGAATTCCAGTAGAAAGCAGCCTATAACCTATTTCACAGAGGACAAAAATCAATTCTGGATGAATAACTTTATAAGATTTCAGTTGGGCTGCAGGATTCTGCTATTTTGCTATAATATTCTAGGTAGAGTGACAGTGCATTTAAATATGGTACAAATGAACCGTATGGCCTGTGAGTACGCAATGAATTGATGAAAAAAAACAACACAGGTTTTTTTTTTTTGAAAGCCAAGAATGACAGTCAAGTCATTCCTGCCTTTTTTAAAAAAAATATTTATTTATTTATTTATTTGGTTGCACTGGGTCTTAGTTGCGGCATGCGAACTCTTAGCTGTGGCATGCATGTGGGATCTAAAGTTCCCTGAGCAGGGATTGAACCTGGTCCCCCCGCATTGGGAGCGCGGGGTCTTAACCACTGCGCCACCAGGGGAGTCCTAGGTTTTAATTTCTTAATGCAGTTATAAAATGCTACCAGCATTAATGGGCTTTCTGGTCCAAGTGGTATGGAATGTTATCAGTAAGCACAACTGTGGCTTAGACACGTACAATCGCACACATATAAACACACACACCCCCCTCCCCCATACATACTGGCAGTGCATACGACAGGCTCACTGATAAAGGAAATGTAAGAAGGAATAATTAAATTACATCTCAGGAAAGAAGGAAAATACAGGGCTGAGGAATCAAAACAGTCTCTTTAAACTCTGAGCTTCAAAAAGATTTAATTCTCCCAAATTAAAGACTTTTCTGGTTAGATACCTTAGGGAAGGCTAAGGGCTGGTCACGTCTCAAAATCCAATTTTTTTTTGTGCTTCACAAAATCCACAGAATAAAAAGGTACAACACGGGCGAAGGATTTTGACCTGTTAAGAACTAAAATATACAGCAGTGAAATCTGTCTGCTTGGCTATGAGCGATCATTACATATTTTCAGTAAGAAATAAGTTACTCACGAAGAGAATCCTGTGTAAAGCGTCCCCCCAAACCCAATGCCAATGGCTTGCGTGCACTTTGTTTTCACATTTCTGACACCCAAACCCAAGCCCAAGTTTTCAGCCCACCCACCTTGAGTTTAAGAATGATTAAGTACACTTGTAAAATAACGTATTTGGATTTTCAGCTGTGTCACCTACGGTTTCACATGTACGTTTAAAACCAGAGATCCCGTCATTCCCTGCATGCAGAAGAGGATCTACGGAGATTGTTTTTTGGGGGGGGGGGACAAACACCACCCCTAAGCATGGCTCGCGGGCAGCCCTGCGCCAGCGCGTCACTGGAACAGCAGCTGCCGGCAGGCGACAGGCCGGGAAGATGACCCCACTGCTGGCCGTCCTGTGTTCCTTTGCTAAGCAGGGACCTGGGCACTTCGTCTCTTCAGCACGTGGTCACTGTTGGCCGTGGGGGAGACGAGATTCTCTCTCTTCTCTCCTCCCCAGACGAACCCGTGAGCAGGCAGGGCTCGGTCGCCCACTCCTGGGCTGGGAGCCCTGACAGAGGGCAGGGCTGGAGGCTCCAGGCGACACCAGGAAGGCAGGCGTTCACGTCCCGTCTGGGCCGGAAGGGGGTTCGTGCTGGGACGAGCGCGCAGGCCCCAGGGTCTGGTGGCGAACTGTAGCCACAGGGGTGGTACCAGCGTCCGAGCCTCAGCAAGTCTCCAGGCCGCTGCCCACGCCCCCCACTGCTCTGGGCGTCCAGGGGACGAAAGGGAACCGCACAGAGCCCGGTGTGTGAAAGTGGTTTATACCGATTCCCACCAGCTTTGTGCTCAGGAGCCAGAGCTGAAGGAAAACGACGCGTTCAGTTCCGTAAGACGGGTTTCTGTTTCAGTGCTGGCTGGGTGCCCACGTCGAGTTACACTTCACGAGAGCTGTGAGGCAGGGACGGCTCCCGCTGTCCAGCCCAGAGCCCGAGGCTCCAGGCGCCACCGCCAGCAGTGGTAGAATCGGGGGCTGGATTCAGTCCTTAACTCCAGGTTCAAGCTGACGCTCGGCCCCATCACTTAGAAAGTACAAAAGATCTGGTCCCGATCCACGCAAGTCCATTAAGTTTCCCGGCAGTGACAAGTAACCTTAAGTTTGGAGAACTATGACATAAAAAATTAACACTGGTGTGTAGTTTGGGGGTTCAGCCAACCAGGACACGTGCTCTGCTGGGTCTGGCTGAGTCCCCTCTCGCCCTGGCAGAGTCCTGCCGTTGACCACTGAGCAGCCTCTGCCCCTCCTGTCCGAGCCTCCTGCAGGGGCCTCAGGCTGGTGACGTTGGGACTCAGGCCCACGTGGAGCAGAGGGAGGACGCTCGGGCAATGGAACAGGCGAAGGGAAGTGCAGGGGCGCTCACGCCTCCAGAGGCTGCTCAGCAAACACCCACCCGTCCTTTCAGTTCTCCTCAACCAAGAGTCCTCGGACCCCCTCTCGGCGGCGCGCAGGTTACAGTGACCCGGGCGAGCAAAGGGCTCTCACGTCCGAGAAGACAGCGCCTGGGCCGGCCGGGCCCCACGGCAGGGGGAAACTGACGCTGACCCCGTCTGCTGGGATGACTGACCCCAGAGAACGACGAAACCACGTGCCTTTCACAAGAGAAACTCGGCGAAGCAGATCTGACTCCCCCAATCACCCCAAGCGTGGAGTCGACCAGCGGGGCCGGGACCAGTCGACAGGGAGGCGGCTCTCTTCCTGGGCGTCACAGAGGCCACAGACGCTCCTGACGCTACGGAGACGGACCCCGAGCCCGCTTCCAGAGACACGGAGAGAGGGAGCTCCACGCACGGCCGGGTGAACGGGGCTGCCGAGCGCCTCTGTCCTCGCTCAGGGCTCAGCAGGGGCCCGGGTACCAGACCCATCGCAGGGGCTCCTGTTTAGTCAGGGATCCAGGACAGATGCACGGAGGCTTTGGGGGAAAGCTATGTTCCCACCTTCTCCTCTAACATAGCACTCCACATCGCTGCCACAACGAGCGTTTCTGCAGATTTCTGCTGCGGTCACATGCGCCCCGGGCACCCCTTGCACCGGGCAACCACTGGGCGAGCAGCCTGAGGCTCGGGGACTGACCTTGGAGCTGGGCACTGGAGGGGGGCAGTTTGACAACTGCTTCCCCGTCACGAGCCACTCGACCGCCACAACCCAGGTACACACACAACCCGCAACAGACACCGCAGACCCTTCCTCTGTTCAAAGAAAAGGGAAGGCAGATACTGTCGCTTTTCCGCTTCCATCCTTAACCGTCACCGTCCCCAAGAAGCCAGAACCAACTTTCATGCCGCCAACTCCTCTTAAAATCCCTCAAAACTTTAACTGCTACGTGTCTTGGTTTGGAATGCAGAGTTCGAGGTATTTGAGGTTGTTTAAATTCTATGAGAATGAGAAGGGAAGCCAGGCAAACACTGAGCTTGTGACCACCATCTCTCGTCACTTTTGCTGAACAATTTTGAAGATGAAAACAGACAGGCCCAGGTCACCCTGTAAGCGAGGTGTCCCCAGCCAGCTTCCTCTCTCCTCCTCCTGACACAGGTAAGAAGGCCCCCCCCACCGCCCCAGACAGTGGAGCTCGAGCTAAGAGCACAATTCAGGTGCCTATCACATTTGAATTCTGTGCTTTATGGGCAAAGCAGCAGCTACAAACGTTCCTTAAAAAAACAAACACAAAAACACACACACAGTTGTTCAACAGGAAGATCAGCGAAGACCAGATGATTTACCTACACGGCCTTCCCTCACCCTGCTGTTCCTCGGCCGTCTTTCAAGCTCATGTGCTATCAGAGAAAAAGGTTTTCAATGTCGGGGAAGAACCTCTCTCTTCTAACACCCACATGGAAAACAAGACCAGAAACAAAAATCCACCGCAGAAGAAACCCCAGAAAAATCCAATTTGGAAAGAATTTAATTAACAAAATAAAACGGGGAAAATGGTCCCGGAGGGGCTCTAGGGAGAGAGGACCCCCCCCTCCAGGTCGCCACCCGGCCCCGCCTGACCCGCTCCGCTCGCTGCTGCCTTCTCGGGGCCGCTCATTCTGTACAGACTGAAAACCCAAACGCCTGCAGGTTGTTAGGAAGTGGCTCTAGCTCTCCCAGGCTGGATGGGCACATTAATACATGCAAAGCAAGGCGGTTTCAAGGGCTTCACCAAACAGTTAATTTTGGCAAAATGAGAAAACCAACAAAAAGCTAAAATTCATAAGCAGGATTAAAAGCCGCTGAAGTGAAACCAATGTATTTCTCGACAGTATGGAATGAGACCACAGCTACAGTCTTTTTTTCGCCTCTTGAAGTCTCTGCCACTCTCTCCCCCAGCTCGGGTCAAAGCTCACAGCAGCACGGCGCGCAGCCCTCTGTCAGCCAGCGCGCAGCCCGGGGCCCGAAGAGCTCCCAGGCCGCGGTCAGTCCGTCCGGAGAATCATGGGGGGGTGCTCGCTGTCCTCCAGCCGCAGGGCGCTGGCCTCGTCCTCCAGGCCCGCGCCGCCCGCCGCGCCCAGCTCGTCCGTGTAGGCTGCGGAGAGAGCGGGCGCTTCAGCGGGCAGGAAGACCCCGAGGCCGCGCCCAAGGCGGAGCTCAGAGCCCACAAGGCTGGGGACTCTCGCCTCTCCCCCGACCAGCAAGCTCTCTGCAGCCTCAGGCACCTCAAGAGGAAGTCGCTGACCTTCCAAGACCCACGAAGGTCAGAAGGGAGCCGGCACAGTAACAGGGCCCCGGTGGGCAGGCTGCAGACCACCCCTGGTGAGCGGGGGCGCGCTGAGGACAGGGCCACTCAGCCTCCCGGAGCTGTAAGAGGCCTTCCTCTCCAAGAGCAGAGCAGTGAGCAAGGGCACCGCCAGACGGGGGAGGTCCCGGCGAGCCCGGGCGGGGACAGCTCACAGGGTGCCCGCGGTCTTGCCCGAGGGCCTCCCCACTCCTCCTGCCCCCTCCCGGCAGGGCCAGCTTGCTGAATGATTCCACAGCCGGGACGGTGAAGACTGAGGGTTGAGGGCAGCTTTTCAGCTGAGGGGTGGCAAGCGGGGAACAATCCACATGCATCCAAAACCACGAGGACTGCTGCTTCTTCAAAGATGAAGAAAACGAACTCAGCCTCGAGAGGTCTTGAAAACCGCACTTTACAACAGCTGGCCTGTCTCAGTGCCCCTGCCCTGTCCCCGCGGCAAGAGGCAGGCGGGCAGCCCCGGTGAGAGTGACAGCAGGAAGCACGAGACCCACGGGCCTGGCGCGATCTGCCTTCCAGGCCCGTCCGCAACCCTTACCCAGTGCCGTTGGGGACGAAGGCACGTGAGGACCCTTGGCCACAGCCGTGCTGTACGTCTGCGTCACCAAGGGGCAGTCGTGGGACGTGGAGTCTAGGATCTCGTTGGTCGTCTCCATGCTGCCATCCAACCTGGAAGGGGAGAGAAACAATGACAGCAGGGACAGTCGGGCACAAGGACAACACAGCCCGTGGGCCAGCTGGGATGGACCTGCAGCCACAGGGCAAAGGCCCCTCACGGGAGGGACACACGTGCGCTCGTCACGCTGCGCTGACCGCGGAGTGATCCCCGCCAGTCTGTTCACGGGGATTTCTACACGTTGAGTCTGATGAAAAAGGTTGTACCCAGGAAGGCAATCTCATCACGTTTTTAAAGACTGAACATAAACAGAATACACTATGCAAAAAACAAAATCACCCCCATGTTCACCCTGACTGTAAGAGTATTACGGTATCGCTGTTTAAGAAAAAAAGCAAAAACAGAAAATCCAACTGCACTACCTTCCAATTGACTAATATTAATTCCTTCTTTTCAAAGAGAAAAGCTGCATCTCAGTGAGACAGCAGGCTCTCAGAGAACATGCCCTACGTTGTGGACAGCACCCTGGGGCCATCCCTTTCATGCGCAACACTGAGCTGCGTCCTCAGCGGATCTGGTTCCAAGGAAGAGGGCCCGCAGGCCCCTCCACAGGGAGAACAGTGCCCACTGGCCGCTCCTGTCTCTGCCCGGCTACTGAGCCGGAAACGGGCAGAGGCGTGGAGAGCGGGGTCCGTACCCACAAGGAATTCTGCCTGGCAGAGAGAAGCTCCCACACAGCGCAGGCGGCTGCACTGGGACACGTCCCTTTGCGTCCCCAGCTTCCCCCCAAGAGGCGCCCAGCAGCGGCCTGACCACTTGGAGGAGGTGTGGCCGGGGTGTAGCCGACTCACTTGTGCTGTTTCATCAAGGTGCACTCGCCTCCCTCCTGGGGGTCCAGATTGTACATGTATAAGTACCCGTCCGAGGCTCCCACCAGCAATCGGGGAATCTTCTGGATTCTGGTGAGAATAAAAAGCAACCGAATTCTAAGACTGAAACTTTCACAAAGTTCTTATTAAACTAGCAGCTTTTAGCCTGGCCAGGGAAGAACCCCCCTGCCCAAAACGAGCAGATTTAGTTTCATAAACTCGACATACTGTCCATGCGTAAGAGAATAAGGATCGCTTCTGCTGTGCTACCTGAGGCCGTAACACCAAGGCCAAGGGGAACTTGGTGTGAATAAACACTGAGGCCCACAGGAGAACAGGTGGAAACAAAATCAGTTTCGTGGTTTCTGTGATTACTAACAGTAGACATTTTCATAAACTTTTCAACGATGCTAAGTGGATAAAAAGGATGTAGAAGATCGTTTCTAAGATCCGTGGAATCGTGCAGCTGTGCCCTCACTGAACTTTCAGGACCGTCTTTCCTTGCATGGCTGTACTTGGCCTATCGCACTGAGGCTCAGGGAGGCCCTGTGCGGCCTGTGGCTGACTCGGCTGCACGGGGCCTTGAGCCTCGCCAGGCTGCTGGCGTTGGAGGACCCAAGGCTTAAACACTGGCACTCTCACGTGGTCTTGACCTAATGATGTTTTTCTAAACATTCTCAACAAAAACAGAGAGAGGAAGATGTGAGGATCAGACACCGCAGAGACAGCACCGGGGTCCACGAATGGCACAGGCCCACCTACGGTTCCCTCCGCTCCTGTGACTCTTGCCTAAACCCAAGGTCTAAGTTTGCAGGTTATCCCGGCGCCAGGCCGCCACAGTCCCCGGTGCCCCGCAACCTGGCTCCCAGCTGCATGCGCGGGGGATGGCGGTGGGCCCAGAGGCGGCGCCCACTCTACTCACGTGGCCAGCGCGCAGATGTTCTTGTGGCCACAGAAAGGCAGGCGGACTGTGGCAAAGGCCCTGCCCTGGTTGAACATTTCCGTCACTTGGGAGGGCAGGTAGCTGGTGGACGCCATGAGCACCTTCCCGAAGTAGCCGGTCCAGGTGGTGGGCTCCTCCTGAGGCCTGGAAGGAGGAAACGCTGTCACACACAAGGCTGGGTCCTTCACGGGGAACGACCACGTCCCACTCTCGCCGAGGCAAGGATCAGCCCCCAAACTCAAGAGAAATTTCCCAGACTTCAGGGAAGAGGGGGCACAGGAAGCGACGACCTCTCGGGACCCTGGGGACACTACAGAGCGTGCCCTCCGAGGGGCCCCTCGGCCCCTCCCCAGTGGCCCCCTTAGATGACGGCAAGCGATAACTCCCTGCTCCGCAGCCTATGTGAGGACGCGAGGGACCAGTCCAGCCCCCGCCCCGACCTTTCTGACGGGAAGTCTCCAAAACCTCAGCAGCACAAACCCCAACTGCTACTTCCCCGTAGCCCATCTTTGCTGTTACTCATCTTGTATGTACGCGTGTAAGTCACCCTAGACGTCCCTGAGGGTGAGACCCACTATCAACAAGCAATACTGACCCTAGTGGACGCTCATCCAGTGTAAGAGAGAAGGTAAGGACCACGCCCTGTGCCGTGCACGCCCACTGCAGCAATACATAACTTAAACCAACCGCTTCACCAATGGACGCGGCCTCTGTGCAGCAGCGGGGCCAGCACCCCTCTCAGAAGGGCTGCGGGAAAAGGCGCCGAGGGGACCGCCCTCGGAGCCTCACGGTCGCCGGCCCGCCCACCGCGCACCCCACACTCCACCTGCCCCGCTGCGGAGCCCGGACGTGCGCTGCTCACTCCAGAGCCAGCAGGACAGCGCGCACGTGCCCACCCGGTCGGCGCACAGACTGCTCTGCGCTGCCCTGAACAGATGCACCTCTGCGACTCACTTTTCTTTCACGGTCTCGAGCTTAAAGATGTGCACGGTCTCTGTGTTGCTGGAGGTGGACAGGAACACGCCGTCCGTGCTGAAGGCCAGCGAGCAGATGCTCACACACCTAGGGTGAGGGGGAGGCCCGAGTCACACTGCCTTCTGGGCACAGAGGGCAGCCAGCAGCGCCCCAGGGACTTCACCGAAGTCACAGCGAAGGAAGGGCCCCGTGACAGGCGCATGTGGGGCTACTGGTATCTTCCTTATTCCCTCCTAGTCACCCCCTCAAAACATGTGCTCAAGGAAGGAGAATGTCTCAAAGATGACACCAAGTACGAGTCACCCTTTAATAGATCCTTACGTGGTTAACTCTCTGAGATTTCACGTACCTAAGGGAATCAGGACTTCACTAAACCATTTTTAGCTGAATGAGGCTGGCTTTATAGCACTAAGCTTAGTAAAAGAACCCAATAGTTGAGACTATAGCAATTCTTAACACGGAAGAGGGTAAACTGGCAACATTGATAATGTTTAAAAGCAAACTTTCGATAAACTAAGACTCTACAGTTTACCTTTAAAATCACTGTTAAAATCCCAAAGCCACCAAACAAACCTACATTTCCTCGTAACCCTAGAAATACAAGATGTATTTAGCCCTGTCAATCGTTAAGGGGCTTTATTCAATTCAATACATATTTACGGGAGCTCACGATGCACCCAGCGTTGTGCTGAAGCTCAGGATATGTATGATTCTCGCCTCAGTGGAGCCTGGAGGGAGGTGTGAGCAGGAACTAAATTCACTGCACGCAGGGGACTAAGAAGTTAAGTGGAAGGTGCTACAGGAGCTCGGAGGGAAATGCTATTTCCGCAGGAGGGCGGGAAAGGCCTCCCCAGGGACACTCAACAGGCTCAGAGGTTAAGGAGTCGGCAGGTCACAGCCATGACCTCCATGGAGACAGAGGTTCCGCTCCTGAGGAGCTGGGAGCAACGGGGAAGGGAAACAAACCACAGCTGGAAAGGAAGGATGCTGGGAGGCCTCGAAATCCAAGGCCTTTCGGGGTCTGGAGCCAATCCCAGGGGCAAGAAGACGACCCTGAGAGGCTCCAAACAGGGCTGTGCTCCCATGATACTACCATCTTCAAAGAACGGCAGACGGGGCTCAGGTCTGAAGGATGGAGCCCAGGGAACAAGAGCAGAGCCCAAGGTGAGTGCGAGGCTGGATGGTGACGCCGGTGGGGCTGCACGGGGGAGAGGCCGGCCCTGCTGCCTGACCGGTGCGCCGGCCCCTGAGCCCCTCTGGCCGGGGCACCGGGTCAAAGGCCGGGATGTTCACTAGGACAAGGTGTGTTCGGGATGGTGAGCAGTCGGGGCCACATCCTGGCCGGTGGCTGGAGCACCTGGCACCCCGCGGGCAGGAGAAACGCGGGAGACCTCGGCAGACGGCCTGGGCAACACGGGAGGGTCACCGGTGGCACACAGACAGGCGTCTAGGCTAAGGAGAGCGCGGGCTGCACAGAGCGGGGTGGGAGAGGATCCGGGGCAGACGCGGAGACAGGAGGGAGAAATGAGCAGTGAACGGCGAGGGCTGCAGCGTGTGGCACTGAAGCCCAAGCATCAGCGGTGGGAGGGATCCGGAGGAGAGGGCGCGAGGCCCCCGGAGAAGGGTGGTCCCTGGTCCGAGGAGACAGGTAGGACAGATGGGGAAGCGGACGGACCGCCGCACGGTGACTGTGGCTTGGTGTTTCTTTAGAAAAAAGGAAACTACTTTAAGGGCCAAAGCTATTTGCCGGAGTGCTGGGGAGCCGGGGGCCGGTTACAGGTTTCAGAGCCGAGCCTGAGGGAGGAGCTGCTGACCAGGTCAGGAGCCCCGGGCTGCGCCCGCCCCGCCCATCCCGCCCACCTGGGCGAGCTCATCCTTCCACAACCCCGGGCCATCGGCCACCGCTGTGTTCGGGGGAATCACGGACAAACAAAACCCAGTTTGCTCCGATAAAAATGTCCCTCTAACCTCCCACGACAAGACTTCCAAACCCCACCTGACTGCTCGGCTGGGCTGAAGATGCTGGTCACTGAACTGGGATCCTCAGTGTTTGAGTTTCCATTGTTGGTCACAGAGAGTATAAAACTGAAATCTGAACTGAAGCTCCAGAATCAGTTTTGGAGATTTATGTACGTTACCTCTTCACTCCTCTCCGGAACTCGAAGAGTTTTTGTCCTTCTGGAATGGAAAATACCCTAATCACGGTCCCCTGTGATAGGGAAAGAAGGAAAGAAAAAGGAATTTTAGCTGGGTAGAATCAGGTTTGTATTTCCTGCACATCAGACCTTAGTGGACGGAGTGATGACAGCTGCCCTGGGCCGGGTGGCCTCGGGGGCCCCTGCACCCCCTTCACACTTGACAGGCACTCACCAGAACACGCCCTGTTCCACTGTTCACACGATAATATGACGTCAACCCACTTTAACTCACTACTTCTTCTAAACACTAAGGGCCTTGAAGTCAAAGCTGGAATACAATAGTTCTATTTTCCCTAAGCCATCTGAGGTTTAAACTATTAAAAATCCACCCTGGGAATTCCCTGGCAGTCCAGCAGTTAAGACTCGGCGCTTTCACTGCCGTGGACCTGAGTTCGATCCCTGGTCGGGGAATTAAGATCCCACAAGCTGCGTGGTGTGGCCAAAAATACCCAAACCCCCCCCCCCCCCAAAAACAAAAAGACCAAAAACACCCTTAAGCATTACTTGGAGGCCCCTCTGACGCCCCTTCCTCCCACTTTAAGCAGAGCCACTGATCAAGGGCTGATTAGCAACTGAATACCTGGAAATGTTACTTAATTGCCTAAAAAGGAATAAAGCCAAACTTACAAAATGGAAGACCTACACCAAGAAAAGATCTACAACCAGGACAAAAGAAAATGTGACTAAACGGGGAGCTGCAGCACATCACATCAGGCAGGGGAATGAAATGCTGTTAACATGCAGATCTCCCTACCCCTCCCCCCAAATTCCCAGGGCATGTGTGGATGCGGGGCAGGACCTGGGCATCTGGGAGAGTTGATGAGACAGAACAGCCAAGTTCGTGAAAATGAGTGGTACTTTCAACATCTAAATATTAAAAAAAACTACAAGCTACAGTAATAGACTAACACAAAGAGACACAGTCTGACAGAGCAGAACGGAAACACCTTAAAACAGGCAGCATCTTGAATCTATGGGGTAGGAGAGTTATTAGACATTTAACCTCATACTGTACAAATTTTAGAAGGTTCAAGCTGTTAAATATAAGAACCATTGAGATTATCTGACATGTTTATAAATAGGAAAACAAAAACAAAAACCCCAACCTATAAACAACCCAAATGTACAGCACCAGGAATTGTTAAATAAATTGTGATAAATTCATATAACAGGACACTACACAGCCAGTAGAAATCAAGCTGGAAATAAAATGGGTCCCTTTTGGAAAATATTAATAAAAATGATTCTCTGGACAGAAGGACACCAAGTTTGTAATTTTGGTTATCCAAAAATAACCACGGCAAAGGTTTTGTCCTTTGCAGCCTAAACTTTTAGATTTAGATATATTCTTAATGGCATACCTACTGTGTAAAACTAATTAATTAAGAGCTGTGGGTCACAGCTTGACTGCAGTTCCTCGAGAACAGGATTAAGCCACACACCTCGGCAAAGCCCCAGCACCTAGTACACAGCAGCGCTGAGAAGGCCACCGGTGGTCTAAGGTCACAAACTGAAATTTGTGAAATTAAGCGTTTGCTCTTTAAAGTCCCCCCAAAAAAATGTTCTATTTTTACTAGCCTTGAAATCCCATGAAGTGCTTTAGGGCCTCTTAATACCTAATAAAAGGTCATAAAGATTAAGACTGATTAATCGAGGGATAACAGAGTTTCGTAGCTGTCGTGATCCTCCCAGGGGAGAAGAAAAGGACAAGGTGACGCTGTGATCACCCAGCACAGTGTTCAACAGTCAGGCTTGGAGTCCAGTTCCTCTGTCGCTGCCCAGCTGGGTGACCCTGGACCGACGACTTAACCTCTCTGAGCCCTCAATACGAAGTAGGGAAAGGTTTACCTTAGCGAGGGGGTCCACGCGGTAAATGAACATCAAGGGTCTAGCGAGTGACCCATAAACAGTAGCGTCGTTATCACGGAAAGTGGGCGTGAGGGTCGAGACCCACACGGGAAGGGCAGAGAAGTGAGCCCACGTTTATGTACCTCATTTGGCGGCTGGTTCCAGGGGAGAGGTGACTTAGGAGGGGGCTGCTTTAGGTTTTCAGTGAGAAAGCATCCAAGTAAATTAGGCAGTGGGCACTGAGAAGAGAGGAATGAGCCAGGAGGACGTCGAGCAGAGAAGGGGGGAGACACAGCAGCTGAGCTGGGAGAGGACAAGGGCCCACCAGGGTCCCGGGGCCAAGAGAAGGGGGCAAACGGAAGGGATGCCCAAGCCATTTTGTCCCCCGTGCAGGGAGCTTAAAAAGGGCCACGTCCCCTTACCCCGAAATCCTTCTCACTGGAAACTCATGTTAATGTTTAGAGATGACCGTGAAAAGTTTATATGTAAGACTTACATACACTAACTATATTCAAATTACTACTATAAATATATATTAATACAGCTGAAATACTAGAAACACTAAACCATCCCAGAAGGATGGCTAAAGAAATGACAGCTGAACACGCACAGCACGACATGGGCTCCACTGAGGCGGGCGCGGCCGCGGCGCCCTGCCCTGTCTCTCCCCGCACCCGCCCTCCAGGCCGTGGGCCGTGCCTGGCTGTGAGCTAGCTGGTACAAAACTGCTTGGCTGGTTAGCAAGCTAACCGTGTGAACAGAGGTGCCCTGGTTTCCCACAGGGCTGCAGCAGCCTTACCTTCTCGGAAGCAGTGGCGAGCTTGGTTCCGCTGGCGTCGAAGGCCAGTGCGGCTAAAGGGCTGTCATGAGCCGGGATCATGTTTGCAGCTCTCTGGAAGGAAGGGTAAAGTGACACCATGACCGCCGTGCCCTGCGCTGGCCACCGGCTGTTACCAGAACACCAGCACGGTTAACACAGACGCCAAATCCCCGATTAACCAGGGGTGAGGGGTCTGAGCAAATGCTGCTCAAAACCTTTTAAAAATAAGCAAAGCAATGTCTCCATGGAGTTCTACGGTTTTCTCCACTGCTTCTAGCACTTGTGCCGCTAGGCGCGCAGCACCGCGGGGACAGGAACACGTCCGGAGGCAGGATGACTCGGACCTGCTTGGCCACGGAGAGGGTGGCAGCGGAAACCACGCCCGGGAAACGAGGAGGGCAGAGGCTCCTCGGCCCTCCTTTTAGGAAGAAGGGGTGTTGTAAAGAGCTCTCCAAGGACCAAAGAACCTCACCAGATTGATGGTGTCGAAGACCTGCACCTCCCCAATGGTCGCGCTGCCCGGATACGCCAGGTAACAGTTGTCGTTGCTGATCGACAGCGCACACAGGCCTGCGAGCAACACACGGGGAAGAAACGCAGGTCAGGTCCCCAGGTGTCACCAGAACTCGGTACTTACGCAAGAACACGGAAAGCAAGGGGAGCGCTGATGCGACCTTGGTCGTCGTATCACTGGGTTTTAAGTTCCACATGCCCCAAACCACCACCATAGGGGACAGCAGGACTGTAAAAACAGACTAAAGCCCTTTGGTTGGAACTGGTTAGAAACCTCAAAACTGGAGGCTGACCCAACCAACAATTTATGTGGTCACAAGACCAGCGTCAGGACGGTAGCTTGCTTTAAGATCAATACTTTTAAAATCTGTGGAACCTAAAAAGAGAAGAAAATCTCTCTCACCGACAGCTCTTAGAAAGGCAGACCAGTCCGGTCCCCACGCGCTCACCTGCGGGGTTTGGGGGCGTCTCCCGGATGGTGTGCAGAACCTTCATGTCCCGGATGTTGTGTATGTACAGAGACTCCTCCAGGCACACAATCAGCCTCTGCAAAAGACACAGCAAAGCACGGAAAACCAAACGTAAGGCAGAGCCAGTACGACGCTCGCTCCCGACCTCCGGGTAGCGGACTCCCGCACTAAGACGCCGCGTCCCTTCCGGAACCCTTGCGCCGGGTGCTCATGGCACAGTCCCCGCTCGCCCAGGGTGGCGTCTGTACCCACGACCGCTTCCGCCAGCTCTACCAGGACTTCTAACTGTACGATTTAATTCAACCTCATAGAAACCGGTCTCCAGCTAAGAAAACCATGGTTTGCTTTTGTTGCACTCTCGGCCCTCCCCCCACGAACACCAGGTCTAGAGCCTGGGACAGGTTTGGTGAAGGTTTCAAAAACTGATGCTGTATGAGGCACGGCAGGATGAAAGTGAAAACGAGGGCTTTTAAAAAAGTGTAAAATTCTGCACCCAGACTCCTTCGCAGGTGTCGAAGTTCTCGCTCCATTTTAAGGAGGATGGGTGTGTAGCTGATGCACCAAGGGGATGGTTTATGTAACAGAGACAAGCGGCCGCCCTCGGCTCTGCAGGAGCTGGTACGTGAATGGTCACTTGCATGTTACAAGTATAAAAAAAGTTCAACGTGTTACACTTTGTAATTTACCATCTTAACCCATCTTTCTGTCAACAGACCCAGTTTCCACCACGTCAGTGGTGTCCACTTCACCAGTCAGGACGTTTCAGAACCCACTAGCTGCAGTCATGCATGGGCCACCCGAGGCCACGTAACAACTGGTTGTTGACAGAATGTGGTGACAGCCCTTAAGGACAAGGCTGTATTTTGTGAGTAAGCCAAAGCCATGTGACCATCGCATGGAATAAACTCAAGTGCCAGCCACCAGGTCTACACTCCAGGCCAGACATTCTTGTGGGTTTTGGGAGAGACACAAAAAAGTAATAAATCCTTCATCTTAAAAGTTAAATTGACAGTTAAAGGGACAGAGAATTTCCTGGCCGTCCAGAGGTTAGGACACGGTGCTTTCAACTGCCAGAGCCCGGCTTCAGTCCCTGGTCAGGGTAGCTAAGACCCTGCAAGCCACAAGGGGTGGCAAAAAAAAAAAAAAAAAAAGATAAAGATGCTCACAGATTTTTTTTAAAAGTAACATTTATAAAAAGCAAAAGAAGGTTCATGTCTTGAGGGATGAGTAAAGCAATCGGGAGAGGCCAGGGAATCGTCAGGAATGGGGCTATTTGGGCAAAACTGTTGAGACGAGAAAACAGAGTTGAGTCCAGGTGGGGGCTCAGGTGAGCAGGAGCGTGGCCGGAGGGACCAGAAGCGCCGCCTGGGGACGGTCGCTGTGTCCGAGGGGCGCCACTGAGAACTCGGAGACACAGCCGGAGCCCCCGGCAGCTGAGCGGGGTGAGAGCGCGGCCCACCTGCCTGTTCAGCTTCACAGCCAGGATGGTGTTGGAGTAGCTGTAGTTGCAGATCTCGGTCCCCTTCTTAAAGTGGCAAACCTTCAGCTTCCTGGGGGCTTTGAGGCTAACGATGGCCACTAAGCTGCTTGAGAACAATCTTTCCACGATGCACACATCTTCAGTGTCAGCTGAAAGGAGGAAAAAACCCCACATCTGTGTGTATCCCTGTCAAGAGGCACAACGCGCTCGTGCGTGCAAACACGCGTCTACGGGCGGGCTCCCCACTGCGAGCTCTGGGGCCAGCAGAGCGGGTCAAGTTCGCTGCTTGTGAGGCCTGGACGAGCCGCCGGCAGGTCGCCCTGCACCCCCCGAGGAGGACCCACTCCTCAGAGGCCCCCCCATTCCACACGTGGCACCCTGTCACTGCCCCCCGGGGGGTCACCCGTAACTGCCTCATCTGCTCCCTGGCTGCTCTCTGAACTCACCGGAATGTGAGCCCTGCCCAGACACAGGCCTCATTTTCGGGCTCACAGCTGTAACCCCGGCACTTACAACTGAACCTGACATGTGACGGCCCCCAAGCGTTCCCTGAATGACTGCATCTCTGGAGGCCTTGCTTTCCTGCCTGTAAAGGGGGCTCACGGCTACCCTGGTGTGAGGAGGGACTTACAGACTCCAGCACGCAGTCAGCCCTCGGTCCCCTTCGCTCCCTGCTCCCCACCCCCGCTCAGAAGACGGGGGGCTGGGAACTGAGTGCACAGCAGCCCCCACAGACAAGAAGAGACGGTGGACCCTGCGCGGCTGTTACTCCACCCCCGTCTCCCTGGGAGGCCCCCACACCCGCACTCTCTCCTTACTCCCCCCTTGGTTTCATTGGTAATTGCCTGGGGTTAAGTTCAGATGGAGGAGCAAAGAGAATTCTGGAATGCAGGAAGAGCCCAGAGCCAAGAATCTAGATGATTTTCACAGGCAGCCTGTCTCGACCTGAGCTACGGGAAGTACCGCTGAGCCGGGGTTCAGCACACACCCGTTCACCACCCTAACAATGATCTGAGGCCACACTCTGTCTGGAGCTGAGCGGAGCACAGAGGACAGCGCCACCCAGATGGATCACAGCCCAGGGGACCTGGGAGGCCCGATTAGCCAGAGCCTCAAGAGCAGCTCCACCGTGAACAGGAGCGCCCGCGTGAAAGTCCGCACACCAGACCAGGTGCACGGCCACTCGAGAGGGTCCCTTCCCCTCAGCTGTCGCTGACCTTAACGGTGTAACTTAAAAACACACGTAGGTTAGTTTCGAAACCAAACTACTACAGTGAGCAAGTGAGCTCTAAAGGTCCCCGAAGAAAGACACAAACTGTTCTAGGAAAACGCGTGGTATCAGTCATCTCAATATGGGTTTGACAGCCCAACGTGCTCAGCACAGGGCCCAACTACTGGGTGTCAGCCAAGAGTCATAGCCAAAGTGACGCGACTCACATCTGTGGGAAACAATTAAGATATCGCTATTATATAGACTGGAATAGGCAATAAAATCAAGTGCATGATTCCAAGCTCTTTACAGTAGTTTAATCATAGCTGCTTTTACACAAATGAGAATCACTTCTCTTGCCTGCAGCTACGAACTAACCTTCCTTCGAAAAGAACCACACAAGCCGGAAGCTTGTCTGTCCGGCAGCATCTCAGGGGAGCTGCCTACCCCTTCCAGGATCTGACCCTGGACTGAAGGGCACAACCATGCGTGACCTCCAGCACAGGGAGACGCGGCCTCGGCCTGTTTTCATCGGCTGATTCGACTCCAGCACCTGCACAGGCAGTGTTCCAACATCAGGCCGACCCAACTCGGGAGAGACCAACCGCCACCCAGAACGGCAATGATGTGCAGTAAAGATAACCTCCCTCGGGCCCAGATCCTCACCTTCTCCCGTCAGCCCCCTTCCCGCAGGAAGCCGATGGGGAGACCTAAGCGCAACCTGAGCAGGACCCGTGGGCCGGGAGGGGCAGGGTCTGGGGCCGGGAGGGGCAGGGAGGGCCGTCTCCACAGCCACGCTTGCTCCCACGAGGCTCAGGCCCATCCTGCCCGGCGTCTCACCTTTCAGGCCCCCACCTCCGAGTCACCTCACTCTCTCAAGATCCGACGACGGTTTGGAGGCACACGGCCCTGATGGATCGCACCCTGCACTTCTCACACAGCGCTGTCCTGTCATCCCTGGGAACCCGGACGCCGGCTCAGCAGTGGTGACCCTCCCACCCCCGCCCAGGCCCAGTTTCCAAGGACAGGAGTGTGTCTGCCTGGGCACACTGCCCCCTATCGGGTCTGACGCTGGCTGGCACACTGAATCTGGTAACACGGACGCCGTCCGGAGACCCCGGCAGATTCTGATGGCGAGGCAGAACAAAATGTGACAGGGAGGTGAGTGAGGAAGTGGACAAAGAACTCTGGCAGCTGGCAGGAGGAGCCGTGTAACGAGGAGATGCAGAGATGGGGGAGGGATGGATGGTCACGTGTGGGACACGTACGGCCAAAGAAAGTGCCTGTCTTGAGATAAATGAGCAACTAGAGGCACTGATGGAGAGACAGACAACGCAGTAGAGACAGGATGACGTCTGAGCAACTGGAAGGCATGAGACCCAGCAGGACTGGTTCCAACAGACAGGCACCCCCTTTCCTGCATTTGAAAGGGGGGAGAGGAGAAGACGGCACAGATCGGGGTGAGGGGGGCGGTCATCTGAGGGAGGAAATACTAGGGAGTTCCACGCTGAAAGCGTCCGTTTCTCCTTGAGGCATGCGAGCGGTCATCAGCTCTGAGGGGCACAGAGGCGGGAGGTTTAATGAGGGAGGCCAGTATGAACAATCCCCTCGCAGGGTAAGCAAACAGTTACTAGAAAAACGTCGGATCATCAGCAGGCACCGCCAGTCTCCCGCTGAGGCTGCGGCAATCAATTAAAATTCAACCAGTCAGAGGAAAATCGTATCGATGCAAGCGATGCAGAAGCAGCACGAGAATGTTCACTGCCTATTCACAGTAAAAACTCAGAAACCTAAGGATCAGAAGAAACTTCTTCAGTCAATAAAGGACTTCTGTGAAAAACGTCACAGCTAGCACCACACTTCACGGTGGACTTAATACTGAACTCTCTTCCTTCTAAGACTGGAACCAGGGCAGGGCTGCGCCCTCCTCACTCCGGACTGGAAGCTGGCAGATGGCCACAGGCAGGAAGACACCAAAGGCACAAGGACCAGAAAGGAAGGCAGGAAACTACTACTCTGCAAGCTCATGGACCCTACTAAGCAACTATTAAAAGTAATGAATGAATTTAGCAAAGTCACAGGACACAAGGTTAGAATACAAGAATCAACCATATTTTTATACACTCTTAGCAAACAACTGGGAAGTAAAATGAAGAAATTCCATTTACAACACTCTCAAAAACCAAAACATCAGGACAAAATTTAACAAAAGATGTAAGACCTCCATACCAAAACCCACAGAATATTACTAAGAGAAATTAAGGAAGAGCTTCATAAATGGAGAGATATACCACGTTCACAGACTGGAATACTCAACATTATATGTTAAGATACCAATTCTCACCCAACTGACATCTAGGTCCAACGCAACCCCAATCACAATCCCAGCAGACTTTTTTTGTAGACACTGACAAGCTGATTTTAAAGTCAGAAAGGCAAAGGATCTAGAATATCCAAGGCTATCTTGAAAAAGAACAAAGTTGAAGGGCTTACACATCACGTGACTTCAAACCTCAGTATACAAACAAAGTGACAGGAAACAAGACAGTATGTTTCCAACATAAAAACTAACCAACAGACCAACAGAAGAGAATGAAGAGCAGGGACAGACTCACACTTACAGGACTGTTTTTAGGCACCAGAGCAGTTCAGTGAGGGAAGAACAATCTTTTCGACAAATGGTGGAGCAGGAATTCCTAAGGAGAAGCTTAACGTGACTCATAGCTCATACCACACACCAGAATTAATCTGAGAAGGAACCACTGAGCTAAACGTAAAAGCTGAAACTATGAAGCTTTCAAAGAAAACATAGGAAAAGATCTTTATGACTTGACAGTAGGCAAAGGTTTCTTAGGACAGAAAAGGCAAAAATTGTAAATGAAAAAAATAAATCAGACTTCATCAAAATTCAAAATATTTGCTCAAAAGACAAGTCAAGCCACAGATTGGGAAAAAATATTTACAAAACGTATGTGACAAAGGTCTGGTATCCAGAATATCTAAAGAACTCTGACAACTCGACAATAAAAAGACAAAACGGGGGCTTCCCTGGTGGCGCAGTGGCTGAGAATCTGCCTGCCAATGCAGGGGACACGGGTTCGAGCCCTGGTCTGGGAGGATCCCACATGCCACGGAGCAACTGGGCCCGTGAGCCACAACTACTGAGCCTGCGCGTCTGGAGCCTGTGCCCCGCAACGGGAGGGGCCGCGATAGTGAAAGGCCCGCGCACCGCGATGAAGAGCGGCCCCCGCACCGCGATGAAGAGTGGCCCCCACTTGCCGCAACTAGAGAAAGCCCTCACACGAAAACTAAGAGACCCAACACAGTCATAAATAAATAAATTAAATAAATAAATAAAGTATTAAAAACTATTAAAAAAAAAAAAAGACAAAACAATCAAATTTTAAAAGGGACGAAAGATCTGAACAGATATTTCACAAACGATACACAGAGGGCCAACAAGGACATCAATGTGTCCAACATCATTAGCCATTGGGGGAATTTAAACTAAAACCGCAATGAGATATTATTAGACACACATCAGAACGCCCAAAATGAAAAAGCCCGATATCGCCAAGTGCTGGTGAGAACGCAGAGCCACCAGACCGTCACACAGCGCTGGTGGAAATGCACAACGGACAGCCACTAGGAGGACCTGAGAGCTTCCTGTAGAACGAAACACAGGTTCCACTCCTATTTACCTAAGACAAATGAAAACATGTGTCCACAAAAAGATTTCTACAAGAATGTTCACAGCAGCTTTATTCGTAGTAAATGAGTGATAGCTAAAAACTGGAAAAAGCCCAGATTCCCCTCAATAGGAGAATGAATATACAGTCAGTAGTATACTCATATATTGGACAACGGAGATGCAACAATATGGACAAACCTCAAAAACATTCCTCTGAGCAAAAGAAACCTTACTAAGAGGGCATATGCTGCATTTATATGATGCAGAACAGGCGAAACTAACTGCTTGACTCTTGGCAGGTGGAAGGGAGCTGGGAGTAATGGGGGAAGGGGTATGAGAGAACTTTCTGGAGTGATGGTAAACCTTGATAGGAGTTCAGGTTACACAGATGTCTGTGCATTTGTCAGAACACAGAATGTTGACTTAAGATCTGTGCATTCCACTGTATGTAAATATTACCTCAAAAGGAAAAAATGAAAACAATGCTAGTTACTAATATTCATGGTATGGTATTTCAGGGAATGTGTACTGATGTCTGCAAGGTACTTAGAAATGCAGACACAAAAAATAGGATGGATGGACGGATGGACAGATGGACGGAGAGATGGGTAAGTATGGTAAAGTGCTAACAATAGACTCTAAATGCTAGGTACATGGGTACTGGCTGTAAAATACTTTCAACCTTTCTGTGTGTTTGAAAATTTCGATTAACAAAATGGTGGAAAAAGAAAAGGGATGTATCCTTCATTTGCTTAAACCAGGTGTAGAGAAAGTAAAGAAGATGGGTTCAGGGTGTTGCCATCCAACTATAAGTTTGAAATTTCTTTGTTTAACCTTTAATGGAAACAGGCAGAAGAGACTCCTTTTAGAATTTTAACAACAGGGGAAGTGTGGTGGGGAGGCAGCAAAGCTGTTTTCAGCTGCAAACATTCATAAAAGAAAACATTAGGGCTTCCCTGGTGGCGCAGTGGTTGAGAATCTGCCTGCTAATGCAGGGGACACGGGTTCGAGCCCTGGTCTGGGAAGATCCCACATGCCACGGAGCAGCTGGGCCCGTGAGCCACAACTACTGAGCCTGCGCATCTGGAGCCTGTGCCCCGCAATGGGAGGGGCCGCGATAGTGAAAGACCCGCGCACCGCGATGAAGAGCGGCCCCCGCTTGCCGCAACTAGAGAAAGCCCTCGCACGAACCGAAGACCCAACACAGCCAAAAATAAATAAATAAAGTAGCTATAAAATTAAAAATAATAATAATAATAATAATACGGCATTTCCCATATAATCATTTCTGTAAAAAAAAAAAAAAAAAAAAAGAAGACATTATAATGAACCTCCATAGACCTGCATCACCTGGATTTCACAAATGTTATCTTTCTGCCATTTAGCTTCCGCTTTTTCTTTGCTGAAGTTTCAGAGAGGTGCATCATCTTGACATTTCACCCCTAAATACTTCAGTAAGCCCCTCTAAATAGATCAAGACATAGGAAAAATGTCTTTTCCAGCTCATGAGTAAAGTGGAAAATTTCTTACATCAAAATCAATTGCAAGTAGACAAGTATTTAACGTAAAACACAAACCCAAAGAACCAGAAGATGACACGAGAGACTATTCATGCACCCCCGGAACAGGGAGAGCCTTCCTAGCACTCAGAAGCCTTACGAGAAAAGATGGATACATCTGAATATACAGAAAGTCAAGACGTCAGAATGGCAAGGAGACCATAAGCAAGGTTAAAGAGCAAACAACCCAGAAGAAATATTAGCAACCCACACCAAATGGCTAATTTGCTTTAAATCTGTAAGAGACAATCCAACAGAAGAGCAGGCAAAGGGGGAAAAAAAGCAATCAAGAAAAAAAAAAAGCAAATGACTACCAGCAATTCCACTCCTACAGTCTCTATCTACTCAAAGAGAAATGAAAACACACGTCCACACGATAACACAAACATGCACAGCAGCACTATTTACAACAGCCAAAAAGGGGAAACAACCCAAGTGTCCACTGACAAAACACAGAATGTCCACACGCTGTAACAGCAATGAGCAACAAAAAGAAAAGAAGTGCTCATCCACGCTCCAACACGGGTGAACCCTGAGAACATTCCAAGTGAAGGAAGCCACTCACCCGTGATTCCATTTATCTGAAACGTCCAGAGCAGCGAATGGACAGTGGGAGAAAGGAGGTTAGTGGTGGCCAAGGGCTGAGGGGTTGGGGGTGGGATGCAGTCGCCCTGCTAATGGACTGAGGGGCTCTTTGGGGAGTGATACAAATGTTTTAAAATTAGCTTAAGGTAGGCTGCACAACTCAGTAAATATACTGGAACCCACTGAATTGTACACTTTAAACAGGTGATTTTTATGGCGTCCAAATTACATCTCAAAAAAGCTATTAAAAAAAAATAACCCACACAGGCAGACAACTGAATGGATTTGAATTCTGGCCAATATATTGAGATCTGATGTATGAAGGACAGGGCAGCAGGGCCCTGAGACATCAAGCTGTGCTCCTATGAGCACGTGAGTGATAGAGGGCCCTTCACCGTGATCCCCTCCAAGACCACGCGGCCCTGGGCCTGGGAACACACAGAGGCTTCCAGGGGTCTCTCAAACTGCCGAAATCATACACTAAATATTGGGTTTTCTCTGGGAAATACCTGCAACTTCCAGCAGATGTCCAAAGGAGATAGGAACCAGAGAACAGCTGAGGCTGCCTGCAAAAGGCAGATGAACTGCCGGTCACCCCGGAGTTACCGCATTTTTGTCACTACTTAAGTAAAAAACAACCAACAGGATTCACCTCAGAGACCCTTTAAGCCCGAGGAAGCAATGTGCTTAGATCTTTTCAGGAATACACCTTCATAAAGCAACCTACTTTTACACATTGCTAGTGGTTTAGGTTTGTTATTCTTCTGCTGCATTGTTTCCAGCTCTTTAACGTTTTTACGTTACACCTCACTCCCAAGAGAACTTTTAAAAACAAGCATCCACAGAACCCACAGACCCAGAGCAGTCCCTTTCCATCACACTGAGGCGCGCACAGCTCAGCCCTCCCGAGAAATACCAGCGCACAGGAATCAGGCTGGTAACTGAGGAGCAGGGCGCCCAAGTGAAAAGATGCAGGGCGGTCGCACGCAGGGCGACCACGGAGAAAGCCTGAGCGCAAACCCCAGCGGCCTCTGGCGTCTAAGGCCTTTGCTTCCACGGCCCTTCGATGTGGCCTCGGCCACAGTTTCTGCCACACTTTCTTCCTAGAGAGTGCCTATGCAAAATTTAATTTAAGAAACTACTTCATTTAAGAAAGAATGTTGTTGGGACTTCCATGGTGGCGCAGTGGTTAAGAATCCGCCTGCCAATGCAGGGCACACGGGTTCCAGCCCTGGTCTGGGAAGATCCCACATGCCACGGAGTAAGTAAGCCCATGCGTCACAACTACTGAGCCTGCGCTCTAGAGCCCGCGTGCCACAACTACTGAAGCCCGCGTGCCTAGAGCCCGTGCTGTGCAACAAGAGAAGCCACCGCAATGAGAAGCCCGCGCACCACCATGAAGAGTAGCCCCCGCTCGCCGCAACTAGAGAAAGCCCGCGCGCAGCAACGAAGACCCAACACAGCCAAAAATAAAAGAAAAAAGAAAGAATGTTGTTTTGCTTCTGCTGGTGCTGTTCAGAGCTGGCGATGGTAAAACTTCCCATGGTGGGAAGAGGGGAGGGACAAAGCCATGAACTAACACGGCACACTCCCCAACCAGGCATGTCTGCGGACGCCCGGGGCTCTGAAGAGACGCACGTGTACAGCCCACCCGATCTTCCATCACAACAGACTCAAGCAGAGAGGCTACTGGATTTCTCCCCTGGAAGATCCATTCGTGTAAATCTCACTGAGGTGAATGTTCCAGCCAGCGCAAGGTCTGCCGAATCAGAACCTAGCCGGCCAGCCTGCTTATGCTGAGTTTCAGAACTAAATGCTTTGTGAGGTATGATTTCCTAGCTCAGAAGCATAAAACGCAAAGATGACACACGAAGTAGAATCTGAAAAGGCCAACTTTTCCTTCTGAACTTCTGTGATATTTTATAAGTAATAAAACTACAACCTTTATTTATATTGCCTAACAGGGTAGGATTTCGTTTCAGTAATGTTTCAGGGAAGAGAGACCACATATTTGCACTTGTAAGGACACACAGAGAGGGAAAGAGAATGATAAAACAAACAGGGCACACACAGGGGGCAAAGCACACGTGGGAGTTCCTGCTACTTTCCTTACGTTTGAAACTATAATACAGAGAGTTGAAAAACAAAAATCTTCCAGTGCTGCTGGGCAAAGATTTTTGTTTGTTAAGTAAATGAGACAGAACAAATAGCTGTCAATCTTGCTTCTCCCAAGACCAGCTCTGGCTCATTCTTTCTGTACCAGCAGCAGTGACCGACAGCAAAGACCTGACGTTACAAGGGACAGTCAAGAGTCACGAGGGGGCAAGCCAACTGAGCCGGGCTGAATATGGAGGCGTTAAGTACTCCTCTGCTAGAATCTACATGTAGGAAAATACTGGAAAGTGATCTTAACTCAGTAGCTAACCTGTTTTCTAAGAGATGTTCTTCTATCTACTTAATGATGTTCTAGGGGCAAAAGAATTTTGCAGCTTCGGTGTCACGTGCTAACCCTGAAAGAGTTCTCTGTCCATTCCCACCTATTTTAAGGGCCGAAGCTCACTAACAACAACAAAGAAATCTATATACCACCTCAACATGCTGGTCAGTTTAAACACCCACTCTTTCATGATGCTATCAAGGCATCACATTTTGTTCCATCAAAAACCTCTGAAAAATGAGGCACCAAAACCCACTTGATAAACTTCAAGGAAACAAATTAGTCACTGAACTGATTCAAACTGAGAAGGTGTCAAGACAAGGTTTTGGTATTCTGATACCCTATCTAAGCACTGGGTCTCCATTCTGTGGTTGTCAAACCAGTTGACCCTAATCACCAAAGCAACAATTTAACAGCACGGTTCAGGCGCTCATGGGCATGTAGATTTAATAAATGTTTCAGTCATACATAAAAGCCCAATGGAATCTTGTTTCCAGAGATCAGGCGACCCTTCTTTGAAGGAATTCCCTACAGGAAACAATCCTATGTGCGATCAAGTGAAGGCAGCCAATTTGGGGATTCCAGAAGCACCCTCTTGAGATAAGCAAGCACTGTAGTTCAGAGAGATTTTATCACCCAGATCACCCCTTCCAGCTACACGATAGGAGAAAGGCTTTTTTAGAAGATTTAGTACGCATCAGGAGGCAAGTCTGAGGACAAAAAAGGAGTAAACTCTAAGGCAGGAGCCGTGAGTTAGGGACACTTACTTTAAGAATCCCGCTTCCAGCCATCTCCCCGTAAAGGGCCCGGGTGCTGGCCTTCAGGGGCAGCAACAAACAGGGGGCTTGGTGGGGAATGTCAGACACCATCTGCTGATGGAGGTGAGGGACACCAGAGGGCGGACCTGGAGAGGGGAGGCCAAGGCCTGGAGGGAGCCTGGCGAGCCTCTGAGCCCCAGTGGGCCACAAGAACTCTGCAACCGCAAGTACTGGGCACAAAGAAAGGACTTTTCTCCTGGGTCCTCACCTTATGTTAATGCAGGAAGGGTGGGGGCGGTATTTACATCTGTGTTCGCTCCACACTGTGTCCCCAGCCTAACATCCGACACAAATGTATTTCCTTGTTCTTTGTCTGCCTCCATTTAAACATAAGTGTCATGAGAGCAGAAAGTTTCTCACCACCGTGTCTCCACAGCCAGAACAGGGCTGGCACGTAGCAGGTCCTCAATAAATGTTTACGGAGTGAATGGAACCAGAAATGAATATGAGATGTCTCTTCATATCAGCTCACTGAAACTCTCCCTTCTTAAGAGATATTAACAGGCAAAGGAGAATTCCAAAATGGAACACCAAACCACAGTGAAAGCAAAGTTCATAAGAGTGGAACATTCAGCAAGGAGATACTGGCATCATTAATAAGGAGAAAACTCAATCCCCCCAAACTGCATGCTCATGTAGATAATTAAAATGATAAATATTAAATCTCTCCTTGAATCCATACCCTAGTGTGACTAATTACAAGAATACTGACCTCCTCAATCCTCCGTAACAAGAATTCTTAATTAGATCACGCCACAGGCAGGCTTCAGGGCTATCATTATGTACAGAGAAAATATTTACAAACCACGTATATGACAAAGGACTAGTATCTAGAATATATAAAGAACTCTCAAAACTCAACATTAAAAAACTCCAAGTAATCCAATCAAAAAGTGGTCCAAAACATGAACAGACATTTCACTGAAGAGAATGGCAAATAAGCACATGAAAAAATGTTCAACATCATTAGCCATTAGGGAATTACAAAGTAAAACCATGAGATAGCACTGCACACATCCATAAGAACGGCTAAAGGAAAAAACACTGGTAACACCAAATGCTGGCAAGGATTCTGAGGAACTGGCTCACTCATACACTACTGGGGGGGATGTAAAATGGTACAGCCACCCTGTAAAACAGTTCAGCACTTAAAAAAGACAAAGACAGAACACCACACATACAACCCAGCAACTACACTTAGACATTAATCCCAGAGTGAAAAGTTACATCCACACAAAACCCCATACACAGCAGCTATATTTTTAACAGCCCAAATCTGGAATCAGCCCAGATGTGCTTCGCTGGGTGAGGGTCAAACAGCTGGGCTGCGTCCGCACGTGCAACCAGCTTTAGCAACAGAAAAGACGGCGCTACTGACACCCAGCAACTTGGGTGAACTTCCAGGGAAAGATGCTGAGCGAAAACAGCCAATCTCAAAAGGTTACATACTTCTATTTATGTAACATTTGTGAAAAAACAATATTCTGGAACCAGAGAACAGATCAGTGGCTGCCAGGGATTAGGGACGGTGGGGTGGCAGTGGGGGAGGGGAGGCAGGTGTGGTTACAAGGGCAACAGGAAGGACCCTGCGGTGTCAGACGGCCCAGTGTCTTCACTGTGGTGGACGCGGGAAGCTAGATGGGTGTTCGGACTGTACAGAACTTCACACACACAGGTGGACCACATCCATGTAGCCTTCCCGGCTGTGATACTGTACTGCGCTTCCGCGAAACGTTACCACTGGGGGAAACTGGGAGAAGGGTACAGGGATCTGTACTGCTTCTTACAACTACAGCAATGAAAAAAAAAGATGTATGTGCAGAGAGTCAAAGCTTTCCATCCCATTCTCACTGCGGGAGGGTCTGTACCTACTACTTACTATTTATTCAGCAAGTACTCTCGCTTGCTCTCTCTCTCACACACACACACACACACACACACACACACGAAAAACAAAGAAACTGAGGTCCATGAAGCGATCTATGTAAAGTCACAGTAGGTGACTTAGCAAGGTATCGAAGCTCACGGCCCTCCTGCAACCACACAGGTATCTGACACACAGCCACTCAAACACCATAAAATGCCAAATGGAGAAAATAAATCACTCCTAGGGGGATGTAAACTTTTCAAATTCTGGAAGCCCTCTGTGACAGAAATCTAAGTGGTTTAAATGGCATTAAAAAAGGGGAGAAATTATAGAATAATGCATATAGTATGGTATCATGCATTGGAAATGGCAACCCATAAAGTATTTCCACATGTACATTTATAAGTATGCAAATGCACAGAAAAAGATCTGGGAGAACACATAATCGTTCAGTCATAGCCATCACCTCTCAGTAAGACTAAGGTGAAAGAAGATTATTAGTCAAGGGGTATTTGGATTTTAACCATAATGTGTGAATTTAAGAATGCAACCTAATTCAAGTATAACTTGTCTATTTTAAGAAGGGGGAAAAATAAAGCAAACACTTACTGCATTCATAGATCTGTTCCAGTTTATCCACAGAAGAAAGGGAGAAAAATTTATAACCGGATTTACTACCAACAGCTAGAGACCTGCAAAAAAGCCAAATTCAGAAATAAGAGCTGATACGTGTAGGCAGTGATAACGCACAAACTAGCTCCATGTTACCAAACAGTCACCATCATCTCTACCCATAATTAGCACAAATAAGTTCATGTAGTTTGTACCAGGTGAGTGGTGGCAGAGCAGAAAAGAGAGTGGCGTGGAAGATGCCACACCTCACAGCCAGGACAAGGTGAATGCCAATAAAATAAAGATAGACAATGTTCTTATTGAAAAAACTTTAAAGTTTGACATACAAATAAAAGTAATCAGCCCTAAATTAATGATCCCCTCAAAACACAGTGCGGTTTCTCAGGTGATCTGATATACATGCCTGGTGTACGGGAGAGTCCAAAAGTTAGGATAACATTGTAAATATTAAACAAAGATATTTACACCTTTGGTGGATGATGGCGTCTTTCTGCACTGCAGTAAGGCCATAACAAATGCAGCTCAGTCACTTACGTTATGCTATGGCTCAGCAGTAGGACGGAAATCAAACAGACTAAAGCGCTAACTCAGAGCCTGAAATGGCAAGACTACATTAACATAGTTGGCCTTGTGTGTAAGATTCCGTATTCATCACCCAACACTGCTGCTTTTGCTAAGAGGCTTGGAGGGAACTCTGAGCTCTCCAGATCCCCAGCGCGGGAGAGCTGTGATGCTAAATGAGGTGCTTCCTCATAGAAGATGACTACCGTCCAGAACGTAACTGACCGAGGGGGGGGGGGGGTAAAAAGAAGCAAGCACGGCTTTCAGAAACAGAGAGGACAGAGAATAAAGCAAGAAGTGGTGGGACGTGCAAAGAATCAGATCCTGGGATCATTCTGGTATTTAATGTCTGGGAGAACAAGTGGAAACAGAAGGTAAACCAGAAGCCTAGAAATAATGAAGACTGACATTTCATATGATGAGTACGTGTACGCCAAGATAAAAAATTAGGGCTACTTTAATGACCGTTTCATCTATTAGAAGCTTGAGCTTTCCAACCTCTTTCACACTTACGTAGAAGAAATACATTCCAAGAACAGAGCTGCTATAAGCACTACTAAACACTGAAATTGCAATTGGTTCATCCTAGAAGTATAAACAGAAATGGAACTCCTACCAGTTTATATAATTTTTCTCTAAAAAAATGCTTCACTATATTGAATTAATCACATCAGTGAAGTAATTAGGCATTGTTACCTGTAAATTTTTTGAAAAGCAATAAGGAGCCAACAAAAACACAAGAATATCCAAGAAAGCTAAAAATAAAACAAAATCTCAACAATTCATAACTTCTGGAAAATTGATGTTCAGGAAAATGTTTTCCAGATAACTAAGGGTTGCTATTTTAAGCACCAAAACCTTATATCCCACCATTTCTGATTTAAATAAAAGTCGCCCTCATACAGTTTTCCGTATAGGACGGCAAATCCTCACCATGTGACTGGACTCACATTGTGAAACAACTTTACTATCATCACCAAGCGGCGCTCTCAGACCCTAAGAAGGAGCTGAGGGTGCTGTGCGCCTACGTCAAGCAGCAGTCTGCCGTGCTGGGCTATAAAACACCCTCTACCTTCTGTTTTGCTGACAGCTGTCACGGCTCCCCAAGCATCCTGCTAGCATTAGCAGCCCCTCCCGCTTTCAAATTTGTTGACTAGGAAACCAAGCTTATTAGTTTTATATATAAAATAAGCTTAGAAGGGCTTTTTCTACAGGCAAAATTAATGAGTTGAATTAATTAATGAGGACCTGGATTTTGATACACCCAGGATTTTGGCTGTGCTCCAAACGGGCAGGATTTGTTAAAACTGATCAAATATTAGCTCTCTGATGTTCTTCCAGATATCCAGAAACTGATTTAGGATATTAAATACTTTTGCTAGAGTTTTAATCACATGGCTTCCTACTTGCGCACCCCAATCAGTAGGAAATGTAAGCAAAAATACACCAAGTATTTTTTGATATGTACATGTGGTATAGTGTAAGCATATACTTTATCAATAAAGGCAGACATTTTTAAAGGATGATATGAAATACAAATAGGTTTGATATTTACATCTCGAATATCAACGGTCAGGTTCACACACCCCTCTTTGGAGATTCTGCTTTTGATAACATCTCATGATTTGCCTGACCATATGATATATTAATGGGAGAAGTACAGTAACACATAAGCATGAGATTCCCCTAATAAATAATCTCACTCCCCATTAAGTGTTTATATGGTAAGGTTTGTTTTTTTGTTTTTTAAGGTAATGAGATCTTTTATTGACAAAGGGAAAACCCAGCAATAACAGAAAAAAGCATATATTTACTTAATCCCCCACTTCACTACCATACCCCTGCCTTCAACTGTGCGTGGCATTAAAATCCAGAGACCCTGCTGTACCCTCTGGAGACAAGGCCCAAGTCCTGCACCAGGTAGGAACAGTGACTGCTTCTGAAACATACTCTGGGCCAGTCCTCTTGATCTTCGCCACACGCGACTTCGCTCCACTGCAGAGCTCCCGAGACAGCCCATCCTGAGCCTTTGGGGGATTCCGTGGTTTCAAGTAGGTTGGTTCTCTGCTTTCCCCACTAGCAATGGAGGATCCACTTTCCTTTACCACTTGCTGGCTTCCAAAATTTTGTTGCCAGTGTCTCCTCGTTCTATGGGTTTAAGCCTTTTTAAGTATCTTTTTGATATTTCATTGACTGACATTTTATTAGGGTTCTGAGAGGGAGCCAAAATAAATGCTTGTGTTTAATCCACCATCTTTAACTGCAAGTCTCTGTCACTGAATTTAAACTTGAGTGCTCAGTATCTAAAAGACAGTGATTTCCATTAAAAAACAAAAAAAAAATTTTAAGAAAATTTTATGTTAAAAACATTTTAACAGAAAAAAAATCATTTTCTTAACTCTCTTTTTTTACCCTCTTACCCACGATCAGCCCATTAATGTTCTCCCTTTTCATTATCTTCATCAAAGAGCCATACTCGAGGATAGGGTGAAGTGGAAACAGTCGCACCCATAAAAAGGAAGCCACCTGAACTGCTGCTGAGACCTGGCAGGCCCTGGGGCCCTACTCAGTAAGCTCATGGCCATCCCAGACCTCCACCTGGACATCCCTAAGGCCTTTCAAACTCAGTAATATCCAAAGCAGAGTTCATCTTTCTCCCTAAACTGAATCCCCCTCTCATCTTTCTCCCATAATGTGCTGTCACTGCGCATCTAGAATCTAGGCTGGAGACTTGGGAGTAACCTTAACTTCTCCCTTAAGTGCATAATGCACGTCCCATGGGTCACAGCAAATCCTGATGGCTCACCAGTCTCCTTTCTACTGGCCACTGCCGCTGGACAATACCCTCCCCAGTGACTGCCCTGCTTCCTCAAAACACATCCTCCACACGGCAGGCAGAACAACCTAGAACTTTAAGGTGGAAGAATCCTTACTTCCAAGCCCCTCGATTTACTGATGAGGGAAAAGGAAAGAAGTGACCTTCCAGGACAGTTGCTGTAACCTTAGAAGAAACCCGGTGCAAGAAAGCAATCAGTTCAGACCACTGCCTTACTGTCTCTATGCCCATAACTTTTAGACACTAACAACATCAATGTTACAAACAGAAGACTTCAGAAGTCAAGTCCCTTATTCTACTTCTTTTAGAAATGTAGTTTCTATACGATGTAGACATTGCCCAATCAATGACTTCCACAAGCTGAGTGGGGTCCCCTGCAAGTACTTAAGTCCCTGATATTTCCGTTGAAGGTCCAAGTGATACTCTGCACTTCCATTAGTTTCTTAACTTCGATATCAAAAAACCAAAAATTCCTCAAGATAAGCCTTCCAAAGTGTTACTTTCAGAAACCAGGATTGGAACTAACCAGCCAGGAAGGAGACGACAGGGACCAGCTTTTCTTGATGCCTTTTTCCCAATTCTAATTAAACAAACAAACAAACAAAAACAAACAGTAAAAACAAAGCAAAACAAAAAAACCCCAAATAAAACATTCACACTTTTAGAATAAGAATCACAGAAAAAAATACTACAGTATTTGAAACCATATTACCAGGAAAAACAGAAAGACAGGACAGATACAGTTTGTTATGAAAGGAACACTGTTGTTCAAGCATTACTGTATAACGTAGAATATATATTCTATTAAGTGAAACGGCTTCCAGGTTTTCTCACTGAATACTGTGAATGTGGATCCAATATTCTTTGCCTTGTGAAAAACTGTGTTCCTCTATCAAAGTAAATGCTGGAGATGGACAAGGGAGGGAAAGGAGTGAACTGTCAAACCTCTCCCCAGAACTTCTGTATTTCTTTCAGGTGTAGATTTAAAACAAATTAGTCACTTTAATCAATAAACTTTTAGTATAATCCTAACTTACTATTCCTTACAATTTATGCTCATACTATATCAAGGTCTCTTTAGCAAGTCAAAATTATGACACACAAATCTTGTCTTGAACTAATAACTTCAGGACTCACGGAGGAGTGGGAAAGCACGATTTCCAAGTACAAAAAGACCTTATTTCAGGCCAGAGTGACATTCTTCTATTATATAGGGAAAGTGGTATTTGAATGCCATTTAAAATAAGAGCAAAAGAGAATGCTTTCTCATATTTGATTTCCTTTCAATATAAATGATGAGCAATGAAAAACTTAAAGAATGGCAGAAAATGTTTTGGAAATTCTCTAATTTATACAGGACATAAAAAGCCATAAAGCTACCATTCTCACTGGTCTCAAAATACTAAGGGCATAAAAACGGAATCACAGTTGGTTTGCAAATGTCCTCTTGCCTACTTGGATTAGTAAAACATAGCTCATCTCAGTTATAACCTCCTGCAACAGGTGGTCCAAATTGTTTTTGTTGGACTGGCTTTCGGTCATACAGAACGCTAGTATTCGGTAGTTTTCACCTTTAAAGATTGCTACGGTCTGCTTTCTACATTCACTGTCCTCCAGATCCTACTCTGGAGGTAGAAACAACAGCATGGCAGATTGGAAAGGACACTGGAAGACAAGTCGGGAGAGCTGCCCCCACTCCACTGTCAACTGAGGGTAAGATCCAGGCACTGCTCTGAACCTTCCTCAACTTCGGTTTCCTCTCCCTGTAGTTGGAGGAGGTGATCTGCTCCCTTCCAAGTCCCAACAGAGGCCCACTGTGGGGCTGTCTGCACTACTTCCCCAACTTTGGAAGGTGCTATCAAGCACCCACTGCACGCCACTGACTTGGTGGCTTGCCATTCTACAACTGACTTTTAATTTTTTAAAAGATCTCATGTTCTACTTTGCTGATTCCATTCAGCCAGGAACAACTCAACCTACTACTTGGTACGAAGCCAATGACCCACTCCTCCACCCCTCTTACATCACTTCCTCTTACTCACTTCCCAAGATGGCTTTCCTCCCTTCCAGTCCCACAACTTATCCTTCCTTCTCCAGAAACCTCATCTAGTAACTATCCTCACACGTTCATATAAAGGTTCATATAAACGTTCACTAAACCCATATGGGTTGGGACAAACAGCGTCCCAAATCCAAGGGCTGGCATCATGGGCCTCTCCTACCCTATAAGGATGGCCCATGCCCCGAAGCACCGAGACCTCTCAGAGGGGTTTCTCTGTCACATCCCCCTTGGCTCAGTTTCTCCCCAGGTCAGAGACCACGTTTACTGCTAAGTTTGTTTCTTGCTCGAAGAGGACATCAAAGTTACCTGTCAAAAAGAACAGCGAGACGGGAAGAAAAGGAAATCAAAGGGACCCTAAGATGACAAGGAGATGAGGAGAAGGGCCTGAAGAAAGAAAAGACTGGAGCAAGAGAGCTGAGGAACGAGAGGGAGGCGGGTTATAAGGGAGAAACCCACCCCCACCGCTCCAGAGGCGGCCGAGACAACAGGTCAGGCCACAAAGTTCTGCCCCAACTTTGTGAGAAGTGAGGTCCGAAAAAACAAAGCCTTCCCGTGGTGGGTAAAATACCTCCCCTACCTCCATCGCTCTCCCGGCTCAGAGATCGCAGCTCCAGGGCAGAGCCTGCAGGGTCCCCAGGGAGGGCGCCCCTCCCTCCCTGCACGCGCCGGGCCCGCCCCGAGGATGCCTCCGCCCTCCCCGGCCCCGCGGCCCCCGGCTCCGACCCCGGCCCACGCCCGTCCTTACGTGACGTCCTGGTTGAAGTTGGCGAAGAGCAGCTGGCTGGCGCCAGCCTCGCCACTCTGACTCGCCAGGTTCATGGTGGGCGCGCGGCGGGTGGGCCCGGCCCGGGGCTCGCGCGCGGGAGGGCAGGTCGGGGTGAGCTCAGGGTCGGCGCCGGGCCCCGCTCGCCGCCACTCGCCGCTCGGATATCAACCGCCGCCTCATCCCGACCCCGCTCTTGTTTATGCTCCAGAGCCGGGCTGCCAGGCGCGCCTGCGCGGCCCCGCCTCCTCGGCGCACGGCCTCCCATGGCGCAGGCGTACTGCGGAGGTCCGCCCCTTCACCTCCGGCCTGGCCCCGGGTTCCGGTCGAACACGCGCACGCGTGGGGACGCGCGGGGGCGCAATGGGCTGGCCTTGCGGGCGGGTCAGGGGCCGCGCAAGCGCGTTGTAAAGAGTAGGCGTTCCGTGCCCCCCGCCCCCATCTTTTTATTAATATTAAAAGAGCCCGTCGCGTGCCAATCATTGTGCCAGATACGTGCGTTCTCATTTGGTGCTTGTAGCAATGCTTTGTAGGGAATGTTGCATTCCCATTTTATGAATTTGAGAACTGAGGCTCAGAAATATTAACTTATTTGCTAAGTGTTAGATCTGAGAACGGAAACCCCGTTGTTTCTCCAAGGCCCACACGTTTTGGGTCTCTGGGGAGGATTCTATTTTACACGTATTCATTCATTCAGTAATATTTAGGGAGTGCCTTCCATGTGAGCTAAACAGGCCTCCTCCTTTCCTTCAGCGAAGTTACAGTGGGAAAGGTAAACACAATTACAAAGCCGGGGTTCAGTGAAAGCACATAATGAGGTCGCTTAACCTAGACTTAAGGGACAGGGACTGTGCAGCCCGGAAGGCTTCCTGGAGGAGATGAGGCCTGAAGTTTGAGTAGCAGGTAACCGACCTCAGGAACGGAAGCGTTCTGTATGTCCAAGGTCCACGGATGACAGTGTGACCTGGCCAAAGAACTCTATGGTGTGTGTCTGAGCTTGGAGTGGGACGGTACACATGACACAAGATTTGGCTTGAGAAATAGGAGGTGTCCGGATTAGGCTGGGTGTTAAGGGACTTCCCTGGTGGTCCAATGACTAAGGCTTCACCTTCCAGTGCAAGGGCATGCTGGTTCCATCCCTGGCGGGGGAGCTAAGGTCCCACATGCCTCCTGACCAAAAAACCAAAAAAAAAAAAAAAAAAAAAAAAGAAGCAGTATTGTAACAAATTCAATAAAGACTTTAAAAATGGTCAAAAAACCCCCCCAAGAAAACAATCTTAAAAAAAAAGGTACATTAGGCAAGAGACTGATCTTTGTACCAAGAGCAATATGCCACCATTGAAAATACAGAATGGTGTGATCAAGTTTGTTAATTCTAGCCACGGAGTCAAGAATGCATTGAAAGTCACTGAGGAAAGTAGATCAACTATACTTCAATTTAAAACAAAACAAAACAAAAAAACCTTGGACTGAAAAAATTTTTTTAATCCAAAAAAAAGAAAAAAGAAAAAAAATCATTGAGGAAAGAATGGTCTTTTCCATAAAATATGCAGACCCTCCTACCACATACCGTACTCAAGCATTCATTTGAGATGGATTGTAGACCTAAATGTTGAAAGGTAAAACAATAAAGCTGCTAGAAGAAAACACAGGAGAATGCCTTAATGTCTTTGGTGTAAACAAAGTCATCTAAACAGGTACTTTAAAAAGTACTAACCACAGGGCTTCCCTGGTGGCACAGTGGTTAAGAATCTGCCTGCCAATGCAGGAGACATGTGTTCGAACCCTGGTGCGGGAAGATCCCACATGCCTTGGAGCAACTACGTGCGTGCACCACAACAACTGATCCTGCGCTCGAGAGCCCGCAAGCCACAATTACTGAACCCACGTGCCACAACTACTGAGCCCATGTGCCACAACTACTGAAGCCTGCATACCTAGAGTCCGTGCTCCGCAGCAAGAGAAGCCACCACAATGAGAAGTCCTCGCACCACAACGAAGAGGAGCCCCTACTCACCTCAACTAGAGAAAGCTTGCACACAGCAATGAAGACCCAATGCAGCCAAAAATAAATAAAATTTAAAAAAAAATTTTTTAAAGTACTAACCACAAAATAAAAGATTGGTCTTCATCAAAATTAAGAACATCTGCTCATCAAAAGAAACCATTAAGAGAGGTTGGAATGGGATACATATGTTTGCAATACATATTTTTTTGACAAAGGACTTATTTCCAGAATATTTGAAGAACTTGTACAAATCAATGAGGAAAATACTGACAACTCATTTTTTTAGTGGGTAAAATACTTGAGCACAGACACTTCACAGAAGAGGATATCAAATGGTGAATGAGCACCTGCAAAAGTGGTCATCATCAATACTCATCAAGGAAATGCAAATTAAGAGCAAACAAGATACTACCAAGCATCTGCTAAGTTGGATAAAATTAAAACGACTGACAGTACCAAGTGCAGGCAACAATGTGGAGCAACTGGAACTCTGATACACTGTAAGTTGAAGTCTAAATTGTTAAAACTACTTTGGAAACGTGTTTGACAGTATCTGCTAGTGTTAAACATGCATATTCCCTATGACTCAGCCATTTCACTTCTACGTATATACTCAAAGAAATGAGTGCATATTACCCCCAAAAGACAGGTGTAAAAATATTCATAGCTGCTTTATTCATAACCCCAAACTGGAAATAACCCAAACATTCATCTACAACAGAATGAATAAGTAAATTGTGGTACATTCATATAAAGGAATACTATGCAGCAATGAAAAAGACATACACCCATGGATAATCTCACAGATGTAATATTGAGTGAAAAAAGCTAGACACAATATAGACCATATGAGTCCGTTTATATGAAGTCAAAAGCAGGCAGCATAGTGGTTACTTCTGGTGGGGAATTGTTTGGGAGGGGACATGAGGGGGCTGGAGCTATTTTAGTGGTTGGCTGTATGGGCATATACGTATGTAAATGTATAAATATATGTACATGTGAATGCCTGTCAAGATATAGGGCAGGAGCAATGTCTTTAAGTGGTTCTGTATTAGTTGGCACAGTTTCCTTTGGACCATTATTATTGAACAAAGGCACATAAAGGGGTCCCCAAGTGAATCCCCTGGGCTCTGGACACAGTCCTTGACTTCATTTTGAAATGCCACCCAGTTTCCCCTTGTCTGTCAGAATCTATCTGTCCATTCAGGATAGTAACTCCTTCTCTCTCTACTGGTTCAGCAAGTGAAGATCCCTGAATGGCCAGGGGTTTGACTGTTTCCAATTTACCAGAACCGTGACTCTATTCCCTGGAGTAATAGGTGACTGGATCTCAAAATCTAGTGAACATAGGGTTGCGTGGATGGAAACGAAAATTTCTTAAGTGAATAATTAGATGTAATATGCAAGAAAACACTACCCCTTCCACTCCTAGTTTGCAGCCGTGTACTGCGTGTTGTAGAATGACACCCTGACCTCACAGGGTGTGGTCTCTTAGCTGGTACCACAACTGAACATGCAGTAAGCCATTCCATCTTCTACTGAGTAACAGGGCTCATGATAAGGGTGGTGAATTCCAAGGACAAGAGCTCACTGTCAAGCTTCCTTCACCTGTACGTAAATTACTTGGTCAGAAGACATGTGGTATGGACACCTGAATATCCTTGAAAACAGTAACCTCTGCCCTTCTACACATTCCTTATCTCTTTCCTTGCGTTATATTTCTATACAGCACGTATCACATCCAATGTGTCATATAATGCCCCCTCCCAATTAGAACATAAGCTCCATGAAGGCAGAATTTTTGTCAGTGTTGTTCACTCTGCGTTCCCAGAGAACTAAATTCTAGGCCCCCATTCCTTTTTTAAAAAATTTTTTTATTGGAGTGTAGTTGATTTACAATGTTGTGTTAGTTTCTGCTGTACAGCAAAGTGAATCAGTTATACATATACATATACCCACTCTTCTTTTTTTTAACAATTAGGTGTTAGATTTTATTTTATTTATTTATTTTGGCTGCGCAGCACAGCATGAAGGATCTTAGTTCCCCGACCAGGGATTGAACCTGTGCACCCTGCAGTGGAAGCTCGGAGTCTTAACCACCGGACCACCAGGGAACTCCCCTATCCACTCTTTTTTGGATTCTTTTTTTTTTTTTTTAATTTTATTTATTTATTTATTTATTTATGGTTGTGTTGGGTCTTCATTTCTATGCGAGGACTTTCTCTAGTTGTGGCAAGCAGGGGCCACTCTTCATCGCGATGCGCAGGCCTCTCATCATCGCGTTGCCTCTCTCGTTGCGGAGCACAGGCTCCAGACGCGCAGGCTCAGTAATTGTGGCTCACGGGCCTAGTTGCTCCGCGGCATGTGGGATCTTCCCAGACCAGGGCTCGAACCCGTGTCCCCTGCATTGGCAGGCAGATTCTCAACCACTGCGCCACCAGGGAAGCCCCTTTTTTGGATTCTTTTCGCATATACGTCATTATAGAGTACTGAGTAGGGTTCCCTGTGCTATACAGTAGGTCCTTATCAGTTATCTATTGTATATATAGTAGTGTGTGTACGTCAATCCCAATCTCCCGATTTATCTCTCCCCTCCCCCCACCCCAGGCCTCCATTCCTGATGACTGGGAGGGGCTGGAGCTGAGGGCTGTGGCCCACTCACTCAGTTTTTGTTTCACTGCTCTATTATCTGTTTGGTATTGGGATACGCTGACAAATGTTGTTGGAGAGCAGGCTGGATTTGTGCCAGAGAGCTTGACCCGCGTGTGACTCAGTCATACACCCTCGTGTTCCAGCTCAACTTGGGACAGCATGGGCTGCCATTCCTGATGGCATGTAGGGCAGGAAGGATGCTAAGGGGTTTCTGTCGTCACTTCAGCATTCCTCTAGGTGACTGGCCTGATGCCAACCCCAGGGAGAGGAGCTTCCCTTCCTCTTATCAACCATAGAACAGAACCGTCATCTGCAAGTGCTTAGAACATTCCTCAAGTATTCTTCTTACGTGCAACATTGAGAGATCAGCAATCCTCCCACAAGCAAGTTCCTAAACAAACTCGTAGGATAAACAGCTGGCATGGAGGGGGGAACAAAGGGCTGGAGAGAAAGGATGGTGGAGTGCACCTTGCATGAGGTGAGGCAGTGGGAGAGAGGTCAGGATGTACGGAACACTGAAATCAGACAATGGCTCAGATTCTTACCAGGTATATGCCCTTAGGTAAGTCACCTAACCTCTGTGAGCATCAGTTTCCTCAGTAATCACAAGGGCTAAAATAACTCACCTCCTGAGAATGCTATGAAGAAAGAGTGAATGGATGGGAGAAGCACTTCCAGAATAGTGGAGCGAGAATCTCTGAAAACCATTCCTCCATAAAAGCAAAGAGAACACTGACAAAAATTGTCAAAAATCAACTTTTTCAGAACTCTGGATATTAACTAAAGGCTTGCAACAAGCTAAGAAGCATTTATTCAAGTAACACAACTGAATGTCAGTAAAAAACAGTAAGCTGGGACTTCCCTGGTGGCGCAGTGGGTAAGAATCCGCCTGCCAATGCAGGGGACACGGGTTCGAGCCCTTGTCCGGGAAGATCCCACATGCCACGGAGCAGCTAAGCCCGTGTGCCAAAATTACCTGAGCCTGCGCTCTAGGGTCCGCATGCCACAACTACTGAGCCCGTGAGCCACAGCTACTGAAGCCCATGCACCTAGAGCCCATGCTCTGCAACAAGAGAAGCTACCACATTGAGAAGTGCACGCACCACAACAAGGAGTAGCCCCCACTCGCTGCAACTAGAGAAAGCCCGCACGCAGCAACAAAGACCCAACACAGCCAAAAAAACAAAAAAAAAAACCACAAAAAAACCCAAAGAAAACAAACACCAGTAAACTTTGTGGCATTGTGGTTTGCCCTAACCTCCTCTGTCTTTCTTAGATCCACAGTAGCCTTGAAAACCATCAGCCATGCATCTATGATAGATGTGAAAACAAGCAGCCTAGCAGCTGCTGGAGGGGGCAGGATAGGCTTGGGGCTCCCCCAAATCCCCATCCCCAGAGAATGGTCACTATCTAACCTGTCTGGCAGTTTGCTGAAAAACTCAATTCTCAAAGCTTGTGTTTGATTTGAGTAAGAGTTTACCAGTACCTGTGTGGATAGCTTGATCTGCAGGATATTTGTCTATAACAATCAGTGGCAATTGTTTAATAATTGCAATTGCCTGAGGTAGTGTTACAAACTGGGGCTAAAAAGAGGCGCCCCCCCCCCCCAAAAAAGAAAAACAACAACTTAAAGGAATAACTGGGAAATGAGATGTGCATAGGAGACTTTGAAAGGCTCCTGGAATATTCCTGAGAATCTAGAGGGTTATGTGTATGTGCAGGACTGTGCACATGCCCAAGAAAGACTTGAGAAGGTCCTAGAATCTCACCTATGGCTGATCTTGAGGCCCTGCACAAGTAGGAAGTGAAGGCTAAGGCAGAATTGTAAAATGCCTGCAGCAGTGTTGAAGGCATACCCCAACATGCACATAGAGCCTCTTGGCAAAGGCTGGGAGACATATTGATTCAAGGCACTTAAAGAAATCTCCATTCAATTGTTATCTGACCACTAAGATAAACGAGCAGAGACTTCACTGGTTGCACACAACAAAGAATACAGACTTTACCAAATTAGTACAGAAAAGTCACTAAACAAACAAACAAAAACAAGAACCTGAAAGCTTAGGTTGGGAAAGGGGATCTGATTTCCAGAGTTGCTGTATTATTTTAAATGTCTAACTTTCAACAACAAAAAAAACTATGACACACAAATAAACAGGAAAATACGGCCCCAAAACAGGGAAAAGCAATTGCCTATGAAGGGGCCCATAAGTTCTCATAAGTTCTCTGGAAAACTGGACATTTTATATAATATATCGTAGCGATTTTGGCTACTAATCCTCCCCACACCCCCACCCCTACCCCCTGGGTCGTTGTCATTGTTGTTTGCTTGGTCATTTGCTTATTTGTTCAGTGACTTGGCTGAACTAAGTCTGAGAAGTCACTTCCACACCCCATCCCCCAATCCCACAGCGTGAAACCTCTGATGTCCCTGCTCAGCTTTTTTCCTCTTATTTTTGCCTTTTAACCTGGCTACCTAGGGTCGCCCCTGGATCAGCATAAGCCACTTACAGGTCAAAGGTTGTGCGTAACCCTCTTGGCCAGTTAGATTTTTGCCCTTTACTGTTGTGTGTGTGGCGTGGAAGCTGCCACCGCAGTTTGGAGAGTTTACTTGTTTCTGCCCTTTGTTCAGCCAGACACTAGTAGCTTGGGGGTCTCTCTACGATCTCTCCTGGGAGGGCGCGGCCCTGGCACAGGATCTGTCTTCCAGATGGCCAGGGCTGACTGGGCTGTCATCTTAAAGCCTGGCTTCCAAGAGCAGCCACTGAGTGGGAGCAGCTTGCTGTGCAGTGGCTGTAGGTCAGGAGCTCTGGCGAGCCCCCTGGGCCAAGGAGGCTTCCACCTGTTTGGATGGGGCTGGATGCGCGTGGGGAATGCTTTCAAGTTGACCTCGCCTGTTGCTCTGAATGCTCCTGAGTGGGTACAGTCTTCCTGCCCCCAGGGTTGTCTATGATCCCAGGAGGGCTTTTCTTGGCTGTCTTTCCCTCTGGCTCTCTCTCTTAAACTTCGAGATGTTCTGCACGTCTCCACCAAGATGTGCAAGCTCTCCCTTTAGGTGGGGCATGTTCAGCTCCAGGTTTCCAGTAGAGCCAGTCCCCTCAGCCACAGCAGCCGAGCTCCTCATCCTCAAGTCTTGCCTCTTCCTTCATGCAGATCCCTGGACCAGCCTTTCTTGGAGTGACACGCATGTCACTCCAAGCTCTTCAAGTGAGCACAGGAGGGGGGGCGGTGGCAGCCCCTGGTTTCCTCCACAGGCACCTCTGGGGTGGAGAGTGGACCGGGGTGGGGGCAAGGGGGCCTCAGTGATCTCAGCGATGCCATGCACGCAGCTCCCACCTGGTGAGGACTGGGTGGAGAAGGGAGATGGAGTCCTCTGGGCTGGTCACATCGGCCGGGGCCAGAGCTTCTGCAGCATGGGGTGATGAGAAACGCTGGCAGTCCTCCCCTCCCAGGGTGAAACCATAGCCCTAGACTGAGCTGGCAGGAGAAGGAGCCGGTTTTCTTGACACCACCAGCCCTCGGTAGAGCTTCTGTAACGTGGCGCTGGGGGTGGGTGATATAGGGGTTCCTGGCTCAAAAGCCGCAGACTGCTGCTTTTCCATAGATTTCGTAGATTTTCTTGAAAGAATGTTGCTCTATTTGCTGCATGCCCTGAGGACCATTCCCAGAGATGTTGAATGACTGTTCTGGAATATTTTCACAGTTAAATTGTTGCTTTCCTGGAGAAGGGGTCTGCTGAGTTCCCTACTCCATCACTATGGAAGTACCACCTCTACCTCTTGCTTTTCCACTTAACCATGTACCCTGGGGACATTTCCAGGTCACTTCAGATTGAAGGCATTCTTTTCTACAAGTTGCTCCGGATTCCACTCTACGGCTGTCCTACCATGTTTAACACAGCAATGCCGAGTTGATGGGTGTCTAGGACGTTTCCAGTTTTTCACTATTTCAGGATATGTCATCCCTTCTCTCGTACCATCCTGTTTTTGACTCCCAGATTTATTCCTTCTGCCCTGACCTCTCCCCCGGGGCTCTAGAATGTTGCAGCTAACTCTTCCCTTGACAGGGACTCCACATGGAGCATCTCCAACTTAAAAACTCAAAGCACATTCTGGGTTTCCCTGAAGCCATTCCTCCCCTAGGCCTTCACCACCTCAGTCAGTGGCGCCTGTCTCTCTCTCACAACTGTGGGAGTGAACAAAAACCACGCAAATGAGAACAAGCAGAGGCTATTTATTCTGCACTTGCTATAGCAAGAGAGTTGCCCACCATCACTTGGGTTTGGCAGAGACTCAAAGGCAGGCAGAGGCAGGGAAGCTTCATGGTGAAAAAAGAGAAGGTTTCAGGTGGGTCCTGCCTGGAGGCCATCACCTGGCAAGGCTGGAGGTGGGCTCACTGGAAGTGGGGCATCCCATGTCAGTGGTTAGGGGAGCGTATTTGGTTTTCCCTGGTTGGTCCTAAGTTGGAAGTGGGGACACAACTGAGGGCAGTTGTCAGTTATTGATCAAGTCCCAGTGTTTGGGGCTGATGGCTGCAGGGGTGGTTGTTTGGGGTCCTGGACTTACTGGTCTGGCTATGGTATGTTTGTGTATCCAGTCTGCCACACCCTCAGGAAACAGGGCAGATTCTACTTCCAAAGTACAGTTAGAAACTAACCGCTTCTCCCTCTCCACCCCCATCAATGTCCTGGGTACCATCATCTCTCACTTTAGAGTGAGAATAGGCTTCCGTCTGGTTTCCACATTTCCACCCTCACCTCATTTCAAACTATCGGAAGCATCACTCAGAGGAATCCTAAAAGGCAACGGGATCATAGACACTCTCCCCACCCTACCTCCCAACAAAATCCAATTCCTCACCACGGTCTACAAGGGCCTGTTCTGGACAGCCTCTGCTCACCTCTTCCATCTCGCCTGGGACTACTTGCCCTCTCCCACCACTCTCCAGCCCCATCATTCTTCTTCCAAACCCTTTCTTCTCTCTTTCCCACCTTGAAGACTTTCCCTTTGCCTTGAATCTGCCCCACCCCCACCTCCCATCTTTCAAGTCTTGGCTTAAATGGAACCCCTTGGGACCAAGGCCAACCAACCTCCCTGACTGTAACTGAGCACAACCCTATGAGGACTTCCAGAACAGGACCGGCCCCCCATCCCCCCAACCCCGTCCTCCGCCTGCCTCTTGTCTGTAGAAAAACTTTAGCTTCCTAGGCCTTCCCTGAGTTCCAAAGAGTAAATCTAATCAGAGAAGTGAGAAAATGCAGAAAGAAAGGAAAACAGTCAAACAAGACAAAATAAGATTAGTTTAGCCATTAAACAAAGTCAAAGGTGTGTTAAAGCTGGGCTTTAATTAATAAATGAAAACTGAAAGTAAAAAAAAAAAAAAATAGTCAAGGACCTTTAGTTCCTCCTCAATGGCTGTAGATACTGTTCTGAGCCACGTCCTTGGAGCTGTTTTGCAGAGACTGAAACCCCCAGCAGGTGGGAGAAATTAACTACATGCTGCCCACAAGCACGTAGACCCCAGACCAGCTGGAACCAGAAGTTTGATGATGTTGACCTCAAATTACCTCACCACCAACCAATCAGAAGAATGCCCACGAGCTGATCACACCCCCCCCACACCCCACCTCCCTCAGCTGGTCTTCAAAAACATTTCCCTGAAAGCCACTGGGGAGTTCAGGCCTTTGAGCACTTAGCTACCTGGACTCCTTGCTTGGCACCCTGCAGTAAATGCTGCACTTTCCTTCACCTGACCGAGTGTCAATAGATTGGCTTTACTGTGTGTGGGCGAGCAGACCCAAGTTTGGTGTCGTAACATGACCCTGTCCAGCTGTCTTCTCTGTTCCCCTTTTATTTATTTATTTATTTTGGCTGCACCACACAGTTTACGGGATCTTAGTTCCCTGAACAGGGATGGAACCTGGGCCCTCGGCAGTGAAAGCACGGAGTCCTAACCACTGGACCACCAGGGAATTCCTCTGTTCCCCTTTAAGGGCTTAATTTTTTTTAAAGTTATGGATATTTTCACATACACCAAAAGCAGAGAGGAAAGCACAGTGCATTTCCACACACCCCTAACCCAGCTTTGATGATGATCAACACTTCACCCCTGTTTCAGCTACACTCCTCGACATCTGGTAGAAATACTTGAGAGGTAAATCCCAGACATGATTTCATTTCACCCATAGGTGCCTCAGTATACACCTCAGAAAACCCCTTTTTTTCTTTAACATGGCCGTAAAGCCATTGTCTCACCTCACAAAATGAACGCTTATTCCTTAATATCATCAAGCACGCTGTCCAGTCTCCATCTCTCCTGACTGTCTCACAAAAGTCTTTTTTTACAGTGGTTTCCTTAGAACCAGGATCCAAACAACGGCTCTGCATTACATTCATGATGAGCCTGAAAGTCTCATTTTAATCAAAAGAGTCTTCCCCCTCCCCGTTTTTATGCCAGGGGTTTGTTGAAGAGACAGGATCACTTTTCCTGCAGGCACTCCACGTTCTGGGTTCTGTAGTTTCTTTGACCTCGACATTGAGAATGTTCCTCTTAACTTTTTACTGAGAGCCAGAGGAAGTATGTTTTGGTAAGAAAATATCATCGGTGATTCCCAGAGCTGGGGTCAATGGGTCGAAGAGTCTTCGCATTTCAAATTTCGAGGTGTACCGCTGAGAAGGTTTTCTCAATTTACACTCCCCCCGCGTCCCCCTCACGCCCACTCTCTACCCCAACCCCAATAAGAGTCAACTTCCAGACTGTCATACTTTTTAACGTGTGATAATTCTACTGGCCACAAGAGGCCAGCAAGGCCCAGATTTTGGACCCAAGACACCCTCCAAGTCTGGATCCTGGGCTTTGGATCCTCTTGAGGGGCCCGGGATCAGGGGTGTCCAGTAACCAGGAGGTGGGTAAGTGGGGAGGATGGAGCAGGTATGGATGAGGGGCTAAGCATGTCAGAGAGGCCTGGATGAGAGAAGGGCTGACCTGGCCATCAAGGCTAGTGGTCAGCTCCTGGGAATTTGAGCACTGAACATTTCCGTGGTTAAAAACACATGTAAGTTAAAGTTGATAACCATCAGTTACAGCAGCAAATGGGCGCAAGAGCACCACATATTTGCTCTCTACCTTTCACACACACACACACACACACACACACACACACACACAGCAGGTACAAAGATGTGGTTTTTTTTCCCCCTGTACCATTATATGTATTTTAAAGTCTTTTCAGTCTAATTACAGTATAATTTACATACAGCAAAATTCACTTGCATGAAGTGTTCAGTTCTATGAGTTTTGACAGATTTATACAGTTGTGTAACCACCCTCACAAGTGAGATACAGAACAGTTCCATTGCCCCCCAAAATTCCCTTGTGTCCCTTGGTCATCAACTTTGGCTACCCTTGCCCCCAGCCCCTGGAAACCACTGACACCTATGAGTTAATTTCTGTATATGATGTGAGATATGGAAGCAACAATTTTTTTTGCATATGGATGTCCAATTTTTCCCAGCACCATTTGTTGAAGAGACTATCCTGTGTATCCATTAAATTGCCTTGACATCTTTCTTAAAAATCGAAGGGTCTGTTTTATCCCATTGATCCGTATGTTTGTTCTTTCCTCGTATTCATAATGTCTTTTTAAAAATATTTATTTATTTATTTTTGGCTGTGTTGGGTCTTCGTTGCTGTGTGTGGGCTTTCTCTAGTTGAGGCGAGCGGGGGCTACTCTCCGTTGTGGTGTGTGCGGGCTTCTCACTGCGGTGGCTCTTGTTGCAGAGCACGGGCTCTAGGCACACGAGCTTCAGTAGTTGTGGCACGCGGGCTCTAGAGCGCAGGCTCAGTAGTTGTGGTGCACGGGCTTAGTTGCTCCACTGCATGTGGGATCTTCCCGGACCAGGGAACGAACCCGTGTCCCCTGCATTGGCAGGTGGATTCTTAACCCGTGTGCCACCAGGGAAGTCCTCTTAATGTTTTGATTACTGTAGCTTTACAGTACATGGAAATCACATAGTATGATTATTCCAATTTTGTTCTTCTTTTGCTGTTGCTATATTTTAATTTGACAGTTTTAGAGCTGGAATACCTTCTCCTTCTCCCCCCGCTCCCCCTCCCCATCTCCCTCGCCCTCCTCCTCCTCCTCCTCCATCTAAGCCCCCAGGTCATTGGAGAACATAGGTTTGAGTTTGGCTTTATCCTCTCAGGAGGTCTCTCCAGCCCTAGTGCCCTCTTTGAAAAAGAGACCGGTTTCACTTGAATTAGTGCCCTTGCGCACTTTGCAAACTGAGATGTAATACTACCGAGTCTCTCCTTCTACAGGATTTGGGCAGTAACTCCTGGGCACAGGTACACTGTGCAGAGACAACAGGTGTCTGGAGGACAAAGACCAGATCCATGATGGGATCCAGACCCACGCACCTCCTCCTGTCCTGGTCTCTGCTGCTTGGGAAGTTTGGAGTTTGGATTCCCAGCTAAGTCAGGAGTGGAGCAGATGTGTTTGGAGGAGGTGGGAGTCTGGGAAGAGAGTCAAGGGGACTCAGGAAGAGCCGGACAGCTTGGAGCAGTAAGGTTCCCAATCAGAGGACGCTCTCGGCAGGAACGAGGGGAGTTACCCTCCAGACTGTCGGCCCTCCGAGGTTGCCTCGCCCACCCCTGCCCCTTCCTGCAGCTGCACCCGATGACTGACGGATAGGGTGTAAAGGCCCAACTCCCTCACTCCTGGAGGGTCTCCCCAGCTCCAGAACTCACCTGAGATCTGCGGAAGCCACTGTCAAGAGTGCCCTGCAAGAAAGTGAGGGAGTGGTACGGACACATATACACTACCACGTGTAAAATAGATAGCTGGTGGGAAGCAGCCGCATAGCACAGGGAGATCAGCTCCGTGCTTTGTGACCACCTAGAGGCGTGGGATAGGGAGGGTGGGAGGGAGACGCAAGAGGGAGGGGATATGGGGATATATGTATACATACAGCTGATTCACTTTGTTATACAGCAGAAACTAACACACCACTGTAAAGCAATTATACTCCAATAAAGATGTTAAAAAAAAATAGACTGAGATGCAAAAAAAAAAAAAAAAAAGTGCCCTGCAGCCCAACCGCTCACTCTGCCCCTTCCGGCCTCTTCCCCCGCCCCTGCTGCCCACCCCAAAAATAGTCCCTTAATAAATCCCCTCAGGCTAATCTCATCTCAGAGCCTGCTTCCGGGGAACCCAACCAGCGCAGAGCTGGCTGGCTCCTGGGAGCTGCTCTTTTCCTTTCTGGGAAGATCTGAAGCTGGCTGGTGAGGGAGGGGAGTCAAGGGTGTAAAGGAGGAAGACTCACCCACCTCCCCTCGCCCCCCGACCCTGGCTTCCCTGGCCCAGCAGTTCCATCAGGCTCAGGGCCCTGGCACGTGGTAGCCTGAACAAGGAATGAGTGGTCGGGGTCCCAGCTGTGGGCGATGACAGAGGACGGAGGACCCTGGCCAGACTAATGCTCCAGTAGTTACATACACGCGTATAAAATAAAATCTGGAACATGTACGTGGTTAAATCTGTAATACGTTATAAAATCTGAGAGATATATGTATATATAAACCATTTTTATATAGTTTCATCCATATGCATGTATATACATACACATGTATATATACATATACATGTATATACGCATACATACACATACACACGTACACACACTCATATACATATACACATACATGTATACATACACATGTATACACACATGCACACACATACATGTATATACACATATACACACATACATATATATAGATAAGATATGCGTGGCTCAAAGGTGGCACAAAAGGAAGAAGAAGCTATTTTCCCAAAAGCTCTGGCAGAGCCCTTTGCTCTCAGTCTAAATCTGGAAAAGCAAATAGAGGCCTGCCAGGCAGGCTAGGGTGGAAAGGCATTCCAGGCAGGGGAACAGCATCTGCATAGTCACAGAGTGGGAGAAAGCACGAGTGTTTGGGGGAGTTTAGAGTCATCTACCCGTTGTGATGGTGGTGAGGCCCTTTTATCCTGATTCCACCCTGAGGGCCATGGGGAGAGTGTCTTGATCAGGTTTGCATTTTAGAGAGACTGCTCTGGTAGGGAGGGGGTGGACGGGAGGGAGGGGTCGTGGCCTGGCAGGGACTTTGCTAGGCCCTTGAAGCCCTGGTTGGGGAGGGACAGGTCCCGGGCCCCCTGTTCTTCCCCTGTCTCTGCTCCTGGGGCGCTGGGATGGGCCTGTGAATTCTGCCCCAGGAGGCTTCCGAGTCTTCCCTCCACTCTAGGGCCCGCCTGGCCCACCTGGGGTCTATAGCAGCCCTCATCAGGCCTGGATCTTTGCAGGGCCCTGAGGAAACAAGTGATCAGCAGTGGTGCCCTCTTGGGGTAGGACCCAGGCACACTAGGCAGCCCCACTCTCGCCTCCAGGGCGGCTGGCACAGAAGTTAAGCCCTGGACCCATCCTCCCCGGATTTGACTCCTGACTCCAACTCTGTTTGCTGTTTGACTTCAGGCATGTGATTTAACCTCTTTCTGCCTCAGTTTCCCCCTTTGTAAAATGGGGAGAAACCTACCAAGGGATGCTGGAAGGATGAAATGAGCGAATATGTGCAAAGCACACACCTTGCAGGTAATAAATGCTCAATTCACAGTGGCTTGAACTGTAGTTCCCATCTTAGCCCCGAAATCAGGATGTGTCTTAACATTTGATGACCTCTTAGTGGCAATAAGAGCCAAACACTGGAAACAGCCCAGGTGTCAATCAACAGTGGAATGGCTGCACGAACCCTGGTACGCCCACACGCTGGGGAACGACTCAGTGATAAAAGGAATGAATTACTGATCCACGAAACAACTTGGATGGATCTCAAAGGCATTATGCTGAGGATCAAAGGATATCAAAAGACATCAAAGGCATTATGTTGAATACAGACTGTATGATTCCATTTATAGGAAGTTCTAGAACAGGCAAAACTAACCAGAAGAGTGGTATTCTCTGGGAGTGGGGATGGGGGTTGACTGGCACAGGGCATGAAGGGACTTTCTGGGGTTCTATATCTTTATAGGATTTTGCTTACATACGTGTATGCATTTGTCAAATATCAGTGAATGTGTTTTTTTTTTTTTGAAGTATAGTTGATTTACAATGTTGTGTTAATTTTTGTTGTACAGCAGTGACTCAGTTATACACATATATACATTCTTTTTAATATTCTTTTCCAGGGAACTTCCCTGCTGGTCACGTGGTTAAGACTCCACACTTCCACTGCATGGGGCACGGGTCTAATACCTGGTTGGGGAACTAAGATCCCGCGTGCCGCGTAGCGTGGCCAAAAAATAAGTTAAAAAAGAATTCTTTTCCCTTATGGTTTATCCCAGGATATTGAATAGGTTTCCTGTGCTATACAGTAGGGCCTTGTTGTTTATCCATTCTGTATATAAAAGCTTACATCTGCTAACCCCAGCCCCTCACGCCATCCCTCTCCCAACCCTCTCCCCCTTGGCAACCACAAGCCCGTTCTCTATGTCTGTGAGTCTGTTTCTGTTTGGCAGATAGGTTCATTTGTGTCATAGTTTAGATTCCACATATAAGTGATATCATACAGTATTTTTCTTTCTCTTTTGAGTTACTTCACTTAGTATGAAATATCAGTGAATATTTGCTCAAGACTTGTATTTCACTCTTTGTAGATTTCCTCCTAAAAAATAGAGGACCGTAATAGATATGTACGCTAGTGTTTATTATGATGTCTCCAAGCTACTTTGAAATGCACTCAAAAAAAAAGAAGGTGGAATGATGGATGGATCAAGGCATAGATTCGCGATAGGACCAAATGTTAGCAGTAGATTCCGGGTGGTGTTTATATGCGTGTTCACCGTACAATTCTCTGAACTTCTCTGTGTGCTTGAAAAAGTTCACAATACCATGTCGGCAGACTTAACTGCCAGCGATTTATCTTTCTGAGTGGTACACAAAAGTGCACCTTACATGGATGGCGTCTTGGATTTGATGAAATCTGGTATTGTCATTAAGAAGCTGGGCCTCAGCTGGGAATTGGGGGGCCACCTCCAATGCCTTCCTTCCCCCCATTTCCACTTGAAGACACGTAGATTCTGTCTCCCCGCATCTCTAGTCTCTGCTCCCTCAGCTCAGCTGGGCGTCTCTGCTCCTGCCCTAAATGGCAGCCCATCTTCCGCGAGCAGCAGAGCTTCTGTAGCGAGGAGAGTGCCGCTCGCCTACCCCCTTGCTTAAAACCCTTTGCTTCTCCAATGCCTAGAGGGTAGAGTCCAGTCCCCTCACTCAAGCTGTTCCATGCCACTGAGCCTTTGCAGATGCTGTTCCCTCTGCCTGGAAGACGCTTCCTCCGCTGGCTGCGCCTCGTCCTCCTGGCTACCTTCCAGCCATCGTACAGCCTCAGCTGAGAAAGCTTCCCCCACTTCCTCCCAGCCCTGAGCCCCCAGGCAAAGTTGCTCCCCGTTCTTGGTCCCCAACCCCCCAAGACTTTGTCTGCCCCTGGGTTGTTGCTTTCATCAGGCCTGCCCCCCATTCACCTGTGTGTCCCAAGCAGGGAGGCTGGGATACTGAAAGAGAAATTCTGGAAACAAGCAGGGGGTTTGCTGTGAGGTCAGCCTGGGTTTGAAACCCGGCTCCACCCTTCCTACCTGTCACCAGCCGCCTCTTCAAGCCTTAGCCGGTCAGCTGAATGGGAATCCTCGTCTGGCTGTTGAAAGGATTCATGAGGTGATTTACGTGAAGAATCAGGCACGTGCCATTTACTCAAATTCACCGACGGAGCGAATGAACAGATGGTGCTTTGCAATTGTCCCACGTCCCTTCTGTCACACCAGACCCCAAGCTCTAGGCGGCCAGGCCTGTGCCTCCTTCTGGCTCCCACACCCTGCTAGGCGCATAGTAGGTGCCCATTTCACCCCTACTGTTGGAGATCGACGCCAGCAAGAGGGAGGAGGAGGAGGATCCGGTCAGGGCTTGCTGTGGGGTCCCAGGGAGAGATGGCCCTGTGGGGCAGGGAGAGCCTGGTGGTGTGGCCAGGGCTCCAGGGAAGGGGACAGGAGCATGGGAGGTTGGGCAGCCTTTATGTCGCCCACCTACTTCCCGCTCTGCACCTCCAAAGAGCCAGGAATGCGGTAAGTGCATAATCAACGTCTGTTCAATAGTGCAGGGGCTTCAGGCTTAGACAGACCCGGGTTTGATTTTCAATCTAGCCGTGAGGCTTGCTGCGTGGCTTAGCCTGGCTGAGCCGGTTTCCTCACCTGCATATTAGCAATGCCAACGCCTGCCACGCAGAGTTACAGAGAGGATTAAAGGGGAAGCAAACTTTCCATAATCATGTCAGGCCCAGGCCACCTTTGCTCCTCGGCGATCTTGCAAGGTGGGCGCTGTTACCCCGATTTTACAAGTGACGGGACGGAGGCTTGAGTGCTAGCCCCTCGCCTTGAGTCCCAGGGAGGCCACTTCAGAGCTTCCCAACCCCTGTCCAACTTGGCCCAGTGGGGTGATGCTGGTACCACCTCGGGGAGATAGGGGACCAGGGGAGAAGCAGCAGAGAGGGAGGGGGGAATCGCGAGTGGGGTCTTGGCTGGGTGAGGTCGAGGATCTGATCTTCTCTGCCCAAGAGTTGTCACTGTGGCGGGGCCGCAGGTGGAGATGAGGCATGTCACCCAGTCCCAGGATTGGTGAAGTCAGGCTCTGGGGACAAGGCTGGGCCGAGTCTGGGACCACAGCGCTAGTAGGAGGTGGGCTTGCACCAAAGGGAGAAGATGTTAGAACCACCTGCCATGGTGAGGTGGGTCAGCGGCGAGCGGGGCTGGACTTCCGATCGGGGGGTCGGGTGGGGCAGACCTGGACCCCAGGCAGGCCCCAAGGTCGGGGGCCTGAGGCTTGTCCCCCAGCCCCTGCTGCCCCCGGAGCCCACCTGTCTTCTCTCTCACACGCAGTCCAACCCTGACTCCCGCGCAGGAGTCAGGCCCTCGGTTGCTATAACAACTGGATCCCAGATGTAAAAATAGTAACTTATTTTTTATTCAACTTCTATTGCTCTTGGAGGAAAAGAAAATCCATTTCTAGGGTTCTGTTTCCTTTCAGGGGTCTCCTCCGGGGCCCTGCTGAGCCCACAGCCAAGACCTGCTTGAAGGTCGACCACAGGTGTGGGCTGGGAGGAGGCCAGCGGACCAGGAGCCCGGGGAGGCCCAGGAGCCGGGGGGAGGCCCAGGAGCCGGGGGAGGCCCAGGAGCCGGGGGAGGCCCAGGAGCGGGGGAGGCCCAGGAGCCGGGGGAGGCCCAGGAATGGGGGAGGCCCAGGAGCGGGGCAGGCCCAGGAATGGGGGAGGCCCAGGAGCGGGGGGAGGCCCAGGAGCGGGGCAGGCCCAGGAATGGGGGAGGCCCAGGAGCGGGGGGAGGCCCAGGAGCGGGGGGAGGCCCAGGCCACCGCTCTGTGTGTCTCTGCTTGGCCTCTGGGGAGCTGTGGTTACCTGCGGACCCCCCGAGCCTGGCCTGGCCACCCCAGAAAGTGGGGGGCTCTCACCTTTGAAAAGCCAGCAGGGCTCTTTTTTTGGAAGTTGGGGTTGAGGGCTTTGGAGGAGGTCTGGCTTGTGCCTGGGGACAGGTGTGTCCTGGTGCGGCTGACAGTGTGGCTGGGGGCAGAGTTTGGGGGTCAGAGCAATGGCGATGGAGGTCAAGGTCAGGAAAGAAGCCATGATATGCAGGGCTCGGCCTTACCTGACTCAGTTGGACTTTGGGCTCCTGGAGCTCTAAGAACTCATTAGAACAGGGGTTTTGTGGTGGGCAACGAGCTCAGAGCCTGCAGAGCTGGGTTCTGGGGCAGGCCCTGCTCCTCAGGCTGTGCGACCTTGGGAGGGTGCCCTGGTCCCTCTCAGCCTCACTTTCCCTCCTCTATATGAGGGGACAGGAGGCGCTAGCCACCACAGCTGTGAGCCTCGCCCTTTTTTTTTTTCCTTCGTCCTTCTTAACCACGACTCCCAGTAAGAAATAGATCTTCCATCCCAACCAGGACCCAGATGCATACAAACAAAAGTTTCTTGAACATGACTTGTTCTCATTGCATCTTTTCGACTTCACTTTCTTTTTAAATGCTGCTTACCATCCCCTAGGTTGACTCCGCGATCTTCTGGTGTCGTGCTGTCCCATGGAACTTTCCATGATGTTGGCAATGGTCCGATAAGGTAGCCCCTTGAAATACGGCTAGTAACCAGGGCACTGAATTTTCAATTTTATTTCGATTAACTCAACGCAGATGTAAGTAGTTGCACGAGGCTGGTGGTTATTGTATTGGAAGTCACAGCCCTAGCAAGTCCAGACAGCAATTCGAAACCCACGGCGCTAAGGGATCTTTCCAGCTTGGCCCTCCCAGCCCCTCCTCACCGGCTGCGCTGGGACCCTGCCAGACCCTCTGGCCCACATGTCCATCCCTTGGCCTTCCACTCACGCCAACCTTGACCTCAAGCTCACCTGGCCAAAACCCGACTCGTGATCTCCCCTGGTCCGCCTACTCCTGTCACCGCCCCCCTCCCTAGGTGGCACCAGTACCCACCCAGCAGGGCCAGCCAGAAACCCAGGGGTCACCCCCCACTTCTAGTCCTCCATCAACAGGGTCTGGTGGATTTTTACCTCTTAAGCGTCCCTGGATCGCTTCTCTTGACCATCCCACCCCCGGCCCTGCAGTGGCCTCTGAACGCATCTACCTGCAACCCTTCTGGTCCTCACCAATTCCAGGTGTGTGTGCCCACCATGTGCCCAGCATCTGGAGTGCAGAAATGAATTTGATGGAGTCCTTTTGTCTTTCTCCTTCATCTTGTTCTAGCTACCTTGGGGCACAGGACGTGGGTGGGATTATTTTCTGACTGTGTAGTAGGATCTCAAATAAAGCTTGTTATAAAAAGTAGCAGGGAGCTGGGGCTTGGGAAGGGAAGGGAGGAGAGGGAAGGAGGGGGAGGTGTGTGCGTGGGAAGGAGGGACCTGCCCTTCTATTTGGGGACCTGTCTTTCCACATTAAAGGCTGTCCTGCCTTCCAGCAGCCCCCAGGGTATCACCTTTTCCAGTAGGTGGTTTCGCACAGCCCATCACCCAGGCCAAGGTCCCCTAATGGAGAAAGCTGAATTTTGTAAAGATGCGGGGCAGGGGTTGGGGGCTGGGGTGGTGGTGGGCACATCCTGGGTACCTGGAGACCAAACGCCCAAATGCGTGTGCCCCTGTCTCAGGGTCGCGAGGGTCCCCAGAGTCACAGCCTCTGGGAATTAGGGGGTTCCCCAGAGACTGCACCATCCTCTTGGTGCCGTCGCACCTTGCAGGGACGCAAGGCGAGGGCGGAGGGGGTAGCGTGAGCCACAGGTACCCTCTGGGGCTGGCCACGCGAGGGGCCGCAGGGCGGGCGCGCGGGCAGGGTCCGCCCCCCCTTGCGTCCCAGCCCCCGCCGCGGGGGACAGCGGGGCTCCGTCTAACAGGCCGTCTTCTCGCTGGAAAAACTACGGGAGGAGGGCGCCCGGGGAGCAAGGAAGAAGGGGCTGCTTTCGGAAGCCGCCCCCCCCCCCCCCGCCCAGGCCTCCATCCCTCCCCCAGGGTTCCTTTCCCGCAGCGAGGCTGGGAGGGGTCCGCCCCGCGCGGGGAGGGGGCCGGGGCTGCGGGGACTCAGGCGATTGGCCCGGAGCCCCCCCCCGCCCCGCCCGCCACCAGCTGCTCGGGATTTGGCGTCTGCGGCTCTGGGCTCCGCTCCAGCTCGGCTCCGCGCGCCCCCGGCCGCCCCCGCCCCGCGGCCGCCGACCTGCTGCTCCGGCCCCGCGGCCTCTGCAAGTTGCCGCGGTCGGAGCCCCGGGCTGGAGGCTGATGGAACCGCCGCGATGTTCGCTCCGCGGCTCCTGGATTTCCAGAAGACGAAGTACGCGAGGTGAGCGGGGGCGGGGAGCCCGGGCGGCGGGTCCGGCTCCCTGCGCCGCCGGCGCGCTCCCCCCGCCGCCCCGAGAATTAAGGTGATAAACGGACCCTGTCCCCGGCCGGAAGAAACCGGACACGAGACGTCGTGGTCTTTGTGAGTCTCCGCGCGCAGCTCTGCGCCCTGGACCCGGGAGGAGCGCGGGTTCCCCGCGCCTCCGACTTAGCGTGGTGCCCTGGGGCGAGTCGCTTCACCTCTCTGAACCTCAATTCCCAGGTCTCTAAGGCGGGGATAATGAGAGTCCCCACCCCTGGGGTCCCCGCGAGGATTAAGTGAGATGATCCCTTGAAAGCACTTTGCACGGGCTCAATCGCTATTCGGCGCTTTTGTTAATGATGAAAGGCGTTGGCCCGCACCGCCCCAGCGAACCCCCGCACCAACCGTGTCCCCCCGACCACCCCTGTCCCCCGCACCACCCCTGACCGCCCTCATAGCAAGCAGGAGGAATGGGTAAGGAAACTGAGGCACAGGACCAGGACCTATACATCTTGGCCTTTTCATAGTGTGAAGTCTGTGGTCCCACCTGAATCTCAGTTTCTTCTTCTAAAGTGATTTCAGATTGCTGAGTGGAAGCCAAGGTCTTGTCGCTTTGATTCCCAATTAAGGGGCTGGGGGGAGGGGAGGGAATATTAAGTTTCTCTAAGATTTTGGCGGGGTGGGCTTGCCTGAAAGCTGGATGAAAACCCTTTTCTAGGATTGCCCCTTCACACCCAGGGGTCCTGGGGGAGGACCCACTGCTCTGGGTGTGCAGCCCTAGGCGTCGGCCTCCTGCCCGCGGGAGCCCGCCTTCACCTGCTCTTACCCTCCCGCCAAGCCTCCTGCCTCCGTGGGTGGAGTGGGCAGGTTGGCATTGAGCTGGGTTGGCATCCTTTTTGCTGTCACACCTACACAGCTCATTGTCTCCTGGCAATTGTTGAGGGTCCCTGGTCCCATGAAGTCTCCGCAAGTTGCTGTCAGATGGAGCACAGCTTGTCCCCAGAGGCTGGGCTGAGCTCGGCTTCAGGGCGGGAAAGTGGGGAGGCAGGACTGGGTCCTTTCCCTCTCAGTCTCATCTCTGTTTCCTCTGTGGGGGGGGGCATTGTGTCTCCTTCATGAAGTTGGGGAGCCCCGCTGGAAAAGGGTTGCTGGTGGGAAGGCCCGGAGGAATTCCTGTGGTGTTTCTCTTGGCGGGAAGGTGGGAGGGGCTGGCTGCACAAATCTGCGAGGTCTCGTCTGGTGTGGGCACTTGGACTTTCAGAGGCTTGTTCTCGAGGGTCCTGTGTGCTGGTGTGAGATGTAAGTTGGTGGAGTGTTCACTCGAAGGGAAGGGAGAATCCCGGGGCTGGAGACTTCAGATGCGGGGAAGGAGCTGTGTCCCACACCTGCTGTGTGACCTTGGGTAGGCGTCTCAACCTCTCTGGACTTCTACTGGTTAATCCGTTAGACAGGAGGGTTGGTCTAAATGATCTCTAGATTTAGACACCGGTGCTGCTCCCGCTGTAACTGGAATAGAGCTCTCCAGCTGGGCTGAGGGCTGGACCACGAACCCTTTCTTTCATGCTTGGGCTGATGACGCTTCTACGGGTGATGAGTCCAGTGAGGAAATGGAATGCATTGATTAGAACTATTTCTGTTCCCTTCCTCCTTGTGCGGCCCTTACTACCGTCCAGCCCACATATTAGGTCCTTAATCAAGGCTTTGTGATTGAGTGAATTTAACAGTATGACCCAGATCTGTCCAATAGAAATAGCATACAAGCCACAGAGGTAGTTTTAAATTTTCTCGTAGCCATTCAGGTTAATGTGTGGCTAATTTCCCACCTCACTGTCATAAGAAGGTGAAAAGAAACAGGTGAAATTAATTATGAGAATATATTTTAGTTAACACTTTATAGCCAAAGGATATTCAATGTGTAATCAATATAAACAAATTATTCATAAGATATTTTACAGTTTTTTTTCAACCACAAGTCTTCAAAATCTGGTGTGTTTTATACTTACAGCCCATCCCAATTTGAACTAGCTATATTTCAAGTGCTCGATATACACATGTGGTCAGTGATTGTCGTATTGAACAGGACAAGAATGTCCTCCAGGGTGAGAGGTGGGTGTTTGTCTTAGTCCATTCAGGCTGCCATAACAAAGTACCATAGACTGGGTGCCTTATAGACAGCAGAAAATTATTTCTCACAGTTCTAGAGGCTGGAGGTCTGAGATCAGGGTACCAGCATGGTCGGGTTCTGGTGAGGGCCCTCTTCCAGGTTACAGACTGCCAACTTCTTGTATCCTCATAGGTCAGAAAGAGGCGGAGCTAGCTCTTTGGCTTCTTCATATAAGGGCAGTAATTCCATTCATGAGGGCTCCACCCTTATGACCTAATTATGCCCCGAGGGTTCTACCTCCAAATGCCATCACACTGAGGGTTAGATTTCAACATATGAATTTTTTTTGGAGGAGGGACACAAACATTCCACTCTTAACACTACTCCTGGTTAAATGCTGTGTGACATTGCAAAAGATGCTTTCTATCTCTGAGCCTCTGTTTCTCAGTGGGTGGTTGGACCAGCTGATCTTTAAGGTTCTAACCTCAAGTCCTTGAATGGTTTATCTACATCCAGAAACATACTTATCATCAAGCTATAGGAATTAAAGACTGTAGTGTTGGTTCAGGGCTAGGCAAATTGACCAGTGGAATGGAACAGAGAGGCCAGAAACAGATTCATGCATATAAAGGCATTTGACTTTTGACAGAGGTGGCCTTGCTGATCAACCCAGTTAAGGATGGTCTATTGAATAAATGTTACTGAGACAATAATCCAGATGGAAACAACGAAACTGGAGCCCTACCTCACACCATACAGAAAAAGCATTTCTAGATGGATTAAAGATTTGCAAGTGAAATTTTTTTAAAAAATTGAAAACTTTTTGAAAATTTGAAACAATATCTTTTGGATATCATGCTAGGTAAAGATTTCTGAAGGCACAAAAGGTTCAAACCATAAAAGATTGATAAACTCAACTACATTAAAAATTATGAATTTTTATTTACCCAAAAATGCCAGGAAGACAAGAGAAGACAAGCCACGAACTGGAAGGACATATTTGCAACATATTTAACCAACAAGTAATTAATATCCAGAATCGGGAATTCCCTGGTGGTCCAGTGGTTAGGACTCAGCACTTTCACTGCAGGGGGCACGGGTTCAATCCCTAGTCAGGGGACTAAGATCCCAAAAGCTGCATGGCACGGCCAAAAAAAATTAAATAAATAATAATATCCAGAATCTATAAAGCACTACAATAAGGAAAAGACAACCCAATAGAAAATGTAAAAAGAGAGTCATTTCAGGAAGGAGGACACAGATGAGCAATAAGCATGTGAAAAGTTGCTCACTTGCATTGGTGATCAAGGAAATGCAAAATAAGAGTCCATGGGGGCTTCCCTGGTGGCGCAGTGGTTGAGAGTCTGCCTGCCAATGCAGGGCACACGGGTTCGAGCCCTGGTCTGGGAAGATCCCACATGCCGCGGAGCAACTCGGCCCGTGAGCCACAATTACTGAGCCTGCGCGTCTGGAGCCTGTGCTCGGCAACGAGAGGCCGCGATAGTGAGAGGCCCGCGCACCGCGATGAAGAGTGGCCCCCGCTTGCCACAACTAGAGAAAGCCCTCGCACAGAAACGAAGACCCAACACAGCCATACATACATACATACATACATAAAAAGAATGTAAGCAGACAAGAATAGCATTAAAAAAAAAATAAAAAAAAAATAAAAAAATTAAAAATTAAAAAAAAAAAAAAGAGTCCATGGGACGCCATTCTTGTATTCAATATAGAAGAAGTCTGACAATACTGTTATAACTACTTTGGAAACCAGAAATTGTCATGTAAACTTGGACGCGGCCACTCTCTTCTGGGTGTCTACCCTAGAGAAACTCTCCACATGTGTGCCGGGGGAGATGGCCCAGAATCTTCTCAGCAGCACTGTTCAAGGTAAGCAAGAGCTGGAATCAGCCCAGAGGTCCACGTTGATGGAACAGTATGTATCCCTGCAATGGAGTAGTAATCCTGCAAGGAAAACAAGTCCAGTCCCAGGCAATGTATGGATGAATATTACAGACGTGTTGAACAGTAGCAAAACACAGAAGAAAGCATGACTCCAATCATGTTAACACTCAAATCCCAGTCAACTGTGTTGTTAAGGAATGTAGAGAAAAGTACGTGAAAAGTGAGACAATGATGATTCCAAAATCAGGTTAGTGGCTACCCGTTAAGGGAGGGAGGGAAAGATACACAGGGTGCTTGTGGGTCCTTGTCATTCTTAACTGGAGAAGAAAAATAAACTGGGTTCTACGCGTCCTAGAAGGCAGCGAGGTCTCACGTTTCCTGGGCGAGCCCCACGTGGCGCCGCCTCACTGCAAGGAAGCTGGGAAGTGTAGTCCTCCTGTCTGCGTGTGCCCCTGCTGCTTCCATGTCCAGAACAGCACCTGGCACCTGAGCGGTTACCGATCAAAATCCGTTGCATACAGGGAGATCAGCTCGGTGCTTTGTGACCACCTAGAGGGGTGGGATGGGGAGGGTGGGAGGGAGGGAGATGCAAGAGGGAAGAGAAATGGGAACATATTGTATATGTATAACTGATTCACTTTGTTATAAAGCAGAAGCTAACACACCATTGTAAGGCAATTATACTTCAATAAAGATGTTTAAAAAAAATCGCATAATACTGGCTGTGTGACTTTGGATGAGCGAATTAACCTCTGAAGACGTAGGTGCCCTCTTTTGCTTAATGCAATGTGACCTTAAACACGGGCCATTGTAAAATAACATTATGGTTATAAATGTAGCACATGCTCCTTGGAGAAAAGTTTTTAAATCATGGGAAGTAGGTATAAAGATGAAAGCAGCAGACCTTTAATCCCATGGTCTGGAGATCATCACTGTTAAATGTGTTGACTTTTCTTCCGGTCTTTTTCTGTAGCTACTCTATAGCTAGCGTTGTATTCTAATTTTTAAAAACTGACCTGCCATAATCCCGTCTCCTTTGTCTTTCATAATTGCTTGCAGCCTCAGCTTAAAGGGGGCTTTTGCTTAATATTCCATCTCGTCATCACAGCCTGCTTTATTTTATTATTTCCCACTTTGGGACACTCAGGTTGTTTTCTGGATTCTGCTTCTGTGCACAACGCTGCAGGAGCATCTCTGCAGCACATACCTGATCCATTGTCAGTTCTGGGTGTTGGCCTGGTGCCGTGGGTCACCAGGTCCATGTGAGGCTCACCGCCGGCCCAGACTACAGTGACTTGGTTGGGGACCCGCCCCTCCCAGCGCAGTTCCTGCCATGGTGTTTGGAGTTGCTCCTAAGGCCAAAGATCGGGTCCCACTCCTTCCATGGTGGGGTCCTTAGGAAATATAGAAGGAGTCAGGAGCCTGTGCTGTGATTCCGCTCTCCTCTTTGTTGGCTTCTCTTGTGCAGGGGACTTTTTCCCTGAGCCTTGCTTTCCTCCTCGTAAGTGAGCTTAACAGATGGGGGTGGTGGCAGTGGCCCTGGGAGGCCTTCTGTAGGTTTAGTCCCCGTCCTGCTATCTGAGGTCCCTTCACAGCCACTTAGGGCCAGTCCTGCTCCAGCCAGGACTCTGAAATTCTGAAGGTCACCGGTTTCGTAAACGTTTGTGGTTCTTAAGGTGATTAAGATAAGGTATGTGAAACATCTGGCGAGGTACCTGGTCTACAGCTGGTGCTCCAGAGCAGTGGCTATTTATGTCATAGTTATAGTTATTCAGTCTGTCTCTTTCCAGAGAGGATTTGAGGCAGTTTGTAACAAGCAAGTTTTTCAAGATCCATGGGGCTGTCGGAGAAACCCTTCCATCTTGGCAGAGCTTTCTCTGACGTCAGCAGGTGTCTGCCTGGCTGGAGAAGGGGTGGGAGGGGAGATGGGGCTCATGGGCGCTTCTGCCTTGCTGGGCTACCTGGGACACGGCCGGCCCAGGGCTTCATGGAGGAGGGGGAGATCGATGACCCACACTTCCTGTACATCGGCTCCTCTGATCCTTGGCCGTCCTGGGAGTAGCTGCAGTTTCTAGTCCTGTTTGGTTTGCCCGAGGCCGTAGAGCAGTTGGTAGGATTCACACCTGGGTTTGTCTGGACCCTGCTTGTCTGCCGCCCCACCACGACCCTGGGGAATAATCATCGTCATCACCCGCAGCTGCAGGGTACGTGTCTCACACGCCGAGTCTCTACTCCCCACTGGACGCGGGGATTAGAGTTCCGAGTCCTCCCTGCTGCCTGCACCCTTGCCGAGAACACATCGTGTGTCTGTGCGCCGGCCTCCTTCGTTCATTCACTGACGGCCCCGCCCCAAACGCAGTCGGGCCAGAGCAATGTCCCCGCGGAAGCCCACCTGCCGTATGTCTGGTTATTTCAAGTAAAAAATCAAGCTAACAAGCTTCTCAACAAAATGGGTTCTGTCCTCTTTCCGACAACTATACTTCTATGGTGACAACACTGAACACCCTGTAAAATGGTGGCCGTCATCTGATTGAAGACTGGCTAGCGTCAAAGACAGCTGAGGGGGCTTCCCTGGCGGTCCAGTGGTTAAGACTCCACGCTTCTGCTGCAGGGGGCATGGGTTCGATTCCTGGTCGGGGAACTAAGATCCCGCATGCCGAGTGGCGAGGCCAAAAAAAAAAAAAAAAAAAATAGAAAGGCAGCTGAGTGTAGTTAATTTTTACACACGTCTTTGGCATTTGTTGCTGGGCAGCCTTGCTTGGATGAGTAATAAAGACATACATAGTTTATTAATTATTATGTATGTCATATGATTTATTTGATTGACTTCATTGCAGCAAAATCATTATTTATAGTCAAGATTTTCACTTATATTTGGGTTCTGTTAACAGTAATAATCTAAAGGTGTTCTGTCTGGGACTGTAGCCCTTGCCACCTGTGGCTATTTAAAAGTAAATCTTGGACCTTCCCTGGCGGTCCAGTGGTTAAGACTCTGTGCTCCCAATGCAGGGGGCATGGGTTTGATGCCTGGTCGGGGAACTAAGAGCCCATATGCCATGCGGCCAAAAAAAAAGAAAAAAAGAAAAGAAAAAAAAGGTAAATCTAAATTTATTAAAATAAAATTAAAAAGCTAGTTCCTCAGTCACACCAGCCACATTTCAAGTCCTCTATAGTCACATGTGGCCAGCGCCGCTGTATGGGACGACACAGACATTTAACATTTCCATCATTGCAGAAATTTCTCTGGAAGAGCCCTAGTCTAAAGGATTCAAATGAAAAATGTAATTTGAAAAACCCCACAAATGTAAATTAAAGCAAATGTCAGAAACTGAAAAAAGTTAAATGATTCTTAATTCTAAAATATTCAAAAACTTCTATTAAATTGAAAAGGCAAAATACAAATTAAGATGAATAAGTATAACATTTTAAAGTCGAACAGTATTTAAGTAAAGCTGAAATATTTTATTTGATTTTTTGGAAAATGTAATTGAAATCTATCATATGAAAATGAAACTGCTCACATCTGGAGTTCAATGTCCACCTCGTTGCCAACATAAAGAATAGGTAGAGAGCAGGCTGATGATTGCCAAGGGGTTGGGGGGAGGGAGAGGGATGGACTGAGAATTTGGGGTTGGTAGATGCAAACTATCAACATTTAGAATGGGTGAACAGCAAGGTCCTACTGTATAGCACAGGGAGCTATATCCAGTGTCCTGGGATAAACCATAATGGAAAAGGATATTAAAAAATGTCTATATGTGTAAAACTGAGTCACTTTGCTGTACAGCAGAGCCTGGCACACATTGTAAGTCAGCTATACTGTACTTCAGTTAAAAAGAAAAGAATAGGAATTATGTCTTATGCAAGTTACCTCTGGTCCTGCACATATACAAGTTCAGGAGAGATATGAATTCATTAATATTTCACATGTTCCTCAGCTGCCATGTGCACGTACTGGGAATTCCAAGGCAATTCATGAGTGTCTTTGAAACCTGGAAATGAAACAGGAAGAGAAACAAATTGATGCTTGAGGTTACTGGGCTGTGACTGTTTCTCGGGCATCAGCCTATGGCGTTCATGCTGTCTTCAGAGCAAGGCTTTCGCGGATGAATGACAGTCGTCCCTCGTCCCTCCGTACCCGCGGGGGCGGGGAGCGGGGATCAGGGAGCCGATTTAGTTCCAGGACTCCCGCGAATGCTGGGATGTCCGCGGATGCTCATATCTCTTGCAGGTGTTCCTCCGTATTCGCGGGTTCTGCATCCGTGGATTCAACCATCCTCGGATTCAATCAGCAGCGGATCACGTAGTAGTTTCCATCCGAGGTTGGTCGAATCCCTGGGATGTGTAACCCACCGATGGGGAGAGTGACTGTAGTTTGTCTTTTCTCTTACGCAAGCCTGCCTGCCGCTCGCATCTTTCTGGTTGCCGGTGCCAGCAGTGGCATCACCCACAAACCTTCACAGCATTTGGATGCAGTTCGTTTTTAAAAAATTATGGTAAAATATGCATAATGTAAAATTTGCTATTTTGACCATTTTTCAGTGTACACTTCGGTGGCATTAAGTACATTCACCTTGTGCAGCCATCACCACCATCCATCTCCAGGAGTTTTTCATCTTCACAAACCGAGACTCTGTCCCCGTTAAACACGAACTCCCCCGTCCCCCTCCTCCAGCCCTTGACACACACGCTTCTACTTTCTGTCCCTATGGATATGATTACTCTAGGGACCTTGTATGAGCGGAATCCTGCAATACTTGTCCTTTTTATGTCTGGCTCCTTTCACTCAGCATAATGTCTTCAAGGTTCATCCATGTTGGAGCAAGTGTCAGAATTTTCTTCCTCTTTAAAAAAAATGAATTTTATTGAAGTATTGTTGATTTACAATGTTGTATTAATTTCTGCTGTACAGCACAGTGATTCAGTTATACATATATATATATACACCTTCTTTTTCATATTCTTTTCCGTTATAGTTTATCACAGGACATTGAATATAGTTCCATGTGCTATACAGTAGGACCTTGTTGTTTATCCATCCTATATGTAATAGTTTGCATCTGCTAATCTCAAACTCCCACTCCATCCCTCCCCCACCCACTGTCCCCCTTGGCAACCACAAGTCTGTTCTCTATGTCTGTGAGTCTGTTTCTGTTTTGTAGATACGTTCACTTGTGTCATATTTTAGATTCCACATATGAGTGATATCATATGGTAAATGATAGGGTCTTTCTCTTTCTTTTCTCTTACTTCACTTAGTATGATAATCTCTAGGTCCATCCATGTTGCTGCAAATGGCGTTATTTCATTCTTTTTATGGCTGAGTAATATTCCATTGTATATATGTCCCACATCTTTATCCATTCATCTGTCGATGGACATTTAGGTTGTTTCCATGTCTTGGCTATTGTAAATAGTGCTGCTGTGAACATAAGGGTGCATGTATCTCTTTGAATTATAGTTTTGTCCAGATATGCCAAGGAGTGGGACTGCTGGATCATATGGTAACTCTGTTTTTACTTTTTTGAGGAACCTCCATACTGTTTTCTACAGTGGCTGCACCAACTTAAATTCCCTCCCACAGTGTAGGAGGGTTCTCTTTTTTCTGTGTCCTCTCCAGCGTTTGTTATTTGTAGACTTTTTAATGGTGGCCATTCTGACCGGTGTGAGGTGATACCTCGTTGTAGTACCTTCCTTTTTAAGGCTGAATGATGTTCCGTTGTATGGATTTGCACCCACCTTTTGTTCTAAGGACACAGGACAGGAGATGTGAAGCAGTACTTGCCTGGTCCTGCCCGTGTTATTCACAAAGTGAACATCCAGGGTGACAGCTCACACTGCCAGCAATGAGTGCTGGATCCCCCGTGACCAAGGTGCTCAAAGTCTCCTTAACAAATTAGTCTGCGTTTGTGAGAGCAGGAACTCTAAACGCTGATCCACACATACTCCACAGATCCATAGCATTGGCATCAGCTAGCACTTGTTAGAAATGCAGAATCTTGGGCTCCACCCCAGACCTATGGAATCAGAATCTTTATTTTCATAAGATCCTTCAGTGATTCATGTGTGCATGAAAGTTGGTGGAGTAATGGATCTAAAGGGACAGGCTTAGGGACAGAGTCCCTCTTGTTTAAGGGTAGTACTGCCTGAACATTACTCTAATAGGATTATTAGGGTAGGATACATAGCACACCTACTGTCATCCTTCCCTTGTGCCCAGGGCAGACATCACTAATCGATCATGGGATTCAAAATCATTCTTCCCATTGAGCAGAGGGAGCCTCTGATGCCTCAACCCGGGACTCCTGGCCCACAGAGAAGCAAATCAAGAACACGGCCAGGTATGTGCAATAAGAAGTGTGGATCGAGATTTGGGTGGACTAATTCCCAGTGTCCCAGACTGCCTCTCTGCCACTAATTTTTTCTTGTTAATTGCCACCACAATAACGACATCCACCATTTGCTGAGCATTTTGTATGTTGCAAGCTTTGCTCTAGATGCCGTGTGCATTGATTCTAATCAATTCTGGACCCTGCCAGGTAAGTGTTATTGGCCCCATGTTACAGATGAGGCTGACAGGGAGGCTGGTCTGATGGCAGGTGAGAGGGCCAGCCGGCTCTAAAGTTTTTTTTTTTTTTTTTTTTTTTAACTTTTTGGGTTTTTATTTATTTATTTATTTTTGGCTGTGTTGGGTCTTCGTTTCTGTGCGAGGGCTTTCTCTAGTTGCGGCAAGTGGGGGCCACTCTTCATCGCGGTGCGCGGGCCTCTCATTATCGCGGCCTCTCTTGTTGCGGAGCACAGGCTCCAGACGCGCAGGCTCAGTAATTGTGGCTCACGGGCCTAGTTGCTCCGTGGCATGTGGGATCTTCCCAGACCAGGGCTCGAACCCGTGTCCCCTGCATTGGCAGGCGGATTCTCAACCGCTGCGCCACCAGGGAAGCCCCAGCCGGCTCTAAACTCAGATCTGTCTGACCTCCAGTCTGAGCTTTTGCCGATTCCTCCCTGCGGGGAACCCAGCCCTCCCTGCAAGGATCGCCATGCTGCCAGAGCTCCCAGGCTGAGGTCCAGACCTCTTCAGCCTCCTCCCTGGCAGGCCCGGGGATCCGTAGCCAGATGAGTGGAAGGGCCACTGGAGTTGACCACAGAGTGCTGGCTTAGCTCACAGAAAGTGTGAGTGTGGACGGTGCTCACCGTGACTAAGTGAAGTCGTTTCTTAAACAGCAGGGCACCTGAGCTTGTTACAGAGTTTAGTGCGTTTAGGGCTCCAAGGGAGCCAGAGCCGGAGGCCAGGTGCCCCCACAGATGCCTCAGTGACTCTCTGGGTGTTTACCCCATTCTCCGCGTTCACCATCTCCCTTCCTCACCCTTGTCTCTGTTGGTTTTCTTTGCCTCACAGTTTCTGCTTTCTCATAACCTCAGTTCCTTCACCTCTGTTGCTTGCTGTCTCCATCCTGCCCCACATTTGAATTGCTCCCTTGGCTGTCTCCCCACGAACCTGGGGCAGTGGAGAGAGCAGGTGTGTCCTCTCCACGTTACCTGGGAGTGGATGGCACGTAGTAAATACAGTAAGTCCCTTACGTAAGAATAAGTCCCGTTCCGAGAGTGTGTTTGTAAGTCCAATTTGTTCATAAGTCCAACAAAGTTAGCCTAGGTACCCAACTAGCAATCAGCTACATGGTACCGTACTGTAATAGGTTTATAATACTTTTCACACAAATAGTACATAAAAAACAAACACAAAAAATAAAGAAAACTTTTGAAAATATTTATTTATTTGGTTGTGCTGGGTCTTAGTTGCAGCAGGCGGGCTCCTTAGTTGTGGAATGGAGACTCTTAGTTGCGGCATGGAGACTCTTAGTTGCGGCATGCATGTGGGATCTAGTTTCCTGAGCAGGGATCGAACCCAGGCCCCCTGCATTGGGAGCACGGAGTCTTATCCGCTGCGCCACCAGGAAAGTCCCAAGAGAACATTTTAAATCTTACAGTACAGTACCTTGAAAAGTACAGTAGTACAGCACAACAGCTGGCATACAGGGGCTGGCATCGAGTGAACAGGCAGGAAGAGTTACTGACTGGAGGAGGGAGAGGAGGTGGGAGATGGTAGAGCTGAAGGATCGTCAGCAGTAGGAGACGGAGGGCGAGCTGCAATTTCACTCACGCCTGACATTGATGGCGCAGGTTCTGGTTCCTTGCTGGATTCAGTTCTGTCTACCCCCTTGAAAAAACGATCCAGTGATGTCTGGGTGGTAGCACATTCGCACCTTTGGAAGTTCGCAACTTGAAGGTTCGTATGTAGGGGACTTACTGTACTTGAGAACTGGAAAGTAGAATTTCACCACGGGTGACTTCTGTTGTCGGACCACCTGGGTCTGCCTCAGGGCCCCGCCCCTTAATGGCTGTGTGATCTCGGGCATGTTACATGGCCTCTCTGTGCCTTGGCTTCCTCTTCTGAAAGACGGGAGATAATAGTAGTACTAATCTCACAGGGTTGATTGAGTCTCTGAGCTTCCGTTTCCTCATCTGTAAAATGGACAAAATAATTGACCCTCATCAGAGAGTTGTTGCAGAACTAAATGCCGAGCATGGCAAGTGCTTGGCCCAGAGCCCAGCGTGGACTGAGTGTTCTGACGGTGTATCGTTTGTCTTGGTCCCATCGCTCACCCACCGGGCACCCTTGGGCTGGTCACTTAGCTTCCCTGGGACTCAGGTCCTCCATCGCTGCAGGAGGGGTGGCCCAGGTGCATACACGTGTCAGGGTGTGGGGTGTGTCCCTCTGGCCGCAGAATGAACAGTGAATAAGTCTGAATGAAGCAGAGTCATTAGGGTTAGACTAAGAGGGTGACTTGTCTTGGGACCAGGTCCCTGCACCTTCAGTCCTGCTTTTCTGGGAAGCAGGAGCTGCAAGATGGTGAAGGTCAGACCTGCGGGGTGTGGTCTGCCCTTGAGCTCCCTTCTTCCACCCGATGATGAAGTTCCCCCTCCTCCCCAAATGTCCAACTGAAGGAGTCACCAAGGGCACAAGGGCATCTGGGCTGGGGTTGTCTGGAAGTCGCCGCGACTCTGCCATGTGGGCGGATCTCACCAACCAGAAGGCGGGAGCACTGGAGGCCAAGAGGGGGCTTGAGGGGATCGGGAGCCCTGGGGGTTGTGTGGCTCTGATTTTAATAATTACCGCTTGGGTGGAAGTCTGGAGTTGGAGGTGGGGCAGGAGAGGGAGGGGAGGGAGGTTGGGTCTGTAGTGTGGTGTTGGGCCACAGCGAGGACAGCCAGGAACACGTTCCCCGCCCTTGCCGTGGACACCTGGCTGCACCACATAGAAATCTGTTTCATTTGTTCGTTGATGAAGCAATAATTGCCGCGTGCTGTGGTGTGCTGGGCGCTGTCCTGGGTGCTGGGGATACAGGGCTGACCCTGTCCTCGTGGAGCTCACATTCTGGTGTGAGAAACAGACAATAGACGGATAACTGTATGATAGAATTTCAGGTGGTGACGTGGCCAGGCGAGGGTGTGAGGGGCAGGGTCGGGTGACACAGGGATAGTGATGCTTCCCTCATAGGATTGTTTGGAGGAAATGCATGTAAACTGGCACACAGTGGGTGCCGATTGAATGACAGGTTGGTACAGCGGGATTGGGGTGCCAGCAGCTGTGCTGGGCTCCCAGGGGAGCTGTCCTTTCAGCACCCGCCGGTCTCAGCTTATTGCCCTCTGCCTGGGCTGCAAACCTAAGCTGACAGATGTGCAGGGAGACTTAGGAAGTGACAGTTGTCCAGAAACCCCACTCCAGCAGCAGTGCAGACACGCACCTTCAGATTCATCCAGACACAGCCCACCCCTCCAGGTTTGTCCTAAGTCCCCGTCCCAAGCAGGGGAGAGTCTGGCAGGCCCCGTGTCATTGATCGCCCTTCCCCAGCCAGACCGCAAACTGCTTGGAGCAGACGTGGGCTGGGGGCTGTTCAGACCTCCTGTGTCCCCTGAGGGGCCAGCGTGGTCTGGCATGTGGTGGGCATGCCTGACTTGTCCACTGGTTGGGCACCCACAGTTGTTTAGATGGTTCACTGATTCATTCAGAAACCTTGTTGAGGGACTTCCCTGGTGGTGCAGTGGTTAAGAATACACGTGCAAATGCAGGGGACACGGGTTCGAGCCCTGGTCCGGGAAGATCCCACTTGCTCTGGAGCAACTAAGCCCATGTGACACAACTACTGAGCCTGCGCTCTAGAGCCTGCGAGCCACAACTACTGAGCCCGCGTTCCACAACTACTGAAGCCCGTGCGCCTAGAGCCTGTGCTCCGCAACAAGAGAAGCCACCGCAATGAGAAGGCTGCACACCGCAACGAAGAGTAGCCCCTGCTCACAGCAACTAGAGAAAGCCCGCGTGCAGCAACGAAGACCCAACGCAGCCAAAAATGAGTAAATAAATAAATAAATAAATTTAAAAAACAACAACAACCTTGTTGAGAGCCAGGGCTGGGGCACCAAAATGAATCCTATGCAAAGCTTGCTCCCTCCCCTCCAGAAGCTCATAGTTTAGGGGAGGACTCAGTCTGCTAATAATATGTGAACAAGTGCATAACTGAGATATTGATAAATATGCTGGAAATGTAGGTATGGTTTCTGCTTGAATGCCTGGGTAAGAAAGGGTTTGAGGGTGACTTTGGGACTTTTCAGTTATAAGTAACAGAAGCCTCAGTTTGAACTGGCTTAAAGCAAAGAGTGAGAGAAGGAGAAAGAGGAGGAAGGGGCAGTGGGGGAGTGAAAAGAAGAGAAAAAAGGTCGGTACTCAGAAATGAAAGGTATGTGGGTTCAGGTACAGCTGGATCTAGGGTCTCAAAGACGACCAGGCTGTCTCTCTCCGTCTCTGGGCTCTGTTTCCTCTGGTGGCCCCATTCTCTGGACTGCCCACAGTGCTTACGAATGGAGAGTTTCCTGCGGAATCCTTGGGGATCACCATAGCCCTGGAATTGAGTCTTCTTGTCCTGGCTTGGATTTCATGCCCATTCTCGGACCTGTTGCTGAGGTCAGGGGAAAGACTATGCCAGATCTAGGTCGCAACCCCTCTTTTGGAGCTTGGAGATGAGGAGTCAGGCATGACTTGGGGTCAAGGTGGGGTGCAGCTCCACCTGAACCTGATGGAGTGAGAGCAGGGAAGGGATGGCCCCAAACGAAAGTGGGGCCATTGACTGCGTGAGGGATAGACGCTAGACAGGCAGAAGCCACCCGTACCCACCAGGAGAGGAGAGACTGCAGAGAGGTTGGGGCATTTGGGTGGGCCCTTCAGAATGAATAGGAGTTCTCCAGGGAGGCAGAGGAGGTGAGGAAGGGGGAGGCCATTCCTGGAAGAGGGCAGAGCATGGAGGGGGATGTTCAGGGACACCAGGGAAGGTTGGTGAGGCTGGCCCTCAGGCCATGTGGTGGGGAGGATGCCAGCTCTGGTCCCCAAGGGCCCTGGGGTGCGCCCAGCAGCTGGCCTTTCTCCAGTGGGCTCCATGGCACCGTTGAGGCTGATTTATGCTGAGAGTGTCATGACTTGGGTTCCAGAAGGGGAAGAACTCAAGGGAGGGAGGCTACTTCAGAGAGTGCCGTGGCGATAAAAGTGGGGAGCTTCCTGGGATTCCCAAGGGACTGGGCTGCCGGAGCTCACTGCGGGGGGGGCTGCTCATCTCATTTCCTGGCTACAGGCAGGTTACTCGCCCATATGCCCCTTTACCCCAAAGCCTTGAGTGCGTATTTCCTCAGTCCCAGGGTACTCTCTAATGGAATGAGGTTAAAAAATGAAATCTAACCTTGAAAAGGAAGGGCATTCTTTCTTTTTAAAATTTATTTATTTATTTTATTTTTGCCTGCGTTGGGTCTTCGTTGCTGCACAGAGGCTTCTCTAGTTGCGGCGAGCGGGGGCTACTCTTCGTTGTAGTGCGCAGGCTTCTCACTGCGGTGGCTTCTCTTGTTGCGGAGCACGGGCTCTAGGCATGCAGGCTTCAGTAGTTGTGGCGCGCGGGCTTAGTTGCTCCGCGGCATGTGGAATCTTCCCGGACCAGGGTTCGAACCCGTGTCCCCTGCATTGGCAGGCGGATTCTTAACCACTGCGCCACCAGGGAGGTCCCAGGAAGGGCATTCTGATACAGGCTGTAACATGAATGAACCTTGAGGACATTTTGCTAGTGAGCATAATAAACAAAGTGCTATTACTGCCTTCTGCTAATACGCTAACAAACAAAAGGACAAATCTTGTGTGATTCCATTTACATGAGGTCCCTGGAGTCAGTTTCATGGAGACGGAAAGTAGAAGGCTGGGTGTCAGGGGCTGGGGGAGGGGGCTGGGGAGTCAGAGTTTAATGGGGACAGAGCCTCAGTTGGGGAAGACGGAAAGGTTCTGGAGGTGGAATGTGGTGATGTTTGCACAGCAGTGTGAATGTGCTTAATGCCGCAAAAAGACACCCTTAAAAATGGTTAAAATGGTAAATTTTATGTTATGAGTATTTTACCACAATTAGAAAATTTGTGAAAAATAAAAGCTAGTTGAAAATGGTGGGCTTGGGACTTCCCTGGTGGCGCAGTGGTTAAGAATCCGCCTGCCAATGCAGGAGACACGGGTTCGAGCCCTGGTCCGGGAAGATCCCACATGCCACGGAGCAACTAAGCCTGTGCCCCACAACTGCTGAGCCCACGTGCCACAACTACTGAAGCCCGAGCGCCTAGAGCCCGTGCTCCGCAACAAGAGAAGCCACCGCAATGAGAAGCCTGTGCACCGCAACGAAGAGTAACCCCTGCTCGCCGCAACTAGAGAAAGCCCGCGCGCAGCGACGAAGACCCAAGCAGCCAGAAATAAATAAATAAATTAATTAATTAATTAAAATAAAAGAAAATGGTGACATAAGCAGGTCATTTATTAAGTGTAAGAGGAAACAGAAAAATATAAAGGAACATTAGCATTGATGCAGTGTTATTTAATAAGTGTCCCGCAGACTTTACCAGTTGCCGTATCACTGTTTCAATGGCCGCTTGCCGGCAGCAGGATGACCGTCCTGTCACTGTGGTGTTTGAACCTTGACCCTTGGTTCAGTCGGCATCCACCACGTTGCTCTCTGTAAAGTTACCATTTCTTTGGTGATGAAGAGCATTGCGGGGAGGGGAGTGTTTTGAGATCATGCAAATATTGCCTTCCTCCTGTTATGAAAGCTTCCGTTCAAAGAGTAGAGAGACTAGTATAATGTATCCCATAGCCTAACAGTGACCGACAATTTCTAATTAATAGTTACGACCGTTTTGCCACACTTGCTTCATCTCTTTGCTTTTTCTCTGCCAATAGTTGAAGACAAATCCCAGATGATGCGTCGGTCCACGTCTCTAACTGGCGAGGGTTAATTCTTCCGTAACCACCAGACCCCATCACGCCTGACGACATGGGCAAAACTTCCTAGCGCTGTCGAGCACTTGATACGTGGCTAGCGTGGCTGAGGAACTGAATCGTACATCTTATTTAGTTTTAGCGAGTTTCCGTTGACGTGACCACATACGGCCCGTGGCTGCCAGAGTACCCTGCACAGCTGCAGAGCCTTATGACGCTCCAGATCGGCGATCTTGGCAAGAGAGGCGAGAAGCTTCGCATTGCATCTCCCCAGGAGGCAGGAGACATCTGACTGTCCCGTTTCTGGTGGTGCTGTGGTTGATCTTGGGGCCAAGAAAGCCACGCTGGGTTCCCCGGATTTGACCACCCCCTTGCTCAGCAGCCTCTCACCAGCCTTCTCCGCATCCCTTGGTCACCCTTGTCTGAATCAGTGATTTCATTAGCGGTTACAGTTTTGTGATTTTCAGGAGCCGCTCTTAAGGAAAAAGACCCTCACCCCAAGCACGTCTGCACTTGGTGTACCAAAGTTGTGGGATCTTCATTATTATCTAAGACAAAACCAAGGGGTTTATTTCTTACAAAGAAAGGCCTTGGGGGAAGGAATGGATCAGTACCTGTTCGTAGTGGAGATATTCTTAGGATGTGCGGATGGTATTTCAGGGTTGTGTGCACAGTGTATGTGCGTGTGTGTGCACACGTGTGCATTTTGCTCCAGAAAGGTGTAGGTCTCTGGGGGAATCTGTTTCTCCCTGAAGGCAGCTGCCTTGCTCAAGAGTTGGTCCCTGAATCCTGGTCACGGGAGATGGAGTTGGGCTGGGAACCAGCTTTGGGGGATCCCAGGGCCCTTTGCTTTGGAATTTGGCTCAAACCTGCCCCGTGATGGCACCTTGGATGCTTGGCCATGGGCAGGGCTGGGCTATGCCAGGCTGTGTGTGGCACTGTGTCGGCGGGGATGGGACATTCCCAGGCCTCTTGCACGTTCCACGAGCCCTCGAGCGGCCCCTGCTTTCACGGAGGATAGTACTAGCGTGGAGAAAATGATTCCCTGGGAGAGGATCTGCCATTCCAGTGTGCCCTGCCGTGCTGGCGGACGGATGGAATGGCTCATCTGTTGGGTGGTCCCCCTCGTCTCTGGAGTTAGAGCTGCTTTGGGCTCCTTATGGTGAGCCAAGGGCTGAAGGTCCCTTGGGAGTGGTGGGGGTGGGGAGGGGGAGGTATTTGCTGAGTTTCCCTCCTGGTGGATTCGGGTTCGGGGTGTGTCTCCTAGAAGGCGTGTTCCGGGTGTGGCCCCTGCAGGATGAGGGAGGTGGTTGTAACCCCATCCTGGCATCGGGGAGGGGAAAGCTGCAGACATGAGATGTGGCGGGGTGGCCACGGCGCCCCTGGTTTAGAGGGTCGTGGGTGGACAGGTCAGCGGCCTGTCCCTTTCAGAGGCGGTGGAAGCCAGGGGGTGTGAGTGAGCCTTGCAAACTGTGAAGTGCTGTGCAGATAAGCCTTCTGGGATCAGCAGGGACCTCAGCTGGGACTGGGGTCATTCAGAAACAATGTTGTTTCTTGCCCAGAGCACTTGTGGCTGGTCTCTTCGGGGTTTTACTCTCAGCTGCCGAGAATCTGCCCTCATGTGGGTTTCCCCAGAGTCAGACCCGGGGACAAGGATGCAAGGACAAGGGGTGTATCTGGGAGCTGAGCCCAAGACACAGCAATAGGAGAGTGCGGGAGTGAGAACAGGGAAGGGTGTGCAGCCGCTAAGGGGTTTGTAAGAAGTGGCTTGCACTTTAGGCACTTGGAGCTTAATTAATTCTGCTTGGGGGACAGTGGGGGACATGGCTCGGGGTCATCTCCGCTGGGGGCAGAGGAGCGGGGGCGTCCGTCATCTCCCCCCTGAGTCACTGGTGGAGGCTGATTTCTCGGAGCACTAGCTTCCAGGCTCCTGCAGCTGCAGCGCAAATCCCCCGGGTCAGAGCTCTCGGGCTTGGGGTCTGCACGCTGGGGAGGGGGTTGGACATTCACAGCGTTGAGGCAGTGGGTCGACCACCAGGCTTGCATCAGCCCCTGGTTACAAAGATCGTGGAGATGGAGGCCCACCCCGGGCTTCTGGTTCAGAAGGTCTGGGTTCCCATGGCATCTCCTCATCTTGTTATCTTCTGGGAGCTTCCGGTGAGGCAGGGAGGATGGGGTGGTCCCTGCTTCAGAGGGGTGGACCCTCATTATGCCAGAGGAGAAGTGATTCCCCAGGGAGCCCTGGGGAGGGTGCAGGGCTAGGGGTCTGGCCCCAGCTGTGTTGCGTCAGTACCACCAGGCACGCACCTCCAGGGGGTGCCGTTCACGTGGAATGCCGCGTGTTCTCTGCTCCCGACCTGCCAGAGACCCTGACCCTTTCCCCTCCTTCCTCGGCTTCCCCTCCTGTTCCCCTCCTGTCTCCCCCCTGGGATTTTGATCTCACAACAGTTCTGAGCTGGCCCCAGCCCATGGACTGTTTCTCCCCGACTCTGTTTCCCAAAGACGGAGCCAAGATGCTGTCTGCCGTCCAGGAGGAGTTGTGAATTCGTGAATGGACACAAAGATGTAGCCCGGGACCAAGCTGGAGAAAGGGAGAGGCTCAGAGGGCCCGGGGCCAGCTCTGCCCTTGGCTGCCCTTGCTTCTGTGGGACAGACCCCCCCTTTGTCTCCTGGACAAATCTCTTTAGTCCTCTGTCCTGGGGATTCAGGGCTGCCACTGCCAGGCACTGGCCCAGCCCGGAAGGGGTGGCCGCAGCAGTTTTCCTGAGCCTGGGCTCATTTGGGAGAGCAGGCCTGCTTCTCTCTGGGGGCTATGCACCCCAGCCTGGCCCAGGCCAGAAGGGGAGGGAGAAATTGCAGAAGCTCTGAGCCTGGGCCTGGCTGCTTCAGACTGCAAGCCGGGGAGCAGGAGGGGAGAGGAGCATCTGGGGTGCGCTCGGCTTGGAGGGAGGCCCAGGTGGTGGGGACAGGGCAGGTGGTCAGCAAGCTTAGGCCCTGCCCGGGGCTGCCCATAGAGGCCCCAGGGAGTGGTGTAGGAAGCACACCTTTTACAGACCCCTCCCAGGCCTGGCTGGTAGGGGCCTGGGGCAACTCTATCTTTTAACCTTTTATCGAAGTGTAATTACAGGAAAGTGTGCGCCTTTCCATTGCGGCTGGAAAACTGAACACACCCCTGGCACCAGCACCCACAGCAAATCACTCAGTGTCGCCAGTTGCCAGGAACCCCGTCACACCCCCTGGTCACTGCCTCCCCGCTTCCAAGGGTAGCCACTGTCCTGGCTTTTATCCTCAAAGACTCCTGGTGCCGGTTCTTGAAGTTTATATTAATGGAGTCAGAGAGCCCGTCCTGTTTGGTACCATGGCTGTGATGCACCCTTGTCTCTGAGTGCAGGGCGTTCGCTGCTTCTCTCTGCAGTCTGGTTCCGTGTGGGACCCTCCGCAGTGTGTTTCCTTCCTACCCTGGACGGGCAGTTGGGTGGTTTCCAGAACTCTCTTTGGGACCAGCCTCTCCCCTCTCCCAACTTGAATGCTGTAGGTTGGAGAACGTCTGGTCTCAAATATTGATTTCAAACATAGACCTGCATATTTAAAACATTTTGTTTTATTAGATTTTAACAAAATCATTGAAGTAGTAAATGAACATTGTAGCCAGTCAAGCAGCACAGAAATAGAAAGAAAAGAAATAATATTTCCTCCCTTCTCCCCAGGCTCTCCAGTGGGGTTTCCATTCATACCTCCTGCTTTTCTAAAGCAGCAAACTGGCCCTGCCCCTGGAATCGTGTGACCTTGGGCGGCCAAGGTCCTGGCTGGATTAACCCATGTCTCTGGAGTCTGTCTATTCCAAAAATTCTGAAGGTTTTAAAAGACTGGAACTGTTCCCAACTTGTTACCTCGAGTCTAAACAACTTAGTAAATGCTCGGAGATGATTGATTATAAGGTTGTTTGCCGAGCATCACCTGTTGCGTGCAGGCTCTGCATTGGGTCCAGGAAGATGAAGCAGAATCAGGGCCAGTCCCCTGGTTTGCAGTCTCGGGGCCGAGGCAGACCCAGAACGCCCAAATATGTATAATTGTGCTACAGTAGGGGTCGCACAGGCAGCTGTGGGAGTCCAAAGGGGAGAGCCACTCTCTCTGCCTAGGAATGCTCCAGGAAGAGAAAAGAGGGAAGGAGATTCCAAACAGGCAACTTAAGCAGTGGCGTTGAGGTGAGAGAAGGCAGTTTACAACCCATCTGGATGGGGTGTGAAGGTAGGGATCAAGGAAGAATTTTCAGGGGAAGGGCCTTTTGACCTGGGCTCTGAAGGCTGAATAGGAGTTTGCCACCTGGAGAAGAGGGAAAGGGACTTTTAAGCAGAAGGAACAATGTGTGGAAGGCCCAGAGGTGTGATGACTGTGGGCCACAGGGAGAGCTTTCCTGGGGTGAGGAGAAACTGAAGGGAGTGCGTCAGGGATAGGAAACAAAGGAAGCAGATCCCCCTGGAACACAGGGTCTTTGAGCCCATGCAGAAGCTGCCTGGCATTTCTGTTCTTGGCCTTGGCACAGGCGTTTATGCTCTGGGTCTGCCAGGGCTTTGCCTTGGTCATTGGGATCTGGAAGTCTTGGTGTGGACTGTCCAGCATGGGAGGGATTGACAAAGCCAGGGTTCAGGGGGACTGGGGGTCACGGATAACTTGTGGCCAGGGCTGCTCTGACCACTGGCCAATGAGGTGCGGGTTTCAGGAGCTGGGAAAGGGCTCTGTCCCTTCTCTTCCTTCGCCTCCAGCTCCACAGCCAGTCCTCCATCCTGGAGAGGATGGTCAGATACTTTACACTCTCATGTGAGAGACTGATGGCAGAACCTTTCCCATCAGAACCATGGACAGGGCTGAAAGGGGAAGCGAGTGCACGGTCTCACCAGGAGTCAGAAGGTCTGGGTTGCCATCTTAGCTGCACCACTTCTAACTCGTGGCTTCGCTTCTCTGAATCCCTGTATAAAACGACAAGCGTCATCTCGGCTCTGCTCAGTTTACAGCGTCCTCGTGAGGCTCCGAGAGGAGGAGGGAGTGAAAGCATTTGGGTAGCTCTTACACCAGGGACGGCTGCCTCTCGCCTGCCTGGTGCCCGTGGCAGACATTGCTAATTCATCATCTAGATTCGTTCGCAGAATCCTTTTAGCACTCCAGGCAGCCTCTTATCAGCGGACCAGAATTGCCGTGTGAGTTGAAGCCCGTTTGCTGCCCCTGCTGAGCCCGGTGTTCATTTTGTGGTCCTGGGGTCCGGGGACAGTCCTGCTGTGTACCACCTGACACCACCTGGGGGGGCCCATCATCCCCTCCCTGCTGGGCTCTTCCGCCCAGCCCACTGCTTCTCAGGCTTGCCTGTGCACTGGAATCGCGTGGGAAGTTTAAAAAATACCAATTCCTGGACACCACTCCCCACACCGTGATTCTGTTTTAATTGTCAGGGATGTGGTCTGGCCATTGGGATTTTTCAGATCTCCCCGGTGATCCTTTTTCTTTTTTTAAAATAAATTTATTTATTTATTTATTCATTTTTGGCTGCATTGGGTCTTCGTTGCTGCGCACGGGTTTTCTCTAGTTGCAGTGAGCGGGGGCTACTCTTCGTTGCGGTGCACGGGCTTCTCATTGCGGTGGCTTCTCTTGTTGCGGAGCACGGGCTCTAGGTGTGTGGGCTTCAGTAGTTGTGGCTCGTGGGCTCTAGAGCTCAGGCTCCATAGTTGTGGCACACGGGCTTAGTTGCTCCGCGGCATGTGGAATCTTCCCCGACCAGGGCTCGACCCCGTGTCCCCTGCATTGGCAGGCGGACTGTTAACCACTGCGTCACCGGGGAAGTCCCTCCCCGGTGATTATGTGCAATAACGTTTGCTCTGGCCCCTTTCTCCAACCTGCTAGGTGCCGATGTCGCTGTTGTCCTGGGCAGCGCAGGATTCTGGGGAGAGGGTAACGATTGCACAACCCGAGACTCAGCTCGTGTCACTTTTTTGCTGGCATGTTAACAGAGGGTCTTCGTACGCACGTAGCTTTGCCTGTGGCCTGATTTTTTTTTTTTTTGTAAACTATACATAACATAAAACTTACTCTTTCAACCATTTTTAAGTGTACAAATCAGTGGGATTAAGCACATTCACATTGTTGTGCAACCATCACCACTATCATCTCCAGAACTTTTTCTTTTTCCCAAACTAAAGCTCTGTCCCCATTAAACACGGACACCCCCGTCCCCCTCCCCCAGCCCCTGGCATCTGCCATGCTACTTCCTGTCTCTATGAATCTAACTCCTTCAAGTACCTCGTACAAGTGGAATCCTACAGTGTTTGTCTTTTTGTGACTGGCTTATTTCACTCAGCATCATGTCCTCAAGGTTCATCCATATCATAGTACGTGTCAGAATTGCATTTCCTTTTAAGGCTGAGTCATATTCCATTGTGTGGATGAACCACATTCTGTTTATCTGCTCAGCTGTCAACGGACACTTGGGTGACTTCCACCTTTTGGCTGCTGTGAGTAATGCTGCTCTGAAAATGGGTGTGCAAGTATCTCTTCAAATCTCTGCTTTCAGTTCTTTTTTGGGTGTAGAACCAGGAGTGGAATTGCTGGTCATTCTATGTTCAGTTTTTTGAGGAACCTCCATACTGTTCTCCACAGCAGCTGCACCATTTTACATTCCTATCAGCAGTGCACAGGGGTTCCCACTTCTCCACATCCTCACCAACATGTGTTTTCTGTTTGTTTCTTTTTAAATAATAGCCACCCTAATGGGTGTGAAGTGATGAGGCCTGATTTTTAAAGCAAAGCTTCTTCTTTCCTTACTTAGACATGTCATAGCATCTCTTCCAGAGGTAATGGAGGAGGCAGAGAGGGATCAACATGTACAAGTGCCTACTGTGCGTGGGGCACTTCGCACATCATGTCTTCTCCTCTGTGAGACAGGTGTTATTACCTCCCTGGAGCCTAGGTCTCAAGGTTGGACAATCCCGGGCTGAAATCCTGGCTCCATCCTTCCCTAGCTGTCATGTGATAGGCAGGTGATTTGACTTTTCAGGACCTCAGTTTTTTCAGCTGTAAAATGGGTTCAATAATAGGATGGAGGATTTATAGTAACAGAATCATCAATTTCGGTCATGTATCAACATGTGCTGAGTGCTGTGCACAGATTAACCCATTTCATCCTTTTAGAATCCCCCTGGGTGGAGGCTGATAACATCCCCATTGCTCAGATAAGAAAACTGAGGCCCAAAAAGCTTGAGTAACTTGTCCATGGACACGCGGCTGGTAAGGAGTGGAGCTGGGATTGAAGGAGTATAGACTGGGAGGGTCTTGAAGTTCGTGCCAGAAAAAGCCGAGAAGGGACTTTTAAAGGTGATTCTGGTGTGGACTCAGCAAGAGGAGAGTGGTAGAGAAAGCTTCCATCTTCTTGGAGAATTTGTAACAATCGGTAACAGAATGTTGACAGAAATATGGACCGTAAAGGCCAGTGTGGTGTGGTCTCAGGTGGAAATGAGGAGCATGTTATTGGACAATGGAGAGACTATCCTTGGTATAGAGCAGCTGAGAACTTGCCCGAGTTGTGTTCATGTTCTGGGGAAGGTAGGACTTGCACGTGGTGGGATTGGATGATGCGTTGAGAAGACTCCCTAAGCCCGGTGTTGATGGAGCGGCTTGGTCCTCCCAGCTGCTTATAGTGAGATGCGGGAGGAGAGAAATGAATCGAAGAAGGAATTGTTAAGCAAAAAGGAACTGGAATGTAAAGATTTGGAGAATTCTCAGCCTACCCATAGTGTAAAAACGAGCACGTGTTCAGAAGGGAACATCACGGGTGTGGCCCACAGACCATTCATAAGGAGACTAGTGCTGATGTGGACCATGGACCAAATCAGCCTCCCTCTGAAGCCAGGAGCAGAAATGGGATCATCCCAGCCGGGACCAGAGGAATGGAGGAGGGCTGCACACATGTGCTATTTCCCTGGAAAAGGGAAGGATGATAATGAAGGCAGTTTCTAGATCTCAGGGCGGGGCTGGCTGCTCCTGTTTCAAAGGTTGAGGCCCTGCCCAGTGTCTCAGAGGTGGGGTGACCTGCCGAGCTGTGGAGGTTATGCTGTCGCCCCAGGGGGCCTGGAGGGCAGGGCATCGGACCAAAGAGGACTATTCTTGAGCCTTAAGATCTCGAGGAACTTGCCTTGCTACGTTTTGGACTTCATTGGGACCCATCACCCCTTCCTTCTTTTTGGTATATTTTCTTTTTTTTCAGAATGGGAATGTCTGTATGTCTGTCCTGTGCCTGTCCCACCATTGTATTTTGGAAGCACATAGTTTATTTGGGTTCCCAGGCTCACAGCTGGAGAGGAATTTTGCCTCAGAATAAATTGTACCTTGAGTCTCACGCATGTCTGATTTAGATGATGTTTAGATGAGACTTTGAATTTTGGACTTCAGAGGTAATGCTGGATTGAGTTGAGACTTTTGGGCTTGTTGGGATGGAATGAATGCATTTTACATTCAAGAAGTACATAAATTTGAGAGACCAGTGGTGGCATGCTATGGACAGAATGTTTGTGTTTCCCTAAAATCCGTATGTTGAAGTCCCAACCCCCAGTGTGGTATTTGGAAGTGGGGCCTTTGGGAAGTAATTAAGGTTAGATCAGGTCATGAGGGTGGGACCCTCATGATGGGATTAGTGCCCTTACAGGAAGAGGAAGAGACATCAGAACTATCTTTCCACTTTGTGAGGACACAGCAACAAGGCGGCCGTCTGCACCAGACACCGAATCTGCTGGCACCTTGATCTTGGACTTCTGAGCCTCCAGAACTCTTAGAAATAAATGTATCTTGTTTAAGCCACCCAATCTATGGTATTTTGTTATAGCACCCCAAATGACAGACACCTCCACTCATCTCACCAATCTCCATCCTCCACCCATGCTTCTATCCATCCCAACTTCCCCCATCCCTGATCCATCCATCCATCCATCCATCCATCCATCCGTCCATCCATCCATCCTTCCTTGCTTCCTTCGTTCCATCCATCCATCCAGACATCCAGACATCTATCCAACTATCCACTTATTTGTCTAGAAAGCTATTCGCCTGCCTTCTCTCTACTTACCTACCCCACCTACCCATCCATCTAGTGGCACCATCAATAAATTGGAAGCATATTGGAAAGTATGGCTGTTGTCCTGTGGGCAACGGGAGAGTCGATGAAAAAGCTTAATTGATCATGAAAAGTAGAAAATAAAGTCATATTATTTTCTGCTTTTCATGATCAGTTAAGAAATTTCAAATTGTGGGATCTGTAAAACCAAGGTACATCAATGATGTCTTCAGGGAGTTATGGGCATAAGCTTGAAGTTCCCCTGCTGCCAGAAAGCTCGATGGTCCTACTGTACTTGGGTGATGGTAGGAAGACAGCCTACCTCCAGATGTTTTCCTCCGGCGACTTCCTTTATTCTGGGCATCTGTGTGCCAAGTTAAAGGTCAGCGTTCCCAGGGAAGGAGGGGAGAATGGGTGCTGGGAGATGACTGTCCCCCTGCCCCTTCTGGAAAGCTGGAACCTTGGGATATAGGAACTGGTGTTGCCTCGTGACCCCCTGCCCCTCCCCAGCTCCCACTCCAGCCTCGTGGGTTCCCTCCCAGCCTCGAAACATACCTCCTCCTTCCAGCCACCAAGCTTTTCCTGATGCCCTTCTGGCTTCCAGAAGTTTCCTCTCCGGTCTTCAGTGCCTCTGACCATCATGTCTCTGGGACGCCTCCCACCCCTTCCTTCTTGCCTTTTCTGGCAACAGTCATGTGCGATTAAATCTTTATATTGTAAAAGCATTAGCATAATGACAGGAAAAGAATTCCACCCCCAACTTTTTATTTTGAAAAATTTCAAACTAACATAGAAAGGTTGCGAGAAAAGTTCAGTGAACACCCAGGTGCCAATCATTCACTTAGTCACCAGATGTTAACATTTTGCAATGTTGGCTTTGCTGCTTTCTCTTCTTTTTGAACCTTTTGAGGATAAGTTGCAGACATCTGGACACTTCATCCTTAAACACGGCAGCGTGTATTTCCTAAAGCAAAGACGTTCTCCCGTGTAACCGCAGTATGCTTACTTCTCCCAGAAATTCAGCCCTTGATACGGTACTGTGATCTGATAGGCAGTCCACCTTTATCTCCCCTCAACTCCCTTAAAAGAATTTTTAAGAAGAAGTATGTCATCAAAAATGAATTCTACTAAAAAAAAAAAAAAGAATCCTACTGCCTCACCTCAAATCTGTATTTCATTTATGTGTGTTTTCTTCCATCCACAACATAGTTTGACCTTATAATCATAATGAATTACAGATTCTCTCTTTCTCACTTCGTATTATATGGCAAACATTTCCCATGTCATTATACAGTTTTTTTTCTTTTTTCTTTCAGTTTTCTTTTTTTCCCCTTTTTTCTTCATTATACAGTTTTGAAGACTTATTTTCAGTTATGCAAGGAAAATTTGAATACAATCTCATAAAAAGTCAAACAATACAGGTCAAATTATCTTCTACCTCATCCTGAAAATTAAAATATGAGGGAAGTCCTCTGTGACCAGCACCCCCAAATCCACCCATCTCTCCTTTTTTTTTTCAGGCCTCTTCTTCTGCATTTACCTCTCACCTGTTGTTAAACATTCGGGTCAATTCCTGTTACTAGTTTTTGTACAGGTCTGTGTAACGTTTAGTCACAGACCAGTTTAGCATCTTGGGTTTTTAATGAACCTACCTCAGTGCTTCTCAGCCTGGGAATTTTATTTATTTTTATATATTTATTTATTTATTTGGCTGCTCCGGGTCTTAGTTTTCGGCACACGGGATCTTTGTTGTGGCATGCGGACTGTCAGCTGCCGCATGCGGGATCTAGTTCCCTGACCAGGGATGGAACCTGGGCCCCCTGCATTGGGAGCTCGGAGCCTTAGCCACTGGACCACCAGGGAAATCCCACCCTGGGAACTTTAGAAATATCCATGCCTGGGTTCCAGCCCCAGAGATTCCAGTCTGTTTGGTCTGGGGTGTAGCCTGGGCATGGACATATTTAAAAGCTTCCCAGGTGATTCATTTTCTTAGCTTTTAAAAACATCGAGGTAAAATTGACACGACATAAAATGAACCGTTTAAAAGTGAACAGTTCAGTGGCATGTAGTACATTCACAGTGCTGTACAACCAACATCTCCATCACCCCAAAAGGAACCCCCGTACCCATTAAATAGTTTCTCCCCCTGCCCCCAGCCCTTGGTAACCACTGATCTGCTGTCTGTCTCTATGGATTTGCCTGACTGGATATTTCATATAAATGGGGCCATGCAATGTGGAACCTTCTGTGTCTGGCTTCTTCCACTTAGCGTCATGTGTTTGAGGTTTATCCTCATTGTAGCAGGTATGATGGCTGAATAATATTCTATTGTATGGCTGGACTGCGTTTTGTTTATCCACCCATCCATTTCCCGGATGATTCTTAATGTGTGGCCAAGATTGAGAAACGCTGGTCTGACCTCTTCTCTTCTCTTCAGATTGGAATAATAGTAACTACTTTGCAAGGATGTTGTGGGCTTTAATGGGGCGCTCTTTGTGAAGTACCGGGATGGGTCCAATAAGAAAACGGTGCCTGGGCTCCTTAGGGGAGCTCCCCAGGGAGAGGGGGAAAGAACATTTATTCTCCGAGCACCGCTGTATGTCAGTCATCCCCGTATGGGCTCTTGAACCGTATCATTTCATGGTACCTGCAGGCTAGGTAATATTATCTCCTTTAACACACAAGGAAGTTGCAGCCCAGAGACGTTAAGACATTTCCCCTATGTCACACAGCAGCTAAGTGATCATACAGGGACTTGCCACCCAGCTGTGCCTGGCTCCAAAGCCCTGCCCCCTCCAGTTCAGGGTGGAAGGCGACCTTCTGTCCTTGTCTCCCTGCCAGCTCAGTTTGGGAGCCCTCCACGTGGAGTTGCCCTCCGCACCCCCATCAGATGCAGTGGCCACATGGTTATCTAAGTGGCAAGGGTTGGCCACAGAATGGGGATTCTGTTCTCCAGAAAGCAGGCCAAAGACCCATTTCCCTCCTTTAGTTGAACCAGCGGCAGCTTGCTAGAAATGTCGACTCTTTGAAACTTCCCACAATCTTGAAGGCTGCCTAGCTGACTGTCAGCCCTGTTGCAGACAGTCTCAACTTTCTCTCTGCATGTCAGCTGTTCAGAATGACTCCCTTGTCCCTCTGCCGGGGAATGGATAAACAAGTCATTACACATCCCTATGATGGAACAGTTCTCAACGATAAAAAGGAAGGAACCATTGACCCGGGCAACAGCATGGATGAATCTCACCTGCATTAAGCTGAGTGAAAAAAGCCAAACTCAAAAGGCTGTGCCGGGGCGGGGGGGTGGGTGGGGGGACGGAAGCCTGGGAGGGTTGAGATGACAGCCAAGAATAGTAATGTTAGGAGGGTTCATCATTTTCTTCTTATAGAAAACAAGAGATAATAAGGAAGTCCCTGTTTGGCATTCAAAGCACAGTTTCTTTTCACCTAAGAATACACTTGACTTTGTGCAATCAGTTCTCTTTAGACATTAAAAAAAAGGTCTGTAGAGCTTCTATATGATCCCGTTTATATGATGTTCTGGAAAAGGCAAAGCTATGGGGACAGAGAACAGAGCAGTGGTTACTGGGCTGCGGGAGGGTTAGGGTACCAGGGGGCAGGAGGGCAACTGGGGGGGGTGATGGACCTTTTATTTATCTTGATTAGGGTGGCAGTTATACAACTCTCTCCACTTGTCAAAACTCATAAAAATGTGTAGCAAAAAGGGAAATTTTACTGAATATAAATTAAAAGGAAAATTAAAAACAAACAGTGAATTCATTGTCCTCTTCAAACGCCTGCCTCGAGGTTTATGAAGAAAGAAATTAGGCTACAAGGAGTTAAAGAAAAAGTTCTCCGTTCTTGAGGGCTGTGGGAACTCTATTTCTTGGGCATTTGCCCCTGGCCCTGGGGCCCTGGCCCCCGACCCCTGTCTCTCTCTCTCTCTCTCTCTCATTCAATAGCTGCAGCGCTGGGTGAGAGACAAGGAAAGTTTTGTGGAACCCAGAAATAAATAAATAACTGCCCATCCAGGTCGCCATGGCAACCATGACATCACCCTCAGACCCGAGGGGTTTGGCACCACGGGTGGCTTGTTGGTGTTTGTTAAAGGAGCAGGGGAGAGGGCAGCCCAGTAACAGGTGGAGGAGACTTGGTTTCCCGCTGGGGAGAAAGGCGTCCATTGCACCGCTTCACGGTTGGCCTCAGACCCCCGCCCCCAGCCCTAGTGGAGGGAGCGTAAATTAGCACCGCCTCTTTGGGGGGCTTTTGGGCAGAATCTATCAAAGCTAACACCGTATGTACCTGTGTTAGTGTCTCCGGGGTTGTGGTAACAAACGAACACACACTTAGCGGCTTAAAATAATGGAAATCTGGTCTCTCTCCATTCTGGAGGCCAGAAGTCCAAAGTCAAGATGTCTGCAGGGTTGGTTCCTTCTGGAGGCTTGAGGGAGAGTCTGCTCCAGGCCTCCCTCCCGGCTTCTGGTGGCTGCCAGCATCCTTGGCATGAAGCTGCATCACTCCAACCTCTGCCTTTGTCTTCATTCTGTGTCTCTCCTCTTCTTATAAGGACACCTGTCATACTGGATTAGGGGCTCACTGCCCCCCCTCCAGTATGACCTCATCTTAACTAATTACATCTGCAACGACTCTTTTCAAATAAGTCCCACATTCTCAGGTCCTCGGGGTTAGGACTTCAGCATAGGAATTTTGGGAGGACACAATTCAACCCATGACCCTATTTTTGTTGTTATTGTGTTTGCTTTATTGGCATAGATCCAGCATACAGAAGGTACTCAAGAAATGCTAAGTGGACGGCCCCTAGCACGGACACAGCATACAGTGGGCACTTAATAAATGCTTTGTGCACTGTACTGCATTGTACCCTTTGTTCTGAACCATACACCCATTTCTCATTTGTGTCGGTCTTTATAGTAATAATCGGGTTCCTGGGGGATGGGGGAAGGTTTTTGGTGTTTCAGTGGAGTTTAACCCCACCTGGTGGATGGTTCTTGGCAAAGTCCAAGGTGAACTGTCCACTTACCTGACTCTGAGCCAGTGTGGTCCTGCCTGCCGCCCGAGAGCCAGGTGTTTGCAGATCTCACCTCCCCCACCACCAGCCTGACCTGAAGACCCCTGCAGAGAGTCCGGTCAGCCAGGTGTGGCCATGTCCCATCCCACCTGGGTGATGTCACTTCCTAACTCTGCACTGGAGCTTCCCCTCCGTAAACCCGGCGTGGTGGTGGCTCTGTGGGGCGGTGGAGCTCCCGTGAGGATCAGGTGAGAGAACGGGGCGGAGGCAGTGGATGGGGCTTGGAAGATTCCAAGACACCAGAGCATCAGGAATGCTTATTGTCGGGACTTCCCTGGTGGTCCAGTGGTTAGGACTCTGTGCTTCCACTGCAAGGGGCATGGGTTCGATCCCTGGTCCGGGAACAAAGATCCCTCAGGCTGCACGGTGCAGCCAAAAAAAGTTAAGAAAAAAAAGGAATGTGCATTGTCAAGATAAAGTCACCTGGCCATTCCACGTGTGGATCCACGCACAGCAGAAATGAATGCATATGTTCACTACAATGAAGGCTCATAGCAGAGTTACCATAACAGCTCCAAGCTGGAACGTCCGCGTCCAGTAGACGGGATAAATAACTTGTGGTTCACTCACCCTGTGCAATACTCTACTGCAACGAAAACAGCCAATTACTGAGGCCGGCAAAAGTCATGCTGAGCCCAAGGAGTCAGACCCAGAGGGTGTGTGCTGTGTGATCCCACTGATGGGAAGTTCAAGAATAGGCAAAACTAGTCTACGGTGACAGTGTCAGAGGGGGGTGTCCTTGGGGGGCAGTACCCCTGGGAAGGTGTATAAAGGTGAAATGAAGCAGGACACTATGGTCCTTGCCCCCCCCCACCATGTCCTCTGTCTGCCTTTTGTCTGTGGAAAAAATTTAGCCAAAGAATAAGTTTAATCAGAGAACTGAGAAAATGCAGAAACAGAGGAACACAGTCAAAGGAGACCAAATAATAATAGTTTAGTCACTAAGCAAAGTCAAGGACCTTTAGTTCTTCCTTAGGGGCAATAGGTAATATTCTGAGCCGTATCCTGTGAGCTGGCTTATAGATACTGAAACCCCACCAGGTGGAAGAAGTTAACTACATGATGACCAGACTGTAGCCATGACATAAGCTGCCACAATTCCGAGAACTGGCCCCAAAGAAATGGAAACAAACCGACCCTGGAACTGAAGATTAACTGTACCTAAAATAATCGAGATGACGCTGGTCAGACCACTGATGGCCAATTTCAGGATGATGGTCAGAGCTGACTGCGCTGTTCCTGCATGCAGCCCCTCCCTCTGTCTGTAAAAGCTCTTGCCCCCTGATTGTCGGGGGGGTGGAGTCGGCCTTTGGGCAGGCGTCCGCCCTCCCCGCTGATTGCCGGCCTCCAAAATAAAGCAACGTTTCCTTTCCTACCAACACTTGTCTCTCGAGAACTGGCTTTCGAGCGGCGAGCAGCCGGACCTGGGTTCGGTAACAAAGGCGCTTTCTAGGGTGTGGGAAAGAGGCTCTGGCTCGTCTGGTGGTGGTCACGTGGGCGTGTGTCTACGTCGAAATCCATCCAGCTGTACCTTGGGGAGCTATATTGTATGTCTGTTATGCTTAAAGAAAATTAAAAGTAAGAAATGAAGAGGACGCTGCAACCCAATATTTATTTATTTATTTTGGCCGCACCGCGCAGCTTGCGGGATCTTAGTTCCCCGACCAGGGATCGAACCCAGACCACAGCAGTGAAAGCGCCGAGTCTTAACCGCTGGGCCGCCAGGGAATTCCCTGCAACCCGATATGTAGCAAACACCACTTTGGGGATTAAGCACAAAATGTTGGATAGTCCAAAAAAAGTGTAATAGAAAGAGGGAGGGAGGGAGGGAGGGAGGGGCGCGTGAGGAGGAGGGGAGAGGAGGAGGGAAAGGGGACGGGAGGGGAGGGGGAGGGGAGGGGAGGGGACCCTCTTCCCACCAGCAGGGGCCGACGTCCTCAGGCCTCCTGGGAATTCTGTGGCCCGGGCCGCTCCCGGCTTCCCAGCCAAGCTTCCGGGAATTGTGTGTCTCCCTCCAGGTTCATGAACCACCGAGTCCCTGCCCACCGGAGGTACCAGCCCACGGAGTACGAGCATGCCGCCAACTGCGCCACCCATGCTGTGAGTCTTGGGGGGCTGACAGCTAAAGAGGGGGGCTGGGGACGCAGCCTCTTTGCCCTTGGAGAGATTGTGTGTCCGTTCCATGGCAATGTCCCGAGTGGCCTGTTCTCAAGTCTTCCATGGCCCTTGGAAGAGCGTGTGGGATCTCGAGGGAAGGTCATTTGGGGAAATTGGAGGCGCCGAGCGTGCCTCTCTTTTACTTTAAGAACCTTCAATGGCTCCCTAGTACCTTGTACAGCATCCAGGCTCGGTAGCAAGCTCCCGGATAGGTCTTAGCCTTTGTCTTATGTTGGCCCACCTTCCACTGCCATGATCTTGCCCCCAGGCTCCAGCGCCCTGAGCCACCTGCTGTTTCCGAAATAGAAGGCATGACCCCGTGCCTTTGCACATGCTGTTCCCTCTGCCTGGAATACTTGCCATCTCCCCCCACCCCAGCCTTGTCTAAGAAATCCTTCTCTGGGCAGTGGTCCTTAACCCTTTGGCGCATGGGCCCCTTTGAGGATTTAATGAAGCTCTAGACCTACACTGTCCAGCTTGGTAGCCACTGGCCTCATACAACTGAAATGCAGCTTGTCTGAATTGACATGTGCTGTGAGTATAAAATACACACCAGCTTTTAAACACTTAGCATGGAAAGAAAAGAATGTAAGGTATCTTCTTAATACTTTTCATATTAATTACACGTTGAAATGACATTTTGGATATATTGGACTAAGCAAAATATTAAAATTAATTTCACCTATAAATAATTTCCTTTTCAAAACGTGGTGACTACAAAATCTAAAATTACCTGCGCCACCCACGTTATAGTTCTGTTGGCCGGGGCTGCTGTAGAATCTCTCTCCAGATAAAGTGCTCCTAACACACGAAATTGGGCAAACCCTTGCAGGGACCCTGTACCCCCAGTGCTTTGGAGAGTTCTGAGACTTCTCAGAGGGAACGATGGAGAAACCAAGATTCGAAGAGTGAGGAGTTTTCCAGGTAGACATGGTAGGGAGGGATGCCTTCTTCAGAGAGACCCACAGGTGCAACAGCACAGAGGCATGAAGCTGTGTGCCCTGACTGGGAGGCTGGGGTATCAGTGGACCCAGGGGGTGGGGGGCAGTGGCCAGAGATGCTTCTTGAAGACAGGAGATCTTGGCTTCCTGTTTTACCACGATATTCTCTAGAGTTATGCTGTCCAGTGTGGTAGCCTCTGGCCTCGTGTAGCTGTTGGAATTGAAATTGAAACCAATTAAAATGAAAACTTCAAGTCCTCAGTGGTACAAGTCACATTTCAAGTGCTCAGTAGCTGTGTGTGCCTAGTGGCTCCCATACTGGACAGTGCAAATCTAGAATGTTTCCACCATTGTAGGAAGTTCTGTTGGGCAGTCCAGGGTCTAGAGGCTTCCCTCCATCATGGGAAGTTCTGTTGGACAGTACAGGCCTAGAACCTTCCCACCATCACAGGAAGTTCTCCTGGATGGTGCAGGCCTAGAACCTTCCCTCCATCATGGGAAGTTCTGTTGGACAGTACAGGCCTAGAACCTTCCCACCATCACAGGAAGTTCTCCTGGATGGTGCAGGTCTAGAACCTTCCCTCCATCATGGGAAGTTCTGTTGGACAGTACAGGTCTAGAACCTTCCCACCATCACAGGAAGTTCTTCTGGATGGTGCAGGTCTAGAACCTTCCCACCATCACGGGAAGTTCTATTGGACAGTGCAGGTCTAGAACCTTCCCTCCATCACGGGAAGTTCTTTTGGACAGTGCAGGTCTGGAGAAAAGGCTCGGGTTGCTCAGGGGCTCTGTATTTGCCTGGACCCCACTCCAAAGGCTGGTCCTGCAGCACCTCTCCCCACCCTGCTTCCAGCTCTGGATCATTCCCAGCATCCTCGGCAGCTCCAACCTCTACTTCCTGTCGGACGACGACTGGGAGACCATCTCTGCCTGGATCTACGGCCTCGGGCTCTGTGGGCTCTTTGTGGTGTCCACCGTGTTCCACACGATCTCCTGGAAGAAGAGCCACCTCAGGTACCTGCTGCCTAGCCCATGGGAGGGGGCGAGTGCCTGGCAGGGTGACCAGGGCTGGGGCCCACGGTGGGCTGAGGGGTGAGGCAGGATGCCTCAGGCCATGCTTGGCTGAGCCAGGAGGGGCCCTGGATGGAAGGCCTTGTGCCGTCTTTGCCTCGGGCCGGCAGGATTGAGTCCCACATGGGTGGACCACCTCACCCTCATTTGCCTCGTTTGCTCACTTCTACGAGTCCAGAAGAACAAGCCCCTCGCTCCCAGGGTCATTGTGAGGGACCCTCATAATCGTCATAATAATCGCCCCCTTCTGGGCACCCCCTAGTAGGTTCCGGGCATTCTGCAGATGTCCCTCTGCATCTTTCCAGTAATTCTGCAATGTAGGCATTAGAACCCTGGATTTTAATTTTGATTTGTTTTGTTTTTAATTTTTTAAAAATTGTGATAAATACACATGACATAAAATTTACCATCTTGACCATTTTAAGTATACAGTTCAGTAGTGCTAACTACATTCACATTGTTGTGCAGCTATCACCACCATCATCTCCAGAACTTCTTCATCTTCCCAAATTGAAACTCTGTCCCCATTAAACACTAACTCCCCATTCCCCCTTCCCCAGCCCCTGGCACCCACCCTCCTACTTTCTGTCTCTATGAATTTGACTGCTCTGTGTACCCCATGTAAGTGGAATCGTATAATATTTATCCTTTCATGAGCACAATGTCCTCAGGGTTCATCCATGTTGTAGCAGGTGTCAGAATCGCCTTCCTTTTCAAGGCTGAATCATATTCCATTGTATGGATGGACCACACGTTGTTTATCGCTTCATCTGTTGATGGACCCTTGAGATGCTTCTGCCTTTTGTGACTGGCTTCTTTCACTGACCGTGATGTCCCGGGCTCATCCAGGTTGCAGCTTGTAGAATCCCTGTTTTGTGCCTGATGACACTGAATCTGGAACGTGACTTGCTCAAGGTCACATAGTTGTGTCCAAGCCAGTGTTGATTCTAGGTTTCCAGGGCCCCCATAAAGTGAGGGGACGCTCTGGTCCATTGTAGCAGCTGCAGTGACCACTGGTCCCCATGTCCAATGCCCCTCTTGCCCCCAGAAGCCCTGTGACTCTGCTGTATCCCACCCCCTCCTGTCCCCATTCTTTCCTCTCTGTGGCTCCTGGTTGCTGTAATGAATTACAACACACTGGGGGGCTTGAAACCACAGGAACTTAGCATCTCATAGTTTAGGAGGCCAGAAGCCTGAGATCAGGGTATCAGGAGGGCCATGTCTCTACGGGAGGACCCTTCCCTGCCTCTTCCAGCTTCTGGTGGTTCCCATGGTTCCTTGGCTTGTGGCAGCATCACTCCAATCTCTGCCTCTGTCTTCACAGGCCTTCCTCCCCGTGTGTCTCTGTGTCCAGATCTCCCTCTCCTTTTTCTTCTAAAGACAGCAGTCATTGGGTTTGGGGCCCACTTACCAGTGGTGTGACGCTGCTGCCCTTTCGTGTCCTCATCTGTGACGCGGTGGATGAAAAGTATGGTCCCTCCCTCCTAGGTGGGATTAAAGAGTTAATGCTCGTAAAGATCTTAGAACGGTGCTCTGATTATAGAATGTGCTCTGTATGTATCAGCTGTGGTTATTCCTTTCATTTCTAGGAAGACTTGCAGTTAGCCCAGCATCAGAGAGAAACACGGCCAAATTTAATGAAGGCTGCAGTCGCTAGATAGAATCACAGTTTGTACTAGTTATCCACTGCTGCATAACAAATAACCCTGAATCATAGAGGCTTCAAATAACGGTAAAACCTGATTCTTTCTCAAAGCTTCAGAGAGGCAGGAATTTGGGAGCTTAGATGTGTGTTTCTGGTTCAAGGTCGCTGATGTAGTCATGATGCTGCCCGGGGCTGCCATCACCTGAAGGCTGGACCTGGGCTGGAGAAGCCACTTCCAAGGTGTCTCCCTCCCAGGCCTGGCATGTCGGTGCTGGATGCTTGGGGGTGCTCAGTCCTTCCCACGTGGACCTCCCCTCGGCCACATGGCTCGTCCCCCCCCAAAGTTAGTGATTCAAGAGAACAAGGCAGAGGCTGTGATATCTTTTATGATCTAGCCTTAGAAACCACACACACCATCATTTCTGCAACCTCCTATTGGTTCCATATGTTTGCCATATTTGTTGTGGGAGGGGCCGCACACAGGTGTGAGGACCAGAAAGTGGGGCTCCTTGGGTACCATTTTGGAGGCTGGCTACCACGCTGGTCAGGTGTATTGATGACTGTAATTTGTTCTTCAAGGGGAGGTCATAACGGAAACAGTAACGTTTATGAGCACTTCCTGTTACGCGTTGTGCTGAGTCCTGACCCTCTTAGTCCTCACAGCGACCCCGATAGGTGGCCAGTATCCTCCCTGTTTTACAGCTGAGGGAGCTGAGACCAGGGAGGGTACGTAACTTGCTCAAGGTCCTAGTCTCTCTGTGGTAGGGTTGGGATTCGAACCCAGGTCTTATGACTTCAGAGCCTGGACCTGAACCAGAATGCCAGAACCCAGAGGGTCTTCAGGGGGCACCTAGGTTTGTTAGTTTTGCACTTATTTTTTTTTTAATGAAAGGAGAATAGAATAGAATTAATAAACATTTAATTTTCCATATTTTCTTCTGCTTGCTAGACTTCTCTTGAGTATGCATTTTTAAGTTCATTTTTTCCATTTTTATTTTTATTTTCTTAATTGAAGTATAGTTGATTTACAATGTTGTATTAGTTAACAGGTACACAGCAAAGTGATTCAGTTATACATACATACATATATATGTATATGTATGTGTATTTGTATATATATATATTCTTTTTCAGATTCTTTTCCAATATAGGTTATTACAAAATATTGAGTATAGTTCCCTGTGCTATACAGTAGGTCCTTGAATTTCTTTCATTGTTTAATTGAAGTATAGTTGATGTACAGTATTATATAAGTTACAGGTGTACAACGTGGTGATTCACAATTTTTTTAAAGGTTATATTCCATTTATAGTTACTGCAAAATACTGGCTATATTCCCTGGATTGTACAATACATCCTTGTAGCTTATTTTATTATTTATTCATTTATTTTTTTGGCCATGCTGCACAGCTTGTGGAATCTTAGTTCCCCGACCAGGGATCGAACCCAGGCCACCGCAATGAAAGCGCCGAGTCCTAACCACTGGACCGCCAGGGAATCCCCCTTGTAGCCTATTTTATATGTAATGGTTTGTGCCTCTTCATCCCCTCCCCCATGTTGCCCCTCCCCCTTTCCCTCTCCCCACTGGTAACCACTAGTTTGTCCTCTGTATTTGTGAGTCTGTGTCTCACACTTTTTTTTCAAGCTACTGAATTCTTTATCATTTGAAATCTTTCAAAAAGCCCAGTATATAAAACAGAATGCCGACTTCCTCTGATTAAAGTATGGGAGGAGGCTGTCAGAGGGAGGAGGGTCCTCGGTGGTACCCCCGAGGTGTCTCCATTCAACTCCTAGGGTGACAGGGAGCCTGGTTGGAAAACCATTGCTCTGGTCACTCACAGATGGGGACATCGAGGCCCGAGGGGTCATGGTGGATGGAGGTGCGTCAGCCCTGAGCCCAGGCTCCCCCAAAGCCCGTTGGTCCAGGGCAGGGCCCGTAACCCGCCTTCTCTGCCACAGGGCGGTGGAGCACTGTCTGCACATGTCCGACCGCATGGTCATCTATTTCTTCATCGCGGCCTCCTACGCGCCCTGGTGAGTGTCTCTGCGGGTCCCCGGGAGGGCTGGCGTCCTCTCTCTCCTTTGTTTGAATTTCTTCGTGTTTGGCTGGGTGATATGTCGGCACAAAAGCATGTAGGTAAAAAGACGCCCACCACCCATTCTCCTTCCTAGAAGCAACTACTTAGTACCAGTTTCCTGTGTATCCTTCCGGAGTGCTTTTGTGTAGGAAAGAGCAAACGTGTATGTATGAGTATATGTACAGACACACATTTGCATATATGCATATGTATATATGCAAAGACATGCACAGACATACCTATATTTTATATGTTTATATTTATACTTATACTTTCCTACTTTAATACAAAAGGAAGGATACTGTACAAACTCGGCAGTTTGCTTTCATTCTCTTAGTCATGGACTTGGGGACATCTTTCCATATTAGTACCTTGAACATTTCCCCACTCCTTTTTCTTTCTTTCTTTTTTTTTTTACAGCAGTATAATGTTCCCTGGCCACCCCTATTTATGAATATTTATGATGTTGGCACTCCCCCTTCCTTTGCTATAACAAACAGGGCTGCAGTGAAAGTCCTTGCTGTTGTACCACTCAGCATAGGTGCTTGGTTCTGTTGGCTCGAATCAGGTGAAATTGTTGAGGCAACCTTTTCTGATCTACAGAAACAGCAGGTTCATATGGCCAAGCCTGATCTTTGTGGGGTAAATTAGAGGCTTGGACGGCTGGGGGGCAGGAGTGGGCCTTACTCATTGTTGCCAAGTCACCCTCCACAGATCGTACCAGTTTAAACTCCCCCAGCAAGGGGCTTCCCTGGTGGCGCAGTGGTTAAGAATCCGCCTGCCAGTGCAGGGGACACGGGTTCCAGCCCTGGTCCGGGAAGATCCCACATGCCGCCTGTGAGCCACAACTACTGAGCCTGTGCTCTAGAGCCTGTGAGCCACAACTACTGAGCCCACGTGCCACAACTACTGAAGCCTCCTCACCTAGAGCCCGTGCTCCGCAACAAAGAGAAGCCACCGCAATGAGAAGCCCGTGCACCGCAACGAGGAGTAGCCCCTGCTCACTGCAACTAGAGAAAGCCCGCGCACAGCAGCAAAGACCCAACGCAGCCAAAAATAAATAAATAAATAAATAAATTAAAAAACAAAAAAAAATAAACTCCCCCGGCAAGTGCCTCAGGGTTTTCGAAAGTTCTGGAATAAAGAAACACTCAGGTCACACACGAAAAGCCGGGAAGCCTGCAGAGCCCCTGTGAGGGGAGAAGGGCCGTTCCAGTCACACTTGTTGAATGTGTCTGGGTGGCCGGGCAGTGCTGGGGGTCAGGACGCTAAGGTTCTGGCTGGCAGAGGGGCTCTGTGACAGGACAGTGACAGCACGGTGACACGGGCCTGTGCGCATGCAGCCGTGGAGCTCAGAGGAGGCACCGCCCTGCAGAGGTGGCCTCAGGAGGGCTTCCTGGAGGAGGTGTGCCTCTCTGAGAATCTGCACGTTGGCCTCTGAGGAGTGGGAGCCACAGAGGTTTGTTCCATTTTTGCCTGGGGAATTCCCATTTTTGGCTGTCGTAAACGGAGCGTTCTTTTTCATCATCTCAACTAATCAATGGGTTTTGTCGGTACGCACAAAGACGACTGCTTTTGAAACACATTTTATTGAGACGTGCCTGGGGGATACGCACAGTGAGTTCCCACACGCTGCAGCCAGCACCCAGGTGGAGAAACAAAACATCTCCAGCCCCTCCCCAGTCTGCTGCCCCCCAGAGGTAACCACAGTCCTGACGTCTGCCATCATAGGGCAGTTTTGCCTGATTTCTTACTTCATGTTAATGAGATCATCGTTCTTTCGGATCTTGCTTCTTTCGGGCAACATTATGTGGTGAGAGTCATGGAGTCATGATTGCAGGAGTCACCATCCAGTCTGCTTGCTGGACAGCGTTCTGGGCGAATAAACCACAGGTCTCCACCTCCTGTGACCAGCGTTTGAGGGTGATTATTGCTACACGGTCCTCTGGTCATTGTAGTGCGGGTGTGGTGGTGAACAGGGTACAGACGGGGGCTGCTGGTCTACACTGAGGAGTGGTTGGGGGTTTGAAACAGGATATTGATGTATTTTTATTTTTTGGACTGAAAGGTGATGCCTTGGGAGCAGGGAGGTGTGAGGAGGCTGGTGCAAGGACCTGGGAGAGAGATTGTGATGGCTGGGGCCCTGGTAGTGGCCTTGGAGTCAAGAGGACGGATAGATGGATGGGTGGGTGGATGGATGGATGGATGGAAAATATATTTACAGGAAACTGAGTGGACTGAGTGACTGAAGGTGGGGGAGAGGGGATGTAGAGCGGGGGATGCCAGGGTTTCCGGCAACAGCTTTCCCCAGGAAATCAGTGACTCTCGGGAGTGTTAGGAAATCAGCCCTGCTGCCGTCAGCCTGGAGACATCGTCAGAGGCAGCCCTACGCCCAACTGGGCTTTGCGGGAGGAGGGGACATGCTTCTGTCCTGCCAACCAGGATGCTTCTGGTTGTTGGATGCCAGGTGGGCAGGCGTATGGAGGCTCCGAGAAGAAGTGTTGGTCCTGGATGAGGGGCTGCTGCTGGAGTGGGTAGGTGGGAGCCACGGGAGAAGCTGAGAGCAGGAGGGAGAAGCCAGAAGACGTGGCTGGGCACTCAGTCCACAAGGCCGCCTCCTGATGGCCCCATGTCACCCCCAGGCACCACCTGTAGTTGTTGGGAGCCAAGTGATCTCAGGTTTCTTTTTGGATGTTGCCAATTAGAGTAAAGCTAGGTTTTGTGTTCAGCTGCCGTAACTATCCTTGATGTAGATTTCTAGAGTAGCCCTCTGACTCTCCCCCGCTTGGCTGATTCAGTGCCTGGATTTCTACTCTTTATCCCTGGCTGTGACCACTTGGGCACCAGCTCTGTGCCCATCCCGTGCTGGTGTCTGAGGATACGGCTGTGAGCAAAGACACAGACTCTCTCTCCTCATGGGACTTACAGTCTCACGGAGGATGCAGACGTTGACTGTCCCAAGGATACTGACACAAGGAATGAACCACAACTGTGCCGTGAAGGAGGGGTACAGGTGCCGAGGTGGGGAGGTGTGCCCTGGCTTGCGGGCTTTGTAGGAGGAAGAGTCAGCAGAACTTGGCGGTTGCTTGGATGTGGGGTTGAGAGAGAGAGAATCAGAGGACACAGACGTCATTCACGTGATTCATGAGGCCGGCAGAACCATGTCACGAAGGATGGAAAAACCTGGCAGGATCAAGTGTGACACAGAATCTTCCTTCCCCAGTGCTTCAGAAAACAAACACGATAGACTTATAAACATCGAGGTGGGCAAAAGAAAAATCACCATCTTCTGGAACCAGAGTCCCTCTCTGCAGGAATCTGGAGCGTTTCCGTGCAGTTTCGTTGTGCAGACGGCTGCACAGGCTGAAGACAGTCCGCGTGCTGGACAGGAACGCATGTGTGTGGGGCTGCAGAGAGGGTGCGGGGGCAGCTCCCTGGCCTGGGGCACAGGCCTGCACTGTCCGGGGCCCCCGACTGTGTACCTAAGCCAACAGCTGGAGGAAACACACAGAGGCCAAAGGCTGGAGAAGGCTGGGACCTGCAGACGCCTGGCCCTGGAGACACCACCTGTGCCAAGCAGTGGAGAGAAAAGCCCACTTTCCGGGAGCCTGGGGAGAGAGTCACAGGAATCCGGAAGGAAGGAAGGAATTCCTTCTGCAAAGTCTCCACCACCCTCTACTGACAGACTTGACGCTGTGCTAGCTGCAAAGGAAGAAATTCACGAGGCCCAGCTCTGTTGAAAACCCAGCCGGCAAAAAGGGTGAATGTAGAGCTGAGAGTCAATACGTTAGTAACCAGCCTGGAGGGATACTCACCTTATATTCCCGTCCCCTTTTGGTGGCCAGTTTGAGGGGTTTTCAGGCGTTTCCTACAGGGACTGATGCTGGGACGAAGGTCCTTTTCTGTGCCTCTGTGTGCTCGCAAAACAGCGTTCCTCTGGCCAGCCCCTGAACTTGGAGTGCCCGGGCCACGGGATACGTGCCCTTCAGAGTCTGATACATTCTCCAAACAGGCTTCACTTGTTTATATGCCCGCTGGCTTGAGACGCCCTTTTCTTTCAATGCTTGGACATGATCAGTGGTGCTAATTTTGCTCTAATCACTGCCTGTGGTTTCAGTTTCTCTGTCTCTCCACGTGTCCTCCGTGAGAGGCCACATCCCACACGTGGAGCCATGGGGACGGGGCTTCTCTGGGGTCGGTGTTCCTGGGACGGGCTGGCTGTGGAGGGCTAGATCCCAGTGCCCCCCTCAGGCTGTGCCCGTGGCCCTCCCTCCCAGGCTGAACCTTCGCGAGCTGGGCCCCTGGGCCTCCCACATGCGGTGGCTGGTCTGGATCATGGCCTCCGTGGGTACCATCTATGTCTTCTTCTTCCATGAGCGGTAAGCCAGGGCTTGCGGGAGCGGCCTCAGGTTGGGGGGGGGTGCCTCCTCCCTGCCCCCAGTGAGACGAGACCCCCCGATAACCCTAGAAGCACGAGGGCGCCGCTGTGCCTGGCATCCCTGTGTTCGGGTCCATTGATGGCCACCAGGTCCACAGCCCACAGGATCAATCTGAAGAGTTAAAAAAAAAAAAAAAAAAAAAGGGCATTGTAGGTTCCTAGACCCACTGAATGATGTCAGGTATTACCTGCCTTCCCGAAGCTGTGTTAGCAGATAAGGGGGAGAGGCTCTCAGGGCTGCCCACTCCCTTCCATCCTGCTGAGTGACAGGCTGCGAATGATTAAGTGTGGGAAAGAAACAGAGCTAGAGAAGCCAAAGGGAATAACAGACTCCTGGAATCTCCAGGGACAGCAAACAGGTGTCAGTTGGTGCAGCCACTCAGATGGATGGAGAGTGGCTGCTTGGGCCTTGTGTGGAAAGGTGCTGGGATCGAATAGTAATGTCTGCCCTGGGTTGAGCATGGGAAGCACCCATAGGCATGCTACACCCAGCATTTGCAATCCTCAAATGTCATTTCATGGATGTGGAAACCAAGTCTCAGAGAGGGAAAGAGACCCTCCCATGGCCACCCAACTCTGCCAGCACCTGCTGGGTGTAGCTGGATGAAATCTGGGCCCAGGAGTGCTGAGCAGAGGGCAGAGTCCCTTTCTCTTACGCTTCCGGCCAGGGTGTCCCCTCCTAACCCGAGCGGGGAGCTATCCCTCGTGGGGAGGCTGTCCTGAGGCCAAGATGGCTTGTCTTCCTGGCAGGTACAAGCTCGTGGAGCTGCTCTGCTACGTCGTCATGGGCTTCTTCCCCGCCCTGGTCATCCTTTCCATGGTAAGTTGCCCCCACCCGGCGTGGGGCCTCCCGTCTGGCTGGAGGGGACCCACAGTGACTCTGGAGATTGTCAGGTTGAACCTCCTCCTCTGGCAGACGAGGGAACTGAGGCCCGGGGTCAGTGTGACTTGCGGGCTGAGGCAGCAGAACGTGCAGGTCACCCCAGGGCTCGGCTCCCCGGTTCTACGGCACCTCCTCTCTCTGCTTCACCTCCAATGAATTCGTTAGTCCCTCGGGGCTCCAGTTCCCGCCTATTTAGGGATCAAGTAAGAAAAACCCATGGACAGTGCTTAGAATGGTGCCTGGAACAGAGTAAGTACCCGATCGCTAAATTAAACCTATAATAATAACATAGGTGGCCACGGAGGCAGAGCCGAGTCTCAGACTTCTGACACCCCCTCTGATGCTTCCACACCCTAAACTGCTTCTTGGCACGTGAAGGTTGACCTCTTTACCGTGCGTCCTGACCCCTTGTGACGTGCAGGAAGCTTACTTACAGGACCTTACTTCCCCGCCCCAGGCGTCCTTGGAGATGGATGTGACCACCTCCGTTTTATGAACAAGGATGCTCAGGCTCTGAGAGAGAAGGTGACTGGCCCAAGGACATGCAGCCCTCGAGGGGCTGAGCTGGGATGTGGCCCTGTAACCTCCAACCCCGAGTACTGGGCTCTTTGGGCTGCACCACCTCGCCCTGCGAGCGGGAGAGCCTTGCAGGGAGAGGCCTCAGGGCCCCAGCCATGGAAGAGCAGCAGCTTGTGTGGCCGTGGGTGGATCCCCTTTCCTCTCTGAGCCTCAGTTGTCCCTTCTGTCAAATGGGCACGGTCAACTCAGCCTGCTGGTACCTCCCTAGGCCAGGTAACAGTTTCTTACTTTTAAATGATTATTGTTGGCAGATGTTAAAAATTTATGTAGTCGAGAAGCCACTAGATTGTGAACTTTAAAAGGGTGAATTTTATGGTGTGTCAATTATAGCTAATAAAATTATTTCAAAAGAAGAAAGGACGTATGTCCTATAGATCTTGCTGGAGGAATTTGTGTTTAAATAGATATTTCTTTTTTTTCCCAAAAATTAAAATTGACTGTTATCTGTTTGAAATGACCAATAAATAACTTATCCTATAAATTTAAATGACATTACATTATATATATTTGAGGCATTGATCTTTGTCTAAATTAATCTCTTATCTATGAGTAGCGGTTTATTTTAAAGTTGAAAATATTTTGAAGTGAAAAATTTCTGAGTGTGTTAGTATCCATACATAGCTCTTTTTTTTTTTTTTTTTTTAATTTTATGGCTTTACCTTAAGTGTTATGGTTAGGAAGGTCTTCCCTTTCCCAAGTTTATATAAGTATTTACCTATATTTTCTCCTGTTTCTTTTACGGTTTAACTTCTAATTTTAAACTCTGTATTCCCACCGCCGTTTCTTATGTATATGGTGATTCCTCCCCAAATGATTAGGCAGTTATTTATCTACCATATAAAAATGTTCCTTTTATCGTATGTTAGCTTCACATACGTATATGTGGGTCTGTTTCACAAGTTGGCCTATTCTTATACTAGTACCAAACCGTGTTACTTACTGTAGCTTTTGTTGCATCTTAATACTTGGCAGTGAAATCTCTCCCCATTAGTTTTCCTACTCAACATTTTCCCTGTGATTTGTATTTATTTTTACAGATTAACCTTCCCCCCGCCAAGTTTACTTGTTTAAATATGTATGTTTAAGTTATATCTATTAATTATATAATATCCATCAAATTATGTATTACATAATTTAAATACATATATACATATATTGTAAGTGTATATTTAAATACATACTCACTGCAAAAAATAAGTCCTGTCTGAAAATGTATAAAAGAGCTGAAATCCCCCTCTCACCCCCTCCCCAATGTGATGCCCTAGCTGCAACCACCATTAATGGTTCATTGTGTATCTTTTACATTTTTTTTTTTTTTTTTGGCTGCACCACTTGGCTTTTGCGATGTTAGTTCCCTGACCAGGGACTGAACCCGGGCAGTGAAAGCGCCAAGTCCTAACCACTGGACCGTCAGAGAATTCCTCCATTTTTTATTTATAGGCAAGTCTGTGTGGCTATGCGGACATATTGACTTGTTTGTTCTTCTTTTACAAAAATGGGATCACACTGTTAAACAACATGCTTTTCTCACTTGGCATGTTGTCGTGGGCGTGTGTCCATGCCTGTCACATAGTCATCCTGCCTCGTGAGATTGCTGTGAAGGTGGCATTAGATACCTCACGTACGGCCCCTTGTGCTGTGTACAAGGCCTGGCACATAGTAAGCGCTGGGAAGTGTTACTGTAATATGTCCTTAATACTCAGGTATCACCTCTTGAGAACTGGGTGCGTGACTATATATATGTGCAATGAAATACTACCCAGCTGTTCCAAAGACTGGCGTGGATCTCCACGTGGGGATGTAGTCTGATCTCCACAAGACTGTGTCGTGGAACTGATGTCTCAGGACGGCAGGGATGGTGTGAGCCCCCTTTTCTAAAGTGATTAGTTCCCCTGCACATGTACATGTATATGAAGTGCAGACCGAATATCGTGTGTGTCTAGACAATTCTGGAAGGATACCGTCAGGCACCGTTATTGGTGGTAAGCAGTGATACCTGTGGGAAGTGGGCTCAGGGAGAGGGGGCAGTGGGTTCTTCTTACTCCCTGTTCCCTCTGTCCCTCCTGTTCTTCGAGCCCCCATAACCAACAAAAACCCAGGTGTTAATAATGCTCACCTCGGGGGGCTGGGACTGCTGCTTTTTTTCTTGCTGTTCTTCATTTTTCTCTAAAATTTTTCGCCATGAGTATGTATTACTTTAAAAAATTGTGATAAAATATGCATAGAATTTATGATTTTAACCATTTTTAAGTGTACAATTCAGGGGCACGAAGTACATTCACCTTGTTGTGCATCCATCGCCACCATCCGTCCACAGAAGTTCCTCATCTTCCCAAACTGAAACTCTGTCCCCGTTACACACTAACTCCCCTCCCCCATCCTCAGCCCCCAGGAGCCACCCTTCTACTTTTTGACTATGATTTTGACTCCTCCAGGGACCTCACATACATGGAATCCTACAGGATCTGTCCTTTTGTGGCTGGCTTATTGCACTTTGCATAACATCCTTGAGGTTCCTCCATGTCGTATCATCGTGTGTCAGAGTTTCCTTCCTTTTTAAGGCTGCATAATATTCCATTGTATAAAGTAACATGAATAACACTTTGTTTATCCATTCTTCTCTTGATGGACACTTGGGTTACTTCCACCTTTTGGCTACTGTGAATAATGCTGCTGTGAACTTGGATGTACAAGTACCTGTCTGAGTCTCTGCTTTCATTTCTTTTGGGATACACTCAGATATATTGCTTTTTAGAAAAGATAACAAAGCTATAAGATATTCTTTGAGATTTTGATAGAAACGTGTTACCCTGGAGAATGAATCTGGGGAGAACTGATGGCGTCACTGTGTAGAGACGCCCCGCCTAGGACTCTGGGCTGCCTCACCATCCACATATCTTCTCGCCCCTCTGGGTCGGGGGGGGAACGGCTGGGTGATCCTGGTCTTGCTGGCTGCTCATCTGACCTGTGCTCACCCTTGTCCTTGCCGACAGCCCAACACCGAGGGCATCTGGGAGCTGGTGACCGGAGGGGTCTTCTACTGCTTGGGCATGGTGTTCTTCAAGAGTGACGGGAGGATCCCCTTTGCCCACGCCATCTGGCATCTCTTTGTGGCATTTGGTGCTGGTACCCACTACTATGCCATCTGGAGGTACCTGTATCTGCCCAGCACCCTACAGGCCAAGGTGTCCAAATGAGGTGGCTCAGCCTGCACAGGACATTTAGGCTTTTGGAGCAGAGCATCACAGGGGAGTGTTTCTGCGAACTTGAGCCCAGAGCCCAGCGCCCAGGCCCCCCCGTCTTCCCTCCTATGGGTAGAGCTTTTTGATGGGTCCAAGGTTACTTCTGGTGACAGTCAGACCACCCCTTGGGTCCTAGGTGAGAAAGAAAGCATTTAGTCATTTTTACAGAGGAGAAATTAACCCTGTAATGTGTTTCTATTCTAGACAAATGTTTCCTAATACAACCAACGTTAACATAGTCAGAAAAGAGGGCAGACGTGGTCCTGGCCAACTGAGGAATGATGGGCCAATATGAGCTTCCTAAGGTCCTGAGAAATCTATCAGGGAGTCTAGTGGGTTATTTATACCTGGGTGGCCAGGGCCTCCTTCTCTGCTACCAAAGTCCTGGCTGGGGAATTGTCCCCTGCTCAGGGAAAGTCACCCAGCTTGTAGATCAGGGATGGTGAACATCCACGACCGTGGCAGACATCACCAATCAACTGCAGCATGGTGTGGTATCCGGATCCTTCCCGAGACTGCTCTGGGCAGCCACTACCAATCGACTTGGCACTCACGATGCCACCTCTTTGCCTTGCTTGCCCCGTGTGCTCTGCACTGGGGTCATGCCCAGACCAGTTCAGTGTTTCCATGTTGGGGAGCAGGCTTATCCCCTAGAGGGGGCAGTTTGGGGCCGTGGGGGGAGACCGAGTGTACCCAGAGCAGCCCCTGTCGTTCTACTGCACCGTAGCTGGTTCTCAGTGCAGAGGAATGAGTGGTTGCAGATGGGAAAGCTGTCACTTGGCCATTTCTTCTCATGCCGATAAATCCAGAGAAATTATGAGAGCCATTCATTGGGGGTGGGGTGGGGAGGGGGAGGGTCAAGCAGATCCCAGGAACTTGCCTGCTTGCTCCCGACTTAGGGTTTGTGATTCAGATTCTTACTGGGTGCCAATCAGCGGCCCTTGGAGGCTCCTGCGATGAGCCCTAGAGAGAAGCCCTCGGCTAATTTGATAGGGGTCTGGGCAGAGTGGCTGGGATACCCCAACCTCTGAAGCCCCCAGGAGCCCAAAGAAAAGGCTTCCAAGGGCCTATCCTCGGCCCCCTCCCAGGGCTGGGCCAGCGATCTGTACCCGGCACACGGACATTTACTGGGAGGGATCCAGGCCTAGATCCAGGGTCTGATCTGGAATCTCAGACTCTCTGGGTCAAGATCTGTCTCATTCTACAGGCTTCATTCTACGACTCCCAACCAGAGTCAAGTGGGCAAAGACAAGATGCCTTATGCTTAGTTCTCGTCCATTCCAGGGTATTTCAGGACTCCGGCATCTGGAATCCCATATCCAAGCCGGTATTAAATCATCCGACACATTCCTCAGGCAGGCAGGTTCCGAGCTGGGAGATGCCTTGGGGATGTTTTGTCCTCTTGCGTGCGTGTGCGTGTGTGTGTGTGTGTGTGTGTGTGTGTGTGTCTATACTGACACTCCCAGACCCTCTGTTCTGCACACCTGCCCTGTGGAGCCCACCAAGTATCTCCCATCAGTTGGGGTCAGGGTTGGAGTTGCGGGGGAGGGGAAGCTTTGCGGGGGGAAGGGCAGGCTGGAGGGCAAGGCTTGCCCCTGGTTGGGGGCAGGGACACTGTGACCTGGCCTCTGCCTGAGCCCGAGGTTTGGAGGGGTCACGTGGGTTCTGGGATGCTGTTTAGGAAAGCTCCCAAAGCATGGTACCATGGCAGGCCGAGATGACAGTCCCGTCATCAAGGGGTTGATGGGGACCAAAGCCCTGTGACAGGGCCAATGCTGGGTGCTTGGGACACTGACCCGGGGCTCTCTTTACTGGTCCCCCAGCCCCTGCTGAACTCCTCTGATACGTGCGTCTCCTCGTGCTCCTCCTGGGTGTTGGGTCTGACATTTTCCCCTAGACAGCCTGCCCTGTTATCTCCCACACCTTTTGAGGTGCCGGTTCCTCTGATGGGGACTCTGTTTACCCCTCATTCACCCAACTCGCTCCTACACATCCTTCAAAGCCCTACTCGGGCATTAGCACTGAAGAACTTCCGACCTTCCTCTGACCTAGGGGCTCCCCCCTCTGCTTACCAAAACCCCCTGTGCTCACCTGCCCACACTCGGAGCCCTGTCCTTTGTCACCCTGGTACTTGCACCTGCCACCCAACCCAGGAGCTCCTGGAGGGAGGGACCGCGTCTTGCTAGACTTGGGACCAATTGCGGCATCCCCCCCTTTCTGAGGGCTTGGGCCAATTCCTTAACCTCTCTGGGCCTCAGTGTCCTCTGCTGTAAGATGGGTGTGATTAGGCTACACCTTGCAGGGTTGCTTGAAGATTCAGCAAGATAATGACTGTAAAACACTCGGCCTGGTATCCTAATTAGCTCCCTTGGTTGGAAAGCAACCCCTGATAATGATAATGAGGGGACAGAGCCTGTGCTGCCCAAAGGAATGAATCACTAATGGTGGAATTTCTGACTGTGGACAGGCCGGTGAGGACACTGGAGGGTATTCTGGGTATTCTGTGCAGCCTTGACCACACTCCTCCACCCCCATTCCAATTCAGGACCTGCTTCCCGTGAACTGTCTCTCTTCCCCAGCATCATTCTGAGAGTGAATTTCCCAGGATTCCATTTAATCCAAGCCTAGACCCTGGACCTCCTCCAAATATATCACGAACATTGCAGGAAAGGAAAAGATGTTCCTTAGGCCAGTCTCTTCTTAGGTAAGGCCTTGTCCCAGGAGCATTCTAGGCTGTGCCCTGGGCATGTGGAGTGGAGAGGGCACGACACTGGAAATTCAGATGCCCGCCAGCTCCCTCTTCTTTGAAGCTGTCATGTGCCAGGATGACCCAGCATGGCGGCTGTTTTGCCCCAAGGAGCCAGGGGAGCAGTTGGCAGCAGACTGGCCTGTTTGACACTCCGGGCACTTTAGCGAGTGCTCCTGAGTTGGGCACTGCCGGGGCGCGGTGAGGGGTGGGAGCTGATGCGGAGGCTGGAGGTGAAGCGGGTGGGCAGAGGCTCACATTTCCACAGCGCACCTCCCATAGCACCCCGTGCTGGCGGACAGGCCTGCAGTTGACCCCCTGCTTAGTTAGTCCGTTGGCCATCGTCGGGACAAACCAGAGCAGGCACGCTTGCTGGTGGAGGCCTGGTCCCCAGCTGGCAGGGTTTCCCTGAAAGGCCCAGAGCAGAACTTACTCAGGGCTGTCCCTGGGGCCACCAGCCCCTCAGGCCAGGGAGGGATTTAAACCAGAGCTGCCTTTCTGTCTTGATTGGAAATTGAACGTATGGTGGGAACAGGGCTGAGCATTCTTCCTTCCATCAGCCTCGGGCTCAGGCTGGGGAAGAATCCTAGGAAAGCACTGGCGGGGAGGGGGACAGAGATGGGACTTACAGGTGGGCCTGGATCTGAAGCTCTACGTGCTCCACACAGTGCGGTGATTTAGAAGGTGGCAGTCCTGGGCTTCAGCTCACCCAGCTCTTTTCCATACCTGTCTGCCAAAGCTGAAGTGCTCTGAATGTTTTCCTGCAGCTCTGCCTGAGCCCCGGCATTGGGGCCCAGGCCTCCATGGCGAACACGGGGAGGGGCTGCTCAGGCAGCCCACAGACCCCGCCCTGGCTTCAGGCACCACGGGTGCTCAGAGGGGCAGGTGGAGCTCAGAGGCTGGGAGATGGGTCTAGTGACCTGGTCAGAAAGGCACCTGTCAAATTTGCTGCCACGTACTGTGTAATCAGATGCTGAGACGTGGGCTCTGGGAATAGTATCGTGGTGTCTGTGGGGTCCGGAAGGTGCCTGTGGAAACCCCAGCAGCCACTTCCACATGTGCACACCTGCTCAGGTGTACTCACAGGTGCGGGGGAAGGAGCAGGAAGCTGAGGGAGGCGGGGCGTACCTGCAGGGCGCTCCTCCCGGGGACCGGTCTCTGTGCCAGTGGCTTTAGAGGTGCTCTCTCCACTGACGGACATGCGCCCTCACTCCCACCCCGTGAGGCGAGGATTACTGGCTGGTCTTACAAAGCAGGAAACCAAAGCACAGGGAAGTTTGGCGACTTTCCCAAGGGCACCCAGCTTTGAACCGGCAGAGTGAAGCTTTGAAGCCAGGACTCTCTAACCCCCAACCGTCATGTCCCTTGACCAGATCTCCTGCTTCCAAGGAAACCCACTACCCCCAAGTCTTTCCTCCAGGGAGGAAAGCCACACTCAAAATTTTTAACAATAGTTAAAAACAAACAAAAAACCCCACACCCTGGCCTGCAGCCAATTTCCATGGTGTAAATACCAACCTCCCTTCCCCCACAATGGCCAGTTTCACCCTACCAGAGTGACATTCCTGAAGATGCATTGGGAAGAAATGCGTACAATCCAGGCCCAGCACACCACTGCCCCCTGCTTCCCAGTGGTGCCCCTCTCGGAGGCTGGCCAGGGATGCAGCTCTGGAGGATCCTGGGGTCAGGCCTGTCACCGAGACACACAGAAATTTTGTCTCAGGAATCTGGAGCCAGTCCAGCCCTACACTGGCCTGCGTGCAAGGCCCCCGGCCAGTCCTCATTCTTTCTGTGCCTCAGTTTCCTCATCTGTAAAATGGAGCTTGCGATCGGTGTATGGAACCCCTCTGTCCTGTTCACTGCAGGGCCAAGGAAGGCCACGTCTTTGCTGGAAGAAGTCAGAGCAGCTGTTCTCAGCCCTAGGGTCTGGCCAGAAAACCACCCAGGGCGATGCTAAACTGCAGGTCCCAGATCCCCACCCCCTCCCCGGAATGCTGAGCCAGCGGGTCATGGTGGAAGGGTAGTTGGAACTCTGGAGTCTGAACTTCCAGCAAACTCCCGGGTGGTTTGGACACTGGTTCCAGAAGCCCTGCTCTGGAGCTCATCTTCTCTGAGGCCGGGCCCTGCTTGTTAGTGGTGAGGTTCTCCAGGGGACAGAACTCATGTCCAGGGGCTGGGGACCTAACCACTGCTCTTGCTTTTTGCTGTCTCTTTTTCATGTGGTTTCACATTAACCCCCCCAGCAGCCTGCGTTTATACACAAGGCCATTCCTTAAATTGGGCCCTGTCACTGATTTTTCCTAAGCTCAGTCCCAAGTCCTGTGTGATTTCTGTGGTCTTTACCGTCACTCTGAGAGGTAGGTATGAGCCCATTTTACTGATTTGGAGACTGTGGCTCAGAGAGGTTAAGTAACTTGTGAAGGGAAAGTAAAAATAAAGCATCCCGAATGGACAGAGAAATATGAGACATCGTCAACAGCAACGCTGTCCGGTATGGTAGCTGTTAAATGCAGGTGGCTCTTTAAATTTAAGGCAATTAAAATGAAATAAAACAAAGAATTCAGTGCCTCAGTCACACTACCCGCATCATAAGTACTCAATAGCCCCACGGGGCCAGTGGCTACCTTTTTGGACAGCCTAGCCATAGATCATTTCCATCATGGCAGAAAGTTCTATTGGATGGTGCTGGTAGATCAGTGGTTCTCAAACTGTTTGGTCTTGGAACCCCTTTGAACTCTTAAAAACCATTGAGGACACCAGAGAACTTTTGTTTATGGGCTCTATCTGTGAACATTCATCATACGGGATGAGAAATTAAACCTGACAGTGTTCTAAAATGCCTATTAATTCATAAACTCATTACACATTAACATAAGTAACATTTTTCTATTAAAGATAACGGTATTGTTTCCAAACACAAGAAGATTTAGGGGGAAGAGTGGCATCATTTTATGTTTTTGCAAATCTCTTGAATGTCTGGCTTAACGGAGGGCACCGGAGTCTCCCGTCTGCTTTTGCATTTGGCTTCTGACATCACCCGTCCTGTAGCCTCTGGAGAGCTTTGCATGAAAGCATGAGCGGGAAAGCAGCAAATAATGTCGGATCATGATGAAAACAGGTTGACTTTGGGGACCCCTGGAAGGGTCTTGGGGGGCCCGTGGGCCCAGACTAAACGTTGTTAAGAACCAGGGCTGGATCCAGAGTTGTCCCCTTTGTTTACGTCTGGAGACGCTCTGTCAGCGGTAGTTATCATAGACCGATGCTATCTAATTTTCGCCCATTTTAGCTGAACCTGGAGACGTGGGCAGGACAGAGAGGCAGGAGGGGTGAGAGCAGTGGTCTGGGGTACCCTCTCGATGTTGAGGGCAGGCCCCGTGGCCATCGATTGTTGGCAATGCCCAGTGCCCAGCAGAGCGCCCAGCACTTAGTAGGTGCTCAGACACATGTTTGGAAGGAACGGGCGACTTTGAGCTTGGTCTGGCTTGGTGTCCGCCTCCTCCTCCTCTCTGAGGCTGGGAAGACTTGGCGAGGGAGCCTCCTGTGAGTCTTGGTCCCTTTACATCTGGGGCCGGAAGAGGCAAGTTCACTACCAGGGTCTGCGGGGACACTGACCGCCCAGGCCTTTACTCTTGGTGTCTCTGCACATCGGAAGATACCTCGGAGCGCTCCCGGGAGGCTCTCGGGCTAGTTTTTCCAACTCAAGTTTGTAGCGAGCTTTGCCTCTGCCCTGAGTGGGTCTGCAGCCCCCAGGGTGAAGGAGACGGGACCCCGGTGAAACAGACAAGGTCTTCACATGTCAGGGTGGCCTTGAGGAGGGACCCTGAGACTCATTTGCGGGAGTGTGTATCCAAGTGACTTGGAAGGGGGTTGTTTCCTTAAAGATGTTTTCATTATAAAAATAGATGCTTACTGGACTTCCCTGGTGGTGGTTAAGAATCCGCCTGCCAATGCAGGGGGCACGGGTTTGATCCCTGGTCCGGGAAGATCCCACATGCTGCGGAGCAACTAAGCCCGTGCACCACAACTACTGAGCCTGCGCTCTAGAGCCCGTGAGCCACAACTACTGAGCCCACGTGCCACAACTACTGAAGCCCATGCGCCTAGAGCCCGTGCTCCACAACAAAGAGAAGCCACTGAAATGAGAAGCCTGCAACGAAGAGTAGCCCCTGCTTGCTGCTACTAGAGAAAGCCCGCGCACAGCAACGAAGACCCAATGCAGCCAAAAATAAATAAATACATTAAAACTAAAGTATCAATAAAAGCTTTGGAAAAAATATATGCTTACTATAAAAATTTCAGAAAATGCTAGACTGGTAGAAAATATTTGGCAGTGTCCGCCTCAGGTAACCAACCACTCCTCACCTTTTTCTTTCTGTTCTCTTCACTCAATGTGTACTTTTAAACTTTGGTGTTTTCTTCTCTTGCTATAGACACCTTTACACCCTACCTTTTTTTTAACTTTCTGAGTATTTTTTCTTATTATTTCAAGCCCTTTATAAACATTATTTTAAAAGTCTACATTGAGCGGGTGTACCACAATTTCTTTAATCATGTTTTTAATTCAGGTGATAAACATAGCTCTGTGATGAGGATCTTTCGACATAAAGTTTTCCCTCATATTGAGCATGTTTTCTTTAGGCCACACGAAGACGATAGGTGAAATTTGCTTCCTGCTCTCAGGCTGCCCAATCCTGGCCGCCACCTTCCTGCTGTCATTGGGCTGATGATTTCCTACAATTGGCCACTGTCCCTGTCCCCCAGGGAGTCTGGGCATCCAGGAACCTCCTGCCTGGGTGCTGCCAGAGAGCTGGATTATCTGGGAGGTTAGGAAAAGTCAACGCTGGCGTGAGGTGTGAGGTGTGGAGGAGGGAGGGGGCGTGTGTCTGTCCTACAGGTGGTCTGGTTGGTGGCACCAGAGGGAGACGCATGCGGGTTGTGGGGGGGATGCTGCGGGATGCAGACGCCACCCTGTTTGACACTGTCAACCGCTGGTGGGAGGTGAGACGTCATTGAGGGCACCGGTGTGCTTTACACGCGTGCGGTGTCCTGGAGACCGAACGTTAGGTATTCAGGAACTTGGAAAGTCCTTAAACCATGGCTAGTGTGAGACTGGCCAGGGTGGGAATATTTACACCGTGGAAATCGGCAAAGGCTGCACATCAGAGCTTGACGTTTTTGGAAGCTGGTTTACCAGCGGGCTGCAGCCTTCACCCCATGTACGCTTTTCTGTGTTCCGTCCCCTCTTCATAATTAACAGGTCAGATACACACAGTTACCAACATGTGCTCATTCTCATCCGTGTTCTCGTATATTTCTCCCCGTAAAACCTGGCAAGATGAAATTACTGTTTGCATATTACACGGGGAGACTGAGACTGCTCAGAGAGGTTAAGTGATTTGCCCAGGGCGGTCCAGCGGGGCAGGGCCTGGGATCCAGGTCGTGGTCCTTGGGTGTTGAATCTTCCTCCTCCCATGGTGCTGGGCTGTTTTGCTCCCGAGGGCTGAGCTCTGGGGCAGCAGGTGAAGGCATCCTCTTAATGTCCTTCTGGGGCCTCGTTGCCACCAGGTTTCAAGAGGAATCTGCCTACTTCTGTGCAGGTGTAGATCCTGCTGCTTGTGAAGGCCTTTCTTGAGGGGGAAACAGGAGCTCTGATTGTCTTTCCTACTGACTTTTATATACCTATCATGTCTAGAGTGTTGAGATTGGCATTTGTGGCATGACTTTTAAAAACTGTCCTGCTGGTATTGGACCCTTTCTGTGGTTGTGAGATTGCCGTTTTTGTATTAACAAGATATTTGATAAACATTTGTATTAAGAAGAATAATCCTGCTGGTGAATGTGATTGTCTCCAGTGGAGTAGAAAGAACTTAAATAAATAAAAATTCAAGATGCCTCACGCTTGCCCAGTTGTCTTCTTAAAAATAACATTAGTCGAATCTTTTTATAAAAGCAGCCACTGTTCATGTAGAAAACTTGGAATATTTAGAAAAGTATAAAGTAAAAACCCTGTATTAGCTGTCTATTGCTGTATAACAAATTATCCTAAAATACAGTCTTAAAAGAACAAATCATCATCAATGTCTCTCATGGCTTCTGTCAGTCAGGAATTCAGAATCTGTGCTTCAGCTGGAGCGGAGAGTCATCTGAAGGTGTATCCGCTCACGTGGTGGTTGATGCCGGGAGCCAACTATAGCCCTCACTGGGGAGGTTGGCCAAACACCCTGCTTTAAAACGTAGATTTTACTATTATTCAGGTATGGTGAGGCCAAAAGATCAGGAGATGACTGCCACTGAAAAGATAGTTTGTTACTCACAGATTCCCAAGAGAAGGGGGCCTGTGATACCAGGCAGGGCCACACAGGGAAGCACCAGGGTGGGTCAGGAGGCAGAGGGAGGGGGGAAAATGTGGGCCAGAGCCTTTATTGTGGTTTTCCTGGGAAGGAATGGGAGAGGCAGTATAAGTAGTCTTGGTATTGGCTAGTTTGAATCATTTCAGTGGGCTCTGGGGCGTAGTGGCTGTCCCCAGTCGTGTGGTACTTTTACTGGGGTGATGAGGACAGGGCATACTAGCCTAGGGTATAAAAGTCCAATAGAGAAGGTGGGGAGGTGTGGTCTCCAGGTGGGTTGATTTGCATATGAAAGGTGTGCTCACAGGTGAATTGCTTACTAGCTCTAGGGATGGTTTACCATCTCCACTCTGCAAGGGGCAGTCTCCCCATGGTCCAAAAGGCCCCAGATGTCAAAACATCAGAAGAAAAGACATACTTAATACACACCCACAAGCGTCTTCCTCATGTGGCCTGGGCTTCCTTACAACGTTGTGGCTGGGTCCCAAGAATGAGGCAGGTGGGAGACCTAATGTCTTTTATGACCTAGCTTTGGAAGTTTGCATCGTCCATGCTGCCATGTTCTGTTGTTGGACACAGCCAAAAAGATCCTGCCAAGACCAAGGGGAGGGAAGGCAGACCTCCTGCCCACCACCTGGTTCAGGAGAGTCCTGAGTAAGAAGACTGTGTGGGATGGGGTATGTACTACTGTGGGTGTGTTGACGTGGCTATCTTTGGAAATTGCAATCTGCCACAAGCTCCATCGCCCAGAAATAATCACTGTGAATATTTCCTACTATCCTGCTTGCCCACGTTTTTGAATGTGATATTACAAGGGAGGAATAATCTGTTGTTAATGAAATTCTGTGATCTTGGACAAGTCCCTTAGCCTCTCTTGGCTCCTGTTCCACGTCAGTGCAGACGGTGGATTAAATTAGGGGCTCTCACATTTCTTTCCTTGGGTACTAGAAAAAGATCTCCAGCTGGACCAAGCTCTTTCACCCCAAATTTGAAAAATGGCCACTTGTTCTCAATTCTCAGTTAAAAATAGAAGTTAATATGTAGTATTTTCTCCATCTTAATTATTTTTTGCAGACATACATCATAAGCCAAATGGTACCTTCTAAAACATGCTTCCAGGTAACAAATCAAGTAAACAATAAAAAAATTAATTTTCATGGAAATGTCAGACCCAACCAAGGGTCTGACATTTGGTTCTTCAACAATATGTTTTCTTGAGGCCATATTTGCTCGTATTTGTGATTTTGTGTTTATCACATGGTCATGTTTTTGGCTAATGAAATTAATCCTGATTCCTACATGGCTTGAAATATAACTTTTCAACATACTCCAGTCCCAAGAGCACGAGAAACTAGAACTGAATAGTTTCAGAATCACTGGGGTAGATGATTTCTTAAATCCCACCCAGCCTAAAATTTTTAACAGTTAATTAAATGTGACTCAAGGTTCTTTACAACAGACCTGGCATTAAAAGGTAAAGTAACTTGACGTGATCTATTTTAGTGGTGTGGTCCTGGCAACCTGCACGTTACTCTGTAGCTCTGGCATCCCACACTGAGCTAGGCTGGGACCCTCCGCTGCAGGGCTGGCACCTGGACAAAGGTCTCCTCAAGCAACAGAACACAAAGAAACTAAAAGGGACTAAAAATAACTGCAGGCATGCGCAAATGGGGCAAATTAGGAACAATGAGATACAAAAAGGCCACAAACCACCTGCCACTTCTGAGGTGCCTGGAGCAAAAGCAGGGTCCTGTGCATGATCCCTGCACCACCAAGGGGGTGGGTAGACCCCCTAAGCCGCCCCTTCGGCCGCCCCTCTGCCCCTCCCCCAACCGTTACTTGCTTTCACTCCCTTGTGCTGCAGCCTGGCCTGAACTCCTCGTCTGGCCTCTTATCAATTTCTGTTGATGAAAGAGCCCAAGGCCCCGGGTGGGTAACAATACAACTCTGAAGTCCTGGCATCCCATACGTTACCAGTGCCGGGAGGTACTCACTGTCAACTGGAAGTTGTTCAGCAGAGGACGTGGGACGAAAAATAACACTTGCAGAGCTTTTGGCTGATGAGCCTATGGGGAATGACCAGACCCGAATCACTGCTATTATGGGTAGTGGTGCCGACATCACTGAGAATGAAATCTGAGCGTTAAACTACTTGTTTCCAGCCCCTTCTAGGGATAGGGATGTAACAGTCTCTGAAAGAAAGGCTGGGATCTAACGTCCTCCCTGTGCCTGCTGCCTCCTTCCCTTCCTCTCTCCTGGCCTCCGAGAGCCCAGTCTCTCTGCCCCTGGACCGGCCATCCCGTGGGAACCTGCCCTTTGACCTTAACCAGATGCTTTTCCTTTGGGCTCATTTGGTTTTTTCCTAGAGTGAGTCCCAGGACTCTGCCGCCCTCTGGTGGCCACAGAGGGCGGCTCAACACTCCATTTTTGTCCCATGGATTTCCAAAGATATTTAACCCCCCAGTTCAAAAACTTGTTTTGCTCACCTGCCAGTGGGGCAGGTGCATGAATAGAAAGATGAATAAAATTCAGTACTTGCCCTTGAGAAGCTTCCAGTTGAGGGAGGCGGTGAGAGGTTGAGATGGGTGGAAATCTATTCATTCCTTTGTTTATTCTTATAACAAATATTTATGGAGGCCCTATTTGGTGCCAAGTGTAGCAGTAGACAGACGAGGCGCCTGCCTTTACAGAACTCAAATCCTAGCCTGTGTTAAATACACAGACAAATAGTGATAAAGGCCTGTGAATTAAACGAGACAGGTTATGAGACAGAGAATGGCCACAGGGGTGACCACCGTGAGAATGGTCAGGAGACGATAGCGGAGATGGGTTTTGATGAGAGGAAAATAGCACCATGCCAACACAACGGGACAAGCATTTGGGGAAGAGGACACAGCAAGGGGAAAGGTTTCAGAGGAGAGAACGAGCTTAGAGTGTTCGAAAACAGAAGTTTGTCGTGCTGGGGCTCTGTGGTGGAGGGAGAGAGCAGGTGGAGTGGTCCGCAGGGGCCAGCTGGAGCAAGGGTAGTGATTAGAGGACTACAGCCCAAGCAAGAGCAACATCTGATCTGCATTTAAGGAACATGGTTCGATATAGTGTGGACTTGGTTAATAAAAAGGTAAAAAATAAAAGTCTGTGGGAGCACAGAGGAGGGGCATGTAGCCAAGTCTGGGGGTCAGGGAGGCCTTTCTGGATAAGGGGTGTTCGTTTGTCTATTGCTGCATAACAAATTGCCCCAAAACTTAGTGGTGCAAATCAGTAATAAACATTTATCATCTCACGTAGTTTCTGAGGGTTGGGAATGTGGAAGCAGCTTTGCTGGGTGGTCCTGGCTGAGGGTCCCTCATTAGATGCAGTCAGGATGTTGGTCAGGGTTGCAGCCCTCTGAAGGTTTTGCTGGGGCTGGGGGACCTGCATCCAGGATGGCTCACGCCGACAGCAAGTTGGTGATGTCTGTTTGCGGGAGGCATTGGTTTTCTCACCACGTGGACTTCTCTAGGGCTGCTTGAGTGTCCTCCCAACATGACGGCTGGCTTCCTCTAGAGGGAATGGTCCAAGAGAGAGCAAGGGCAGAAGCCAAGTCTTTTTTTTTTTAATTTATCAATTAATTAATTAATTAATTTTTATTTTTGGCTGCGTTGGGTCTTCGTTGATGTGCGCGGGCTTTCTCTAGTCACAGCAAGCGGGGGCTACTCTTCGTTGCGGTGCGGGGGCTTCTCATTGCGGTGGCTTCTCTTGTTGTGGAGCACGGGCTCTAGGTGCGCGGGCTTCAGTAGTTGTGGCACGTGGGCTCAGTAGTTGTGGCTCGCGGGCTGTAGAGCGCAGGCTCAGTAGTTGTGGTGCACGGGCTTAGTGGCTTCGCGCCATGTGGGATCTTCGAACACGGGATCGAACCCGTGTCCCCTGCCTTGGCAGGCGGATTCTTAACCATTACGCCATCAGGGAAGCCCAGCGAAGTCTTTTATAATTTATAATGACACTGTCATTTTGACAACGTCTTACTGTTTACACAGGTTAGCCCTGTTCAACCTGGGAGGGGACTACACCCAGGTGTGAAAACTAGAAGGTGTGAATCACTGTGGGCCACTTTGGAGGGGAGCAACTACATAAGTAACACCTAACCTGAGTCTTAAAGGATGAATAGAAATTAGCCAGGTGATGAAGATTGGTGTTAGGGGCTGAATTGTGTTTCCTTAAAGTCCGTACGTTGAAGCTCTAACCCCTAGCACCTCCGAATGTGACTGTATTTGGAGATGGGGCCTTTAAAGAAGTGATTAAGTTAAAATGAGGTCATTAGGGTGGGCCCTAATCCAGTCTGACTGGTGTCCTTATAAGAGGAGATTAGAACACAGACACACACATAGGAAAGGCTGTGTGAGGACGCAGGGAGAAGCTGACCGTCTACAAGCCAAGGAGAGAGGCCTCAGAAGAAATCAACCCTGCCAGCATCTTGATCTCGGACTTCTAGGCTCCAGAACCGTGAGAAAATAAATTTCCACCGTTTAAGCCCCCAGTCTGTGTTATTTTGTTATGGCAGCCTTGGAAAAGGCAGAGGGGTTGGCCTGAGCAAAGATAGAGATGTGTGAAACAGCATAGTAAAAGCAAATAGTTGGCATCACTAGATCCTGAAGAGCAGGGGCCCGTGAATTTTTCTGTAAAGGGCCAGATAGTAAATATTTTAGGCTTTGGGGGCTGTAAAGTCTCTGTTGCATGAAAGCAGTTTAGACAATACGCAAACAAAAGGGTGTGGCTGTGTTCCAATAAAACTTTATTTACAGAAACAGCAGCTCAGATTTGGCCCACAGGTGGGAGTTTGCCAACCCATGCTGAAGAGGGATGCTGGGAGGGGTGGGCTTTGTGACGGGATCATGGTGAGGAATGCCTTAGGAGGAAAACACAGGTTTAAACCGAGGCTCTCCTTCCAGCTCTGATATTTGCCTGTTTGGGGTCAGAGTGGGGTAGGTTGTACATGTTTATGGGGAGTCCTGAAAGGATTTTTTTTAATCGCACAGTCCAAGGCTCAATTCTTGGCTCTACCTCTAGCTGTTTGACCTCTCTGGGTGTAACAACATCTGCTTCACAAGAGTTGATGTGAGCTTTAGATGAGATGACCAATGTAAAGCCCCCGGCATAGAGTCTGGCATACAGTAGGTGGTCAATAAATGTCTGTTCCCTCCTCCCCACTTTCCCCTTCGCACATTTGGCGTCATTACCATATAACTTTATACCCCAATCGCTGTCAACAAAAAGATTCACTCTCAGGGTCAGAATTCAAGAATTCATCTTTTTATCCGAGGCCACGTGAATCCCCCAGGTCTAGACCATGAGCAGACAAAGGGAGCTGTCTGTGAGAAGCCTTTCTCCAAGGCGAAACCCCAGCCCGACGACCGGTGCCAAAGTGAGCTCTAAGGACACAAACTTCTTTTAAAACAAGTTACCCGAGGAGGGCCGTTGGGCCAGAGCCCCGGAGCTGACCTGGCCCCGTTTTGCATCGTTTTAAGCAGAAGAGTGCCATGATCTGATTTGTCATTTAAAACGCTGGCTGCTGGGTGGGGGACAGATTGTAAGGGAGATGGAACCTGCCACCCTTGTCCTCTTTCTGTGTTTTGGATGTTCATATATGTCACAGCTCTGTACCGCCCCCTTCTCATCAGCGATTGCCTTACCCTGCTTCCTCTTTTCCTTGGCCTTGTCCGCCTAGGGACTAGAAGGTGGGGACAAAACAATTTGCCAGTCCCCGCCCCCAGCCTGAGGCTGGCACGTGGCCCCGGAGCTTAGCACTGGCCCCGCCCCCTGCATAGGCCCCGCCCCTTGAGCTGAAGCTTAGGGGTGCGCCGCACAGCCCCGCCTCTCCGCAGCCAACCCCGCCCTTCCCTGCCTTCAAGGCCACGCTCACACCCATTAATTGGTTGGCCGGTGGTGCAGGCGCTCAGCCCTACCCCTCATCAGCTCCGCCCCCGATAGGCCCCGCCCCTTCCAGGCCTTGTGTACGTCCGTTGGGTGGCCGCAGGAGGAGCCAGGGCCCAGCCCTTTTCTTATCGCCCCGCCCACCCGGAGGCCCCGCCCCCTCGAGGTCTCATCCACGTCCATTGGGCCTGTAGCTCGTCCCTCGGAGGCCCCGCCCCTCCCCGAGGCCTCGCTCCATCTATTGGGTGGCCGCAGGAGGAGCCCGCGCTCTCCTCTTCCAGCCGCCGGCTCCGCCCAGCACGAGGCACCGCCCACATAGGCCCCGCCCTCCCGAGGGCCCGCCTGGTCTTTTGGGCTGCCGGCAGGAGGCGCCGCGCCATGCGCCGGTCCGGAGCACGGGCTCCAGCTGACGGCGGGTGTGGGAGCCGCTCGGGAACGCGGCGGCGGCGGCGGGCTGTGTTGGAGGTGAGTGCGGGGTGCGAGAGGAGCGGCGGCGGCGGCAGAGGCGGGGGTCGCTCCGTGGCGTACGGGGCTCCCGGGCGCAGAGGCTGGCCGGGCGGGGAGGCCGCGGGCGCGCGCTGGGGCAGCTGGGCCCGCACGGGGCATTTCTCTGGCCACCCAGGCTCCGCTTGTCCGGCTGCCGTGGAAACAGGCGGCTCTCCTGGTGGGGGGGACCCGGGTGCGGCCTCGGGGGGCGGGTCCCACAGGCTGGCTACATGGGCGAGGGCGGCCCAGCCTGCGGGTTCCAGGGGGTCAGCTGCGGCCACCCCCCCTGCGACCCCTGGAGCCTGGCACCTCAACGGCGGGGTCCCCCGGGCCTCAGTCTCTCTGGCCCCCTTGGAGAGAGGTCTGCAGGTGGGCACAAGGCGCCGGAGTCCGTACGTTCCCTCCAGGGTTGGGGGGACATCCCCCGGCCCACAGCCTGTCCCGGTTTTCCTGTTCACACAGCAGCGCGTTCCCCACTCGTGTGCCAGCTGAAAGCGTTGTCTCCCAGCTATTTCTGTACCACTTCCAGCCGCTCGACAAATAGTGCATCTAAGGAAACATGCAGAGCTGGGGCTCCTGGGGACCCCTGCAGAAGAAACTGGATTCTTTCCCATTAGGGACCCAGTCCCTGGGGCTCGGGAGGGGTTGCAGACCCAGACACTCGGGCTCCCAGCACCTGGTCAAGTGTTTGATTAATCTGAATTGCTGAAAAGAACTTTCCGAGTCCCAGCCCACCAGTGATTACAGGTGTCTCTGGTTAGTTACAGGTGTCTCCCGTTAGCATGGGCCACCTCTCCTTCATTCCAGAGAGGAGCCAGCCCTTAATCCTGCTGGCAGAAAAAGTCTGTCCTCTCTCAAGAGTCTAGCATGTCAGATTTAAGTCTGATTAAATTATTTTTGTATTTAAAAGCGTTGCTCTGACTGGAGTTGTCAAGATAGGATTTATGGCCGGTGGGGATAAAGCAGAGCCTGTGAATCTACCCTCTTCCCTTCCTGCCCTGGTGGAAATTCTAATGGATTCCACATTGCTGTGTTGGAATGGCCATGTCCCTCCACCCATTTGGTCAGCCCCACACTGACCTCACTCGCTGCTGTGACTTGAGCTTGTTTTCATCAGAAATCGGACTCTTCTTTGAGAACATGAGAAAAACATTCTCCAGGAGAAGCAACAGCAAGCGACCTACAGCCTTGGGCCCCTGTTTCTCCAAGTATTTGTGTGAAAGAGGAGAGAACTGAGCAGAAAAGGAAAAGGCAGGTCATGCTTCCGAAAAAACAGATCTGGTGACCCCGGGTGTGCTCCGCTCTGTAGGAAACTCCTGCACTCCTCTTGCCCTTTGCACAAACGCATCTGGCCCATTTTGACGGAGAGGCCGTACTCTGCATTTTGTGATTGTGGAGGAAGGGCACACGTGAGCAAGTGGCCACGCTCTGTGGTTACTCTCTGAAGATGGCCACAGAGGGAGTGACCGTGAGAAGAGAGCCTCCTGATAAAACTGATCGAGTAGATCAGGGTCTGTGTTTACTGTGACTTCTTTGGGCTTATGAAGCAGTTAGTGGAAGGGAGTGAGTCACAGTCTGTCCTACATTTTCTACCCCCTTTTCGTGATGCTGCTAACTTTGCCCTAGAAAAGGAGGGAGTGGGCTCTCTTCCAAGGCCCTGGGAGGGGACCTAGCAGCGGTGTATTTGTAATTTTCTATTTCTTTGTTAATTAAAGCAGAATTGAATAAGCTTCAGACCTTACAGAACCTGTAAGGTTCACCCCTGGGTGCAAAACAGCATTTTACTTCTCCGTTGTATCTGAGGGCCTTTTAAATCCCCGTGTTTACTTCGTGACTTTTCTGGGAGTTGGGCTTCTGCTGAGACCTGGTTTTTCTACTGTTTCCGCCGTTTTCCGCATTGTATTTAAATTTACACTCAGCATTATCTCCAAAGGCAGAGGTTTCCCAGCCAGACGCTGCCTGGTGGCAGGGGCTGCCCTGGGGGCCCCTGTGGGTTTGGCTTGGGACCCCCGGGGCTGTGCCTGACGTGAGCCAGGTGTCCGTGGAGGGGTCAGGTCCGCCGAGAATGCGTGGTGGCGAGAGGCACGTGCTGGAAATTTCTGAGGCGGGTCATGTGACTTTCAGACGGCGCCGTGGTTTGAAGCTGCCTTTGCGGTGTGCGAACCCAAGCCATGTGCTTGTCACGTGAGGACTACTGGAAACGCTTCTGTTGTGAGTTCGGCCGGGGCCTTGGACGGGTCCAAGGGGGGAGGCACAAGCAGCTCTGGGCTCCGCAGCGTCTGACGGGGAGGCCTGTGCACCTTCCTCGGGGGAGGGGAAACGGCCTCCGGCTGGATACTCCTTTGTAGCTTGACTCCCCGAGCCCGGAGGCCCTCGTATGCTCCTCTGCTTAGGACACTTGGCTGCTCTCAGCAGGCTCAGGCTTCCGAAGGCTGGTCCACAGTAAAAGGCTCTGCGTGGTAAACGGTGAGCTGCCGGCTGCAGGCACAGGAGGAGTGCCGCCCACCCTCCCCCCACCGTGGGGTGGACCTTAGTGTTTGGAACCGAGTCTTTGGTGCGTGAAGTTGTCAGAGCATTTTGAAGAGTGCAGGGTTCGCCGAGGATGTCTGGTGGCTGGTTCTAGAGGAACTGAAGGGCGGGTCCGCCGCTCGTTCCCGACAGCCCTGGTGGGAGTGATGACGTCGCAGATGTGACCGAGGCCCAGGGGCCAGCCAGGAAGCACCCAGTTCAGTGTCCGTGTCGAGGCTGGGCCACTTGCCCTGTTGGGTCCCTCGGGGTCGGGTCGGTCCTTTTCTTTGGGGGGCTCCCTAGACATTTTTCCCGCCCTGGGCAGTCCCCTCCCCTTCCCGAAAGCCTCTCCCAGTGCCTGTGACCACGAGTGAGTCAGAGCTGAAGAGAGGACCATAGCGGAGTTCAGTGCTGACGTTCGTCCATGGCAGGTGCCCAGAGCTGCTCTCACCAGGTCCTGGGCCACTGTTTCCAGAGCCTTCTAGAGAATGGACCTTTCTTCTTTGGTCTGTCTGCCTGGAAGTGGGGCACAGAGTCGGGAGATGGGCGGTGTTCAGCCTCCAACTCGTTGTGAAGCCTTAGTTTTTGTGAAGCAGGACATCTTCCTTTTACTCTGCCCGCCTGCTCCCCCAGAGCTTTGGGTTGGGGGGATCTGATGAACTATCTCTCCGTAACCCTGCGCCTTTGGGGCACTAAGTGCACGAGAGTCATGACTTTATGACGCACCTTGTTGTCCCAGAGCTGTTTTCTAATTTCCCCGGCAAGACTGCCTCTCCGGCCTGGCCAGCGCCCGACAGCCAGGCTGGACGCTGTGGGTGGACACGTGCATTCCAGCCATGCCTCCGCTGCTTCTGGAAGGGCCCTTTTGTGTGCATTGTGGTCATGTGTCCCTTCTAGTGCTGCCGTCCCAGGGAAGTGGCTCCTCCAAGCCAGGACCAATCATCCGGGAGCAGCGTCCTGGGGGGTTTGTGTTTTGAATGCCTGGTCGCTTACTGCCCTGCTCATGTGGCTGCGACTTGGCCTGATTGCCTAGTTCCACTGCTGTTTGTGATGAATTTTCTGTAGCATAGGCTGTGGTGCGGGGGAGGTGGAGTTTAGGAAGACGGGGCTTTGTGCGCTCTGAGTTGTTTATAACTTTTCTCTGGGTGCGATGGGATAGGTGGGGGCTGACTCAGATGAGGCCGGGCAACCCCGCCGGGACTCTGCCCTGCGAGCACCACCCAGCCCCACCCTGGCCGGCCCTGTTTCTTGGCAGCTTGCTGCGCGGAGTGCGTGGTGCCCAGGCTTCTCGTGTCTTGCTTTTGGGTGACCTCACTGTGCTTCCTAGTAATGGCTTTCCTTGAAGGGTGTTTCAGCCCCTTCAAACCTGCTTTGTCCCCCGCGGTCCCGCCGGCTTCGGCTGTATCCTCACTGTTGTACCCGGCCGAGGTGCTGCGTCCGCGGCTTCTGCTGGGGCTCCGGGCCCTAGACGGCCGGTCCAGGCTGTTGATGTTCCCCTGAGTCTCATGGTCTCCCGCTGCCCTGCTGGTCGATGGTAACCCGCCTTTCGTTTTCTCCCAGGACGCGGCCTCTTCCCTGCCGTTGGCCAGAGCCCTCGGTGCTCGTCCGTGAAGACGGGCCCACCATGTTCTATGGGACCCACTTCATCATGTCCCCACCCACCAAGAGCAAGCTGAAGCGGCAGGGCCAGCTGCTGTCCAGCGTTCTGTCCCGGACGCTGAGCTACAAGTACCGTGACCTGGACGCCACCTGCTCCAGCCTGGGCACCGGCGACGACCCGGCCGAGCTCTCCACCCAGCTCTCGGCCCCTGGGGTCCTGAAGGTGTTCGGGGACAGCGTGTGCACGGGCACCCACTACAAGAGCGTCCTGGCCACCGGCACGTCCAGCGCCCGGGAGCTGGTGAAGGAGGCCCTGGAGCGCTACGCCCTGAGCCCCGAGCGCGCCGGCCAGTACGTGCTGTGCGACGTGGTGGGCCAGGCCGGCGACTCCGGGCGGCAGTGGCAGGCCGAGGGCTTCCGGGTGTTCGGCGACAACGAGAAGCCCCTCCTGATCCAGGAGTTATGGAAACCCCGAGAAGGCTTGTCCCGGAGGTTTGAGCTGAGAAAGAGGTCGGAGATGGAGGAGCTGGCAGCCAGGGACGTGGACACCGTGACGGCAGGTGAGGAGGGGCGAGGAGAAGGCGCGGGCGCCGCTCCGGGAAGCGCTGGGAAGGCGTGTTTGTTGGAGGAGGACAGTCGGCCTCTGCCTCGGCGGCGGCGTTTGGGGACTGACTCTTCTGCCCCCCCCCCCCCCGCGGGGCTGTCTTGGCCGTGCGGTTTGTGTACACTGCAGGGCGCCTGCTGGTGGTCGTTCCGCGCTCCTCATGGCGTCTTGCAGTGCCGTGGGGCGATTTCTCCTTTCGGTTGAAGATGACCGTCCAAGGGTCTGGCAAGTGTGTCATTGGCCGCAGAGAGGACCTTGTCCCCTGCAGGCGGCACACGCGGTACAGAAAGCCCCTCAGTGCCCGAGGCGCCGGGGCAATCTCAGGGGCAAGCGGATGCGAAGCCGGTGGGGGAAGCGGGTCTCCGGAGGTGCGGTGCGTTGGGGGGCGCACCGGGGCAGTGGAGGTCGTGCTGGGGGCAGCGCTGAGTCCCTGCCCTGGGCCGGGGCGCTCCAGGCCCTGCGGGCCGCTGCTCTGCATCTGGCTTTTATTCACTTGGTGGAAAGACACTCATTATCTTAATAGGGAAGCGGCATAAAAAATGGGTTTTTTTCCAAATGCCAAAGACTCTTAAGTGTATCTCGGGTCACACTTGACTTTTCCTTAGTTTCCTAGAGAAAATGGTGGCTTTACATGAGCAAGTGCACTGGTCTTACGTGTGGCTCAGAGCAGAGGACGTTCAGTGGCCTCCGGAGACTTGTCACTCGGTTTCGTGGTGCTGCGGGGTCGAGGGGCTTGAGCCCTCACTGACGTTTTGTGTGTGTCCCCAGGTGTCGCGAATGCTCATGTTCTCTGGTTCTCCTCTGGTGCGAAACCCACCTTGTGCCTTTAGGGTGTGAAGACGAGGTGTGGCAGGCCAGGGCCTGACGGGGCCACTGCGGTTGGCGGTGGGCTCTCGGCGGCCCTTCTGGCCTCAGTCTCGTGATCTGGAGGATCCAGTGATCCCAGGGCTGGTGCAGTGGTGTGTGCAGAGCTCTCTGCTCGGCCGTGTGTCCTGACCGCCTCCTGCACGCGGTTGTTCTGTGCGCTCACAGGCAGGGGTGGACCAAGGATGGGGTTGGGGGCCCTCTTAAGGGGGGGGGGTGGAGTGTTTTATCACCGACGTTGTGCAGAGTTGCAGGCATGGGGGATAAGGAAAAACTGACCAATGAGTAGCTGATGTTACTGGGTTGTTTTTTGTTTGTTTAGGTTTTTTTTTTAAACTATTTTTAAAAAATTAATCTTTTTGAAGATGATTGACTTACAATGTTGTGTTATTGTGTTTTTTTAAAAATTAATTAATTAATTTATTTATTTTTGGCTGTGCTGGGTCTTCGTTTCCATGTGAGGGCTTTCTCTAGTTGCGGCAAGCGGGGGCCACTCTTCATCGCAGGCCTCTCACTGTCGTGGCCTCTCTTGTTGCGGAGCACAGGCTCCAGACGCGCAGGCTCAGTAGTTGTGGCTCACGGGCCCAGTTGCTCCGTGGCATGTGGGATCTTCCCGGACCAGGGCTCGAACCCGTGTCCCCTGCATTGGCAGGCAGATTCTCAACCACTGCGCCACCAGGGAAGCCCTGTGTTATTGTTTTTAACTCTCCTTGGACACGCGTCTGAACGCCCCACGCACAGGCCAGGCTGCAGGGGTTTGGATTTTGTCCTGATCCCTTCTCGCCGTGCTCCGGAGGCCGGGTCCCTTCCCCTCCTCGCTCTCGGAGCCCTGTAAGGGGCTGCGTCACGTGGGTGGAGAGAGCAGGTGTTCAGCTCTCGGTCTCTGTCCTGCCCCGTGTTTTCTCTGCTGAACGGGGAGCAGAGTGCGTGGGCTGGGCCAGCCCTGCCTGTCCTGCGGGTCGCTGTGCCTCGGGTCCCGGGTGGGCCCTGGAAGGCCTGCTCTGTGTCACATGGGTGATTGCTCCAGCCGGGGGGTGGGGGGGAGCAGGGTGACTACGAGGCTGGCCGCCATCTGCGGGGAGCAGGGCTTTGTGCTCCTGTTCACAGACCCCTTTTAGACCTGTTCCTTTTACGTTCGTCCAGGCAGGAGAAGGCCTGCAGCGTATTCAACTTGGTGACTTTGCGAAACCTTTCAGAGAAAGAGTCTATTGAACCGGACAGGTCTCACTGACACACTTCTCTGGGCTGGAAGTGGGTTGTGTTACCTGCCTGGAGCAGGCTTCCCGGGCCCCAGGGAGTCGGCCTTCCTGGCCGGCCTCTGACTTGGGCCTGGCCTGGGTGCTCTGTGCCTCCTGGCCGTGCTGTCCCCTTCGCCAGCTACCGAGGCGCAGAGCCCGGCGCTGAGGACCCTGCAGTGGGGCCCGTCCCGTCCAGCCCTGCTCCACAGGTTGCGGGCGGAGCTTCTCCAGAGCCCGGGACCTTTGCATCAGGGTCTGTCTGGGGATCCTGATGATACAAGGACGCACACACATGCTGTCCCACTCACGCACGTGAACACACACTCACGCTCTGCCTTGTTCCCCTGTGTAAAGAATCCGACGCGGCCCCTCCCGCTCTGCAGCTGCCCCCTCATCTCCTAGCGCACCCCCAAGGTCCCAGACCCCCTGCCTCCTCACGACGGTGGGAACCACAGAGAGACTTGAAGGAGGGGGAGTGAAGGGTGCTGGTGTCGGGTGGGTGCCAGGTGCCTTACGTTGATGATGAGACGGAATCTCAGCCCCTCTGGCCGCTTTTCCCCCGGCGGCTCCCGCCCACGTTCCTGACACCTGTGGTCTTGTGTCCAGGGAAGGGGGCTCCTCACCTCCTGGGCGGCCTGTCTGCGACGAGCCCCAAATGCTGCTGGCACCCCGGGCGGCCTGAGTGTCGCTGTGAGGTGGCACTGGCTGCGGGGAGCTCGGGGTCCACGGGGTGGGGGGTGTACTGTCGCGGAGGATGGGGACCCAGCGCGGAGCAGGCTCCAGGCACCCCGATTCCCTTCTTCTTTCCCCGAGGACATGTGATGTTGTCCCCGTTCCCCTGGCAAAGCGTGCAAAAGCAAGGGACCGCCTGTGCGGGCACGTGTGCGTGTGTGTGCGTGTGCGGGCACGCGTGCATGTGCGGGCACGCGTGCGCACGGGAACGAGTGCCGGCCTCCCCAGGCTTCAGGTTACTGAACAGTCACAGTGATCTTCTTCGTTCCCGCATCATTCCCGCGGCAGAAGACCCACCCCGTGTCAGTGAGCTGGGGCTCGCCGGTCTCACGTTAAAAGCCCACTGCGAGCGTCCTCTAGGCTCTTGGGGCTGGGAGCCCACCGCAGGCCCCCTCGGGTGAACTGGGATATGCCCCAGCAGGGCAGGTGGCAGAAGCGGCTGTACCAGGCACTTCCCGAGGGCACTGAAGGAAGAATCCACCCGGTTCCCCTGAACGGTTTGGGCCATGGTTTTGCGCCCGAGGTAATGCGCTCAGGCATTTTGGCGTTTGTTTTCCATAAATATTGCCTTTCCCAGCTGCCAGCTTCTCAGTGATCTCCAGAGGATCAGAATGTCGTGAGTGAGTGAGCCCCCGGGAGCCGGCGCTGGCGTGGGCGGGGCTGCAGAGCCCTCGCGCGTGTTCCCTGAGGGCTGGCTTGTGGGGCCCGTGCCCCGAAGAGCGGGCTCTGGGCCGGTGCCCGAGATAACGACAGTAATCGCTTCTGCTCCCTCTGGGGAGGGAGGGCGGGCCATGTGGGTTTTGTCAGCGCCTGGGGAAGGGCGAGAGGGCAGGGTTTATTTGTGTTCCCAGGATGGGAGAGAGCTTGTAAACTGGATTCTCAGCCTCAGCCCCGTTGGCACTTTGGGCCAGCAGTTCCTCGCTGTAGGGGACCGCCCTGTGCCTTGTAGGGCGTTTAGCCGTGTCCCAGGCCCGGCCCGCTAGATGCATGCGGCACCCCTACCAGTGGTGACAACCACAGCCGCCTCTGGGCCTTGCTGAGTGTCCTGGAGGCAAGCTCGCCCTCGGGTGGGAACCACCGATTTGGACCCGGTGGCCTGGACCCTTTGGAGGAACTCAGTCTGTTGGCCACGCCCTGCGCCTCCCTTAGGGGCCGGTGGCCTTGTGCCCCGGGACCGGCAGCCCAGGCTGGCTCTCATGGGGACGCCGTCCGAGGCACTTGGGTGCCTTCAGGAGGGGAAGTGCGAGCTTCTTTCTGTGCCGGTGGACGTCTTCCTGGGTGGCCTACCCCGGCCCTCAGAGGCCGGCCTTTTTCCGATGCTGGAAGGCAGGGCCTCCTTGGCTCTGGGTGCCTTTTTCCGAGGAGACAAGCTTAGAGGGTTTCTAAAAGCCGCCGAGGCTTGAGGTTCTCTCTGCAGGGACACCTCTGCATCAGCAGTGGGCTTGTCACAAATTGCCCTTCAGTGTCTGTGTGGTCTGGCATACAGTAGGTGCTCGTTAAATGCCTGTTTAAGGGTGGATGCAAATTAGAAGAGCAAGCTCCTGTGTGAGTCTCGGCTGCTTCTGGGTGCATCCAAGACTCCAGGGTTGGAATTGGTTTTCTTTGCGAGGTGGGGGGGGGATGGGGGAGGGCAGGTGGGAGTGGCGTGCAGACGGCATGGCTGCCCACTAGTGCCAGTGGGGCCTTGAGTGAGGAGGAGCGCTGTTCTGGCGCCGACGGTGTGACCCGCCAGCCTCCCTTCTCTTCCAAGGCCGGCTGGAGCGGTGGCGACAGGTGTGTCGTCTGAGTGCCTGACTTTGGGGGTGTTTGCCGTCATCCACAGACGGGCAGATGGGCCTGAGCCCCGACTACACAGGGATGTTCAGGCGCCTCACGAAGCCTCCGCTGTCTCCGTCTGCTGGTTGTGCGCCGTGAATTCTGTCCCCTTGAGTCCCCCAACCTCTCTGTGCTGTTTTCTTTGGATGTTTTTCTCCTCCCGCCACGAATCTGATTTTTAATAACACTTACCTCAGGATGAACGAGGCGATCTGGATTCTTTTCTCGTTTTATTGAAGAGTAGCTGCCTGTTGAGTGAGACTTCCTCTGAGCATATTCTCAGTGATACCGTCGTTGAGGGGAATGTTTATTTTATGTAGTTTGGGGGAAACAAAACAATGCCCAACTTTTTCCATCAGTCTAAAACTAGAAAACTAATTGAACTTAAAAGACATTTTTGAGGACTTTCAATTCAAAGAGAACATAAAGTTGAATGGTTAGCTGCTAATAGCCAGTTTCATAAAAAAAAAAAAAAAAAAAAGAAACTCCTAGTTTTCAGTTTCACGTAGGAGCGCGGTGTCGGAAGGAGGCCTAGCAGCCCCGTTCTCCCGAGCCTGGTGTTGCCCACCTGGGGCCTGGCTGGCAGCACCCCGTCCTCCCTCGGGAGACTTCTGGCCAAGGAACCTCCGGAGGCTCGGTGCTGAACACAGGGGGAGATCAGAACTGGCATAAAATGTTTGAAAGACACAAAACATAATAGGAATTGGCCAAAGTATGGCCAGGGTGGACATTGCAGGGAAGGAAAAGTCAAGTGGGATCCTTATTCCAAATGCATTAAAAACCTACAAGTCAGAGGTAAAGTTATACAGCCAAAAGAAAGATTTCATAAATAAGGCTTCAAAGGTGCAAACCGTAGGGGGAAAGGTAGATGAATTCGACTGTATCAAAGTTTAAGCTTTGTTTTTAACTAAGAACATTCTGTAGCTAAGATTTAGCTCTACCCATGGTGCTGTATGTAAATCCAGCTCCTTGCTTTTTCTTGAGACATAGTTTCCCATCACTTGCGTATACCCCATTATCCATTCTCCTAATCATGGGCTCTCAGGTTGCATCCAGCTCCTTCGTACTACAGACAAAGGCATGATGACCCTCTCGAGGGCCTGTGCAGAGTTCTCTGGGGGTCATCTCCAGGGAATGGAGTTTCTGGATTATAGATATGTGTGTTTCATTTCTTAGTAAGCACCGCGGGACAGCAGCTTCTCCAGGAAGGCTGCCACGACACTGGCGTGCTTTCTTGTGTGGCCCTTCCACATCCTTAAGCACTGGGTATGAAACCCCGACCCTCGAAAATCTCCCCTGGGAATATGTTAAAAATCAAAAGGAGCTGCAGGATAGTGAGGTGCTGGAGTCACGCAGCCAGAGAAACTCCCTGCAGCCGACTGACGCGAGCAGCGTGAACCGAGTCATGAAATGATTTCCCCAGAGTCACAGTGTGTGGCTTCGAAACTGTCCCTCTACCTAAACTAAAACTCAAGAGATGGGTCTTTTGGATATTGATTAGCCAGTGATTTGAAGGTGAAAGAATTTTCTTTGTTGTGCTTATTCATTTATTTATTTGTCAGCAAATATTTGTTGAGTGTTACTATGGTAGGTACTTGATCAGGTACTGATCAAGTATATAGCAGTTGACAAAACAAATAGATCTTGTTCTCATGGCGCTAAGGGTCTACAGTGGCAAATAAAGACAAAGAAACAATCACTTGAAAAACGGAGACTTATAAATTGTGACATGTTCTATGAAAGAAAAGTACAGGTGCTAATTTAGCAGGGAGGTTAGGGAAATTCTCTGTGAGGAGATGAAATTTAAGCCAATCTCAAAGTTGACAAAACTAAGCAGGTGAAGAGTAGTAGACAGTAAGTGGGGCAGGAAGAGCTTTCTGGGCAGAGGGAACAGCATTGTGCAAAGACCCAGAGATGAGAGAGAATGAAATAAATGCAGGGCACCGAAAGGCGATGTGGCTGGAGGGTAGGTGAAATTGTGGGAGGTGAAGCTGGAGAGATGGTCAGGGGTTGTTAGGTATTTTGGACTTTAGACTAATGAGAGGCCACTGAAGGGGTTAAATGAGAGGCCACTGAAGGGGTTAAAAGACCACTGTGGCTACTGGGTAAAAAATACTTCGAAAAGTCAGTAAAAGATTAATTTATTGTAGGAGTCTAGGTGAAAATTGATGGTAGCTTGGATTAGAGTTATGAGGAAGCAGGTAGAGAGAAGTTGATGAATCCCAAATGTATTCTGGAGGTAGAATCATCAATATTTGTAAATGAACTAGATGTTGAAGATGAGAAAGAGGCGGGGGGGTGTGTGTGTGTCAAGAATGACTCCCAGGTTTCTGATATGAGCAGTTGGGTAGATGGAGATGCCATTTACCAAAGTGGTGACTCCCAAGAGAGAAACAAGTTATCGAGGGAAGAGTAAGAGTTCTCTTTAGACTGTGTTAAGTTTGAGACATCCAAACGGAGGTGGTAGATGGGATGTCAGATGATATGGATCTGGAGCTCAGAAGAGTAAAGTTACATTAAGCTGTTAATAGGTGATATTTTAAGCTGTGAAAATTGATAGATTGACCCGGTAGTAAATATATATACAATGAGAAGAGTTGAAGGCTTAATATGGAAACTGGAAGAACTCTAACTGTAGAGGCAAAGCAATGGAGGAGCAAATGAGACCAAGGGGAGGCCAGAGATGCACAAGACAACAAAGGAGTGTGGTGCTGTGGAGGCCAATGTGAGGCTACTGTAGGTCAGAAAAGGTGCAGATCATTGGATTGAGCAAAATGGAGGTCACCAAATACCTTACTGATAGCTGTGCTGCTGGAATGTTAAGCATGCAAACCATGTTGAAATAGGTTGAGAAATTGGTACTGGCAATATGTGAGATTAATTATCCTAGAAGATCTTTCTATATAAAGTACCTGGAAGTGCTGGCTGAACTATAACAATTCTCCTTTTAGATGCACAGCTGAGTATCCCCCCAAAGTAAAGTAATCCCTAAGGGTGAAAAAACAAAACAAAACAAAATGAGGACCTTGAAACGTTAGAATCTTAGCTGATTATGAAGCTACAATTGCCCCACAGGCTCTTGCCAGTCTTTATAACCAAGAAATTTAAGTTTAATAGCTGTCTGAGAAAGAGACACAGAGCCTTGGGACCTTAGGAAGTAGAAAGTTGGGACTGAGACCCTCACATATATTGGGAAACTGTAAAGGGTGACACATTGAATGAAAAGACAGAGTAGGAAGAATCTGCTACCTGGTAAAAGGAGATGACAAAGAGTTATTATCTCTCTTGACCTGGGCTCTGGGTGGGAAAAACTACTCTTTCCTAGAATTGAAAATCACCTTTCCTCTCAGGTGTTTGGGGTTCAAAATTGCACTACTTAAGTGATCTGGATAAGAAATTAAATTACTGTGTACATAATTTGATAGTGTACAAGGACATCAGATAGAAACAAAGTAAATCCTCTTTGGAAGGACATCTACACAGGCATCCCAAGCCTGGACAGAGACGAGCTAACAATCCAAAATTACGAGACACTTGAAGTGATGCTTCTTGAAAAGAGTCAGTAGAAAACAAACTGTAGAATCAGATTCTCAAGAACTTAGGAATTGGAACCATTAGATATAAAATATTGAGTAAGTATTTTTAAAATGTTTAATGAAATAAAAGGTAGAAAGAAAACAGGAAAGAACAGAATGTCATCCCAAAAGGCAAGGAAGATTTGGAAAAGAACAAGATAATGCTTTTAGTAATAAAAATGCAAGTTTGTAAATGGTTATTACTTCAACGATGGCTTAAACAGCAGACTAAATATAACTGAAGAGAATTAGAGAACGAGGTAGACCTGGCATCACGCAGACAGAAACATGGGTTGAGAGACACGGGGAACAGGATGAGAAGGTCTGTCCCATGTCCACGTGAAGAGGATCAAGAGAATGGGGTGAGGGCATACTCCACGGACATGCCTGAGAGTCATCCGGGAGCATGGGATGAAAAGCACCAGTCTTCCGAATCAGGAATCACAGTGCTTCCTCTGTAAGATAAACGAAAAGTTTACCCCTTGCTGCCTAGTGGTGATGCTGCAGGACACTTCAGAGATTTTTACAGTCGCCGAGAAGAAAAGACAGGCGAGCAGCAGCCTCCCCACCCGGAACCGCAGAAACCAGAGGTCAGCCGATGGGACCTTCAGAGCTGGAGAGAACAGGACCGAAAACCCAGAGTTGCGGTCCTGGCTGCCCCACCACCCAGGTGCCGGGCCACGGAGGATGCCACGGAGCTGCTTCCCACCAACGGACCCTGCCATAGAGGGATTCTGAAGGATGGGCCAGAGGGCAAAGGCCACCTGAAGATGCCACTGGAGAGGAAGGAGACCCGAGGTGTAGAGAATGGCGAGCAAGGAGTTGGACGGTAGGTCTGGGCAAACGTCTATAACAGTTATAACAGGGCCGAACCCCGGGGCGCGGCCGTGCCGGCCCCCACCGGCCAGAAGCCGCGGCGGAGACCTGGAAACTACAGCCCCCATGAGGCTCTGCGTGCGCGCATGCGCCGTGGCATACGTGGCACGCGCGGCGCGTGGCGTGCGTGGCGCGCGGCGTGGCGTGCGTGGGCGTTCTAGAACGCAGCAGCTAGGGCCCCGGCGCCATGTTGGGGCTGAGGGAACGGCGGAGAGGCCCTTGAAGCGGCGGGAGCGGAGCGGGTGCGGGTCGGACCTGGGCTGGTAGGAGCCCCGCCCCTCCCGCCTCAGCGGATCATGACCCGGGCGGCGGCCGCGGAGGTCGCGGTGGCGGGGGACGCGGCGTGGCGGGGCCAGCGCTAGAGATGATGCCGTTTCCGGTGACCACCCCGGGATCACAACAGACCCCGCCGCCGCCCAAGCACTATGGCATCTCCTCCCCCATCAGTTTAGCACCCCCCAGGGAGACTGACTGCATACTTACCCAGAAATTAATTGAAACCCTGAAGCCCTTTGGGGTTTTTGAAGAGGAAGAGGAACTACAGCGCAGGATTTTAATTTTGGAGAAATTAAATAACCTGGTAAAGGAATGGATACGAGAAATCAGTGAAAGCAAGAGTCTTCCACAAGCTGTAATAGAAAACGTTGGAGGGAAAATCTTTACATTCGGTTCTTATAGATTAGGGGTGCATACGAAAGGTGCAGATATCGACGCGTTGTGCGTGGCACCAAGACATGTTGATCGAAGCGATTTTTTCACCTCCTTCTATGGTAAACTGAAACTACATGAAGAAGTAAAGGATTTAAGGGCTGTTGAAGAGGCATTTGTACCAGTTATCAAACTGTGTTTTGATGGGATAGAGATTGATATTTTGTTTGCAAGATTAGCACTGCAGACTATTCCGGAAGATTTGGACCTAAGAGATGACAGTCTGCTTAAAAATTTAGATATTAGGTGCATAAGAAGTCTTAATGGTTGCCGGGTAACTGATGAGATTTTACATCTAGTACCAAACATTGACAACTTCAGATTAACTCTGAGAGCCATCAAGTTGTGGGCCAAATGCCACAATATCTATTCCAATATATTAGGTTTCTTAGGAGGTGTTTCCTGGGCGATGCTAGTAGCAAGAACTTGCCAGCTTTATCCAAATGCGATAGCATCAACTCTTGTACGTAAATTTTTCTTGGTGTTTTCTGAATGGGAATGGCCAAATCCAGTGCTACTGAAAGAGCCTGAAGAACGGAATCTTAATTTGCCTGTCTGGGACCCAAGAGTAAATCCCAGCGATAGGTACCATCTCATGCCTATAATTACACCAGCGTACCCACAGCAGAACTCCACGTACAACGTGTCTGTTTCAACAAGGATGGTCATGATTGAGGAGTTTAAGCAAGGGCTTGCTATCACACATGAGATTTTGCTGAGTAAGGCAGAGTGGTCCAAACTTTTTGAAGCTCCCAGCTTCTTTCAAAAGTACAAGCATTATATTGTACTTCTAGCAAGCGCGCCAACAGAAAAACAACATCTAGAATGGGTGGGCTTGGTGGAATCAAAAATCCGAATCCTGGTTGGAAGCTTGGAGAAGAATGAATTTATTACACTGGCACATGTGAATCCTCAGTCGTTTCCAGCACCCAAGGAAAATCCTGACAGGGAAGAATTTCGTACAATGTGGGTGATTGGGTTAGTGTTAAAAAAGCCAGAAAACTCTGACGTTCTCAGTATTGATCTCACCTATGATATCCAGTCTTTCACAGATACAGTTTATAGGCAAGCGATAAATAGTAAGATGTTTGAGATGGATATGAAAATTGCTGCAATGCATTTGAGAAGAAAGGAACTTCATCAACTACTACCTAATCACGTGCTTCAGAAAAAGAAAACACACTCGATGGAAGGTGTCAGATTGACAGCTTTGGATGACGGCAGCCTCGACTTGTCTGTAGACAGTGAAGACAGCACGTCTGTGTCTTCACTTCCTGGCTCTATGAAGACTGGCCCAGTGACTGGCAGTGCTCAGGGCAGAAGCATTTCTGCCCCGGCTATGATGGCAGCATCTGTGACCAGCGTACAGGTTCCTGAAGTTTCCTCGCAACAAGCAAATCCCAGCGACAGCCCAGGGGGCACGTCCAGCGAAAGCATCCCTCAGACTGCCCCACAACCAACTATTTCTCCACCACTGAAGCCCATGGTCACCAGAGTTGTTTCCTCAACACGTCTGGTCAACCATCCACCCAGGCCTTCAGGGAGCGCAGCAGCAAACATAGCTAATCCTATCATAGGAGTCTAGAGGACATTGTCACGTCACAAAGAAGAAAGGACCAAGGAAACCAAAACAGAAGAGGAACGGTCTCATAAAGAGACAGGTGCGACTCAATTGGAAACTATTCAGACAGCAGCTTCTCTGTTGGCCTCATGGGGAACATCCAGTGAAGACCTTCCCAGTATCCCTGCTCTCCCTGCAAATCTTATTCCTATTATTAAGAATTCAGTAAAACAGATTGAACTGAGAAAAACAACCTCAAGGGTCCATAAACAGTACCTGCCAACTCAGCCTGCTGTCTTCAAATGCTAAAGGAGAAGAATGAAGGGTACCAAACTAGATATGGTTCAAAATAGCTTTGTTAGGCTTATTTGATGACTTCCTTTATTGGGCTAATCTTGATCAGAAGTCCAGGTTAGTATGTGAAGCCAGAAGTATTGTTAATTGATGTGTCAGATTATTTATGTGTCAGCCACAGTTAAACGCTAACTATTTCAAAGGACTCCTGCCCTTAAAGAGGAAAAAGAGAGAAAAAAACCTTCCAGCTATGTTTGTACCCATGACTGACATCGGGACTGGATTGATGTTTGATGCATTGTTGGGGAAAGTTTGCAGTACAAACTGGTATCAGAATTCCTTATGCTGTTGATGCACTTTATATTTTTATTAGACAGTAGAACAAATTTTAGATTTTTCAGCTTGATGAATTTCAGTTTTTTCCTGAAGGGTGTTCTTCATTATTAATCTTCAGATTGGTTACCATTGTGCAGTGGTGACTGTACTTCAGAAAAAGCATAAAGTACATCTAGCTCAGTCCCTGTGAGATAGCTGTAACCCTTTAAAATAGAAATGTCAACTCTTAGGGTATATATTTGGCATTGAAACAGTAATTAGTAAGTGTTTGGTTTTGATGGGACAGGATCAAGAAATGATTGGTTTTATTTGAAGAACTGTTTCAGAGTGCATACAATCAGCTATCAAACAGCAGATACTGTCTTGAGCTAACAAAGCTCCATATTCTCTTGTCCTTAATCATTTGCCCTAAAAGAAAAAAAGCTTTTTGTGTCCCCTGCCTCCGCCGCCTTCTCTTTGCTTGTGTGCACAAGGTATGCTTGTATATCGTTTCACAGAAAACTCAGTATGCTAGTGTTTTCTTAACCATGATGTGGAACCAACAGTCCTGTGGCCACGTGGCTGATATTTTAGTAAAGCTTTACTAAGAGTGATTCCTGTGAAGCATGTCATCCGTCTTGGATGGGCATTGGGTCTCCACATAAGAGAAGATTTGTATACTCCACAGAACACCTGCTTATAGTAAAGTTAATTTCTAATTTAAATGTGTAAGCAAAAAAGCATTTTCTCCAGAATTTTAAACCAATTTTTATTTGTAAATGACTTCCTAAAATTCATCAGTAAAAGTTACATGTAGAAACATCAGAAATTTCTAGCAAGCACTTGACATTTAGTTAGCTTTCTACTCTTTTGTTTTATCCTGCAAAAGATTCGGAATAATAACCTTTCTTTAAAAAAAAAACGAGAGCTCATAATTAAGCAGCAGAACATTCATGTTTCTCAACAGTTGTAGGTGAATGAAAACTTAGTCTTTCCTAATCTGGACACAGCAAACCTAACAGGTTTTCCAAATAGCCTGATTCTGATTCTTCCTTTCTCCCAGCAGTGTTCCTTTCTACCACATGTGCGTTTTTCATGTTAAACTGCAGCTTCTTAAACCCTTTCCCTATCCTTTTAAATAATTTCCCCCAAAGTTGGAATATAGTCATTTCCGTTGTGGGCTGTGCAGTAATTGAGACTTTCTGTTCACCATGACTTTCTGACGCCTAATACACAGCGTTCCCACTACCTGTGCAGTCCCCTTCCACCACAATAAAATCAGGTGAAGTGTGTACAGTACCTGTGTATTTTGAATAGCTATTGTGTCATTGAAATTGCCAGGCACACAGTTAGTCTTGTCATTTTGTTCACACATTGGGGAAAAATTAGTTTATTAAATGTTTCGTGTAACTGTACTTGTTTTACCAAGCTGGAAAGTTGGAGCTTTTTAATTCTAGTTTTCGTTACCTGAATATCAGACTATTTTTTTCATACGGTGTGCGTAGTATCTCATGACTGGAGTTTGCTTTGTTTTATAGTATCTGTACTCCTTGTATTTTTCAAGCACTATTTTGAAAACAGATGATGTATTTCTCCATTAAAAAACACAATAAAAATAAGCAAGAAAGAAGCAAGCAGAGGGGTTTAAATCTGACGATAGCAGTTCAGATGTTCTTACTGTTGTTCTGGTGGGTAAAGTCACCGATGAACTTTTCGACTTGAAGTCTAGAATTCATGTTATAATAGGGAAAAAACATGAAAAGGTTAAAACTTCATATCAATGATGGTACAAAAAAAATGGAGTTAAAAAATCTTAATCCAAAAGAAGGCAGGAAAGAGGTGGGGGGGGGAGGTGGGAAGCATAGAGAAAATGGTGTAGAAAGAAAATACAATCTAAGGTGGTGGAAATGAAACGAAATATATCTGTCACTATATACATAATAAATGGACTAAACTTCCTGAGTAAAATGTGGAGATTGTCAAGAGTCCATGGAAAAACTAAGTCCAGCTGTACGCTATTTTATTTACGAGAGACACACCCAAAACGTGAGACATAAAGAATGGAAAAAAGGCCAATGAAAAGCTGTTACAGTAACAATGTTATCCAAACATTTCAAAGCAAAAATAATTACCAAGGACAAAAGGGACCACTGCATTAATGAGAGAAGAAATAATGCAGCAGGAAAAGGGACCAATTTAATTTTTTTTGCACCTAGTACAATAACCTCAACATAAAATAAAGCAAAGATTTAACAGAAATTGCCAAAAGTGTCATTGTCACAGAAGATTTTTAAACAACTCTTTTCATTAATTGATACTAAACAGACAAAAAAGTAGAGGGGAAACAGTTTTGAACACAACAACAGTGCTTGGCAGACTTTTCCTGTAAAGGGCCGGATAGGAAATATTTTCAGCTTTGTGAGGCTATACAAACTCTGCCTTTGTAGAGTGAAAGCAGCCCTGGACAATATGTAAACAGATGGCCAGGGCTGGATTTGTCACCCATTCCCCCCAGCCGGCATTTGTCGTCCCTGATCTATTGGGCATTTGTTATAGAACCTTCCACTCAACCATTAGAAAATGCATGTTATTCTCAAGCACTTGGACATGTAAAAAAGAATAATAACCTCATGCTAGATCCAGAAAGTAAGACTCAACATAGTTCAAGTTATCTGATTCATAGAACATGTTCTCTGACTGCAGAACAGTAAGTTAGGAACAATGACAAACAGCATAGAGAGGAACTTCCTAAAGAAGACACAAAAAAGCTCACACCATGAAGAGACTGATGAACAGAATCTCTTAATTGTATCGAGTAATGAACAGTGAAAATTGAAAAACAGGCTGTAAGCAGGGAGATTTCATAATACATAAAACAAATGATTACTATCCAGGCTATATTGGGAAGAAGAAAAAGTCTATTTGAAAAGATGAAACAACCCAATAAACTGGCAAAAGAGATGCGTAGGTATTTCACAGAAGAGGAACTAAGAATGGACAATAGACATGGAAAGATGCTCAATCTTGTTAGTGAGGAAAATAGGAATTAAGACCACAGAGCTATTTTTCTTTTACAAAAATGAAGCCTAACGATATTCAGGTTTGGCGAGGAGGAGGGGGAGTACACGCTGTCTGGTCCCTTCAGGAGAAGGTGGGTGTTGTCTAGTGTTGCCCACGTGCCCCCACCCTGTGCTCCATTCCTTCTGCCCTGGGGGCTCCACTCCCACACTGGGGGGCACTGGTGGGTTTAACCTTACCAGTCTCTTTATCCCTTGAGGTGGCCAGAGTTTGTGGGCCACCGCTGCAGCCGTGTCCAGAGCCCTGCACACCCTCTAGTTTACCTCCAGCGTGCCACGGGGATGTCATCGTTTCCCGCATATGCCATGGTTACAGAAAAGTCAGGAAGCACTTTCCTAGAAAGACCGTCCCACGGGTCACCAGGAGATGAGTAGGGGAGTGTTTGTGGCAGCATTTTGTAATAGCCTGAAGCTCGAAATGACCCACATACCCCTAAACGGGGAGTGGAGAGAGAGTGTGTATTCATGCAGCAAACAATGTAAAGCTGTGAGATTAAATGGACCAAAGCTTCATGCATCGAGGTAGGTGTGTCTCATAATGTTGAGGGGAAAGAGACAATCACAGAAAAATACACAGTGTGGCACAATCTACATAAGGTTTTTAAAAAAGCAAAATAGGGCAGTATAATTTAGGGTGGCAAAAATGTGAGGTATAACTATAAAGGAAAAACAAGGGAATGTGAAATCAAATTCAGAATAGCAAGGGCGAGAGGTGGGGAGAAGCAGGGGAGGTGCAGCTGCAAGAATGCAGACTGGAAATGTTCTACTTTTTGCAGGTTGGGTGGTGGAGGAAATGGTGTTCATTTTATTATTAGTCTCAGTTGTAAATGCTTTCGTGTGTGTGTGAAGTATTTTGTAATCAAGAAACCAACATCAAAGTGATATCTTAAAGACTTCTTTATCGGTTAGAAATTGCATTGGCCAGGTAACAATTACTGAACCCGATACAGGGTGATTTTCTTTCACATTACAGAGGGAGTAAGTTCAGGGCTGATGGGGGAGCTTTCCTGGTCCCCAGGGACCCAGGCTTCTGCACTTTCAGCCCCACCATTGTAGTCCATGCCTTCCATCCTCAAGATCACCTCAAGGTGCAGGATGATGGCGGGGCCGCTGCCATCATAGCCATCATGTCTTCATTTACGGCAGGAAGAAAGAAGGAAGGGGGGAAGGCCGAAGGTGTCCCTGCAGACTGTGTCCTCCTCCTATGGAGCTTTCCTGGAAGTCCCTAGAGGATGACATTCCCTCGTCTTTCACTGACTGGAACTTAGTCACAAGGCCCTGCCTACCTGTGAGGGAGACCGGAAGTTGTAGTTTGTATCAGCTGGTTACACGACCACCATTCCCCACCATTATGCGATGGGAGAAGGAGAGGATGGGTGTTGGAAGGCAATGGTAGAGCGAATTACACAGAACTCATACGTTTACACATTCAAACGCTCCCAAATAAGTCAGGATCAAAAAAGACACTTCAGTGTGAATTAGAACTGAACAGTAGTGAAAATGCAACTTGTGGGATGCAGCCAATGTGGTATTTAGAAGAGGAGGGTTATGGCTTTAAATGCTTACCCTAGAAAAGAATAAAGGCTGGCAGCTGATGAGCTGTGTGCCTACAGAACTAGGTTAAAAAGGATATAAATTCAGTGAGAGAAAAAAGGAAATAATACAGAGCAGAAAGTAGAGACAGAAGATAAACATGCAGTGCAGAGGATCAACAAAGTGAAGAGTAGGTTCTTTGAAAAGACTAATGAAATAGTCAAACTGGGAAGATTGTCGAGGAAAACTAAAGATGGTACACAAGCAATATTAGGAATTTAAAAGGGGTTATAGCTACAAATACAGTAGTTTTTTTTTTTAAATTTTCATTTAAAGGATCTTATAGATAGCTTTATGGCAGTAAATTTGAAAACTTACACGAAGTGGACAATCTCCTAGAAAAAGATAACCTACCCAGACTCACTGAAGGATAGAAAACCTGAATGGACTTATAACCTTGAAAAGAAATGGCATGAGTAGTTTGAAAATGTCCCCACCAAAACCAAAGTAAAATCACAAAAACATAAGACCTAGAAGGTTGTACAGGCCAATCTTACTGATATTCAGTGACAAGATGATTCCAATATTTTACATCAGACTATTCCAGAAAACAAAAAAGGAAGAAACATTTTTTACAACAAATCTCACCTTCATATCAAAACCAGAGAAAGGGAACATGATAAAAGTTATCAGCCAAATTCACTTATGAATGTTGATTATGAAAACTAAAACCAAACCAGAAATGTATATAAAAACCATCATGACCAAGTTTGTTGAATCTCTGGAATGCCAAGATGATTTAACGTGAGATGTCAGCTGGCATGTTGATGCTGGCTGTTGGCAGGAGGCCTCAGCTCTCTGAAGGGCTGACCGAGTGTCCTCAAAGCATGGCGGCTAACTTAACCCCAACACGTGATCTGAGAGAGCCAGGCACAAGCCGCAGTGTCTTTCATGACCTGACCATGGAAGTCACACTGCCACTTCCGCCATGTCCTTGTGATTAAACGGGCTCTATTCGTGGTGGCAGGAGACTACAAAAGGGCTTGAAAAACAGGATATCGCGAGGGACCATCTTGGAGACTGACTTCCTCATTGATCAACTGGAAAAATGGGTCCATTTTAATATATTACAATGGAATACCATACAGCACTGAAAACGAATGAGCTGGAGATACACATAGCAAGTGGGTGTGTTCATATCGTATGATACCGTTTCATCAGTTTTTTAAAAAATTGCAAATTAAATATATTTTTCAGAGATATTTACTATGTATGTATATAATATCTTGGCCATACTTAATACATGGAAAAAAATATAAATATACACATGGGAATTATGACCCCAAATCGGCATAGCTGTTATTTCTGGATAGGAGAGAGAAAGCTCAGCCATATCTAGAATGTGCTTTATTTCTTCAGGCTGCAATGGGTGCATTATTTTGTTCTTCATACCCTTTTGGATGCCTGAAATGTTACCTACTTATACAAAAGGGTGACTAGGAGAAAAGAGAGGAAGCCTGTGTGTAGACAACTTTCCCACAAAGTTTGGCTGACAAAGCAGAATTCAGTTCTTTGGGGTTGTAGGACTGAAATCTCCATGTTTTTTTTCCTTTCTTTTTCTTGCTAGCTGTGGACCAGAGCCCACTCTCAGCTCCTTTTCCTGTAGCCCCTCCCATCTGAGCAGGGGGAACCCCTTGTTCAGACCCTTTTCTTCTGTGACCAGCTGGAGAACACTCTCTGCTTTGGAGTCACTCACATGATTAGGTTGGGCCCACTGGATAATCTCTGTATCTTAAGATAAACTGCACAGTTACCTTAATTATACCGGCAAAATCTCTCTTGCCCATGTACTTAATCACGGGAGTAACCCCAGGGGCAGAGATCATGGGGTCACCTTAGAATTCTGCTCCCACCATGACCTTCCATAGTTTTTCTGTGCTCAGATGCTCCTGTACAGATCTATGTAAACATGTACACATGCAGACTTTTAGTCAGTTTTTTTTTAACTTATTTTTTAAAAATTTCATTTTGTCTTTGGCTGCTTTGGGCCTTCGTTGCTGTGTGCGGGCTTTCTCTAGTTGCGGCGAGCGGGGGCTACTCTTCGTTGCGGTGCGTGGGCTTCTCATTGTGGTGGCTTCTCTTGCTGCGGAGCACGGGCTCTAGGCACGGGGGCTTCAGTAGTTGTGGTGTATGGGCTCAGTAGTTGCAGTGGGGAGGCTCTAGAGCGCAGGCTCAGTGGTTGTGGCCCACGGGCTTAGTTGCTCCATGACATGTGGGATCTTCCCGCACCAGGGATCGAACCCGCGTCCCCTGCATTGGCAGGCGGATTCTTAACCACTGCGCCACCAGGGAAGTCCCAGTTATTATTATCTTAAAATGGGATCACATGCTTAGTTTTCTGTATCTTATAGCTACTTTATTTATTTATTTATTTTTGGCTGTGTTGGGTCTTCGTTTCGTGCGAGGGCTTTCTCTAGTTGCGGCAAGCGGGGGCCACTCCTCATAGCGGTGCGGGGGCCGCTCTTCATCGCAGTGCGCGGGCCTTTCACTATCGCGGCCCCTCCCGTTGCGGGGCACAGGCTCCAGACGCGCAGGCTCAGTAATTGTGGCTCACGGGCCCAGTTGCTCCGCGGCATGCGGGATCTTCCCAGACCAGGGCTCGAACCCGCGTCCCCTGCATTAGCAGGCAGACTCTCAACCACTGCGCCGCCAGGGAAGCCCAGTTTTCTGTATCTTTTCTTAACAAACTCCTTTTGAAAATCTCCCCACATCATCTGTTATCATTCTAATTCATTCATTCTAGGGCTTATGGAATATTCCATGGTGTGGTCAGAACACTATGTATATTTGGGGGTCATTAAGAACAATTTTGCAATACATATTCCTGTATATACCATATTTCACCACATAAAAGATGTTATTGATTGTAAGATCACCATACCTACTTACCACTAACATAAAAAATACAAGTTAAAATAGGACACAATGCCTTATTATTATTACTTGGGATTCTTAGTTTTGTACTTACCTAAAGAGCTCTAATAAACCTGAAGATTTATTTAAACATGGACTTTAATCTATATTGGTTCTGTGCACATGCACACACAAAAAGATAAATAGGAGCGAAATAAATTCAAAGTCTTCTTTTCGACTCGAGCTGTCACTGCACATTTCCACACAGCGCCCTTTTTTGTGCCCTCAAGAATATTTCTGATGCCGCATTTCTTGAAAGTGCTCCACTGTTATCCCTGGGATTTTCTCTCAAGCTGTTGGCCCAAAATTCTGCAAGTTTGCACATGACAACCAGAACTCATTCATTCTTCAAATGGCCCTTAAATGACTGAAATGTTGCAGAATCTCGCCCCCCAGGAACAATAGCCAAGTTCTCACATGACAGCTGCTGCCTGGGACGCTCCACAAGAACGCAGGATGCGTTCAAAGATGTTAAAATGTGCAAGAAAGTGTGTAGGAATTGACGAAATACATACCATAAGTGCGTGCATTCATTCATTCGTTTGTTTAGAAGGTTGAAAAGTATGTACGTTTAAAAACTTACTTTCACCAGTTATATATACGTGCACAGTTAAAGCGATACTTTCTCATTGCTGATTAGGAATAACAAAACAAAGCAAAAAAGCTGAAGCAGCAGGTCCCTGCACTAGCCTTCCCTCTTCCCAATTTGCCCTGCCCAGAGGGAACCAGTTTCAGTTGTGAACTGTTCCTTATTTGGCATTTAATTCCACAACTTAAAGTAACACATTTATCCCACTACTGCTTGGTTTTTACTTTCTGAGGGTGATCTAGTGACTTCTTCCATGAAGATGAGAATTCAGCTCTGTTCGCCACCCCTTTTAAAATATCAGCTTCCCTCGCCCTGTCCTCTCAGGACAGTTGTAAATTTGTTTATATTAGTAATCAGTGTTTACATTTTTAGGACCAGAGACGGCTTTTTACAGCTGAGGCCTGGTGTACACAAAGATCACCTTTCCTTCAAGTCCAGCTTCCAGTTTCTTGGAAATTAATTATTGGTATTATTTTTTGCCCTTTTTCTTGGTACTTTTCACTAATTCAGCATTTCTCCATCCTCTGCCAGTAGCTCTCTTCCAGATGCTCAGGTGTGTGGCTGGTTTTATCCAGTTTGGGCGCCTTCTGCCTGCTCAGGTCGGGCCGGCTGCTCTCGAGCCCGCTCTCAGCCGTCCTCGCCCTGGTGTCTCTGCAGAGGAGACCCCTGTCTCCGCTCCCTTTTCCCTGGTTCTCGCTTTACAACTGGTTGAGGTGGACCAGCTCCTCCCGTGGCCTCCTGGGAAAGTGTCCATGAGAGGTGAAGTTGCTTAAAAGATCTTTGCTCCACATTAATGCTCGATTAATAGCTTAGCTGGGTGTAGAGCTTTAGATGGAAATACTTTTCTCTCCTAGAATTTTGGAGGCCTCAGTCCATTCCTTTCAGCTCCCAGTGCCTCCGGGAGAGGCTGGGGCGTGTTGGGACGCTCACTCCTTTGGACGTAATCTCTCTCTCCTCCCTCTGGAGACGCAGGTAATTTCTTCATGCTGCCTCATTCTGCAGACTCTCGGTGTGTGTCCTGGTTGGGGTGTGTTTGCACCCTTTCTGCTAGACTTTTGTTTTTTTATGTAAAAAATTATGGTTGTATATGTTACCGTATTTGTTTATAACGTCCATATTCTCTTATCGTATTAAGGTTATTAAAATTTGCTGTTTGTGTATTTTGACCCCTTATGCGTTTTTTAATTTTGGCCGTGTTGGGTCTTTGTTGCAGTGCGCGGGGCTTCTCATTGTGGTTTGGCTTCTTGTTGCGGAGCGTGGGCTCTAGGCACGCAGGCTTCAGTAGTTGTGGCACGTGCGCTCAGTAGTTGTGGTGCACGGGCTTCAGTAGTTGTGGCTCACGGTCTCTAGAGCACAGGCTCAGTAGTTGTGGAGCACAGGCTCAGTAGTTGTGGCGCACGGGCTTAGTTGCTCCGCGGCATGTGGGATCTTCCCGGACCAGGGTCGAACCCGTGTCCCCTGCATTGGCAGGCGGATTCTTAACCACTGCACCACCAGGGAAGTCCCCCCTTATGCGTTTTTAACCTCTACTGTGTGTCAGACTTTTAAGCTAAAAACGCATGTTCTTCAGTTCTGAAAAATCACATCCCTCCTTGGATCATTCCTTCTGGTTCGTCTGTTATCCAGGTTCTGCGTCTCCTGGACTGACGTGTTTTCCGGATCTTTTCTCTCCTAGTTTCTCTTGTCTTCTTGCCCGGTTTTCAAAGCGGTTTCCATGGCTCTCTCTTCCAGCCTGCACGAGCGTAGGGGGTTCGCTGCAGGGCAGCGGGGCGTCGGGCATCCTCGGGATGCAGCCTCCGGGGCAGGGAGGCTCCTCACCCTGGACGAGAGAGAGGAGGTGCTGACCTTCGCGACAAGGCTGGTTCTCCAGGTGGAGCCGGGAAGGAGCCTCGGCGGCCCCTCCCGTGTGGGTCCTTGAGGCGTGTGAGCAGAGGCGCCGGCTGGGCTGGTGTTCCTCAGTTTACCAGGAGTCTCTCCAAGGGAGGGCTCGAGGCGTCTCTGGGCAGTCAGACGGGGCCTTTGGTTTCAGCTAAAGAAAATTCCTGCTTCTGCCACACTGCTCTCTCGTTGGCATGGTTCTGGAAGGCTCTATTTCCATCTGTGACTGGCTAACAAATGGCCTAAGCATTTTATCTCCTCAGTTACCTATTATCTTAATTAGGTTATTAGTTCCTTCTAGAGAGGGCTGCTCTTCCCTGATTAAGGCCCTAATTGGCAGGAGAAGGTCCAAGTTTTACCACGGAAATAATGCTGCTCGGTACTTGAAAATGTGACTTCCCCCCCACTTAAGAAAATAAGACATATTCGTTATTGAAAATTTGGAAAATAAGAGAAAGTATTAGGCAGAGAGTAAAAATCACCTGTAAAGTCACCACCTAGAGAGAATTGCTTTTAACATTTTGGTGACTTTCATTCTTTTCTTACTATTGCATTACTTTTCTTACATAATTTAAATCAACCTATGTACATAGTTATATATTCTTTTTTTAACTTAATATACTTATTTACTCATATTGCAAACATCATATTTAATGCCAGTGAATGGGTGGTGTGCCTAACCATGTCTTTATTGGAATTTTAGAATGTTTCCCTTTTTTTTTTTTCTATTTATGAGTAATGCTTATATAAACATCTTTGTACAGAAGTGTTTGATTCCTTTCTGATTATTTCTGTAGGATAGCAACTTAAAAGTGGAATTCATTCGTGGAGAGATGGAGACTTTTTAAATATAGATGTGTCCAGGTCTAATATGATGTAGTTGGCACTATCCCGCGGGCTATTTTTAAATTTGGGGTGGACCAGTGCCAGTTAACATTCCCACAGGCAGTTTCTGAGTGTGTCCGTCTCTCCTTATCCTCGCTGTCATGTGATTCCATCATTAAAGAATCTTTGCTGATTTGAAGGGAAAGCGTACCTCATTATTTAGCTTGCATTTCCTTTGGTATTTGCGAGGTGGAGCAGATTTTGGAATGTTCACAAACATCTCTGTTTGTCATCTGTCCCTGCTTCTCATTGCTTTCCTAATCTTTCTTTTGAAATACTTCAGGCACGCAAGAAATAGATACGGCGTAGTGTAATGAACTGTTGGCGCACCCATGACCCAGCTTAAGAAATAAGATGTCACGGGTGGAGTACAGAGGGTGGGGAGGGGACGCAGTCCCCTTGGAGGTGTTCATGGCTCTCCTCCAGGCCCGTGGAGAGGAGGCTTGGGAAGCTTAGGACATCTGCACTTTGCCCGGGACTTGAACCCCTGGGCCACTGGCGGGAAGGCGGACGTCGGGCAGCTCCGTGGGTGGGGGACAGGGATTTGTGCTGGGGGGACAGGGCCGGGTGGAAATGGAGCTGCAGAGCTGGCAGCGGGCAGTGGCCACTGGGGGCGCCTCCTCCCGGCAGCATCCAACTTTCTCAGCGGCTGGTGTAGGCAGTGTCCTTATTGCTGGTCGGAGCTCAGGGGCCACGGCAGCCTGCGGCCGCTTCCAGGCGGGAGAGCCCTCGGCGGGATGGGCAGGGGGCTCCGGTCCCCACCCGGCGTGTCCTCAGGGTGCCCTCCACCTGGACAGGTATGGCAGTGGGTTGTGAGGCTGTGGACGGGTATGTAACTGTAGAAGGGACCGTGTGCAGGAAAGGGCAGAAGACCCGCCTGCCTGGGTTGGTAGGTCATTACCAAGCAAGCCGCCGACCGGAGCCTCGCTGCGGGCACATGGACTCCGGCGCGCTGTCCCCCTGGGGTCACTCTGGGCGCCACCCTCTCCCTCCCCCTCGGAAGGAACCACCATCCTGACTTGGTAATGACTGTTTTCTCAGTTTCCTTTTAGTGTTATCACCTGTGCATTTTTGCCTACGAGAGTTTCGCTTTGCCTGTTTTGAGTTATGCGGGTGGATTTACGTCTCCTTCGTGCTGTGCTTGTGGGGCTGACGCCCGTGCTGCTTGGAGCCGTGTCCCGCCACGTGGGTGCAGTGATGCTGAGCGACTCTGCAAAAGGGTCTGGGGATCGTGCTGCGCAGAGCATCCTGGTCCCTAAGCGCACAAGTCCCTCGGGGCTGCACACCTGGTAGGGATATTGCTGGACACTGAGTGTGCATATTTCTACTTTACCTGGTGGGGTCAAACAGTCTCCTATTTACCATTCCACTGGAAACGTCAAGTGCCTGGTCTGCTGTTTTGCATTTTCTATTGTTTGGTCTTTTTCTTATTGATTTGTGGGCATTCTTTATTCTAGATTCTAGTCTTTTTTTTTTAATATATTTTTTAAAATATTTATTTATTTATTTATTTATTTATTTTGGCTGTGCCGGTCTTAGTTGCGGCATTCGGACTTCCTAGTTGCAACATGCAAACTCTTAGTTGCAGCACGCATGTGGGATCTTGTTCCCCTACCAGGGGTCGAACCTGGGCCCCCTGCATTGGGAGCGTGGAGTCTTACCCACTGAACCACCAGGAAAGTCCCTAGATTCTAGTCTTTTATCAGTAATACGTGTTATAATGATTTCCTCCCAGTCTGTGAGTTGATTTTCTAAACTCTACTTATCGTGTCTTTTGATGAATAAAATTGTTAATATAGTTGAATTTGTCGAGTCTCTTCCTTATGGTGAATGCTTTTGATTCTGTTTTGGTTTTGTCTCGTATAAGAGACCCTTCCCTGCCTCTGAGGTGGTAGAGATAGTCCCTGCATTCTCTTACGAAAGCTTTACAGTTTTGCCTTTCACATTAGGGTCTTTAAAGCCTGACTTTTAAAATGGAAATAAAATTCATATAGCATAAAATTAACAATTTTAAAGTGTCTAATCCAGTGGCACTTAGTACCTGGCCATGTCATTTTGGTCTTTTATTGTATCAATACGGTATATTACAGTGATTGACTGTTGTATGTTAGATCACTCTTGCATTCCTGGGATAAATCCCACTTGAACATGGTTTGCTACTATCTTGGAGACTTTTACATCTCTATACATAAGGGATATTGGTTGGTAGTTTTCTTGTGATGTCTCTCTTCTTTCTTTTATTGGACTTCATGAAACTGCAAATTGGTTTCTTCAGTCAGTTCTGGAAAATTCTCACTTCTTTTCAGATATTGCCTTTGCCCGCTTCTTACTGCTCTCCTCCAAGAGCCGTCTTTTTTTTTTTTGTCTTCTGGCCGCGCTGCGCGGCTTGTGGGATCTTAAGTCCCCAACCAGGGATTGAACCCAGGCCCTCAGCACTAAAAGCGCTGAGTCCTAACCACTGGACTGCCAGGGAATTCCCCCAGAGCTGTCTTTAAACGTGTGTGAGGCCTCTCACTCTCTCTTCCCTGTCTCCTAATGTCTTTCATATCTTCTTTTTTCTTCTTTTTTTGGTCACTTTGTACCACATCCTAGACATTTTAGACTTGTCTTTTAGTTCTCTGATTCTCTTTTCCGTTGTGTCTGATATGCTGCATAGTTTCCGTCACTGTATTGTTTCATTTCTAGAAGTTCTAATTGGTTACTTTTCAAAGCTGATGCTATTGTTTATAATTTCCTGTTCTCTACATATATTTCAAGGGATGTTTTATCTCTTTAAACAGTGTAAGCATGATCTTATAATTTGTGTATGGTAATCTTAACATCTGATGTCCTCTTCTTTAAAAGGAAAATTTTCATTGAAAAATAGCATACAGACAGAAGCGTGCCCACATTGTGAGGGTACAGCTCAACGAGCTTTCAGAAGATGGGTGCACCTGTGTGGCAAGAACTAGAACATTATCAGGACACCTGCAGCCTCCCTCACACCCCTTTTTGGTCCTTGGCCATTGAGCCAACCTCTCTGACTTTTAAAACCATAGTTCAGTTTTGGCTCTAAGTAAATTTCCTATAAATGGAATCATTATTTGTACCTTTTTGTGTCTGGCTTTTTGGTTTTTTGTTTTTGTTTTTGTTTTTTTTTTGCTTATTCTTGCTTTTAGAAGAGTCCATTCATTACTATTGCCGTGCAGGATTCAATTATGTGAACGGACCACAGTTGATTTGGTCGTCCTGTCATTGGTAGACACTTGGTGTTGCCAGTTTGGGCCCAGTAGGAGTGATGCTACCGTGGGCGTGTTCCTGTGCGCGTCCTGTGGCCCCACGTGTGTTCCTATCGTGTGTACGCTGAGGAGTGGACTTGATGGTCCAACGGTAGGAGACACCAGCACACGGCGCTTTCCAGGCCGCTCGTGCCGGTTGACACCCCCCTCCCCCAGCAGTGTGCAAGGGCTCTAACTGTCCCACTTCCTCTCTCACACTTGGCCTGTCTGTCTTTTTCACTTAAGCTTCCTTGCTTTCTGTCAGTGGTGCTGTGTAGTTTTCAGTGACATGGTCTTGCACATCTTTTGGAAGATTTATTCCTTAGTTTCATGTTTCTTGACATTATTATAAATGGTATCTTTTTTTTTTAAACATACTCTTTTCTCTGTTTCTAGTATTTTAAAATAGTATTGAATTTGCATACTCACCGTATCTAGTCCCCTTGCTAAACTCATTTGTTAATTCTAATAATTTGTCCATAGATTCTTTTGCATTTTCTGTATACACAATCACATCGTCTTGAAAATCATCACAAATTTCTTTCTTTCTTTTCAATCCTTCTACCTTTCATTTGTTTTTCTTATCTTATTGTACTGGCTGGGACCTCCAGGACCTCCAGTACAATGTTGAACAGAAGTGGTCAGCAGGCATCCGTGTCATGTCCCTAGCGGGGGAGGGGGGGTACAATATACATTTTTTTTTTTTAGAATTTTATTTGCCAATGGTAGGATCGATCCTAAAAAGCTAGGTAGCATATTCCCATGTCACTGCAGTCCCTTTGAAGGGTTTATGGCGAGAATGAAATGGAATTGAATGCAAAATACTCAGAATAAAGTTGGCTATGTAGCAGATAGATGCTCACCAAATGGTCCTTAGGTAGTTTGTCGTCGTTGTTGTACATTTCAAATACAGAAAACTTCAAATTAACGTCGAGGATTGCTTGATTAACTTAGGGCTTCGTTCTACATCTTTTGCTAACCCGGAAAAGGGCATTCTAGTTTAAAAGGACTTGTTTAAGGCAGGTCTGACCTCCGAGTTTTGCAGAGTTTATGTTGGCAGCGCCTCTCCAGCTGTTATTAGGGATCACTAAAATAGTCTCAGTTCCCCCAATTTTAGCAAAATTCCATAATGCGGGAACATTTGCCTCATCCGTCCCCGAAGAAAACCACATCTCTGAGTTCTCCTGCAGCCGTGGTAGTGGGTGTGAGCAACAGGGGCTTCTCCGAGTTGTAGACACTGTTTCAAACCCTCTGATCCTGGGAGAGAAGAGCAAACAGGGCCCGGAGGTAAAACCTACAGCTTGAATTTATTGTCCTGAACTTACTGACGTTCAGGAAAAGAACTGTGCTGTTCTTTCCAGTGCTGTTCTGGAGCCCATGACGGGAGCTCTGATGACAAATGCCAGCTGCTTTCAGAATTAACGTCCACCCGCCACCCCCACCCCCCCCACCCCCCCTCGTATCCAGGGTCCTTTCCTCTCTCCCCGCAGAGGGGACACCTGCACCGACACATAAAACACCGTGTGGCCTGGGGTGTCATTCCTCCACCTCTCCGCCCCTGCCCGACGGCTGCCTGGCCCAGGAGCGTCTGATGGAGGGAATGAGGGACCGCAGATCCCTGCCCTGCAGAGCTAGCTGCTCGCAGGCTTGATTGCGGTGGCGGGAGCTGGGGCAGCTGCCAGGAGAGGGAAGCTCCGCGCTCCTTTCTTTAACCGCGTCCGTTGTGAAGGACGCCGCCGTCATCTGTGTCACGGTTACACCTCCTGCAGGTTAGGGCCCCTTCCCCAGTTCCCCTGTGAGAGACACACAGTCCAGGAGCGGGCAGGATGGGCCCTGAATGTCCAAGCCAGGGCCTGTGACTTAACTGTGAGCCTGTTAAGGGGCAGCAAGGGTTGTTTCAGAATCTCTCCTGGTTGTGTTATCCTCCTAAGATGTGGGAAAGTGGTCATTGTGCTTCTGGGTCTGGGGCCCAGTGTTGGGCGGTAAGGTGGTCCCATGTGTGTCCTGGGGTGGGGGGGGGCACAGAGGCCTCTCCAGGTTCTGGTTACCCAGACCCCTCCTTTTATTCCTCTGCTGGGTGTGCTTCTGCCTTTTCACCAGGGAACAGACACAGGCGCAGCTCTGAGATGTGGCGGGTTCAGGTCCAGACCACTGCAAGGAAGCCGGCACGTCGGTAAAGAGTCCCAGGAACTTTTTGGTTTCCCAGTGCCTAGAAACGTGATGTTTACGCTCTACTGAGGTCTATGAAGGGTGCGATAGCATTATGTCTAGAAAAACAATGTACATACCTTAATTTTAAACTACTTTGTTACTGTGCTCGCTTCGGCAGCACATATACTAAAATTGGAACGATACAGAGAAGATTAGCATGGCCCCTGCGCAAGGATGACACGCAAATTCGTGAAGCGTTCCATATTTTTCCGATAAAGATGTTTAAAAAATAAATAAATAAATAAAAATAACATACTTTATTACTAAAAAAAAGTCAAAATTACAATAGTAACATCAAAGATCATTGATCACAGATCACCATAACAAATATAATAGTAACGGCAAAGTTTGAAATATTGCGAGAATTACCAGAGTGTGACGCAGAGACACAAAATGAGCAAACGCTGTTGGAAGAAATGTGCCAATAGACTTGCTCAGCCAGGGCTGCCGCAGACCTTCAGTTTGTAGCACACCGTATCCGTGAAGCGCAGTAAGACGAGGTGTGCCTTATATAAGAGGGAAGAGGGGAGCCTCATGTCTGCCACCTTCCTGGGAACCGACAAACGTTTTATCTAGAGAAAAGAGTTAGAAATCCAAAACGCAAATAAAAACGGTAGGTGCTCGAGTATGTTTTCCGAGCGCTCCGTGGGTTTCCCTTTCTCCCCCTGTGGGTTTTCTGTAGACAAGGCACTGGGGGAGGGGAGTGCCCTGGCAGCAGTTCCTATCCTAGCTGAGTTCCAGAACCTTCTGGGGAGCTTTTACAAAATACAGATTCCCGGGTGTCCCTCAGACCTGCAGGACCAGATAAACCTCTGACCTCACTGACTCGGTCACCCCTAGCGTAGCGGGAAATGTCCAGGGCTGGGCCGTCCAGCCCAGCTCACGGGGAGGCGTGATCCAGAAATAGAGCACGTCTTCTTCACCCAGTGGCAAGGTTGGGCGTTTTCCTCTAAGATGAGTAACTTGGTGTGTGAAATCACCGCCGTACAAGGCCTGGCCGCTCTCGTCACTTTATTCCGTCAGCGCCGCTCCCCCGTGGGCCAGGGCGTCTCCATGCTGTGTCTGTTGCCGAATCTCCGTCATGGTGGCGATGGAGGGGCCGTGGGGACGACCGTGCTCTGGACGCGGGCTCCACTGTGACGCCCAGATCCAGTGCGCAGAGCCTGGACCACGAGGCTGCGGGTCTGCCTGGACCGACCAGGCTGAGAACCCCAGGCCGCGCCCCGCAGGCCGCCGGCTTGTGGGTGATGCTGCCCACACGTCCCTCCGCTCGCCGCCCAGCCTCCACCCCAGGCTTAGAGCCGGGCAGACGCGCCCTGGGTTTGCGCGGCGTTGGGCTGCGTGGACTGTGGGGGCGAAGCTGAAGTGGGATCAGACGCGGGGCGGCACCCTCATCAGCACCCGAAGCCACGACCCTCCTCAGGCAACTGGCCGAACGGTCTCCAGCGGCCTCATCAGGCCCCCCTCCCAGGCCGCCAGCCCACCTCGGGGCAGCCTACACACGTGCGAGGACCTCAGAGCGTTTATGGGTTTTTTTTTTTTTTAATTTATTTATTTTTGGCTGTGTTGGGTCTTCGTTTCTGTGCGAGGGCTTTCTCTAGTTGTGGCAAGTGGGGACCACTCTTCATCGCGGTGCGCGGGCCTCTCACTGTCGCGGCCTCTCTTGTTGCGGAGTAGAGGCTCCAGACGCGCAGGCTCAGTAGTTGTGGCTCACGGGCCTAGTTGCTCCGCAGCATGTGGGATCCTCCCAGACCAGGTCCCGAACCCGTGTCCCCTGCATCGGCGGGCAGATTCTCAACCACTGCGCCGCCAGGGAAGCCCTGTCCATGGTTTTTACTTTACACCTGAGTACTTGCCTTCCAGAGTTGACATAAACATTTTTAATGACATTTATTTAGAGTTTTAAAAAATAAAACGAGTAAAACATCACACAGAGTTATCCATAAAGTATGTCCTATCACGTGCAGTATGTGATATCACACGTGTTCTAGTAGCTCCAATATGTTATGCAACGTACCTCCCCGGGCTCAGACCCCCACCTGTAAGACGGCCATTTCTTGAACTTACTGTGTGCCTTTTCTATCCGTTTTTCAAAACAGCTTTACGTGCACATATGTGCACACCGTGAGCAGTATGCGGTGGGGTTTCATGTGCTCTTTTCAGCCTGTAAATAGAGGTCTCACACCCCACCCATTGCTCCCCATCTGCCTCTCCACCCGCCACTGGGTGCAGGCTGGGCCCAGCTTTCCCTGCAGCATCTCTGCCCTGGGCGAGGATAGTCCCCATGCAGGGTTACGTGGGGTTCAGGGGCCTTCCTTGCTCAGGCGTCCACACGTGTGAGGGTCCTCCTGGCTGTGCTGCCCGCAGGGTGTGCACGGATCTGTCTGCTGGACCTTGTGGGTTGCTCTACACGCTGGCCATGCTGGTGTTGGCGGTCCAGTGGCCCCGACCTTGAGCTGCCGCCACTTCCCTCCCGACAGCCCTGGCCCTTCAACCCTGAGGGCCCGTGGATGAGCCCTGGGCGCTGTTCCAAACTCCCCAGGCGGCCCTGAGCGAGGGCGGGGTGAGAGCCCCTGCTTTAGCCTGGGAGGGGTCATCTGCCGGGGACGTGGGACCCCAGCTGGAGGAGTGGTGTCCAGTCGGCCGAGAGCGCACGCCCACGCCCGTCTGCTGCTGGCCCTGGTCGCTCGGGCCTCGTCCAGGCCCTCTGGGGGCCCCCGGGAATCGAAGAGGAAAGGGTGACCTTCTGGGCTCTGCTGCTGCCTGGGAGCCCCAGCACTTGTGGAAGGTGGTTCTGAGGTGCGTCCTCTCCTGCAGCCCCGTCCTAGAGGGAGGAAAAGCCTGGGCTAGAGCGTCGTTTTGGACTGGTTTTTAAATGTCTTCTTTCAGGCAGGGCCCCCGCTTGTGCCGTGGTGCCCCAGCCATGAGAGCGGGGTGTGGGACAGGTGAGGCTGGGGGCTGCCTCCCCGCCTGCCCCCACCTCTGTCCTCCATCCCTGCCTCCTGCCCTCGCCCTCCTCCTTCCCCTGACCCGTCCCTCTTCCCCCAACCCCTTCCCCCCGCCCCACTGCCCTGCCTGACGGTCGCTGGCCCGGCTCTGCAGCAGGCGGAGAGCCGCGGGCGCCCGGCAAACGGCTCGCACTGCGGCTGAGCGGCCTCCCTCCTGCAGCCCCGGCTCCCTGTGGGCTGCTGGGGACCGGGCTCCCTTCTCCTTCTGGAAGGCAGGTGGGTCTTCCCGGGCGCCCCCGGCCCCCGCTTGCCCACCTCACCTCCTCTGGCTTTGTCTGGTTTTGTTTGGAACGGTCATAGGAAGGGATGCTGCAGACAGAGGCTGTGCGGAGGGCCCTGGGCAGGGGGCTCAGAGAGGAAGGCCTGGGTCAGCCGGGGAACCGAGACGGTGACAGGAGACTGGCCCTCTTGAGTTCCATGTGGCTTCTCAGCTTTCACGCGGCATTAGTTTAAAAGAGCGCTTCCTACGTGTAGAAGGGTAAGGCTTTCGTGGGGTGTGCACGTGTGTGCATGTGTGCCTGTGTGCTTGTGTGCATGCGTGTGCCTGGCCGTGTTGGAGGTGCCCCGGGAAGGAGCAGCCGTGTTCTGGATGGAGACCAGCCGGCCCTGTGGGCTGGAGTGACGTGGCGAGTTGACTGCTTCCTCCTTGTAAAACGGGGGGGTGATGAACAGTTCTCATCTAATCAGCACACGCACGCACACGCACGCACACGCGGGCTGCCAGGACGGGGCAGGGGATGGGCAGGTTTTGGGGTCGGCGTGGTACCCACGAAGCCCCCAGCACGCTGACTCTGCGGGGGTTGAGGCTGCGGTGGGCTTGGTATCCCGCGGGGAGGCCGTGGTGCTGGCTGGTCTCGGGGCTGGGCTGTGCCACGGGCTCCTGTGGGGCGTCTGGGGCCTCGGACGGCCCCGGGGACGAGCCCCGGAGGAGCTACGGCCTTCCGAGGATGCGGTCTGTGGGCAGAGTCCTGCGGCCGCCTGCAGGCCTGCTTGACGGAGCCGCGACCCGTGTTAGGAGCGGCCTCGAGCCATCTGTTCACCCCTCGCTGCTTCTGCCGCAGGGATAAACGCCCAAGCCCGGAGACTGCAGCGGAGCCGCGCCAAGGGAACCCCAGCCCCGGCCGCGGGGGGAGCCTGGAGCCCGCCTCCGCCCCGGCTGCGCCGCACGGTCAGCGAGACCAGCCTGAGCTCGGCCACCGCCCCGCCACCCGCTGCCCGGGGCCCCGAGGAGCCCGGCCAGGACGCCATGTGCTGCTCCGTCTACAAGTCGCCCCACCTGCTCCTCCTGCAGGGCTACAGCCAGCAGCACGTGAGCGCCGCCCTGCTGGGCCCGAGGCGCGGGGGGGATGGCGGCGTGCAGAGCGTGCAGGAGGCTCTCGGCTAGACGCGCCCGCCCCTCTGGTCCTACTGACACGTCAGAGGGGGGCTCGGGGGCTGGAGAAATGGGCTGGGGGGGGAGCACCCCATTGGGTCCGCCCTAGACGCTGGAGGAGGGTGGCAGCTTCCCCGTCCTCTGCTTCCAGAACATTCTTTCATCCAGGCTGCAGTGGGCGGCAGCAGGGCCTTGGGAGGGGGTCCCCCCAGCTCCTCACTGACTGATCCCAGCGTGGGTCTTACCTGGTACTGGACCCCCTTCCTGCCCGGCCTGGTGGGCCTCTGGGGAATGGCCCCCGTGGGCTGGGGCGCAGGCCCTCCGCGGCCTCGAGCATGTGCAGGGCGGCTTTCTCTGAGGAGTCCCCCAGGCCCCCGCCCCGCGCCAGCATTTTACACCACTTTTGTCGGAGGCCTCTTGGCCTGAAGGGTCTCGCCCTTGGCGACCCCGCCGCCCCCGCCCATGCTGCCGCCCCGGGCAAGTCTGCTGTTCCTCCCGGCCTCTCGCTCACCGCGTGCCCCCCGCTCCCTTCCTGCTCCACCTTCCCCGCACACTGTGTGACCTCGTCAGGGCTTTGGGCTCAGGTCCTGGGAGGCATCTTGCCTCCCGGAGCCGGAGCCGGCGCAGCAGAGGAGGGGCGCTTCCCCAGCTTGTCTCTGTCACCTGGCAGAGCAGGTGGGCCTGGCGTGTCTGTAGACCAGTGTCCACGTCCAGGTCTGCCCTTGTCTGGCCTCTCACGTCTTGAAGCTGGAGCCCCCACCGGGTGTCTGGTGTGTCACCGAGGCTGCTCTGGGAGATGGGATGGGCACCCAACGTGGGCAGGCTGGGGGCAGGCAGCGGGTCAGGAAGGGCTCCGGGGGGGCGGGGGGGTGTGCTGCCCAGGGCGGCTTAGGTACCAGGGATGGAGCTGCCCGAGTGGCGTCCTGCCCCTGAGGTCTGGCGTCTGCCTTTCAGGACAGCCTGGTCTACGTGCTCAACCGGGAGCGGCACACGGTGGGCCAGAGGACCCCCTCCAGCAAGCCCAGCATCAGCCTCTCGGCGCCCGACATCCTGCCCCTGCACTGCACCATCCGCAGGCGCCAGCCGTCGGGCCGGGCGCAGGCGGGGGCACAGCTGGTCCTGGAGCCCATCCCCGGGGCGCCCGTCTCGGTCAACTTCTCGGAGGTGGGGGGCCGCGCCGTGGTGCTGCGCCACGGGGACCTGCTCTCCCTGGGCCTGTACTACCTGCTGCTGCTGAAGGACCCAGCGCAGGCCCAGCCCCTGCCCGCCCAGGCCCTGGCCCGCCTCCGGGCCGTGCCGGAGAGCTGTAGGATGTGCGGCACCCCGCTCCGGGCCCGGGGCGCCTCGGTCTCCGCGAGGCCCGTCCACCCCCGGCCGCGGCCGCTGCACCTGGAGTTCGAGCCCGACGCGGAGGACGCGCTGCTGCAGCGGATCATGACGCTGGTCGAGCCGGGCGGCGACGACCACAAGCTGACCCCCGCCTTCCTCCTCTGCCTCTGCATTCAGCACTCGGCCACCCGCCTCGAGCCGGGCTCCTTCGGGCAGCTCCTGCTCAAGATGGCCAGGATGATCCGAGAGACGGTCTGGGTCAGTGGCGGGGTGGGGGCGGTTTGCTGCCCGTGGCCTCGGCCGGGAGAGGAGCGGGTGGGAGCTGCAGCCGCCTGGGTGGAGGGCGCGAGCTCCCCCGTGACCGAGACCAGGCTTTGTCGCCGTCGGGTGGGCAGGATAAGCAGGGCCACCGAGGGAGCTGGGGTATCTGCTGAGGGTTCGGCTTCGTGAGCTCTGGTCCTGTGTCCCTCCCCACGGCCCAGCCCTGCCGGCACCCAGACGGCCTGGGAGCCCTGCGCTTTCTGCCGGGAGCAGGTCGAGCCCCTGCCAACACCCCACTGCAGAGCCCTTGTCGGGTGCGGGGGAGGCGGGGGCACAGGACCGGTCGATGCTGTACATTGAAAGTTCCCCCAGGACGGTCTCTGGACCGCAGTACCACGCACGTCCGGGCAGAATTCCTTGCTGGGGGCCCGACCCCTGCGCCCCAGGACGTTGGGTAGCATCCCTGGCCTCGCCCCTCCCCCCTCCGGCTGGCAGCACCCCTCCCCCACCCCTCACGGAAGCGGCTTCAGGCACCGCCAGATGTCCCCTGGGGCCAGAGCACCCGGCGGGCAGCCCCCCCATCCTCTCCTGCCCCTCCAGAGGCTGGACTCCCTGGGGACCCAAAGGATGGCTGGTAGTTAACATGCAGTCCTTCAGAGAGACCCCCTTAGTCTCGGCCATGCTCACCCTGAGGCAGACGTGGGAAAAGGAAACCAGTTGGCCGTGGAGACACTGGATAGGTTCCTCAGATTAAAGTCTGCATTTGAAACTTTTTAAAAGCAAAAGCCATCCTGGCCTGCCGCATCCAAGCGTTTGTGCCAGCGACCTGTGTGCACCGCGGGTATCTGAGCCGCGTCCCCCAGCGTCCCGAGTGGCATTTGGAGTGTGTGGTCGCTTCCCTCTGTGCAGCTGAAGTCCGTGCCGCGTGGACTGAGCGGCCTGACGCTTAGAAGCTCTGAATTTCACATGAATCACCGTCCTTTTCCGAGTCTGTTCTGTGCCACTTACTAGTAATCAGATGCTGTTGGACTTAATTCTCACAACCACCCTGACGGCGCAGGTGCTGTGTCCCACGTCACAGCTGAGAACAGCGGGGCAAGGAGGGTGCTGGTGACTCCGGGCAGAGAACCGGATCCCCCCGAGCCCGAGCGTCGTCCCTGGCTCCCCCACCGTGCACGTGGGATCAGCCCTGCGAACCCCCTCCCCCGCCCCCGTGCAGGCTTGGAAACAGGCTCGTGGAGGTGGGACCCCCTCACCCCAGGTCCCGGGCCCGGGTGTCCCCCGTACGGCTTCCCCTCTGGGGTGTGAGAAGCCTTGGCTCTGGTCTGTCTAGAGCCTTGAGGTTCATTTGTCTGTTTCTCGGGCATCAGCAGCTTCCTCTCCATCCCACTGTGCTCACGTGTCTCATCAACTCAGGCCAGTGTGAGCCTCTAAGAGAACACGTGAGGGAGTTGCAGTTAGGACCAGGCTTAGCCAGATAACATCACTAAAGCAAGAATGCGTTCTTGATTAAAAGGGACAGAAAATGTTGGCTAGACCTGAGTCCCTATGGGGACGTTTAAACATACTTGTGTGCACTCAGGCCCACGTGCATCTGCTCCGCGTTACTGGGGCTGACTTTTAAAAGTGCATCTATGAAGCTTAACCGTAAGAGTGTTGCTAGAACGTTCATTCTGACATTTGTCACACGTTTGACCCATCTTTACTGCTCCCTAAATGGCCGGCTGTTACGTAAGAGAGATGGCTGTGAAATAGTGCTCTTGTAGGAAATGCGTGGATGGTACGCGGTAACGGAATGCCAGGAGGTCAGATCGAATGGAAAACAGTCTTCCCAGTGTAGCTTGGAGCGAATCGCCCAGTACGGGACGCCCGGAGCAGTGACGCCATGTTTCGTGTAGACGAGAGCCTGTGTCAGTGGCATCCTCGCTGCACGTTGCCCGTGCTGTCCTGCTTGTCTCATCTTTGCTTTTTTTTCCCTTTATGATTGTAGGAGAAAACCAAAGAACTCGCCGAGAAACAGGCACACCTGTAAGTACGGCCCCGTCTTCGTACCCGCCCAGCAGGCCACTGGTTCCCCAGGAGCCAAGACCCGGCACCCCTCACCCTGCAGCCTCTGGGGTCAGCTCTGTGTCTTTCTGTCTCAGGGTGGCTGTTTCCATGTCTGTAGTCACCACCCTGGGCAGCTCTGTGTCGGGGAGGTCTCACCAGAGCATCTGTGAGACGAGTGGGCACGACCCTCTAGGAAGCCTTCTCCTTGCCCTCCCGTAGTTGCTGTGTTAATGCGAACCTGCTGCTTTGGGGAAATGGACGCCTCCCGGTGTAGAGGTGGGGCAGCGGGTCTCCACTGTCCAACGTCGGTTTTCATAGAAAGTACGGGTTCTACTCTTACGCGCCGCTGGGGGGACTTGAGGAAACCATTTGGCATTAACGGTAAAGACGTGCGTATCCTGGGACACCCCCCGCCCGCCCTTGAGCGGACACCACGGAGAACCGCCTTCGCAGAAGGTGGCGGCGGCACCTGAGTTTGTGCTGCGGACCCCTAGCCACGGTGAAGGCGTGAAGGCCACGGCTGTCCGTCCTCTTGAAGGAACACGCACATGTGGTGACAGCCCAAGCACAGGTTGCCTGTGGTCCCTGCCCGTCGTGGACGAAGGGCTCGCGGGGCCTTAAGTCATGCTGCGGTCCACGGGGTTTGCCTCATTTCTGTTTATGTGAGGATGACACGTGGAGAAGATACTCCGTTTATAAACCACGTGTGTGCTGTCCGTGCCTGCGGGGTATCGTCCGCCCGTGGTCCTGTAAGCCAGCGGTCCCCAGCCTTTTCGGCACCAGGGACTGGTTTCATGGAAGACAGTTTCTCCACGGACGGGGCGGGGAGTGGGAAATGGTTCAGGTGGTGATGAGCGTGATGGGAAGCGGCAGGTGAAGCTTCGCTCACTTGCCCGCCGCTCACCTCCTGCTGTGCGGCCCGGGGCGGGGGTGGGGGGGATTGGGGACCCCTGCTGTGAGGGAGTAGGGAGGAAGCATCATCATCCCCTCCTTCCGAAGTCGGGAGACGGCAGCTGGGGTCTGAGCAGCGAAGTTCCCGCCGGGCTGAGCTGAGCAGAGTCCCCGTGGCTCACGGATGTGCTCTGCTGGCTGCCGCCCTGCTCGAGGGTAGTGGGTAGCGGGGCGCTGTTACAGGCCAGGCCCTGGGGTGGGGGGCCCACGGAAGACAACCTACAGCTGGCCCGGCACGGAGGGACCAGCTGAGGCCTAGGTGGCTCGGAGGAGCCCTGCATCCTTCAGGTTCCGCGCGGGAGGGGATGTCCGCGGGAGGGAGCTGGCCTCACCCACGGCTTTGCTCCCGGATGGGACAGCCCCGTCCCCAGGGTGAGGCGGGCCTGGAGGTGAGGAGCCCTCAGGAGCAGCCAGCCCTCGCCCTCCAGAGCGCATCCTCCCACCGGCGCCTGTCTGCTGGGGCCTTGGCCCTTAGACGGGAGGGACCAGGCCCTCCTTCAGCAGCTCCTTGTGTCATCAGGGCCTGAAAACAGCCCTGGGTCCATCCCAGCAAATGCTTTCTTTTTTTAAATTATGAATCACTTTCAAAATACAGAAGAGTACGGCATGTATCAGTTACCCCTGAACCCACACCTGAATTTAACATGATTCACATTTTGCCCCATTTGCTTCAGGTCTGTCTTGTGTGCGTCTTTTAAAATTGTAAGTGGCCATTAACTCTTCCTGAACGCTTTTTCCGCTTCTGTGATCGTCACACATTTTCCCCTTGAATCTGTGAGTGTGGGTCCTACATCAGGAGGTTTTCTGAACCGTGATTGGATTCCCGGGATCGAACCTCTCCTAACTATTGATTTTGTTATTAGCAAGGCGAGATGCGGTTTGTTGATACTTTAGGATTTTCCCATCTGAATTCATAAGTAAAATTGGCCTGTGAATTCACTTATTGTTTTGTATTGTCCTTGTCTGGTTTTAATGGCAAAGTTCACAGAAATGAATTGGGCAGCCTTCTCTGCTTTCAGTTCTTTGAGTCGATTTGTCTGAGGTGAGGACTCTGGGCCGCGGAGGTTTCCTGGAAGCAGCCCAGAAAAGCGTCTGCGCGGTGCCTGTGTTTGCTGATTCCATTTCTTTAATGTTTATGGCTTATTTAGTTTTCTGTTTCTTCTTGTGTTGATTTTGGTAAGTTTTGCTTTCCTAGGAAATTATCTGTTGCCGGTGTTTTCAAAGTTATTGGAATAAAATTGTTCGTTATATTCTCGTAGGACTTCTTTCGTCTCTAATATATTTGTAGTGATATCGCCTTATTTAATTCCTGTTGTGTTCCTATTTTTTCTCTCCCCACCCCCTTTAATTTATCTTCCCAGGCATTTGTCTGTTATCATCTGTTTAAAAGAACCAATTTTGTTGTTTCTGTTTACTTTTTCTTTGATTTCTATTCCATTTACCTCTTTATTATAATTTGTTTTAATTTCTTCTTTGACTCATGAATTGTTTTGAAAGTTTTTTGAAATTTTTTCATTTTTATATTTACTAACAAAAATGTGTTTAATTTTATTTTCAGTAATCATATAATAATATATTAATAATAATAATTGATATAGAAGAGCAATAATTTCTCTTGTACAGGTGTCCCAGATGATTTTTATTTTTATTTTTAAAAATTTTTTGGGGCTTCCCTGGTGGCGCAGTGGTTGAGAATCTGCCTGCTAATGCAGGGGACACGGGTTCGAGCCCTGGTCTGGGAAGATCCCACATGCCACGGAGCAGCTGGGCCCGTGAGCCACAATTGCTGAGCCTGCGCGTCTGGAGCCTGTGCCCCGCAGCGGGAGGGGCCGCGATAGAGAAAGGCCCGCGCACCGCGATGAAGAGCGGCCCGCGCACCGCGATGAAGAGCGGTCCCCGCACCGCGATGAAGAGTGGCCCCCGCTTGCCGCAACTGGAGAAAGCCCTCGCACGAACCGAAGACCCAACACAGCCAAAAATAAATAAATAAATAAATAAATAAATAAATAAATAAATAAATAAATAAAAGAAAATCCTTTAAAAAAAAAAAAAAAAAAGTAAACGTTAAACGTTTACACCGATACATCATTATAGCTTCGTATTAAAAAAAAAAAAAAAAAAAAAATTTTTTGTCCGCACCACGCGTCATGAAGGATCAGTTCCCCGACCAGGGATCAAATCTGCACCCCCTGCCGTGGAAGCGCAGAGTCTTAACCTCTGGACCACCAGGGAAGTCCGCCAGATGATTTTTTTAAAAATTTATATCAGAACGTCATTGACTTGATTTGGTTTATTTTTATTTATTTTACTGTGGTGAGAACACTTAACATGAAAGCTACGCTCTTAAACTTTTAAGCGTGCAGTACAGACAGTATCGTTACCTGTAGGTACCCTGTCGTACAGCAGGTCTCTAGTACTTGCTCACCCTGCATAATTGAGACTTCACGCTCATTGATGAGCAACTTCTCTCTTCTGCTCTCCTGCCCCCGCCCCCTGGTAACCACCACTCTCCTCGCTGATTCTGTGAGTTGGACTATTTTGGGTCTCTCGTGTAAGTGGAATCACACAGTATGTGTCCTTCTGTGATTGGCTTATTTCACTGAGCGTCATGTCTTCAGGGTTCATCCGTGTTGTTGCATTTTGCAGGATTTCCTTCTTTATTTAATGCTGGATAATGTTCCATTGTGTTGCAAACCAGATTTTCTTTATTCGTTCATCTGTCAGTAGACCTTTAGTTTGAGTCTGCATCTTGGGTATCATGACTAGTGCTGCAGTGAACACTGGGGCGCTACTATTTCCCGGAGATCCTGATTGCAATTCTTTTGGATAAACACCAAGAAGTGGAATTGCCGGATCATAAGGTAGTTCTATTTTTAGTTTTTTGAGGAACCTCCATGCTGTTTTACACAGTGGCTGCACCAGTTTGCATTCCTACCAGCAGTGCAAGAGGGTTCTGATTCTTCCACATGCTCACCAATACTTGTTGACTCTGGTCTTTTTCATGAAGCCATTCTGACAGGTGTGGGGTGGTAGCTCCTTGTGATTTTGACTTGCATTTCCCTGATGATTAGGTATGTTGGGAACCTTTTCATGCTCCTCTGGCTGGCTGTCTACTTTGGAGACATATCTATTCCAGTCTTCAGTGCATTTTTAATAGGGTTATTAGTGGTTTGTTTGGTATTTTTTGGGGTTTTTTTTTTTTGGCTTTTGAGTTGTAGGAGTTCCTTATATGTATTGGGAAATTCACCCCTTATCTGACATGTGGTTTGCAAGTGTTTTCTCCCATTCCGTAGGTTGCCTTCTTATTCTGTTAATGGTTTCCTTTGCTGCACAGAAGCCTTTCCGTTTGATGTGACCCCACTTGTCTACTTGTGTTTTTATTGCCTGTGCCTTTGGTGTCATGTCCCTGAAATCGTCATCCCTACTCGGTGCTTGCCTGGACGGGTGGGCCAGGCCGCTGCGCCTTGTTTGTGCCCCACGGTACGGCAGGGCTGGCCGGTGGTGCGTCCTCAGCGCTGACCTCGCTGGGACCCAACACCAAAGCTCCACTTGGCAGTAGCTGGTGGATTGTTTTTCCGTGGAGGCCTGTCTGTCCCGTTGAGTTCTGGGCGGAATTGAGAAGGGCAATAAATGTTGAAAACAAAATGGAGCTAGGCTGGGACGAGCAGATTCATCCTTTGTTGACGACATAAAGCTCTTCGTGCGTGCATGTGTGTGTGTAATTCAACCAGCGAGGAGAACGGAGGAGAGGAACAAGATACGCAGTGAAAACAAGGAGACGCGTCTGAAGCCCGTCCCTCCCCAGGAGCAGGACAGAGGGAGGTCATGTTGTCTGTGGACAAAAGTGAAGTTACGTCAGAGAGAACAGCAAACTGCAGGCGCGAGGAGAACGTGGGAAAGGGAGCCCGAGGCCCGTGGGGCACGGAGGAGGCTGAGGCTGCAGCCCGCCCGACGCTTCCTCGCCGGCCCTGCCACTGATATGCCCCTCGGCTTCTCCCGTGGGCCTGATCGCCAGGACCCCCGGCACGACGGTCACTGCGACAGGCGGAGTCCCTGAGCTGCTCCGGGCGCCGGCAAGCCCTCCAGGCAGGACGAAGCGCCTAGAGGCAGCACCGTCCTCGCACGATGCCCGCAGATGCCTGCCTTGCCCCCCGGAATCCGCCAGTAAGATGCACAGCCCAGCGTCACCCCCAGACAGACCGAGTGACCTCTGGGTGGTTTGGTTTGCTTGTCAGTGGATCTCTGCTCACCTGTCAGAGCACCTGGCAGGTGTGGTCAGGGACCCTCCGGTGTGAGGACACTCTCAGAATGCACAGCCCACCGACGGGCTTGCTGCCGGGATGAGGAACCGTGCCGGAGAGACACGGACTGGCATTCAGATGGAGGAATCGCCCGGAGCTCTGCTCGCCGCACCCGCCCCTCGGCCTCCCCAGGAGGCTGGTGAGGACGGCGCGGTGGCTTCTGTCACATTGCGGGCGACTCGGACACCAGGTCCTGGATGCTGGCGGCTGGGGCCCGGGAGACGTGGGAGGAGGGGCTTGAGATGGGCGGAGCTGACCTCGCAGGCTGCCATCGACGGAGGCAGGCGGCCCCCACGTGCCCAGTGTCCCCTGGAAAGGGAGTGCCACGGGCCCTCTACCCCAGGCGGCCGTCCCCCAGGGTGGGATGGGATTGGAGGGCCGGGAAGGGCCTAGCTCCGTGCCGGCGCCTGGGCGCTCCTCCTGCCTCGCTGCCCGGGGGACACGAGCACCTCTGCCCGCCGCCTGGCCCCGGCCCCTGCCTCAGACACGGCCAGGCAGCCTCCATGAGTGGGGCCGTCTGTGGGTTTTCTAACGGTATCTCTGAGTCTTCCAGTAACGCCCGCGATCCCTGCCTCTGCCCTCGTCTTCCGCTTCCTGCCGTGATGAGGTAGCACTCAGCTGCCCTTGTCCGATCGCCACCCCAAGCAGTTGCGCCTCTGCTTGTTTTCTCTGTTAGTTACGTTCCTAACGTAAGACGCCCCCCCCCCCCGTCTCTCTTGCTCTTGAGTACGAGGGGCAATTCCTGTTGCTTGTCCGAACGGTCATAGCCGCTCTGTTCTCTGATTCTCAAAGAGAAGATGTGAAAAGAAGCCATTTACCAGAGTCCTTTTCCAGCGTGGCCTCTGGCGGTCCTTCCCGTGAGGGTTCGTAAGCGATGTACCTCTCACAGGTTGTGGATCTGAATCCAGTTCCCAGCCTGACGCCGGCAGGCTGACAAGTCGTGGTGGTGTTTTGGAGCGTGCACTGCTCTCACGCACGGAGAGCGGCGGGTTCGGCGTGACTCGTGGTCTCTGTCTTGGCAGCCAGGAGCCCCTCTCCACGGCCAGCTTCACCATGGCGGGCCTGGTTCCGGACCTGCAGCACATCCTCTTCTGGATGTCCAACTCGGTCGAGCTTCTGTACTTTATCCAGCAGAAGTGCCCACTCTACATGCAGAGCCTGGAGGAGGAGCTGGACGCCACAGGTATGGCCGTGCCGCTGCTCCCAGGTGGTGAGCGTCCCCGGGCCATCCCAGGGGAGAGGTGGCCCCCAGAGCAGAGATGGGTGTGTGTCGGGGGCGTCCCCCGAGAGGGAGGTGACCTGCTGGTCGGGCTAACCCGGTGCCTCTCGTCCGTGACGCGTCGGCGCTCTCCGTCCCCGTCATTTCACGCAGCCCCACCGTGTTCCGCCTGGGGAGGCCCGGGAGACACAGGCCCCTCACTGCATTCTGTCAGCCCTTGGCCGCCAGCCCCTCCAGAATGCACCACAAATCTCAGAAAGGAGGCGCGTTGCTCGTGAGAGTTATGAGACTGTGTGACGCGTGTTGACTTCAGAGACTAAAATGTAGGAAAACGTGCCTCGTAGAGCTGATGCAATGCAGCGTAAAGCGCTGAAAACGCTCAGTGAGAGAGTGACTCTGACTGGAGCGGTCTAGGAGGGCTTCATGGAGAAGGTGGCGTTTGGCCAGGCCCTGAGGGGGTGTGAGATGTCAGCTGGTGTGTGTCTGATGGGGCCGTGGCGGGTCCTGGCACGGAGCCAGGACGGAGCAGCGGGTTTGCGTGCAGCAGGACCGGGTGTGGCGGCCGGGGACCAGGGGCTCCGTTTCGCCCCGCGCAGCCTCTCTCTGCCCTGCGAGGACAGAGCCGCCCGCTTCGCTCCCTCCTGTCCGGGCCTCGCCGGGGCTGAGGGGTTCCCGAGCAGGCGTGCGGTCCCGCCCCGGGGGCCTGGCTGCCTCGGGGAGCCGTGGGGAAGCCGGGTGGCAGGACGGGCGCAGCCGTGTCTCCCGGGACACGGGCTCACAGTCGGCCTGAGGCCCTGGGCCCTGCTGGTGCCCCTGATGCCGACCGGCTAGGTTCCTAGGGGAGGGGCTCGTGGTGGCCGCCGGCGAGGGGGCTGGTCTGCCCGGGGCCGGCTGTCCCACTCTGCGCTCAGTTGGCCACCGGGGAGCCGGCTGCGGAGACGGGTTGGCGGGGCCGAGGCCCTGGGGCGTCCCGGCCAGGCCTGGGGAGACGGGGTCCGCCTACCTTCCTCTCGTCAGTTGTGGTTTCTGAGTCTTTTCTCCCCCCGACTTCCCAGGGAAGGGGCGGCGGGGACTGTCTTGGGCTCCCAGGGCCGGGGAGTCTGGGCCTCCGTGGATACGTGGCAGAGGCAGTGGCCCCTCCGTGTCCCAGTGGTCATTCATTGCAGGCCTGCTGGCCTGTCGCTCCAGCCCTTGTCCCCCTGGGCGGACATTGTGAACACCGTCCAGTAGACGCCCAAGGTGGGGCAGCTGCTGTCTGTCACCGAGCCTGGGTTGGAGGCAGACTGTCACCCACCTTTCCCCCGAACGTGACGCGGGGACTACACCTCCCGAGTCTCGGTCGCCAGCCCGCCTCGCTCTGCCCAGCAGCCCGGGCCCACCCCGCGCTTGGTGCTGCTGGAACCCAGCACCTGCAGAGCTGCTGCCCCTCCCTGCGAGACTTCCTGTCACCTCTCTCCCCAGACCCTGCTGAGCTCCTTTCGGCGGGTGGGCCTCCAGCCGCCCAGGGCCGAGGCCGCAGCGCTCAGCGGGCTCTGAGTGGAGGGGACTCTTGTGCACGCGGCGTCGGCCGGCGAGCACCCGGCCTCCGGCTGGTCCTTCCGTGCAGAAGCCAGGAGGCCGGCACAGGTCGGGAGACAGCACCCCGTCACCCCGACTTCGGGCACGGTGCTCACAGGCGAGTCCCGCCGGTGCCCCTCCTTGTCTGGACGTATTTCAGACGCTGTGTTGAGAGGCTGCAGGCCTGGGGTTAGCGTGTCCTTCACAGGGACCCTGAGTCAGGCTGATTTTCATGAAAAAAGCTGCTGGGGGGGCTCTGCTCTTAGGAAGATATTCTTGGTCCAAGGCCCAGATGTCGTGTGGCCCAGTCGACGTCGGGAGACTGAGCATATGGATGGCTGGGGTCCCTCCTCTGCCCGCCCCGGGGACCGCAAGGGCTGGGGAAGCCACGGCAGCGCCTGAGCGTCCCGGAAACAATGTCCAGGGCGGTGCAGGCTCTGTTGAGCTCAGAGGAAAAAACCATCAACCAGGGGGCGAAAGAAAGGTCAGAGCTGGCGTGTTTGGCCTCCTGACCTTCAGCAGGAAATATCTGTGGGAAGAATTCTAAAAACAGAGATGTCATGTCCTGAAAACTGGAAAAAGAGCTTTTTCTTCCCCAAACAACCTTTTCTGTCTGAAGCTCTTAGCCAGGAAGCCCATTCACATGGGAAGATAAAAGATTAGCCCATCAGGGGGGGCTGTTTATTTTATTCATTTTAAATTCTCCTGTAAGGCTTTGAGGCTCTGCCTCAGCGCCTGCAGACGTGGGGTCCCAGGGGGGCGGTCCTCAGTCCCGGGGCCTCGGGAGGGAGGGGGGACGAGGCCCGGGTCCTCTGACAGGCGCGTGTGGGCGTCAGCTGAGTCGGGAACCCCAGCAGAGCCTGCGCCGCGGCTAGGAGGGTTTCAGGGGGTTTCTGCGGCGTCCGCTGGGAGCCGCCCCGTGGTTGTGTTCTGTGGGTCCCCAGCCTCCTCCCTCTGTCCGTCCCCTCCTCCCTCTGTCCGTCCCCTCCTCCCTCTGTCCGTCCCCTCCTCCCTCGCTCCAGAGCCCCCAGGCCCACATGAGGGGTGTGGGTCCCCAGCCTCCTTCCTCTGTCCGTCCCCTCCTCCCTCTGTCCGTCCCCTCCTCCCTCTGTCCGCCCCCTCCTCCCTCTGTCCGTCCCCTCCTCCCTCTGTCCGTCCCCTCCTCCCTCTGTCCGCCCCCTCCTCCCTCTGTCCGTCCCCTCCTCCCTCGCTCCAGAGCCCCCGGGCCCACATGAGGGGTGTGGGTCCCCAGCCTCCTCCCTCTGTCCGTCCCCTCCTCCCTCTCTGTCCGTCCCCTCGTCCCTCTGTCCATCCCCTCCTCCCTCTGTCCGTCCCCTCCTCCCTCTGTCCGTCCCCTCCTCCCTCGCTCCAGAGCCCCCGGGCCCACATGAGGGGTGTGGGTCCCCAGCCTCCTCCCTCTGTCCGCCCCCTCCTCCCTCTGTCCGCCCCCTCCTCCCTCTGTCCGTCCCCTCCTCCCTCTGTCCGTCCCCTCCTCCCTCGCTCCAGAGCCCCCGGGCCCACATGAGGGGTGTGGGTCCCCAGCCTCCTCCCTCTGTCCGCCCCCTCCTCCCTCTGTCCGTCCCCTCCTCCCTCTGTCCGCCCCCTCCTCCCTCTGTCCGCCCCCTCCTCCCTCTGTCCGCCCCCTCCTCCCTCTATCCGTCCCCTCCTCCCTCTGTCCGTCCCCTCCTCCCTCTGTCCGTCCCCTCCTCCCTCGCTCCAGAGCCCCCGGGCCCACATGAGGGGTGTGGGTCCCCAGCCTCCTCCCTCTGTCTGTCCCCTCCTCCCTCGCTCCAGAGCCCCCGAGCCCACATGAGGGGTGTAGGTCCCCAGCCTCCTCCCTCTGTCCGCCCCCTCCTCCCTCTGTCCGTCCCCTCCTCCCTCTGTCCGTCCCCTACTCCCTCTGTCCGTCCCCTCCTCCCTCGCTCCAGAGCCCCCGGGCCCACATGAGGGGTGTGGGTCCCCAGCCTCCTCCCTCTGTCCGTCCCCTCCTCCCTCTCTGTCCGCCCCCTCCTCCCTCTGTCCGTCCCCTCCTCCCTCTGTCCGTCCCCTCCTCCCTCACTCCAGAGCCCCCGGGCCCACATGAGGGGTGTAGGTCCCCAGCCTCCTCTCTCTGTCCGTCCCCTCCTCCCTCTGTCCGTCCCCTCCTCCCTCTGTCCGTCCCCTCCTCCCTCGCTCCAGAGCCCCCGGGCCCACATGAGGGGTGTAGGTCTGCCTTCTCAGACAAGCTGGCGTCGTCAGAGCCTGCGGCCCCTCCAGTCACCCGACTGGCTTCTCCCCCAAAGCCCAGGGAGGCTGCAGGGAGCGGCCAGACCCTGCCGGGCTCCCAAATGAGAGCCTGCAGGCCAGGCTCTGGGAAGGACCCTGGGGAGGCCCCGCAGGCCTCTGGCTTCCTGGTCGGGAGGGTTCTGGGGTGTGAGCCCTGGGGGGTCAGGGAGCCCCGAGCCCTTGATGGGGCATCCTGGCGCCTGCAGGGCGGGTCTCTGACGGACGTGCTCGCCATTTCCGTTTGCCCAGTAGCCGGGCGGCCCCGTCCCTGTGCTCCTGGGAGGCCCAGCTTAGCGCTCAGGGCGATTCCCGGCCTCCCTCCCTCCCTGAAAGGAGGTTCCCAGACGTGGGGCCCACTCTGTGCATTAAGCAAAAGGCTGCACGGGACGGGCAGTGCAGGAAAGCCCTGCTGCCGGCCTTCCGTCCTCGTCAAGAGAAGCGAGGGGCTGAGTGAGCGAAGGACGGAGGCGGGCGTCCCGTCCGGTCCCTCCCCAGGTGCCACTGGGGCCGCTGGCAACAGGCACCTCATGCCTCCCGAGTTCAGGAAGGCCCCTCGGGATGGCCCCTCCCTGTTGGGCCTCTGGTCTTGGGGACCCCGTGGCCAGCCTGGCCTCTTGGCCGTACAGGAGCCCCACCCAGGGGGAGGGAGTCACCTGGCGTCGCTCACACCCCCCAGTCCCAGCCGCAGCCGCAGCCCCCTGGCCGCTGCCCAGCCTGGGAGGCCCATCCCCCGGCCTGTTGTCCCGAGTGCCCGTCTCCCGAGGTGCTGAGCGCCCGGGGTCTCCGCTCTGTGCCTGAGACACGGCAGCGTCTTCCCTGGGGGGCGCTAGTGGGGGGGAACGGGGCACGAGGGCCATCTGGGCTTCTCGGGAAAGTGTCGTGACGGTCTCCTTAGGACCTCTGGCCAGGTGTCCCTTGACCTGTGTCCCAAGTGAGAAGTGACCTGCGGGCCAGGATCTGCCATCGCTGGGCACTTGGTCCTGACCGTATCCGGAAGCTACTAGCACGCGAGTGTCTGCTGTGCTTGGTATCGAGTCCGTGTCCATGGGTTTGGAAGCTCGGGGCCAGGGGTCCTGGCCACCTCAGCCAGCACCCCGGGAACCCTAGGCCCGGGGGCCCCGTGGCTTTGGTTTGTCACATTTTCCAAACCCAAGAGGAGGGTGCTGGGCGGAGCCCTCAGGAGGCGTCGGGTGGGGGTTTGAAGTCGCGGCGGTTCCAGAAGGTTCCTGCCCGAGTCCCGCCTCCCCCGGCCCTGCAGTGACGGCGCCACGTCCCCCCGCAGGCTCGAAGGAGTCCCTGTTCTCCTGCACCCTCACGGCCAGCGAGGAGGCCATGGCAGTGCTGGAGGAGGTCGTCCTGTACGCCTTCCAGCAGTGCGTGTACTACGTCTCCAAGGTACGGCCTCTGCGTGCGCGTTCTCCCGGGGGACCTGAGTGCCGGCCCGGCCGCCTCTGCCCGCCCGGACCCCGGCCTCGGGCCCTGTCCCCCCTCACCCGCTGTTGCTCTCGTCGAGCGAGTCCTCTGCCCCAGCGCGGGGCCAGCGAGCGAGAGAGACGGGGCCGGCTGCTCTGGGGAGGCGACTCGGACACGGGACAGCCGTGCGGTGGTGCCGGCTGCCGCGGCCCCTGGCTGCCCTGCCCGCACCGTCCCACAGCGTCCCGCACCGTCCCGCACCGTCCCGCAGCGTCCCGCACGCCGGTGGGGGCAGCCGTGCGGCCACGTCTCGGGACTCAGAGCCGAGCGGGGCACCACGGGGCTCTGCCGTGTCCTTGGGTCAGCGGGACGCTGTCTGGCAGCTCACCCGCTCCCCTCCGTCCAGTAAAACCCTTCTGATAAAATAAGAAGAGGGCGAAGCCCCTGCCCTCAGGGTCCTCTGGGTGCCGTCCGGCCCCTTTGCCGGAGCCCCTGCAGCCCGTGTCATCTGCGCCTTCGCTGGGAGCTTTACTGGCCCCCCGTCCCCCCCGCGGCTCCCAGTGGGGAGCCCGGCGCTCACACGTGGGTCGCTGACACACGTGGTCCGGCCGAGGCAGGAGCTGGACGGGTCAGGCCCGGGGCCCCTGCCCACAGCAGCCGGTGTTTTCCTCTCGCCCCAGTCCCTGTACGTGTGCCTCCCGGCCCTGCTGGAATGCCCCCCCTTCCAGTTGGAGTGCCGCGAGAGCTGGTGCTCGGCCCCTCGGCTGCCCGAGGAGCTGCACCGCGTCGTGTCCATCTACCAGGCCACCCTGGACCTCCTGCAGCCGCTGCAGGTGCACCCCGAGATCGCCGCCCAGGTGCTGGCCTACCTCTTCTTCTTCTCCGGCACGCTGCTCTTCAACCAGCTCCTGGACAGGGGTGAGGGTCCAGGGGCGGACAGCCCGCAGGGCCGCTGAGCGTGTCCTCCCGGAGGCCGGCGGGCTGAGCCGTCCTGCTCCGTGGGGTCTGGGCGGGTGCCGCGGGGGGAGGACGTGCTGCAGAGCCTGTCCCCGTGGGAGCGGGAGCCGCCCGTCCGCGTCTGCACAGGGCCCCTCCGGCCTCTCCCGGTTCATTTTATCCCCACGTGGCCTAGGGCCCCCGTGAGCGAGGAGGCAGCAGGCTCAGGGAAGTGACGTGTCCTTTGACCCTGCCTCACTGCCACCCAGATCTCCTCCATCGCCCTGCCCAGCGCTCAGGGCCGAGGCAGTGCTGGGGCGCGGGGCAGGGAGAGCGGGGCCAGCCCACAGCACGTGCGAAGCCTGGACCACGGCCCTCTGCACTTGGGGTCGCGGGGCTGTCACCGCCCCTCCCTGCCCTGCCACCTTCACCTCCCACCTCCATACCCACCCACCCATGCCCAGAGAGGGGTCTGGAAGCAGGTAGTTGTCTTAGAAACTGACGTAAGGTCTTCTGTCTGTCCAGAGGCCTGGCGGGGGGGGCGCGGGAGGAGGACAGGGCTGGGGCCCAGCCGGGCCTGGCTCCCTCGGGGGCGGGCGGGCGGGCAGCATAGCTGCCCTGCGAGGGCTGCCCGACATCACCCTCCTTCCCTCCCTCCGTTCCCAGGGCCCTCTCTGAGTTGCTTCCACTGGCCCAGAGGCGTCCAGGCCTGCGCCCGCCTGCAGCAGCTCCTGGAGTGGACAAGGAGTGCCGGCTTTGGCGAGGCTGGAGAGCGCTTCTTCCGGAAGCTTTCCTGCACGCTCAACCTGCTGGCCACGCCCAGTGCCCAGCTCGTCCAGGTGGGAGGGGTGCAGAGGGTGGGGGGCAGCGAGGATGGGGCGGCGCCCTGGGTGGTTGCCCTGGGGTCAGCAGCTTGCAGACCGGGAGGGGCTCAGTGGGCTTGCAGTGGCTTAGTCCACAGCTGTTCCCACCTGCAGGCAGGATAACGGCCCCAGGATGTCTGTGTCCAGTCTCTGACCTGCGGCTGTGGCCACAGGGGCCCTGCTGATGTGGGGAGGTCACCCCCAGGCACCTGGTAGCCGCGTTTAAGCACACGAGTCCTTAAAACTGGGAAGATATTTGCGAACGATGAGACCAACAAGAGCGTAATTTCCAAAATCTACAAACAACTCATACAGCTTGATATCACAGTAAAAAAATGGGCAAAAGACCTAAACAGACATTTCTCCAAAGAAGACGTACAGATGGCCATAAGGCACATGAAAAGATGCTCAACGTTGCTGATTATCAGAGAAATGCAAATTGAAACTACAGTGAGGTATCACCTCACACCAGTTGGAATGGCCATCATTAAAAAGCCTACAAATAACAAATGCTGGAGATGGCGTGGACAGAAGGGAGCCCTCCTACACTGTTGGTGGGGATGTAAACTGTACAGCCACTATGGAGAAGAGCATGGAGGTTCCTCAAAAAACTAAAGCTAGAGCTACCATATGATCCAGCAATCCCACTCCTGGGCACATACCCAGAGAAAACTCTAATTCAAAAAGACATATGCACCCCAGTGTTCACAGCAGCACTATTTTCAATAGCCAAGACATGGAAGCAACCTAAATGTCCATCGACAGAGGAATGGATAAGAAAGATGTGGTACATATATGCAATGGAATACTACTCAGCCATAAAAAAGAATGAAATAATGCCATTTGCAGCAATATGGATGGATCTAGAGATTGTCACACTAAGTGAAGTAAGTCAGAAAGAGAAAGACAAATACCATATGATATGACTTCTGTGTGAAATATAAAAATATGAAACAAATGAATTTATTTACAAAACAGAAACAGACTCACAGGCATAGAAAACAAACTTATGGTTACCAGAGGGGAAAGGGTGGGGAAGAGATAAATTAGAAATTTGGGATTAACAGATACACACTACTATACATAAAACAGGTAAACAACAAGGTCCTACTGTACAGCACAGGAAACTATATTCAATATCCCATGATAAACCATAATGGAAAAGAATCTGAAGGAGGATCATATATATATAAAATCACTTTATATCAGTAACTAACAGAACGTTGTAAATCAACTATACTTCAATAAAAGAAAAAAGAGGGAAGCAGAAGAGTGGGTCAGAGAGACAGGAAAGAACGAAGCAGAGGGTTGGCTCTGAAGGTGGAGGACGGGGCCACGGGGCAAGGGGTACAGCGGCCTCCAGGAGTTGGGAATGGCCCGTGGCTGGAGGCCAGCACAGGAACGGGACCTCAGTCCTACAACCCCAGGGAAGCAGATCCTGCCCTGGAGCCGCCAGAAGGAACACAGCCCTGCAACTCTTGATTCTAGCCCGTACGACCTGTGCTGGACGTCCGACCCCCAGAACTGTAAGACTGCGCTCCTGTTGATCTCACTGCCACCTTCATGGTCATTTGTTAGAACAGCAGCAGGAAACAAAAGATACCAGCTCACCCGCCTCCCTCACCTGCTGTGTGACATGGTTGTCACAGGTAATGAGTGAGACCAAGCTACCCAGGCCCTTTCCTGCCTGGCAGCGACACGGAACCCGCCCAGGTGATGGCCAGCATGTTTGCAGGGCGGCCCCATGGACTCTGCTTCTCACGCCCTGGGGAGCTGCTCCGTGTTTGAACCGCGTAGGGGACCGGCTGCCCTGTCCGCCTCCAGGTGAGGTCCCAGCCGACGTGAGCGCAGCCAGGAAGCCCCACACGGCAGTGACGGCGTCCGCACGGGCAGCTGCGAGCCACTGCGTGGAGCTCAGACGGGCAGAGCATCCGCCTGCGGAGGGGAAGACGAGATGGGGTCGCCCCTGGGGCGCTGCTGTGCACGCTGCTTTTGCCCTGGGCCTGGCGCACGCCCTGGTGAACAGTTACCACAGGGGTCCCCAACCCCCAGGCCACGGACCAGTACCAGTCCGTGGCCTGATAGGAACCGGGCCGCACAGCAGGAGGTGAGCGGTGGGTGAGCGAGTGAAGCTCCATCTGTATTTACAGCCGCTCCCCATTGCTCGCGTTACCGCCTGAGCTCCGCCTCCTGTCAGACCAGCGGCGGCATCAGATTCTCATAGGAGCGCGAACCCTACTGTGAACTGCGCGTGCGAGGGATCTAGGTGTCACACTCCTTACGAGAATCTGATGCCTGATGATCTGAGGTGGAGCTGCTAGCACTGGGGCGCGGCTGCAAATGCAGATCGTCGTCAGCAGAGACGTGTGACTGCCCAGAGGCCATCATAAATCAACTGCTTGCAGACTCCTATCAAAACCCTATCAGTGAGTGGCACGTGAAAACAAGCTCAGGGCTCCCACTGATTCTGCATTATGGTGAGTTGTGTAAGTATTCCCTTATATATCACCATGTAATAATAGTAGAAATAAAGTGCACAATAAATGTAATGTGCTTGAATCATCCCAAAACCACCCCACCCCGCACCCAGTCCGTGGAAAAATTGTTTTCCACAAAACCGGTCCCTGGTGCTGAAAAGGTTAGGGACCGCTGAGTTACCAAGCTGGGTGCTTCGAGTTTGCCTGGTTTTCTGTGGTTTTCCGTGGTGTTTGTACTTCAGTACAAAACGCACAGCAAGGAAGGAGCGGCGTGGCACTGGCTGCTCGGCTGCGCCTCTCCCTGCACAGCTCGGGGCTGCCCGCTTCTTCCTCTGGCAGGAGACTGGGGTCTATTCCTAGAGCATTTAAGACTGAGGGTCTCCAGGCTGGGACACGGGATCTCATCCTGAAGGAGGGGGCATCCCGGCGGCAGAGCGCCCATCGCGTGCTGGAGCCCCGCGCTCTCGCCCACCAGGCCCGGGCCTGTGCCCTCCAAGCAGGGGGCGGCCAGCTTGGCAGGGCTGGCGGTCAGCGACAGCCCAGGGCAGGACGGAGGGTGCTGACCCTGGGCCTCCACAGCCACCCAGCCAGGAGAGGGAGAGGGGAGGCAGGGAGTGAGGCAAGGAGGCCTCAGGCCGTAGTTTGCCTCCCTCTAAACGGACCATTCAGGGAGAAGGAACTTACTTGAAAAACCATTTATATCCTCAAAGATAAGGGAAGATATAGTATCCATAACATAATAACAGGATGCTATAAATAAGAGAACAAAGAGAATTCTTGGAAGTTAAAACTACGACAGCAGAGATGAAAAGTTCAACAGCAGGATTGGATGATAAAGTCCGGGAAATCACTCAGAAAGCAGAGCCAGCAAGACGGAAGAACAGGTGTTCGCTCTTGCTGGGTGACTGCTCAGCGCCGTCGGGGAACCCGCCAACAGCAGCCTCGGAGGAGCACAGACGTGGCGAAGCGTGGCTTCTAGGAGGAAAGTCAAAACCACCTCCGGGCAGACGAGGCTGTCCTACGCTGGCATGTGCTCGGGGTGGCGGTGTCAGGAAGAGGCCGCTCCTCCCCCCTCCCCCACATAGCTTAGGATGCTGTCTGTCCCTTCAGTGTAGATACTCGATAACCACCGCCCAGGCCTCTTGATATGGGCAGTAAAATCAAACGTGGGAGAAACAGAGAGGAAGGAAGAAAGAAGGAAATTAAGGGACCGGTCAAGTGAGGCCCCGCATCCGAGCAGCATGATGCCGGAGAGGGCAGAGCAAACGGGGAGTAAAGATAAACCAAGACAGTTCCCGGCCCGTTCAACCCGAGTGTCCAGACTGCAGGTGCAGCCGGTGGGTGAAAAGCACAGTGACTGAAACAGACCTGCACCGAGACCCGCTCGCAGGATTGCAGAGACGCCGCTGAGCTTCCAGAGAAGGAGAGCAGCTCGGGTCCTGGAGGTCAGCGGTCAGGATGGTTTCCGACTTCTCAGGAGCAAATGCGGGAGCTGCCTCCCAAATTCCCTACGAGGCCGACTGCAGCCTGGGGTCCTGATGGCGGGGACCGTGGCCTGAGGACGCTCTCCCACGCCAGTCCCCCAGCGTCCCCCTGGCACAGGCCTCCCTGGGGAGCTCCTCCAGAGCAGAAGGAAGGGGTCCCAGGAAGCAAGACGGACGGAGACGTTTCACTCAGTGACCTGAGTGCACCTTCTCCTACGGCTGCCGTTTGTCTTCTTCCAGGGCGCTGTCCCTGCCCCCGGCTCCCAAGCCAGTCTCGTGTGGCACCTAATGCTACAGTTGTGCCTTCGTGCAGGTCTTTGACCTGCTTGATTTCTTTCACACGGTACGAGGCAGGGGTCCTATTTCACGGCCCCCTAACCTCCCAGTAGTCTTCCCCCGTTTCTCAGCCCCTCGAGGTGCTGTGACCGGGCTTGCTCGGTGGGCAGGGCACCCGGCGCGGTGCCTGCTGGCCTCTCCTGGGAACGCCCCCCCGCCACCTGACCCGGCTCTCACCCTGGACGCCCACAGGCATGGGGTGAGCTGCCCTCTGCACCGGCCTTGACCTTGGCCTCGCTGACCTCGCTGTTCCGCACGGATGCCCCAGGGCGGAGCGTGTGCTGGCGTGGGGAGCCCTGGGCCCCTGCCCCCCCCCCGGAGCTCCCAGAAGGCAGGCCCTCCCCAGGGGGGGCGGGCTGGGCCCCCGGCCTTTGACCAGGAGCTCCTCCTTGTCAGCAGATGAGCTGGGCGAACCTGCGGGCCGCGTTCCCTGCCCTGAGCCCCGCACAGCTGCACCGCCTGCTGACCCAGTACCAGCTGGCCTCGGCCATTGGCCCCATGAGCGCCTGGGAGCCGGGTGCCCAGGACAGCCCCGCGGCCTTCAAGTCAGGTGAGGCCTGTCCTCCGGGTGGAGCTCGGAACTCGGGCATGGCCCGTGGGCTCCTTGACCCCCAGGTCCCTGGGTCCCCAGGTGGGGGACAGGGCAGGACACCCGAGGAGGAAGACGGCCCAGGGTGGAGGCTCCCCTTTGCCCCCAGGCTCTTGGTTCAGGTCAGAGGTCCCCACTGCCCCTCACGGGGCCTCGCCGGGCGCACGGCCGCCAGGAAGAGAGCAGGGTCACCACACCGGGCGCCATGGCGCAGCCCGTCGGGAATCGGTGCTGAGCACGCTCGCCCTGTGTGTATCACGTGTGGAGACAGACAGACAGACGTGTGTGTGTGGTTTTTTATGAGTTAGTTGTGTATCTCCTCATTAGCAGTATGTACATTATAACGCAAGCAAAAACGGAAAGTAAAGGACGGGGGAAGATCCAGATAGAAGTAGGGCTTCGACGCCTGGTCACCTGGGGCTTGGACCCTGGGCGCTGTCCCCCGCCCCGTTTACTGGTTCACGTCCAGGGCCTTCCACGGAGGGAGGGGTCTCTGTGCTGGACGCCGGGAGCGAGGTGGGGGCCGCCGTCTTCCCTCCGTGTGGAAGGCGCGTGTGTCCTCGTGCAGAGGTCAGCACGCAGGCAGGCTGTGCCCAGCCCGGTGACACGTGCGCGGTGCAGGCAGCGTGGCCGCGGGGCCCGGCAGGAGCAGGTGGCGGCCTGGGGTGCCGGCCTCCGGGCCGAGTGAGCTGGGCTCCAGGCGTGGGTGTGCGGTGGGCCCGGGGGAGCCGGGGCCGCAGGCGGGGCGGGCGTGGAGCCCAAGTGCCGAATGGTGGCGCCGGGGCTTCATCCCGGGTGCTCGCTGGGACTCGGGAGGCGTGAGAGCGCCGTACGGGCTTGTGCGGCCCCTCCCGTGTCCCCGGGGTCCCACAGCATCAGGCAGGGGGGGTTGGCCGGGCAGCTGCCTCCTGGCCGGGGGTCACGCCGCCCTCGCCCCTGCAGAGGAGGTCCTGGAGTCCTACGAAAACCCCCCACCCATCGTCTTGCCGAGTGAGGGCTTCCAGGTGGATCTGGAGGCCGACTGCCTGGACGACAGCCTCCACCAGCACCTCCTCTACATCCGCCACTTCCTGTGGAGCCTGCGGACCAAGCCCAGCCCCGGCGGCAGGCCCGCCCGGCCAGAGTGTCTCCAGGTACCGGGGTGGGCGCAGCAGCGGGGGCTCCCGTGGCCCTGGGAGTTGGCGGTGCTCCCGAGGCCGTGGAGGCTTGGGGGCCCCCTCTGTCCTCCCAGCACGTTGGGCTGCTCGGTGCTGAGTTCTGTCCCCCCTCCCCCAGGGCCCACACCACACCAGCCCCGAGGGCCACCCTGAGGACCAGAGCTGCACCCTGGCTTCCAGGGACCCCGGCAGGGGAGCCCACGAGGCCGGCCCGGAGCGCCCTCCTCCTTCCGCGGGGGACCCCCAGGCACAGGGCCCTCTGGGAAGGCCGCCAGGCCGCGTGAGCCGCGGGGGGCCCCAGGCCGGGGACCCACATGGGGACCCCTCATGCCTGCTCACGCCCCCCGGCACCCCGCTCAACCTGGAGCCCGCTGTCCCCGACTGGCCAGGAGGCAGCAGTGCCTGCGGAGAAGCGCTTCCGGAAGGGAGGAGGAACGGGCCGGGCGGCCCGAGGTGCGCAGCCCCGGAAGGTGAGCCCCGAGCCAGGCCCGCGCCCGCACCCCAGTCCTGGCCCTGCTGGCGCCTGGGCAGCTGCCTCGGGGTCCTTCCCCTGCGGGGTCCTGGTGTCGCGTCTAGCCTGGGCTGTCAGAGTTGCCCACGAACGCCTGTCGCCCTGGACACAGGACAGGCTCCTGGGGCAGCTGGGGAGGGCACCGCGTGGCTCAGGCCCGGGCAGCTGGGGACCCAGAGAGTCACTCCGCCCAGGGGAGAGGAAGGATGTCTCCATGACGTGTGTTGAGCCCCAGAGCCGATGCGAGGCCAGCGGGATCGGGGCGGGGGGCGTGGGGAGGGGGGAGCCAGAGCCCTGGGCGTCCTATGGGCAGTGTGGGCACTGGGCTGGCCGGGCTGGAGGGCAACGAAGGGCAAGCATCCTCCAGCCCCGCCCGGCCCCGGCGAGTCCTCAGTGCTCTTGCCAAGCTTAGAGGGTGCCCTGAGGGCAGGGGTCACTGGGACCGAGCTGGGCTTGAGGCAGGACACCTCTCAGCGACCTGGGTGGCGCCCCAGGAGGGCACCACGACTGACCTCGTGGGGAGAGGGCGCAGGACCCTCAGGGTGGGGAGCAGCAGGACCCAGCTGAAAAGAGCCCCAGCTCCGGAGGGGGCCCTGGGAGCAGGGGCCGACACTCAGAGGGACAGACGTGGGGTCACCACTGAGAAGTGTGGTGGGAGAGGGCAGGGGGAGGGAAAGCAGAGCCCCCTTCTCAACCTTCTGGAAGCAACCGGCCTCTGAGAGGGGCCGGTGTCGCGGGGCAGCACAGGGTGCCCTGACCCCCATCGCCCTGATGGTGGTCCGGGTCTGGCTGTTCCCCTTCTGCCCAGACGGGCATCTTACTGGACCTTTGTGAGCACGTGTCCCTTTGGAGCTGCCAAGCCAGGATGTCCCTGGGTCTGGACTCCTGGGCAGGCGCAGGCCCCCGGGGCAGAGTCTGGACAGAGGACTGAGCCGCTGGCCCCTTACCTTACTCTGCTGCACCTTTGTCGCCCGCCCAGGAGACTGTGCGGCCCCGGCGGCCGAGCCCCCTCTGGCCCCCTCCAGCCACAGCTCCAGCACTGACGACTTCTGCTACATGTTCGCGGTGGAGCTAGAGCGAGGCCCCTCTGGGCTGGGCATGGGCCTGATCGACGGCATGGTGAGTGATCCGCCCTGCCGCTTCCTGCAGGCCCCCAGGCTCCTCCTCTTTCCCAGAGACGGGCCCACAGCTGGGGTGGTCACAGGCAGGCGGCGGGCGGAGGCCCACGGCCCTGGGGACCAGGGGCTGGTGGGGGCGTCTCCTGGGATTTGTGGGAAGGGAAAGGGCCTGAGCAGCAGCTGCTTCCACCGCCTGCACCCTCAGGCCTCGGGGCGTCTGTCCTGGGCCTGCGGGGACTCTGATGGCGTCCAGCGCTGTGCTTGAAGACACACTGATGACCACACAGTGAGCCCCACAGGGCCAGGCCGGGGGAGGGGCGGAGGTGGCCCCGCCTGGAGACCCCTGTGTGTGAGGGGCCCACGGAGCCCTGAGGCTTCTGCTTCTCCCCCAGCACACACCCCTGGGCGCCCCAGGGCTCTACATCCAGACCCTGCTCCCGGGGAGCCCCGCGGCATCCGACGGGCGGTTGTCGCTGGGAGACCGCATCCTGGAGGTGAACGGCAGCAGCCTGGTGGGCGTCAACTACCTGAGGTACCGCGCCCTGCCCCCACGCGCCCTGTACCCCGCGTCCTGCCCCCCCGCGCCCTGGCCCCCGCACCCTGCCCCCCACGCGCCCTGCCCCCACGCGCTGTCCCCCCCAGCGCCCTGCCCCACGTGCCCTGCCCCCCACGCCCTGGCCCCCACTCCTCAGCCTGTGGGAGGCCACGTCCACCCTTGGGACGTTGGAGCTGAGTAAATAGAGGCACAGCCTGGCTCCCCACGGCCACCTCCCGCCCTTCCCCCCATTGGCCCTCCAATGACACGCCAGTCCCCGCAGGGGCTCAGGCACCTTGGGGTGGGGCGGGCTCTGGACCAGGCCGCGAGAGCGCAGGCTCCGTGATCCCGGAGCTCCGTCCCAGCTCAGGGGGCTCAGGGTTACTGACTGTAACTGTACACTTGGGGTGACGGCTGGGGGTGGGGGGTTGGGTCGCCCCCCCGGCACCTCCAGGAGGCTCTGCCCGCCGGACCGGCAGTGAATCCTCACCCGGAGGGCTCTTCTGCACCGTCCCCATCCCTTCTCTGCTTTCAGAGCCGTGGATCTGATCCGACACGGGGGAAAGAAGGTGCAGTTTCTGGTTGCCAAGTCCGACGTGGAAACGGCCAAGAAGATCCGCTTCCGCACGCCCCCGCCCTAGGCGCCGTGCAGGGGCGGCCCGGGCACCTACACCTGCGGCTCCCAGGTTACGGCCCCTTCTGCCAGGCTGTTCGGTGTGGTGCGTCACCCACAGGACACTAGCCGCAGTCCCTAGTGTACACTTTATTTTATTGATACGACAGATAACACTAAGTTGTGATGCTTGTTACAGAGCCTTTATGTTTGAAGATTTGAATGTTAAAGTATAGATTCAATAAACTATCTTTCGTATTGTAGAGGGTGGCGGGGCGTGGAGTCTGGGTGGGCACCGTGCTGGCCCCCTAGAGGGGCTGCCGGAGGTGGGGCAGTGCCCTCCGAGGAACGGCTCCCTCCCTGCCAGCGCGGGAGAGCCCGGGGGGACACGGGGCGCGCTGGGGTGCCGGCATGGCTCTGACTCGCTCCTCGCCTGCCCTCCACCCTGCCCGCAAACAAGGAGCAGCGAGGGAGACGTGGAGAGCCCCCAGCCGCCGAGGGAAAGGGCCGGAGCCGCCCTCCATCAGAGGGGGCTGCGCCCTCGGTGATGCCACGCTCAGCACGGTCCCAAAGAAGGGGTCTAGAACCCCCCAGAAGGTTATAAAGTGAGAGTCTTGACCCACTGTGGGTATCCAGGCTTCCTCCCCCGGACTCACACCCCTCCTGATGTCCTCTTTGGTCGCTAAAGCCACGGCTGGGCCCTAATACCAGGCTGGCCGATCCCAGGCTCTCAGTCTGCGGCCCGGCTGGTGTCCACCTGGTGGCCATTGCTTCACCCTGGTGGGAGGCCCGCCTGACCGTGCGCAGGGCCGTGTTGGTGTCACGGTGGCAGCGGGCGCGGGCACCTCCCGGCTGGGTGTCTTTGGCAGGTTCGGCCGTGTCCGCCTCCCTGGGTTCTGGGCTGGGGTCCTCCTCTTTGACAGGAACAGAGACTCTGGGGACGAGAGGGTCCCGGCCAGGCAGCTGCAGATACACCCCTTACGTGGAAAGGGGTCTCGTGGAGGGACCAGCGGCCGGAAGGTGTGTCCCAGGCACTGGGCCTCGGGCAGCTGTGGGCGCAGAAGAGAGTGCAGATGGGGGCCCGGCCCTGCGGGCGCTCGGTACCAGGTGTCCGGATTCCACCTGCCCTGAAGCAGTTCCCAAAACGCTGGATGAAATGTACTTTAAAAAGTCAGTTAAAATGTGCAGTTGAACCCCCCCCAAATTCCGAAAGCCCTAAACTGAAATGAGGGCACAAGTTCAGGGAGGCTGGCCGCTGACCCGAGGCCTGCCGAGCACCACCCCTCCCCCCCCCCCCACAGAGCTGCATGGAGATGGGGGACCCCGCGTACCGCAGAGTTCCCGCAGGGAAGGGCTGGGGCCCCGGGGAAGGGGGAAGACCTCCGAGCTCCGCTTCTCGCCGGCAGGGAGCGGGTGCTGAGGGCCCTCCGAGCACTCTGTAGGGAAGGACACACTTCATGCCCGGGACGTTCTTTGAGGTCAGCACTGTGATTATCCCCATTTTGCAGACGAGGAAAGTGGAGCACAAGGGGACTGTCATTTTCTACATCAGTCGGCCAGCGCCATAAATGCGGTGAGGACAACCCGACCTGACCCCACCTCTGGAAGCAGCCACCCTCGTCCGCCCTCGGCGCGGCTGCAGTGGGCGCCCGGCCCAGGTGAGTGCGCCCTGCTCGCGCGCCATCCTCCGGGCCGCAGCCCTGCCCGTGTCCTCACGGCCTCCGAGGCCCCGGCGGCTCTGCCGCTGCGGCTCACACGCCTGGGACAGCCCGGCCCCGCCGGATTTGAACTCGGGTCGTTGGACTGGACTTTCAGCCACCACATAAGTCTACCCTGCAAAGACAATGGTAAGGGAACATTTCTAGAGCGGCCTTGGCTCTGTGTGAAGCAGGGGGAAAAAGTCCCCTCAAAATCCGTATTTTCAAACTGGTTCGTAGGCACGTTTGAGAGTCAAACTTGCAATATCTGAACGAACGACGTGAAAAAACTGAAAGCTGAGCATTAATTGGCATCTTGGCAAATTGAAAAAAAGCATTTTCTCTAGGTGTCACATCCTCAACCCTGGCCTCCCTGGACCCAAGTCCGGAGGGCCGGGTGGGCCGGGCCGGCAGCGCGGGCGGGTGAAGGGCGTCACCGGGGCTCGCAGGGCTGGGTTGGTCCCATCCCAGGAGGGTCAGGTGTCCTTTGGCACGCCCCGCACCGGTGCCCCACGGCTCTGCTCCGTGCACCACCTGTCGCTTCTCGGAAAGCATCCTGGGGCCGGGAAGCCAGCCAGAGGTGTCCGCCCCTGCGGCGCCCACCCGGCCCCCATCAGCCTCCTCGGCGGCGGGCGTTTCTTAGGGCGTCTGGGCGGGGAAACCGGCCGGGGCCGGAGCCTGGGGGCGTGGCTAGGGGCGTGGCCGGAGTTGGGGCGTGGTTGAGCCTGGGGGCGTGGCTAGGAGCAGGCCTGGACATGGGGCGCGGCGGAGCGGGCGGGCTGGGACTTTCGGAGCAGCAGCACCACCTGGTGGCCGAGCCCCGCCAGGTGCCCGGGGAGCTGGGGCGCAGCCTTGGGGGCTGGTTTACAAGCGGCGCGGGGCCTGACTTGAACGGGACAGCGGTAGAAAGCGCTCGACAGGAGGGGGTATGTGTCTCCCCCACTTGGTGTAAGAGCAAAGCGCACCTGGACTTGCTCCCAGTAAGGCTTCTGGAGGCAGGTATCGTGGTCCCAGGGAGCGCTCTGCTGGGTGCCCTGCCCTTCCTCCTGCCCGTAGGAGGCTGCAGGTCTGCAAAGGTGACAGCACCTCCAGCCCACCCAGGAGGGGCCCCAGAGCCCCAGCCTTACCGTCTTCAACTTAGGAGCGGGAGAAGGTCTAAAAAATGTCACTGACCAAACCCATTTTCCCTGGTGGCAGCTGCCACCTCGGGGAGGTTGACACTGCTTCCTTTCTGACTGCATGTGTTTGTTAGCGATCTGTGGTTTCTGGACCATCTGGGACATGGGCTGAACGGGGCCCGGCCCTGACGCGTGGGGACTAGGTGGGAAGGAACAGCCCCAGTGGAAGGACCCCGCCCAGCAGCACTGCGTCCCCCGGACGCCGCAGCAGCTGCGGGGCTGCCTGTGGGGCTCCCTGCTTCCTGCATGGAGGGAAACAGAACAGACCCCGCCTTGTTCACACAGGCATTTTGCAAAGGAGATTTATTTTCGCCGTCTCTCTTCTTGCCCCCAAACAAGGACCGGCAAGACACAAACCAAGCAGCTTCCACCCCGTCCCAAGATGGGCTGAAGCCGAGAATCAGTGCTGTGTCACCACACAGCTCAGTGTGGTCACGAGAGAAAGGGGTTAAGAGAAAGACAGAGGCCAAAGGCTGAGACTGTGACAGCCTCCCTGACCACTGAAGCCACGGCTGGTAATACCAGGCTCCCAACCCGCAGCCCGGCCTGGCGTCTCCCTGGTCCCTTCACCCTGGCAGGAGGCCCGCCTCCCTCTCCACCAGCCGGCTGACCGTGCGCAGGACCAGGGGCAGGGCCGTGTTGGTGTCACGGTGATAGCGGGGCTCGGACACCTCCACGCTGGGCGTGAACACGAACTGGGCCACGCTGGGCATCTTCAGCAGGTTCAGCAGCTCGGTAGCCCGCGTGCGGATGGCTCCCACGTCCTCCTCACCGGGCATGGAGCCCGTGGCTGGGCTCTGGGCCAGGCTCCTCATCTTTGACAGGAGCAGGGAGACCCTGGGGACGAGGGAGTCCCAGCCCGTCAGCTGCAGGCGCACCCCTCACGAGGGCAGGGGCGTCGTGGAGGGACCAGCTGCCAGGAGCACCCAGCTAGCGCGGTTTTAGCTGGGAGAGGTGAGGCGGCGGTGCTGACACAGCCCCCGCCACCTGCATCCAACCAGAAGGCCTGTGCGGCTCTGGGGGACGGAACAACCTCCGAAGCCGTTCCCTTTCCCAACGGGAAGCCTGTAGCTTTCCCTCTACCCACCGGGAACTGGTACCTGGGAATCAGGTCTTGGCTCCGGGAGGCCAGCTTGGTCAGTGTGGTCATGAGCACGGTGATGACCTGCGGAGGACACTTGGGAAGGGTGGTGGAGGGCCGCGACTGGGTGACCTCGAAGAGCAGGGCCTCCAGGGCTTCGAAAAAGTTGTTGATCTGCTCCACGGTGCACCGCCGGTCCCAGGACACCGACAGGTACTCGCCGATGGCCCACACCTGGGTGGGGGACAGCGCTTCAGCCCTGTGACAGGCCGCACGTCAGGCGCGGGCCGGGGCGGGGCAGCGGCTGCCTTACCACGGACGTGAGCACGTGCCCGCCGCCGCGGGGGCCGCCCACAAACTCTAGCAGCTCCTTCGCATGCTCGACCACCAGCGGGGGATGCAGCTTGCACAAGGCCGGGAACTGGGAGCTCAGCACCCTGCCAGAGAGGACACGCGGCTGTGCTCGCCCCGCACCGACCCCAGCCCCACGGCCCGGCCCGAGAAGAGCCCCCGAGCACCAGGTGGAGGTAAAGGCAGCCCCGGCCCCGCCAGGAACCTCTTGCCCCGCCGGGCAGGAGGCTGGGCTGGAGCGGGGTGAGCCCGCGTGAACTGGGCCTTCAGCAAGGGGGACAGATGCTCTGGAAGGCTCCGTGGAAGAGGGGCTTGGGTGGGCAGGGGGGGGTCCGTGCAGTGGCCTAGGAAGTGCCGAGGCTGCGGCGGGGTCTGTGGCAGCTGGGGAACCGTAGCCGTGAGGGGCGGAGAGCACAGGGTCAGCGAACCCGTCCAGGGCTGGGCCGTGGAGCCACAGGAGGGGCGAAGCCCGCCACGAGGGACCCACCTGTGCACACCGGCTTCATACCCCGGGACCTGGTAAAGCGAGTCGCTTCGCTCCAGGAGCAGCAGTGCCAGCTGGCTGGCCAGGGTCCCGTCAGCAAACTGGGGGGAGAGAGAGAGAGACTGCGTCCCACCCCCAGGGAACACCTCTGCTCCGGACCTGGCTGCTGCCCTGGGGGCTTCTCTCGGCCCCAGTTCTGGGAGGCACAGGAGCCGGGCCGCGGCTGGTGTGAGCAGCCCTGTCTGCTGTGACGGACCGGCCCCTGGGCCACCAAGGAAGCTGGCGCCCTGTGGGTCCTGGCTCCGGCCGGCCCTCTGCTGCAGGAACAGAGGCCCCAGGAAGCGGGCTCACCTGCGTCACCGCCGAGAAGAACGCCTGGAGCAGGGTGGGCACGGCCTCGGCGCACTGGACCACCCGGGCGCAGCCGGCCAGGGGCTGCAGCAGCCGGTAGAGCGGCGTCAACCTGGGGATACACGGCCCGGCCCTGAGCACACACCTGGTCCCCGTCTGTCCGGGGACCCGGCTCTGGGAGCGCCTGCTCTGCCCTCATCAGAGGCCACCCTGCGCATCTCCTAATCCACGGCCTGCTCCCTCCGCGGCCAGCCCTGCTCCCGTGGCACACGGAGGGCGGGAGTGCGGCTGGGGGCAGGAGGCCGTGGTCCAGTCCTGGCCCTCCCGCCCCTAGGATGTGCTAAGCCTCCCTTTCCCCACCTGTGGAAAGGAGTCAGCACAGCGCCTACCCAACAAGGCAACAAGGACGGGATTGGGAAACTGAACAAGCAGACTGCAAGCCAGGTGCCCAGGAAGCACTTGGCCACGTGGCCAGCGCCTGTTGGGTGGGGGTCACCAGAGCTGTCTCTCCAGGTCAGAAGGCACCAGGCCTGGGGTGGACGCCAGGGCCCAGCCTCAAGGCCTCAGGGAGCTCTCGTGTCCCGCGTGGGGCCTGGGACGCCCGGCAGCGAGCCCTACCTCTCCGCGGTCCCACTGGCCTGGGCGCGCAGCAGGTGCTGGAAGAGACCATGGACCTGCGAGTCCCGGAAGGCCTCCAGGCAGCCGGGGGCCCTGATGGAGATGTCCCAGGGCGGCCTCTCGGATGCAGCCTGCAGCGACCTGTGAGCAGAGACTCTCCCGAGGCCGGGCTCTGGCCCAGGCCAGCCGAAGCTGGACTCAGCCCCTGCCCTCGCGGTACCCACTGGCCAGGGAGAGACTAGAGCGGACGTCACCGTAACATCACTGTGCCCTGACCCAGCCAGGAGCTGCAGGATGACCCGAAAGGGCCTGGGAGGCTGCGCGGCTGAGTGAAAGACAGGCTGGGCTCCGGGGCTGCCGTCAGGGGGAGGCGAAGAGGTGCAGAGAGACACTCTGCTTGGGAGAGAGGAGGGGCGGGGACAGGGCAGACGCGGTCAGAACAGGGGCCCACCTGAGCTGCAGGTCCAAGGCTGCGGTCAGACAAGGCAGGTCCAGCAGCAGGTGGAGCATCTCCACGGCCGTCCCTGCGTCGACCAGGGACGGGAGGAGCGCCACAAAGTCGGAGGTGAGGGGCGGGCTGTTCCAAGCCAGGAACTGCGGGGACAAGCAGGGCAGCTCAAGTGGGAGCCCGGAGGGCGTGACGCCAGCCCTGCCACCTCCTCCTGTTTCATTGTGACCCAGGAGTTGGAAAATATGCCCTTCAACTTTCTTCCCCCCTATTCTTTTTGCTTCTGCACTCACTTTTGTACCAACCATCAAATCACTTTCCATTTATCATCGTTTATTTTCCTGATTAAAGAACTAAGTCTCTGATTTTAGAAAGGCCACGCAGCGACACGCCAATCACAAAAGACACATCAGGGCTTCCCTGGTGGCGCAGTGGTTGAGAATCTGCCTGCCAGTGCAGGGGACACAGGTTCGAGCCCTAGTCCGGGAAGATCCCACATGCCGCGGAGCAACTAAGCCCATGTGCCACAGCTACTGAGCCAGCACTTAGAGCCTGTGAACCACAACTACTGAGCCCGCGTGCCACAACTACTGAAGCCCACATGCCTAGAGCTGTGCTCCGCAACAAGAAGCCACCGCAATGAGAAGCCTGCGCACCCCAACAAAGAATAGCCCCTGCTCGCCGCAACTAGAGAAAGTCCGCGCGCAGCAACGAAGACCCAACGCAGCCAAATATATATTAAAAAAAACCCCAAAACCCATCAAAGACAAAGGTGCCAAATGGCTGCACACACCCGGCAACGCCCCCCAGTGAAAAGATGCTAACCTGAACCAATCCTGTGAGCTCAACCACCAAGCCAGGCCCGACCTCGCCTTCCCGAGGGCACAGGCACGGGCGCCCCCCACCCCCAGCCCATGCCAGGACACTGCCCCAGGGGCCCTGCACACCCCAGGCCCCCAAGCCCCTGCTCTGGCTCAGGGATGACCGAGCGTGCCTTGAAGAGGTTGGGGAAGCTTGTCCTGAGAACGCCAAGGTTTCTGCCGAACAGAGGCAGGCTGTCCCTGCAGAACTGGACGAACTCGAAGGCCAGCATCGGGCTGTGGAAATGTTCAGCGGGGATCCTGGTGAAGAGGTGCTGGTAGACAGCTTCTGCGTCCACTGCGGCCGCCTCCCCTGAAAGGCAGCGGGCTCCGTCAGGGCAGAAGGCCTCGGGTGCTGGCGGGGGCCCCCCGAGCCTCGGGCCAAGCCTCCAGGGCCACACGTGTCTGCGGGACACCAAAGGCAGACGTGTCCGCCCTTCACAAGCACGAGAAGAGGCAGCTGAGCCGGATCCGGCTCTTCCCAGGTGTCTCTGGCCACACACCCACCCTCTGGTTACGCTGACGGGGACCGTTCCTCGGAAGGGGCTGGTTTCACGGCACCTTCCAGGAAACTCGTGGCAAAGAGGGTTCACGATCAACACAGAGTTGGTAACGTTTTCATTTGCTACTTAAATCCATTTAAAAGTTCCCACCATCGAAGTGCTCACCGCTCACCAGAGCAGTGCGGCTCTACGGACGAAGGGAGGGGAGCAGCGTGCAGGGGAAAGCCGCCCGCCCCGCGCGCGGGCCTGCTCCCACGGGAGGGCGGAGGCTCACCGTGGTGCAGGAAGAACTGGGCCACGGGCAGCAGCGCCCGCACCCAGGCTGGGTCCCCGCGCAGGCGCGTGTGCAGGGCCTTCAGGCAGGAGAGGGTGCGGTACAGGAAGGAGGGGTCCTGCCGGCAGAGCACGTCCAGCACCAGCACGGCCTCCACCAGACACTGCGGGGACCCGAGGAGGTCGCTCAGATGGAGCTGAGCGAGCGAACAAGCGCCCGCCCGCCCGCCGGGCACTCACTGCTTTCTGCAGGTCTGAGTCTGCCTTCCTCAGGGCTCCTGGGGGAGGGAAGAAAGCCACCTGGTCTCTGCGTCCCCATCAGAACAGCCGAACAAGAAGGTGCCCTGTGTTCTGGAAGCTTGAGGAGAGGCCGGGGAGCCCAGAGCTGGGAGCGACCCCAGCGCAGACGCGAGGTGGGGACGGAGCGCCGTGGGCCGCGGAGGGGCAGGGTGGCCCCGGGACTCACGCCGGTTACTCTGCTCGAGCAGGCGCTGGCAGTACTCGAAGGCCTTCTCCCGCAGCCACTCCTGGGGCGGCAGCAGGTGGCTGGCGGTGGACGTGGCCGAGAGCACCGACCGGGTGGAGCCTTCCAGCTCCGACTTGTCGTCTGGAAGGGAGAACGAGGGCTCAGCAGGACAGAGCAGGGCCATCCGCAGGGCGCGAGGAGGGCTGCTGCGCCCTGTCCCGCCTGCTGCCACCCCAACGGGACACGGTGGTGTGGGTGAGCCCGGACTGTCTAACGGCTAGTGGGCTTGCAGAGGAGGAGGAGGTGGGAGAAGCTGTCTGAACGGTCCTGTCGACATCTGGCTTCTCAGCACGTCTGGGAAAGGCCTTCTGGAGACCACGGGGCTCAGCCAATGTCGCCCAGGGGCCCACCACGTCCTGCCTGCGTCCTACCTGCATCCGGGGCGCCGGAGCCCCCAGGCTCGCTGTCCAGCAGCCAGGCCCGCAGCATGGAGAAGGCCTGCACATTCAGCCACTGGTCCTCCGTGAAGCGCTGGCCCGTGGACAGCACGGTGAAGAAGTCCGTGGCCACTGCCCCATCCACCTCGGTGACAGGGCCCAGCTGCAGGAGGCAAGGAAGGTCAGCCGGCGCTGCGGGGCCCGGGAAGGGCCGAGAACACGCGGCCTGGGGCGCGAGCCACTGCCCTGGCCGTCCACGCTCCTCCGGGACCACGGGCACCCCACCCCCCCCCCCAGGGTGCGTGAATGCAGGCACTTGAGTTGAAAACACGGCCCTCGGTCAAATACGATCCCTGCCTGCGTGTTGGGGGCCTCAACCCACAGAGCGCGTCACAGGCTCGGGGCTGTGACCCAAAGCGCCCCCGCGTGCCCGAGTGGAGCAAGGAGAGCGCTCGTTCTGGAACCGGGGAGGAGGCGTGGGCGGCAGCCTGAAGGCCAGGCCGGCTGAGGCGGCCCGGGGACAGGGAACCCCGAGTCCCCCAGCCTCACCTGCCGGGCTCTGGGCGTGGAGAAGAAGCCCCCGGAGGAGTGGGCGACCCCCTGCTGGACGCTGGCGTAGCGGAGCCAGTCCCCCAGCCGCTTGCTGAGCGCCCTGGTCTGCTCTGTGCAGGGCGGGGGCGACACCGTAGGAACCGAGTTAAGTCCCGCAGGCTCGGGCTGCCTGGGCTGCCGCAGGTCTTCCTAGGAACCGGCAGCAGCCCCAGCGGCCCCTCGCCCCGGTGGCGGGGTGTGTGCAGACCTTCGTGGAGGGCGTCCGGGGCCAGGCTGGTGACCTTGGACACGACAGGGAGGAGGTGCCTCAGGCTGGGCCCCTCGGGCTGCCGGCTCTCCAGGACCTTGAGGACGCGCTGGCCCAAGCTCCTGACCTGCTGCTGGTCACCCTGCAAACCCCACAGCAGAACATGTTCCTACGCGTCACGAACGCCACCTGGGTCGGGCGTCCGGAACGTCACGAGGTCAGCCCCGGCCCTGCGGCCTGAATCAGCCTCACAGCCCTGGCTCATCCCCCAACGTGGAATGGGGGCGGAGGGGGGAGGCGCCCAGGCAGCGCCGAGGGCTGCTGGGTGACAGGGGCCCAGCCGAGCCCGCCCGCCCCATGGGGAGCATGCGGCCCACTGGTTCACTGAGGCCCCAGGGCCACCAAGGGCAGGGCGGCGGCAGTCACGTTACCTGGGCCAAGAGCACAGAGGCCACGAGGCCCAGCTGCCGCGTGTTCTGGATGTGGTCGCAGGAGAGGCTCAGGCTGTCGGAGGGTGACATCTCTCTCAGGACAGCGGCGCAGAGGAGTTGGAGCTGCTCGGGGCAGGTGGGCGAGCAGAGGGTGGTCTGCAGCAGCGCCACGCAAGGCTTCTCCAGCCTGGGGGGAGGGGGTGCGTCACCCCTCGGGGATGGGCCGGGAAAGGCAGCGCCCCCCTGCCCCGCCATGCCCCAGGGACACGTGCGCGCACCTCCTGCTGTATTTTGTGGCCGAAACAATGAGGAAGAGCCTCCGCAGGGCGTCCAGGGCGTCGGAACCCCAGTCCTCCTTCCGCAGCAGCGCACAGACCCGGGTACAGAGCTTCCCCAGCTCCTCGTCCCTGATCTCCCTAAACAAGGACGACAGCGTCAGCAACCCAGCGACGAGGGACCCGGAAACGCCGCCCTGAGCTGTGACAGGATGGCTCTCGGGCTGGGGACCAGCCCTGCTGAGCAGAGGACAACCCAGGTGTCGTGGAGGAAGGCGGTTCCAGCAGCACTAGGCCTCTTGTGACGAACCCACTGACCGGGTACCTGACCTGGGTCTTTGGCCCCCCCACCGGCCAGGCGGGGGACCCTCACTCCAGCAAACCTCCACACATTCGGATTGTTATTCCAGGACCAGAAACACAAACCGATTGGTTTAGGAGTAAAAAGTAAGGGGGATTTAGTCTGAAACCAGTTGCTTTTCAAAAGATTCCTTCAGTGAACCTTTAACTTCTGGGAACAAGAATTAAAAATGAAAGGTCAAATATTATGACACATTACTCTAATACTTAATTTAAAAATTTATCTATTGAGCATTTATAACAGGTAAGATGCTGAACCAAGTCTCAGAACGAAAGCCTGGTTCTGGGCTTACTCCAGCCCAAAAGGCAAGAAAAAGCAACATGGCCACAAGTCACCGCGCTGGGAGCTGCTGGGGGGCTCTTGGCAGGGCTCCCTACACAGCTGGGCCCCCGCCGCGTGTCCCCGCCCCCAAAAGCCGTGGCTGAAGACCACCAAGTCCACTCTGCTCGAGCTCGGGGTCTGCAATTTCGACCTGAGAGAGACGGCGCATCCCCAGGCTGTGGGGCTGAGGAGAAGGTCCGAGAACCATGTGGGCTGGGGGTCCCGGGCGGCGGCTTGGGTTTCCTGTTCTTACCTGAAGGCTGGCAGACAAATCCCAATGGCTTCCCCACCACGCCTCACCTCCCACCCCCGTTTCCATTTTTTCACTTAATCCAGCCAGAGTGGGATTCAGCCACCTACAAACACAAGCAAAGGCGCGTGTGGGACGAGGAGGAGGAGGAGACAGAGTTGAGAGGCCAGGTCCAGGTCTGCTTCTCACCGGGGCGACGACTAACGGAGAAGCTGCCAGCCCGTCTCGCAATTATAACTGAAACTCTTTCCCAGAACGGTGGTGCCCCTCACCCGTACCCCAGATCAGTCCCTTCCAATGTATTCTCCAAATCGCAGGATTCTTTCTAAAAGGCAGTCTGCCTACACCCTTCAGTAGCTCCCCACTGCTTTCAGACCCGAACTCCCAGGTGCTAGCAAGGCTCACAAGGCTGTCTCGTCCTGTTTCTCCTGCTTCCGCCCCTGGCACGGACCCTCTGCCTGAAACGCTCTTGACTGCTTCCCTCGCTGGCTGACGCGTCACACACTCTGAGCTTCTGTTTAGTTGTCTTGTCCTTCAGGAAGCCCCCCCGGCCTTGCTGCTCCCCCACCCCTTACCCAAGTCCCACTTTCTTCACCTACTCTGCAGTTCACAAGTCATGCTTCTGATAACCTTCCCCAGCCTTGCTTTCCATCTCTGAAAAATACAGAGAGAAACTAAAATTTACTCCAAATCCTAACTCCCAAACTTTAGTAATTTGTTTTAAAGTGCCACCAAAATTCACCGGCTTAATTAAAGAAAAATAGTGAAACCCAGTAAGACGCAACTGATAGTTATTAACTTTCCTCAAATCCCAACAGAGAGGAATTCCTACCCACCAGAGACAGAAAGACAGAGAAATAGGAATTAAATAGTGAGGGCTATTCCTTCTGCCTTTCAGCCTATACATTTATGACCTTGAATAGAAGATGAGCTGGGTGTTCTGAGTGGGTCTCAGTTCTTATGTGTCCCCTGGCAAGAACTCTAGGCTAAGCATGTCGCATGCTGAGTGAGATGCTAGCATTTAAAGATAATCTGTTTTCAGGGAGAGGAGCTCAAGATGGCAGAGTAGGACGCAGAGCTCACCTCCCACCACAAACACATAAAAAATACGTCCACACTGAAAACAAACTGGAGACTGGCAGAAACACTCCCGTGCAACCAAGGCTGTGAGAAAGATCCGTACGGACTTGGGGAGGAGGAGCGATCGGTTGCGACTTGTGCCCCTAGTAGGGGACACAGAAGAGGAAGGGAGTACTCGGGCTCAGAGACCTTACTGGGGAGGTAAGGGGTTCGAACCACATACTGGGTGTCCCAGCCTCAGGGTCCGACACCAGGAAGATGAGTTCCCTTGGCTGGTTTGAAAACCAGTGGGACTAACAGCAGGGCTGTAAGAAACCTCGACTCCATTCGTGAAGCATGGGCGCAGGCTTGCTTACTCCTGAAATAAGGCAGAGGAAGCAGACTGAAACTGCCCGGGGCTCTGGCTGGTTTCCCGTGATCACCCCAGCACGCGCCCCAGCCCCAGCCCGAGCTGAACACCTGCTCCAGCCCCTCTTGCTCCAGCACTGCTTCCCCTTTGGGGGCAAAGACGCCGCTGCTGGGAGCGGGGAGAGCGCACACTTGGAACAGAACCAGCTTGGACCCGACCCTCAGGACAGCTGCTAAAGCAAATCGGGACCCGCCCTGATAGGGCAGTGATGGCCACTGAACAGACGAGAAGCTCCAGCTCGCACCTGGCTCTGGCTCCAGCCCCTTTACGTCTCCAGCCACACCTCCTACCGAGGCGACAGCTGCCAGCACACCCTGGAAGAAGATGTGACCCCTGCTCACTGCAGCTCCTGCTCCCCCACCAAAGCCAGTGGGCACATGCAGACTGTACAGGGACGCTCCCACACGAGGACACCCCTTCGAGACCATGACAGGTGACTCACCTAATTTCACAGAGACAGAAAAAACCAAGCAAAATGAGAAGACAGAGGAATTTGTTTCAAATGAAAGATCAAGAAAAAAAAAAAAATGGAAAAAAACAACCAATGGAACAGAGATAAATAATTTACCAGATAAACAGTTGAAAGCATTAGTAATAAGAATGCTACTTGAACTAGGGAAAAGAATAGACAAACATGGGACTTTCCTGGTTGCGCAGTTGTTAAGAATCCGCCTGCCAGTGCAGGGGATACGGGTTCGAGCCCTGGTCCAGGAAGATCCCACATGCAGCAGAGCAACTAAGCCCGTGTGCCACAACTACTGAGCCTGCGCTCTAGAGCCCACGTGCCACAACTACTGAAGCCCACGCGCCTAGAGCCCATGCTGCACAAGAGAAGCCGCTGCAAAGAGAAGCCTGTGCACCGCAACGAAGAGTAGCTCCCCTCACTGCAACTAGAGAGCCTGTGCGCAGCAACGAAGACCCAATGCAGCCATAAATAAAATTAAATAAACAAACAAACAAACAAATAAATGGGTCCACCTGCCAATGCAGGGGACCCAGGTTCGAGCCCTGGTCTGGGAAGATCCCACAGGCCATGGAGCAACTAAGCCTGTGTGCCACAGCTACTGAGCCTGTGCTCTAGAGCCCACGAACCATAACTACTGAGCCCACCTGCCACAACTACTGAAGTTCACGTGCCTAGAGCCTGTGCTCCACAACAAGAGAAACCACTGCAATGAGAAGCCCACGCGCCACAAAGATGAGTAGCCCCCGCTCGCCGCAATTAGAGAAAGCCTGCACACAGCAACAAAGACCCAACGCAGCCAAAATAAATAAAACTTTTTTTAAAAAAGAGCAATGAGACTAAATCCATGCTTACCTACAATTTCTCACCTTTGATATTAAAAACAAAAAAAAGAATAGATAAACAGTGAGAATTTTAGCAAGGAACTAGAACATATAAAAAAATAACTGGAGCAGAAGAATACAATGATTGAAATGAAAAACATACTGGAAGGAATTAATAGCAGACTAGGTGATACAGAACACTCAAGTGATCTGGAAGACAGAATAATGGAAATCATCCAATCAGGACAGCAAAAAGAAAAACACATTAGGGCTTTCCTGGTGGTGCAGTGGTTAAGAATCCGCCTGCCAACGCAGGGGACACGGGTTCGAGCCCTGGTCCGGGAAGATCCCACATGCCACAGAGCAACTAAGCCTGTGCGCCACAATTACTGAGCCTGCGCTCTAGAGCCCACGAGCCACAACTACTGAGCCTGCGTGCTACAACCACTGAAGCCCGCGCGCCTAGAACCAGTGCTCCGCAACAGGAGAAGCCACCGCAATGAGAAGCCCACGCACCGCAACGAAGAGTAGACCCCGCTCGCCGCAACTAGAGAAAGCCCGCGTGCAGCAACAAAGACCCAACACAACCAAAAATAAATAAATAAAAAATAAAGTAAAAAAAAAAAAAAAGAAAAAACACATTAAAAAAAATGAGGACAGTTTAAGACATCTCTGGGACATCGTCAAGTGTACTAACATTCACATATAAGGGTCCCAGCAGGAGAAGAAAAGAGTCAAAAATGTATTTGATGAAATTATGACTGAAAACTTCCTGTGCCTAAAGAAGGAAACAGATATCCAGGTACAGGAAGCAAAGAGAGCCCCAAACAAGATGAACCCAAAGAGACCCACGCCAAGACATACCGTAATTTAAAAATGGCAGAAGTTAAAAAGGGAATTCTAAAGGCAGCAAGAGAAAAACAATCACATACAAGGGAACCCCGATAAGGCTATCAGTGGATTTTTCTGCAGAAACTTTTCAGAGCAGAAGGGAGTGTTGTGAGATATATTTAAAGGGCTGAAAGGAAAAACCTACAATCTAGGATACTCTACCCAGCAATGTTGTCATTCAGAATTAAAGGAGAGATAAAGAACTTCTCAGACAAGCAAAAACTAAAAGAGTTCATCAATACTACACTGACCCTAAGAGTTAAAGGATCTCCTTTATGTGGAAAAGGCTAGAACAAGAATTTACAGAAAAAGAAAAAGTCCCACCAGTAAAGGCAAATATATAGTAAAGGCTGTGGGTCAACTAATTAAATAAACTAGTACAAAGATCACCATATATGAACCCCATGGTAACCACAAATCAAAATCGATATCGTGAAAATGACTATACTACCCAAAGCAATCTACAGGTTCAACTCAATCCCTATCAAGTTACCAATGGGATTTTTCACAGAACTAGAATAAGAAATTTTACAATTTGTATGGAAACACAGAAGACCCCATATAGCCAAAGCAATCTTGAGAAAGAAAAACGGAGCTGGAGGAATCAGACTCGCTGACTTCAGACTATACTACAAAGCTACAGTAATCAAGACAGTATGGTACTGGCAGAAAAACAGAAATACGGATCAGTAGAACAGGATAGAAAGCCCAGAGATAAACCCACACACATATGGTCACCTTATCTTTGACAAGGGAGGCAAGAATATACAGAGGAGAAAAAACAGCCTCTTCAATAAGTGGTGCTGGGAAAACTGGACAGCTACATATAAAAGAATGAAATTAGAACACTCCCTAACACCATACACAAAAATAAACTCAAAATGGATTAAAGACCTAAACGTAAGGCCAGACACTATAAAACTCTCAGAGGAAAACATAGGCAGGACACCCTATGACATAAATCACAGCAATATCCTTTCTCACCCACCTCCTAGAATAATGGAAATAAAAACAAAAATAAACAAATGGGACCTAATGAAACACAAAAGCTTTTGCACAGCAAAGGAAACCATAAACAAGACAAAAAGGCAACCCTCAGAATAGGAGAAAATATTTGCAAATGAAGCAACTGACAAAGGATTCATCTCCAAAATATACAAGCAGCTCATGCAGCTCAATATCAAAAAAACAAACAACTCAATCCAAAAATGGACACAAGACCTAAATGGACATTTCTCCAAAGAAGATATAAGATTGCCAACAAACACGTGAAAAGGATGCTCAACAACACTAATCATTAGAGAAATGCAAATCAAAACTACAATGAGGTATCACCTCACACCACTCAGAATGGCCATCATCAAAAAATCTACAAACAATAAATGCTGGAGAGGGTGTGGAGAAAAGGGAACCCTCCTCCTGCACTGTTGCTGGGAACGTACATTGATACAGCCACTATGGAGAACAGTATGGAGGTTCCTTAAAAAACTAAAATAGAACTACCATATGACCCAGCAATCCCACTACTGGGCATATACCCTGAGAAAACCGTAATTCAAAAAGAGCCATGTACCACAATGTTCACTGCAGCACTATTTACAATAGCCAGGACATGGAAGCAACCTAGGTCTCCATCGACAGATGAATGGATAAAGAAGATGTGGCACAGATACACAATGGAATATTACTCAGCCATAAAAAGAAATGAAATGGAGGTATTTGTAGTGAGGTGGATGGACCTAGAGTCTGTCATACAGAGTGAAGTAAGTCAGAAAGAGAAAAACAAATACCATATGCTAACGCATACATATGGAAACTAAAAAAGCACTAATTATGAACCTAGTGGCAGGGCAGGAATAAAAACGCAGATGTAGGGAACGGACTTGAGGACATTGTGGGGAAGGGGAAACTGGGATGAAGTGAGAGAGTAACATTGACATATATACAGTACCAAATGTAAAATGAATGGCTAGTGGGAAGCTGCTGAATAGAACAGGGAGATCAACTCGATGCTTTGTGACCACCTAGAGGGGTGGGATAGGGAGGGTAGGAGGGAGGCTCAAGAGGGAAGGGATATGGGGATATATGTATACATATGGCTGATTCACTTTGTTGTACACAGACGCAACACTGTGAAGCAATTATACTCCAATAAAGATGTGAAAAAAACAAAACAAAAAACAAAGCCTCAAGGTAAGAAAGAAAAAGAAGAATGGAGAAGAACTATAAAAAACGACTAGAAAACAAACAACAACATGGCAATAAGTACATACCCATCAATAGTCACCTTAAATATCAATGGACTAAACACTCCAATCAAAAGACATAAGGTAAGAGGAAAGAAATATGGGAACATATGTATATGTATAACTGATTCACTTTGTTATAAAGCAGAAACTAACACACCATTGTAAAGCAATTATACTCCAATAAAGATGTTTAAAAAATAAAGATGCTATGATGATCCATGTAAAAAAAAATAAAAAAATAAAAAAATAAAAATCCCACCCAGTTCTCTCAAAAAAAAAATAAAAAAATAAAAAAGACATAAGGTGACTGATTGGATAATAAAACAAGACCTATCTATATGCTGCTTAAAAGAGAATCACTTCAGAACTAAAGACACACACAGACTGAAAGCAAGGGGATGGGAAAAGATATTTCCTGTAAATAGAAACAAGAAAGCTGGGGCAGCAATACTCATATTAGACAAAGTAGACTTTAAAACAAAGTCTGTAACAAAAGCCAAAGAAGGGCATTATGTAATGATAAAGATAGTAGGGGACTTTTTTTTTTTTTAAAGGTTTGCATTTTTTTTTTAATTTATTTATTTGTGGTTGTGTTGGGTCTTCGTTTCTGTGCGAGGGTTTTCTCTAGTTGTGGCAAGCGGGTGCCACTCTTCATCGTGGTGCGCGGGCCTTCTCACTGTCGCGGCCTCCCTTGTTGCGGAGCACAGGCTCCAGACGCGCAGGCTCAGTAGCTGTGGCTCAGGGGCTTAGTTGCTCCGCAGCATGTGGGATCTTCCCAGACCAGGGCTTGAACCCGTGTCCCCTGCATTGGCAGGCAGATTCTCAACCACTGCGCCACCAGGGAAGCCCCAATAGTAGGGGACTTTAACACCCACTTACATCAATGGACAGATCACCCAGACATAAAGTCAGTAAGGAATCAGTAGTCTTAAATGACACATTAGACCAGTTGGACTTAATTCAACTGGGCATCAATATCTACAGAACATTCCATCCAAAAACAGCAGAATACACATTCTTTTTAAGTGCACATGGAATGTTCTCCAGGATAGATCACATGCTAGACCACAAAAAAAGTCTCAACAAATTTAAGAGGATAGAAATTATATCCGGCATTTTTTCTGACCACAACCGTACAAAACTAGAAATCAATTACAGGAAGAAAAATGGGGTAAACACAAACACATAGAGACTCAACAACATGGTACTAAAAACCAATGGGTCAATAAAAGAAATCAAAGAGCAAATAAAAATACCTCAAGACAAATGAAAACAAAAACACATTCCCGGGCTTCCCTGGTGGCGCAGTGGTTGAGAATCTGCCTGCCAATGCAGGGGACATGGGTTCGAGCCCTGGTCTGGGAAGATCCCACATGCCACAGAGTCCGCAACTGGGCCTGTGAGCCACAACTACTGAGCCTGCATGTCTGGAGCCTGTGCTCTGCAACAAGAGAGGCCACGATAGTGAGAGGCCTGTGCACCACGATGAAGAGTGGCCCCCACTTGCCGCAACTAGAGAAAGCCCTCGCACAGAAACGAAGACCCAACACAGCCAAAAATAAATAAATAAAAATAAATAAATAAAAAGTTATTAAAAAAAAAACACATTCCCAAATCTATGGGATGCAGCAAAAAAAATTCTAAGAGGGAAGTTTACAGCCATACAGGCGTACCTCAAGAAACAAGAAAAATCTCAAACATCCTAACTACCTACCATCTAAAGGAATTAGAAAAAGAAGAAGAAACAAAGCCCAAAGTCAGCAGAAGGAAGGAAATAATAAAGATCAGAGAGGAAACAAAATAGAGACCAAAAAAAAAAAAAAATAGAAAAGACCAATGAAACCAAGAGCTGTTTTTTGTTTGTTTGTTTTTAATTTTATTTATTCATTTTTGGCTGTGTTGGGTCTTCACTGCTGCATGCGGGCTTTCTCCAGTTGCTGCGAGCCGGGGCTACTCTTCGTGGTGGTGTGCGGGCTTCTCATCGCGGTGGCTTCTCTTGTTGCGGAGCACAGGCTCTAGGTGCGCGGGGTTCAGTAGTTGTGGCATGTGGGCTCAGTAGTTGTGGCTCGTGGGCTCTAGAGCGCAGGCTCAGTAGTGGCACACGGGCTTAGTTGCTCCATGGCATGTGGGATCTTCCCAGACCAGGGCTCAAACCCGTGTCCCCTGCATTGGCAGGCGGACTCTTAACCACTGCGCCACCAGGGAAGTCCCCAAGAGCTGTTTTTTATAAATATAAAATTGGTAAGCCTTTAGTCAGGCTGATCAATTAAAAAAAAAGAGAGGATCCAAATAAAATAAGATACGAAAGAGGAGAAATTAAAACTGATATCTCAGAGATACAAGAAACCATAAGAAAATACTACCAACAGTTATATGCCAACAAATTTGACAATCCAGAAGAAACTGCTACATTTCTAGAAACATACAAGTCCAAGACTGAATCAAGAAGAAATAGACAATCTGAACAGACCTACCACTAGTAGTGAAACTGAATTAGTAATTTAAAAAACTCCCTGGGCTTCCCTGGTGGCACAGTGGTTAAGAATCCGCCTGACAATGCAGGGGACACAGGTTCAAGCCCTGGTCCGGGAAGATCCCACATGCCGCGGAGCAACTAAGCCCATGTGCCACAACTGCTGAGCCTGCACTCTGGAGCCTGAGAGCAACAACTACTGAAGCCCGCGCTCCTAGAGCCCGTGCTCTGCAGCAAGAGAAGCCACCACAATGAGAAGCCCGCGCACCACAACGAAGAGTAGCCCCCGCTCACCGCAACTAGAGAGAGGCCGCGCACAGCGATGAAGACCCAACTCAGCCAAAAATAAGTAAATAAATTTGTTAAAAAAACAAAAAACAAAACTCCCAGTGAACAAAAGTCCAGGACTGAACAGCTTCACGAGGGAATTCTACCAGACATATAAAGAAGAGATAATACCCATCCTTTTCAAACTATTCCAAATAATTGAAGAGGACAGAACACTCCCAAATTCATTCTATGAGGCCACAATTACCTTGATACCAAAACAAGACAAAGACACTACAAAAAAAAAATTACAGGCCAATATATTTGATGAATATAGACACAAAAATCCTCAACAGAACATTAGCAAACCAAATTCAACAATAAAAAAAAAAAATAGGTAATTCCCTGGAGGTCCAGTGGTTAGGACTTTGCACTTTCACTGCTGAGGGCGAGGGCTCAATCCCTGGTCAGGGAACTAAGATCCTGCAAGCCGTTCAGCACAGACAAAAAAAAAAAAAAAAATCATACACCATGATCAAGTGGGATTTATTCCAGGGTCACAAGGATGGTTCAATATCTGCAAATTAATCAGTGTAATACACCACATTAATAAAAGAAAGGATAAAATTCACATGATCATCTCAACATATGCAGAAAAAGCATTTGACAAAGTTCAACATCCATTCATGATAAAAATTCTCATCAAAGTTGGTATAGAGGGAACATCCCTCAACATAATAAAGGCCATTTATGACAAACCCACAGCTAACATCATACTCAACAGTGAAAAGCTAAAAGCTTTTCCTCTAATATCAGGAACAAGATAAGGATGCCCACTCTCACCACTTCTATTTAACACACTATTGGAAGTCCTAGCCACAGCAATCAGACTAGAAAAATAAAAGCCATAAAACTTGGAAGGGAAGTAAAACTGTCACTATTTGCAGATGACATGATACCATATATAGAAAACCCTAAAGTTTCCACCAGAGAACTATTAGAATAAATAAATTCGGTAAAGTTGCAAGATACAAGATTAATATTCAGAAACCTGTTGTTTTTCTATATGTTAGTAAAGAACTATCAGAAAGAGAAAGCAAGAAAACAATCCTGTTAAGATCATGTCAAAAAGAATAAAATATACCTAGGAATAAGCTTAACATAAGAGGTGAAAGACCTATACTCTGAAAACTATAAAACACTGATAGAGGAAACTGAAGATGATACAAAGAAATGGAAAGATATCCTATGTCCATGAATTGGAAGAATTAATATTGTTAAAATCTCCATACTACCCAAAGCAATCTACAGATTTAATGCAATCCCTATCAAAATACCCATGACATTTTTCACAGAACTAGAACAAATAATCCTAAAATTTATATGGAACTACAAAAGACCATGAATAGCCAAAGCAATCTTGAAAAAAAAGGACAAAGCTGGAGAGAGGTATCATGTTCCCTGATTTCAGACTATACTCTACTACAAAACTACAGTAATCAAAACAGTATTGGTACTGGCACAAAAACACACACATAGATCAATGGGACAGAAAAGAGAGCCCAGAAATAAACCCACACACTTACAGTCAATTAATCTATGACAAAGGAGGCAAGAATACATACATACACACACACAATGAGGAAAAGACAGTCTCTTCAATAAGTGGTGCTGGTAAAACTGGACAGCTACATGTAAAAGAAAGAAATTGGTTGGAACATTCTCTAACATCATATAAAAGTAAACTCAAAATGGATTAAAAACCTAGATGTAAGATCGGAAACCATAAAACTCCTAGAAGAAAACACAGGCAGAACACTCTTTGACATAAATCACGGCAATATTTTTTTTTGGATCTGTCTCTTAAGGCAAAGGAAGCAAAAGCAAAAATAAACAAATAGGACCTAATTAAACTTAAAAGCTTTTGCATAGCAAAGGAACCCTACCTAATGGGAGAAAATTTTTTCAAGTGATATGACTGATAAGGGATTAATATCCAAAATATATAAACAGCTCATACAACTCAATATTAAAAAAACTCAATTAAAAAATGGGCATAAGACCTGAATAGACATTTTTCCAGAGAAGACATACAGATGGCCAATAGGCACATTAAGAGATGCTCAACACAGCTAACTGTCAGAGAAATACAAATCAAAGCCACAGTGAGATAACACCTCACACCTGTCAGAATGGCTATCATCAAAAAGACCACAATAACAAATGTCAGTGAGAATGTGGAGAAAAGACAACCCTAGTTCACTGCTGGTGGGAACGTAAATTGGTGCAGTCACTATGGAAAACTGTGAAGTTCCTCAGAACACTAAAAATTAAACTACCATGCCATCCAGCAACTCCAATCCCAGGTACATAACCTAAGAAAACAAAAACACTAATTTGAAAAGGTACATGCACCCCAATATTCACAGCATTATTTACAATAGCCAAGATATGGAAGCAACCTAAGTGTCCATCAACAGATGAATAGATAAAGAAGACGTGATTATATATAGATATACACACACAATGAAATATTACTCAGCCATAAAAAAAAAAGTGAAATTCTGCCATTTGCAACAGCATGGATGAACCTGGACAATATTATGCGTAGTGAAATGAGTCAGACAGAGAAAGACAAATACTGTATGTTATCATTTATAATGCAGAATCTAAAAAATGGAATTAATGAATACAACAAAACAGAAACAGACTTATAGATATAGAGCACATACTAGTGGTTATCAGTGGAGAGTGGGAATTGGGGAGGGGCAAGATAGGCGTAGGGGTTTAAAAGGTACAAACTATGTATTAAACAAGCTACAGATATATTGTATAGCACAGGGAATATAGCCAATATTTTAGAATAATTTTAAGTGGAGTATAATATATAAAAATATTGAATCACTATGTTGTACACCTGAAACTAATATTGTAAATCAACTATACTTCAATTTTTGAAAAAAGATATCTATTTTTCTTTAATACAGCTCTCGTAAATTCAAGTGAACTTGAATTGGAATACTGGAACTTGAATATTGGAATATTCGTCCAAGATTAAAAGAAATACAGACTTTTTTGGACTTGGTGGGGAGACGGTGCTACAAATCCTCAAAACACTTGCTTTACAGACTTTCAAGGGTTACTCTAACCATATCAAACGTTTACCCTGTTTACAGCCTTCAGAAACTAATATGCATTCAAGATCTTGCTTCCCTAAGATCAGAGGAGCCTCAACCAGCCTAATCTTTCCCACCAACTGGTCCAGCTCCGAATCCAGTTTTTTTTTTTTTTAAACCATGGTTCTGGCCGCATTTTCTTCTCTTAAAGTAGCATCAAGTCTTACATTGTCTGATGGACTATGGGGTTTGAGTCCGAGCTTACATCTGCTTTCTCCCATGAGTGGCTAGTTGGTGAGGAAAGGGCTACCGACTTAGTGAGAGTCCAGAGCCAGCTCGGGGTCCTAAGACGCTGGGTAATTTCTCAATACATCCAATGCATCCACAAGAGAGCGGATCTTTCTATACAACAAAATCCTCCATGGCTCCCCAAAGCCCTCGCAAGGTATCGAACTCATGGGCTTTGCACAGGGCTCGCCATGGCTCAATCAAACAGGCTCTCCAGCGTCTTTGTAGCTTTCTTGACCCTGAAGCAACTGACAGCTCTGGACCCCACTTCCTGCCAGACGTGGGGTCCGCACCCGCCAAGCCTTTGGCCAAACCATCAGCGGGGTCCCACCCCACTTCATTTCCACTCATCCTTCAGAGCGCGCTCAGGAGCCACCTCCTCCGGGGACCAGCTCGACCCTCCTCGGACCTCCTCACCCCGTGCCTGGACCGTGTGGCCTCCCCGACCTCAGTCTCTAAAGTGGGTTCAAAGGGGGCTCCTTCGAGTCGCCGCGCGCGGGCCCGGCTCTGAGACCCACCACCAAGCGACCGAAGGGAAAACCTCGGGCGCACCTGGCCTGGAGGAGCAGACTCTCCGCCCCCGTCGTGAACATCCTGCCGCTGCCGCCGCTACCGCCACCGCCGCTGCCGCCGCCGCCGCCGCCGCCGCAGTCCGGAGAGCAGGCCTCACAGTCCGCACGCTGGCGACTCCGGGAGAAAAGCCCGCAGCAACGCCGGCTTCCGGGTCGCGTCACGTGCAGCGTCCCGTGGCGCATCACGTGAGCAGGGCGCACAGGCCGCCGACCAATGGGCTTTGACGGAGCGTCTCTGCCGGGGGCGGGGCCGGCAGCGCGAGGGCCGCCGGTCAGGGCTGGCTTTGGGTCGCGTTCCGGCACTTTGGACCGCGGGATTCCGGGACCTCGAGACCCCGGAACCTCCGCACCCCGGAACCATGGTACCCGGCACCCCGGTGCAGCTCCGGGCGCTGGGCGCCCGGGAGCCGTTAGGAGCGGCCTGTCACCGCTGGGCCTCAGCCCGTCGCCCCAGTTCTAGGTTCTGTTCCGTGAACACAGTCCGCTCCGCCGCCTGCAGGTCCCGTGTTCAGTGCGGCCTGAAAAATACTACACAGACTGCGGTCGTGGGCTGGGTCCGTGTCCTGCAGTTTGCAAGGAACAGCTGCAGCTCTCAGAAGTTCTTTTTTAAAGCTCCCATTTCATTTTGCACCCAACGTAGGCTGTACCTGCTGCTTTCAAAAATCTTATTCAATCCCCACCATAATCACAGACTATCGGTACCTCGTTTTACAGATAAGGCAACATGCTCAGAGAGGGAAGGTCAATTTCTAGTAATTCTGAGAGGTGTGTTGGCCACGGTATTTCCAGCCTGCAGACTGCGCGGGGACACAGGGCCGTCCTCTGGGCAGTGACAGTCCAGCGTGATAAATGCTGTCACAGCCTAAAACAGGAGGAATACTCCGGGAGGGACAGGTGCCTAAGATGAGCCCAGAGGGTGTCAGACCAAGGGGTGGGAGGGGAAGGCCTAGGCGAAGGTCCTGAAGGCAGCACGAAGGCCTGCTTCCTGTGGCTTACATGCACCTCAGGGGAAACCTGCTGTTTGGCAGGAGAGTAGAGAATGGACTGGGGGGCCGTGGGGTGGGTGGGTGGAGAGAAGGGGCTGGTGCAGGAGAGGGAGGGAGGTTCCCTGAGCTAGGTAAGGGCCACGTGAATGGAGACGTAGGCTGATTCAGTAACCGTTCAGGGGGGATTTGTAGCACCTGGTAACACGGATTTGGGTGAGGGGAAGAGCAGGGAAAAACCAAGGGCGGCAGCAGGTTTCTGCTTATGGGGTGGTACCATTCACTCGACCTCGGGCGGGAGAGGATGAGGAGGTTTGTGGAGTCATTCGTTCAAGGAACAAGCCATGCCTGAGCCCCTGTGCTGTGCGCCTAGTGTTGTAGGTTCTGGGGAATGGGGACCGCGAGAGGCCAAGTCCCTGCCCTCATGGAATTTACAGCCCACGAAAACGACCACTATCAAATATACAATCACACACGTAAGCCTAGTAGTGAAATGCTCTGAAAGGGTCATAAAGCAGAGTAAGAGAAGAGGGTTGAGGGAAAGTTGGATGCTCTTTGGATAGGGAGGGTCAGGGAGGCCTCGGAGGGATGAGCAGTGGGGAAGACCCAGAATGGAGGGGCGGGGGCGGGCTCAGCACTCATCTGCAGGAATTCCGGCCTCGGGGCGGTGAGATGCCCTTACAGCGCCCAGGTGGAGATGTTGCGGGTGACTGGTGCTGAAGGTGAAGAGCCGGGAGCCAGTGGGAGCGGGTGAGGCGGTGAGAATGCATCTGCCCGAGAGCGCGTGGAGCGAGGCAGGCGCGCCCCCCCCCCACCCCCGAGAGCCCCGAAGAGCCCCAGGGTGAAGAGGAAGGGAACTGGCTTGGTTACAGGCCGTCCTCCTGGGAAGCCTGCTGAGCACCGTACCTCGGCCATCTCACCTAACGTGGCCGTCTCACCCTGAGGGAGCGTTATTGTTACCATGTGAAGGATGAGCTGGCTGAAGCTAAAGGACTGGCTAAGGGCCCTCGTACGTGTAGGCGGAGGAGGGCTCGGAACCAGCACCTGGACCCCAGGTCAACGCCTGTAGCCGCTCTGCCCGCTGCCTGCCGAGCAGTGGCCGACGAAGCGGGAGTCCCAGGTGCTGCAGGGAGGCCTGAGCGAGGGCAGCGCGGACTCCGTGCACCTGGCGTCCGACGGAGGCCCGTCTGGAGATGGAAAGCAGGTATCTCATTAGGAGATTCAACATAAAGAATTGCAACCAGGTGGGGAAGAACGGAAGGGGCACACGGAGCGGCAGCTTCTCCTAATGCCCGGGGAACAAGGGGAAGAGGGTGGAATGGTGAGAGCCTAGGGCCGGGCCGAGGGGTTCCGCAGAGCTGAAACTGACCTGGGAGGAGGCCCCCATGGGCTGGGACAACCCACCGCGGTCAGCTGCTGTTGCCAGGACGTTTCCTGGAGCTGAAGAAAGCCGCGGAGAACGGGAAGCAGCCTCCGGCCTTCCGGGCCCCGCCAAGGCCCCGCGTCAGGCCGCCGGGCTGGGAGGAGCCGGCAGAGCGGAGATGGGCTTGCAGAGGCCCAGCCCTGGAATCATGAAACAGCACAGAAAGTTGGGTCTGAAGCTACCAGACAGTAGCTTAATAACGACACGTGGTTTTGGTGGGAGTTTGCTGGTTTACTTGAGCGTGGCCTACAAATCAAATCCAAACGTAACTGCCTTTGGACCTACAAAATGTGAGACTTGGAAAGGAGTTCAAATACCAGTTTCACAGCCACACACACAAAAAGTTTATTAAAGTAAAACATATATAAAGCACACAAATCTTAAATGAACTCAGTGATGTCTTACATTTCTAAAACTCATTGGTATGCTGGTAAACCTCTAACTGGCTCTGCTGCGGGTGTGGGGAGGCTGATTTGTAGTGTTTGATAATTTCCGTGGTGTGAACACTCCCACAGTGGCGGATTTCAAGCTGCCGACGTGCTGTCACTGGACACTTGGGAGCAGATACACGGTAAGCAGCGCCCCATTGGACAGGCTGTTCACCACGCAGGCCCAATCCACGCGAACAACCTCAAGAGCCTCGGTAAGAGTAAAATAATAGTAAGCTGTGAATTGAGTATTTATTACCTTGGGTCTTAACGTAATTTTTCACGTTATTAAGTTTACGTAACTAAAATTTTAATAATGGTTTTGGTGAACAGCTCTCAGAATTCCTGAAAATTGGACATGCAGCTCTCGCAAGCTGGCGACAGCACACGCTGCTGTAAACCTGAGCGGCCACGGCCAGGATTCAGGATTCAGGACGCCTCCCCCTCCCCGCTGGCTCCCCGTACCCCCCAGTCCACACCCACTCCCCTCCCCAGAGGCAGCCGCTAGCCTCGCTCTCATCACCAGAGATCAGGTTTGCCTCCTTTTACACTTCATACAAATGGAACCCACGGTACTGCATCTTGCCTTCACGGTGATGCCGTGAGGCTCATCTGCGTTGTAGGATGACAGCAGCTCTTACTGCCGTGTACTAATCAGTGTGTGACTGTATGAGTTTACCACAACTTCTCCATTCTCCTCTTGACGAATATTTGTTTTGTTTCCAAATTTCAGCAATAGTGATTACAGCTGCGATGCACAAGCTGGCTTTTGGTGGGGATATGCACTCACTTGTCTTTGGTACTCACCCAGGTTCATAGGGCAGCTTAGCTTTCACGGAGAACTATGTGCTCTCACACACTCACACACACACCCCAAGTGATATTACCAAGGGTAATACTTGACTATTTCTTACAAAATGTACATTTGTGTAAAATGCTATTTTAAGGTCTTACTAGTGAGAAATGATTGTCTTAATCAAAAACAAACTTAAAAAACTTAAACGGGGCTTCCCTGGTGGCGCAGTGGTTGAGAATCTGACTGACAATGCAGGGGACACGGGTTCGAGCCCTGGTCTGGGAGGATCCCACATGCCGTGGAGCAACTGGGCCCATGAGCCACAACTACTGAGCCTGCACGTCTGGAGCCTGTGCTCCGCAACAAGAGAGACCGCGATAGTGAGAGGCCCGTGCACCACGATGAAGAGTGGCCCCCGCTTGCCACAGCTAGAGAAAGCCCTCGTAGAGAAACGAAGACCCAACACAGCCATAAATAAAATAAATAAATTAATTTAAATAAAACAAAAAAAAAACAACAAAAAAACTTAAACAGTTAAAAAAATACTAATTAGGGACTTCCCTGGTGGCGCAGTGGTTAAGAATCCGCCTGCCAATGCAGGGCACACAGGTTCGAGCCCTGATCTGGGAAGATCCCACATGCCACGGAGCAACTAAGCCCGCGAGCCACAACTACTGAACCTGCGCTCTAGAGCCCGCAAGCCACAAATACTGAGCCCACAAGCCACAACTACTGAAGCCCACACGCCTAGAGCCCGTGCTCCACAACAAGAAGCCACCACAATGAGAAGCCTGAGCACCGCAACGAAGAGTATCCCCCTGCTTGCCGCAACTAGAGAAAGCCCGCGCGCAGCAACGAAGACCCAACGCAGCCATAAATAAATAAATAAATAAATAAATAAAAGAGGAAATTGTAAAAAAAAAAAAAAAGATGCTAATTAGCCAATGTAGCTCCTAAAACTCATTATTCTCATTCTTGCTTGCTCTCTAGCTAAAATCCTAACCTGTGATTAATCTGTTACTGTTGTATGAAGGCTTCAGCTGGAGCGGTGATGGAGCACCAGAGGGAGGAAGAGAAGTGCTCAAACCTTAGCACCGTGGACCACTGTGAAATCTGAAAAAGGCACGTTATCAGCTGAACGAGATGAGTTCCACGCACAAACATGAGGGAACCTTGAAGATGATGGATTTGTGACAAACCCCAGGTCAGAGCCAGTGTGCGGTACAAACGCCCAAGCGGCCCCTTCCGGTGACTGTCAATCCAGCAGCAACACGAAGAGAGCAGGCGGCGATTTCCCCGCAGCTGAGGGGGCGGAGCTGCCGCTCCCAAGACCACACAGAGCCCGGTGTCGTTTCTTTAATATATAATTTTATTTCTGGTTATAGAAACAAATGCTAAGAGGAGAAACAAAACTTCCCCATCCACATACAACAATTTAATAGATAAAAGAACAGTTAAAATAAATGAGAAACAAAAAGTAGAAATTTTAAACTTTGTTATAGCTTTAAAACATTAACGTCTGGTACAATTAGAAATCACATTCAGATCTCAAACTTTAAAAAAAAAAAAAGTATGGCTCCTTATTAAAAAAATACTGTATCCCATTTGAAATGAAAACGCAGGCCGGCCCAGCTGCGGTGGGCCCCGCCCTGTCCTCTCGTCCCCGTGACGGGGTTTGTGCCGACCCTCCTGGATGTCCCACAGGCCCCATCACACTCACAGGTGGTGAAACACGGCCACGTGATGTGACCTCAGCTTCCCATCCAGTGCTCTGGGACCTAATTCACTCTACAGGATACCACCACTTTTTAAAGCACTGATGATTAAACATATTGTGAAAAATACTCTAGACAGCCACCATAAAAAAAAAAACAAAAAAACCACTCACACACAGACACGCCCCTAACAGCACCCGCCCCCCCAAATGATCTTTACAGGAGAATTCTCAGTCAGATAAGAAGGAACAATCCGTGCTGGGTTTAACCCTCCCCCACGTGCGCCAAGCTGCCCAAGGTCAGGGTCCGAGTGTAAGCCACGAGCAGGGACACACTTTCTTCTTTCCTCCCGGATCCCTGTCCTGAGCTAGAAATCGAGCCAGGTCAGTTCTGGGCTACCAGGTATTCAGAAAGCCCTTCCTGAAAGGAAGCTGGGAGGGGAGGAGGTAAGGGCCAAACTTAAAGTGTTGGAGTTTTAAATCCTATTTTTTACTTATTAAAAAAAATTTTTTGGACCAGTTAACCCAGAAATTTAGAGGCTAAGATCCTAAGAGGCCACAGGTGTAGTTCAATCCCCTTTAGGCCAGTTAACTTCATGCACAAAAAATCCATTTCAGAGTCACAGGCCTCCTTCCAGCTCAGCCAATACGTTCAGAATTTGGGGACAGGTCACAGCGCTCCTCGTGGCTCTGGGCAACAGCTCAGAGGAACAAGTCCTATTACTGCGGGTAAGAAAACCTTTACACAGGAAGCACAGAATCTTTTTAAAGTGTCAGACCACTGGAACATTAATCCCGGGGCGGGGGGTTGCAGGTCTAAATGGCCATGTCCCTCTCGGGTCTGGCCTCCCCTGCACTTTTTACTGTTTCTGACACAGAGTAAACCACCAATAAGTATCTGGACGAATCAAATGAGCCAACGATTCCGGAAAAGATTCTCAAATAAAGAATAATGAACTAGAGTTCTTCCAATTCTATCTTGACTCTTAAAATAACTGGGTTTGGGCAAAAAGGCGAGAGTAGTTTGGAGACCTCTCACGTCTCCCTTGGAAGCGAAAGGGAGACTAAAACCCGGAGGCATGAACTGAAGACACCCGGGCTCATCCGGCCGGGGGTGCGCGCCCCGTGCAGCCAGCTTTTGGCACGTCTGCCCAGGTAGAGAAGCGTGTCTGCTTTGTCTTCTCTCGACCTCTTCCCAATCGCTACCAGCATGATAAGCAGGTACAAGGAATGAATGAAATCCTCTGAGTGGGGCTCCTCCCTGGAGAGAAAGAAAGAAGCCTAGAAACAAAGTGACTGCTGCCTTCATTCTTCTAAAACACTGAGCAGCGAAAACCGTTAGGGAAAGGAAAAGACACCGAGGATCCTGAGGCCCGCTCGCCCGAAGGAGAGTTCTTCATTCCAGCCCCGCGTGAAAACACAGCACAAGCGCCCTGCTCCTGGTCCGCGGCCAGTCCGCAGGAGGCCTCCCGTCAGCGGGCGGCAGGGTCACCGTGCTGCTCAGGGCGGGAACAGGGACAGTTTCCCCGACAGATCGGACCTCCCACAGCGGCTGCTCAGACACCCACTCGGATGTGATGGGGACACAGGGGTCTCGGCACACCTAGAGGCACGAACCCTTCCAACCTCTGTCCTCTGCTGAGTCGCCCTGTGTCCCCGGGGCAGGCGGGGGGGGGGGGGCGACGGCGGTGCAGCAGGACGCGGTCTGATGGCAGGAGGGGACCGTCCCTGCGGAGGCAGGGCTGAGCTGCGGCCTGAGCCCGGCTGGGAGGCCTTCCGCAGAGACGCCCCCGACAGCCCGGCGGTGCTGGGGGCACGACAACTCGGCAAGTGACCGTCCTTTCTTTGCAGCGTAAGAGCAAAACTACTTTCCCTAAACACACTTGGCAGACGGCCCGTTTTCTATTTCCGTTTGGAGGAAATGCTGGTGGTGTGTCACACACCCCGCACTGCAGAGCGGCTGTGACTCTGGGGGCTGGACAGAGTGGGCGGCCGCTCTCCACAGAGACCCTCACAGTCGGACAAGGTCACCCGAGGGGCCACGTGGTTACCGATGGCCGAGGACACCTGCAGGCATTGGGCCCAGACCTGCCGCCCTTGGACCCAGAGGGAGCAGCTTCTGGTAGTAAAAGAAAACGCGAGAAGCGGGGCCCCGGTAGGAAGGGCGGGTACACACGCAATGGTGAGAGCTGTGTCCTGAGCATTTTGAACCCTAACGTGGGAAACAAGGCCTCGAGAAAGGAACCTGTGAGATGAGAGTAGTTTCTAAAACACGGGGAAGCAACCTGAGGACCACGCAGAGAAACCACTGCTGTGCCCACCGCACCCCAGCCCCGGGCCTCCCTCCCTCCCTCTCGGGCCCTCCCACCTTTACAGCAGCACGTGTGAACGGTTTAAATGGTGCTTTTATTAAACACCATCGTCTCTGGCAGAGGGATCACGAGGGCAGCTTCGAGCAGCCGTGGAGAAGCCACTTTCACTGTCAGCCACGTGGGGACGGGGCCTCGGTTTAGCAACTCTGGCCGTTTCTACTTGCAGAGCCTCATGATCATTTTGGGTAACTTATTCTAGAACAAGCCACGCACTGTTTACTCGGCACTGAAGCAAGGGGCGGCCGCATGGTCCGTGGCGCCCGAAGCCCGTTCCCGGAGGCACGACAGTCCCTCATCCCAGATGAAGCCATCCCAGGGCAGAGCAGAACCTGAGGCTTCTGGAGAAAAACAGCTCATTCCCCTGCATCAACTGTACGTAAGTCTAACCCCTAAAAGCCCCGCGAACAAACCTCTCTTCTCTAACATGCTCTCACATTTGGTCTGTTCTTTGTCTGCATAAAGGAAGAAACTGACCAAAGTAAAAAGCCAAAAAAAAACAGTCTTTCTCCTCCTTCTGAACTCCAAGTGGCCAAAGAAAGGGGTTTCTGTCTACAGAGATCTCACAACATGCCTGAGGAGATGCACAGCTCACTCTGAATGGTCCACGCAGAGCTACCTTTAGAGGAAGTAAGCGCATTAGCTGAACGATATCTGCGACCTTGAACTAGTCCTTCGCCAGGGCCAGTGAGGTCCAGGAAAGGGGCCAGGCAGCCCGGGGGCCCCCCACAAACCCATTCCCTTCCAGCTTGAGAATCACCGATGAGCGTTTAGCAACTCAGGAATCCACTTTCACCAAACTCCCACAAACAGCAAGCCCCAAACATGAACCAACCAGGCCCCGGGAGGGAGACCGAGGGCCCCCCTGCAGCGAGCGAGTCAGAGACGACGGTGTCCGGCCTAGGGACCCCCCCCCCCAACAAGCACGACTCTGATCTCACGGGAAATGCAGGCTGTGTACCCTTTACGGACCTAAGAAGTGAAGCTGGATAGACTGAACACTGATCGCAGGTTCTGCCCTCGACAGCGCTGTGTGACTGGGAGCTTCGCGTGCAGAGAAAGCTGCAGATGGCGGACAAGGGACCCTCGGTGTCCACTCCGGGGCAGCTGATGAGCTCCTAGGTGCAGCCCTTCCCACTTCCGACGCTGGACCCAACTGTCTTGGGGGAGATACTCAACTGCTTAAGAGCAGTGATTTTCGTGACTTCCTTCCTGTGCAGAGAGCGTGTTTTCCTGTATCTGGCACTGGTAAAGGTGATGACTCGTCCAGCACAGCCGCACAGGTGGACCCAGGTATCCGGATAGAGGGGGAGCCACTGTGACAACAGGGGCCCAAGTGCCCTGCCCCGAGCCGCACCCGCCTGGCACGGATTCCAGCCCTTGGGTGCCCTGAGGCTGCAGTGACACGAGGATCAGGCCAGGTCGACTTACTTGCGCTTATTTTCCCAGCCTCGGCTGGGTCAGCCCACGTGCCACACCCATGCTTGCGGCGGGTCATGGCTGCCAGGCCCCGAGGGCGGGGGTTCTCCTGGTCACTCTGGCCTGGCGCTCTTGCTCCCGTGGGCGGGCTTGGCGGGGGGAGGGGGTGTGGAACCATCGGAGGACATCGGCGATCCTGCTGGCCGCCACGTGCGTCTTCCTTGGGGAGCTGGCCACTCCTGGGCCTCCTGGCTGCCAGCCCCAGGGCAAGTGCTGGCGGGGGCCACGCATGCCATCTGGTCAGGTGACCAAAGGCCCATCCGGAAGCATACCGTGAACCTGGAGTGGCAGGTCCCCCGAGGCCGGGCTCCACAGGGTCCCTTCTTCTCCTTCCCAGAAGGAGCTAAAAAGGCACAAGCTCTCCACGTGGCAGAATGTCACCGAAGGATACCCTGTCCTGTCTCTCTTCCGGTTCCAGTCACCCCCCCCCCCCACTCCCTTCTCCCTGAACCACGGCCAGAATAAACAGTGGGGTCGCCGCTGATAACAGACAGAAACCAAAGAACCTCGGAAGTCAGGAAAGCGCAGGGTCAGGGCCAGACTGGCCAGACCAGGCAGCGAGGCCCGGAGCTGAGGGCGTCCTGTGGCCTCAGCTGTCCTGGGCACCTGTCCTCCGTGGGCGGCACCAGCTCTCCCGAGGAGGCGAGCCTGTGGCATCGGGGACAGCCCGTGAGCAAAAAGCCCCTGCGGGAGGCCTGCGCGGCCCCGGGACCGAGCAGCAACGAAGGGGAAGGACGCGATGGCCGCCCCAGAGCCCTGGCCGAGGACCCACAGGGGCCAGGCCACCGGTGTCGGGGCGCCCGCCTCGGCCTCACTCGCTCTCACACTCGCCCACACACACCAGACGCGGCCAAAGACAGTCCACGCGACACAACACAGAACGTCAGTGGGGCGTGAGCGCCTCTCACCACCGGGCGGGAACAGGGCCGAGGCGCCACCCCCTCCCCGTCTTGGCCGCGTCACAGGAGAAATCCTTCCCACGTGGGGTTCAGTGCCGCGGATGCCGGACCAGGCGCTTCCCGGGCCGGGCGTGCGGGGACAGCCGCGACAGCGAGAGCACCTGGCCACGCCTGGCCCTGCGGCGGCGCTGCCGTCGGGGCACTGATGCGGACGGCGCGTCGTAAGGGAGGAACCGTTTCCGCCGGGGCCCCCGGAGCTCGTGCGGAAGGGCCGACGCGGGGCGCCAGGCCACGTTTAAAGCCACTTTTCACAGAGACGTGCTTAACATTTCCTGAGAACGTTCTCCCAGAGAAGCTGAAGGACTGTGGGCTCCCCCTGCTCTGCTCACGTCTCCGGGGGGCGCAGGGGGTCCCACCGAGCCGGCGAGAGCTGCGGGCCGAGCCCAGGGCCTCTGGCGCTGCGGGCAGCAGACACGGTTCCGATGGGGAACGCCAGGCAGGCTGTCGGGCGGTGAAGACACCGGAACCCGGTGATAAAGCCTGGTGAGCGGCCGCGTGGCAGCCGGCCATCAGAGCCACAGGGAAACGGGGGCCACTCGACGTGACAGTCCTCCTGTCGAGCGGCCACCTCCTTCCCCCGAGGACCAGTGGCCGCGTGTCCCCCGTGTGGCCGGGACGCAGGCCAGACGCTGCAGCCGCCGGCTCAGGTGGGTCTTTCGTGTGAACAGCTTTCTGCCTTGAACACCAGTCCGAGAGGCCGTCAGTCCTTCTTGAAGTTAACAGACAGAGCGGCAAGTTTACTCTCCGTGGGATTAATGCCAGTAAGAAGCCCAGACCTACAGCTGCTAAACTGTCTACAGATGAAAACCGCAAAAACAGATGATCCCTTCTGTGTCTGTCTCAGGTTGACGATGAAGCCTGAATTCCGTGTTTCAGCAAAACCAGAAACACCTGGGGCCCAAAGCCAAACCAGGCGCCTCCCCTCCGTCCCATTAATGCCAATACTTTCTATGTCGCTTTTAGAAGAAGAAACCATAGGACAGTCTGAAATCCGGCGGTGCTGCCTTTCTCTCGCCTCTTTCCAATCTCTTACAAACAGGGCTGGATCCCCAGGCCTGTGCTCTCCTTCGGAGGCCCGTCCGCACCAGGCTGCGTCTCTGTCTCGTCCTCGGGGCGAAGGCTGCTCTGGGAGCCTGGCTCCTGTGGGGGTCGGGGCCGCCGGGACGTGTTCCCGGAGACGCTCAGCTACAACCTTCTCCCCACGCCCTGGACGAAAGGCACGGGGAGAAAAGGCGCTGCTGGGGGAGAAGGAAACGAACACAAAGAATTCCCAGAACCGTACGATCAGCTGTCTGAACACGTTTATGGGTTTTTGTCTTAAACCAGAGCGGGGGCAGGAGACAAGATGCCGGGAGGATGCGCGTGTCCGGGTGCACGTGGACGGAGGAGTCCTGCCTGTGTGGCCCCGAGCGCGGTCCGCGTGGAGCCCCCTCATCTCGGTCCCGAGCGGCGGTGGTGTCGGCCGCCTCGGCCCAGCTCCAGAGCTCCTTCTGGCGTGTGTCCCGCTCCACCTCCACGCGGGCGACGTCACTCCCCGGTCCCGGGGCCCTGTGGGCCAGCAGCCGCAATCGCCCCGGCCTGCGTGGTCACGGTCCCCAGGGGCTCCTCCACTCGGGACCTCTTGACCTCGGGCTCCCCGGGGGGCGAAGCGGAGGGGGCGGTGGCGGCGGTGCTGGGGGCCGCCGCTGCTGCCGGCTCCTCAGGCCCCACCTCGCGCACACGCGTGACCACCACCGGGGTGGACGAGCTAGCCTGAGCCGCGAGGAGCTGCAGGGGGCTGGCGAGGGCTAGGGCGGAGGAGAAAGAGTCACGTTGGGAGGCCGGCTGGGAGCAGCGCTCGTCTGTCCTGCGTGGCCACACGAGGGCCAAGGGACGTAGGGGCCCAGCTCCCTGGCACGCCGGGCACCTCTGGGTTAAAGCCAGCGGCAGCACTTGGCCGCCAGCCCCTCCTGGACCCCGGCCCACTCCCCGCCCCAGGGGCCTCCGTCCCTGTCTCCTCCTCGTGCTGCTGCTTGTGTGTGTGTATCCCTCTAGACACCCCGCTGGCTCCCGCCTCCCCTCCGGCAGGGCCTGCCCGCACCATGGAGCTCTCTCCCCCCAGACCTCCCCACACCCTCCTGCGTGGCGCTCAGGGCGCCAGTGCCGTTTCACTTCCCTCTCCGACCTCTATCCCCCTAGCAGGGCATGAGCTCCGTGACCTGGGGATTTTGCCTGTTCCCTCGGGGCTACCCTGGCATCGTACCCCAGTGCCTGGCACATAGCAGGTGCTCAATACACTGAATGGATGACCGCATTAACTGGGAAAATGTTCTTGCTGCACTGACCCTGGTCAAACCACAGAGCTTAAGGCCAGGAAGCGGACGCCGGGCAGGGCCTCACCGTAAGCGCTGCCGGCTAGACTACTCGTGGGGACGGTGTGCTTGCCGTTCTGAGTGACGGCCCGGACCGGAAGGTGGTGCTGCCCGATGGTCACTGGTGTGGCCGGCTGCAGGATGGTGACCGTGTGTCCGGGGACCCCTGGGGCCATCTGGCTGGCCACCGTCTGGATCACTCGGCTGGCGGCAGGGATGGTGGCAAACGCGATGGTGGGCTTCTCTTCCAAGCCTGCGGGGACAGCGTGCGTCAGAGCCACACTCGTGGCACCCGCGGTGGCACTCACAGGCGTCTCAGCCTGAGCCTGTCCACGTGGGGAGGGGGGCCCTGAAGCAGGGACACTGGGAAAAGACCCTGGTTCTCAACAGAAAACTTCCAGTGATGGAATGTTTTGAAACAAGAGAAAAACAAGCAATAGGGCTTTAGGAAAAAATTTAAATACCTTGCACTTTAACCAAAGCAAGTTTAATCTAAGAGAAAAAGTGTATTATTTGGAATGAAAGGACTTGCACTTGGAGCCATAACTTAGTTTTCTTTTCCCAAAGCGCATGTGTCGTTAGGACGGTATTACAGAAGACGTAGCCGCTGAGATCAGCCATCAGCGGTCAGTAGGAGGCTGCTCCATGCAAAAGTGTTCCCTCGAGGGTCTCTGACAGCACTGGTTGCATTTTCAACATTTACCTCATTAATTCCCGGGGACCCAGATTTCTAACTCAGGACTTTGTTTTTTTACTTTGAATGCCTTCTAAGGACCCCTGCTGGGGGTTCTACAGGACTCTTCCTCCAACTCCGATCTGAGTCCCCGTACCTAGTTCAGGGGCAGCTGGGGGCGCTGGGCATGTGAGGTGCTGCACACAGGGAACAGCGTTGCAGAGGATAATCAGTGCTGCTTCACAGGACGTGCTTCCCCAAAAACAGGAGTGGGGAGAAGCGGCCGCAGCCCGGGAGCCACTGTCGCCCAGAATAGCCTGTGCCCCACGCCTGGGCTCTGCAGCCCCCCTGGCCCAAGCTGACGGCTCCACCTTCTGGAGACCCACGTCCCCGCCGAGGGACCGCTTGGCGACGTTACCTCTCGCCTCGCTGCCCAGGTCCAGCACGGCCGTGCCCGCCGCTTCGTGGGCGCCCCCCGCCGAGGCCTGGCTGGCGAGGATGTATCCGTTGGCGGAGCTGGCGGAGGTGGTCACCACCCTGAGCATGGTGACAGGGGGCGCCTGCTGCACCACGTGGATGGCGTGGCCCGAGGGCTGCTGGGCCGTCACTAGGGAAGCCGGCATGTAGGCCACGGGCTTGGCCACCAGATTGGGCGGTCGGGGCGGCACGGCCATGATCACCGGCTGGGCGCTGACGGGAGAGCCTGCGGAGGAGGACGCGGGTCAGCGGAGACCCCCGTGTGCTCCCTTCCTGGGTGGGGCGCGGCTCCGAGCTCCGCCACATCAGACCAGAGGACAAGACCCTTCTTACCGGGTGCGCTTTGGGAATACCGATACTCGGGAACAGAAGCTAACTTTGCCCCAAAGTCAGGGTCATGCGGAATGGGTGAGCCCTCCCGGGACAGGCACTCTGGAGTCTGCAGGCCACTGGAACGCGGGGACATGAGCCCGGGGTGGGTGGGTGAAGCTGGGGCGCTCCTAGGAGGGGGGAGACAGGACCACAGCAGTGAGTACGTACGACAAGAAACGAAGACGGCACTTATCAGAACGGGAGACGTCTCAACACCCATGCCCTACATGCTGCCTTTGCCCAACTTTTCCTGATGCTTCTCTGTCCTCGCGAGGGACTTCCGACCCTGGCACTCTGCCCGGTACACGTAACATCACCCAGTGTTTAAAGGCCCAGCGAAGGCCACGATCCAGAGCGTTTACCTCCTGAAGGCCCGGGCCAGCCTCCCAGGAAAGCGGCTCGGGCTTCTGGGTGAAAAACAGCAGCTTTGCTGGGATGGGCACCAACCTCCCCCTGGACAAACTGACACCCGGAGAGCAAAGCACATGTTGGGAGCCCAGCCGTTTTGTCTCACACAGATAATAATCCACAGAACACTTCGCCTGGGTCTAAAATCGAGCACCTTGCCCAGCTCCTGCCCAGAGCATTGCCGGGATGGGCTGGACAGCAAGACCATCCCCGACCCAGGCCTAGCCGCCTCATCTGACTGGTCTGACGCTCAACCTGGTAGCCACCGGGTCACTCTCCAGTCCTCGCGTCTGTGACGGCCCTGACTCTCACCGTGAGGGCCCGAACTCCCATCGGGGCCTGTCTAATCCGGCTTTGCTCCTCCATCCCCAGCACAGGCACCCCTGCCTTCTCTCCCTGAGACGTGGCGCATACCAAGCTTTGGCTGAGCTCTCCTCCTGGCCTGGGGTCTCCCTTCCCGAGCCCCACCCGCCCCAATGCAAGTTCTACCAGCACAAGAACAGGTTCCCAACGACCAGTGTGACCTTGAGGACGGGCCCCCTTACGGACACTCTCTACAGGGGTTCCCTGGGCAGCGCTGGACACACAGCGCAGGCCCAGTCACTATTCCCAGCTGGCCGGCAGGCTTGTCTACACGTGACAAGCAGTGTTGGTCACGGGGTTGAACCGTGTCCCCCAAAGACATGCTGGGGTCCTACCCTCCAGGGCCTCAGAAGGGGGCCTTCCTTGGAGACAGGGCCTGTAAGAGGTGGTCGAGTCAGATGAGCAGGAGGGGGCCCTCATCCGCCTCCGTTCCTCCGTCTCCCCCCATTCCCACTGCGCATCACCCCAGCGTCCGAGAACCGACGTGGAGGACCAGCTGCCGTGCCTGCTCACTGCCTACCGCAGGGCTGGCCAGGCCTGAGCCGGTCTCTCCAAAAACCAGTGAGGAGGTTTGAGTGGCCACGGCCCCCGGGGGCGGTGGGGCGGGGACTTACCTGGACGACAGCGGCCCAAAGGGGGTGCGGAAGCAGGAGACGCCCCGCTGCCTCCGTTTCCGGAACGCCTGCTCCACGAGCTTGGCCTCGGAGGCGGGGTCTATCCGCCAAAAGGACCCCTTCCCGGGCTCCTCCTGGGAGCGAGGGACCTTAATGAAGTAGCGGTTCAGAGAGAGGTTGTGGCGGATGGAATTCTGTGGGCAAAGCAGAGAGAGTCACTGGTCACGGTGGGTCAGACCTGAGCACAGCAGCCGGGAGACCACGGCCTCGGGTCTGGGCCGGAGAAGTCTCCTCGGGGGCGGGGGGCGGCTCACTGGGGAAGGACAGGGGTTTCACAGTGGTTTTTCTTGTGAAAACTCAGCACAGGCTCACGACCACCCCTTATACAGGAAGCGAAACAGAAGGACAAGCCCTGGTCTGGGAGACGCCCAGCTCAGAGCTCATACTGAACCAACTAGCCAACGGGACAGAGTGGCCATGGAGGAGACCTGAGCGGCTGTGACGTGCTGGCTGTGGCCAAGGCCGGCGACGGTCTTGTGAACCCACACAAGAAACCGTCTGGAAAGAGCGGGGACAGCGTGTTTCCAAGTTAGCGCAGGAGAAGCCGGCGCACCGAGCGTGGGAACGTTTCCGGACCCAAGGGGGTGCTCACTCTGGACACGGCGCAGCCGTCCGGGGAACGAGCCCCCAGCCCCCGGGGCTCGTAAAGTCGGGGCCCAGGCGCGCCGCACCTGCCAGCCCTTGTCGGCTGTCCGGTAGTACGGGTAATGCTTGGTGATGTGCGCATAGATGCCGCTCAGCGTCAGCTGCCGGTCCTGCGCCGAGGAGATGGCCTGCACGATCAGCTGTGCGTAGGAGTACGGCGGCTTCGACTCGTCCTGAGGACACAGCCAGCGTGGGGTTAGCCCGGAAAGACGCTTCCGGTCCGGCCCCCCGCCAGGCCACCTGCTCATGGAGAAAACCCTCCAATGAGGGCGCGGATTTGCAGGGTCTCCGCTAAAACCAATCCCCACGACCTCCTCTTGTTTAATCCACGTGGTTTAAGCTAGGAAGAGCAGTGTCTCCCTCATGGGGGTAAAAATTAGGTTTATTCATAGTTTAATTCTGAAATTTCTCACCTCCTCTGCAAATTGATTTAAAAACAGTGGTCAGATGGGAACGAACTAAGACAAAGCTGTAAGGCGAGAGTCTGACATTCTTCTCAGAGACTGTAATTACGCTCGGAGCCATCCCGCCCCCGTGGAAGGGACGAGGGGAGGCCGAGGGAGGGAGGGGCAGGGACGCCGGCACCCCACGCCCGGGCACCGGCCAACGCGCCGAGGGCTGAGACCTTGGGGCTGTCGCCTCCGGACGCGTCGGCCTGCTGCTCCGAGGCGGCCTTCGCGGCGAACTCCGCCGCCAGCTGCAGGTCCGAGGTCACGTTCTGGACGAAGCGGTAGCCGGAGGACCCGGCCCCTCGGGGGCTGGCCGGGCAGGAGTTGGGGACACTGCGGAGAGAAAGGACACGTCCTGAGTTCTGACCCTGAGCCGAGGAGGCGGGCCCGGTGCTACAGGATGTCCGGACCCCCGGAGGGCGCGGGGGGGCCGGAGCTCATGGCACTGCCCCACCCCCACTGTCCTGACACCGCACCGAGGGCGGCCAGGGGACTTGGGCGGGTGACGGCCACACGATGGCGCCCGAGGAGAGGCCAGGACGCGGGGAAGCACAGTGCCCGCCTCCCCGACCGGTTCCCAGGCCCGTGGCGCCCACCGTCAAGGTCGCCGCCTCAACCCACGGGTTCCGGGGGTGGGGGGGGGTGGGGGGGGCTCCTCTCCGGTTGGAAACTGCAAGCCAATCCGTGGGCGGGACACATCGGAGCTCCCACTCCGGGTCTCAGCCCGCACGGCCCGAGCTGTCTGCGGTCTGTCCCCGCTGCCCTGCAGCTGGCACAGCGGGGCCCGCCAGCCACGGGCGGGGCCCAGTTCCCGCTGCTAACAAGGTGGGCTGCGGTCTTCAAACCATGTCGCAATTTTGATCTTGTAAGTTACAAGTATTCCGAGAAAATCCACACAAGCTCTGAAAGTGGGTCCCAAACCCAGGTAAAAAGTGTCCCTGCTGAGAGCTGACCGAGAGCCCGGGGTTGCCCGGCCTCCTTCCGCTTATCCCCGTAAGTGCTGAGGCCAGCCTGCCCGCATCCACCAGCACCCCCGGAAGTCGCCCTCCATTCTCCCAACGCGCCCAGGCGTTCCCGCCATTGTCCAAATGACAAGACGCCCCCCAAATCCCCACAAGCCAAGCTCCTGTGAAAGCTCTCTGTGCCACCTTCCCGGACACACACGCAGCGCCTCCTCTCCGGCTGCACTGCCGTCACCGGCTTCCCTGCCCAGCTCCTCGGAAGGGGGAGCCGTCTGCGGCTTGGAAGGAGGGGCTCAGGAGATCGTTACTAAACACGGGAAGGGAAGAACAAAAAAATAAAACACTGAGACTGGGAGAAACCTGGCAGTTGATATGAATGGTGAATTCCGCTACAGTCGGTAATTACCCCTTTTTGGTCAGGAATCTGCAATCTATGTAGAAATTATAAGGAATCTTTTTTTTTTTTTTTTTGAGAATTCTTGTTCTCCTCCCCACTAGATTCCCCAAACATGGAGACAGTAAGTCCTGTGAGTACAGAAATTTTAACCAACGACCGTAAGGTAGCATGCAGTAATAAAAGCAGCTCTTTCTGAATTTCATTTTGAACGAAACATACAAAACCCAAGCTTATAAAGTAAGGCAGGAGGGGAGAGAAGGCGCCTTACTAGTGACGTGCTCACACACTCAGCGTCAGGTCTTCCAAATGCGTCCATCCGGGAACCAAATGCCATGGCACAGTGGCTCAATGAAGGCGCAACCCTGATGGGGGCTGGGGGGAGGGGCTTCCTGAAGCCTCTCTGCCCTGCTTCCTCCACCGACGTGGTGCTGCAGGACCCGCCAGCACGGAAGCGCCGGCGCGCCAGCTCCAGTCCCAGACACGTTCAGCGCCCCTTCTGGACTTGCACACAGGTGAACCGAAACACCACGCCTGGCCCATGCTCTGACCACAGGGGGCGAGAACCGTCCCCCGGAAACACACCGGCCTCAGGACAGATCAGGAAACGTCCAGGTTGGTGGAAACAGACAGTGCAGGGCTTATCTGGGAAAACCTCGCTGACATCTGACCTCTGTGACCCACGGGGCACCCTGACCAGTGCAGACGACAGACAGCGACTTCTGGGCTTGGGCACCGGGGATCCACTGCCTGTCCCAAGTCCATATTTTGTAAAAGATCATAGGAAATTTATATCTAACTCTCAAAAAGCAAAACCCAGAGAAAAGTCTGTCATCCCCCACAGAATGATTTCTAGTGGAAATAATGAACAGCGGGCTGGCAAGGCTGGCTCGCAAACGGGAGGAGAGGCCGGGCAGCCTCCACGCCACTTTCTACGACGTGGCAGGCTTGTGCTGACAAACCCTTCCTGGGGAAGCATCCGCGGGGACAGGGCACCGCTGATGCCCAGAGGGCCCAGCAGGCCCGGCCCGGAGAACGTGCGTTCGTGCACACCGCCGCACAGACCTCAATAAACCCCATTCAGCTGTCACTGCAGGCTGGCCTCGGCCCAGAGGGCTGTGCCTGGTACCCCGCCGCCCTGGCGTCACACGTCCGGAGGGCAGGAGCAGAGGAGGAAGGAGGTGAGCAGGACGTCTCTGGGCTGAGAACACGCGAGTCAAAGGCGGGCCTCGTGGGGGTGTGTGTGTGTGTGGCGGGGGTCTGGGCGTCCGGGGGGCGTGTCCCACCCTGGGGAAACCGACCAAGACACTGAGTGTCCCCCGAGGGAGTTTCCTAGTCCTCTGCAAAGTCCCTGACAATCAGCAAAATAGGAAAGATTCCTACAGTATAAACACACACGTCGTCTCTAGAGGGGTGGGGGAGAGGAAATGCCGGGCCCCCTGGGACGCCAGGCTTCAGCAAAGAGCCGCCCGCTGCAGGGACCCCCAAGTGCCCGGGGTGGGGGAAGTCTGATTTGCGACGGGGTAAAGCAGCAGAGGCCAAGCAGCCTGGAACTGCCCGACCTCACGTGATAAACACCGTTCTTCCCACCTTGAGGGTTGCAAGTGGGAACGACGTGGAAGACGCACTTTAGGACATCAGTCACTGACCCCCCCCCCAACCCCCCTTTTACGGAAAAACAATTCCTAAGTCACATTTCCGTTCAGGCAAGAAGGGCTTCGGGTCAGGAGTGGAGATGGCTCATGGCTGGCCGGTCCTGCCAGCGGCTGCCCTGCATCTGGGCCACCGTCTCACCAGGACAAACGTGCCGGGCCCTGGGACAGTCCAGGCCCAGAACACGACTCCTGTGACCGCTCAGGACACACCTGGGACCACACCTCACCCCGTATTCACAGCAGCCTGACGGAGAGAGAGCGCCCAGGCCCACTACGCGGGTGAGAGCCTGAGCTGAGAAAAGCAGATCTGACCAGAGGCCACTGTCCCCAGAGACGTGCTGAGCCTCGTCCGGGCTCCTGCCGTCCCCACGGCGTGGCCCTTGCCGCCCCGCTCAGACGCCTGGCGGTCCGGCTCCGCCTGGGCCTCAGCAAAGCGCGCAGGCGGGAGGCTCTGGGTCCTGCCCCTCCCGAGCCAGCCTCCTGGGAAGGAAGTCCTGCTGGTCCCGCACCAGAAACATTTTCTGTCAGTGTTACTTGTTTATAAAGCGCTTCAGCCACTTAAAGAAAATCTGCTTATGGCACAATTTGCCTCAAATCGGTTCCAAGCCGTAGAAGGACTTTTCAACAGAAAAAAATTATAATTAAAAAAAAAAAGGAAGTGGGAATGGATCTGAAATGGAGGTGGGAACGTGGGCCGCCCAGGCGCGGGGGCAGCGTGGCCCCTCCACCCTGGCCCTGTGCCTCGTTTGCCTGGATGGAGGGCAGCTGGGCCAGACAGGACACGGGCAACACACAGAGGAGGGGCTCGCGGAGGACGCCAGATGGCGGGGAGGGGGGTTGCCGGGGAGAAAGCAAAACAAAGCAGGATCACAGCCCCAAAGGGGTGAAGAGGCTGTATTCACAACAGTAGGACACAATTAAGAGGACATCTGGAGAACAAGGAAATGCTCTTGCAATTTTTAAAAAGAGGAGAAATAAAAGTTCAATAAAGGGTGGAAGGAGAAACTTGAGAAAAGCAGAACGCAGAAAAGAGAAAGGGACGGACAGAGGAAGAGCAAGGTGGGAAAAGAAGAAGAGTACGCAGGGGGAGACAACGTCACAGAAATAAGAAGGTAACTTCCTAGAAATGTAGGAACTGAGTCTTCAGATCCAAAGGGTCCCATTAAACGTCCAGCCCCCTCCTAGGCACCCCGCTGAGACGGGGCCGGTGCTGCGGATGCCGGAGACCCAAGCCCACCCTCCGCCCCCAGGAGGACACACTGTGTACAAAAGGGCCAGGACCACAGGAGCATCAGACTTCTTAACAGACACACTCGAAGCTAGAAAGCGACATCAATTCTGAGCAAAAACGTTTCCAACCTAGAACTCTCTACCCAGGATAACCTTCTACCTAGTGTGAATGGAGAATAATGATAATTTTCAGGTGTGGAAGTTTTTATTAAAAAATTTACCTTTCCTGTCCCCTTCCCCAGGACTAGGAGATGTTGTCCAATAAAAGGAAGGAGCAGATCAGGAAAGGGAAGACTGGGGAGCTGGCAGAGAGGGGATTCCCAGGATGGTGTGGAGGACGATCCCAGGGTCAGAGGCGCCCCCCACACCTCGGGGCCAGGCGGCAGGAGGCCTGGGCTCCAGGTGATGACGTAAATGGGAAGGATATGCCAGCCGTCCCAGGTACCAGGAGACCTAACCAAACAGAGGAGGGGCCGCTGGAACTGGCGGGAGCACAGGCCGGGGAGAGGCTGAGCAGTGCGGCCGTCACACAGCCGCACTGAGGCCACTAACCCACACTTCTGATGCAATTTCGTTGGGCCGACGGGGTGGGAGGAAAAGCCAAGTCCTTCATCCCACAGGAAGTCAGTGTATGATGATCTGACACTGAGACACCAGAGGGTGAGTAGGTGCCGAGGGGCGTGAGGACAGGCTGGGCGTGGCCAGGCGCTGTTTCGTCATCACCAGCCCTGCAGAATCTTCTGCTTTCTTAGATCACGTGCACATATCACTTTGATATGAATAAACCTTTAAAAAACACGAATGACATCAGTACCGCCTCTCTCCCTGTGGGCACCTGCTGAACGTGCAGCCCAGCCGTTCTACCCGCTCTGCTGGAGAACCACCTCAGTCTCCCATCTGCAAAGTGGGGACGGCAAGGCTGTGACACCACACGGCAATACCACACAGCAACACTGCACAGGACCACTGTGGAGGTGAACGGATGTACTGAGCTCCCAGCCCACCGCGCAGGTCCGGCGTGTATGTCAGAGACAGCTCTATTTTTATCACTGTTCTTAAAATCTTGTGGCTCACGACCCTAACAAGTGTATTTTAACCAAAATAATCAAACCTGAGGGTTCCATGGCCTTAGCACAGACCGTTTAGACACTTCAGAGAGGCGATTTCAGACCCAGGAAACTAAGAAACTGGAAACAGCTGTCTGGCCCTCGGTGGGGAACTGGTCAACCAAGTACACGACACGTCAAACAGTCCACTGTGCAGCCACGAGCGAGGCAGTGACACAGAAAGGAGCCCGAGACACAGAGGGACAGGAGAAAAAACAAGCTGCAGGACACTCTGAGCTCCAAAGGACCTTTCTGGGGAGGGGTCACAAGTACTCACACCCGTCAGACAAGCTCTCGGGCATGTTCAGAGAAGACGCACCTGCAAACATGGACTCCTCTCCAAGAATGTCACTGCACGGTTTTTATTTTCTGAAACATTTCAGTTTTGTAGAGTGCACATATATTGTAATATTTCTGTAATCCGGGGGAAAATAAAGGGAAACAGAGGCCAGTCTCTTAAGAACACCTGTGCTCGCTAAGAGACACTCAGTGCTGTGAAATCCTGGGGCACTATTTTAAAAGGTTAACTCATTTATGAAACACACCTTGTCCCAGTGAGAACAATGAGCGAACCGGCCTGAACCCAGAAGTACCAGGTGCATCTCCCTCTGAGCAGAGGGCAGATCCGGGCGGGGGGCCCATGCTTCCCTCAAGTCCTCCTCCAGGCTCTGCCTGCTTCCGGAAACCCAGAGCCGCAACCTGGAAAGGAAGGGCTCTCGGCGGCAGGGCACCAGGCCGGGCCTCGCCCAGAAGGCACAGCCAAGAACACGTTACGTGGCACCCATCCCCCGAAGATGTGCCCGAGAGCAGGGGAACAGCCGCCCCAACGGACCCGAGGCTAAAGCACAAGTCCGGTCGACCTCCTCTCAACAATTTAACGCCAAAAAACACCCTGGCACGGATGTAGGCAGAAGGAAAACTATAAAGAACACGGAAGGCCACACCTTTCTGTGCAGATGAACCAATTTTTATTTCTCCCAAGTTTTCAGATGGGGAAAGGGACCAGGTGGGTGTGAGTGGGGCTGGGGGGTGCGAGGGCCACAGGTGCCCACTGACGGTGGGTCTCCCAGACCAGCCAGGCAGGGCTCCCCACTGCGCAGGCACCTTCCTCTCTGGGTCACTCGGGGGAACTGAGGAAACGCTGCAGCTGGAAACTTCGCAACAGAATAAATCACTCTCAAGGAAGGATCCAAAGTTTGCCAGAAACACAAAGACCTTCCAACAGCCAACTCGACAACCTGCCAACTCAAAAGACACTTAACACTGCGAAGTGAGTTAGGACTGAATCTCGCGCAGCGGTGAAGCAGGAGTGGGCTGGAAGGTCATGGTTAAAAATGGTTTAGGTTCTGAGGCTGGTTGCTTAATTTTTATTTCCTACAGGGTTCCGCTAACCTTGGCCAAATTCCACAACACAAATTACTTTTGGTTTTGATCTCTGTACTACAAAAATTAAGAAACGCCTTCCTCAAGAAATAGCTTCTGAAAGCTTACTCTTAGTATAAATTAGCTGCTCTCTTTCTGTGCTGCTCCCTTCCTCTGGTTGAATTTCAGCATTTTTCTTAACAAGAGAGATCATTCATTTTCTGGGTGGAGGACTTCAGCGCAGGGAAAAAACCCCGCAGAACCCGCCCCCGCCCCCGCCCCCGCCCGGCCACCAGGGAAAGGAGGGGGGGGCGGGTCAGCAGGGCAGGGCGGGGCCGCTCCTACAGGTGCAGCCGCTCGCTCCCCACACCTCGAGAGGACGGACGGGCCCAGAGCCGGAGGAGGCCGACCCAGGCCGAGGCCTGCGAGCCTCTGCAGCTGAGCCGCCGGGCGAGCGGGCCAACCGGGCAGCGCGCTCAGACGCTCCAAATGGGGACCGCGGCGGGGAGGGGCGGGGCGGAGGCGGTGGGGGCCGCGGGAGGGTCGCGGGGGCGGGGATTGCGGAGGGGGCCGCGGAGGGGGCCGCGGAGGGGGCCCCGGGGGGGGGTGGCGGGCGTAGGGACGGACGGGCGCAGGGAGGGTGCCCGGGCGGGGTGGGGGGAGGCAGCTGTTTGTAAACACGCCGGTCCCGCGCCTGCGCCGGGCGCACCGTAAAAGGATCTGGGCAGCAAAACCTCAAGGGCCTCTGAGGTTTCCAGCGGGCAATCGGATTCCGCGGGGCCAAGATAAACGGATGTAAACAGAAATCCTTTTCTGTGACACTTAAAGGCCCAAGAGTGAAAGAGCCAGTCTCAAAGTTACTACTTTCCCCGCAAAGCTGTTCTACCGGATGAAGACCAGAGGCGGGTGCCCCCGGCGGCCCGGCGCCCCAAGCCCCACTCGGGCCCGGGGTCTCCACAGTCACATGGCCGCGACTTCCCAGAACTGCGCAGGGACACCGGCCTCATTCTGCTCGGTGACGCCATCTACGCCCCTTTAGAACCGCCGGCGCCTCCTAACACACAGGCGGCCGCAGCACGTGGAGCTGCTGCACTAGCTCAGCCTGCTGGCCACTGTTTTTATTCAAAATGTTACTGGGAATTATATTTATTTTATGAAGACCTCCAGGTACAAACCAAAACATTTTTCTTTCTTAAAAAGCGTCGCAAAAAAAAAAAAAAAAAAAAGCGTCGACGTGGCCGGATTATGAACTGATTATTAGCAGCCCCACGCCAGTCTAAGGCTGACCGCGGGCTCTGGTTTCACCAGGCGTGGAAGGGCTCCGAGGCCCACACGCCTGTCTGGCTCCCAACGGCACGTAAAACACACTTGGCCACTGCTCCTGCAGCTACTCTTGAGGTGCTACTGGATAAAGGTGTCAGTGCATACAAGCTTTTTTATCAGCTTCTCTGAGCTATAATTCACACACTACACAATTCACCCGTTTCGAGCATACAATTCAGTGGTTTTTAGTGCATCCAGAGTTGTGTGACCATCACCTCATCGCACAATATTGCCGTCACCCCAGAAAGAAACTCCTTGACAGCGAGCAGCCCCACTCCCTTGAACCCCCCAGCCCCTGGCAGCCTATTTTCTTTCTCTAAGGATTTGCCTATTCTGGACATTTCCTATCAACAGAATCACACAATGTGTGGTCTCTGGGGACTGGTTGCTTTCACTTTGCATCATGTTTTCAAGGGTCATCCATGTTGTACCAGGTGTCAGCACTTCATCCCTTTTTATGCCAGAATAACCCTCCACCCCGTGGCTGGAACACATTTTCTCTCCACTCAGCAGCTGATGGACACGTGAGCTGTTTCCACTTTGGGGGCTGCTATGAATAACACTGCCATGAACCCTTGTGGATGAGTTTCCACGGAGACCTCACGATCCAGGGAGCTGCTGGGCGGTTAAGGTAACCCTTTAACATTTTGAGGACCTGCCAGACTGTATTCCAAAGTGCCTGCTTCAGTTTACTACACAGAATTTTTTATCTATGCATAAATTATACACATGTAAGTAAGTGCAAGAGCATTTTCATAGCACAACTTCATCGTTAACTCCAGTGGAGCCCTCATGTTTTAGATTATTTTCAAGGCACACGTCTCAAAGAACAGTGAGATGACATGCTAAATTTCGGGTTTGAGAACAGAGCTATTGCTGGAAACCTGGAAAGAACTAAAGAAAAAAATCTCTCGTAAATCCCTAAGGACTAAATAAAACAACACATGTCCAGTGGCTGAGCGCAGGGCCTGGCATACAGCGGGTCTCCATCACTCACTGCTCCTCCTTGGCATCCCAGACGTCTGCGATGTTGGAGGGATTCACTGAGGGAGAAAACGAAGCCCGAGGAGGCTGCAGAGACCTGCCCCCAGTTCTCCCACCAACTGGAGATGCGGCCAGAACCAGAATTCAGGTCCGTGACATTTCAAAGCTGTCCCTGAGCTTTCTCTCCGTAAGAGAAACGCGCCCGCCCGCTCACTGGCTCGGGAGGAAATTGACTCCAAGCAACTCAGTGCAAATGACTCGACACATCATGGGAGGAAAACAAAAGGCACAAGTGAAACCAGTGGTGATGCCATGATTAACCCATCTGGGCTTCTAAGTGTAACCCTTCAAGGTGCCAGACCAGGGACCACGAGCCTGGCTGGTCAGCCAGAGGAGAGACCTGGTAAGACTCAGGGACGCAAAGCTCGAGCTCTGCTGGGAAGCGCTTCTCGGAGTGTGGCTCCCAGAGGCACCCCGGGGCCCCGAAACCATTTCAGGGGGCGTGTGAGGCCGAAACTGGCTTCGTGGCGACACCGAGACACGCCCTGCCTCTTCCACGGGCTGACGTTTGACGCTGCCCAGTCCGCGGTGGCAAGCGCAGTGCGTGGCAGGAACCGAGGCACCGGCACCAAAGGCACTGGTGCTCGTGGCATCGCCAGGGCCGCACATACCAATAAGGGAAAGGCCAGCTTTGTTTTAGAATGTCCTTAATGAAGCGGTAAACTATTTTAAAGTTTATTAAATCTTGATCCTCAAGTCCATGTCTGTCAACATGTTTTATGACACAAGGGGAAGAAGGCACAGGACCCCTGTTGTCGCAAAAGTACTTGTGCCCCTGAGAGGGGACAGCTCACCAGCCACCTCCCCAGTCTCTGGTTACACACTTCACCCTCAGACCTTCCCGCAGGGACCCTCTCTGTATAACACAACAAGGATGAGAAAGTTCGAGGACTTCTCTTTCTTCAAACTCTAGATTAATTTCTAAAATTTCGCACAGGATTCCTACAAATACAGTTTAGAAAAACCTGGTCCACCAAATCCTGGTATACAAATATTCCTTTTAAACAGTTTCACTGTCTTTAAAAACTGATACCTAAGCTTGTTTTAAAAGACCCTAGTATATAAAATTTCAAACTGGAAAAGTGACTAATTAAGTAGTGATTCTTCACTTTATAAAAGAATTCTCCAGAGAGTTTATTTAAGTCCTCAGGTCCCTTGATGCACTTAAAATAGTTTCAAAATTTCCATCCATGTGCAATTTTCCAGAAACATACTTGATATTGTATGGAACACAGAACACCCGTATCACTTTCCTCCTTCTCGGCCGCGTTCTAAAGCACAGGGCCCGGCTTCTGCAGAGGCAACCGCGTGAGGGGGGCCAGGCCACTCACCTGATGGTACCAGTCGGGGAGGGGACGGGGCTGACCAGGCTCCGGAGGTCCGGCTCCGGGATGTGGATCTTCAGCGGGGAGATCTGCGGGTAGAGCGGCCGGAGGGGGGACGCCGGGGCCTCCTCCTGATGGTACAGCGACGTGAACTGGATCTTTATGGCCGTGCTGGGGAAGCGGAAGGTGCACCTGCAACGGGAGGGGAGCGCGATGTTAGGCCCAGCGGGGGAGAGGTGTCCCGGAGCGTCTACGCCGCCCGCCGTCACCAGCCGCGTCTACGCCGCCCGCCGTCACCAGCCAGTGCGCGTTCCGACCACGCCGCATGCGCACACGTGCCCAAACCTGCGCCCAAACCGCGCCACCTCCGCTTCCCTCGGGACAGGCCGGCGAGGGCACCGGGCTCCCCCCACCACGCGTGCGACAGCAAGACCTCCGACCCGGACAAGCCCCCTGGCGTCCCCTCCCACACGGGCTCCAGCCGGCCAGCCGGCTTCCTGTCTGCCACGCTCGCCGCGTGGATCCAGCACCGCGCAGAGAACGCTCCTTGGGAAACCGAAACGCCACGGTCACCTCCAGGGCAGCGTTTTAACGACAGATGCCCGTCACCCAGAAGATGGAAAGCGAGCGCTGCCTGGGAAAAGCGGCAGCGCCACCTGCAGAGGCGCCGGCGGGGGTCTCGGAGGAAGCGCCTGGAACCCGAGGGAACCGGGAACCGGCTGCCTTCACCGTCCGTTCTGGCCTCACGAGCCCCGAGCCTCGCCTCCTCTACTGGCAGGGGACCGCCCGCCCCAGGCCACTGCAGACCCCAGTCCCTCCCTGTGTGCGCACAGGAGCCCAGAGCTCATCTCCCTCCCACACACTCTGACCTGTAAAGCGGGGCGTTACTTGTCAGGCACACCTTCTAATGTCTAAACTGACCAGTTACCCGCAAGTTGCTAACCGTGGTTAGCAGACACAGGGTGCACACCGAAAGGTCCCTGAGATTTGGTCCAGTCAATTCAATTCAATTCAATACACTGTCTAAGTAGCCAATTACCTCCCACCTCCCACCCACAGAGCAAGCACTGCTGCAATCCAATTCCCTTTTCTCTTAGTAAAACAACTTTGAAGAAACAAGGTTGAAGAACAGGCGCTGGGACATGGCAGGTGGTGACCTGGCACCCCAGCATCCAACAGGGGTGCTCGCGAGCCTTCCGCCGGGAGACCCACCTCTCAGGAAATGACTCAGCAGTACACGCGTCTACTCTGAGAGCCCCTGCCTGCATCTCACAGAGAAAATCAGGAACTCCAGCTGGCCTCACTGGCCAGCACAGATTCTTCCGGAGACACCAAGCAGAGAGCGGCGGCATGTGGCTGTCCAGGCAGAGCCCCGCGGCAGGCAGTGAGGCACTAGGACACTGGGACCCACGGCTACCAGGTTTGTATTTCCCAATCTAAAAGCAGAACAAAGCGATCTTGATACTGTTCCAACAGAAGCTGTTTTCCTGTTTGATGCTGTTTTGACTCTGGGCAATTCAGCCTGAACACCAGAACGTTAGGGATGAGGGTGGGGAGGTCTGGAATGGCGACATCATCCCTAGGGTTCTCCTTGTAGGGCCACCCCAGGCTACTTAAAAATCGCCTGCCATCTCCGTCTTGTACGCCAGTTAAAGAAATGTTTGCTGTCCTTTCCACTTTCTTTAGTTTCCCCACCACCCAATGGAAATTTCCTCCGTCAGTACTTTGGCTAGAAAGTGACATCACACATTTGCCTAAGATGCTTTCTGAGGCCGAGGGTCTCTCCAGACCCAGAGGCTGGTCAGCTTTTGTAAGTCAGAGTCAACATGCATCCCCACCAAGTCCGAGATGGGCCCGGTGTCCCCGAGCCTGGGAACTGGCTGAGGGCTCCACACAGGTGAGCAGAGAGCGACTGAGGTGAGCTCCACCTGTGAAGGACAGGACTGGATGAACAGCAGGGGTGTCTGTGTACACACACACATGCACGCACGCACACACACGCACACACACCTGTTCCACCAGTGCTAGGTAGGAAGGCAGTAATGCTGACAAACAGTTAAAAAGGAGTTTCTACGGCCCTTGACCATTTGTCTCTTCCTTCAACTGCTGCAAATTAACAAAACAAGCTACGTGTTACTCTCTGCCCGAGGCGCGTGGAGTTCTGACTTCCTGCATAGTGCAAGTCCCTGTGTTAACGTGAGATCAGACTACAACCTCGAGATCATGTTACAACTACAACTGTCAATACCAACTAGAAAGAGGTTGTGGCTTCTGGCCTCTGACAGAGGTCACAAGACAGGCGGGGAATCTTAGAAAATGGGGTTTAGGGTGAAGATGAGAAAAGGCACGAGATCCGGAGAGAAGAGCTCTGGGCGGGGGTCAGTGCCTGCCTGGCCCTGGGCTGAGGAGGCAAAATGCCGGGGAGCATCGTCAGGCCCCCTTCCCTCTGCTTCCCAGCCTGACTTCCGCTGTGAGACCACCTGCCGTAACCCCTCTGCAGCCCTGGATGCTCTGAGCAGGAGAGACCACCTCCAAGACGCTTTCCAGTTCAAATCCAAGACGCTAGACAGACAGTACATGCACACAGGCTGGGGTTTCAGTGAAACAAAGCACAGCGTTTTATAGGTCAGGGATTTGGGCATGTCATCAACGGCAAAATCTGCTGCCATCCATAACTGACAGCAGCACGACAGTTTCCTACTGGAACGGTGATTTTCCAATTAAGGTTTAACCATAAACATTTTCACATTAGTTACTGCAAGAGCTATTTCAAAAGCATCTCCTGACTCACTCTTCCAAAAATTATCCCGAGGCAGCTGATCTCCCACCCGGGAGGAGGAGGAGAAAATACCAGGAAGCTGCTTAATTTTAACCAGATGCCTCCCCAGGGTGCCCGCCGAGTCTGCCAACTGTTGCTTCTCTCCCTGGAACACTTTCGTTCTGGTTTAGGGCCCCAGCTGGAGCTTTAATGAGCGTGTTCTGCAGTCAGAGCTCCTCTCTTGAAGGTGCTCCACGCTCAGGCTGGACCCAAGCACGCTCTGCCCATGCGTCGGGGTTCCAGCCGAAGGTGGGCATGCGCGTTGGAAACCACCGCCCACCAGCCCAAGGGAGGCTGCGTGCAAGCCCGCGAGTTCTGCACAGAACTCTCGCCCTGCTTTGCAGAGGCAACAGTGGTCTGGTGGCTGCCCGGGGCGGGGCGGGGTGGGGGTCCTGCAGACGGGCGCGGGGCTTCCTTCGGAGGCGATGCAAATGCCCAGCCGTCGGCTGTGGCAGCAGCTGCACGATTCCCCGGGTCTCCCGAAAACCACTGGCCTGGACGATCCAAGTGGGTTCTTCCTGCAGTGTATGAGCCGCACCCATTCGAGCTGTTTTTATTTTTTCATATAAATTTATTTATTTATTTTTGGCTGCGCTGGGTCTCCGTTGCAGCGCGCGGGCTTCTCACTGCGGTGGAATCAAGCTGTTCCACCTGTTCCTCCTGGACGTTGGGCCAAACTGGTATTGCCTCGGTTCCCCGTGAAGCTGCCCTGTTCAGCATCAGGTCAGAGATCCCTGCGTGAAGGCTGGTCTGGCCCCGCTCGGCCACTAATGAGCCTCAGGGACTCGGGCTGTCACCCACCTTCATTCCCATCTCGTCCTTAGGGAGGAAGCCCACCACCAGCCCTACCAACAGGAAGTTGTCAGAAAAGAAATGTAATTTCTCTGTCATCATTCAGTCCTCACGGAGAGGACACGGACCACCTGTATCCCCGGGACGGGAGAGGGCGCCACCTCGGCCACCCACGGACTGCAGCCCCAAAAGGCACCTCCAGGGAAAAACAAGGACCGTGGACAAGTAAATGTGACACAAAAGAAAACTTCACAAGGAAGGCTGGGTGACAGGCTTGAAAACATTACCCGGAAAAGACGAAGAAAATACAAGAAAACTTTGGAGGCTCAGGCCAGGAGGTTTAACACCTGAATGAGAGTCACTCCCCTCCTCAGGCAGTGACGGGGAGGGCGGCCCGGGACCCTGCTTCGTGGCCAGCACAGAACTGCCGCTGGCCAGGAGTCGCCAGGGCGGTCACACGGTTTGAAGTACAGGGTGCTGCCTCGTCAGAGGGCAAGGACGCGACTGCTGCAGGCTAGAAATCTGGTCACCTTCCCTGTGCCGGGTCCAGCGGTCCCCCGAGATACCCAAGGGCGGAGCCTGTGTGCCCAGGAGGCCACAAGCTGCAGGGGTCCACGGGGACCAGCGCCCGGGGCAGGGAACGATGCCACCGAGCCTGCAGCCTCAGTGGCCTCAAAGGAGCCATGACTCAGGTGAGACAGGCAGAGAGGCCCCAGCCCAACGGCAGAAAAGACCAGAACAGAGTTTTCAAGAGTGAAACCCGCCCCCAGAGACCCTTGCTGTGCACCTGACCTGCGGATGTGACGGAGCCAACGTGCTCGGAGACGCCGGAGTCGGAGCAGCCCCGACCTGGCCTGCGAGGAGGCATGACCGTCCCTCCCCAACCTGCCCGGCCCGGGGCGCCGCCAGGAAGCACGGCAGCGACGTCTCCGGAGCACCTCGGAGGAGGCCGGGGAGGCGGGCGGACACAGAGCCCTCCACGTGCAGACACGGGGGCAGCCGGGTGGGCCCCCCGGAACCTGCCCCGCTGGGGAGGGCCTTTGAGAGCAGAGCGGCTGTGACCAGTGAGTGTGCGTCCCGCTCCTCCCTTTTCCAGACGGAGCAGGGACCGCCTTCCTCTGCTTCTCCTCGGCACAGCGTTTCACAGATCCACCACTCGGGGTGCCCCGATGCGGGCACGCACACGTAACAGAGACCCTGGACCTCCGCGATGCGGTCACCGGGTGGGACTTGGGCCGCCTCCCTTGGCAACGGGGATGAGTGGTTTTTATGTCAGAAGAAGGGTCACAAACACGTGGGGGGCCGAAAGGGCAGACTATGATAGAGATGGCTAGTCCCCTGGACGTGCGCCCTCTTCTGCTTCGACACTGAACTCGTTTCAGCTGGACACATGGCTGCCCGACTAAGGACAACGCTTCTCTGCCTCTTGGGCAACCATGAGACTGTGCTGGTTAGCGGGATGCGATGGTTTGTGCCCTTAAGAGGAAGAGAGTGTCTTCTTCACTTCTTCCCTTCCCATGGCCAGAATGTGGGTGCGATGGCAGTAGCTGCAGCAGCCATGGTGGGCCATAAAACGGACACTGGGTAACAGAGCAACAGAACAGAGTGAGCCTGGAGCTGCCATATCAGATTACATTGGGACTGTTATACGCAAAAGAAATCCACCTCCCTTGCTATCCTGACCTTCGTTACAAAAACCAAACCTCCGTTCTAATTTCTAAACAGCTAAAGAGCTCCCTGTGAGGAACAGCTGAATGAACTCAGTGCACATTCATGGAGGAGTATCATGCAGCCATTTGAAAGGACGCTTTCCAGGACTGTTTGTCTCTGGACAAATCTCTTAATGCATCTGATCTGTTCTCCTCATCAGGAAAATTGGGGTATTTATGGTGTGTACTGTGTAGGGGTCTCGTGTGAGTATCAAATGAAATAGCAAAGTAGTTAGACGCTCACACAGTACCTAACAGGTAATAAGCACTCACTAAAACGGGCCCATGGAGGAACATTAAAAATGCTGATGACACAATGACAAGTGAAAACAGCAGAGACTAAACGGTCCAGCATTGCGGCTAAAGGCGTGGGATTTGAAATCAGACAGACCTGGTTTGAGAATGGGCCGCTGGGCCGCTGTGGGGGACCTGGGGCGAGTGGCTGAATCTAAGGCCCCTCCCTGGTAAACCGGAGACAGGCAGGCAGGCCTGGTGCAGCAGGAGCCCTGGGGCGGGCGAGGCCAGCACAGCAAGCGGCCGATGACACCCGCTTCGGTCATTCTCGCAGGACAAGGACAGAAGGAGGAGTGAAAACATCCCCGGGGTAAGGGTGATACTGCCGGAGACCTCGAGTCTTTCACAATGTTTTTTAAATGTTGTAACTGTGTCCTTTAAGAAGTGAAAGACTCAAGAATAGGGGGGAAAAGCTGTTACACATTTGATGACCAGTACGTTCAAATTTTGAAAATAACCACAGCCTAGTAGTGGAAAAATGGTCAGGCGTGGGGGCCAGCGGACAGCCAGCGGCCCCGCCCTCCCCCGCCGGCGTGTTCTAGGCCAGCAGGCGGCTTTTCCGGGTGGGCCCCGGGCAACAAGCAACCCTCGTTTACAGAAGGTCTGCAGCTGGCATACCAGAGGCTCTGAGTTTCGTAAGAACTCCAAAGAACAATAAGACAGTTCAGGAAATGGTTTTGAAAAACCTTTTACATGTACAATCCCCAAATCAAAGGTTTCTGATCACCTTAAGTGTTTTTAACCTAAAATATCTATCTCTATTAAAAACGTAATACATTTTGCTAGAACATCTTTAAAAAACAAAACCCAAAAACAGAACCGAGCAGAGGAGGCTGGAGGCTGCAGAGGCCATAGTTCACTGCTGTGCTGGGAAGCCGTGAGGACCGGCGAGGGGTGAGCACGTGATCCAAACACAAGCTCCATCCAGGAAGAGGGAACAAGCAAACAGCCCAGGCCCCGGGAAGGCGAAGGCGGGGCGACAACCGTCCTGACCAGGCAGCAGCTCCGCAGGGTCCCAGACACACCAGCAAAACCTCAAGTCATCCTACTCCAAAAAAACTGACGAGTGCTGCTGTATTGCGAGGCCCTTGTCCCTCCTCCTCGCACCAAGGCTACCCGCAGCCTGGACCTCAGACACAGAGGGTCCCAGCAGAGCCACACGCAAGGTCAGGCACCCTGGGGAGGAACCCAAGCCATCTGCCCAGGGACACTCTTATCCCTCAGTGGGGAAGCATCAGGTTTAAGACAAGCAAACAAAAAAATGACTGTGTAAGTCGAGCTCCCAAGCTTTACAGTTTGGAAAATCAAATGGGGCAGAAAGTCCAATATATCTGAAAAAGCAAATACCTTCCAGATTTGCCTGAGAGACACCAAAGGTGATCCAGTTGGGTGAATGGAGGAACTACAAAGATCAGAATTCCACTTCAAATGTCCTGGCTCCCTAAGGGTCACTGCCGACTGCACGGGCGCTGCAGCGGGGCATCCTGCACTGGGTGACTCAAGTGTGGGCACAAGGCCGGGCTCTCCAGGGACGGAGCTCCAGACACGGCACCGCTGCTGGGATGCACACGGCGACGGCAGAGCTCGCGGGCGACGGGCTGCCACCAAGCACAGGGCCTGGCCGTGTACCAGCAGACTCACCTTCTTCAAGATTCTGTCCCCAGAAGCCACCCCCCGTACGGAGCCCGCCTCAAGGGCCCCTGCGCATCCCCGCCGGGCTTCCCAGACCGCGGGCTCCCGGAGGGAAGTGTCCCCTCGGCCGCTGCCTGTCCCCTCCATGCCGCGCACACACATGCCGGTGCACACGGCCGGGAGCTCACCACGCTCCGCGTCTCTGTGTAACTTAGAGTCTTTCGGGAGGTAAAGGCGGGTGTGAGGCAGGAGAGCGATTCTTTCCACATGGGTGAGGCACCCTGGAGGGTGTCGACCGAAACCCAGCGGCCAGACCACAGGGAAACGATCAGACTTTTCTGACCCTGGGTTAACCTTGCAAGGACACTGACAACATGCCTTCTCTGTGTTTCGTAGAATCACTCAGCCGGAGAATCACAGGACAGCTGGCATCCCTCCATCACACATGGAGGGCAGGGGCCGCTGATTTCACCACTCAAATCCACGTCCACAGTTTTTACGCAGAGAGACTCGTGTGAAAATGGGAGCGTCTGCTGGCAGCCCGACCACCGCCTGCAGGCTGCAGACACTCCACGTGCAGAGCCCGGCCGGCCGGGCTGCCACCAGGTCAAGCGCCACTGAAGATGGGGGGTGGGTACTACAGTGGTCTGTGCAGTGATCAACACTGGCCCATTCCAACACTAACCTGATCTGAAGTCAGATGCCCAGATTATCTCCACATAACACACAGCTTCTCCCTCCCAAGGACGGGGTGTCTAAGCACGAACATGAAGAACCAGGAAAAAGCCAGGTGTGACGCAACAAGGACTAGCACAAAATAAGTAATAACCGCATTTACGCTTAAAAATTCCACCCAGAGAGCAGCAGTGACGGGCTTCCTCAGGTCAGGGACCGCCCCCTCCTGTGAGAGATGCGGATGTGACATTAGGAACCTGAGACTGGTCAGGGGCTGTCAGCCGCTGGGGCCTTAACACTTCCAGTTACCCAATCTGCAAAATCGACAGTCTACTGCCTAAACCTTAATCAACGTGAAATTCAATCATGTAACATAATACAACACTATGTAATGATAATAATAATTTAAAAGTAGCACTGGCTATTATTTATTACATGTGCCAGCAGACCATGCACTGAGCAGGTTGAGTATATCGACTAACCAGAATATTCCCTTTCTCTGGACACTTGAGATATATTTAAATACGTGTATTTTAAGGACATCCCGGAAAGGGCTCTGTGCTATCACAGCGCCTATAAATTTGAGGGGCAGAAAGAAAAGGCTCCAGGACAGGGCGGCTGTTGCACTGGGGGGTAGGGGGGAGAAACAAGAAGACAGCAGAAATCTGCTGTGCACGTTTATTTTCTGGGTCCTGGCAAGGCCCGAGTTCAATTCTGTTAAACTTGGCCAAGGAAACGCTTCAGAAGCTGAAGGCAGAGCCCAGGAGGCGCTGCCAGAAAGGTGTGGTCACCACCACTGCCACCGCCCACCGTGAGGGCCGGGGGGAGCGCGTCCTTCCTGAGTGGACCGTTGCAGGCAAACCCACGAGCCTCCTACCCAGGCATTACCGCCCAAACCAAGACCTTCCTTTAGATACCAGCCTCGGAGACAGCAGCAAAGCTCGAGAGGGAACCCCAAACACAAACCGCAGCTCCACCTCCAAAGAGAGCAAACAGCCTTTGCTGTTAAGGAAAAAGAAGAGAAAAAAGTTCCACTTGTCGGAACACAACAGGAACCGTGTGTGACTGCTTCCAGCCCGGCTCGGCTCCCCTTCCTAATTTGGAAAATCCGACAGGCACACTCGGAAACCGGACGGAGCGGCCCTGCACAGAGGCTGGGGAGGGAGGGCTGGCTCGTGGGCGGGCGGGCGGCTCCCCCTGCCCCCCACCCCCCACCCCCAAGCACCGCACGAGGCGTCCAGCCCATTTCCCCGAAGAACGAAACCGTGAAAGCTGCCGAAGCGCCCGGGGAGGTATCACAGCCGACAGAGGTGGAGAAAACCTTGCCTGCCGCCTGTCGAGGCCGGGTGGGATGGAAGCGCACCGCCCCGCCCTCGTTCCCAGGGCGGCCGCCCCGGCTCTCACCTCCGGCCCAGCAGCGAGAAGTGACCTCCTCCCACCGCCCCTGCTGATGTCAACACACAGCTCCCCTCTGTCCTCCCCAACGGGCCCCAGCAAGGGGAGAACGGGGGCGGCGGTCCAAGGGCCTCCCTGCCGGGGAGCTGGGGGTGCTCCCCCAGGGCAGCTCCCACACCCAAAGGAACCCGGGCTTCGTGGGGGGAGCCGATCACAGGGCCTCCAGGGGAAGGCTGGTGAGCGGAGTTCCGCGGGGGGCAGGTGTGGGGTGAAGGGGTGCATGAGGGCAGGCACCACCCCAAACCCACTTCCACCCCCCCCACCTTTTCCTGGGTGCCCACATCCCCAGCGTCCCCTGCCGGGGGGTGACTCATAGAAAGTGACACAGTCGCAGAAAGCCCTTGGAGAGCAGACAGACACCGCCTGAGGGGGTATTACTGCCCATCGTCCCTTCCCCCCACTCCTCACCTGGAGTGGAAATGTGACGACCGGCATGCCAGCAACCACCGTGGGCAAGGAGATGGCCTTGAAATGGAAGCCCCGGGCCAGGAACGGTGGGACAGAGAAATGGAGGCAGCCTTGATGTGAGCTGGGCCCAGAGCCCGGCCCACCTGCAGTCTGTGTTCAACACACGGCCGCGTGATTCCTCTGTCCTTTACACGTTTTGGATGAAACAAAACTGTATGGCTTAAGAAAGGAAAATAAGCCAGAGCTCTCCACTGAAGGATAAACCAACCACGGGCCGTCCTCTGCCCAGCTGGGCACCGGGCGGGGCTGCTACAGCACCATCCCCCGCACCCACACAGACTGAGAACCCAGCACACCAAGGGCCTCGACACATGGAGAAGCAGGAGGTGCAAGGGCACTTCAGTTTCTTAAAAACTAATGACAACGATTTTGAACAGCCTCTGCTTGGAAGCTGAATTCCTTGCTGTTTGCGCTGCCCCGCGGTGATCCTGCCCCGCGACGAGGAGCAGGATGTATGGGCACCGGGCGGCGTGCGGGCCCGAAGGCCAGTGTGGTACCGGTCACTCTGGGGTGGGGCAGCCCAGCGTCCTGCCCCGGCTCTGTCCCAAGACAGACCCCTCCCCGCCCACTATGAGGGAACCAGGGCGTAGAGAGAGGACGCTTTATATTCAGGATCACGACGCTGACAAATGGGGTGCTGGGGCCTGAGCCTCTCGTCCGGATGGCATCGTCTGGGGGGTGCCCCACCTGTCACCCCCTCTGGGGGTTCTTCACGCAGAGACTGCCGCCGTGCAGAGACCCCGACAGAGAGCTCTGCACAAGGGGCTTCTGGACCCAAACCAAAGGGAGAAAGGAGAAGCGGAGGTGTGCCAGAGCGGAGCGCTGGGGTCAGGGGTCAGGGGTCAGGGGCCCCCGGAGCAGGCCAGTCAAGTTTCCGTAACTTCCTTGTAAATCAGGTCTTTGAGGGAGGCCCCTGGAAACCTCCTGTGCCGTAATGAGCGAACCCCAGGCCGTCAGCTGCCCACACGCCACTGAGTCTGCCCACGGCCGGCACCGTGGCCCTGCTCTCAGCACGGTCACCACTGGGGGCGCCAGACGTCCTCTGGCCAAGATTTCAGGGAAAACCTACTCACAGAGCACTCCCTTCCCTACGGAAGTACCGCCAACGAACGTCAGAGGCTACAGTGAGAACCCGGGCACAGCTTCCGAGGGTTTCTAGAACCACACACCTTGGACAGTCCCTGCAGCAGGGACACTGGGAAGGATGGAGGACACAGACCGCAGCCCCACCTCGTGGGGTTTGTCTTCGGGCAGCAACGGAGGCGACATCAAATGTTCACTCGGACGCACACCTCCCTGACACAACCAAGCCCCAGGCCCAGGGCCTAAGCCAGGGCACCTCTCCCACGAGGTCCCTGCCAGCCAGGACCGGGGCGCGGGCGGGAGGGCGGCCACGCCACTCACAGCTAAGCTCGGTTCCCCTGGGGAGGGTCCGCGCAGGTCCCAGCTCCCGCAGGAGAAAGGGCTGCGTTGCTGTTCAAGAAGTCTAATTCTGAAATGAAAACGGAACGGACAGCTCTCACCATCTTCCTTATTTTTCGGTTGTTCCCCAGTTTTCCTGTGCTCCTTCAGTGGAAATCTAGGGGAGAATCCAATCCATCTCCTCTGCAAAGTCCAAGGTGAGCTGCGGTACTCGCACCTTTTAAAGTCAATTACTTTCGTGACGTTGAACGTGGGTCACTACTCAGAGGAAGAAGAAACAGACCACGCAACGCAGAGACCTGATCCTAGGTTTGCCGCGGATGCACCGGCCAAGGAGAGTCACCCCGCAAGGACCCCGTGGTAGTCTACGGATGGGAAGCAAGTTTTTTTCTTTTTTCTAAGGGCCAACTCAGGGAAGATTTAAATATTCAGAGGCTTTTCTACAATTAAAAATTAAAATACTATTAAATTCCGTGCAAAAACCCATACGTTCATCAGATGCTGGGCTGGAGCACGCGAGCCCACTCGTGGGTCAGGACTTCTCATCACTGAACTTTTCTACCCGCGTCGCCCATCGGGACAATGTCTTGGCATCACCACCTAATTACACATACTTGCTTACTTCTTTATGAACTATATTCATGATGCCGTCCGCTAATACACACTTCATGAAACGTGACACATACACTTTACAAGGAGAAGATTAACAATAACCAAAGTTCTGACGTCCCCTCCCGCACCCCGTGGACTCTGCTCCCGGGTGACAGGCCAGCCCCGAGGGCTTTCTGCCGCTTCCCACCCCTCCCGCCACTCTCCACAGGCCAGCGGGACAGACTGGGTGAAACCCCACCACAAACCGGGTCCTTGCTCAGCTTAGAAACCGCCCACAGCTCTCGGGAGACGATGCAGACTTCGGGCCCCGCCAGCCTCTCCGATGCCCCCTGCTCCCTCCCGTGCCTCCTCACCAGGCCTCCTGGCATTAGCGGCCTCGCTCAGAGAGGTCGCCTCCGACCTCGACGCACAGCAGGCCTCCGTCCTCCCTCGGGGCGCTCAGGCGGCCCCCTCCCAGGACGGGGCCCAGGCCTCCTGCTGGCTGTCATATGCCAGGAGAGGCGAGACGGAGAGACAGGAAAACTGCCTCTGAGCCGCCAGCCGTGGGGACTCGCAGGTCAGGGCTGGCATTATTCTCACTCTCAAAGTGTAAGAAAATTCTTTATGTGATTTATTTATTGATTTATTGATTTTTGGCTGCGCTGGGTCTTCGTTGCTGCACGCGGGCTTTCTCTAGCTGTGGCGAGCAGGGGCTGCTCTTTGTTGCGGTGCGCGGGCTTCTCATTGCGGTGGCTTCTCTTGTTGCGGAGCACGGGCTCTAGGTGTGCGGGCTTCAGTAGTTGTGGCTCACGGGCTCTAGAGCGCAGGCTCAGTAGTTGTGGTGCACGGGCTCAGTTGCTCCGCGGCATGTGGGATCCTCCCAGAACAGGGCTCAAACCTGTGTCCTCTGCACTGGCAGTGGATTCTTAACCACTGCGCCATCAGGGAAGCCCAGCAGGCAGATTCTAAACCACTGTGCCAGCAGGGAAGTCCCTTCTTTATGTGATTTAGATGAATGACTGCCGCTCTGCAGGCCCACCGCCTGCCCAAAGGAAACAGGCCTGTTGTCCCAGGGAAGGCCACCGTCTCACCGAGGCTGCTGGAGAGGGTTACACCCTCGTCAGAGGCCATGAAGCCGCAGGCGCCTCCTGGGAAATTCTGGTGGGATTTTCCATCCACTTCGACAGCACACACAATGCAAGGCCTCCACAGAGCCCAGGACCCCGTGTTAATCTGGGGCGGCTTCATAATAAAGCACAGCTAGATTTCGACAGAGACCTGCTTCAAGGCAGCAATAACAGCACCCGGAGTTTCACGGCAGAAAGCTGTTCATTAAATGGAAAACTCTGAAAGCAACAATGATAACAACAGAATAAAAAGGAAGTCTCAGGTACGCAGCACCTTTATGGAGAAAAATTATAAAACTTAATTAAAGGACAAAAAAAGACCTACCTGAATGGGAAGACAGGTCACACAGCTTATAACAGTTTACAGTAGGTTTGTCTAATCCTGTTGGCGGGGAGGAAGGGCACTGAAATGGGTGGCAGGATGAGAGGGCACCACGGCGAGTGAGGCTGGTGATTCACGAGGTCTGGCTCAGCCACCAACCCACGGTGGAGACCAGCCCTTGCCAATCACACCATCCCCCCTGGAGGGCGGGGACACACATCCTCCCCATCCCGGGTGGGGACACAGTACGTCCCCACCGAGGACAGGGGGCTCACACCACCCCCACTGAGGACCAGAGAACACATGCCATCCACACCAAGGACAGGGGACACAGGCTGGGCCCACGGAGGGGCTAGGAGACGTGTCATTCCCGCTGAGGACTCGGGGACACACAGGCCAGTACAGAGAGCAAGCAGCAGGGGTGGAGGTGACACGCGTGCGCCTGCGCTCGCCCTCAGCATCAGGGGAAGCCACGTGGGAAATAACGGGGTGTCCCCCCTTCTCCCAGGGCCGGGTCAGAGGAGTGCTAATAACATACTGGATTTAAATAAGGTCCAAAGTCTTCAAAGATTATACGCCAAATGTCCAGATTTCAATTATGAGGAAAATCTCAAACAAAATGAGAAAAGGCGTCAACAGACACCAACACAGGATGACACCGGTGTCAGAATTATCTTTCCAGGACTTTAGAGCAGCCATTATAAAAACTCCAATGAGCAATTATAAGAAATAGAAAATCTCAGTAAAGAAAAGATATAAGGAGGAACCAGGGGCTTCCCTGGTGGCGCAGTGGTTGAGAATCCGCCTGCCAATGCAGGGGACACGGGTTCGAGCCCTGGTCTGGGAAGATCCCACATGCCGTGGAGCGGCTGGGCCCGTGAGCCACAGCTACTGAGCCTGCGCGTCTGGAGCCTGTGCTCCGCAACAAGAGAGGCCGCGATAGTTGAGAGGCCCGCGCACCGCGATGAAGAGTGGCCCCTGCTTGCCACAACTAGAGAAAGCCCTCGCACAGAAACGAAGACCCAACACAGCCATAAGTAAATAAATAAATAAATAAAATAAATTTTTTTTTTTTAAAAAAAGGAGGAACCAAAGGGAATTTCAGAACTAAAAAAAATATAATACCTGAAACAAATACTCAGTGACTAGGCTCAAACAGAACGAAAAGCACAGAGAAAGTAATCAGTGAACTCAAAGCTCGAACGATAAAAATGACCCAACCTGAACCACAAAGAGAAAAGAGACTGAAATAAATGACTGGCGTCTCAGGGGCCCATGGGACCTACAACAAAAGGTCTAACTTCAGGTTATCCAAGTCCCAGAAGGAGAACAGAAACTGGGTGGGGTAAAAAAATAGCTGAAAATTCCCCAAATTTGGCAATAAAGTAAACTTACAGATTCAAGAAGATGACTGAACCCCAAACAGGATAAACTCAAAGAAATCCACACCAACCTTTTGAAAATTGAAGACAAAGAAAATGTCTTAAAAGCAGCCAGAGAGAAATGATATATTATCTACAGGAGGAAAATAATTCAAAAAAAAAAAAAATTGGCACCTAGGGCTTGATGAAGACGTGACACCAAAAGCATGATCTATAAAAGAAGAAAAAAAAAAATCAAACTGGACTTTGTCAACACTTAAAACTCTTGCTGTACAAAGAGCCCATCAGAGGATGACGACAAGCTTCCGGCTGGGAGAAGGAATGTCAAACCACACGTCGCACAAAGGACCATCCGGAATGTGTAAAGAACTCTCAAAACCCAACAGGAAAAAACAAACAATTCAGTTAGAAAGTGGACAAAAGATACGAAGGGACACTTCACTGCAGAGGACACCCAGATGGCAAATGAGCACACGGACAGACGTGCAGCACCACCAGCCAGTTGGGAAGTGCAAAGTGATGGCGACGCACCTAGAAGAGTAGCTAAGATAGAAAGCAGCCACACCACCGGATGCCGCGAGGATGCGGAGAAGCCGGGCCTCGCCTGCCCTGGTGCTGGGAATGGAAAACGGCACAGCCCCTGCGGGAGATGAGTTAGCAGCTTCTTAAGCTAAACATACCCTGATGATGCAACTGATCGACTGCACTCCTGGGCATTTATCCCAGAGAAAGGAAGATTACGTCTACTCTAAACCTGCCCGTGACTGTTCAAAGCAGCTTTATCTGTAGGAGCCAGACACTGGGATCAGCTACGGTGTCCCTCAGGAAACACAGGTGGAACCCCACACAGTGGGATGCTGATTACTCAGCAATAAAAAGGAACAAACTACTGCCCCACACGGCCTGGATGGAAGGCACGATGCCGAGCTTGGAAAAGCCGAACTCCCATTTATGTCACATCTCAAAATGACAAAGTCACAGAGACAGAGAACAGATTCGTGGCTGCCAGGGGTTTCGGGGCGGGGGTCGGTTAGGTGTGACGAGCGCAAGGGAGAACTGGGTGGTGGGGCGAGAGCCATGTGTCTTGGGGGAGGTGACGATCACACAGATCTACAGGTGCGGTAACACGACACAGAACCACACGCACCTCGTACCAACGTCAGTTTCCTGGCTTTGATACTGTCCTACAATCACGTAAGCTGTAACTAGTAGGGGGAAGCGGGTGAGGTATACAGGGGACCTCTCGGAACGTGTTGACAACTTCCTGTGAACCTATCAAAGTAACATGTGCACCTGTGGAGCTGGAGCCCACAGTGGAAAGCCACGTAACAACGGGGTCTCACTTGGGCAGCAACCCACACTCCACCCTGGACTATATAACACGTGTGGGGGGCATTCGCTCCCCTTTATCTCAAAACTGAGTTATCACGTAGAAGGAATAAAAAACCTTACAGCTGGTTCATCCACATAAAACAGTGTCTGCAGACATTCATGAAGAGAAGGTGACGGTAAAGATGCTTAATAATCCACTGTGTTTGCGACAAAAAAAACAAAACAAAACCTGACACACCTGAACAAAACACATGATCAACTCAAGGGCTGTGGTCTTCATATCCTGTAGGAATTTTAATTATTCTACAAGGGAACGTGGACTAACATCCTATAACTACAAATGCATTGGCATAATAACGTTTTAGAATCAACAGTACTTAGCCATGTGGCTCAAGCAATTTTTTTAAAAATTATTTATTTATTTATTTATTTTTGGCAGCGTTGGGTCTTCGTTTCTGTGCGAGGGCTTTCTCTAGTTGTGGCAAGCGGGGGCCACTCTTCATCACAGTGCGCGGGCCTCTATCGCAGCCTCTCTTGTTGCGGAGAACAGGCTCCAGACGCGCAGGCTCAGTAATTGTGGCTCACAGGCCTAGTTGCTCCGCAGCATGTGGGATCTTCCCGGACCAGGGCTCGAACCCGTGTCGCCTGCACTGGCAGGCAGATTCTCAACCACTGCGCCACCAGGGAAGCCCCAAGCACTTGCTTTTATAGATGAGGAACTGCATTCCAGGAGAGAGGAAGGGGCCGCCCAGGCCCAGCTGGCAGCAGGGGTCAGGGGTGGGCACAGGGCCTCGCCTCTGGGCCAGGGTGCCTGGTCACAGCACGCGGGTCCCATGCGCTGCAAACCTCCCCTCTGGCTGTAGAGGGGCTTCACTAAGAAAATCAGACGTAAACCAATTATGGGCTTTAACTTTTACTTTAAAAAAGAAAAGGAAAAATCAAGCAATCAGCTTCAAATAATACATAAAATTAAACCCCGCAGGTGTCCTTCCTCCTCACCTTTGTCAGCCAGCTGCGAACCTCTGAGACGGAGATGCCCACGCTCCCGCTCACGGGCTGCGGAAGGTGCACACACGCCTGATGGGAGCCCGTGGGTCCAGGACGAGGAGGGACAGCCGGCCTGCCCTTGGAGTGCCCGTTCCAAGGACGCGGCAGGCTCCCTTCCTCTCCCTCCCCCCGGGAACTGGACAGACTGGGCCGTGCGTTCTGACCGAGCGCATGCCCAGTGCCCCCCAGCCCACCAGGATGTGGGAAGTCTGCTAGCACACGGACCACAGCGGCCCAGGAGCTCTGCAGAGACACCCTATCCTGCGGCCCTCATTTCTGGCCCCTTAATTACAGCTTCCAGACGGTGGGGTCTAGGTTGAAGTCTGGCAATCCCACCCTGGGACCAGCCGCTAGAGGAGGCACTGCTTTCGTTCATCTTGTTTTCCCTATATTTCTCGTCTTCGAGGAACTGGCTGTGGATGTGAGCGCTCTTGCTGGTGGAATCTGTGAGCCGCCCCAGACTCCCAACTTGATAACATGCCCTGCTCAGCCACTTGGCACCACCTGGATCCCCTCGGTCAGTTACAGCGAGAAACAAAGAACTGGCAGTTTCCTGTTTCACAACACCAGAGTATTTCACATCATCCCGTCCATTCATTCTGAACTTGGCTCTGCTCAAGTCAAAAGCTGGTAAACAGACGGCTTCTCGTACGTAGGTCAGGCTTCGTAGCCCGTGCCCCCGGCCAGAGGAGGCCCGCGTCCCGGCCAGTGTGCGGACAGAGCGGGGCCGGCAGGGCACACAGACGTCCCCGGAGCCGGGAGCCGGGCCCGTGGCACACGTGGGCCTGACACTCATGGCTTCGCCCTGAGACACACTTTGCCAGCGGACGGAAGCCGTGAGTCCTGATCCCTCCTCGAGATGAAACACCCAGACACACAGCACAGTCCCAGCTAAGCTCCCTCCGAGGATTTTCCGCCAGGAGACTCAGCTGACCAGAGAAGCTGCCCTCCCTGCCCGGGGGAAGCCTGATGATCGCTGCCTGCCGCGCTTCTGACTGCGTTCTGCTTCCGCGTGCGCTCGCTTCCACCTGCACTTCCGCATGCGCCCCCCGCGTGCACGCCCCCGCGTGCGCTTCCCGTGCACTTCCGTGCGCGCCCCCGCGGCACACAGACTTCCCGCAGGGCAGGTGAGAACACACGCTCCCCACGGCTCTCTCCGGGGAAACGGAGCCCCTCCCGGGTGAGACGCCTGGGCGGGTCTGTGGGACGGAGGCTGCGGTGAGAAGACGAGGAAGCCCGCTGACCGCACCCCTGCAGCTCTTGAGCTGCGGCCGTGAATCACCTCCTCAAAAAGTACTTACATCAGAACTTAAGATGTGCATTAGAGACGAAACAAACCAAAGAGCACCCCAACTTTTATTAGAACAGAACGTGAGAAGAGCAAGAGGGTAGAGGATACCATTAATCTGCAGAGACGACTCCCCACCGCCCCCTGTCCCGTCCCTGGGATGAGGTCCGGGAGTCACTCAAAAACACCATCTCAGCGACGCCTGAGACATCAGAGCACAGGGCCCCCAGCACCCTGTTTAGGAAGCCGACCTCTCGTGGGCTTTCCTAGGACGAGCAGCTGCGTGGGCTTCACGTCTCCTGATTCTTCTCCCGCCTTGGCTTTTCCAGGAGCCCTGACCCCGGGCCAGCTCAGGGCCCCGCACGCAACAGTGCTGAACTAATTATATAAAACATTTCCCACTATTTAAAGTTTACACAGTTAAAGGTTATGAACAGTTATGAACTTTCTCTGTTGACTATTTAAAAATGTAAGCAACTATCAAAGTAATTGGGTAGGAAAAGAATTTTTTTATAAGCTTTTTTTTTTTAAATTTATTTTTGGCTGCATTGGGTCTTCGTTGCTGTGCACGGGCTTCCTCTAGTTGCGGCGAGCGGGGGCTACTCTTCGTTGCGGTGCGCGGGCTTCTCACTGCAGTGGCTTCTCTTGTTGCAGAGCACATGGGCTCTAGGCGTGTGGGCTTCAGTAGCTGTGGCTCATGGGCTCTAGAGCGCAGGCTCAGTAGTTGTGGCACGTGGGCTTCAGTAGTTGTGGCTCTCAGGCTCTAGAGCGCTGGCTCAGTAGTTGTGGTTCTCAGGCTCTAGAGCGTGGGCTCAGTAGTTGTGGCGCACAGGCTTAGTTGCTCCGTGGCATGTGGGATCTTCCAGGACCAGGGATCGAATCCATGTCCCCTGCATTGGCAGGCGGATTCTTAACCACAGTGCCACCAGGGAAGCCCCCCCAATTTTTTTATTAAGTCACAAATTTACTTGGATAAATTACCTGGTCATCTGATTATGAACCTGGATGTGAAGTTTATCAGCCAAAGGGGGCCAGGGAGTTGGCCTGCCCCTCAGAAGTACTGACCATTGTCTGTTTTTTTTACCATAATTTTAAAATGAAATCTTGTTTGTAGTTCTGCAGAAGTCACAGAGCTATGAGCACAATTTAAAAATAAATGCCATCTCTTGTCAACTGGAAATAAACAGAGAGAAATGATGCACAGCCTCCGCCCCCCATTCTCATCAGCCCTACTCTGCAGCAATAAATCTCACCCTGAATGTTTGAACAGTGTTTAATCATAAATGGATTCGAACGCACTCGGAAGCATAAACAGAACTAAGTATCTGTCAGCCGTCCAGGAGAGCAGCAGGTTAGCAAGGTGAGAGGACAGAAAACCCCAGCTGTAAAATGAGAAGCCAGGGAGCTGGCACATTTAAGTCCAATGCAGACAGGACCATTTTCAAGATGACAAGAATAAATCCAGAATTCACAGAGAGTGGTAGTTTGATTGTCAACTATCAGTATTCTTTCCCAAGGACGTATGAAAGGCAGAACAAATGGGTTTCACTGTGTCTTAGAAATGCTTATCCCTTGACAGTGAATGATCAGACTGACCTTAACTTGTCCCGTCTGCCGTGGGCGGTGCTGCTCTGTACACACAGGGCGAGTGGCGCTGGGAAGCCCTAGCGAAGGCCAGCCCCACTCTCCAGAGGGCGGCTCAGTCCTCAGTCTGGATTATTCAAAACCAGCGCGATCAAAACTACACACAAAGCAGACACAACTCACAGCACCCCGCACGTTTCCGTCTAAAGTAACTGCACTTGGGACTTCCCTGGTGGCGCAGTGGTTAAGAATCCGCCTGCCAATGCAGGGAACACAGGTTCGAGCCCTGGTCCAGGAAGATCCCACATGCCACGGAGCAACTAAGCCCACGCGCTACAACTACTGAGCCTGCGCTCTAGAGCCCGCGAGCCACAACTACTGAGCCTGTGTGCCTCAGCTACTGAAGCCCATGCGCCCCTAGAGCCTGTGCTCCGCAACAAGAGAAGCCACCGCAATGAGAAGCCTGCACATCGCAACGAAGAGTAGCCCCCGCTCGCCGCAACTAGAGAAAGCCCGCGCACAGCAACAAAGACCCAACGCAGCCAAAAATAAATTAAAAAAAAAAAATCCGCCTGCCGATGCAGGGGACACGGGTTCAAGCCCTGGTCCGGGAAGATCCCACATGCCACGGAGCAACTAAGCCTGTGTGCCACAACAACCGAAGCCCGCACGCCTAGAGCCTGTGCTCCACAAGAGAAGCCACCTCAATGAGAAGCCCGCACACCACCACGAAGAGTAGCCCCCGCTCACCACAACTAGAGAAAGCCTGCGCGCAGCAACGAAGACCCAACGCAGCCAAAAATAAATAAACAAATAAATAAACTAACCACACTGATGAGCAGGCACCAAATGCTGGAGAGACCCGAGTGGGCACCGCAGCCCGCAGGACCACGCACGAGACGCCAAACGCCGGCTCGGACCTCGTCCCCACTCTCCTGGCCTGTCTCACGCATGAGGGCAAGTAACAACTAAGCACAAACAATCCACCTCAAATATCTAAGAACCACGTGCCTGGCTTCGGCCTCGCTGGGAAAGGATTCCGGAGCCACCCCCATTGCCACTGTCCCCCCTCTGTGCACCAGCCCTCCGGCTCTAGTCCCGCCCACCTTGACCTCCCTCCAAAAGCACATCTTGATTCCCGATGTCTGGGGTCGGTGGGCCTGTCACCTGGGTCCCTGCCCCACGCACGCCCTGAGTCCACCTTAACCAAAATCAGCTCGTTAAGGCCTAGCTCGAGCCTCCAGCCCTGAGCCCTGACTTCGGGCCCCGTTCCCTGCGGCCATAGCACTCCGGGTCTGCACATCTGAACGTTTGCTTCCTGGTGATCCAGAGCTGTGTGGCCTCGGGAAGGTCCTTCCTCCGCCAAGCGTGGGAACACACACCACACCTACCTCGTGGGGCCATGGCGATAACGGTGAGACCGCGCGTGACGCGCACAGGGCACGAGCCAAGGGCCAGGAAATACACGCAGTTACCGTCGCCCTCATGGTTCTCCTATGGGTTTGGTGTTTGGGTCTTTCCTCACAAAGCGCCCACCTCACTACACTCCGTCTGCAGGCTGGTGCTGACTTGGGTTCCTGAAACACGGGCTAATCGCGTCACTCGCTTACTACGAAACCTCCAAGGGTCCCCCACTGGCCTTGGGATTGAGCATGTGTTTCCACCCTCCCACGTGCCAGGCTGCCTGAGGTCCACGGGGAGCGCCCCATCTCCCTTCACCCAAGGCCCCCGGCCGCAACATCCACATCACTCTCTCGCTACAGTGACCGCAAGCTGCTCGGGGCACAGAGCTAAACATTTCCCAGCATCCCGTGTGGTTCTGTGCATCCCTGACTCTCGTTCTCACCAAGGAAATGTCAGCGGGGGATACAAACCATCTCTGGGCCAAGGCTTCGAGGAGGGCAGTGTGCCCGCTCCTGTTCCGGCCCCCTGGGAAGGCGCTCTCCTCCCTGTACCACCTGGAAGGGGCTGGTGACTTACCTCCTCCGTGTTTGAGCCGCTGGTACATTTGTTACGACACCCTCGCCTCCCTGACTGATACATCACAATACAGACCACAAGCAGCCCTCACCTCTGCTTCACCAGAGCTGCCCTATGCAGAGGGGTGGGAACTCACTGCCCTCGTGTTTCTGGTGGTACCTGCAGGACAAATGCCAGCACAGTGATTCTTACATTAAACTAGAATAAACTGTCTTAAGCATAACATCCCAAAGAAACAGGCTGTTTTAGTAGAAAAAGCAATGGTGACTAAGGGTCAGGAGATGCGGGGTCCAGTCCCAGCTTTGCCACCTGTAACCAACTCATGGGTCAGGGTCTTGGTGCCTCTGCTCTGTGTTCTCCAGGGCCCTTCTGAGCTCTGAAACTCCCTGAGGTCCAGGAATCACGACCTGCTCTCCATACACCCCAAGGGCGAGGGCAGTGGCCAACCAGCGCCCATCGGTCACATCCACTGATGCACACACACATCACCACCAAGGAGGAACGACAGACACAGAACAGGAGAAGTGAGAACAGGACAGCAATAAGTAACTACAGTGACAGATGGAAGACAACAAAGGGGGAGAAACTTGAGACTCGTAACTCCACGTGGGGGAGAAAAGAGGCTCCGAGTTCAGCTTCTATTAAAAGCAGCCTCGGCCGCGCAGACAGATCAGGCCCCCCTCGCCGCGGGGCAGACAGCCTGGCCCCCGCGTGCTGCCCCCCTCCACGGCCAGGACCAGGCAGACCTGCGGTGCCAGAAACGAGGGCCACGGCGATGTTTTCACTGGAAGCATCAGACAGTTGTCGACACAGATTCCCAGCACTCCGCCCCTAATCCAAATGCCGATTAAAACCCGGATGGATGCTCTGTCCCTGAAGCCAACGTGTGGGTCCTGGAAGGAAACTTCCTTTAAACAGAACCTTCACTGAGGCGGCCGTGATCTCAGAGGGAAGCCGGCATCTGCACTGCTCTGCAGACAGGACACTGTGGCTAAGAGGTACAGGCCACTCCTCCAAAGTCACCAAGTCACCCAGAGAGCAAAGGGCAGCTCCTGTGCAAGCTCTGACCTCCTAACTCCTCAGAGGATGAAACAAAGAAACTGGATTTTGTGAAACAAAGTTGACAATAAAACCATAAAAAACTCCTGCTGAATCAACCTACCACCACGAAATTTATTTTAAAAAGTCGTTTCCGTGCTGCCACCGGGCTTCAGAGCAGCGCTGACCGGAGCACCGGCCCTCGCCCCTGCTGTCCCCTGTCCCCACCCACGGGCAAGGGGCTGTCATCGCACTGAGTCGTCTCACTCCTCAAGCGTTCGGGCCAACGGCCGTTTAACGGGCAACTTGAACTCTATGGTGGCAAAATTAACCAAAGATCAATTCTGAAACTTTGCCCCCTCATGCCTCGCAGGCCACACGTGCTGTCACAAAAGCAAGAAGTATTCCAGGTGGGGAGGACGCGGGTGAGGCCTGCCCAGTGGCCGGGTCCCCAGGCCCGGGCAGGGCCGTCTGGTCCACCGGGCGTCCGCTCAGCCTTTCACTCACCAACGCAGGTACCGAGCGCTTGTTGACAAACAAGTGCTGGCCCCGCACGGGCCCCGAGAATGAAAGTGATGGACCCTCCGAGGAGATAGGTAGGGCCTGCGACCTGGGCAAAGAGGCCTGTGACACGGCAGCAAGGCGGTGGACGCTGCGCAAGAGAATAAGAGGACGACGGGCCCAGCAAACGGCCCCTTGAGCCGGCAACCCCTGCGGGGCGGAGGCGCAGGGCGGCTGGCCGGGGGCTGCACGGGGGCCCGACAGCGCAGACGAGGCTCCAGGTGACACCCGGCACTCACCCGGAGGCCACATGTCGCCAGCCAGGAGCAGCGCTTCACTGCCACCCTCACCCCCCGAACTCCCCAAGAGGGGGGAAGCCGGGGGCCGGCGGCCACCCCCAGCAGCCAGGGCTTCACCAAATATCCGGGAGAAAATTCCTTCCCAGATCACACGAAGGTTGAAGTTTACACCACCTGGAGCAAACGTCCGTGTTTTTACTACACCAATTTGCTATACTTTCGCTACCTCGGTTCTCATTCTGTCACACGGTATCCCACACTAAACCAAGAAAATTACTTTCCATCATTTAAGGTCAAGTTAGACTTTAACCCTTTCAACCTTTTCCAAGGGAGTGGTGTTTCTCTGCGATCCCCTCCGACTGACCGCAGGCCACTGATAACACAGAGGCTCGATCAGAGAGGCAGGAAGCTAGCCCGGGCTTCCTCAGGGAGACGGGGTCCTCTCCGGTAACCAGCTGCGGTTTACGAAGCAGTGGGGCTTGTTTAGAGACGCCCGGGTTTGTCCTGGAGAAAGCACACGACAGAGCCCAGCGAGCAGCTACCAGCACAGGCAGAATGTGAAAAGGCCTGTGTCTGGCTGAGGACTCGGGCCCTCCCCGGAGCGCATTCCTACCATCCTGGGGGCCGGGAGAAAAGGCCACCACATCTCCCAGCTAATCCCCAGTATCCGCCCAAGCGGTGAGGCCTGGCTCTCCCTGCACTCAGCTCAGAACTGGGAGGAGACCTGGAAACAGTGCTGTGGACAATACGCTTCCACATGCGTGAAGCAGCAGACGGGGCAGGCCGAGGGACCAACCCCCACCCCCCGCCTGGCAAACAGCCGGCCCTCCACGGGGGCTCTTAAAGCCACTGGCTCGCTACCGCAGATCCCCACATCTCTGCACGTGTTTTAGCACCGTGGAGAAGAAACGATCCATTTGGGGGAAGTGGGTCATCAAACAGATCGATAACACTGAATAACTGTGCAGGGAGAAGCCTGCTTTCAGCAGCGTGGGGATAAACCAAACCGGTTTAATTGTTATGTAAACTGCAGCCTCAAACCCATCAATTTATCCCTGATGGGCTATTCGTCAGAATGGTTTTCTCTGGAATAAAAACGGAGCGAGACACTTTTCCGGGGTACACGCCTACCCTCGCGACGCAGCCCGCCCCCGGCCCGGATCTCCAGTGGCGCTTAGTGTCTGAGCAGCGCCCGCCTCCACAGGGCCCGGGCACTGGATGGAAACCAGGCACACAGCCTTCTGTCCCCAAGGCTGGAGGCCGACGCTCTGCCCAGTATCACCGCCCTGGGATCTGCGCGGGGACGAAGGCAGCATCTCTTCTCCACAGGGACGAAAGCAGGAAACCCTTCGGTTTTAATGTTCACTTTTACAAAGAAAATGCAATGGAGTTCAGTTAAGGTATAAACCAGCTAAGTTATACCTTATAACAAGTACCGAGCTCTTGTGTTACTTGTTCAGTTTCAGTAAAATTCTTTGTAGACCCTGCAAAAAGTGCTCACAACAGTGGGACGTCTCTGTGGGCCCCTCGAGAGGGAGTCACATATGGAAGGAGAGGATGTATGGGGTGTGGTACCCAGGCAGGCGAAGGAAGGACCAACCCTGACCTCGGGGTCAAACAGGACTCAAGGGCACTTACAGCAAGGGAAATAATCCCTCACGCTTCCAAACACCACGCCACCCCGTGATAAGTCCCTAACGAGATGCATCTTTTATCTTCCACATTCCTCCAGGCTGAAGACAATCCAGAAAAAACTAGAAATCACATATTGGTTTTGGTTACCATGAGCATTATCTGATCCAGTTGGTAGAAACTGGGGCCCACGATGACGGAGCTGGGTGGGGAGGGAATCACAGAAGCCAGGTCCTGCCCTGACTCAGCCTGGCCACAGCTGTCAGTGTCCAGTGGCCTCTGCCAGCCCAGCCACACCGCCCGCCCGCATTCGACACCCTGCTGGGACTCCCAACTCAGGGCAGGATCCTAACCTACTCAGCTACACAGACATTAACATAAAAAAGGTGCTTTAAAGCCCCTAGCTAATTGCATTCCGATCCCCCAGCAGTAGGGATTGCAAATATGCAGTTTCAGCAAAGCGCCTGCTCTGGTCTTTTAAAAGGAAACAGGCGTGAGGAAAACATGCTGAATGCCACGACGGTCATCTCGGTGAAGAGCAGCTGTACACGGCTTTTCTCCGTCCCACATTTCTGTATTTTCCAAACTTTCTGTAAGCGTGTATGTGACACCAGAAAGTTTGAAAAAATAAAGGTCGCATAGATATGTAACATCAAAGCTAAAGTGCACTCTTCTTTTTTTTTTTTTTTGCTTTCTTTTAAAGACTGAATCCTCCAGAAAGAAATAACACTGAACAATTTTGACTTTTAGGAAAATTAGAGAAAGCAGGCTGATAAAGTAAACTCTCCAAAAAGCTTGAGAATTCAAGACTTTTAACTTTCTGTTAACTACCACGTTAGTCATATGGAATCCTCTGGAAAAAAAAGTCACTGTGGATAGAAGAGTTCTCCAAAGAGACCCTCGTCTGCTCCTTTAAAAAGTTACTGACTTTAAAATCTTTACCCCTCCCACCCCTTTTTTTTTAGTTATCATGTTAAAAATACCTCAAACTTCCTTGGCTGCTTAAATAACAGTGAACAAAATGAAATTACGATTCTGAAAGTTATAAAAGGTGAAGTCTGAAATGATGCAGAGTACAAGGAGTTAAATGAAGGAACTGGTGGAACTGCTCAGGAAAGGTAAGCACGACCGCAGGCGTCAAATCCCCAAATGTCAGAACTGTGGGTCAATCCCTTACGCGTTAGAGGTGTATCAGAAGGTAAGAAACTTGAAGAATTAATTATCCCCAAATATGGGCTGAACGTCTCATCGGGGTCCCGGGTCCCGTACTTGCAGATGATAAACAATGAGCGATGCAGGAGCAGAGAGCACAGGAGATGCCAGCCCGGGACGGGGACGGGGACGGGACGGGGGGGACGAAGGCAGGGCACTCCCGGGGCGGCCGGCATCTGGGTGGGCGGCCTGTCTGACAAGGACTATTGCAAGGGTGGTTCCCGAGTCCTGAGACCCTCCCCACCCATCGCCCCTCCGGGTGAGCTGACGGGTGAGCTGACGGGAGGGCCACGTGTTCAGCAGGGAAAAGGCCCAGATAAGCCCTTAGGAACCGCAGCAGAAACACTTCCACACAGGGCCTCACCCTCAGGGCCTTCTAGGTTAATGGGGCAGGAAGTGGGGAGGGGAGGACACACAAATACATCATATAGGAAATAAACAATTGTAAACTACAGGAACACCTGGGGAAACACAGACTGCGGACAGTGAGTGCCCCAACCCGGCCCCGAGGCAGTGACACTGGGTGACCCCCACGGAAGAAGGTGGACGCGCTCCAGGCAGGGGATGGCAGGGAAGGCACGGGGCGCTGGGGCCACTGAGCAGGGATGGATGTGTGAGAATCACTTAAGTTAAACGGCTGTATCCGCCGGGACCGACAGCAGCGTGAAAGCGAAGGGCGAACAGGGATGCGAGAGGGGTCAGGCCCACAGAGGGCGGGTGCCAGGGGCTGGGGGAGTGGGCTGGGGCGTCGGCGGTCAGTGGGGACCGAGCTGCAGTTTGGGGAGATGAGAAAATCTGCAGATGGACGGTGGTGATGGCTGCACAACAATGTGAATGTACTGGATGTCCCTGAACTTACACTTAGAAATGGTGGAGACGGTCCATTTGATGCCACGCATGTTTTACCACAATTAGAAGAGTGGCTGACGTGGGAGACGAGTGGCCCGGGGTGGCCCGGCCCGCGGCGGCGGGGACGCGGGAGAGGTGGGGGCCTCACGAAATCTCAGGGGCAGGCAGAGCTCGGGACGCCCGCTGAGGAGAAGGAGGCCCAGAGGAGGCCGGGGACTTCGCTGCCGCGACGCGCCCACACCCCGTCCGGAGCCGGGCTGACCATCTCTTGCTGCATCACCAAGAAACCTCCTCGCTGGCCTCAGTGTCACACCTGGGCTTCTCCCTCTGCTTATAACCGCCAGCGATGACCACTGCAGATCTCACGGGCATTTAAAAAACAAAGCAAAAACCATCTACTTTAGAAAAACTAAATTCGCTGCACGGATACAAGCTCATAAATCAAAATAATATCAGGGAAAGTCTTACAAGTTAGCACAACATATATTTTTAACACTTTATACTGTATTTATTTTATGTATGTATGTATGTATGTGTGTATGTATGGCTGTGTTGGGTCTTCGTTTCTATACGAGGGCTTCCTCTAGTTGTGGCAAGCGGGGACCGCTCTTCATCGCGGTGCGCGGGCCTTTCTCTATCGCGGCCCCTCCCGTCGCGGGGCACAGGCTCCAGACGCGCAGGCTCAGCAATTGTGACTCACGGGCCCAGCTGCTCCGTGGCATGTGGGATCTTCCCAGACCAGGGCTCGAACCCGTGTCCCCTGCATTGGCAGGCAGATCCTCAACCACTGCGCCACCAGGGAAGCCCAGCACAACATATAAAACAGGAGGGAGAAGCTGTTCTGTCTCACGGTCCATCCTCACGGCTCCTCGCGGCCCTTCCTGCCCACCCCAGGACGCCGCACCAGGCCAGGGGCTCCTGGAACCCAGTGTGACAGCGAGCTGGAGAGACACGCCATCTCAGGGCCCGGGAAGAAGCGCCCCTGCGGGTGGACGCGGCCGGCCCTGTGTCTGTCCCTCTTAGACGGTGACCGGGGCCGAGGACAGACCCCGGCACACAGAAGGCGCTCAGCAGCTAGAGACAAATCCTCCGGGTTTCACTCGGAAACGGTGGGCAGAGCCCAGGTCTCTGTGGGGCTGGGGAGTCGGGAGGAGCTGGCCAGGGTGGGACGGGCTTCCCCGTGCTGCCGGGGCTGCGGCCGGGCCACGGCGCACACGCGCGCCTCCCACGACCAGCCCGGGAGCCGCGCATCTCACAGCCTGGCTCGTAGAAGGAAGGGCGCCTAGAACCCGGGCTGAGGGACGACCAAAGCTTCCAGCCACTGCCCCAGCCTTTGCTGTGACATCTGGACAAGCCCACTGTGGGCTGGATCTCAGCCCGCGGGCTCTGAAACAGGGAGAATGCTTACTCATAATCCTGTGAGCGAGACGCTCTCAGCGCTGCTGCCATCAGAAAGGCTGCAAGGGCAGGATCTGAAGCCGCACCGTCCACTGTCTGAGTGCTTCCCTCCCAGGTTATTTTATTAAGTGAGTAGTAGCCGATTTTCCAAATATTCAGATAGCTACTCTTAAAGCAAACAAAAAAACACACAATTTCTCTACGATGTCTGGCTTTCTGCATCAGCGACTGGCAGGGTTTTCAGCCTCTGTAACCTTAATCTTACGTGGCTCTCACAAACTTCCTTCTGCAAGTGGAGTCATGGGTCCGGTAGTTTCCCTCGTTTTCATGGACTATTCTACAGGCGCTGCATCACGAAAGACGAGCTGGAAACACTTCCAGAGTCCTGGAGGGACTTCCCGCAGAGCAGGTACCACTCTGAATTTCAGGGAGCCCCGGTCCCCGGGCCGGGGCTTCCCCCAAATCCTGTGGTTTATTACTGATGCTTTTAGCTTTACCACACAGAATAAAACAACCCTTCCTAACAATGTTCTGGCACTGACGCTCAGATGAATAAAATCCACCCGTCTCCCGAGCTCCGTACATTGTGTGTACACTTCCTTCCCACCGCACGACAAGGTCAGGTGACGTGGGACGAACCTGTGTAGGCTGAGGACCTGAGCTGGAGGCCGCCGGCCGCCCCTGGGGGCTCCGGGGGCCATCCTCCCCCACCCTCCCGCACACTCAGAGGCAGCCCGTCACCCAGCCCGCGGGCCACGTCCCGAATGGCCTTCAGGGTTATGAGCCTTTGCCACGGCTGCAGCCAGCACCCCGGTCCCCGTGCCTGAGCGTGGCCCCCACGGTCCGTCCCGCGGGGTGGCCCTGGCAGTGCCCACATCACTTCTCTCCTTTGAACCTGCAGGGGGACCCCGAGGCTGTCCGCTCCATCTCTGGCTTCCCCATCAGAGCACCCCGACCCTGGCCCCCGAGCCTCTGCCCTGACTCTTCCCGTCACCAGCTCGTAACTCAGACCTCCGTTAAGATGTCGCTTCCCAGGAAGGCCTGCCGCCCACCGTCTCCCCCGCCTCCTGCGGGGCCTTCCCCACTGCGCCCGCATCCCCCGGAGTCTCACCGTCACTCGCTCTGCGTGGTCACAGTGTCGCCCTCCTGCCTCCCGGGAGCGGGGAGGCAATGTGTCCCGCTTGCCCTGCACAGCCATCCCCGCAGCGCCTTACACACAGGAGCGCTCACGACGAAAGGAAACCAGAGACCTCAGGAACCTAAAGGCCGCTGGGGTGTGGGCAGGGGTTCCGTCCAGGTCCAGCACGGAGACGCCCAGGGGCCCCCAGATCCGGCCGGGAGCTCAGGGGAGGTGGCTGCGGATGAGCCCGGGGCCCCCGGGATGGGACAGGAGCCGGAGCCAACGGGTCCAAGGGCGGGCAGGCATGCTCCGTCGGAGGCCCGGGAGTGCGCAGGCGCTCGGGGGCTGAGAGGCTGGAGCGGCGAGAACAGGGGAAGGGATGCCGGGAAGGAGGCCACGGGCCGGGAAGGGCTGTGGTCAGACGGTGGGGCTGCGAAGACACAGTCAGTTATGTGTCTGACAGTCTCACCCACGAAGCAGTCTTTCTGGAGCCGTGGAAAACACACAGTATAACGAAGTAGACTGTATGACACGACTTGTGTAAATTACCCCCCCACACACACACAACTGAACGAAGCATCACTCGCAGACGTCTCTGGGTGTGGAAGGTACGAGAAAGTCCTAGAATCGAACTCCTACGGGTCTCGGGAACTCACAGGACCCCAATGTCAACTGTAACGTGTCCTTTTTCTTATTTAAAAAAAATATGACAGGACGTGAACGAGGACACGTTACATTATTGTCTACACTTTTCTGTATTTTTTAAATGCCTTGCAGTACATGTGAGTTGTTTCATCAGCTCTGGGTATCCATCTCCAAGTCACAGCTTTTCCTTTGCCAGATGCCCTGCATCCCAGCTGGTGGTGGACAAAACACCGTGGTGACGAACAGCGAATCCGAGGCTGGCTTGAGATCAAGGCCCTGGCCCTGCTTGTCTCTCAGTGTCCTGCCCAAGTGTGAGCCAGTCCCCGCACCCCGCAGAGGCTACTCAAGCCGATTCAAGGTAAAATCCCCTGTGCTCTGAGATCCCATCCTCCGGACAAGCAGCTCAGAGGAACACAAGAACACACACCCTCCTAATTCACTCTGATCGTACAACCTTAGCAGGCGGGAGGCATCCTGGTGGAGCCGAGCCTGTCCCACAGCCCATGCACGAAGGCCGCCCTCTACAGAGCCCCGCTAGCGACTGGCGCCTTGGTGAGAGAGCACAGGGCCGGTCCGCCCCAGCACGACCAGCTTGAGGCACGGCAACGGCTTCCCCAGCAACAAGCCAGATCTCGCTGCCGACGCCAGACGCCTCACCAAGCAAACACAGTCCCTCTCCTACTTGGTCCCAGGGACAGCAGGGACGATGACAACGACGGGGGCTTGCGCCGGGTGTGTCTAGCGCCAGGCACTGCGGCGAGGGCTGTGAACACGCTGCTTCCAGTTCTCAGGACCCAGGGAGTGGGCAGCGTGCCCATCGTACAGACGAGGAAACGGGAGCTTGAGTTAGGTCACCTGTTCACGGGCACCCAGCTGGGAGGTAGGCAGTCAGGTCTTTTAAAAGCTAAGCTACTATATAACCTTCGGCCACTTTCTTCGGCCGGCTCAGTTTTGCATTCAGACTTCTACTGTTTGTTTATTAATTTTGCCAAGAATTTATGAACCGGCAACTATGTGGCAAACACGCTGGTAGGTACCGGGGTTACAGTAATGAACCAGAAAAGCAGCCCTGCTCCCCTGACACTCAGACTGTGCCAGACGATCATTAACTACAAACCCTCCAGCAACAACGAGACAGCGCCACCCTGGGGCGCTGGGGGGGGGGGGCGCTGCCGTGGGACCCTACTCGGAGAAGCGTCGGGAAGGCTGCCTTGAGAAGGCGGATTTCAAGCTCCTATTGTACAGCACAGGGGACTGTATTTGGTATCTTGTAATAACCTATAATGGGAAAGAATCTGAAGAAAAAATATATATATATACATATATACGTGTGTATACGTATGTGCGTTTGTGTGTATATATATATGTATAACTGAATCACTTTGCTGTACACCTGAAACTAACAGAACATTGTACATCAACTATACTTCAATTAAAAAAAAAAAAACTAATGAAATCTGGGGAAAAAGAGAAAGTGGATTTCAGCAGCAAAGCTCCATTTGCTCTGAACCAGTTTGTAAGCTCTCCTTGTCAGGCTAGAAATGAGAAAGAAGCCCATCATCATGGTATTTATTTAGCAACACTTGGAGGCTATAGCCAACTGAACAAGACAACAAAAGCGAAGGGGATATGAAATAGTGGAAGAAAGAGACAAAATAATCGTTATGTGCAGATGAAGATTATGACCTAGAAAACACATCTGAAAAGTGAATTTAAAAACTGTTACTAGAAATGGTGAATGTGGCTGGATACGAAATTAACATTTTATTCCAGTACCACAAAAATTACTTATGAATTACAAGGGGAAAAACCGTAACTGTTTGGTGGAGGAGCCTGATAACACCTAAAGCACGTGCCCACACGACCCCATCGAGAAGGCCCAATGTGCCCGGGTGACGCCCCCAAAAGGACACACGGCCCCGTCCCAGCATCTCAGCCGAAGATGCTTCACCAGAACCTGATCAGGATGTTGTCAAATTAGGCAAACCTAAATTGAAAGGCATCCGATAAGATAACTCCTGTGGACACGAGCAGGGCTGAGGTGATGGGCACCTGAGCGCAGCCTCCAGCCTGGACCCGGCCTGGACGGCGCGGGAAACCACGCAGGAGGCCGCCAGACAACTGGCAGAAGTGGCATCTGGACTGAGGGTGTGATAAAGCGTCACAGTTACTGTGACGTTTCCTGAACTCACTGCCAGGACTGTGGTTATGGAAGCATCCTTGTTCTGAGGAAATACATTCTGTGGTACAAAGGCAAAAGAGGCCCCTCTTTCCTACCCGTGAGCACTGACCCTTTAGAAAATAAAGAGGGAAAAAAGATCCCATCATATTAACCATGCCCTAAAGAAATATATAAAATGCCCAGGATTCAGCGTAACAAGAAACATGGGGGCTCTGCGTAAAGGGAACCAGGCACACAAAGGTGCTGGCTGTGACGCTGGTGGCCGCGCACGATGTGGAGCTCGCTGTGCAAGCCGTCTTAGGCTTTTGTGCCGTGTGGCCCCAGTCTGGATCGAGCCGCGGAAGCCGGTCAACGAGCGGGTGTGGCCGTGCACCGAGAAGACCTGACCAACAGGACTCTGGGGGGGTTTCGCTACAACGGAGCGGCTCCAGTCTCCTCCGGGCGGCCCAAGCCCATCACACGCCCCCGCACAACCTCCCGGCACGCCTGGTGTGGACACCACTGCCGCCACAGGCTGAGCTGACCGGGGGCGGGGACGAGGGGACATGACACTGGACAGTGCCGGCCCGGCTCCCGGCATCGCCACCGCTGATCAGAAACCCCTATTTTGGACTTTCCGTGAGCAAGCTGTTGGAAGGGACCCTTCCAGCCGCCTGCAGGCCACACAAGGTCAGGTACATGGGTAAACGCTCAGCCGACGTTTAGCGTCTCCCAAGGGCCAGGTGTGTGCTGGCCCTGGGGACGCAGCGCCACCCCTACGGAACCTCCAGCTCCCCGAGGGGGACAGATGCGGACCAGCGCTCTCGCAGGATGGCGACCGACCCCGGGAAGTCCCGAGGGCTCGACGCGCGGGCCCCGCGCGGGCACACGGAGCAGCACCACCTGGTCCGAGCAGGCGTCCATGCGGACACGCGACAGGCACATGTCCGCCTGTGAAGGAATTAAAAGTCTGCAAGGACAGAAACATAAACACTAGCGTTGGGGAGTTGGACTCACAGGGGATCCATCCGTAACCAACACGCACAGTAAACCCAGGGCTATGGAGGGCCAGGGAGAGGATTTTTTTTATTTAAATTTTTTTTTTTATTCGTTACATGTGTTTAATCTCCTCCTCCACCACTTTAAATTTATTTATTTATTTATTTATTTATTTATGGCTGTGTTGGGTCTTCGTTTCTGTGCGAGGGCTTTCTCTAGTTGTGGCAAGCGGGGGCCACTCTTCATCGCGGTGCGCGGGCCTCTCACCATCGCGGTCTCTCTTGTTGCGGAGCACAGGCTCCAGACGCGCAGGCTCAGTAATTGTGGCTCACGGGCCCAGTTGCTCCGCGGCATGTGGGATCTTCCCAGACCAGGGCTTGAACCCGTGTCCCCTGCATTGGCAGGCAGATTCTCAACCACTGCGCCACCAGGGAAGCCCAGGGTTTTTTTAAATTTCCCTCAAAGCTGCAAATCTGTCTCCATCTTTACCTGCCATTCACAGGGGTCGTGTCTCAAACCCTCTCACTTTCTTCCTCTGGCGTCAAGAACAAGGGCAACAAAGGGAAAAACAGAACCCGTCCATCCGGACTGCGTGCAGACAGGGAAGGGGACCCCTCTGCGGAAGGGCCGCTTGCCCCGCACACAACCTGACCCCATGGCCTGGACCAGGCCTTCCCATCCCTGCACCTCGAAGCGCACGGCAGAAAGCAAGACTTGTGCCTCGGAGTCGAGCGGGTAAACTGAGGCAGCAGCCGCACCCCTGGGCCTGGGCACCCACGGACCTACCACGTCCCCAAGGACACCCGGGGGCCACGGCACATGCAGTCAGTTTAACTTAAATTAACTGAAAAATGAAATAAAAATTAAAATTCAGGGACTTCCCAGGTGGTCCAGCGGTTAAGACTCGGCGCTTCCACTGTAGTGGGGGCACAGGTTTGATCCCTGGTCGGGGAACTAAGATCCCATATGCCGCGCGATACAGCCAAAAAAATAAATAAAAATAAAAATTCAGTTCGTTGGTCACATTCGCCACATTTCAAGTGTCAACAGCCACGCAGGACCCGGGCTGCCCTGCTGGACGCTTCTATCATTGCGGGCCGTTCCAGACTCCAGGAGATCCCTGCCCGGCCAACCAAGGGTGGGCAGGCCTGGAAAATCTGCTCACGCCGCAACGCCAGAGAAAACCAGAATTGCTAAGAAAGTGGAACAATCAGTCGAGTCATGCTGCAGGCCAGGTCCTAACAGGGCAGCAAGCGCTCCTGGTCAACACGGAATCAATCAAGGAGCTGGGCACTCTGGAGGGAAGGTGCTTTCCCTCCGGCTGCGATGAGTCACTGTTCCCTGCCAAGCAGACCAGATATTTACGTCCCCACGGGTGGAGGTGGAGGAGCGCGGACTTCTGCTGTGCGATCTTCCTTTTCATGCCGCCCCGACGGCTCCAGCCTGTCTGCTCTGTCATCTGCTTTGCCATCAGTATCATCGGATTTCATTCCAACATCCTTTCAGAATCAGCTCCAAAAAGTTACTAAATTTACAAATTATTTTTTCACTGAGGAAAGTTCCAGCCAAGACCTCCTGGTAACACATAGGAGGCTCCTTAATTTCCCCAGTAAACTGTATCCAAACCACACTCGGGAGGGAGGATTTCTGGGCAGGCTTTCTACAGACAACAGCCTGGCCCTGGGAACATGCGTTTGTCTGCGGTGACTCATGCCCGGCTCCCGAGGCTGGTCTCCCCGCAGCTCACCCCGAAACCCAGCGCTGCGGGTTCCCCAGCAAAGGTACACCCGCCACATCAGATCAGCACCACCCACCTTACATGACGATGGGCACAAAATCCCAACTGAAAGATATACAATCACTTTTTGAATCCTATATGCTGCTCCCTGACCAAACACAATCTGTGAAACAGAGCAATGCAAGTGGGGGGCGGCAAGGGAGGCATCCCAGCACATTTGACGTTACAACCGTCCACCTGGAAAACAGCAAGTCCCGTCGGTTTTCATGATACAAGTCACAAAAGGCAAAGCTTTTTCAGCATAGACGAAAAATGGGTTTTATCCTATGTGTGATACTGAGTTACTGGGAGGAAGGAAGAAAGAGAGAGAAAAAGACCGGATTGGGAAGGGACAGAATGAGGTTTATGTTCATCAAAAGGGGGGCCCAGTTTTTCACAAGCGTGCTCAGAAAGGTTGCATGAAAACCCCCAAAAAAGGAATAATGTCCATAAAAGCCCGTTTTGTCACTGACATCCCTTGAGGGCTGAGTCACTCCATGTCCACCCGCTTCACTCCGCTGTTTCCTGGTGGGTCCACACCCACGGCTGAAGGGAAAAAGCAGGGGTGTCATACAGGAACCCCAGAGCACCCTACTTGGTTGTGGGAAAATAACAGAAATAACTGACAAGCTGGATGGTTCCACCTGAAATAATCAAGAATTGATTGTACATACAAAAAATACTAAATTTAAGCCAAATTATGCCACCAGATGCTAATAAAGGCCAATGACAAAATTATGACTTCTTTATTTCTACAAAATGTACTGTCACTCAACTTTTAAAGCAAATTTAAAAATCAAATTACATCAAAAGCCTGATCCTTTCATAGATTTCTGTTTTCAAAAACATGAGTTGTGGGACTTCCCTGGTGGCGCAGTGGTTAAGAATCTGCCTGCCAGTGCAGGGGACACGGGTTCGAGCCCTGGTCTGGGAAGATCTCACATGCCACGGAGCAGCTAAGCCCGGGCGCCAAAACTACTGAGCCTGTGCTCTAGAGCCTGCGAGCCACAACTACTGAGCCCACACACCTAGAGCCCGTGCTCTGCAACAAGAGAAGCCACCGCAATGAGAAGCCCACACACCACAACGAAGAGTAGCCCCCGCTCGCCAAAACTAGAGAAAGCCTGCACACAGCAATGAAGACCCAACACAGCCAAAAATAAACAAATAAATAAATACATCAAAAATAAAAAATGAGTTGTTGGGTTCAAGGGGATCAATTTAACTACCAATCGAACAAAGATAAAACATTTGTATAGTAAGATATGTGGACATTACATCTACATAATTCAATCAATATTTTTCTCAATGACCAACGCAAGAGGTTACAAATTCACACATGGGTAAAAGATTTATTCAAAATGCAAGAGAAAGCAACGGATTTCACAGAGTTTCACCAAAACTCCACTGATGAGGTTTCAGATTCCATCCTGCAACTAATGTTTAAGAAACTACTGTCCAGTTCCCGAGAGGCGTCAAAGAACATCCACAATTTCCTGAACGGCTACTAAAACACTCCTCCCTTTCCCAGCGACATATTTCTGTAAGGCTGGATTTTCTTCATATACTTAACTGAAACAATGTATCACAGCAGACTAAAAAGCCAAGGCAGCTATAAAATTCAGCTGTCTTCTATCAAGGCAGACATGAAAGACTTTTACCAAAAAATGAATACCCCTATCCTAATCTCTTTTGTTTGAAATACAAAATAGACTGAGCTATTTTTTCATAAAAACTTATTTTTGAAAGAGGCTTATTATTGCTATTTTTGAATAGATTAAGAAATATATAGATTTTTAATTTCTCAGTTCTAATTTCGAATATGGTAAGTGTAACAGACAAATCCCACATAAACAAAAGCTCTCTGGGGTCCCCAGTAATGTGTGAGGGCCCCAAACCCTGAGAGTTGATGGACTAAACAGAGGTACGGGATGCCCAGAGGTACCTTTGCCCAAAGGCAGCCGCGCACCTTGAAACGCAGGCGGCAGGTGAAGGGAAGGCCTGCAGAAACGCTGGGACCTCTGCTAAGAGATGGGCACCAGCAGCCGTGGGCAGCAGGGTGGTCAGAGCTCAGCTCTACACACACACACCGGGGGTGACAAATGGCTAAACACATCATGGATGACTAAGGGCAAAAGTTCCTTCTGAACCAAGTCATGGACAAAATATCCAGACTGAAAATCGTTCTTAGGAGAGAGAAGCCGCATATTTGCAAGCAGTTCAGGATTTAGCGCTGGAACCGTCAGGTCTCAGGGAGGCAAGCCCCGCACTGGCTCACCCCCCCATCGCACCCAGGGAAAGAAAGCCTGTGATGTCCACCTCAGGGGTGCAGCCACGGCCCGTCACCACCAAACCAGCCGGGACGCCCAGCGCGCAGCCGCTCTGCAGAGCCCAGGACAACACCCAGCATGCCTCCCTGGCTTCCCTTCACACGGTCACGAAACACGTGCACACAGGCAGATTACATTTTTCTTTCTTTTTAGATCAACTGGCAACACCTTACCAGAAAACCAGAAACTCGTGAAAAGCGATAGCAGCAAGGAAAGTTAACTACAAAATCTCCTAACAAGTCACAATGCAAGGGCCTATTTTCCAGGAAATCAAAGTAAAAGCATTTTATAAAATCCTCTCATTTTAATATGAAATCCTTTAAATGTACGGTAATTATGGAAATGAGGCATCACTGTAATTCAAGTTGTCATTAATTTAGCAAGTTTATCTCCTGACATTCACAAGATGCAAAAACAGCAAATAGTAAATTACTGTATCTCCAAATCAAATGCTTTCATTTCAGCACATAATTTTAAACATAGCTGTGTCTTTTTCCAAAGTACTATGAACACCATTAAAACTCTACTCAATACCCTTTTAGCACCTACCAATTCCATTCCTTCATCAATGACAAAGACTTTAATAAGCTTATTATAAACTCAACACATACTACACGATAAATACCATCCTTCTCCCAGACTGATTTTTTAAATACTACAGAAACTTTCTTATATGGGTGATAAGCCCAAAAAACTCAATGTGAACTCAATACTAGAACATAGATTCAATGTACTAGCTCCCAATTTGCCACACTCCTATAAACCTTTTTTTTAATTAAAAAAATTCTTTTTTATTTTTTAATAGATCTTTATTGGAGTATAATTGCTTTACAATACTGTGTTAGTTTCTGTTGTACAGCAAAGCGAATCAGCCATATGCATACATATGTCCCCATACCCCCTCCCTCTCGAGCCTCCCTCCCATCCTCCCTATCCCACCCCCCTAGGTCATCGCAAAGCACCGAGCTGATCTCCCTGTGCTATGCGCCTGCTTCCCACCAGCCAACTATTTTACATTCAGTAGTGTATGTATGTCGACACTTCTCTCACTTCACCCCAGCTTCGCCCTCCCACTCAGTGTCCTCAAGTCTGTTCTCTGTATCGACCTCTTTATTCCTGCCCTGCAACTAGGTTCATCAGTGCCATTTTTTTTTTTTTTAGATTCCATATATATGAGTTAGCATACAGTATTTGTTTTTCTCTTTCTGACTTACTTCTCTGTGTATGACAGACTCTAGGTCCATCCACCTGACTACAAATAACTCAATTTCATTTCTTTTTATGGCTGAGTAATATTCCATTGTATATATGCACCACATCTTCTTTACCCATTCATCTGCTGATGGACACTTAGGTTGCTTCCATGTCCTGGCTGTTGTAAATAGTGCTGCAACGAACACTGTGGTACATGACTCTTTTTGAGTTATGGTTTTCTCAGGGTATATGCCCAGTAGAGGGATTGCTGGGTCCTATGGTAGTTCTATTTTTAGTTTTTTAAGGAACCTCCATACTGTTCTCCATAGTGGCTGTATCAATTTACATTCCCACCAGCAATGCAGGAGGGTTCCCTTTTCACCACACCCTTTCCAGCATTTATTGTTTGTAGATTTTTTGATAATGACCATACTGACTGTCGTGAGGTGATATACCTCACTGTAGTTTTGACTTGCATTCCTCTATTAGTGATGTTGAGCACATTTTCATGTGCCTCCTGGCCATCTGTATGTCTTCCTTGGTGAAATATAAACCTTTTTAAAGGAAGTCTTTAACAAGACACAGTCTAACTTTGAACAAATACACATGACACACAATAACCGCCAACTAGCAAGAAAAGCAGAAGACAGCTTTTATTTAGAGAAAATGCCGCATTTCGTATTTTGACCACACCATCCGGAGGCGGCCTAAGTCTAACGCTCCGTTCCCTCCACGGCGCGTTCCCCGCACCCCTGACCCCCCCAGCTTCATTCTGCGTGGTTTTCATCCCTCCAGCTTCCAGATGCAAACCGTCTCTTCTACCCTGTCACCAGATCAGCACGTTCTTCCATCAGAAGATCTTTCAGCTGAATCTCTTCCTCGCCAGTCCCTGGGCCACCCTCCCGCAGGTCCTGCCGGCTCAGGCCTGAATGACCGGCTGGCTCCGTGGCCCTCCCAGCTCCGAGCATGCCCACACACGTCACTGCCCCCTGATCTCCGCTCTCCTCTCCACGTGGAAACACAGCTGGCACAATCTCAGTCTCTACATCTTCAGCCACTGCAAACAGACTGATCTGATGCCCTCTCTGCCCCAAGTGCACCCCCGGCTCAGCACGCAGATCCACTCCTGGACCAACCACCCAGGAAGGAGGCATCGGGTCATGGAAGGACCCCGTAGCTCCCAGCAGACTGGGGAGGCACAGTGAGGAGGGTGGGGGAGAGAAGGCACGCTGTTGCTGTCTCTGGGGACGCTGGGCCCTGAGGCATCCGGCAGACACCTGCTGTCCTCACTAAGTCTGGGGCGTTTTCCAGTGAATTTCAATATAATCTCCATCTGAGAACTACTGTCAGACGGTTAGTTACAAATTCGATGTTCTTCACGTGACCAGTTGGAACAGCAACGAGAAACTACGTCCTGTATGTTTTCATGGGGCCTAAACAATTATTTATGTAGTAAAATGCCTTGGTGGTTACACTTAATTACTTTTTATCACAGTGCACGTGCGGAGGCCGTGATCCGTAACGTCTGCCGCTCAAAACATGCCTTTCACGGGGCAGAATGCGTCAGCATGGTGAGGTACGTGTGCTGGCAGCCAAAATGAGTGACAAGAGTGCAGGTGATAATAGATTTACGGACACAGGCAGTGCCCATCAGAAGCTGCCACGGGGACAAACAGACGGGCCTGCTTCCTGACAGACCAACGCACCACTGCCTGTGCGGCAGTTCCAGCAAAACACATCGAACCCGAGTCTGATCAAATCTCCACGTCCGACAACCAATTTACAGGAACGACAGGGGAGAGGACGCAGTAAACGGACACCATGGGAATCCAATCTTTAAAAAGAGACCGTGGGAAAGTGTACAGGACAAATGACCCTGTTTCTTCATTGAGAAAAGAAAAAAAAAGAGTGAGATGAAGCCTATAGATTGAAAGAGATGTAAGAGATACGCCAACCAATCATAGTGTCTGGACCTGATTTGGTTCCTGATTAAACAAACACACTGCAAGAAAAGAAAAAAAAAAATTCATGAGATGGTAAGAGAAATCAACACTCATTGGAAGTTTGATGATAGTAAGAAATTGTTATTAATTTTCTAGGTGTGATAAGGACATTGTGGTTAGGTTTTAAAAAGGGAATCTTTATCTTTTACTGAAATATTTACAGATGGAGTGATAGGACATTTGTGATTTTCTTCCAAATACCTGGGGTTTGGGGAGAGAGGGCGGGGGGACGAAGATGAAACAAGCTTGGCCACAACATGGTAGCTGTAGAGGCTGGGTGATGGGCACGTGGAACTCACTCCTCTGTTTTTATGCTTGAAACTTTCTGTAATAAGAAGTGTTGAAAAGAAAAAAAAGAGCCATGCTCTTCCCAGAAAATTTGGGACACAAAGAAAAGTAAAAAGAAGAAAAGAATCCCATACATCTTACCACTCACAGAAACCACCACAAACACAAGTCTAGTTCTTACTGTAATTATTCATATAGTCCATGCTTATTTTATAACAGTATCAGGAAAGAAGGTTGGAAGAAAGAAAGGAAGAGCAGGTACAAGGCTGTGCATGGGTCTTTTTCCTGTAGTTCACAGATTACATCTAATTCAAACTCCAAATCTGCTGGTATCAAGACCTACAGTCACACACACGAACCATGTCCCCCCCATAGACCCAGGAAGGCCTGCTGACCGCCCACCTCGGAAACCCACTAAGTTGGCGACACTGCTTCTCCCCCGGGGAAGCTGCATAGTCACTCATGGATTTTTCATTCAACAAACCTAACTCCTCTGTGCACACCTACTGCCAGCCAGCTCCTGTGCTGTCTCCACTTAAAGATAAAAAGTGCCCAGCCCAGCCCTGGGGAACGAGGGCCAGAGAATCGCACAGGAGGGGCTACACCAGGACCCGCTGCACCTCCCTCTGCATGCACCCACGCTCATGGATCAAGGTCAGCTCTAAGTTGTGTCACGCGGAATTTTTTCTCTACCAGTAATTTCAATATTATTTCATTTTAGTTTTGGAAAAACTTACTTGTAGTCACAAGTGTCAGCGGACTCTGGGGCTCCTCTCTGCCTCGTGCTTCCCTGAGTGGGGGCTGGAAAGGGAGGGACGGCCCCGGGGAGCTGTGCCCTGGGGGCGTTGGAGTGGGGGATGCGGCGTCACAGGGCAGGAAAGGGTGAGACGCCACAACACAAGGAAGAGCTCCAAGTCTCAGGCAGCTGTAGCCACAAAACGCAGACAACAAAATTCCAACACGGATAAGAAGTCTGAATTTATGGTGGAGAAATTCACAACTTCAAACACTCCTGGCAAAACTGTGCACCAACGCCTGAAAGGAAACAGACAATAACTGCTGCCGTTCTTTGAAAGTCAGCACTGAATTTCCCATTTCGAGGTGACAAGAACGTACACATCCAACTTCCTTCCTCTGAATTCATTAGCATTTCTTGATTACTCTCCACGTGGTGGGCCAAACACCCTGATCTAATTCTAAAAAGCAGCTTCCAACAGCCTGTCCTACAGATGCTACCACCTACAGGTTAAGTTTTCTCAAACAAAAAGAACATAAAACCACTCAGACTGCTAACATGTTTGTCCACAGGCTTTGACCCGTGGTTGGTTTCAGAAGCAAACTGCCCTCTGCCGGGAGGGCAGACACGGACATCCACGTGCTGTTTCTCTCTCTGCCAGCACGTCTGTCCTGTTCCTGTAAATTCTCCATCACCACCTGCGCGGCTGCTCGTCAGAGCACCGCTGAACTTGAACGCAGCCAGACGCGCACCGTGGGCAAAGCCCCAGCCAGAGGGCAGGGGACAATCTGGGCTGCTGGCTACATGGGCTAGGAAGGCAGAGTGAACACCACCCACGTTTCATAAACAACGGACTCAGTACTCGCACGTGATCTGAGGACCCCTCGGGCTGAAATGTCCTACCCTTGAGTTAGAGAAAAGACTAGTGCATTCGAGACTCGGTAAGCTGGGGCCTCTTCGGGGCTGCACCCACTCAACAGCTAGGCAGGGAACTCTGAAAACAAGGTTGCTGGATGGACGCCCTTACAGAACCTGAATTATAAAAAGGGGCCTGAGCAGAACGGGCCTCTAAGAGCCACCGGGCAGGGAGGGGAAGGCGCTGTTTACCTGTCACTTTCTCACCGTGAGGGACTGGACCCAGAATGCATTTAAGGGCCCAGAAATGGAGAGAGTGTGTAGGTCACAGAAAAGGCAGGACAGAGTAACAGTAGCCATGGGATAAAACAACTCTGTCATTCACCAAGTCCTGACTTTACAGCAACACACACACACCTTCCACGTTCGGAAAACAAAGTCTGTATAGGCACCCCCCTCACGCCCCGAACACCAGTGAGTCATCGTTGATTTCAGTACAATACTTACAACCAAACGTGCCAAATGCTCTCGAAAGGGGAGATGGTTACAGAAACAGGCAATCACCCTGGCAAAAACTCCCTGGACCCAGGGTGCTTATAAAAGCGAGAGTAATTAGTCAGAGACAACTCTGGAACACAAGCACGCTGGAGAAATATAAACACTGCTGAGGAGCTAGAGGCAACTACTACACAGAAAAAGAAAGTGCCTAAAGACCTCATGAGTAACCAAACAGGCTTTCTCCTGATCAAAAGATCTCCGGAAAGCAAGGATCTCCTGGGGCAGAGCAGCTGCCCCGGGAACCGGAAGAGCCCGGGAACACGAGGATGTTGCTAAAGCACCGTGGGGCATCCGCGGCCTGTCCCCAAGTGCGCCGGGTCCCCCTCTCCTTGCCCTGCCTCCCCGCCCGGCCTCTTCCCCTCCTGCCCAGGAGCCCCAACTGTGCGGTGAACGCCCCCAGCGCTGGCGACCCCTGACCTGCGTCCTCAGGTCCACTGAGGAGAGGGCACTTCCTGTCCCGACCCCAGCCCACTCTCCGGCCGTCCCCTCCCGGCCCAAGTTCACAGCTGGCCCCTATGGCCGGGGGCTCGGGCCTGCCGGGGGCACTGGCGTTGCCCCCGGGGACCCCGCACCTCCCGGAGCGACACCGCCTGACGCCAACCCTTCTCCTCCGGAGTGCGTTTGGCGGCGACCCGGGTCCAAACAGGGTGGCGGGGGGAGGGCGACCCTGGTGTCCAGCTCGGGGAGGGGCAAGGGCGACCCTCGGGGCCCAGGCCGGGCAGGGGCAGGGGGCAGGAGTGACCCATGTCCAGGTCCGTCGGGGATGGGGGCCACCCCAAGCCCTGCTGCTGCGGGGAGGGGCAAGGGCGACCCTCGGGGCCCAGGCCGGGCGGGGATTGGGGTGGCTCCCGGTCCAAGGCGGGCAGGGGTCAGGAGGCGACTCCGTAACCAGGCCGGGCGGGGATGGGGGCCACCCCAAGCCCAGGTGGGGGGAGGGGCAAGGGCGACCCTCGGGGCCCGGTCCTCGGGGCTCCCGGGCTCGTCCCCGGGGGTCGGGTTGATCTCGGGCCCAGGCCCGGCGGGGGTCGGGGCGGGGGCGGGGGTGACCCGGGGCCCGGGCCGGGCGGGGGCCGCGGCACTCACTGTTTGGGCAGCTGCAGGGCGGGCGCGCCGCGACGCTGGAAGGCCCCGTCCACGAAGACGCCGTTCTTGCCGAGGCAGCGCAGGTAGAAGTGCGGCTCCTGGAAGCTGAGCTGCAGGTGGCGCCGCGAGATGAAGCTAGACAGACCCATGCTCAGGTCCACCGAGCCCTGCGACGAGTTGCGGCCGATGGTGACGCTGGGCTGCCGCATGAGAAACTCGAACTCGCGGCCCTCCAGGCGCGCCAGCGCGGGCCCGGGGCTCCGGCGCACCGAGGCGGCCGCCGCGGCCACCAGGGCCTCGCCCGCCGCGCCCCCAGCGCCCCCGGCGATCGAGCCCGGCGGCGGCGGCGGAGGGGGCGGGGGCTGGGCGGGCGGCGGCGGCGACGGCGCGGCGGGCCCGGGCGCGGGGGCGGCGGCGGTGGGGAAGGCGGCGGCGGCGGCGGCGCACAGCACGGGGCTGCAGGGCGCCGAGCGCAGCGCCAGCAGGGCGCGGGCCCCACTGTCCTCGCCGACTTCGGCCATGTTCGCACAGCTCCAAGCGGCCTCCGGCGGCGGCGCGGCGCAGGGGGCGGGGCTCCGCGGGGCGCGGCGGGCGCGGGATCCCGGACCGGATCGCGGCGGAGCGGAGCCTGCGGGCCACGCGCCCCGCCCGCCGGGGCTCGCGGGGGCGCGCGGGGCGGGGTGGGGGACGGTGTCCGCGCCCGGCCCGCCTCGCCGGCCCCCGGGTAGCGCCTCGCCCACCGTCCCCGGCCGTGGGCTGTCCCTTCCTCTGTCCCGGGACTGGGGCGGGGAACCCCCGGAAAAGTCTCCCTGGAAAGTTTTGATTCTGGGTCACTCACTGGAGAAGGGACAACTGACGTCAGCAGTCTCCGGGGCCCTAGTGGCTCCATCCGCCAACCCTAAAGTGCGCTACTTAAGCACCAAATTTAAGGGGTTTCGAGCTGTAACTGAAGTTTGCCTGAAGATGCTTGCGTTCCCTGTTGCCCTGTGTTCCTTTTTGGAGTCATACATTCACTCAACAAGTATCTAGACAAGTATCCTGGGACCCATACTAGGGCCCGGTGCAGTCGCCGCCGGCCCTTTACACCTCTTACAGTCTCATGGGGGAAGGCAGACGCCTGCAGAGGGGTCTTCTGTGAAAACGCGGAATTGGCCACCTTCGGCATCCTTCAGATCCCGCAGTGCTTCATGCATTCCTAATTCAGCCAGGGCCCCCTACAAAAAGGTGGCAGTGTCTGCACACTGCCATCATTTAATAATTATTGAGCGGGAGAAAACAGACCCTCCCTGGTAGAGCTTACGGTGTACTGGGAGATGCGGACAAGAATCAAGTAACATTCTAATAAATACATACAAAATTACAGCTGTCTCAAGTCCCGTGAGGCATTGTTGCCCAGTGACATGTGTAGGGACTGTGGCCCTCCCTAGGGTGGGAAGCTTGTATGCGTACCCACTGTCCAGCCTGGGGCTGCAACAGATATTAGCCCAACTGTCACATGATTGAATATATAGGTACAAACAGAATTAGTCCTTGGGGGCAAGTAAGACATTTTTACAAGAAGCTGTAACGAAAGAACCTACTTGAAGGTGGAGGAAGACAAAAACGGGGTCAGGGATCTCTTCCCTAAGGAGTGACACTTGAACTGAAGTCCAGGGATGATTAGGAGAGGGGGTTGGAGTCCGGGGATGGCATTCCAGCCAAGGAACAGCATGTGCTAAGGAACGGAGCATGGTGCCTTCCCAGGACTGACAGGTGGAAAAGAGAGTGACCACATCAGCTGAACAACATCAGTCATGTAATTTGGGTCTGATCCCCAAAGCAATGGGAACCACTGAGGGGCTGTAAGCAGAAGGGCAACATGCAGACCCACATATTGGAATTAGGATCACTGGCTGTCGGGCAGAGCCTGAATCCGAAAGGGGTCTGCGTGACCATAGGAGGCCAGCTAGGAAACTCGTAGACCAGGCCAGGGGCTGAATTAGGGAGATGGAGAGAAGTTGAGGGAGTCAAGCAATATTTATCTCAAAGACGTTTACAGACACATTGTTGGTGGGAATGGAGAATGCTGCAGCCCCTCTAGAAAGCAGTTTGGTGGAAAACATACGATCATCTGATTCAGCAATTCCGCTTTTCGGTCTATACCCACGAGAATTGAAAGCAGGGTCTTTATTTGTTTTTAAATAAATTTATTTTTGGCTGCGTTGGGTTTTCATTGCTGCACGCGGGCTTTCTCTAGTTGCAGCGAGCGGGGGCTACTTCGTTTCCATGCATAGGCTTCTCATTGCGGTGGCTTCTCTTGTTGCGGAGCACGGGCTCTAGGCGCGCAGGCTTCAGTAGTTGCAGCAGGCGGGCTCAGTAGTTGTGGCTCGCGGGCTCTAGAGTGCAGGCTCAGTAGTTGTGGTGCACGGGCTTAGTTGCTCCGCGGCATGTGGGATCTTCCCAGACCAGGGCTCGAACCCGTGTCCCCCGCACTGGCAGGCAAATTCCTAACCACTGCGCCACCAGAGAAGTCCCGAAAGCAGGGTCTTGAAATGACATTTGTACGCTCACGTTCATAGCAGCGTTATTCACAATATCCAAAAGATGTTAACAAGCCAAGGGTCCACTGACATGTCCGATGGGACATTATTCAGCCTTAAAAACAAAGGAAATTCTGACACCTGCTACAACGTAGATGAACCCTGGAGACAAGACAAGGGGCTAAGTGAAATCAACTGGTCACGAAAAGAGAGATCCTGTATGATTCCGCTTATGTGGGGTCCCTAGGGGAGTCAAGTTCATAGAGACAAAAAGTAGAAGGGTGGTTACTTCCCAGAGAGACGGGAATGAATGGGGAGTGAGTGTTTAATGGGGACAGAGCTTCCGTTTTGCAAGATGAAAAAGTTTTGGAGATGACGGTGGTGATGGCTGCACAACAATGTGAATGTACTTGACACTACCGAACTGTAGTTAAGATCGTAAATTTTGTGTTACATGTCTTTTACCACAATTTTTTCTTTAAAGAGAGAGATTTACATAAAACCTTCAAAGTTCTTTCCTCTGGTTCATCTGGGGTGACTTCCCTCTTGTTAATGACAGGTCTGTTTGAGAACAAGAGGGATATATGTGCTTCCACGGCCCTCAGGCTTGACGATATTAAATGTGAAGACTTCTGTGCAGACTGACAGACCTGGACAGTTCTTTTCCTGACCAGCAAGAACCTGTATGTGACAATGGCAGGAGCTCCCAGGGCTGACTCACGATGACCCTGCAATCCTAGATGCCCACTGAACCTTGCAATTCCTTTCCTCTTAAACAGCAAGCCTTCGATACACTGACAGCTTCAACAGAGAGGGCCAGAAAAGGAGCAATAAAAAGCCATTATAGAACCAGAATCGGAGAAAGTGAATTCTTCTCACACTCTCTCCGGGTCTAGAGGGCCTGCTTAAGCTGCTTCACGATGCATTCGCTCAAAAAAGGAAAAAGAAAAAATTTGCAAGGGAGAACCCAGTTAACTGCTGGGAGCCCACGACACCCAGGCTCTTACCCTGATGGAAGCCTCTGGAGCTGGTCGCAGGAACAAAAAGGAACAGAATTAACTACAAGACACTAAACCGTTTACAAGAAAAACACACTGTATTGGGGGGTGACGATGAAGGCCATGTTAAAAAGAGGCCATGAAATATCTGGAGAAACAATCCATTAAAAACAAATACACGTGGGACTTCCCTGGTTGCACAGTGGTTAGGAATCCGCCTGCCAATGCAGGGGACACGGGTTCGAGCCCTGGTGCAGGAAGATCCCATATGCCGCGGAGCAACTAAACCTGTGCACCACAACTACTGAGCCTGCGCTCTAGAGCCCTCGAGCCACAACTACTGAAGCCTGCGCGCCTACAGCCCGTGCTCCGCAGCAAGAGAAGCAACCGCAATGAGAAGCCCGCGCACCACAACGAAGAGTAGCCCCCGCTCGCCGCAACTAGAGAAAGCCCGTGTGCAGCAACAAAGACCCAACACAGCCAAAAAACAAAAACAAAAACAGATAATTAAAATAAAGTCTTAAAAAAAATAAAAACACATGAACAGATCCTTCACTAAAGATATAGGTGTGAAAAACAAGCCCAGGAAAAAATGCTCAACATCATTCATTGTTAGGGAGCAGGTTAAAAACCACGCTGGGATATCTGCTAAAAATGATAAGGTCTGGAGTTCTCCCACATGGCTCGCAGAATTCAAGACGGTACTGCCACTTTGGAAAAGTCTGGCAGTTTCTTATACAGTTCAACTACCTTTCTGAATGACCTGCAATCCCATCACTAGCTATTTATCCAATTGAAATGAAAACTTGTGTGGACACAAAAACTTGTACATGATTATCTGTAGTGGCTTTTTTCCTAAAGACCCCAAACTTGACAACCCGACAATCCAAATGCACCTCACTTGGGGAGTGGAAAACAAACTTAGGTACAACCGTACGACGGAATATAATGCTGCACTAAAAAGGAGCGAAGGACGCGTACATAGAACAACACGGAGGACCCCAAGTGCATCCTGTATGCTTTCATTTGTAGGACACTCGGGAAAAAGCAAAACTATAGAGACAGAAACAGATGAGTGATTCCAGGGGCTGGAGGTCTGGGGAGAGGCTACCTACAAAATGACACGTGGGAATCCCGGGTGGGAGGTGATGATTGTGGTGGTGATTACATGACTCCGTGTATTTGTCGAAAGTAGCAGAACTGTGCACAAAAAAAGTGAATTTTACTCCATGTACCTTTTACTCTATGTACATTTAATTTAAAAAAAAAAAAATATATATAGAGAGAGAGAGTTTGTGATTATAGACCCAAAACAAGGATTAAGAGCCATGTCGTCCAATTCAGAAGCCGCTAGTCACATCTGGCTATCTACACTTATACTCTAATGAAAATGAAATAAAATGAAACCCTTCCTTGTGAAACGTGGCACGAGCCACATTTCAAGAGCTGGATCTGGAGACCCACGTGGCTAATGGCTGCTGTACTGAACAGTGCAGATGAAGAAAGTTCCCATAACTGCAGAAAGTTCTGGACCGTGCTGCTCTGGGGGCGGGGTGTGGCTGAGCTGCCTCTGCCCTCTCCTCCCTTCATCCTCCAAAGTCAGGGAATCACACCAACGTGCTCCGGGCAGAGCTGTACCACAAGACCTCCGCAAAAAGCGCCGATGGGGTCACCCTCCTGCCTTGAGCCGAAGGGGTCCTCGCTTGGCCTGTTCCCCATCACAAGACAGGGGCCCGGTGGAAACCCCTCCACCTAGTCCTGGCTGGGTCTGAAGGTGGGCAGATGGGCTGAGAAGCCTCAGCATCTGAAAGCGGCGGGTCCACACTCACAGCTTCGAGGGCCTGAAGCTCGACGTGCATCTGGCAAATGACTGAGGAGCCCAGACCATTCTCTGTGTTTTCAGCGTCCCCTTCCTTTTCCTGTCTGCTGAATGTCACTTCCTGCTGCTTCTGTATCCTTCTCGGATCCTCCCTGCATCCCCAATGCTGCTTCCTGTGTGTTCACTGAGTCCCTGGGGCGTTACATCACACAGTGACGGGCCTCTGACCACTACTGGGAAGGACTGCATTTTTGTATCGCTACAGAAGATAGAGACAGACAGACAGAATAATCCTCCAAGAAACTTCCTCACCCATTTGAGGCCCCCAAAACCTGAGAGAGATGGCCCCTGTGTCCTCAGCTCACTTGGAACAGGCTGGCTTGTTTTTCTTTTACAGCCGCCCCTGGCCACCCTGTCATTTAGAACCGATCATATTTCTTAAACGCTAATTCAGGAAAAGACATGTCTGACTTCGACACCACAGGAAACTTGTTCAAACAAAGCCGGGTTGAAAACTACTCTTGACAGAACACTCGGGTGTTGGCGCTCAGGGAAAAAAAGATGTTGTGTGTTACTCATCCGTGGCTGTGTAACAGCAAACGGTTCCAAAACGTAGCAGCTGAAACCAATCAACGTGTACCATCTCACAGTGTCTGCGCGTCAGGAATTTGGGGGTGACCCAGCGGGGTGGTCCTGGCTTGGGGTCTCTTGTGAGATGCTGGCAGGGCTGCGTCTTCCAGAAGTTCGCCTGAGCCTGGGGGATTCGCCACGTCAAGACAAAGTGGAATGAAGGTGCTGGGGGAGGGGCACCAGCCCCACTGTTAACCAGCTCTGAGCCCTCAAACAAGTTAGTTGGCCTCTGGGCCTCAGTTTCCTCTGCTGTGAAATGGGCTTAGGGCTGTTGGGGGACACTGAGAGAGTCACTCCTGTGACCTCAACAAATGCAGAGTGTTTTGTAAAAATAGACTTGGAAATAAGGAAAGCAAGACTCTTAGCCCGAGGGCCAGCTCCGCAGAAGCCCCCAGAAGCTGCTCAGCCAGGCAAGCCTTACAGAGAATAGAAAGAACGCACGATGCCTGTTCTCCTCTCCTGATGGAAGAAAGCTCAAGGGGATTTTCTTCTTCCTGATCTTTACTGTGAAAACCTGGCAGGGCTTCGGGTGGTAAAACTCACGGCAGCGTCAGGGCCCCCAGGAGTGTGTGATCTGTCCACCCAGCCCTGGGTCCCCCCACCGTCTCCTGTTCTCCAGCTTCGTGCATCGTGACTCTGCATTCGTCTGTCTGTCCCAACAACCTAGGGCGGCGGTTTGCCCTGTGACCTCACTGCTCTGGCAGATCTAAGACAAGTTTTGATTCTTCAGCTCATTTAGCTTTTTTCTTGCGTGGCTGTGGTGTGTTATGGACCAATGTAAGCTCCGTGCGTGCAGGAATGGAAACAGAGGTCATTCCAAGCAGTAATTCAGCAGCTCTGTTTCTGCTTCTCTGCGAAGGTTTTTGTGCTGTTACTTCCACCACAAACAAATTCTCTAAGCGCTCAGGGGCCCGTTCTTCTGGAGAGACATCCGATGGGCTGCATAAATCACCTTTGTACCCGGTGAACAGGTCACGCCAGGTTTTTAAATCAGCGGCCTGAAGTCAGGCCCTCCGAGTGCGCAGTCAGTGGGGTCATCCCAGTGGAGGGTCCCCACTGCAGACAAAACCAGCCCCTGACTGATGAACCACTGGGGTTGTGCCCTCGGCGGGAGCCTTTGCTACAATCCTGGGGATGCAGCTGGGCAGAAGTGATGGCCCTTCTAAGGCTTCATGATCCAGAACACACGCAGAAACCCCAGAGGGATCATTTATAGCCGCTGTATAATTTATAGCTCTTGAGCACTGGAAACGCGACTCAGCCAAAGTGAGATGCACTGTCCATGAAAACACACTACACACCGATTTCAAAGACCTGGTTTAAAAAAAAAAAAAAGGCAAAATGTTATTAATAGTATTTTATATATTTATATTGGTTATAGTTTGAAATGATAATTTTTTGGATATACTGAGTTAAATAAAATGTACTACCCAGATTAATTTCACCTGTTTCTTTTTACCATTTTAATGCAGTTACTAGAAAATAAAAAATTACCTCTGTGCCTCACATTTGTGGCTCGTATTATACTTCTATCAGACGGGACTGTTATAGACCAATGTAACTTTTTTGTCCCAATAGATGTTTCCGTCTCAATTATGATGGTGCTCTGAATTTGTGTTTTAGCAGAGCTCGGGCTGATCGCTATCAATCTGGTGTCTTTGTATCATGTGTATTCCTTCCTCTTTGGTTATCAGAGCACTTTGTGGGAGTTTTAATGTCCAAAGGGTCTGTGTTTGTGGCTGGATCAGCCCAGGGAGGTGGAGAGATTTAAAAGAGCCCATTGACCACTTGGTGAGCTTTGCTGTCTCCGCCGCTGGGTGCTTCGGTTTTCTGCCACGGAAACCGACTCTGGCCAACTTCAACAAAAAGGGAATGTGTTGGCATGATGCTAGGCTGATCACAGAACTGGAGAAAGCCGAGATCCAGCTTTCAGAAAGGGCTGGAGTCAGAGCAGCCCTGGGGATTTAGCTGCAAAAACCCCAAGGCTGGTCCCCCAGGATGCCCGCGCTGGGATTAACCAGCTCCGAGCTTTCCCCTTTCTTGCATCATTCCACAGGAGATTGGAATTCCCAGGAGAAAGCGGCTGACGGGTTTAGGGAGGTTCTGTGCCCAGGCCTGGGCCAAGGGAGGGCAGGCAGCAGGCGGGGCCGGCCCTGGAAGGCGTCGCGCAGCCCACGCTGTGGGGCTGGCCCGTCCACGAAGCAGTCTGCTTACTGTTAGCAGAAGGGGCGGGGACGCGGAGCAGGCAGACAATAGATGTCTACCTCCTCATTCCAACTGGATTTCGTCAGGGGCCCGCCAAGAACTCAGCCAATTCAGCATTTTTGCAAAGACCCTTAAGCTCATCTTTTAAAACTTTTAATTGTGGGAATGTTGAACACATAGACAAAAGAAGACAGAATAATGCAACAAACCTCCATGTACCCAAAACCCAGCTCCAGCAGGGATCCGTATACACAGCCTTGTTTCATCTATAAGCCGCCCAAATCCTCTCGTAGTATTTTGAAGCCCATCTTAGGCATTATATCATTTCCTATAATTCAGTGTGTATCCCTAAAAGATAAGAGTTGGTTTTAAAAAAAAAATCACCTCAATATTATAATCCATGAAAGAATCCTAATCCTGCCTTAATAGTATACAATTTTGGGCCAGTGTTTTGATTTTCATCTTTTAATAACCTTATCGAGGGATAATTTACCTCAATTGAGGTATAATTTACATACCACAAAATTCACGCGCTGTAACGTACAGTTTGACAAATTTTTGGAGGATTGTACAGTTGTTCAATAATCACCGCAATCCAGTTTCAGAATGTTTCTGTCACCCAAAAAGTTCCCTCAGGCCCATTTGCAGTCAATCCTCACTCGGACCTTCAGCCTCAGGCAAACACGGATATGCTTTTTTCTCTATGGCTTTTCCTTTTCTACCAATTTCCCATACACAGAATCACACACTATGTGGTCTTTTGTGTCTGGCTTCTCTCATAAAGCGCAAGGTTTTGGGGTTCATCCATGTTGCACAGATCAGCAGTTCATCCCTGTTATTGCTGGCAATGCTTTATTGTATGAATATACCACCGTTTAAAAAAAGAAATCAGTCCACAAGTTGAGACACACACATGTTGTTTCCAGTTTGGGTTTTAGTAAAACTTCTGCTATAAACTTTTATGCACTACTTGTTGACATGTGTTTCCATTTCTCTCCAGTAGATTTATAGGGGTGGAATTGCTGGGTTACACGCCGAATGTATACTTAACTTTTAAAGAAATTACACCAGACCGTTTTCCCAAGTGACTGCAGAATTTGATGTTCCCAACAACGAGTGAGGATTCTCTTAATCTCTTTTAGTCCATGTTTTCCCTCCACCTCCTTTTTTCCCCCTTTCGATTTATTTTTAAAAACGGGGTCACTTGTTCATTAAAGTTTCCCAGAGTCTGTTTCCCACTTTTGCTGATTGCATCTCGTGGAGTCTAAGTTCATCTGAGCTGAAACAAACAAACCAACAAAAACAAGATTAAGCCACACAGTCAGTACACAAAGTGCAAACCTTAAAGTCTACGAGAGAGTCGGTAGAGATAAATCCCGGTTTTAATTCTGAGCTTCCTAACAGCCCAAAGAAGGAAAGAGGTTTGGTTACAGGAGTCACTGTCATAAGATAAAAACAAACTGATTGCTCTGAGGAAGCTGGCTTTTTCCTGCCAGAGACCAAAGAGACATTTCCACCATCATTCCCTCTTCCTTATTAGGGACGTGGTAGGAATTCGTGGGGCAGCGCCCTGACTGGTGACCCGGCCAGCTCACGACAATGTTCTTTGTCAGGGGATGCCAATGATTAAAAAAAAAAAAAAAAAACCCAGTAGGCTCCTTTGGGATCTGATGAGGTAACGTAACAAGTCAGACTCCCAATCCCAGGTCAAAAAAGGCAACTTTTAACCACATAATTCAGGACCTCATGTGAGTGTTCATCAGCCAAGCCCCAGTGCTGTGCTGCTGGGAAGAGAAAGAAACATTGTTATAACGTAAAGATAATTCCCAACAAAGCACCTACTATATTAGCTGCCCTTTCAGGTCTGTACCAAACCTCCCCACAAAACACAAAAATACACAAACAAAACGAAAACAGACAAAAAACCCACTGTCAATTCATCCTTTTTTTTTTTTTAAATTCACATAGAGTTGATTTACAATATTGTGTTAGTTTCAGGTGTACAGCATAGTGATTCAATTCTTTTTGATTCTTTTCCATTATAGGTTATTACAAGATATTGAATATAGTTCCCTGTGCACTAAAGTAGATCCCGTGTTGTTTATCTATTTTATATACAGTAATGTGTACCTGCTAATCCCGAGCTCCTAATTTATTCTTTCCCCCCGCTTTCCCCTTTGGTAACCATAAGTTTGTTTTCTATGTCTGTGGGTCTGTTTCTGTTTTGTAGATAAGTTGATAAGCAGCCTTTAAATGCAGATCATAAGCACCGTCCTCTGTGCCCATTCTCTTACCCTCAAGTGACAAACGGGCAAGTGTGTGAGACGTAGGGGAACAATGACCAGCACATGAGTAAGTGGCACCTTCCTGACAAGGGTGACTTCCCCGGCCAGCTTCCCACGCTGTGGACCTGCCTCTCCCCCCGAGGCCACATTTGGCCCGCTTATCTCGGAGGCCCAAGAAGAGACCCCCCCCCCCCCCAGTAAAGGAGATGTTTGGCGCTGACCTTGCTTGTTGCAAACCTGGCTTAGATAAACTCACGTCCTTTGCATCCTGTTTTTCTTCGAAGTGTCAGCTGTACATCAGGGTCCATCTCAGCACTTTTCTCTCCCTCCCTCTCTCACTGCCCACGTCAGCCTTGGAGGCCTCCACGGTGACGAAGGGCACTGGACAAGAGTGACTTTTCACCCCAAGAAACTTGAACATGGAGTTCCTGGCTTACTTGAAGCCTCACTGTTTATTCCAAGTCCGACTTCCTGGCAGGAGCTAAATAATTTCAATATCTTATATTTTTGTAGCGATTTATAAACGTTAAGATGTGAGAGAACGAATTCGAATCCAAGCCCCAGGAGGGCGGGGACCGTCTTCTGTTTGCTGTGGCTTCCTAGCACCCATAAAAGAGTTCGTGCTCAAACTGTTGTGTGAATGGATGCGTGACTGTGAATGTACAGCCATTCTACGGGATGTAGGAGATGTCCCCGTGTTTCTACAAAATTTAAAAACAATTCTTTGAGTGCAGAGGTGGTGCAAAATTCAGTTTCTCTCTTGCTGGCATCCTCCCTCTAACCCGGAGGGGTGCAGAGGCCTAGGTGTCCTGCAGGAGGGCTCAGGCCTTTAGCCCACACTGAGCTTTGCTGATACGTCCTTTGACCAAGACCAATGCGGCCAAGGACCCCGCAGCTTTGTGGCCAAAGTCAGACACAGGAGTTTTTGGCAAGGCTGGAGGCCTGGTTCGTGGGGTCCAACCTTCCCATGTGCGGCCCTGTTCCCTTCTCGGGGCTCTCCAAGAGAGCAGGACTTGGGTCCCCGTGGCTCACAGCACCCCGCCATCTGGCGCCTTCCTTGATCTTGGTTTGTGACCCCTCCTCTGGGAGGGGCTGGGAGCCACCGCTTCTGGGAACTTTTCTCTCTCCTCCTCCCTCCTCGGAGGCCCTAGTATAACCCCTCACTGAAAACTTAGGCTTCACTTCTGCAACTCAAGCTCCCCTAAAACAAGAGGACACAAAGCCCGGCTACTTGCAAAAATAAACACAGAGAGGACAAAAAGACAAATTTATATATCGGGAAACACCCTGCCGCAGACGCTTTGAGGAGCTTGTCTTCATGTCTTACCATTTTCAAAGCTGCTGTTGTTTTTTTAAAAAAATCTGATTTGCTTGCAGAGGCCAACGCAGAGGGAGGTGTCATCAGTTCCACTGTACGGCCTGGAGACTGAGGTTCCAACAGGACCGGCGAGGTGCCCTCGGCTTGCAGAGGTGGGCCCGCAGCCCAGGCTTCTCAGGGTCTTTCCCACCCTCGTGAGGGGATTAGAGACTGCTGTCCTGGTTTTACAGCCGAGAAGATGGCCACGCAGACTTGAGTCTCATCCAAGCTCACAGAAGCCACTAGTGAAACATTAACCAGGCTCAGCCCAGCAGACCTTCCCCTACCAGACCCCCAGCTCTCCCTTCTGAGTCACAATTTACTTTAGTTGACATTTATCGAGCACCTATTGTGTGCCAGGCACTGTGCTGGGCGTCTCGGGTATACTATTTAATTCTCCAAGCAACCCTGTGAAAGGCGTTACTAGCAGCAGCTCCATTCCAACAGAGCCGAAAAGTGAAACTAAGACCCAGAGAAGGGAAATGACTTGCCTGAGGGCATGTCGCTGGCGGGACGGGCTGAACTGAGGCTTAGCTCTCAGGCCATCCGATGCTAAAGCCCCCTCCAGCTCTTGGTACTACTCCCTGCTCTTTGCAAAGGGATGGAAACAATTAATTGGAGGGGAAGTTACTAAATACTCAAGCAAAAGGCTTTCCCTTTGTACTTTCTACAAAATGCTCTGTAACCCATGCAGATGATAATATGCCTGTGTCCTCAGGTTAATGGAGCTGATGGCATGCGGGTGTGTTGGGTGCACGGACAGGCCCTGGAGTCAGAGCCCCTTAGGGTCCAAATGCAGCTCCAACACTTAGTAAGTGCAGGGCCCTGGGCAAGGCACTTAGTCTCCACAGGTCTCAGTTTCCCCTCTTCGCACGAACCTCCAGACCACAGGAGGGCCGTGTGTCTGGGGCATGGTGCGCGGCCCAGCAGGTAAGCAAGCTCTCCACACGTGCTACTGAGTGTCAGGACGACCCAGATGCAACTGCCACTCAGAACTGGGCAAACGCGGTCCATCGGTGTTCCTTTCACATGGTTCAACCTAAACTTATAATCAAAACTGAAGTTGAGGGTCTTCCCTGGTGGTCCAGTGGTTAAGACTTCGCCTTCCAGGACTTCCCTGGTGGCGCAGTGGTTAAGAATCCGCCTGCCAATGCAGGAGACATGGGTTCGAGCCCTGGTCCGGGAAGATCCCACATGCCACGGAACAACTAAGCCCGTGCGCCACAACTACTGAGTCTGCACTCTAGAGCCCGTGAGCCACAACTACTGAGCCCGCGTGCCACAACTACTGAAGCCCGTGTGCCTAGAGCCCGTGCTCCGCAACAAGAGGAGCCACCGCAATGAGAAGCCCACACACTGTAACGAAGACCCAACGCAGCCAAAAATAAATAAATAAATATAATTGGGAAAAAAAAAAAAAAGACTTTGCCTTCCAATGCAGGGGGTGCGGGTTCAATCCCTGGTCAGGGAGCTAAGATCCCACATGCCTCGCAGCCTAAAACCAAAACATAAGACAGAAGCAATATTGTAACAAATACAATAAAGACTTTAAAAAATGGTCCACATCAAAAAAATCTTAAAAACAAAACAAAACGGAAGTTGAAACAAATAGGCCCAAGGGTGGGAGTTGAACTGGAAATCTTCAGAACTCTGAACAGGGAACAGGATGAAATAAAAACAGTGAGAGAAAACGAAATTGGGCTTCGGTGACTTATGCGCCGTAGGTAGGAAATGCTTGTTTCTCATTCTGCTCTAGGTATATACATTCCTAGTTTTGAAGTCGGAGAAAAGGAAAAAGCAAATGTAGCTTCCCACATCTATGGGGAAACCTGTATCCGAGAGCAGGAAAGGGAATTCAAGAAGCCCTAGCTTTCAGCCCTGCTCCGGCCGTGTGTAAGAAGAGCAGTTGTACTAAACACACACGGCGCTAGGGTGACGGAAAGCACAAGAGACGCGGCCTCCTGTTTTGGGTGGACCTTGCGGATACCTAAGCATCACCTCGTCCCTACGCAGCTTAACCTACTCATGCTTCAGGGGAAAGAACAAGTTGGCTAAGAGAGTCTTACGAAGTTCAAGTTAATCGAAAGATTAAATCTTCAGGACATGATGTCGCCTCCCTCTTTTTATGTTTTTTGTTGCCATAAAGAACAGGCAACAGCTGTTGAGATTCAAGTGAGTCAGCATACTGACTTACCGGCTTTGAAATCCTCCCTAGCAAGTGTTTTCCTACCAAGCCAAGAGTAGTAAATGCAGGTACCGAAGGCTATTTGGAATAAACCTAGGATACGATGATAGTTACCGTCTGAGAAAAGCGCCAAATAAATATGATTTAAAAAAGAAAAGAAAAGAAATACAGGACCCAAGATTCCTGAACCCCTCTCAAAAGTAAGAACTGAAAACCCCGATTCCCACTCGTATACGAGTGATTTCCACTCGTATAGAGCCGTATTGGGCTGCACACACAGAAAGGAAAATAGAACTTCTGTAAACCTGCCACGTATCACGTGGTGGGAGGGGTCACTGCCCAGCCCCTCGGCTACAGGATTTAAGCAGCCCCTGAAGATTTGAAACACTGAAGGATGGGCATGATTCTCCCCTTCAGGCTGCCAGAGAGGAATCACTGTTTGAATGAGGAAAACAGGCAGCATGTCCTAAGGGAGACCACTGTCAGAGGACCCGGCTTCTTGTCACAATCTTGATGACACCCATGTCTCAGGCAATGCCCGCGGGTAGTTAGTGGTTACAGCCTGGAGTTAAAAGGGCAAAACCACCAGCAGCCTCCCCTATGGCCATTCTGCCCTTTTCCCTAATTTTTCCTGGGATGGTAATGAGCCCAGCTAAAAAACTACATTTCCTGGGATGGTAATGAGCCCAGTTAAAAAACTACATTTGCCATCCTTCCTTGAAGCCAAGTGCGGCCATAAGACATAACTAGGGTTAATGCATTTGATGAAGTCACAGGGTTTAGGACGACCAACTCATTGCCTATACTCTCTGAATTTCAGCCACGAAAACCCTGCATCCCGGGAGACTCAGCCCCGGACAAACTGGGATGGCTGGTCATCCTAGTCGAAGGCTCTGTGAAAGGCGAGATGCAGGTGGCACGTGCCGGCTCCCGTCTGCCCGTCCCCTCTTGATGCACGGGGTGTGGACTCAATCCTAGAGGTGACGATGAATCGACAGACATGAGGACAAGAGCCACCAAGTTATGTTAACAGCAAGAGCTTGACAGGAAGAACCGTTAACTAGGTCCAAAGCTGTTAACAAGGTAATGGAAAGGGTACAAAGAGAACTCTGTCTCTTGGAGGTCTGGACTAAACGAGGTGGCTAATTCGGTGGTGGTGATGGGGGCACGAAGTGAAGGGCTTGGGATTATGGAAATGTAGGAACTCAGAGGAGCTGAAACTCCGGTTCACGAGTGGGGGCCGGCTGTGCTGGTGGTCCCGAGGGGTCACAGTGAGTCGTTTCCATAGGCGTTAGAAAAGCAGCAGACAAGAAGCTGCTGCTACCCAATGGAACTGACGATGCAGCAGTAGAGAGGCTTTGCTAGAACAGAGTTTACGGGAGTAAGGAGCTGGTGCAGACCTAACGCGGAGGAACCCTTCTTTCCTTCCTCTTCCCTGCCCTGCAGGCTTGGTCTAGCGCCACCTACTGGCAGATCCTGCCAGGGAGCCAGCTGGCTAAACAGAAGCATGGTGTGCAGGTCTCAGCCGCAACTCCACAGAGCCCCCGTCTAGGACGATGGGTTTGGGGCTGAGAGGCCGTAACTTAATAACCGGCACACCTTCCCCGGTCACATCACCTTCCCTTCCCCCCAGGAGGAAACCACGGCACCAACTTTTGTTTTCTTGCTTTTCCTTAGAGTTTTATCACATACCCATGCAACCCTGAATAACGTGGCTTGATTTTCCTGTTTTTAAACACTTAATGATTGGAATTAAACTGCATATGATCTATCCTGTCTGGCTTTTTACAGTCGAATTGGAGATGCACCCATATTTTGCAGGTGGGGGTAGTTCATTCATCTCCAATGCTTTACAGGATTCCATTGCATGAACGTGCCGCACTTTATTCATTCAACTGTCGATGGACATTTTTAGCTACGACTCTGAGGACAGTTCCTGTACGTGTTTCCTGAAGCCCATGAGCACACATTTCTCCAGGTGGTTCTCAAAGTGTGGCCCCCAGGTCAGCTGCATCAGCGTCACCTAGGAGGGAACTTATTAGGGATGCAGATTCTGGAGTGCCACCCCACACCTACTGACTCATTCTGGGGATGGGGCCCAGAAGCCCTCTGGAGGACTGTGATGTCGGCTAACGTTCGAGAACCACTTTTCTAGGTTACACATCCAGAAGTAGATTTGTGAGTCATCGGATATTTTTCTAGACAATGTCAAACTATTTTCCGAAGTCACTGTACCAATCTACACTCCCACCTGTGCTGTCTTAGAGTCCCCATGGCTCTCTGTCTTTGCGACCACTTGGCTGGTTTTTGCCAGTCTGGAAGGTAAAGAGATCTCTCACAGTTTTAACAGGCACTTGGATAACTTCCAGTGAGGTTGAACACCTTTCTCAAATGTTTCTTGGCCCTTTGGATGGCCCTTTTTGTGAAGTGCCCATTTTTTCCTATTGGATTGTCTATTTTTCCTTATCAGTTTGAAGTTCTTTACATATTTGGAAAACTGGTTTTTCTTGGTTATATTTGTTGCAGGTATCTTCTACCACTCTGAGAGTGGCCCTCTCAGAGGGAAAGCTCAGTTTTCTCTTTGTTGCCATTCTTTGATGAACAACTTCTTGATTTTAATTTATCGCTATTTTTATGATGAATGCTTTTAATGACATAAGAAATCATTCCCTACCCCAAAATCCTGAAGATGGTCTCCTTTAATGTCTTTTTAAAACTTTGTAGCTTTGCCTTTCACATTTAATTCTTTTTTTTATAAAGTATTTTTTTTTAAATTTTTATTTATATTTGGCTGCGTTGGGTCTTCCTTGCTGCGCACAAGCTTTTCTCTGGTTGCAGTGAGCGGGGGCTACTCTTCGTTGTGGTGTGCAGGCTTCTCATCACGGTGGCTTCTCTTGTTGCGGAGCATGGGCTCTAGGTGCGCGGGCTTCAGTAGTTGTGGCGCACGGGCTTAGCTGCTCTGCGGCATGTGGGATCTTCCCGGACCAGGGCTCAAACCCATGTCCCCTGCATTGGTAGGCAGATTCTTAACCACTGCACCACCAGGGAAGCCCCACATTTAATTCTTCAATCCAACTGCAATTGATTTTTGCATATGATGTGAGGTAGGGATTCCATTTCGTTCTTTTACCATGTGAATACCTAATTTTCTTAGCACCATTGATTGAAAACTACGCCTCCGCAGTGCCACTTTTGTCATCGTTTATGCACGTGGATCTGTGTCTGAGTGCTCTGTTGTTTCATTGGTGTATCTGCGTGTACTTGAATGGATACCGCGCTGTACAGGATACCCTGTCACCTCTTCGCTGCCACTCTCCACAGGAGGATCCATCCTCTCAGAGGAGCTTGATGCCCTCGAGTTGAGTTGTTCCTTTGCCCCGATATCATTACAGCTGGATGAGGTAACGGCCTTGTCTGTAATTTTGCTTTTGGCTCACATGTTTCCATGGGTGTTTCACGCCCTCTCCCCACACAGCATCCCCGCCTGTTGACACCCTACCCTTCCTCCAAGGCCCCTGCGAGGCCGACACCGCTGATCATCTGCAGCCAGAAGGGATCCCCCTTCCTCCTCAGACACACCCGCAGTAGGATGTCTGTGTGAGTGTGCTGGGGCTGCCGTAAGAAAGCACCACAAGTGGAGCAACTTCAACCACAGAAATATATTACTGCGCAGTTCGGGAGGCCAGAGGTCTGAGATCAAGGTGTCGGCAGGGTTGCGCTTCCTCTGCAGGCTGTAGGGAAGGGTCTGTCCCGGCCTCTCTCCCACCTGCTGGCAGTTCCTTGGCTTGTGGGCAGCTTAACTCTAATCTTCCCAGGGCATCCTCCTGTGTGCCTGTCTGTCTCCATTTTCCCCTTTACATAAGGACACAAATCATATTGGATTTGAGGCCCACCCTACCCCGATACAGTTTCATTTTAACTAATTACATCTGCGACCACCCTATTTCCAAACAAGGTCCCATTTCGAGCTACTAGTGCTAGGGTTTCAACAGGTGAATTTTTCAGGGACACAACTCAACTCATAACAACAACTGTATAACTGATCATCTGAAACTGGGACACTCTGGAGAGTGAACCAGGACACTCGTGATAATTATCCCAGGATCACAGGTTAGACCGTGAGTGCTGGGGATGGTCCACGAGGCGTGGGTTACCCCACGAAGGGGGAGGCCAGGGGATCCCCATCATGCAAACCCGTAGCATTGGCACTGGCTCACGTGGGAGGCTTTGACTGCAAACAACAGAGAGCCCAGCTTGACGTGGCCCCCGCACGGGGCAGGTTTACGACCTTACAGACGAGAACTCGGGAGAAAGGGCGGCCCTAGGAGGACTGATTCAGTGACTCAGTGATGCCATCAAGGACTCAGCTTCTGGCCAGCACTTGGCTCCTTTGTCCCTGATGGATCGACTCTTGCGATTCTGAGGTGGCTGCAGGGGCCTGAGGCCCCTCATCTTCCCAGACCAGGATCTGGAGACCGTCTCTGCTTCGCGCATCTCTTTTCTAGGAACAAACACTTCTCTCAGGACCTCCCTCCCCCAGCCCACTTCCCCTCACGTCTCATTCGCCGAAAAGACACCACATGCCTGTGTTTAAACCACTTCCAGGCAAGGGGTTTGCGACCACCATGCTTTTCTTAGCCCAATCATGGGTTTCTCTTAGGAGCTGGGCCCCAGGTCTCCTGAAGCTGAAGGAAAGATGGTACAGGACAAGAATCTGGGTTCTCGTGGCAGGAAAAAGAGAAGGGTGGGGAGGAGGCTGGTAGGTCGGCAACTACAACACATTTGCTGCAAAGGAGAGAGAACAGGGTCCCGGAGACCAGCAGCCTCTCAGGGACAGGCAGAGGAGAATTTCACGGCTGGGCATGGGAACGGAAAGCTAGGAACCACGGATGTTTAAGGCGTTATTCTTTCTAGTACATTTATTAAATGTAATGTTTGGGGAAGTTGGCAGCAGTACCCACAACTCCTAAGGTGGAAAGTGTGATAATTGAGGTCAGATAGTTTCGTTTATTGCTCTGGTCTGAAATCATTTCACACCGTTTTGCTCTGCAATTCAGCGTCACTACAGAGTACCAATGAGGAAAAGGCAATCAGTAACAATGATTGTTACCAAGCAACAAGCAGCCATGGCAAGAATTAAATAAAAGGAACGTAAATGGACCACAAAACTCAATCACCAGAAAAAGGAAGCATATGGGAGAAAAAGAATATAGGAGAAAGTTTTCCCAGTTTCTGTTAAACTTCATTGAAAAAAACCACAGGCCACGACGCAACATACGGTCACTGCAGAAAATTAGGAAAATATGTATCAAAAAGAAACTAATCACAGGCATGACTTCACCACTGATGGCTTTTAAGAAGAGTTCGGTGCAAAAAAAAAAAAAAAAAAAAGTTGGGTGCATTTTCTTCCCAGCACACACATGCTCAGTTTCCTATCTTGCTTCTTAAGCCACTTCACTTTATACAGTGTTTCCCCATGTTATTAAAAATCGCTAGTGGACATCATGTTAAGTAACTGCATAGCACAGGCATTGATCAATTACTCTTTGCAAAACACTATAAATTGGTGCTTTGGAAGGACCGCACAGGGGAAAGGAGGTGAGTTGAGAACCTAAGCGCCAGGCCTCCCTCACTGTTCTGCTGTGCTGAGTTCTGACGTTAGGTCAAAGGTGTGGCATCTTTCTAATCACCAGTTTGGGAAAAATAAAAACCTGTGCTGGGGATGGGGTGGGAGGGAGGTCTCTGAATTTTTTGGTGGCACCCCGTGCATTGCTTTGTGCTGCAAACCATAAAGCCAGTACACAAAACTTTCCAATTATTAGTGGCATTTTTTTTTTTTTTAAGGTCAGCCATCAAGGGCCTCAGCCCTTCCTGGAATCACAGTAAGTGGGCCTTCAGCTGTACCTTAAATTTCCTACCTTCACTGGTGTGCTGGCTCCTTCGGAAGCTCTGTAGAGCTATTATTATAATCATCTTTCCTGTTAGAGGGTCATTTTATTTAATTAAAAAAAAAAAAAACCCTCACAATAGCAAAGCTGCAGAAGTACTTTTTAACTGCCGTGCTAGCAATTTCCCCCGCTATGTGATTACAGCGCGTGCCAGGCAAGACCATCCACATTCCAGCCGTTTAACTCCGTTAACCTCTGAGGAATGAGCAGGCATCATCGATCGCAAATCCAGTTGCAGAATCTGCCTCTCAGGTTTTTCTTTGTGACAAGAGCGCTGCTAGCCCTCTTGGGTTGGAGCAGTGCATTGGTGGTGTCATGTGAGACCGCGCTCCCCTGGTCTCCTGGGCGGCAGCACGTGAGAACCACCCTCCCCCGGCCCCAAAGTGTGTTCTCATAAATTATTCAAGAGGCCAAGTTCAGGGGAAGGAGCATGGACTCCGGAGCAAGACAGACCTGGGTTTAAATCCTAGGTTTACGCTAAGCGGCCTGTTCTCGTGACTAGACCGGGCCAGCTGCATGTCCCCTGGGAGCCTTGGTGTTCTCACCTGTAAAACAGGAAAATAATACCCGCTCCACAGAACCCAGAACTCAGCAAGGGCTCAGGACTGGACGAACATTGCTAGTGGGAGGCTTCTGTGCTCAGAGCCCAAGGTCGTGTTCAAGGCGAGACCGGCATGCCAGAGGGAGGCCGTATCCAGGGCAGGCAGAAATCTGTACCGTGAGTCACACCCCTGCCTTGCGAGGCCAAGGATGATCCTTTTTCAATAAACTGCTGTCTCTTTATTCATCTGATTCTCCAAGCTCATGCTCTGCGTTGCTTCTGGATGGACTTCTGCCCTCAAATCTAAACGGATGACATGCCGATGCTCTTTGAGCCAGCTTTTTTTCTTTCCTTTTTTCCCTTCAAATTAAATTTTAACGACAAAGAGCTTGCCTGCACTCAGAGGCATAAACGTCTCGGACTGTTGCTCCTCCTGCCTGATAAGGGGCCCCAGCACCTGGATAAAAAGGCCATTTCTCTCTGTAACAGGACAATTCAGACACAGACACGGGACCAGAGATCACATTCCCCTTGGTCCCTGGGGGGATGAGGGCTTGCTGGGGAAATGACTGCCTAGTGCTCTGGCCTGGGCCTTCTGTTAAAAAAGAGCAGCCAAACTTCCTATTTATAGATGAACGAATAATGCAGTATCAGTTATTGGTTAAGGCAGGACAACAACATGGGAAAAAAACAGACAAAGGGGCTGAGGTTCAAGGTTACGTCGGAGAAAGAAAGCAGGTGGGATTTTTGTTTCATCTCTCCCATCCTCCTAGTATGTGTCCACTTTTAAAAAATACCATTTAATTGGGTCTTGGTGGTTTCTAAAATAAAACAAGGCAGGGGCTGCGTGCAAGTGAGACCCCTCGCTGGCCATCCCAGCGCAGCCTTTTGGGGCCACAGGCGCAACCGGCTGAGGTCCAGACCCCTCTCCAGGCGGCTCCTGTTCGTGTGTGCGGGTGCGGGAGGCCCCGGCAGGCGTCTGGTGAGCGTTTCGCCCGTGAGAGGGGCTGGGGACCCTCTCTGCTCAGCTCTCTCTCTCTCTCTCTCTACAAAGCTCTTCCTGCTTAGAAAAGAGGTTTTGTTCGACTCCTTTTTTGGCCTCGGAGGCACCAAAGGGAGTGGTTAATAGGGAACCACCTCGAGGTTTCGACAGGCCACAGCGAGAACTCCAGGGCCGCGGGGCCTTTGTTCACTGGGCTGCGGCAGCCTGGGGGTGCGGCCTTGCGCTTCGGGTGGGCCCAGGGGGCGGCGGCTGGGCCTCGCCAAGCGCTAGGGCCCGCTGGGGCCTGGAGACCCGGTTTCTCCTGTGAAATCCAGCAGACAGGAGGCAGGGCTGGAGACGGACATGCCGATTCCCTGGGGCAGGGTGCAAGGAGGGCTCCTCGGCGGAGGCGGCATCGCGGTCTGGCCTCCAGGCCTGGGGACAGGGACCCGGCGCTGGGCCAGGCTCGGCTAAGCTGTGGGCAGGCTGAAGGGGGCTCCTGTGACCACAGAAAAGCAAGGCGGGCTTGGGACGCAAGCGGAAGGTGACCAGGCACGGGGTGGGGAGTGAGGGGGAGGGTTAAACAGGAAGGAAAGCAGCCTGGCCTGCCCAGGCCTGGAAACCATCGTCCCTGCGGGGGGCACGTGGCTGGATGCTTCCTGGGACTGCATTTGTCCCCGCGGTGGAACAGGGGGATTAGAAGGTTCTCCTGTGGAAGTTTCCTTTCCTCAGGCCCCAGGCCCCTTCCCTTCATTCATTTGACAACTGCCAGGCCCCCGTTAGGACGGGAGCATCCTTGCAAACTCAAGCCGGGCACCTGGCAGCATCTGTGGAGACTGTGCCCGGCCCTGACCACGTTCGCAGGCGCAACACAGAGAGGAAACGACGACACGGCTGACAGCGACCTCCCTGTAGCACGGAAGTGTTTCACGGCATGTTTTCAGAGGAGGTAGAGCATGGTTGATGCGGGGAGTGTCTTAGTCAGCTCGGCTGCTGTAACAAACACAGCACGGACTGGGTGGCTTAAACAACAGACATTTATTTCTGACAGTTTGGAGGCTGGGAAGCTCGAGACCAAGGTGTCAGCTGATCAGATGTCTGGCGAGAGCCTGCCTTCTCTCCGTGTCCTCACGTTGCGGGCGGAGAATGAGAAAAACTGCTCTTGTGTCTTTTCTTATAAGGGCACCAACCCCATCCACAAGGACTCCACCCTTGTGACCTGGTTACCTCCCAAAGGCCCCATCACACTGGGGATTAGTGTTTCAACAAATGAATGGTGGGGGAGGGGATGGATAAACATTCAGTCCACAGCAGGGAGTAAGGCTACCTGGGTGTGAGCCCTGGCCCTGCTCCTTATAAGTCACGTGGCCTCGTGCAAGTGACGTGGCCTCTATTTCACCGTCCTCAGCTGCAAAGTGGGGCTTTGTTGTGGCTGAACTGCATTTCCTCCAAATTCATATGTTGATGGCCTGAGCCCCAGTGCCTCAGAGCGTGACTTTATCTGCAGACTGGCCTTTACAGAGGTGAATAAGGCAAAGTGAGGGCACAATGTGGACCCTAATCCCATGGGACTGGTGCCCTTATAAGAAGAGGAGGTCAGGACACAGACACGCACAGAGGGACGACCATGTAGAGACACAGGGAGAAGATGGCCGTCCCCCAGCCAAGGAGAGAGGCCTCGGAGGAAACCAACATTGATCTCAAACTTGCAGCCTCCAGAACTGTGAGAAAATAAATGTCTGTTGTCTAAGCCGCCCCATCTGTGGCATTTATTATGGCCGCCTGAGCTAAGATGGGGTGATAACAGTACCTGCCTCCCCCCAAGGCCGTTCTGAGGATGAAGTGACAGAACGCCTGGGGAGCAGCTGCAGGCGATATGTCGCAGGCCACAAAGGGCTTCAGCCCTGAAAACACGCCGCCCCTGTGCCACGCCCGCCCATGTCTAGGCGGAGCTGCAGACACAGCATCCAACGGCCACTGTCCCTCGTCCCCATCCCCGTGTCCGGACCTGGTTAATGGCTTTACATGGCGAACGAATCAGGATGCAGGTTCAGCCCATCAGGCACCAGAAAACCCAACTCAGAATGGTCTAAACAATGCCGAAGTGTGTCAGTCACATACCTGGGATCTGGGTGCAGATGGAAGTTCGGTGTGGCTTGACCCAGGGCTCCAGCTTCCTCGGTTGATGATGACGCCGGAAGCCCGATGGTTGCATCGTCCCAGGCTGCACACGGCTCATCCTCTGCCACCGCCCCTGGAGGGGAAAGGCCATTTCTTCTCACGGCTGCCTCGTAGAAGATGGGAACCCTTCTCTGGAAACTCCTACCAAATGCCTGTTTCAATTGGACGCCTGATCTTTCCTGAATGGCTCAGGGAATGGCAGACGGTGACTTAGATCATTTGCTGGCGGGTCACCCTGTGTGGTGTAGACTCACCCGGACCCAGCCCAGAGCTGGGGTCAGCACCCCTTGCCCCTTGATGGCTCTGTAATGGGTGAGGGCTACAAGGAACGCTGGCCACTTAACGACGTGGTCCACTGAAAGGGGCCATCTCACCACATCCTGACGCTGTCCCACAAGGCAGGGACCACTGTCATCTCCAATTTAAAGGAGAGGAAACAGAGGCTCGTGGACACAGGTAGGCAGGAGGTAAAAACTCAGGCACTGGAATCCAGCTCTCAACCTCACACCCACTTTGCAGTGTAGACAGGCCACAGAGTCAGGACAGTGAGATCACAGGGACAAACAAACCCACTAAAACCCACTGCCAACCCTCCTCAGACTACCCGAGAGCATTCTGGTGCAGTTATTTCCTGCTATTTTTATTGTACTTACATTTCCTCCCCAACCTTTACAAATTGAGAAATGTAACTCACATACAGAAAGATGCATACGTCTAGTGCTGCAAAACAAAGGACCACAAGTTTAGCACCTAAAACGTACACACATTTCCAACCTCGGTGTCCGTGTGGCAGGAGTCTGGGTATACGGCTCAGCTGGTCCTCTGCTAAGGGTCCCACGTGGCCACGATTGAGGTGCTGGCCCAGCTTCTTCTGGGCTGCTTGCTGCCCTCAGGTCCAAGAAGCTCCATGGTGCCCTGCCAAGCATCCCTCTCTGGGGCTGTTTGCTCCTGAGAGGCCAGCGGGAGAGTCTGTCCTGGGAATGATGGGCGTGACATCCAACTCCCTTTACATACAATGCTACCCAAAGGGATGACATCACAGCCCTTTCACCAAATTCTACTGGTTAGAAGCACATTGCAGGCCCCGCCCACACTCATGGGGAGGTGATGATACAGGGCATTGACTCATTGGGGGCGGTGGGGGTGTTTCACCTTCCCGTGTGTCTAAGTTTAACCCAGAAACAGAACATCGCTTACCCTCCCAGAAGCCTGGCTTACCCACCCCCAGGTCCACTTAGAGGTAAGACCAGTGTGGAGTTACAGCCAGTTAGAGCTGATTGTTAAATATTCAGGAATTCCATGAGCTAGCTGTTAAACACAGATGTTATAAAAAATTGAATTATATAGAGTAAAATCAATTCTATCAAAAACAAGGTCTCAAAACTCACCACTTCATGATTATTTTACTAAAACCAGTGCTTTTGAGGTTACTTACGTCTCTTGTACCTGTATGGTGGAAATACTTTCCCTAAGTCTGCATTCAAGGTATTTCATGTTGGTTCAGATACTCCCAAGTTGCCCATTAGAGAAATAGTTACACTGTGGAACTCTGAAAATGCTACAATTCAGAGCTTGAAGGCCAAACGAGGCCCTTGCTCAAGCTAAGAATGGCTTTTACATTTTTAAAGGTTCGTAAAAAATAAAACAAAGAATATGTGTCAGAGACCATTGGTGTCCGGCAAATATGTATCTGGCCCTTTGTAGAACACATTTGCCAACCCCTGGTCTAGTAATGGAGAAAATTAACAGTGCAGCTGAACTTAAAATTGTGTCCAGTTTTTAGCCATTAAATTATGACTGGCACAAAATATTCATCCAGTACTGGAAAATGATCCAATACAGCAAAGAAGTTGCTTACATCACTGATGAATAAAGATCTATTCTATATCTTTTTGGTTCATTTCTGTCTTACTCATTGATGTGATTAAATCAACCAAAGTTCATATCACATATTACACTTAATGACAATGAATTTATTGGAAAAACAGTGGGTTGGGAGACAACTCAATGTGATAGATTATGATTGAATTTTAACCACAGGTTGGCCATGGATACAAGAGTTCATCAAAAATAAGCAATAGCAACATCTGAGAATCAACTGGCTCCAGGGAATTTACAAGAGTACTGTATGTTTTACCATTTTTGGTAGGCTGTGTACTGCACATGCTTTATACTAGTTAAAATTCGTAATAAATGTATGTGTCTACATATGCACTCCTCCCCCTGCCAGCTGTTAAACATGTACCATCAGCCTGAACTTTGGGCGAGATACTTCCTGATTTCCTTTATAATTTAACCACTTTTAGGTTTCCTCTTACCTAGGTGTGGCCCATCTTCCTTAGGACCTGTGGCAACGTCTGGTACGTACTAGGTATTTTAAAAATACGGAAGTGGGTAAACTTCTGAGAAACACTAATTTGGCAGAGCAACCAGCAGTGGCAATGCAACTGTGAGCCTTTAAGATAAAATGGCAGAAAAAAAGGGGAAAGTTTGTTTGCTTTTCAATCTCTATAAGGCCCTGCTCAAATCTTTTTACACTTAACGGAATAAAGTCAAAGGACAAAAAAAAAAAAAAAAAAAAGGCAACAGCCGTTAACAGTAACTACCACAGACTCCTTGCTTACTATGGGCCCAACGGTGTTTCTCACGTAGGATCCCATAAATAAAACCGATAGCATAGGTGATAGAATAAAACACCCAAAACAACACTTCCTGAATATCCTAATAATTAATTCACCCTCCGTTCACTTATTTTACTAAGCATTTTACAGCGCGCCGACAGGAAACCAGCGGTGTCGGCCCTCCGGGAACTTAAACTCAGGCTGGGGAGGCGGCAGCCGGCCTGCACCCACTCCGGCCCGCGCGGATGCCCCCAACGCGCTTCACAGCCCGGCCGCCGTACACGTCCGGCCGCGGGCCCCACTTGCACGGGGCACGGCCCCGAGCCTCCGCCAGCCCCGCACGTGCGCCCCCGGCGGCTCGTCCCGCCCCGCCCCCTCGGGACCCGGGGCGCCGCAGACCCGCAGCCATCACGAGGACGCAACGGATCCACGCCCGGCTCCCGCGCAGACCGGAAGGCGCATCGTGACGCGTTGTGCGCAGGCGCGACGTGCAGCGCAGAGCACCTGGCCACCGCTAGGGGGCGCCGGGGCCGCCGGCGCCATGGGGGAGGGGAGGCCGCCGCGCCGGGACCGGACCACGTGCGCACCACGTGGCGCCCCCTGCAGCCCCGGACCGCGGTAGGGTCGCCGGACCGGCCAAGCCGCGCAGCCAGCAGCCCGCAAAGGCGAAGGGATGGGTCTCCCCGCCGGCGCCCCCGTTGACCTCTGACCTCCAACCCCACTACCTTTAGGGTTACCCCTTGCCGGTGGCCGCGCGGTGTGTTTATAAACAGAACTCCCGGCGGGGCCAAAACCCCGGATCGCGGATTCACGCCCGGGGGAGCGGAGCTTTCCGTGCCGTGCGCCTTCTGCGCATGCGTCCTGCGGGGCGCCGGGCGGCTCCTCCTGCTCTTGCGCACTGGCGGGCGGGGCGGGCCGCCGCGCCGGGTGGGGTCGCGCTGCCGGGAAGGGGCTGGCGGCGGCCGGGAAGAGCTGGATGCGGCGGCTGCAGCCCTGCCCCCGGCCTTGCCCGGTCCTTCCCCGCCCTTCCTGGCTGTGTGACCTGGGCAGGCCGCCTGCCTGCTCTGAGCCGGGTCCTCGCCTGTACGGCGGGGCACAGATGGGTAGTCGCGCAAGTGAAATACTGACCTTCCCTGGCTGCGTCCTTGGCCCTTGTTGACCCCGCGGGGCAGTATCGCCTGGCCCTGAAGCGAGCCTTAAACATTTCCGCCCACCTGTGTTGACGAGTGGGTGAACAAAATGTGGTATCTACCCGCAGTGGAATACTATTCAGCCTTAAAAAGCAACGGAATACAATTTGTGTTATGTATATTTTAATCACAGTATGACATGTGCTGGATGCTGGACATACGCTGGATCCACATGGGTGGGTCTGGAAGAATACTCCAGACACAGAATTACACGTGCTGTATGATTCCACTTACAGACATCTCTAGAATAGGCAGATTCACAAGTAGCCAGGGTCTGGGGAGGGGACTGGGGAGTTTTGATAGGGACAGAGTCTCAGTTTGGGACGATGAAAAAGTTCTCTAAAGGGATACTGGTGATGGTTGTACAACAATGTGAATGTACTTAATGCCCCAGAATCTACACTTAAAACCGGTTAAAGCAGTAAATTGCATGTTAACGTGTATTTTAAGCCCCCGCTCTCCCCCCCCCCGCCCCCCATCAGTTCACGTTGTGCCTGAAAATATCCTTCCCATGTTTTAAAAGGCTTGGACCTCTATCACCCTGCCTGTGTCATTTTGAAACCCTCTAGCCTCAACCTGGTGCTTTTCTTACCTGGAACACACCACCCTCCTCACTTCTTCTTGCGGTTCTCTCTGACAGAAATGTTTGTCCCTCTCATCTTTTCATGGCTGTGTCCTTCTTTGTATATTCATTCATTTAATCAACATGTATCCATGCTTATCTTGTGCTAGGCTTTATACAAGGAGCAGGGGACACACAGGTGATCAAAGCAGGGAAGGGCTTTCCTCTCACAGACTTTGTATCTGGCAGAGAGCATAGTCAATAAACACAAACAGAAAAATATCAGATGGTTAAGTGCTTAAGAAACCCCTGGCGATGTGACAGCGGCTGGGGATCGGAGATCTAATCTACATCAGGTGATTCTGAGGAGCTCTCTGAGGGTGGTTTGAACTGAGACCTTAGAAGATAAGGAGGCGGCCATGGAAGATGGGGGGAGGGAGGGGAATTTCCAGGGAGCGAGAGGAAGCTAGTGGAAAAAACCCTGAGGCCAGAACCATTTCAGTGTGTTTTAGGAACTGAAAAAAGGGCAGGTGGTAGGAGCCCGCGAGCAAGGGAGAGGTTTAAGAAGTGAGGGCAGAGAGATAGGTGCTCCCATTACTAAAACCATGGAACAAATTACCCTCAAACTTGTAGTGTAAAACAACCAACTTATTTGACTCGCGATTTGATGGCTCAGCAGTTCGTTGAGGGCTCAGCCAGGTAGTTCTTGCTTGTGGGGGGGGGGGTGGTCTATGCGGTGACCATGAGATAGTGATGGGGCTGTGGGCAGCTGAAGGCTGGACGGGGCTGGATGGGGCTGGATGCCCAGGTTGGCAGGCGACACTGGCCGTCAGCTGGGAGCTCACATGGGGCTGCCCGTCTGTGGCTTCCTCCACGTGGTGATCTCAGATGAAGTGCTCTTCTTGCAAAGCAAGGCTCCCAGGGGAACCAGGTGGAAAGGACACCGCCTTTTAAGACTTATCCTTGAAAGTCATGTAGTCTCATTTTTGTCATACTTGGTTGGTCGGAGCAATCAGAAACCCGCACAGATTCAAGGAGAGGGGGAAAAAGAAAAGATGACATGAATGCATTTCTACCCTAGATTCCTAGATTCTCAAACCAGTCCATAAGCACCCTCTGGGAAATGTATGGACTGATCGTCATCAAAAATAGTTAAACACAACTGTACCCAATCTAGCATTATGTATTTACTCTTTTAGACTATAACTAATTTAGTGTTACTTTAGTATTGCTTCAAGAATAGCTCACGTAATGTTGGTGGAGATAGGGGGAAAAAAAAAAAAGCAGAGGGGATGGAGACCCCACCTCTCAGTGAGAGGAGTGTCGAAGATTTTTGGAGCCAGGTTTTAAAATCACTGCACAGGTGATCTTAGCTCTTTGTACAGGTGGAGAAAATGATGCTTCCAGGCCAAGTGACTTGCCCAGTGTCACAGGGCCGAGCAGGGCTGGGCTGAGTGAGCCAGGCCCCTCCCACATCTTTCCTACCCTTCTGGGCTCCAGCCACAGGGAAGGGAGGCTTCAGGATCAGAGTCTCACGACCCGGTTTTGGCTCAGACGTCTCCTCAGAGAGGCCTTTGGAACACTGCCCTGTTCAAGTAGCGCATGGCCCACTGGTTCATGACCCTGATTTAGTGCCTTCACAGCCCTTATCACTCGGATTATGGGTTCGTTGTCTTGCCCGCTCCCGGGAGCCTCGTGTGTCTCTCACCGCTGCCTTTGCAGCCTCCAGCCGGGGCTTAGCCCGCAAGAAGCATCGATGAAGCCCCCGCAAGGAGCCTATGGGTTTAACGCAGGGTTGGCTCAGCCGGTGCACCCGGCTTTCCTAACTGCCGCCTGAGACAGCCATATAGACATCAACGTGGTCCTCCCAGCAACCCTTAGGCCCATTTTGTAGAATAGGAAATAAAGGCTCTGGAAGGGAGAAGCAGGATTCGAGCTGCGGACTGGATCGTTTTTCCACTGATGACAGCCCTCTCCCCCTCTCCCAAACTTGTCACGGGTTAAAGAGGCAGTAAGTGGGAGGCTTTAGTCGACTGTGGGGTCCGACGGGGATGACTGTGAGGGGTCTGTATTAAAATATGTGTGTCTGGGGACTTCCCTGGCGGTCCAGTGGTTAAGACTCGCGCTTCCACTGCAGGGGGTGAGGGTTCGATCCCTGTTTGGGGAACTAAGATGCCACGTGCCACGCAGCGCGGCCAAAAAAAAAAAAAAGTGTGTCTGTTTACATCACACTTTATCTCTGAAAGGACAGAGGCTTGCCACACCCTTTGGTGACATCTCCTTCCTCAGTGGAGCCAATGGTTGATTTTAGAAGAAGACCCTCGGGGAGTCTATCTGAAGGGTGTTGGCAAGTTTCATCACCGGCCAGCAGGATGGGGAGGCCCGGCCGGGCCCGTGGTCCCAAGGATCCAACAGGAACAGCCCTCGGTCTCCCGACGTCATGTGACTTGTCCCCCTGCCAGCAGAGTGGAGCAACTGGCGGAGTCCCAGACACCACTCCTCTGAGTGTGCCACAAAGAGCTTGTAAGACATGCGGGGGCCAACATGTAATTACAGGATCCCAGACCTGGAGACAATTCTGCTGGTGCAGGAGCCGTGAGGCCATTAATGCCCCTTGTGACACGAGTCCACAGTAATGGGAAACAGCTTCACTGAAGCATCTGTTTTTTTTCTTTCATTTTTATTGAGATATAATTGACACAGCGCTATGTAAGTTTGAAGCATCTATTTTTAAAAATTTAGCTTTCCCTACCCACCAAATTGTAATTTGTTCAGAATTTTTAAACCTTATTTTTTGGGCTCAGTTTCCTCCGGCTCTGCCTCACTCCCCCAAATTTGGAGAAAATCTATGAACTCCTTCAATATCAAGGTATATATCTATCCCTGGAATGGTATCCCTTTTTTCCGCTTTTCGACAGAAAAAATCCATTACACACACACACAAGTACAATGTAACTTTGCATAAGTAGTATGATCTTGTAGTAATAAACAGAGTTTGGCTGCTGAACATGAGAACACATTATAGGGTATAGGTTTGGAATTCTAACATTTAATAACGTTGGAGCACGTTATTGGAGACATTTAATGGAGACACGTAAATGGAGACATTTAATAATGTCTAAAGCAATGATCCTCCAAATGAAGGCTGAGGACCACTCCTGGTCTGTCCAATGTTTACTGGTCTCTGACAAAAAAGTACGGAAATCGGAAATAAGCATTTAGAAACTTCTTTAGCAATTTGACCTTTTAACGACATCCAGGAGTGGATTCTGTAGACGTCATTTATTTTACAAAACACATTGGGAAGAAGACTGAAGCCTGGTCCTTCACCACACATAGACCTCACCTAAAATTTTTTGTACATGATGTGAGCTCTACCTAGAAACCCAAGACAGTTGGAAAACTACCATAAGGGTGGGTATATAGCAAAAAAAAAAAAAAAAAGAGAGAGAAAATTGATAGAAGCTCTATATACAAATAATACCTCCTTATAAAATAGAAGATCCCTTTTACAGTAGAAGCTAAAATGAAAATACCCAGGAATAAATGAAAAACTGTGCAAAATCTTTGTGATTGATTTTTCTCCCTTTAAAAACCGGAAGACACAAGGAATTTTCTTGACAAAATTGAGGTGTTTTAGCTGACTAAGTAGGACTCTGACCACTTTGCAATAGTCCAAAAGAACATCCAAGAAAGCCAAGGTGTGGGTCCAGGAACTCATGGCTTCTTGAAGAGACTGAAAAACACGTCTGCCTCTATGAATCTGCCTATTCCAGATATTTCATGTAAAGGGATCATACGCTATTGTTCTTTCCTGTCTAGCCTCTCATTTAGCTTATAATGTTTTCAAGGTTCATCCATGGTGTCGCATGCATCACTACTCCATTCCTTTTTATGGGTGAATAATATTCCATTGTGTGGATCGACCACATGTTGTTTATCCATTCATCTATCGGTGGACACTTGGGTTGTGTCTATTTTTTGGCTGTTGTCAATAATGCTGCAATGAACATGCATGAACAAATACGTGAATTCCCATTTTCAATTCTTTGGAGTGTATCCCTAGGAGTGGAATTGCTGGGTCATACGGTAGCTCCATTTTAACTTTTGGAGGAACTGTCAGACTGTCTTACAGCATTACACCATTCTACATCCCGTCGGCAATGTGCGAGGGTCCCAATTTCTGCCCATCCTCACTGGCACCTGTTATTTCCCACTGTTACAACGAGATCCATCCTGGTAGGTGGGAGGTGGCATGTCACTGTGGTTTTCTCCTGCTTTTCCCTACTGATTAGTGATGTTGAGCATCTTTTCCTGTGCTTGTTGGCTATTTGTATATCTTCCCTGGAGAAAAAATCTCCAATAGATATTAAGAAAAATATTAGCAAAACTTAATAAAAATATTGATAAAGTATTCTAATAGAAAGCAACTTTTCTATTAGAATCACCTGGGAAATTTTTAAAAATCCCTGATATGCAGGTTGCAGCCAGTACAGATTAAATCGGGGTCTGTAGGGATTCCCACATCAGTAATTTTTTGTTTTTAAAGCTTCCCGGGTGGTTTCAATGTGCACCTGAGCTTAAGGACCATGGTTCTTGAGCAGAGCATCTCAGACTTTACCATGTCTATGAATCACCTACAGATCTGGTTCAAACGCAGGTTGTGATCCAGAAAGTCGGGAGTGGAGCCTGAGACTCTTATTTCTAACAAGCTCCCAGGTGGTGCTGATGCTGCCCAAATGGGAACAGCATCATGAATAGCAAAACCCTTCCAGGGATGCTGATGTCGGGGCTGCTGGCCCTTGGACCACAACTTGAATATAGTGGACGGACTGCTGCATCAGACCAGCAGCACCAGCATCTGGCATTTGCTAGGAATGCAGACTCTCAGGCCCCACCCCAGGCCAGGGCCACGGAATCTGCATTTTACACGATTCCGGGTGCTTGCCAGGCGTGTCACCCTGGGATCAGCGCTGGTCTGGCGCTGTGGTCTCCCCAGCTTGTGGAGTAGGAGGCAGGCAGTGGGTGTCACCACTGCACAGCAACGATGAGCAAATGCTTCTCTAGTGCTCTGACCTTTCTCGGACCAAAAGCTCTGATTATGAGGGTGATTCTGCGGTTCCAGCCAAGTTGGCCGCACCTTTGATCATCTCGGAGGGCCCTGGTGCCCTGGAGATGGCACTGCAGGACGGGAATTGAACAGGACCGAGCTGAGAAAAACTGCAGCAGCTTCTCCCTGACTTCTTGCCAATCGGTCTAGCTGTAACTGCCAGGACTGGCCAGGGGTCTCCCAGGGGTCCTCCCCTGACCTCTGGCTTCCCAGATAAATGGGGGGTGTGAGTCACCCCAGCACCCCTCCCTGTGAGATTCTCTAACAGGACGACTTGGACGGACACTGGTGGGAGGTTCACATTTATTGGCTGGAACCGGAGAGCATTCATTCAATTACTCAACCAGCATTTATTGATTGATCACTGTGTGACGGGCAGCCCGCTAAGTGCTGGGGACACAGATCCAGGGCAAAGAAAACAGTCGGTGATGAAGCGTCACCCAAATGCATGAAAACTATGAACAAGTGCTACCGAGGAGAGCTGCCCGGTGCTCAGAACGGATAGAAGAAGGGGTTTTGACCTTGTCTGGGAGGAGAGATCTAAGGGATAAACAAGGAGCAGACAGCTCTGCGGAGTGGGGTGGGCAGGAAGCAAGCGCAGTGACTGTAAAACATAAAGCATGGCTCTGTGTATCTGCACGAACGACAGATTTCCTTAGTTTCCCCTTCTCCCTGGTGACAACTAGTCTTGGCCAAGCAAAGCTGGAGTTTATGGGTCATTGTGTCACTCGGAAAGTGCCATAAGCTCTCCTATAGGGATGGCCCCAAGCTCCGGGGCAATCCCTGACCTCAAAGCAATCAGCATGTGCTCCCTGAGTGTGTATCTTGCGCAAGATGTGGCTCTGGGTCATCCCGAGAAGTGCTAGCCGGGCTCTTATCTGCAAAGAGCCACTGAGTTTATTGCGAAGATTGGAAACTACCAAGGAAAGGAAAAAGAACCATGCATCACGGTTTACAAAACGGCCGCTTTGGGAGTTCAGAGGAAAGGAGGTGCTGAGGGAGAAGGGGGTGGTCTAGGGGGGTGGGGGGCAGGGTGGGCCGGGTGGGAATACAGTACAGACAAGAGGACTAAGGGGGTCCATGAGCCTCACCCTGGAGGGAGGGGTGGAGTGCCTTGTCTCAAATGTACACGCCTGGACAGGTGTAGATACAGATGGGAACCCAGGTACGACTGGCTGCAGGGACCCCATTCCTCCCATACAACCAAACTGCTCAGCTGTAGACATGTTGAGTTTGCCAAGATGGCGGGCTTCTAGATGGATACGTCCAAAGGGCGCTCGCAGATGGGAAGGGATTGTAGAGGCTGTTGCTGTACCCTTTCATCCAGGACTGGACTCTCGTGTTCCTGGACTCTTCCTGTTCATGGACGGTGGTCATCCAGGGGCTGCTCAAACATACCTGGTGATGGGATTCCCCACCACAAAGGGCCTCCCAGTTCTTTTTTCAGAGACGTTTGATTGCTTAAGTTCTTCTTTATCCTGAGCCAATATCTCATTGCGGTGGCTTCTCCTGTTGCGGAGCACAGGCTCTAGGTGCGAGGGCTTCAGTAGTTGCGGCACGTGGGCTCAGTAGTTGTGGCACGTGGGCTCAGTAGTTGTGGTTCACAGGCTCTAGAGCGCAGGCTCAGTAGTTGTGGCTCACGGGCTTAGTTGCTCCACAGCATGTGGGATCTTCCCGAACCAGGGATCAAACCCGTGTCCCCTGCATTGGCAGGCAGATTCTTAACCACTGTGCCACCAGGGAAGTCCCCCTTTTTTTTTTTTCTTAATAATAAACAGGACAGAGCCAAGAGGAGACCCATGAGATCTCAAGACCTTTCTCTGGGTTGATATCAACCCATTCATCAAAACTTTGCATCTAGTCCTTCAGCTTCTTCTGAATCAGTCTCACTCAACTACCTTTGGCCCATAGTTGTCTAACCTGCCCAGAGGGGCATCAGGAGGACCTCTGTCAAGTGTCTGGCTGAAACCCAGACATGCAGTCTCTTTAGTCTTATCCTAAAGATAAGGGAATAAGGAAGGGGAATGAGTTTCCTCTGGTATGAACAGTCTCTGTGGATCCAAGCAGTCTCCTAAGGACCATCTATCTGTGCCTTCTACTCCCAGAGCCTACAAGAGTGCAGAATTTTTGCCCAGCCAGTTGTCCAGCCGTGCAGCTTCTAGAATCTACCCTTCCTTGCTTTTTGGCAAAGTGGGACAGCTGTCTGTTCATTTCTCCTCTCCTGGCACCTCCCCAGCCCTCGGGGCTCTCTGAGGATGGGGACTACATCTGTCTTGGTCACTGTCCTGTTTGCTGCAGCGCCCCCAGAGCCTGGCAAAGAGAAGGGCTCAGTCACGGTGTTGTCTGTGCTGAACTGAACAAGCTCCGATTCTGCAGTCTCGTTCCCGAGCTCTGTCCATCCCAACCTGTCTCCTGCTGTTGCTATTCTTAAAAAAATAAAAAAAAAAACCAAACAAAACCCAGCGTATTCTCTTTTGTAACTAGACAAGAAACACATGCCCGCTAAGGATCCTAAAAATAACCAAACAAAAATCATCCACAATTCAATGCTCAGAGGTAATGACTGCCAACATTTGCTTCCTGAGTTTTTGACTGAGATTTCCAACTGCCGGTAGAATATTTCCATCAGGATGTCTCTCAAGCATCTCAAGCCCTACCTGACCCCAATCAACCTCATCATCTTCCCCAATCACACTGCTCCTGAGTTCCCTAGATTGGTGGACAGCACCACCATTCACCAGATCACCCAGGACAGAAATCTCGAATTATTTTCCTTTCGACCCCCAACATCCAATTATTCATCGAGACTTGTCCCGTCTAGCTCCCTGCAATGTGGTTTTGCGCTGTTACCCTGGCTTCCCTGGTCTCCAAAGCAGCCCCTTATCATTGCTCATCTGAATGACTGCAGCAATATTCTTACGGGTCTCCTAACTTTTAACCTCTCCCACCGGGGCAATCTAATCTCTACACAGCTGCTGAGATAAGACCATATTATCTCTCTGCTCAAAAGCCTTCAATGACACTCCATTTTCCAAAGAAAACTTCAGCATGACATTCAAAGCTCCACATCCTTTGGAACAAATCTCTATCTTCATTCTTCTCATCTTCTACTCAAATGTCACCTCCTCCAGGAAGCCTCCTCTGATCTGGAGGGTCAAAAGTAACAACTCCCTTTCTCTGTTCTCCCATGGTGCTCTGGTCGGGTACCTTTAATAGGTCTTAGTGATCATCTTATGGTTTATCCCATGTATATCTTGCTCCCCCTCTAGATGAAGGAGTCATTGATGCTGGGGACCACTACATTTATCTTTGTGTGACCTGAGAGAACCACAGCGGTGTTCAGGTTGATTTCAAGATTCATCTGGGCATGAAAACTTGAACTCTGTAAATTTTAAATTAATTTTTCTTTTTTAAAAGTTTAATTTAAAATTTGCATGTTTAAAAAATTTTAAATATATCTATTTCCCAGGTATCCATTTTCTCTGATCTCCCTTGAGGAATTGCCAATCCCTTTCCCGTTGGCTAGAGTTCAGTGGAGGCGGGGTGGAGTTTATAAATAGGAGTCTGCCCTCCCCAAAAAGGGAGTCTGTGACCCACGCTAGACCCAACTAGATGCTTCTTCCTCTGGAAACTGAATCTGGGGCAAAAGAATGAAGAGGATAAAAGTGAGTGAAGTTCTTGTCCATCCTCCCCAGCTCTCCTTGTGGGACCTTCTGTCTTAGGGTTAGGGCCCCAGCCCTTGTGCGTTAGGTCACACTCCGATTTTTTTTTTGCTAATTACAAGATGGAAATTCCAGGACTCCAGAGGGCTTTGCCATCCACCCATTCCCTGTCAAACGCTACGTTAAGCCACATTCGGATATACCCATAGTACTTACAGTTCTGCCAGAGACAGGCTTCATCACTTGTCTAAACATCCTGGACCTCTGAGCTGGCAAGGCTTACCTGGTGGGGGTGTGGGCGCCAGCCATTGGCTGCAGTTTACAGTTCAGCCCAGTGGGGAGATCATTCACGGTGGAGAAATGCGGGCACACCTACTCATAACTCTTGTTTTATTTGAGACACTGAGAGGGTAAGTTTCCCTCTGGAAATATAACAGTAGGCAAGCAAAATCTCCAAAGAGGGACCTTTTAGAAGGCTGATTTATAGACTGGTATGTTCTCTCTCCCCATCCCAACATATAGCTTAGCTTCCAGGAAAGGGTGTGGTTTGTTTTCACATGCCAATGGCTGTTTATTAAGCCAGCTGCTCCCTTGGGAAGGAGAATCATCATGTGATGGTGATAAGGTCATCCATAACTTGAGCTGCCTTGGTTCTTGCTCATTTCCAGGACTGGTTCTCCAGATTCCTATTGCTCCTGTGAGCCCTGGATCGGTTAGGGATGAGTTTGCAGGCAGCAGAAAAAGACTGGCTTAAATGTCAGAGGTAGACAGCCCAGGTCTGGTCTGTAGCTCCACAGAGTCATCAATGTTCCAGACTCTTCCTCTCTGCTCCAACCATCCTCAGCATGTGGCTTCCATCCTCGATGTCTCATATGGTCATAACTGCTGCTGTGGCAGCAGCCATCACAATGATATTCCATACAGGAGAAACAAGGAAGGGAGGAGGGTCAAAAGGACTTTGCCAGCATGGCCAACCACTTAAAAAAAAGCTTTCCCAGCATTCCAACCCAGTGATTTCCATTTATATCTTATTTGCCATAACATGACCATCCTTAGTTTTACGAGAAACTGAGAAGTGCAATTTAGCGGGACACATTCCTAGCCTGAAAACCAGGCTTCTGCTAGGAAGGAAGAGGTAGACGATGGACGTTGGGTGGGCAGGTCTTGTGCTTTGTCTCCGCCTCCAATATTCTTCCTTTTTTTTGCCTAGATTAGTTTGAGTTACTTTCTATGGTTTTCAACCAAAGAAGGCTCACACTATATTTTTCTTCTTATAGAAACAATGCATTCAGATTTATTGTGGGAAAAAGGGAAAATACAGGTTAAAAAAAAAAAGGAAGATCAAAATCACCTATAATCCCACTATTCAGAGATAAATATGAATAATATATTCATATTAATAAGTATTCTACTAACTAGTGGTTTTCTAGCTTTAAAAAAAAATAAAATCTTAAAGGGATGCTCAGTTCACAAAATAGATAAAATGGATCTGCTCTGATCGATGCTGGAATGGGAGGCCCAGACCCCTCCCAGTGAGGCCCCTCTCCTCTGGCTAAATTTTGGATTTAGCTGGGAAACGACCATTTTAAAGGACTTCCCACTGGCCACTGCACGGATACATCGTCATTTACTTAATCAGTCCCCTATTGATGAGCATGTAGGTTGTTGCCAGTTTTCCACTGTTATCAACTTTGTTATAAACAAACTTTGTTATAAACAAACTCTCTGAACTTTTCTTTCCATGTAGCCAGGTTTGTTGGAGCTCATTTATTGCCTTGGAGAAGGTGGCAGGACAAGGGGAAAGATGAGTCCTTCTTCTTCTTTCTCTGCCATTTAGTGGCCTTACACCAAGGAAGTATGTCCCTTTTCTTCCCTCATTCCCATCTTTAAAGGCACCAAATCTTTTCAGTGCATCCCCTCCTGGGATGCAGCCTTCCACGACACCTCCATTTGGTTTCATCCTGGGGTCTGTGAGAGGCCTATGTGCGCCAGTATGGGGGTGACCTTGTTCCCTACTTCCAGTTTCCCCCAATGGTAACATCTGGCATAATTATAGTACAACGTCATAACCAGGAAATTGACATTCGTACCATAGAGCTTATTCAGATTTCACCAGTTACGTGTGTGTGTGTGTGTGTGTGTGTGTGTGTAGTTTTTTGTAATTTTTGCCGCACGTGTAGATCTGTATAACGACCACCACAATCAAGATACAAAACTGATCACCACCACCACAAAGATCCCCCTTATGGGAAGGATTGGGAGTTTGGGGTCAGCAGATGCAAACTCTTATATACAGGATGGATAAACAACAAGGCCCTACTGTATAGCACAGGGAACGATATTTGATATCCTGTGATAAATCACAATGGAAAAGAATATGAAAAAGTATATATATATATACATATATATATATAGGTATAAAACAGAATCACTTTGCTGTACAGCAGAAATTAACACAACATTGTAAATCAACTATACTTCAATAAAATTTTAAAAAAAGTCTCCCTTGTGCTGCTCCGTTATAGCCTCCTATCCACTCACCCCTATGCCTAAACCCTAGAAACCACTAATCTGTCTCCATCACTGTAATTTTGCCATCTGAAGAATGTTATATAAATGGAATCATATAATATGTAACCTTTTGAGACTCACTCCTCCCTTCCCCCCAACATAATCCCCTTGAGATGCATAAAAGTTCTTATGTGTATCAACAGTTTGTTCCTTTTTATTGCTAAGTAGTATCCCCGGTGTGGATGTAACAGTTTCCTTAAAGGCAATTCGGTTCTTTCCAGTTTTGGGCCCTACGAATAAAACTGCTCTGAACAAAAGTTTTTGTGTGCCGTAGTTTTCATTTCTGGGTAAACGCCCCAAAGTGTAATTTCTGGGTTGTACGAAAAGTGCATATTTAGTCTTGTAAGAAAGTGTCAAACAGGGAGTTCCCTGGCAGACCAGTGGTCAGGACTCAGCGCTTTCATGGCTGTGGGTCCAGATTCAATCCTTGGTCAGGGAACCAAGATCCTACAAGCTGCTCAGTGCAGCCAAAAAACCAAACCAAAACAAAAAACTGTCAAACAATTTTCCAGAGTGGCTGTACCATTTTACTTTCCCACCAGCAATCATGTACAATCCAGTTTCTCCACATCCTTGCCAGGTTTGGGCGCTGTCCCTATTTTTCATTTTAGCCTTCCGGATGTAGTCACACCCCACTGTGTTTTTCATTTGCATTTCTCCTGTGGCTGACAATGCTGAAGTCTTTTCATGGGTTCATCTGCCATCTGTATATATTCTTCAGTGAAATATCTCTTCATGTCTTTCGCCCGTTTTCTAATTAGATTGTTTTTTACTATTGACTTTTGAGAGTTCTTTTTTTTTTCTTTTAAATAGATTCTAAATACAAGTCGGTTGGTAAATAAATGGTTTGTAAATATTTTCTCCCACTTTGGAGCTTGTTTTTTTTTTTTCACCCTCTTAATGGGGTAATTTTATTTTTCTATTGAGATGTAATTGACATACCATAAATTCACCCTTTTAAAGTGTACAATTGGGTAGTTTTTAGTATATTTGCAAAGTCATGCAACTGATGCCTCTGTTTAGTTCTAGAACGTTTTCATCACCCCTAGAATAAACTCCAGACCCATTAGTAGTCACTCTGCATTCTGTCCCTCCCTACAGACTCTATAAGCTGCTTTCTGTGTCTATGGATTTGCCTGTTCTGGGTATTTCATTTCATGTAAATGGAGTCGTACTCTACATGACCTTTTGTGTCCAGCTTCTCCCACTTGGCATCATGCCTTCAGGTTTTACCCACGGTGTAGCGTGTGTCAGTATTGCATTCCCTCCCATGGCTGGATCATACCTCATTGTGTAGATACACCACATTTCATTTATCCATGGTTAGGAGCTGAATTGTGTCCTCCAAAAAACAAATGAAACCCTAACCCTTAGTTCCTCAGAATGTGACCTTATTTGGAAATAGAGCTGTTACAGAGGAATTAGTTAAAATATGGTCATCCTGGAGTGAGCCCTTAATCCACGATGACCAATGTCCTTACAAGATACATAGAGAGAAGGTGGCCATGTGACAACAGAGGCAGAGATTGGAGTGATGCAGCTGCAAGCCCAGAAATGCCAAGGATTGCCAGCAAAACCAGAAGCTGGAAGAGGCAGGGAAGGATTCCCCTACAGGTTTCAGCCCTGCCGAAACCTTGATTTCAGACTTCTGGCCTCCAGATCTGTGAGACAATATGTTTCTATTGTTTTAAGCCACTTGGTTTGCTGTAATTTGTTTCAGCAACCCTAGGAAACCAAAACATCCATTCCTCATGTGATGGTTATTTGGATTGTTTCCACCTTAAGGCTGTTAGGAATCATGCTGCTATGAACATTCATGGACAGCTTTTTGTGTGGACACATGTTTTCAATTCTCTGGGCTCCACACTTCAGAGTGGAATTGCTGAGTCATATGGTAACTCCAGGTTTAACGTTTTGTGTGTGCGGCAAAATGCACACAACATAAAATCTCTCATTTGAATCATTTTAAAGTGTACACTTCAGTGGCATCAAGTAATTCACAGTGTTGCGAAACCATCACCGCTATCGAGTTTCAGAACTTTTTCATCACCCCAAACTGAAACCCCACCCATGAAGCACTCACTGCCCCCTAATCCCGTCCTCCCCCCTCCCCCCCACCCCTTGCCCTCCCAGCCCCTGGAAATCATTCACCTCCTTGCTGTCTCCATGGATTTGCTATTGCGCGTATTTCACAGAAATGGAATCACACCATGTGTGTGTCCTTTTGAGTCTGGCTTCTTTCACTTAGCATCATGTTTTCAAGTTCAACCACATTCTAGCATGTATCAGTACTTGATTCCTTTTATGGAGGAATAAAATCTACTGTATGACAAATGAACTTATCTACGAAACGGAAACAGTCTCACAGACGCAGAGAACAGACCCGTGGTTGCCAAGGGGAAGGGGGTGGGGGAGGGATGGATGGGGAGTTTGGGATTAATTAGCAGATGCAAACTATTATACATAGAATGGATAAACAACAAGGTCCTACTGTAGAGCACAGGGAATGAGATTCAACGTCCTGTAATAAACCATAATGGAAAAGAATATGAAAATGAATATATGTATATGTGTAACTGAATCACTTTGCTGTACAGCAGAAATTAACACATTATAAATCAGCTATACTTCAATCAATTAAAAAAATCTACTGTATGAGAGTGAAGTAAGTCAGAAAGAGAAAAACAAATACCGTATGCTAACACATATATATGGAATCTAAAAAAAGAAAATGGTTCTGAAGAACCTAGGGGCAGGACAGGGATAAAGACACAGACGTAGAGAATGGACTTGAGGACACGGGGAGGGGGAAGGGTAAGTTGGGATGAAGTGAGAGAGTGGCATGGACATATATACACTACCAAATGTAAAATAGCTAGCTAGTGGGAAGTAGCCGTATAGCACGGGGAGATCAGCTCGGTGCTTTGTGACCAACTAGAGGGGTGGGATAGGGAGGGTGGGAGGGAGACGCAAGAGGGAGGAGATATGGGGATATATGTATACATATAGTTGATTTACTTTGTTATACAGCAGAAACGAACACAACATTGCTAAGCAATTATACTCCAATAAAGATGTTAAAAAAAAATCTACTGTATGGATACATCACATTTTGTTTATCCATTTATCAGTAGATGGGCACTTGGGTTGTTTCCACACTTTGGCTGTTGTGAATAATGCTGCTATGGACATTAGTGTACACGTTTTTGTTTCAGCTCCTGTCTTCAGTTCTTTTGGGTACCTACCTAGGAGTGGAATTGCTGGGTTGTGTGGTCATTCTAGTTAAAGGCATTTGCAACCTAGAAGAGGGCTCTCACCAGAACTCGGCCATGCTGCCACCCTGATCTGGGACTTCCAGCCTCCAGAGCCGGGAGAAATAAATTCCTGTTGTTCAAAAGCCACCCAGTCTATGGTGCTTTGTTAGAGCAGCCTGAAAGGACTAAGACAGTTTTGCCTGTCTTTGAACTTGATCTGAATGGACTCGTACAGCACATACAGTCTAACTTTGCTCAGTGTGGTGTATGTGAGGCTCACACATGTTGTCGGAACAGGCTTTGTTCACTCTCACTGCTGTATCGTATTTCATTGTTATAGCCTATACACCCATGCTACTTACCCATTCACCGTTGACAGACATTTGAGTTGTTTCCAGCTTTTGCCTGTTGTAAGTAAAGCTGCAGTGACACGCTTGAACGGTTCTTTGGGTGGGTCCATGCCCTGCTTCCTCTTGCGGATTAGTGAGCTGGCTGGGGCATGGGGAATGTGTATAATTAGCTACAGCAGGCACTACCAAATAGACTTCCCAAGTAGCTGTACCGTGCTGTGCTCCCATGTGATGGGAGAGAGTTTACTTTTGCCCAACCTGGTATCGCACTGTAATTTTTCTTGTCATTTCCTGGATGGTTAGTGCCGTGAAGCACCTTTCCATATGCCAATTTCCCACTTAGTATTATCTGCAACACTCACTATAATCCTGAGAGGTTAGTGCTCTTGGGTCCATTGCACCGAGGACAGAGGCCAGTGGCCTGTCCGAGGGTGGGCAGCTGGGAAGCGCTGGATCCCGGGTCTATTCAGATAACAGAGTGAGTTCTCACCCTCTGTTCTGTAGAGAAGGCTTGATTCCAGGAGAGGAAAATGTTCTTTTCCCCTGTCAAACTGGAGGAAGAACTCAGATGAGCACCTGACAAGTTCAAGCTGGGCAATGCATGGGTTAAGAAGGCTTTTTCTGGGAGCGGGCTTGGTCAGCGGTGGCACGGATACTGATGTTAGCCGACGCTGTTATTTTTATGGGAAAGTGCATCCAAGTTCCACGCCGGGGACTAGGAATGAAGCCTGGGGTCCGGCCTGGGGAAGCACATCTCTGTTCCCAAAGAAAACAGCACAGCTTGAGTAAGTGCAAATCCTGGAAATGATGACAGCCTCTCGCAAGCTTGTTGCAAGCGACTCGCTCTGTTTGCAAAACCGGATCCACAGGCATGTGTGGAAGATAAGAGGCGTGCTGCTCTGGGTCTCAGGTTACCAAAACTCCAAGTTAATGGAATCCATTCTCTCCTCCGTTTTAGGTCCGGGTCCCCAGAAGCAAACCCTGAGATGAGGGTTTATGTGCAGGTCACTTACGTGGGTCGTGGTCCCAGGGAGGTCTGCAGGGGAGACCTGGAGGCCAAGCGGGCCAGGACTTCTGGGCTGGCATCGGCAATTCGAAAGCATCCTTGGCCTCGTTTTCCAGAGGAAACCAAGGCGATCAGCACATCGTGGAACGATTTATCAATGCCTTGGAGCCAGATGAAGTTGATGTGTGATTCCAGCGAGGCGGGCAGCCTCCCATCTCCCCATTTCTGAAACGGAGACACCCAGGAAAAGCTAGGAGGTCAAAGTCTAGACTCAAGGTCCTCGTGTCGCAGTAGGGCGAGGCTATCCGAGCTCCCCCATGTTCCCATGACTCTTTTCACCAAGAGGTGAAAGCACCAAGGGATGCTTAGCTTTGGATGGCCTGCACCTGAGCTGCTCTGCCTGCCCACGCAGAGATCAAGGGGTTTTCATCTCCCAGGTGAGCCCTCGGACGAGGACCGACAGGTGTGAGAATATGAAAGCCCAGCTCCCTTGCCCGAGTCTGGACAAACCCTGAGGTGTAACCTACTTTCCAGAGGCCTGGACTTTGCCCCAAAGTCCTGCCTTCCCTTGGCTGCTCTGTCTCCCCTGCGGATCTCCTGGGAACCGCGACCCACATAAATGACTAGCACACAAGTCCTCGCCTCAGGGAAGCACGGATTCCTGGTCGCCAAACCCTGTACCTCGGCCCGTTGACACAGCCCATCCAGGGGTGCTGGTTTTCCTTGGTAACAACACAACACCTGTGATTCCAGGCAGTTCTGGAGTGAACGTTATACCTGGAGGTGGCGATGCAGGAACCTGGGGGTTTCCTCCCCTTCCCCCCTCCAAGCCCTTGCCTGTCCAAAGCACATGTGGATTTCTCTGTTGTGACACTTGTGTGTTGGACTCATATGTGTACGGAAAGGGAGCAAACCACGAGTGGATTTCCCAAAGGGACCCCATCCGCATCATCACCACCAGGTCAAGCACCAGAACCTTACCAGCACCCCAGCAGAGACCCTGTGTGCCCTTTCGGTCACCACCCAGGCACCCCTAAGTGCTATCCGGACTTCTGACACCATAGCTGAGCTTTGCCTGCCGTTTACATTCCACACAAATGAAATCACACAGGACGTTCCTTTTTGTGGCTGTCTTCACGTACCTAACATTACTTTGACGAGGTTTGTCCATATCCTGGTTCATTTGAGTTGCTGTCTGGTATCCACTCTGTGAATATACAGTTTATTTATCCTTTCTATTACTGATGGACATTGGAGCTCTTCCTAGTTTTGTCTCTTACAAAGGCCGTGCCCACCAATGTTCTAGAACATGTTTCTGGGTGCATGTATGTATGTGTGCTGTTGGGCACACACCCAGTGGAATTGCTGGGTCACGGGTATTTTCTTTTTTAAGTTTTTTTGATGTAGACCATTGTTTAAAAGTCTTTATTGAACTGTTACAGTATCGCTTCCGTTTTTTTTTTTTAATTTATTTATTTATTTTTGGCTGCGTTGGGTCTTTGTTGCTGCGCGCGGGCTTTCTCTAGTTGTGGCGAGTGGGGGCTACTCTTCGTTGCGGTGCACAGGCTTCTCATTGTGGTGGCTTCTTTTGTTGCGGAGCACAGGTTCCAGGCGTGCGGGCTTCAGTAGTTGTGGCTCACGGGCTCAGCAGTTGTGGCGCACGGGCTTAGTTGCTCCACAGCATGTGGGATCTTCCCAGACCAGGGATCGAATCCATGTCCCCTGCATTGGCAGGCGGATTCTTAACCACTGCGCCAGCAGGGAAGTCCCATTGCTTCTGTTTTATGTTTTGGTTTTTTGGCCACAGGGTATGTGGGATCTTAGCTCCCCGACGAGGGATCCAACCCACACCCGCTGCATTGGAAGGCAAAGTCTTAACCACTGGACCACCAGGGAAGTCCCATGGGTCATGGGTATTTGTATGTCCAGCTTGAGTAGATGCTGCCAAACAGTTTCCAAAGTAGGGGGTGTATCAATTCACACCCCGCCCCCGCTCCCCGGTAGTGCATAGTTCCTGGTTCCTCCATAACCTCACTGACGTTGGTATTTGGAACTTCCATTCTGCAACCCAATCAGAAAGGATGGGATCATTCACTTGAGTATTCTCCACCCTCAGGGCTGCTGCTGGTCCTTACATCCCTTCTGTATGAATTAGAAGAAGGACATCCCTGCCTTAAGACACTTTATATCCATCTGTTGAGAATTTTTGTGATGTGCTGTGCTGTCAGAGCGTGACATGCTACTGCCCTCTGCTGGACAACGGTTGACATTCATAGTACAAATCTTGGATACCTGGGATCGTAAAGGCAGCCTCTCAGGTGGGGGGCCCTTGGGCAGTGCACTCCCTGGACGACCGCACATGGTGACCCTGGCCACTCTCCTCTCCTGTTCACACATGCTGGAGGTGATGGTGAGTACTGGATGGAGGAGGCTTAATGAAATCTCACAAGGTGATGGCTCGCGAGCTGAATCTGGTGTGCAGTTTATGTTTTACTTGACTCACAGTGTAAAAAAAAAAAAAAAGAGCTAAAATTTTAAAATTATTTATTTTAAAATTATTGATTTTAAAATTTGGGAGATTTTAAGTAAAAATCTGAAAAATCAGAGAAACTAGAAAAAGTGGGCCCTCATCCTCAAATTATGACCTAGAGGCAGATCTGCTCGGGTCTGCACTTAGCCTCAGTCTCTACCACGCCGCGCTGTCCCCAACCCCAAAGCCTCTGTCAGTTGGCAGCAGCGAGACCAAAACAGCAAGCCAATGCAGTGCCAGATCCCCAGCCCCTCCACCCAAAGCGCTGTCACTTATTTATGGTTAACTGCCTTGCTGCTGTGTGGATATACCTTTGTGATCACTGTTTTGACATTGATAAGGGAAGGAAAAACCATCCCAAGCTGACCATTAGAGTGTGAGATAAAATAACTCCACTCTTCTGCGTACTGGAGTAAAAATCCCATCTGATAAGGTCTCTATGGAACAGTAGGGTTTTAACGACTAGAGTTTACTGACAGCCCTGCCCAAAGGGGCTGGTGCTTTACGAGCTGGTGACTGAGAAGTGAAGCACGAGGGGTGGGGCAGGAGGGGCTGGGATGAGCAGGTGAAGGGTGAGCAGGTGGCATCTAGAACTTTCTCAGAAAAGCTCTGGTGTCCCAGGAATCAGGGCTGGGGCAGCAGCCTAGCAAGTTAGGGGGCTGAGACTGAGTTGAAAATTCCTCATCTGTATGTTACATAGTTAAACTAGTTTCTTGATTAACTCAAGAATTTTTCACTTATCTGTATATCTTACCAATTTTTAAAATCTAGTGCCTAAATCAACTACCTCTGAAGTAGCTGTCTTATCATTTTGGTTACACGTGAATGATCACCTTACCCGTGTTTACTGGGCACTTACTCTGTGCCACGTGCTGTATCACCTCATTTAATCTTCACAGTGATGCTCTCTGCCCTAATGCAGACACTATTACCAGCTCCATTTTGTAGACTTATTTTACAGACAAGCAAACTGAAGTCCAAAGAGGTTAAACAGTTTGCCTAAGATCACGCTACGTGGGAGGGGCTGGGTTTGAACCCAGATCTTCCTGCTTGCAGGACTCAAGCTCTGGACGCTTCTGCTCAGACACCATCTGACTTAGAAGCAGAACCTCTTCCTGGGTGGCGCCAGATAAAATCTAGGTTGGAAACCAGAGCTTTGTGATCATTACAGATGTGTTAGTGCGTTACCTCTGCCCATGTAAGGTCTTTCTCGGAGATGCGGGTCTTTCTGATCTTTGACGTTATGAGCTTTGAGACCTCGTGGGCGGAAGACCACTGATGTGCTACCCCACCTTCTTCTTACAGGAGGCCCCGGGGGACAGGGGCTGAGGCTCTGTACAAGGTCACAGGGCCCGTCCGTGGGGGAACCCGAACTGGGAGCTTGGGTCCTGACTCATGGATTCCCCTCCCCCCCTCCCCCATGCTGAGTCTGAGCACGCAGCTCTGTAGAAAGGAGGGAAGCGACTACATCCCCACCAGCAGGACACGGGCTTCCCCTCCCCCGGAGAGGCCCTTGTCACACTGGCGGGTGCCAGCAGCCCTGATCCACGCGCGGCTTCTGCACGTGGTCCGCCTGCCCGGGGAGCCGCAGCTCGCGTTTGATTCCGGTCACGGGAGGCGGCCCCCGCCTGCACACTCGCTCCGGTAAATTCACTCCTGTCCTCGCCGCTGGGGCTCAGCTGGGATGTGGCGGCGGATGATCAGAGCTGCATTCCGCCCTCGCAGGAGGTTATGGTGAGGATCACACGAGAGTTTTGGGAAAACAGAACAACTCCGGGCGGGCACACAGCGTTATGAGGACAGAGGAGAGAAGCGGGAAGACGCAGGTGGGAGGGTGCCTTGGCTTTTCCTCAGGAGTCGTCTCCAGAGCCCAGCGGCGCCCCCTTCTCGCCCCTCTCACCCTGCAGGGGCTCACGGCTTCTGGGCCAGCAGGTGCGTGGGTCCTGAGCTCCCTGACACTTCGTTGCTTCACTTTTATTTGCCCCGGAGCCTTCCATTTAAGACAGCTGCCGGCCAGCTCAAACAAAAGCTTTTCTACGGCCGAGAAAGTGATTATTTGCACTGTGTGGGAGTCGCCATCCACGAGAACCAGCAGTTTCCCTCTGAGCAGAGAATGAGAGCCGTCTGAGCCTTCGGAGGGAGGGGGGCCACTAAGTGTGCAAAATCCTCCCGGGGGCAGAAGTCAAAACAGGTCGGATGTGCTTATTCATTTATTTTCCTCCTTAAAAAATATCACTTATTGATCACATACCTTGTCTTATGTATGAAGCCAACCCTCGGGGCCCAAAGTATAGGCAGAGATGGACACTCACACTAGTGACAAAGTACTGTAGGGGCACAGATGCGGGAAAAGCCGACCCTGCTGGGGAGGCGGGTGTTGGAATGTTCTGGAAACCAGGTAACATTGCACTAGGTCTTAAAGGATGTATGATTTTTTTCCAATTAGACAAAGGGACGGCATTTATGATGGAGGAACAGCATGTGCAAAGGCCCTGAGGCTGGAAAGTGCAGGGAGTTTGGGGGCATAAGGGTCACCTGGGTGACTAGAGCATGGGGAGCTTGGGCAGAAGAGGGGGCGAAATCGGCTGTGAAGAGCCTCAAGATGTGGTGAGGGAGGGACCCTTATTGCTCTTTTCCTCATATTTCCATAGAAAGGAGGGCTATTTGTCTCTGGGAGGGAAAAACACTGTACAGGGCAACATTCTCTGTGCCCCTTGCAGAAGGAGGACGACCCTTCTGATTGGTAGGCTGAGCTGAAAGTGAGTGATTTACCGTCCTCGGATGTGAAAATAGATTATTTGGGGTTCGCCCATGCCGACATACACCATGTTCGCACTCTCAATTGCATAGAATGTGATTTCTATTTCAGTGGTTGCCTTCCATCTCCAGACAGAACTCTGAAAGTGTCCAAGTGATCTTAGAAACTGCATAATTTTATCTGCCTGCTGAATATTCCAGAAGCTTCAGGGAAGCAAGTGTGCGCTGTGGATTGTGGTGAAGAGGTACGCATTTTCATGTATGGATCCGAGAGTGACCCTGGATCTGACACAAGCAGGGCAGGGAGTCTCTGACTTGGATGTTTCTGTCCTGTCCCACAGTCCATACAGCGCAGCCCCACAGAGAGCGGGGCAGGGATGGGGCGCAGACTCAGTACTGGGTCCTCCGGGTACCTTGTGGAAACATCGTCTTGGGTGCTGTCTCTAGTTCAAAACAAACCAAGGAGCTCCCTGCAAGGGAGGAATTTTTCTCCTAAAATGTAAAAGTAGAGTCTTAAGTGTTCAAAATCTGAGTGAGGCTGCCAGGCACATAGGTGGTGCTCAAGAAATATTTACAAAATAAATGAATGAGGAGAATTCCCTGGAGGTCCAGTGGTTAAAACTCCGTGCTTCCACTGCAGGGGGCATGGGTTCCATCCCTGGTCGGGGAACTAAGATCCCGCATGCCTCGTGGTGTGGCCAAAAAAAAAAAAAAAAAAAAAAAACCCAAACAAAAATACTCCAAACAAACAAACAAATAAAAACCCTTAAAAAAATGAATGAGTACGTAAGTCTAGTCTTTCAAACCTGCCCAGGTTCAAGAGGAAGGGACACGGCCCCCATCACACCACAGGAAGAGTGTCAAGGTAATATTTTAAGAAGAGCAGTTGGGATGGGAGATACGGCTGTGGCCACTTTTGGAGAACAAAACCTGCCATAACACTGGAGGGAGGTAGTTACACGAGGGGGTCAAAAGATTTGGAAGAATCCTCTGCCAATCCCAGCGAGGTCCTGTGTTTATGATTTATGTAAAGAGAAGGCAGGAGAAGGAGTGTGGTCTGTGGTCCAAATCCCAGCTCATTCACTTATTCCTGGAGTGACCTGCATCTTCTTGCATCCATAGCAACCTGCATGTGTGACGTGCCCACCCCAGACGGGAGCTCACGGATCCCTGGTTAGGATGCCTGTTAGTGTCACCAGGACTGGTTACAGGTGGTCGGGTCGGCTGCAGAGCGCTTTGCACAGCTTAATAGTTCTGTGTGTGGTCTGTACCCCACGCATCCCACGTTGCTCTAAAAGCTGACCCTGTTTGGTGCTGACTTTGTGTGCTGGGACAACATATTTCCAGAAAAGAGGAAAATATGGGACAGCCCAACAAGCCAGAAGCCCTGTGTTTGTTGAGACAAAGGCTTGGATCCAGCAAGCTATTGGGGGCGGGGATTGGCTGGGGAAACAATGCCCAAAGGTGCCCCCGTAGGGTGGGTCTTGGCTCCAGACCTGCCCCTGGGTGGGAGGGGGTACTGTGTGCTCACAAAACCATAGTCAGGGGACATAGCAAAGGCAGCCTCTGGATTTGGAGAAATCCCTCACTTCTCTCCAGGTAAGCACTGTGCACTCATGACATTTCCATTTTTGGTCATTTTCTACCCTAACCCCCAGTAAGAGCCTCTTGTGTTAAGTGGGGAGGGGGCCGATTTTGTGCTCCACCTTGTAAAGAGAGAGGCTCAGTCTGGCTCCCACCCAGAGGTGAATGGGGCTGACTCTAGATTCTCCCCGGCTTGGAGGGGGCAGAGGCTGGAGCAGTGGGGTGACAGAGCCACACCTTTCTTGGGATACGAAGCTCTGAGCTGAGTTTTGGCCAACGTTCAACGCCATCTTCCGTGACTTGCACCCTGCACAGCGTTTTGTGCCTATATTTATCCATCTGCAAAATCTCTTTTCCTTCCCTAACTACCTCCCAGGGATATAAAATGCCTTCAAGGTACATTTGTGTTCGTCAGACAGAAAGAAAAAAAAAAGGCACTACCGAAATAGAAGAGATTATTACTACTGTACGATTGTAAAAATGGTGATCAGGGAATTGGGAATTCAGGCGTGATGGGAGAGCCGTGGTAGTGAATATTTTAGAAATAAAACATACATGATAAAAGAATGATCAGAGCGGACTAATTATAGAACGGAGCCTATTAAGGGAAGCGAGGAAAATCTATGCTGAGGAGAAAATTGGTGAGCAGAGAAGGTAGAAAACGGAGCGGGAGGGAAACATGTTCGTCGTCTTTTACACGCGCGGCCTCTGAAATGTGATGAGTGGAAGGCGCAGGAGTATTTGAAGAGGAAGATGGTCGTTGTTGAACACGAATGATTTGGTCTATATTTCTGTATATTGAAGGCACTGACGTGTAATTTACACCGAGTGAAATCCATCCATTTTCAGTGTGCACTTCTGTGAATGTTGACAGACAGCTGGAGTCATGGAACCTCTCCCGCAATGAAGGTCTAGGACACTCCATCACCTTCAAAAGCTCCGTCTCCACACCCTCCTTCCCGCCCATTCCTCAGGCTACCACAGTCCATCTTACTGCCCCCCGCACCCGGGAATGTCCTGCACGAGGCCTGGGATAACTTCTTGATGACCAAATCCAGGAGACATATTTGAGACACTTCAGATGTTTATTCGACAGAGTGCGGTCCAGAAGGAGGTGTGACGGAGGCACAGGTGTGGGTGTGGGTAGAGGACAAACGGCAGAGCTCAGACCTGCAGGTCTTAATCATCGAGGCGAAGGGGAGGAGTCTGGGGCATCGGATGACGGTCTTGACGGGAGCGGTGAAAATCGGGAAAGATCAGGAAGAAGAAGAGGGAGATTAGGACGTGTCTCCGGGTTCCCTTTACTACCTTTGAGATGTTGTCGTCATGGAGACGGGGAAGGGGCAGGGGAAGAGGAGGAGGTCAGAGGCCCTGCAAGGGTGGGTGTGGGGCAGCTACCAGTGACCGGTACTGAGAGGATAAGGCGCTGAGTCAGCTCGCCCGCCTGACTCGTCCCTGTCGGGGGCTTTCTAAGTGCAGTGGGGCAGCGCAGCGATGGGGCTCTGATCCTCGACTGTGCTCTCTAGAGCCTCTTTTGGTGGCTGTTCAAGTTCGCCTTGAGCAAACAGTCCAGCGCACCGCTCCCTCTGCACCTGTCTCGTGTCCCCTGGGGGTGAGCGGACGTGTGCGCCCGGCTCTGACAAGGTCACGTCCAGCGTTTTCGGTCTCCAGACCCAAGTGTGATCTTCCGCTCCAGGAAGGCTCAGGTGACACGACTGAGTCCAGAAGCCAGGCTTGTGCCTTCATGTTCTGATGAATTGAGACTCTGGCCTCTCCGTCATTTTCTGAACTGGCAGGGCGGCTCCCACATCTGGGAGATCAGTTTTTCCTCCTCAGTGTTGGAAGGAGAAGGAATCCCCCTGGCATCTGGCGTTCGCCTGGAGTCTGCCAGGAGAATGGACCGTGAGATAGAGTGTGAACGAGGGTCCTAGGATGGAAGCTGAATTCAGACGACCAAGCATCCCAGGAGGACCTGTGGAGTCCTGGAGGGACCTGGTGAGAGATGACATTGCTTTCTTGACTCTAAGACTTGAGAGCTGCTGACTTCATGGGGAATCAGGCAGCTGAAGAGTAGAAATACCAAACGGTCGCTCATTTAAAGTGAAAGCTCCAGGTTCTCTCTCTCGTTGTGCCGGCCGCTCAGAACTAGGGCCCTGCCTCTCCTGGGGGTGTTTGCACTCACCCTTTGCCCTTGGGGTACCTGAGTGAAGATGTTTGAGAAAAAGGGCATTTCTCCAGGGAAGTTGCATCTGTCCAAGGGCCGTGCGCATCTTCAGCAGAGGCTGCAGGGGATGGCTGCTGGTGATCAGCCCTCTACCCCTTGGGGTCCCGGTTATGGTTTGACGGGTCCCTCTCAAGATTTGGTGCACCTGTGCCCTTCTGCAGAGGGCGGCCTCTGGGCCACTGGAACTGCCCCCCACCCCTGCCCCCCATGCTTTGCTGGGCCCCATCCCCGTCTCTGCCCTCCCTTGCTCCCTGGCTGGCTTCTTCTGGGAGAGAGTCCTTCATGTGTCCTCCTGCTTGACTGAGATCTTCACTGGTCCCTCCTCACACCCTTGACCACAGAATACTGGCATTTCCCACCGCCCGGCCTTGGCCTTGCTTTTCCACTTACATTCCCTTCCTTGGTGATCTTGGCTACACTCAGAACAGATGTCTGTCCAGCCGGACTTCTGTCCAGTGCAGCTCCTGAGACCATCTCCCCACCCGTGCTCAGGCTCCCCTGCCTGATGCCTTCACACCTGTCCACCCCCGACCTGGGCCCCTCTCCTGTGTCACTGTCACACCTGGGCACTGTCCCCTTCCAGGTAGATCTTTGTGACGCTATAGGGATGCCCTCCCATCCACCTCAGCAGAGAGGGTTCACCAGGTGTCTGGGAGGCCAGGCGGGTCAAAAATCCAAGGTCAAGGTAGAACTGTCCCTTTGAGCCTCGTTCAAACCAGGTCATATCAAACAGAGCCAAACCGACGAACGACACAAAGCAACTTCCTGCAAATCAGACTCAGCGACCACTTAACGTTCCTTGCCTGCAAATGTCTGTTAGGATACATCAGTTTTATTTTAACTACTTTTCACAGACAAATGATATAATGTAGAACAGCTTTTTGTTCAGTTTTAAACAGATTGTTTAGTTTATCTATAATTCAAAACACTAAACAGATTCAGTAGGTGCCACAGATTCAAGAATCCTGCACCATTTGTCCAAGTAGCACAGTCTCTCCTCACGCAGGGGACGGTCAACTTCACCTTCTAATTACAAACAACTCATACTCAATGCAAAAAAATTCAAAAACAAAACAAAACAACCAACCCACAGAAAACACAAAGATTAAACATCTTTCCTGCATCCTGCTACTCAGAGATAACCACTACTAATATTTTGATAATGATCTTGCGGTTTTAAAAATATGTATACACCCACCCATACCCACATAAACTATATGTATTTATAACTTGTCAATGATTTATAGATAATTATAATATTATACATTTGTGTAAAACTACAAAGTACACACATTTACAAAATTAGTGGCGTACTCATCAGCATACTTGGATGTCTCCTTTTTTCTCTTTGCAGTATATTATGAACTTTTTTGCATAATAAATATTCTTCCTCAACACCTTTTTTTTTTTTTAGCAGAATCTATTATGTGAATTGCCCAAATTTTTTTTTTGGTAAAGGGAGATTTTCTTGTGCATTCTTTCTATCCTTGGGCATGTTCCTAATTCCTATCTCATTAGGTTCTCATAGCAGCTGGTAAGGAACTCTTATCATCATTTTGTAGGAAATACACTCCAGCGGCCACGGGTGGCTCATGAAAAGCGGCGAGTGTGACTAAGCAGCCTCGGAGGAACTGGGATGAGCCCACAGGGGCTGGAGCAGAGGGGCCCCATAGCCATGGTGAGGATTTTGGACTCTGTCTTAAGAAAAATGGAAGCAATGAACGGTTGTAAGCAGGGGAACTGGAAGGGTAGAGTGGGCACAGAGTGTGCACGCGGAGACTGGTAAGGAGCTTCCTGCAGTGGGTCAGGGAGAGAGGAGGAGGACAGCCCAGGCCAGGTGCCTGTGGAGACAGAGAGAGGCCGATGGGGTCTGGAGGTATTGGGGTGGTGAGATCGACAGGTCTTGGGTTGGGTGTGGTTACCCTGATTTAGAGAGAGGGGATAAAAGCGCTTTGTAAATGTTGAAACTGAACCAAGATCACATCGATTATTATGAGAATTAAGGGAGAATCTTAGGGCAATGAATCTTGCAGTCGTGTGTGTTTTTCCTACAACCTCATGCGAAAGCCAAGGCAAGCATGGCTCCCGGGTTTAGATGGTTTTATGAGTCAGCATAAGCACCACGAGCTTCTACGACAGATAAACCTTGAGCAAGTTTCTTTTTCCTTCAGGTCACAGACGGATGTAAGCTGGGCCGCTTTCTGGAGTCAGGTCCCCTGTGGAGGGGCAGTTCTGTTGAGAGACGGGGTGCCTGTCTTGGGCACGCTGAGGTCAGGTGGGGTGACCCTTCAGTGGAAGCTGGTGTGGCAGAGTAGGTTTTCCAAAGATGCCCCACGTGTTCTTCTAGAGCCTTGCTTCCCTTCCTCAAGGTCCTTCCCCCACTCCTGAGCCTGAACAGACCCTCAAGACAGCCTCAACCAACAGAGCAGAGAAGTGATGCCATGTGACTTCCGAAGCGAGGTCATAAAACTACGGTGCGTCTCCTCCTTGTTCTCGCGGGATGCTTGTGCCTGGACGTAGCCACCATGCTGTGAGGAAGCCCAAGCAGCCACACAGAGACCTCGCGGAGATGCCCGCCGTCCCTGTTCCATCGACGGCTTCCTGAGGTCACAGCCAACAGACCGACCACCAAGACGTGACCGAAGACATCTCAGGACGGTTCCAGACCCCTCAGCTCCTCTGCCGCCTCTTTTGGGTGAGAGAGCCTGTGAGGACGGCTGCTATAAACGGCTTTATTTTATTAGCTTGGGCCTTCATTTGTCTTTGTCCCAAGAGACCCTGGAACCCATTACACGGCCTTTAAAAATCAAACTAATTAAGCTCTAAATTAATTCAAAATGTATGGAAATTGAGCTGAAAAGCAAAGTAAATGGAGAGGAGAAAGGAAATGAAAGTTGAGTTCTGCGCTTATGATCTGTGCCCATCTGCACATAGGTTGTGCATCAACAGAGAGTTTAAAAAAATGGGGTGGGGGTGAGGGGGTAGGGCTTGACTGCTTTCCCAAAGGAAGGAAAACTAATAAATTGCCCATCAGAAGCTTTCTGGACAATTAAAACTGGTGGCCTTGACTCGGCCTCCAGAAGCTGGCCATGCTGGCCACATTCTGGTCTGTGTGGTTCCTCCCATGTTCCTTCCCGCCTCAGGTTCCCTTCCCCTCCCCCACTTTCCCCTGCCAGGGAGCCTTTGCGGTCTTACAGGCAGGATGCTTTTTTATTTTTATTTATTTATTTTTTAATTTTTAAATTTAATTTTATTTTTTCATACAGCAGGTTCTTATCAGCCATCCATTTTATACACATCGGAGTATACATGTCAATCCCAATCGCCCAATTCATCCCACCACCACCCCTACCCCCCCACCGCTTTCCCCCCTTGGTGTCCATATGTTTGTTCTCTACATCTGTGTCTCAATTTCTGCTCTGCATACCGGTTCATCTGTACCATTTTTCTAGGTTCCACATGTATGTGTTTAATATACGATATTTGTTTTTCTCTTTCTGACTTACTTCACTCTGTATGACAGTCTCTAGATACATCCACGTCTCAACAAATGACCCAATTTCGTTCCTTTTTATGGCTGAGTAATATTCCATTGTATATATGTACCACTTCTTCTTTATCCATTCGTCTGTCGATGGGCATTTAGGTTGCTTCCATGACCTGGCTATTGTAAATAGTGCTGCAATGAACATTGGGTTGCATGTGTCTTTTTGAATTATGGTTTTCTTTGGGTATATGCCCAGTAGTGGGATTGCTGGATCATATGGTAATTTTATTTTTAGTTTTTTAAGGAACTTCCATACTGTTCTCCATAGTGGCTGTATCAATTTACATTCCCACCAACAGTGCAAGAGGGTTCCCGTTTCTCCACACCCTCTCCAGCATTTATTGTTTGCAGATTTTCTGATGACGCCCATTCTAACTGGTGTGAGGTGATACCTCATGGTAGTTTTGATTTGCATTTCTCTAATAATTAGTCATGTTGAGCATCTTTTCATATGCTTCTTGGCCATCTGTATGTCTTCTTTGGAGAAATGTCTATTTAGGTCTTCTGCCCATTTTTGAATTGGGTTGTTTGTTTTTTTAATGTTGAGCCACATGAGCTGTTTATATATTTTGGAGATTAATCCTTTGTCCGTTGATTTGTTTGCAAATTTTTTCTCCCATTCTGAGGGTTGTCTTTTCGCCTTGTTTATGGTTTCCTTTGCTGTGCAAAACCTTTGAAGTTTCATTAGGTCCCATTTGTTTATTTTTGTTTTTATTTCCATCACTCTAGGAGGTGGATCAAAAAAGATCTTGCTGTGATTTATGTCAAAGAGTGTTCTTTCTATGTTTTCCTCTAAGAGTTTTATAGTGTCCGGTCTTACATTTAGGTCTTGAATCCATTTTGAGTTTATTTTTGTGTATGGTGTTAGGGAGTGTTCTAATTTCATTCTTTTACATGTAGCTGTCCAGTTTTCCCAGCACCACTTGTTGAAGAGACTGTCTTTTCTCCATTGTATATCCTTGCCTCCTTTGTCATAGATTAGTTGACCATAGGTGCGTGGGTTTATCTCTGGGCTTTCTATCTTGTTCCATTGATCTATGTTTCTGTTTTTGTGCCAGTACCATATTGTCTTGATTACTGTAGCTTTGTAGTATAGTCTGAAGTCAGGGAGTCTGATTCCTCCAGCTCCGTTTTTTTCCCTCAAGACTGCTTTGACTATTCCAGGTCTTTTGTGTCTCCACACAAATTTTAAGATTTTTTGTTCTAGTTCTGTAAAAAATGCCATTGGTAATTTGATAGGGATTGCATTGAATCTGTAAATTGCTTTGGGTAGTATAGTCATTTTCACAATATTGATTCTTCCAATCTAAGAACATGGTATATCTCTCCATCTGTTGGTATCGTCTTTAATTTCTTTCATCAGTGTCTTATAGTTTTCTGCATACAGGTCTTCTGTCTCCCTAGGTAGGTTTATTCCTAGATATTTTATTCTTTTTGTTGCAATGGTAAATGGGAGTGTTTCCTTAATTTCTCTTTCAGATTTTTCATCATTAGTGTATAGGAATGCAAGAGATTTCTGTGCATTAATTTTGTATCCTGCAACTTTACCAAATTCATGATTAGCTCTAGTAGTTTTCTGGTGGCATCTTTAGGATTCTCTATGTATAGTATCATGTCATCTGCAAACAGTGACAGTTTTACTTCTTCTTTTCCAATTTGTATTCCTTTTATTTCTTTTTCTTCTCTGATTGCCATGGCTAGGACTTCCAAAACTATGCTGAATAATAGTGGTGAGAGTGGACATCCTTGTCTCGTTCCTGATCTTAGAGGAAATGCTTTCAGTTTTTCACCATTGAGAATGATGTTTGCTGTGGTTTTGTTGTATATGGCCTTTGTTATGTTGAGGTAGGTTCCCTCTATGCCCACTTTCTGGAGAGTTTTTATCATAAATGGGTGTTGAATTTTGTCAAAAGCTTTTTCTGCATCTATCGAGATGATCATATGGTTTTTATTCTTCAGTTTGTTAATATGGTGTATCACATTGATTGATTTGCGTGTATTGAAGAATCCTTGCATCCCTGGGATAAATCCCACTTAATCATGGTGTATGATCCTTTTAATGTGTTGTTGGATTCTGTTTGCTAGTATTTTGTTGAGGATTTTTGCATCTATATTCATCAGTGATATTGGTCTGTAATTTTCTTTTTTTGTAGTATCTTTGTCTGGTTTTGGTATCAGTGTGATGGTAGCCTCATAGAATGAGTTTGGGAGTTCTCCTTCCTCTGCAATTTTTTGGAAGAGTTTGAGAAGGATGGGTGTTAGTTCTTCTCTAAATGTTTGATAGAATTCACCTGTGAAGCCATCTGCTCCTGGACTTTTGTTTGTTGGAAGATTTTTAATCACAGTTTCAATTTCATTACTTGTGATTGGTCTGTTCATATTTTCTGTTTCTTCCTGGTTCAGTCTTGGAAGGTTATACCTTTCTAAGAATTTGTCCATTTCTTCCAGGTTGTCCATTTTATTGGCATACAGTTGCTTGTAGTAGTCTCTTAGGATGCTTTGTATTTCTGCGGTGTCTGTTGTAACTTCTCCTTTTTCATTTCTAATTTTATTGATTTGAGTCCTCTCCCTCTTTTTCTTGATGAGTCTGGCTAATGGCTTATCAATTTTGTTTATCTTCTCAAAGAACCAGCTTTTAGTTTTATTGATCTTTGCTATTGATTTCTTTGTTTCTATTTCATTTATTTCTGCTCTGATCTTTATGATTTCTTTCCTTCTGCTAACTTTGCGTTTTGTTTGTTCTTCTTTCTCTAGTTCCTTCAGGTGCAAGGTTAGATTGTTTCTTTGAGATTCTTCTTGTTTCTTGAGGTAGGCTTGTATAGCTATAAACTTCCCTCTTAGAACTGCTTTTGTTGCATCCCATAGGTTTTGGATCGTCATGTTTTCATTGTCATTTGTCTCTAGGTATTTTTTGATTTCCTCTTTGATTTCTTCAGTGATCTCTTGGTTATTTAGTAACGTATTGTTTAGCCTCCATGTGTTTGTGTTTTTTACGTTTTTTTTCCCTGTAATTCATTTCTAATCTCATAGCATTGTGGTCAGAAAAGATGCTTGATATGATTTCAATTTTCTTAAATTTACTGAGGCTTGATTTGTGACCCAAGATGTGATCTATCCTGGAGAATGTTCCGTGCGCACTTGAGAAGAAAGTGTAATCTGCTGTTTTGGGATGGAATGTCTTATAAATATCAATGAAATCTATCTGGTTTATTGTATCATTTAAAGCTGTTTCCTTATTTATTTTCATTTTGGATGATCTGTCCATTGGTGTAAGTGAGGTGTTAAAGTCCCCCACTATTATTGTGTTACTGTCGACTTCCTCTTTTATAGCTGTTAGCAGTTGCCTTATGTATTGAGGTGCTCCTATGTTGGGTGCATGTATATTTATAATTGTTATATCTTCTTCTTGGATTGATTCCTTCATCATTATGTAGTGTCCTTCCTTGTCTCTTGTAACATTCTTTATTTTAAAGTCTAGTTTATCTGATATGAGTATTGCTACTCCAGCTTTCTTTTGATTTCCATTTGCATGGAATATCTTCTTCCATTCCCTCACCTTCTGTCTGTATGTGTCCCTAGGTCTGAAGTGGGTCTCTTGTAGACAGCATATACATGGGTCTTGTTTTTGTATCCATTCAGCAAGCCTGTGTCTTTTGGTTGGAGCATTTAATCCATTCACGTTTAACGTAATTATCGATATGTATGTTCCTATGACCATTTTCTTAATTGTTTTGGGTTTGTTTTTGTAGGTCCTTTTCTTCTCCTGTGTTTCCCACTTAGAGAAGTTCCTTTAGCATTTGTTGTAGAGCTGGTTTGGTGGTGCTGAATTCTCTTAGCTTTTGCTTGTCTGTAAAGCTTTTGATTTCTCCATCGAATCTGAATGAGATCCTTGCCGGGTAGAGTAATCTTGGTTGTAGGTTCTTCCCTTTCATCCCTTTAAGTATACCATGCCACTCCCTTCTGGCTTGTAGAGTTTCTGCTGAGAAATCAGCTGTTAACCTTATGGGAGTTCCCTTGTATGTTATTTGTCATTTTCCCCTTGCTGCTTTCAATAATTTTTCTTTGTCTTTAATTTTTGCCAATTTGATTACTATGTGTCTCAGAGTGTTTCTCCTTGGGTTTATCCTGTATGGGACTCTCTGCGCTTCCTGGACTTGGGTGGCTATTTCCTTTCCCATGTTAGGGAAGTTTTCGACTATAATCTCTTCATATATTTTCTCTGGTCCTTTCTCTCTCTCTTCTCCTTCTGGGGCCCCTATAATGCGAATGTTGTTGCGTTGAATGTTGTCCCAGAGGTCTCTTAGGCTGTCTTCATTTCTTTTCATTCTTTTTTCTTTATTCTGTTCCACAGCAGTGAATTCCATCATTCTGTCTGCCAGGTCACTTATCCATTCTTCTGCCTCAGTTATTCTGCTATTGATTCCTTCTAGTGTAGTTTTCATTTCTATTATTGTATTGTTCATCTCTGTTTGTTTGTTCTTTAATTCGTCTAGGTCTTTGTTAAACATTTCTTGCATCTTCTGTATCTTTGCCTCCATTCTTTTTCTGAGGTCCTGGATCATCTTCACTATCATTATTCTGAATTCTTTTTGTGGAAGGTTGCCTATCTCCACTTCATTTAGTTGTTTTCCTGGGGTGTTATCTTGTTCCTTCATCTGGTACATAGCCCTCTGCCTTTTCATCTTGTCTATCTTTCTGTGAATGTGGTTTTTGTTCCACAGGCTGCAGGATTGTAGTTCTTCTTGCTACTGCTATCTGCCCTCTGGTGGATCAGGATGCTTTTTTAAATCCTATTCATCCTATTCCCCCAATCTCTATCTATATATGAGAGAACTTTCTAGGGTTCTGGGGTCCAGGTTTTTGAAACCAAAAGCCAAGAAATGACTGTCTTAGTCTGTTCAGGTTGTTATAGCAAGATACCACAGTGCGGGTGGCTTATAACATCAGACATTTATTTCTTACAGTTCTGGAGGCTGGAAGTCCAAGATCAAGGCCAGCATGGTTGCTTTCTGGTGAGGACTCGTTTCCTGGTTCATAGCTGGAGCCTTCTCAATGAGTCCTCACATGGTGGAAGGGGCAGGGGATCTCTGTGGGACCCCTTTTATAAGAACACTAATCCCATTCGTGAGGGCTCCCCCTTCATGACCTAATCACCCCCAAAGGCCTCACCTCCTAATACCATCACCTTGGGGGTTAGGGTTTCAACATATGAATTTCGGGGGGAGAGAAACATCCAGACCACAGCAGCAATGGCTCATTTTCTTTCTGCATTTCTCCTTTGCATTCTTTCCTTGAGGCACCACAAAGCAAGGTCAAAGGAGATACCAGGAATGAGAAAATGCCAGTTATGATTTGAAATTAGAGGTGAGGGTTGTACACCGTTATGAATGTACCAAATGCCATGGGATTGTACATTTCAAAAAAAAAAGTTCATTTTGTGTTATGTGGGTTTCACCCCAATAAGAATAAAGAAAAAAGGAGGCATTAGTTAATCGTTCAAAAACATGATCGGACTGCATTACAGCATCATCTCAGAGCCAGGTGGAGGGTGAACTCAGCACCTTTAAATCTGTGCTTGCTAATTGGAGTGAGCTCAGGCTTCTGGCAGTGGCGAACGGACTCTATGTGATTAATTCAGCAAATGTCATGGTCAAGAGGACGGGCTGTGGAGAAGACTGGGGGCCAGGGCTTGGGGTCCACTGCTTGGCTCTGCCACTTATGAGGGGTGTGACCTTGGCCAGACTTTTAATTTTAAAAAATTGTTCATTTATTATTAGTGGCCCAAGAGGAAATAGGTGACAATGATCCAATATTCTGTTTTAACTTCTAATGTCTTATGAACTTTCATCCGAGGAAATGTCAAATCCAGCCACGGAACATCCAAGAAAGAGGGTAATCAGAAGTCATAATGTCCCCAAATGTTTCCAAATGTTAGAAAAATGAATCACTGAGGGACTTCCCTGGTGGTGCAGTGGTTAAGACTCCACGCTCCCAATGCAGGGGGCCTGGGTTCGATCCCTGGTCAGGGAACTAGTTCCCACATGCATGCTGCAACTAAGGAGCCCATATGCTGCAACTAAGAGCCAGTGCAACCAAAGAAATAAATATATATTAAAAAAAAGGAAAAATGAATCACCGCCGACTTTACAAACACTTCTGGGAGTCACAGATACTTAAATTCTCCGTGCTTTGGTGTCTTTATTGGGGAATCGGCAGTAATGATACCACCTGTCTGGGTGAGGGTGTGGTGGGATAAATGTTGTGTAACACCCAGCTCGGCAGATGTAAGCTTTGCTGCTGTTGTTGTAATTATTACTATTTTTACTTCACCTATTAGTTCTGTCCAAGTTCAGTGATGGCGGGAAAAGTGCACCGTAGACTCAGCGATGGATAGCGTGCCCAGCACTCAATAAATAGTTTAATGGGTAATTGAATGAATTACATTCATATTCAAAATCCCCAAATTCTATGCTCCTTGGAGTTTGAGATTGGGTCATACCCTCTGCCGTGCTCATTCTTGGGTTCCTAACCCCTCATGGTGCCCAGTAGAGGAGCCCCCTCACCCCAGGAGGCTCTGAGAACATGTTTGATGGATGAATGGCCACATCCCAGAAACTCATTCGGGCTCGCTGAAGGTAGGAGATGGTGATGAGCATGACTGTCATGGCTGGAAAGAAATATCTCCTGGAAGTTGAGCTTGGTGCCCTAGAGCCGGCAGTGCTCAGGGTGAATCCAGGAGACTTCGGGTCCAGTGGAATCTGGCCAGCTTTGGTCAGCAGCAGCTTGAGGAGGCAAACAAGGCTAACTTGCTCCCGTGTCAAGTCCCGTGACTTGCAGACCCAAGTCAGCCAGAGCTGGTGGGAGAGGAAGAGTCAGTCTCTGCTTTTGATCTCTGGCCAACTCATCAGAACCCTGCAGCAGGAGTCAGTCCACAATGTGGAATCCTGCCTGATCTCGGGGCTTGGCCAAGAGGGCCAGCCTGGGTAGGGTGAGCCAGGACTCCTGACTGGTGGCCCACGGGGGCAGGAGAGCTCCGAGGGGCCAGTCTGGACCAGGAAAGGCTGTGGCAAACCTGTGGCTGTGAGCATCTGTGGCTAGAAACATCCAAGCAGATAAAGCTGGTGACCCAGCGGGACCCATGCAGGGAAGCAGTCGGGGTGGCTGACACACATGTTGTCATCTTCTGTTTGTTAACCAGTCTCTACCTCCTACTCCTCCTGTTACTGCCGTAAGTCTGACTCCTGGGGCCCCCCACTTTCAGACATGACTCAGGGGTAGCCCTAACACACGTCCTTCCCCTACAGTGAGTCCAAACGTCCATCTGTCACCCAATCAAATGACCTACTGCATGCCAGGGGCCCTGCCCAATCATTCTGGGCAGTGCCATCTTTGTTTTCTGACCAGCAGGGCATGTTTGACCAATGATTTGAACACCTTATTGCATTTCGCCCTAGTATTTCATAATAATACTCTTGTAATTCTGTAGTGCTAAATCTAGTGGTAAGAAGAGTGTGGAGGTGACCCAAATTGAGATGAAGAGAGAAAGCACGGGATGTGGGGAAAATGGTGATCTTTTCCACAGGTGGATTCAACTGGGAACAAGAAAAATATGAAAGAATGTGTAAAATGACTGGAGTCTAACACTGAGGGTTGTCTCGACAGGGCCTTCCCCTTCAATTTTGCAGTTATGCTCACAGTTATGGTTTATTACAGCGAGAAGATACCGATTAAAATCAGCAAAGGTAAAAGAATCACAGGACAGAGTCCAGGAGAGACCGGGAGCAAGCTTCCAATTGTCTTTTCCCAGTGGAATGGTACAGACAGCTCTTAATTCTCCTGGTAATGATGTGTAATGACACCTATGACATATTGTCATCCAGGGAAGCTCACTCAGGCCTTGGCTTCCAGGTTTGTTACTGGGGGTCAGTCACATAAGCACGGACTGTCCATTTGGCTGACTTTAGTTATTCAGTCTCCAGCCCTTCCAGAGGTCAAACTGATACAGCAGGGCCCAAGACCCCAACCATGATTCACACTGTTGGCATAAACTATCTGGTGTGGCCCATGGTCCCCATGTAATACAAAGACACTCTTATCAGGTAAGATATTTCACAACCTTAAAGGTTATCTCCCTGGAGCTGGTCAGGACCAGTCCTTTCTTTGGAAGGTGCAGAGTTTGGGCAACTCAGGCCTTCTGAGCAGTCATTCAAGACCCAGTACATGGGAAAACTGTATAATTACATGTAAAAGAATGAAACTAGAACATTCTCTAACACCATACACAAAAATAAACTCAAAATGGATTAAAGACCTAAATATAAGACTGGATACTATAAAACTCTTAGAGGAAAACATAGGCAGAACACCCTTTGACATAAATCACAGCAATACCTTTTTGGATCTACCTTCTAGAGGAATGAAAAAAAGAAAAATAAACAAATGGGACCTAACGTAAAAGCTTTTGCACAGCAAAGGAAACCATAAACAAAACAAAAAGACAACCCACAGAATGGGAGAAAATATTTGCAAACTTTGTAAACGACAAGGGATTAATCTCCAAAATATACAAACAGCTCATGCAGCTCTATGTCAAAAAAACCCAAACAACCCAATCAAAAAATGGGCAGAAGATCTAAATAGACATTTCTCCAAAGAAGACATACAGATGGCCAAAAGGTACATGGAAAGATGCTCAACATCACTAATCATTAGAGAAATGCAAATCAAAACTACAATGAAGTATTACCTCACACTGGTCAGAACAGCCATCATCAAAAAATCTACAAACAATAACTGCTGGAGAGGGTGTGGAGAAAAGGGAACCCTCCTACACTGTTGGTGGGAATGTAAATTGGTACAACCATTATGGAGAACAGTATGGGGGATCCTTAAAAAACTAAAAATAGAGCTACCATATGATCCAGCAATCCCACTCCTGGGCATATACCTGGAGAAAACCATAATTCGAAAAGATACATGCACCCCAATTTTCACTGCAGCACTATTCACAATAGCCAAGACATGGAAACAACCTAAATATCCATCGACAGATGAGTGGATAAAGAAGATGTGGTACATACATACAATGGAATATTACTCAGCCACAAAAAAGAATGAAATAATGTCATTTGCAGCAACATGGATGGACCTAGAGATTATCATATTAAGTGAAGTAAGTCAGAAAGAGAAAGACAAATATCATATGACATCACTTACATGTGAGGTCTAAAATATGATACAGGGACTTCCCTCACGGTCCAGTGGTTAAGGCTTCACCTTCCAGTTCAGGGGGTGTTGCTTCAATCCCTGGTCAGGGAGCTAAGATCCCACATGCCTCAGGGGCCAAAAAACCAAACATAAAACAGAAGCAATACTGTAACAAATTCAATAAAGACTTTTAAAAAAAATGGTCCACATCAAAGAAAAAACTTAAAAAAAAGAGAAAGACGTATATCATATGATATCACTTATATGTGGAATCTAAAAAAATGATACAAGTGAACTTATTTACAAAACAGAAAGAGACTCATAGACATAGAAAACAAACTTAAGGTTACCAAAGGGGAAAGGTGGAGGGGAGGGATAAATTAGGAGTTTGGGATTAACAGATACACACTAGTAAATATAAAATAGATAATCAACAAGGACCTACAGTTGTTAATCAACTACACTCCAATATAAGGAAAAAAAAAAAAAAAAAAAGACCCAGCACAAACATGACCTCCTCAGAGAAGCTTTTGCTGACCAGCCGTCCTGAACTACCCTCATCACTTCCTATTGTTTGGTCTAGGTTTGTTGTCATTATTGCTCTTGGCCATATTTTTTCTTGTTTGTGTATCATCTACCTTCTCCTCTAGAATACAAATTCTTTGAGGGTGGAGACTTTGTTGCTCGTGCTCTATCTCAAATGCCAAGCACAGAGAATGGCAAAGAACAGGCAGGTAATAAACACTTTGATGAATGAAGGAATCTGGACCATGATGGGCTGATTTCTAATATCTTTTCTAGCTTTAAACAACCATTAATCAAGTTAATGTATTCATATTTTTTAAACTAGGTTTCGAGTTCTTGTAGAGAAAGACTTTTTCCTGTGATTTTTCTACCTGAAAGTTCTGAAGGCTGTTAGGCAAGAACAGGTGCTGAGAAATGCTTTTTGAATGCATGACTCTTCTTTCCTTGAATGTCCCACACCCTCATGCTCTCCCAGGGTTTCCCCTTCCTCGCCTTCCTTTCTCTTCCCCCATTTCGCTAATATGACTTGTGAATCGGGCTGCTGACCTCACCTGTGGTTTCTCCCGTTATTTGGGGCTCTCTGGTAATGAGCTGGCACTTCCTGAGATGACAAGCATGTCTCTTCCTTAAGAGCTGTGGCTCTCTGACAACTTCACTCCAGCAGGAGGTTCAGAAGATGCCCAGTGGAAGCCAATCTCATTTGAGCCCTCTTTTTTTCTTTTTGCCGCAGCAGGTTTGGATGGCATGCGTATTAGTGCCCTAGGGCTGCCCTAGCAAATTACCAGAAGCTGGGGGCTTAAAGCAACAGACATTTATTCTCTCACAGTTCTGGAGGCCACAAGTTGGAAGTCAAGCTGTCAGCAGGACCACCTTCCCCAGGAAGGTTTAGGGGAAAATCCTTCCCTGCCTCTTCCAGCTTCTGGAGGCCCCTGGTATTCCTTGGCTTGTGGCTGCATCACTCCAATCTCTGCCCCCATCTTCCCTGCATCTCTCTGTGTCTCAAACCTACCCCTTCTTTCTCTTCTAAGGACACCAGTCTTCGGATATTGGACCCACCCACAATCCAGGATGATCTCAAGATCCTTAACTTAATTACATCTGCAAAGACTCTATTTCCAAATAAGGTCACATTCACAGGGACTAGGACTTAGGACTTGGACGTATGTTAATGGGAGATGCAATTCAATCCACAGTAACACTCACGTTGCCTACAACAAGGAAAGCACCCGAAGAGTCCTCTTTCAGTGTCTGGCTGGCAGCTGGGTCGTGCAGGCTGGAATCGTGGGGCTGTACAGACGCCAAACTTCCGCTTAGGATTATGCCCACGACTTCGGTCGGCTAATGGGGTCTTCTTCCCCACCTTGATTGTCCTGTTTATAAACTTACATACGGGGGCTTCCCTGGTGCCGCAGTGGTTGAGAGTCTGCCTGCCAATGCAGGGGACACGGGTTCGAGCCCTGGTGTGGGAAGATCCCACATGCCGCGGAGCAACTGGGCCCGTGAGTCACAACTACTGAGTCTGCGCGTCTGGAGCCTGTGCTCCACAACAAGAGTGGCCGCGATAGTGAGAGGCCCGCGCACCACGATGAAGAGTGGCCCCCGCTTGCCGCAACTAGAAAGAAAGCCCTCGCACAGAAACGAAGACCCAACGCAGCCATAAATAAATAAATAAATAAATAAAAATTTTAAACTTACATACGTCTTTGCAGAAAAACCTCTGAAAATTAGCTGGAAATTAGGTGGTTGGAAATCCCAGGAGCTTGTAAGTGATGTTGGGTGGAGGGGCGGGGAGGTTGGGGTGCATCCAGCACCGGGAAGCGGGTGTCAGGGCCCCCCGTGCAGAAGGCGTGCACTCAGCTCCCGGAGGTGACTATGCACATCTCACCGGGAGATCCAGGATTTCTGCCATCCACACCATGGAACACTGTCTGGTAGAAGGAAGGGATGGCGGTGGACATGTATCCAGGAGTGAGAGGAAGTCTGGGGGACAGATGATTGATGAAGAGATATTCGTCAATTCCTTCCTTTAGCTGAAGCTAAAATTGTTACAAAGCCAGAGGTTCCTTCCCTTCCTCACCTACTCCTAGGTCATGGTGATCTTCATGTTTGTATCTCAGTGGCTGACTGATTCTTGATTCTTCACGATACACCATTCATTAAGGAAGGCCTAATTTGGTTACCTGGGGATGGCCTCTATTCTGTTATTGAAATTTAGCTCCCCTTGCATTTCATTTGGAATTCAGAAGGCCAGATAAGCCATACGTTCCCTGGTCCTGCCGTTTTTGGTTTAAATTTACTGTCAGATACAGCAATAGAGGATGCAGGCTGCAGATCCCTGCTCTCAGCCCCAAGGCTCTGCATCAAAGTTCTCAAAATTCTTTATCAAAAGTCAAATTCAAGCATCACCTCTCCAAGTTCAAGGACAGTGACCTTGGGCAAGCCCGTCATCTGTTTTTACGAGGCTTTATCTAAACCTCAGGCTCGGCAGAATATTTTTCAGATTATAAATCTAAAATATGCTTCGTATGAAAATACATTTTTTTAACATCAAAATATTATACATATTTATAATTATTTTCCTATCTCCAGGAAATCGCTCCCATTTCCCTCAGAGCTCACAAATGTTCAGTTATTTCTTAGGATTACACAAATGCATCTCAAGTTTTGTGTCCCCTCCCTACCCCCCTCCCTCCTTTTTTCTCATATATCGCCTCTTATTGATGTTGGTTCTCCTCTTGAATCTTCCATACCCACATGGGCTTCATCTCTGCGCCTCTAGCCATTATGCTCTGAGCATTGTTCTTTTTCCTTCCCTTCCCCATTTCCCTTTGGGAAAGGCTCCTAAAACTGTTTTTCAAGGCATGACTTGACTACTCTCTCTTTCTTGTAATTTTCACTAACTGGCTCCAAAACCCATTTATTGCGAGGCTTTCATGGACCGGACTTGGTGATTCCCAAAGAGATACTAAGACCTCTTAGAATGAAAGACGCATGCAATAAGATGATGGGAAAAGAAAAATAAATCAAAACCATAAAAAGGAACAAATATGCTCTTTCTAGGACTAAGTTACTGTGATTAAATTTTACCTTTGGCTCTGGGATTCCCGTTGGTCTGGGCATTGAAGGAAACAGGGCTTACTAAGTTACACTGTTTAATAGAGAAGAATGCTGGTCCATTTGTTATTAAAGATCTTTTTTGGTTTTAAACTACAAAAGGAATTTTTCCGGTGGGTGTCATGCAAGGGACACTGACATAATGGACAAGGCAGAGATTATCTTGACCTAGAAGACTCCTGCCCTTCAAACAGGAACCTGGGCATCCCCTCCTCAGGATGCTCCTGTGTGACTTAGTTACAGAATACCCCCCATGGGACTGAACAAGTTGACCCCCTGAGCAGAGGTGAGAGAACCTACCATTTCCTTGCTGGAAAGCACCCGCCCAGGTCCTACTCAGATGCCGGTGTTGATACAGGTTCTGCTGTACTATTAACATTGCTTGTGTCGGACTCCCGGCCAATTGTTTCTTTTTAAATTAATTAATTAACTAATTCATTTTTGGCTGTGTTGGGTCTTCGTTGCTGCACGCAGTCTTTCTCTAGTTGTGGCAAGCGGGGGCTACTCTTCGTTGTGGTGCGCGGGCTTCTCATTGCGGTGGCTTCTCTTGTTGCAGAGCATGGGCTCTAGGCGTGCGGGCAGTAGTTGCGGCTCGCAGGCTCAGTAGTTGTGGCTCGTGGGCTCTAGAGTGTGGGCTCAGAAGATGTGACGCACGGGCTTAGTTGCTCTGCAGCATGTGGGATCTTCCCGGACCAGGGCTCGAACCCGTGTCCCCTGCATTGGCAGGCGGATTCTTAACCACTGAGCCACCTGGGAAGTCCCCCGATTGCTTCTTGAAGCCACTCCAGGTCCCTGATGATCAAACGAGTTCATTAACTTTACCCAGAAAAGTGGCCGCAGGTGGGTTTTCCCACGAACATTGTCCTGCTTTGTGTCACAGGATCTTGCAACTCTGGCTTCCGCTGCTTGGACCCCAAATCACTACTTGGCCCAAAGGAAGTTATCAAAAATGATGATGATGGTGGTGATGATGATGGTGGTGATGGTGATAGTGATGAAGACAGTATCAGATAACCTCACCTTTTTGGAGAGCTTAAATCGTGAGTCACTGGGCTAAGTGTTGGTCATGTGTTTTCTCACTTAATTTTTAACATCTTTATTGGAGTATAATTGCTTTACAGTGTTGTGTTAGTTTCTGCTGTATAACAAAGTGAATCAGCTGTATGTACACATATATCCCCATATCCCCTCCATCTTGCGTCTCCCTCCCACCCTCCCTATCCCACCCTCCCTATCCCACCCCTCTGGGTGGACAGAAAGCACCCAGCTGATCTCCCTGTGCTATGTGGCTGCTTCCCACTAGCTATCTAATTTACATTTGGTAGTGTATATATGTCCATGCTACTCTCTCGCTTCATCCCAGCTTCCCCTTCCCCCTCCCCGTGTCCTCAAGTGCATTCTCTACGTCTGCGTCTTTATGTTTCAGACATTACATGAAATTTCTAAAAATCTTATATGTTCTGGTATAATGTTATAAGTCATAATCCTAGTTATTACTTTAAAATGTATATCTCAGAAATAATAAAAAAGAAAAAGAAAAAACGATTTAAGGGAAAAAATTCCTCATATATCTCCCACTTAATATGTTAAATTTCTCCAATTCAGCTCTGAACCAACATAACCTGACTCACTGATATCAGTGTTCTAGTTTCTGCAGTTAAGATGCTTTGTAAGCTTGAGATTAACATACACACACTACTATATATAAAATAGATAACCAAAAAGGACTTACTGTATAGCACGGGGAACTATACTCAGTATTCTGTAATAACTTATATGGGAAAAAAATCTGAAAAAGAATGAATATATGTATATGTATAACTGAATCACCATGTGGTATACCTAAAACTAATTCAACATTATAAATCTACTATACTCCAATAAAATTTTTTAAAATGCTATTGTACACAACCACATCGTTTGCCTTCAACATTGCCGTTTCTGTTGACTGCATGGTATTTCATTATGTTGATAAATTAGCATCTCTTGAGCCATTTCCCAAGTGTAACAGTTTAGGTAGATTGATCCTTTAAAAAGTGTTCTGGGGTGATCTCAATATAGGAACTTAAACAAAGTCACAAAATGATTACAGATCTTCAAACAAAAAAGTTCTGAAGAGAAAATCAAATTTTGGCTAACTATTAAAAGAATTAAAAGATCTCTCTTGGGGTTTCCCTGGTGGCGCAGTGGTTGGGAGTCTGCCTGCCAGTGCAGGGGACACGGGTTCGGGCCCTGGTCTGGGAGGATCCCGCGTGCCGCGGAGCAGCTGGGCCCGTGAGCCCCAATTGCTGAGCCTGCGCGTCTGGAGCCTGTGCTCTGCAACAAGAGAGGCCGCGATAGTAAGAGGCCCGCGCACCGCGATGAAGAGTGGCCCCCACTTGCCGCAACTGGAGAAAGCCCTCGCACAGAAACGAAGACCCAACACAGCCATAAATATAAATAAATAAATAATAAAAGATCTCTCGTCAATTTTAATGTCAAGTAAACATGAAAACCAGTGTGTGTGAGCACTAAGCATAAATAATAAAAAGTAATAGTATCTAGTTTATTCACGAAACCTATGAATAAATTAAGAAGAAAAGGTATTATTATTATTATTATTAATTACTCATTAAAAAGTCATAGTCCCTCCCCTTTCTGGCCGAGGGATTTACCTCCAATTCCTTCTGGATCTGGTAGAGTGAAGAGGCAATATCTCTTCACCAGCTCCACTATGACCAAGATGTGTGGTCTTCAAACCAGGATCTGATTCCCCTGGGGCATGAGAAGGCCTTCTTAGGGCTTTGATACATGTTTCCAGTTCTTCATTGCCCATAAATTTTCTAACATTGGTTGGCCCAAGTCTAGGCCTGGATCACCAATAGCCCTCTGTCCCTTTATAAGAAAAAGTCATTACCCTTCTTTACTCTTGGAGAGGGCTTCCTGTCTCTCCCTGTCTTGGGCTCATTTCTGTTAAGAGTAAAGTTAAATTAAGACCAGGGCATTCTGCCCCAAGTTTTGAATTCGGATAAATGATAGAGGCAGTGGGAGTATTGACAATTTTTATTCAATAATTTTGCCTCTTCTATCCCATGACTATTGCCCAAGAATGCCTAGCTCTTGGAGAGCAGAACAAAAAAGGCTAGAGTATCAGCCATAAAAAAGGATGAAATAATGCCATTTGCAGAAACATGGGTGGACCTAGAGATTATCATACTATGTGAAGTAAGTCAGAAAGAGAAAGACAAATATCATATGACATCACTTACATGTGAGATCTAAAATATGATACAGGGACTTCCCTCGCGGTCCAGTGGTTAAGACTCCAAGTTTCCAATGCAGGGGGCGCGGGTTCAATCCCTGGTCGGGGAACTAGTGTCACACATGCCGCGTGGCTTGGGTCCAGAAGGGGAATTGGGGCGATGCACCACAGCAACCCCTTGTGCTGGCCAATCCACCTGCTTCATACAGTAGGTCCGTGCAGTAAGTGCCAACCTCTGAGTTCTGATGAAAATCCCATAGAATCAAGTTTCAGCACACATTAGCTCTGTTCCTCCTCTGAATCTGTTCATGCTGATCCTGTCTCCCAGAGACTTGTTAGCTACTGGAGGGGTTGGAAGTGTGTCTCATACTTCTTCCATAAGCAGCGTGGTGTGATGCTAATGCTTGGACTTGGGTGACAGGTGGCCATGCAGTTGAGTCCAGGTCTGCCTCTTGCAGTGGATCTTGGGTAAAGGTGTTGGTCCTTCCCAGCATTGATTTGCTTCTCTGTAAAATGGCTTCACTGGGCTCAGAGCCCGCAGGCCCGGGGCAGGGGCCCTCGGCGCCGCTGCGGACTCCGGCGCTCCGGGAGGGCAGGTCTTCGAGAGCGGCGGAGCAGGCAGGCTAGTGTCCCGGCGGGCTCGGGCTGTTTCCCCGTTGTCGCCGGCAAACAAGCCCGGGGCGCGCCGGGTCACGCCTCAGCGCCCCGCCGCCACAGCGGGCCCGAGGGAGGGTTCGCGGCGCAGCGGCTCTCGGCCCGGGGCGGGCCAACGGCGCTCAGGCCCGGGGCTTATTGTTCCAGGAAGTCGCTGGCGAAGTCGGGCCAGGTCCGCGGGCTGCGCACAGCCCCTCCCGCTCCTCCCGCTCCTCCCGCTCCTCCCGCTCCTCCCGCTCGGGCCTGAGGACAACCGGCAGCTGCCGGCGCGCCGACTGGCGGCAGACTAGCGGCGGGTGCGTGTCTCTTTAAGGGGCCGGGCCTGCGCCGCAGAGGGGAGGGCGGGGTAAGCGTCGCTCCCCGTGTGAGTGTGTGGGGGAGAGAGCGGCGGGCGGGCGCCGGAGGGAGCGAGCAAGCGAGCTACGCGGACCGTTCCTGCCGCCGCCGCCGCCGTCGCCGTCGTCGCCGTCGTCGGACCAGCGGCGTCCTCCCCTCCCCTCCCCACCCTCCCGTCGCCCTGCCGCGGGGAGGGGGCTCGCGTCGCCGTCTCCAGCCGCTCCGGATGAAGCAGCTGCCGCCGCAGCCGCCTCCGAAGATGGGGGATTTCTACGACCCCGAGCACCCGACCCCTGAGTAAGTATCAGCTCAGCGGCTTCCTGCTGCCCTCGGCGGCCTCAGCGCAAGCGGAGGGCGGCGCGTCCTGACGGGTTGTGGCGCGGGGAGTAACGGGCCTGCGGTGGACTCGCGCAGGCGGCGTGGGGAGCAGGCCCGCGCCGCCGCCACCGGCCCCTTGTCCGGGCCGCCGCGGGCCCAGTATTTTTGTTTTTAACATCTTTATTGGAGTATAATTGCTTTACAGTGTTGTGTTAGTTTCTGCTGTATAACAAAGTGAATTAGCTGTATGTATACATATATCCCCATATCCCCTCCATCTTGCGTCTGCCTCCCACCCTCCCTATCCCACCCCTCTGGGTGGACAGAAAGCACCGAGCTGACCTCCCTGTGCTATGCGGCTGCTTCCCACTAGCTATCTATTTTACGTTTGGTAGTGTATATATGTCCATGCCACTCTCTCACCCGGTCACATCTCACCCTTCCCCCTCCCCATATCCTCAAGTCCCTTCTCTAGTAGGTCTGTGTCTTTATTCCCATCTTGCCACTAGGTTCTTCATGACCTTTTTTTTTTTTTTTTAATGAGGATCTTGAATCAGATGCGTATGTTTGATTGATTGATTGATTGATTTTGGCTGTGTTGGGTCTTCGTTTCTGTGCGAGGGCTTTCTCCAGTTGTGGCAAGCGGGGGCCACTCTTCATCGCGATGCGCGGGCCTCTCTCGTTGCGGAGCACAGGCTCCAGACGCGCAGGCTCAGCAGTTGTGGCTCACGGGCCCAGCCGCTCTGCGGCATGTGGGATCTTCCCAGGCCAGGGCTCGAACCCGTGTCCCCTGCATTAGCAGGCAGATTCTCAACCACTGCACCACCAGGGAAGCCCATGACCTTTTTTTTTTCCCTTAGATTCCATATATATGTGTTAGCATACTGTATTTGTTTTTCTCTTTCTGACTTACTTCACTCTGTATGACAGACTCTAACTCCATCCACCTCACTACAAATACCTCCATTTCATTTCTTTTTGTGGCTGAGTAATATTCCATTGTGTATCTGTGCCACATCTTCTTTATCCCTTCATCCGATGATGGACACTTAGGTTGCTTCCATGTCCTGGCTATTGTAAATAGAGCTGCAATGAACATCTTGGTACATGACTCTTTTTGAATTATGGTTTTCTCAGGGTATATGCCCAGTAGTGGGATTGCTGGGTCGTATGGTAGTTCTATTTTTAGTTTTTAAAGGAACCTCCATACTGTTCTCCATAGTGGCTGTGTCAGTGTACATTCCCAGAAACAGTGCAGGAGGAGGGTTCCCTTTTCTCCACACCCTCTCCAGCATTTATTGTTTGTAGATTTTTTGATGATGGCCGTTCTGAGTGGTGTGAGGTGATACCTCATTGTCGTTTTGATTTGCATTTCTCTAATGATTAGTGTTGTTGAGCATCCTTTTCACGTGTTTGTTAGCAATCTTCTATCTTCTTTGGAGAAACGTCCATTTAGGTCTTGTGTCCATTTTTGGATTGAGTTGTTTGTTTTTTTGATATTGAGCTGCGTGAGCTGCTTGTATATTTTGGAGATGAATCCTTTGTCAGTTGCTTCGTTTACAAATATTTTCTCCCACTCTGAGGGTTGTTTTTTTGTCTTGTTTATGGTTTCCTTTGCTGTGCAAAAGCTTTTACGTTTCCTTAGGTCCCATTTGTTTATTTTTGTTTTTATTTCCATTTTTCTAAGAGATGGGTCAAAAAGGATCTTGCTGTGATTTATGTGATAGAGTGTTCTGCCTATGTTTTCCTCTAAGAGTTTTCTAGTGTCGGGCCTTACATTTAGGTCTTTAATCCATTTTGAGTTTATTTTTGTGTTATGGTGTTAGGTAGTGTTCTCATTTCATTCTTTGACAGGTAGCTGTCCAGTATTCCCAGCCCCACTTATTGAAGAGGCTGTCTTTTCTCCACTGTATATTCTTGCCTCCTTCATCAAAGATAAGGTGACCATATGTGCGTGGGTTTATCTCTGGGCTTCCTATCCTGTTCCATTGATGTATATTTCTCTTCCCTAAAGTATATTTCAGTAAAGGTATGTACGTTGTTTTTTTAGACACAAGGCTATCGCACACTTAACAGACTACAGTATAGTGTAAACGTCAGTTTCTCATGCACGGGTACACCAAAAAATTCATGTGACTTGCGTTATGGCGGTATTTGCTTCATTGCAGTGTTGTGGAACTGAAGCTGCAATGTCTCTGAGCTGGGCCTGTATACCCAGAAGTGGGATTGCTGGATCATATGGAATTTTTATTTAAAAGATTTTGAGAAAACTCCATACTGCTTTCCACAGTGCCTGCACGATGTTACATTCCTGCCTCCAATATGCAAGGGTTACGATTTCTCTACAACCTTGACAACTGTATGTTTAAAAAGAAAGAAGAAATTGTAGCCATTCTAACAGATGTGAGGTACTATCTCATGATGATGTTGATTTGCAGTTCCCGGATGATTATTGACGTTGAGCACCTTTTCACGTACCTGGTGCTGTGTGAAGTATTCCTAACACACATACACAGACACTAAAGGGATAGAAGGAATCTTTTGGAAGTGATGAGTATATTACCGTGATGGTGGTGATGGTATCACAGGTGTGTGCATATGTCCAAACTCATCAAGTTATACAAATTAAACCTGGGCTGGATTTTGTGTATCAGTTATACGTAAATAAAGCTGTAAAAGCCCAGCAACAAGTGGTGTGTTTCCTGAGCCGGTGAAGCCCAGGTACATCTTTTCTCCTCTCCCAGGGGTGAACCCACCCAAGCAGCCGTTGAACTTGGCTCACTTTCCGTTTCTTTAGTTTCCCCTTCTATTACTTTTGTGTTTCTGCTTTGTTTTCAGATTGCAGCTAAGTGCGTCCCCATTTGTAGCAGCAGTGATTCTGAGTTTGGCTCTGTCGTTTGAAGACTTTCGATGGTCTCTCCAAAGTGATTAAGTTTCTACAGAACTAATCTCAGTTAGGTGAGAGGTGACAGAGGATCTGGTTTGTTAGTCTTTTCTTAGTCTTTTCTGTTCGTCTATTTGACTACTTTGACAAGCTCAAATCAGTTAAGAATCTCTTGCCCAGTGGGAGGAGAACGGCTCTTTAATCTCTAGACTGGTGAGTGTTTATTCCTGACCCATGTCTAAGACTTTAGAACTGAAGGTAAAAGTTCCATTTCTCTGTATGTCTGTGTGTCTGTAATTCAGAAAGGTCTTTACTTCTGACAGTGTGAGTATGTAATGTTTTTCTACTTCTGGATCTATTAAGGTAGATTGTAGAGTCTCTTAAATTCAAGGGTTTCTGTCTTGATTGGCTTACAAAGATACAAATGTGCTTATAAAAATTATGTATCCCTAAAATTCTCAGAGAGAAAGGAATTTGAACTTCTGATACTTTAAATGTGCTAGAAAAGTATTCTTACGGAAATCAAGTCAGGGAATTCCCTGGTGGTGCAGTGGTTAGGACTCGGTGCTTTCACTGCCAGGGTCCGGGTTCAGTCCCTGGTCAGGGAACTAAGATCCAGCAAGCCTCTCGGTGCAGCCAAACAAACAAACAAACAAAAAAGTCAACTCAGAAATTTAAAGACTTCAAGTTTACATAATTTAGGTAAATCTTTGGCAAATGAAGCTAGTTTAATAGTTTTGGTTTAATACAAAGTTACTCCTATCTTATTTATCAGTATTAGGCATACATTGAAAACAATTCTACTTGGGTGTGTTCCTCCTAAATTTATATAGGTGTACCCATCAAATAAGCTAACATTACTTCTACTTAATATTTAAGGTGATGACAAATGTAAATTTGTGTTTAGCCACATTTAATTATTCTTCTGACAAACTTTATTTCAACGGTAACTATGTTTTGTACTGTGTTAGCTTGCCGATACATTCCAAGATCTTTAGTTTACGTAAACCCTTGAACTGATACTAAATTGTGTTGCTGACTGGATAATCATTGGATACCGAGGTCATTTCTAAGCAAGACAGAAACCGGAAACGTTGACCACTAAGCATAATCTCAAGTTCTATGCTCTTGCTGCATATTTTTATTTGTTACCTAGAGGCTGTATCTGTGGGTGTGTTAATGAATGTGTTTGTCTCTGGCACTTGGAGAAGTTGTGTAAGGGATGTTTGTGGCTTCGTAATGTTGTGTTACGTGTTTTCATGAGCTCTGCTAGCCTACAATGCTGGTGTGTGATGGGCAGTTGTCAGTTATTCACTCCTAGTTTTCTTTGTGCAATGGAAGTAACTTTGGTTCAAAGTTGTTATGAATATAATATGAAGGAGGCTTGAGCAATAGTAATGTTATCGGCTGGAACAGAACTCAGGTGCAGCTGCTCATCGCTCAGAAGTCAATGTTCCAGAGACAAGGGTTGGTGGAAGAAGAAAGATGCTTTATTCAGGAAGCTGGCAACGTGGGAAGATGGTGGACTAGTGTCCCCCAAAGCATCTCCCAGTTGCCAGTTAGAGGGAAAAGGGGTTTATAGGGAAAAGACGGGAAGTCTCTGGGCTGTGCAGGTGGGGGCTACACGCAGAGTAGCACAGTCAGCTCTGACCATCATCTTGACATTGGTCATGCAGTGGTGTGGTCAGTGTCATGTTGATTGTTTCCGGCACAGTTAATCTTCAAGTCCAGTGTTGGTTTGTTCCCGTTTCCTTGAGGCCAGTTCCTGGAATTGTGTAAGCCATTGGTTCAGGTCTGCTCAAGATGGAGCAGCTTATGTCATAGCTCCCGTCTGGTCATCATACAGTTAGCTCTCTCCTCTTGTAGAGGTTTTAGTATCTGCAAAACAAGTTAGGAATGTGTCTCTGACACTGTTACTTATGTCCTTGGGGAGGAACTAAAGATTCTGTGACTGCTGTTGTCCTAATCGTGAACTGCTTGAACCTGTTGTTTTGTGACTCAGGGGAGGCCTGGGAGACTGCAGCTGTTTTACAAGCAAGAGGCAGGGGACATGGAAGGGCCCTGCAGGGTCCTGCTTGGTTCCAGCAACCGAGGGGTAGAACTTTGTATGCAAGATGATGAGATGTAGTTTTGTTTATTAACAGGAACAAAAATAGTTTGGTCCTAAAGTAAAGTGACCGATTGTTCCAGCACCAGAAAGAGGATAGTGAAGGACACCACCTGAATGAATCTAGAAAGTTGTAGGAGATTGGTGGAAAGGGAATTGTATTGGTCTCAGCCGAAGGTGGCTCAGTTTTGATGTTTATTGCAGAGATTTTCAAAAAAGAGCTTATGGTTCTCTTAAGTATCAAATATTATATTGATGCAAAGCTGGAGTTTGGTTTTCTCTCTGTAAAAATGATATATTTTTTCGTGGAGTATTGGTCTCCTTAATAAGTGGTTGGAAAAGTTGTTCTCTAAATCTGCCTAAACAGCAGAGATTCTGTATCTCACAGGAAGAGCTTTCTGCCCCTAGTTCTGAATTCATCCGGCCGCCTTATTTTCTTGAAAATAAATGCACAGGGAGTTTCCTGGTGGTGCAGCGGTTAAGAATCCGCCTGCCAGTGCAAGGCACACGGGTTCGAGCCCTGGTCCGGGAAGATCCCACATGCTTTTAGAAACTAGAACACGGAGAGAGTGAGGTCATATGAAATTTGAAACGCTAAATATTGTCATAGTTTTAAGCAGTTTGAAGATTGCTGGAAGAAATGATTTGTCATTCATTCAAGTAATACGCATTTGAGGAATACTTGCAAAAAGTAAACAATAAGAAATCCTCTAGAGCCCGCGAGCCACAACTACTGGAACCCACGTGCCTAGAGCCCATGCTCCGCAACAAGAGAAGCCACCGCATTGAGCAGCCGACGCACCACTACGAAGAGAAGCCCCCGCTCACCGCAACTAGAGAGAGCCCACGTGCAACAGCGAAGACCCAACGCAGAGAAAAATAAATAAATAAATAAATAAATAAATGTCTTAAAAAAAAAAGAAAGAAAATAAATGCACAACAAAATTCCTGCGTTTCTGAGAAAGTTAAGCTTCCTTAAAACTGTGTTCCTTTTGGTCTGGTTTTTTCTCTTTAAAGTGTACTGTCAGGAATTCCCTGGCATTTCAGGGGTTAGGACTGTGCGCTTCCACTGCTAGAGGCCTGTTTTTGATCCCTGGTCAGGGAACTAAGATCCCACAAGCTGCGTGGCGCGGCCGAAAAAACAGCAAAGACAAAATCATGATACTTTAGCCGTTAAACGAAGTCCAGGGCCTTTAGCTGCTCCTCAAGGGCCATCGGGTAATATTCTGAGCCACGTCCTTGGAGCTGTTTTGCAGAGACTGAAACCCCCAGCAGGTGGAAGAAGTTAACTGCATGCTGCCCACAAGCACGCAGACCCCAGACCCGTTGGAAGCAGAAGGCTGATGATGTTGAGTCCCCGCTACCTCACCACCGACCAATCAGAAGAATGTCCGTGAGATGATCACGCACCCTGTAACCCTGTCTTCAACATGCAGCCCCTTTCTCTTTTCCCTATATAGTCCTCAAGCAAAACCTCAGGAGGGGAGAGTAGGTTCTTTGGGACGAGTCCACCTTCTCCCCTGGGCTGCCGGCTTCCTCAGTAAAGCCGTGTTTCCTTTTACCCAACACTTGTCTCTCAGTATTGGAGTCCTGAATGATGCAAGATCTGCCTCATCTTCTGTAGTTTTTCCTCCATGAAAAAGAATTCAGGATTATTTTTCAGAGTTAAGAAATGTGGTTGGATAATCACAACGCCATTAAGCCACACCTCGTTGGGCAGCAAACAGGCGAAGCACACTGGTAATGACCACACACATCATGATTGTGAGAAGACTTTCATCTTTATTATATTTCCCCAAAAGCTGCATTGCACGGTACTCTTTAATAATCTAAAATAACATACAAACTCGTTGAGACGAGTTAAAAACTTACGGCTGAATTCCCACAATTCAGTAATGAGAACTAAAAATATACAAATTTATGCTTACAAGAATTGGGAGGAAATACCCACCTAGCTATAAGTAGAATGGAAATATTATGTAATAGATAAAATGTATATTATGTAATAGATAAAAGCAAAAATCTCTCTTGAAAATGTGAATAAAATTGTATATAGGTGTAAATATACAACAGCTGTAATACTCATCACAAAACTTGGTGGGAATAAGATGTTTCACAATGAAGACTATTTCAAAACTATTTAAAATACATCTATAAATATAAAGTATAAAAATACAATAATTTTATAGGTGACATTTTCAAAATAAGCCAGTGAAGGTTAAGTCATCAGTCATGACCGTGGGGCTCTAATTATATATTTTAAAGTTATTCCCTCCTGTTCTGAGCCCCCTACACGCCACCTTCAAAGGCTTCTAGACTGGGGCAAAGGAGTGTGTAAAAAAATGGGACCTCCAGTGTTCATCTCAGGGGAGATTTGAATGAAATGATCTGCAAATTGGGGTGGTGCCTTCCAAAGGGATGGAACGTGACAGAACCCTGATTTCTTATTGTCCTGCCACAGACTCCTAGAAGCATGCCCCGCTCCCAGGAGTGTGACACGAAAACTCTCTTGAGCTCGTTCTAGAAGACGCTGGGTTCTTCCCGATCATCTGCACAAGAGGCTTCTCCCTCCCTTCCTCACGGCTGTCGTCAGCGTGTGGATTGACCTCCTGTGCAACATCCTCATCTCTCCTGGGCTCTGTGATCTGGAAGTAAGAGAAGGAGCAAGGACGTCAGATTTCAAAGTGGCAACTGTCCAGGTACAAAGGTTTTCTTTCACATTCTTAGTTCTCACCAGGATTGAGACTCATTTACGATTGCAGTTTTATCTCAAATTCTCCATTCGGAGCCCCACTCCTGCACCGTTCATTGTTTTCAAGTGCGATTCTTGGAGTGTGGTGAGCCTGACTGCAAAAGCTCCTGAAGACACCTACGGCCAGGCCCCGTCATCTGCTTTGTAGCCAGGCCTCCGGGTGACTCTGCTCCGGGAGCTGGCCTTTGGAGAGCGCTGCTTTAGTCTCCGCGCACCTCGGTCCTCTGGCGCCACTTAAGTTCGGAACTTGGAGCCACACTGCGGACATCACTGACCGCCCAGCATCGTGGACCAGGAGACCTGCTGCCTGATCCCTAACCCTAATCCTGGATCCTAATGTCTATTGTATTATTAACTTTTAATTGACTTATTTTCTTTATTTTATTTTTGGCTGCATTGGGTCTTTGTTGCTGCGCGTGGGCTTTCTGTAGTTGTGAGTGAGGACCACCCTCCGTTGCTTCTCATGACGCTTCTCTTGTGGCGGAGCACGGGCTCTAGGCGCACAGGCTCAGTAGTTGTGGCTTGCGGGCTCTAGAGTACACAGGCTCAGTAGTTGTGGCTCGTGGGCTCTAGAGCGCAGGCTCAGTAGTTGTGGCGCACGGGCTTAGTTGCTCGGCGGCATGCGGGGTCTTCCCGGACGAGGGCTCGAACCCGTGTGCCCTGCGTTGGCAGGCGGATTCTTAACCACTGAGCCACCAGGGAAGTCCCTGGATCCTAATGTTTAAATAATCGTCAGTCCTAAACTTGGTTAGTGTTATGGGCTGAATGTTTGTGTCCCCCCAAATTCTTATGTTGAAGTCTTAAAATCTTAACCGCTAAGGGGCTGGTATTAGGAGGGTGGGGGTCTTTGGGAGGTTATTAGGTCATGGGGTAGAGCCCTCATGAATGAGATTATTGCCCTTGTAATAGAGACTGTGGTCTGTTGTTTATAAGCCACGCAGTCTGTAGTATCTTGTTAGGGCAGGTCGAACGGACTAAGGCAGCTAGTTTGCCAGATTTCAACCAAATGTTTGCTGAATCCTCTGCCCACATCTAGAACTCTAATGTGTCCATTGTAACAAGCCATGCTGAAGATGGCATTCCTTAACCTTCACTCGTTCTGATAAACCGTCTTGACCGTAAAGTTGAGGGGGAAAAGGTGAATTGTACAAGAGGAGTCATTGGTCCAGAAGTGGTGAGTCAGGGGAAGTAAAGAGTCACAGGTGATCTGGCCGTAAGCAATTGGAAAGTAAATTTGGATGAAAATAAAGCTAGTCATAATTGGTCTTTTCTTATTGAACGTGTAGGCTGTTGCATCTAATATCCTGTTTGTAGACATTTACTTTGTGGTAGGTAAATCCTAGAACCCATATCCCTGAGGGATGTAAGGCCAAAAATGAATTAAAAAGAGAAACTCGAAACACCGTATATGGAAAACAATCACCATCTCATCAGAGCTGTGATTTGGACCCCACTGCTTTGGGTGAAGTGACTTCAGTGAGACCCATGCGTCTGTGACAGACTGGTTTCCCCGAGGTCTGGCGCCCACGGGCCCCACGGTGCTGGTGTGTGTGTGTGGCTGTGAGGCCGCGGCTGGGCGCTGAGTCGGCGTGTGGCTGTGTGCCCGGCTGGCCCCCTTCCCAGCGTGAGAGGTGAGGTGGGTCCAGCAGTGGGATTCCTCCGATTTCCTCAGTAAGCAACGCGTCATTCCGCCCGCACCTTTGCGGACGCAGACCTACCTTTGCGCAGGCCGATGACCTCAGGCCTGCGTGGTCCTGGGGCCTCTAGGGCAAGAGGGCGCGATCTCTTCCCCACACCCAGAGCTCTGGATCAAAAGCCTGGATCTGGAAAGACAAACAGCCCCTGGAAGTGAGGATGACGCTGCCTCCCCGTGCCCCGCGTCCGGTTCTTTCTCGTCCGTCCCCAAGTCCCAGACCGAATCCCCCATGATCCCCACCTCCTCTCCGGCCCTGCCCCTCCCCCAGACCGCCACAGCCCACCCACCTGCTCGCACTCTTCCCGAGTGACCCTAGCGTTCCAGCCCATGGAACGGATGAACTGGAGACGCAGTTTGTGGAACAAGGGGCGCTGGGAGCGGTTCTTTCCATAGAGGAACGAAAAGATGGCCTGTTTGGGGGCCTGGTTGTCCTCTTCCATGTCGTTGGCCACATAGCTGGGGAAAGACATCAGGTGGCTGTCATCAGCACAGGAAGGGCCTCCACTTGAGATCAGCTTCCCAGAAAAGAGGCAGGCTGAGCATCCTGACACGACCCACCCAGCCCTGCCCAGCGTCCCCGAGAGCCGCCCAGTCGTCAAGGCGCCACTGCCAGGCAGGACCTTCGGAAGGGTGCCTCTCACACCTTGATGATGCGGACAAAATCCAAACCCCCTGTTCCCTTCAACTTGTTGTATGGGCACACACCTCTCTCCCTATGTTGTAGGTGTATGTACAGTTCCTGAGGGCAGGAGCTGATCTGATCTATTTCTGCATTCATCCCTCTCCTACCAAATGACACATTTAGGGCTTGGTTCATCTTGATGCATTAATTCAACAGCCTTTTGTGAATCTCTGTTCCCACCACCTCATATTCCCCAGCATGTAGGGTGTACTTTATAAGGTTTCATTAGATGAATGAATGAATGAATGAATGAACATTTTATCTCGTAGCCAAATGCAATACTGATTACCTCGAAGACTCACAATAACAAACATTCGCAAAATGAAAAGAATTGTGCTGAGTGTTTTGGGAATGCATGGACATTTTGACAAGACCTGCCTTCCACATTGTGTCTAGTCTAATGGGACTGGGGAAGGGGAAGGGGGGAGATAAGAAATGACTGTAATGCAAAGCATCACATTCTAATACGATTTTAAGTAAAGTGCCTCCGGGATGCAGAAGTTAGGGAGATCAGACATCGTGAAGGTTTTGGTGTTTGAACCCACTTTAAGGATAGGGTCATTTTCTTCAGGTAAATGTGTGGGAAAGATCCCTGGACAGAAAAGCACGATAGAAACTTAGAGGGCAGGGTATTTGGAAGGAACAGTGACACAAAGGAATAAAGTATCAGGACAGTGTGATGGAGATTGCAGAGAGAGTTGAATTCCAACCCAGAACTCTGGCCTTGATTTGGCACGTAATTAGCCAATGACATTGTGTGAAGCGGTCAGACCTGGGTTTTGGAAGGACATTCAGGCAAATAGAGCCGACTGGCTTGGGAGACGTGGAAGAAACATCATTGGGGAGCATTTTCCACCAGGTCCGCGCTATGTGATAAGGGCCCCGATTGTGGCATTTGTCGTGGGAACGCAGAAACGGAAGATAATCACACTTGGTGCTGATGTGGGAAGACCCGAGACCGGAGAATCAGAACCGGAAACGTCTCAAGTCTGTTTACTTGTGGGCAGGATGGTGTCAGTTCTTTCTTCCTCTCCTCTTAGGAAGGTTTCGTGTTTTGCTTTGTTTCGTTCAGTGTTTTAATTGACATTAGGGCAGTTTGTTTTGACAATGAATGGTATAAAAAACATAACTTGGTTTGAAAAAGAAACCACTCTGCCGTAATCCTGTCATTTTCACAGCCAGAGTAAACGGTACAGAGGGGTTTCAAAAGATAGATGAAAGGTCAGAGCCCCAGGTCTCTCCCTGCGCCCTCCCAGGGTGTTGAATATTGATGGAGGGGATGGAGCAAGATACTCACAGAGCTATAAAGAAATGGATTCTCTGGAATTGCCAGGAGAAGAGCCCGGCCCGGCTGAAATAAGCTATCACCATCGACAGGAGGTACTGATGGAAAGAGGGAAAAAAACGTAGGAGAGAGGTCACATCGTGGAAGAGGAAAAACAGTGGGGTAAGGGAGCAGGGGACGAGGAATGGGTGGTGTCACTTGGAGAAGAGACCCCCGTGTTGGGTGAGCCTGATCATTTGGGGGAGGGGAGGGGACAGAAGGTCAGAGTTTGCGGCGCTCCAAGGATGGGAGGCTGTGGGTTTGAGGGCGTGGACTTAGGGCCGCTGGCACTGGACGGTGTTTGATGAACCGGAGCCAAGGCGAGTCCCCAGGAGCTGAGAGGAGAGGGGACTTAGGCAGCACCCACCAAAGGGGCACACCTGGGGCTCAGATCCCAGAGGGGACCTCGAGGCCCCTGGAGGGAAGTGTTGACAAGGCATCAGGTTGGGAGGGGAGTGGAAACGTGGGTGTAGAAAGCACCCCGCGTGCCCACCCAGGACAGGCGCTGGAGCAGGAATCCATCTCAGTGGGGGACTTACCTTGTCAGATACTTGCAGGTTTTTGTCCCAGGCGAGGAATTTCCTAATGACGGGATCCTCTGGGAAAAGAGGGCAGATGTTTGCCAGTGGGAACAGGGCTGTCGTGGGAGCATTCCAGAGCCAAGAGGGAGAACCACGCCCCCCCTGGGGAAATGCCAAGAGGTGGCCCAGGGTGAAGCTGATGGGAAGAGGGGAGGGAAGACCATTCACTGTGGGAGGAAAAGGGGTGACTCCCCTTCGAGGGGGGCCGAGTGACAGGGAGTGATGCCCCTTCATCATGCATTCACGTACCAGTGCAGAGGGCATCGAGTTACTCACAGCCAGTTTCTCAATTGACAGTCACGTCAGGGAGCGAAGGTGGCTTGTCAGCCCCACCTCCCCCCCAACCCCCCCCCCCCCCCGCCCCCTGCGCCGTCCCACGCCAGTAAGATTCAAAAGGCCAGTAAGAGCTAGAGTCTCAGGGGTACAGTTGAAACCAAGCGAACCTAATCCTGTATCATTTCTAAATCTAACCCAGTCTTGTATCATTTGTGAGTCTAACCTAATCCTGTATCATTTATGTGTCCCCTGTGTCCTTTATCCGTAGACAGTCCGCCAGGGACGGAGAGCGCCCCAAGTAGCAGGGAATTCTTTTCCATTGGGAAAGTGTAGTCATTGGAAGTTTTGGTTTGTTTGTTTTTCAAGTATAGGATTGGAGGGTGCTGGGCGGGGAGGGGGTGGGTGCTGGTCCTTACCGAGCATCCTGTTGAAGACCTCGTGGTGCTCAGGCAGCACTGAAGACACCCGCTGTCGCTTGAGTTTCATCTTGAGCCCAATCAGCCAGTCCACGACCCAGGTGTCCTGGGCCTCAGTGGCCGGCTCGCCCTCCTCCTCCTCCTCTCTGAACGCCACTGACCTCTTCCTCTTACAGCCAGGGCGCTGAGGCGGGGAGCTGCAGCCGGCCCAGGGGGCTGAGAAAAGACAAGAGACTACAATAGGACGTTCTCATCTTGGGAGTTCAGCCACTGGTGACCACCCAACCCCACCCCGACTCCGCCTCCCCCCCGAAACACCCCTACCCTTTTCAGTCTCATAGACCTCTGACCTTGCCCCAAGTCATCTTTCCATCTTTCTCTGTCCATATCTACCTATCCCTCCCCTGACTCATTTTGTCATTTTTCCAGCTTCCTGTCCTGAAAACTCTTTCTCATGGTAGATAATTTCTCCCACTAGGAAAAAAGAAGAAAAAGAACCCTCCCCTTGTTTCCTCTCTTCCCCTCTCTCATCCTTGGATCTCATCTCCTAACCCTCTTTCTTGCTTCCCAGGGTTTCCGTGTCCCCAGCTCCTGTCCGCTCCTCCCTCAATCCCTGGCTTTCCGAATGTCTCCCTTCTTTCATAGGCACCTGACGCAGGTGCTCCTTCCCGACCTCTGTACCCTTTCCTCCTTACTGGTCAAGCCTCTGAAATTCCTTCTCGTGCCAGCTCCCTCACCTGACGGTCCTGGTCTTTCTTCGTTGACAGTCACCTCCAGGGGGTACCCTGAGGAGCTGGGCTGGGAGTCCTGGTCCTCAACCTGGGAACTCGGTTGACGACTGGCCATGATTTCTCCCAAACTCTTCCCTTCCTCAAAGCCTGGACTCTGCTTTGTCCCAACTCTTCTTCTGGACTTGGGCAAAACACAAGTGGTCGTCCCTTCTCCAAGCTGCGGGGCAACTGGCAGTGGAGAAAAGCTCTGGCGAGATGCTATTGTCCACCTCTGCTGCCGAGCGCCACGGAGTCTGGTCCTTCCAATCAGGAAGGTCGGAAGCCTGTGACGTCATCATGGGTCATTCCAACCTGGCCACCAGTTTGAATGAAAACACAAGTAACTGTCAGACCTATGTGTGCACTTGTCCCAGAGATCAGGGGAAAATGGTATCTCCTGCCACTGACCCAACCTCTGCCCGTCCTCCAAAACCCCCCTCAAGGTGTCCGGACCCCTCTTTACCGCTTCCCAGCAGGTGCGCTGTCCTCTCCCTGCTGGACTCTCCCCCTCGCTCCCATTCCTTTTCCACGGCCTGGTGGGAGAGTGGGGAGAGGGACAAGGAAACTTAGGGGAAGCAGCAACGGTTAAGCCTTATAAGAGTGAGAGAAGTATGTAAAAAAAAGATCCCAGGTGCACTGACTGACTGGATTGAAAAGTTACGTTAAAACACGCAGTTTGGCAAAGCTCTTCTGCTCAATGTGTACTGACACTGTGTTCAGAATTCTGTACTGGGGGAGCACACGTCCGCCACCCTCAGGCACCTTTGAGTCCAAGAGCCATTCTGAGAAGCTAAAATCAGAGAGAAGTACAGGTGCTCACGCACCCTTCAAAGGGGGTCTACAAACAAACACAAAACAACAAAAAAGGGCACCTTTGGATTTCACAAAGTCCATGGATTGTCCAAAGCCTGCCCCTCGATTCCAATTAAGAAATTCTAGTCTACTTACCAAAAAGTTTTTTTTTTTAAACATCTCTATTGGAGTATAATTGCTTTACAATGGTGTGTTAGTTTCTGCTTTATAACGAAGTGAATCAGTTATACATACACATATGTTCCCATATCTCTTTCCTCTTGCATCTCCCTTCCTCCCACCCTCCCTATCCCACCCCTCTAGGTGGTCGCAAAGCACCGAGCTGACCTCCCTGTGCTATGCGGCTGCTTCCCACTAGCTATCTATTTTACGTTTGGTAGTGTATATATGTCCATGCCACTCTCTCACCCTGTCACATCTCACCCCTCCCCCTCCCCATATCCTCAAGTCCCTTCTCTAGTAGGTCTGTGTCTTTATTCCCGTCTTGCCACTAGGTTCTTCATGACCTTTTTTTTTTTCCCTTAGATTCCATATATATGTGTTAGCATACTGTATTTGTTTTTCTCTTTCTGACTTACTTCACTCTGTATGACAGACTCTAACTCCATCCACCTCACTACAAATACCTCCATTTCATTTCTTTTTGTGGCTGAGTAATATTCCATTGTGTATCTGTGCCACATCTTCTTTATCCCTTCATCCGATGATGGACACTTAGGTTGCTTCCATGTCCTGGCTATTGTAAATAGAGCTGCAATGAACATCTTGGTACATGACTCTTTTTGAATTATGGTTTTCTCAGGGTATATGCCCAGTAGTGGGATTGCTGGGTCGTATGGTAGTTCTATTTTTAGTTTTTAAAGGAACCTCCATACTGTTCTCCATAGTGGCTGTGTCAGTGTACGTTCCCAGAAACAGTGCAGGAGGAGGGTTCCCTTTTCTCCACACCCTCTCCAGCATTTATTGTTTGTAGATTTTTTGATGATGGCCGTTCTGAGTGGTGTGAGGTGATACCTCATTGTCGTTTTGATTTGCATTTCTCTAATGATTAGTGTTGTTGAGCATCCTTTTCACGTGTTTGTTAGCAATCTTCTATCTTCTTTGGAGAAACGTCCATTTAGGTCTTGTGTCCATTTTTGGATTGAGTTGTTTGTTTTTTTGATATTGAGCTGCGTGAGCTGCTTGTATATTTTGGAGATGAATCCTTTGTCAGTTGCTTCGTTTACAAATATTTTCTCCCACTCTGAGGGTTGTTTTTTTGTCTTGTTTATGGTTTCCTTTGCTGTGCAAAAGCTTTTACGTTTCCTTAGGTCCCATTTGTTTATTTTTGTTTTTATTTCCATTTTTCTAAGAGATGGGTCAAAAAGGATCTTGCTGTGATTTATGTGATAGAGTGTTCTGCCTATGTTTTCCTCTAAGAGTTTTCTAGTGTCGGGCCTTACATTTAGGTCTTTAATCCATTTTGAGTTTATTTTTGTGTTATGGTGTTAGGTAGTGTTCTCATTTCATTCTTTGACAGGTAGCTGTCCAGTTTTCCCAGCCCCACTTATTGAAGAGGCTGTCTTTTCTCCACTGTATATTCTTGCCTCCTTCATCAAAGATAAGGTGACCATATGTGCGTGGGTTTATCTCTGGGCTTCCTATCCTGTTCCATTGATGTATATTTCTCTTCCCTAAAGTATATTTCAGTAAAGGTATGTACGTTGTTTTTTTAGACACAAGGCTATCGCACACTTAACAGACTACAGTATAGTGTAAACGTCAGTTTCTCATGCACGGGTACACCAAAAACTTCATGTGACTTGCGTTATGGCGGTATTTGCTTCATTGCAGTGTTGTGGAACTGAAGCTGCAATGTCTCTGAGCTGGGCCTGTATACCCAGAAGTGGGATTGCTGGATCGTATGGAATTTTTATTTAAAAGATTTTGAGAAAACTCCATACTGTTTTCCACAGTGCCTGCACGATGTTACATTCCTGCCTCCAATATGCAAGGGTTACGATTTCTCTACAACCTTGACAGCTGTATGTTGAAAAAGAAAGAAGAAATTGTAGCCATTCTAACAGATGTGAGGTACTATCTCATGATGATTTTGATTTGCAGTTCCCGGATGATTAGTGACGTTGAGCACCTTTTCACGTACCTGGTGCTGTGTGAAGTATTCCTAACACACATACCCAGACACAAAGGGATAGAAGGAATCTTTTGGAAGTGATGAGTATATTACCGTGATGGTGGTGATGGTATCACAGGTGTGTGCATATGTCCAGACTCATCAAGTTATACAAATTAAACCTGGGCTGGATTTTGTGTATCAGTTATACGTAAATAAAGCTGTAAAAGCCCAGCAACAAGTGGTGTGTTTCCTGAGCCGGTGAAGCCCAGGTACATCTTTTCTCCTCTCCCAGGGGTGAACCCACCCAAGCAGCCGTTGAACTTGGCTCACTTTCCGTTTCTTTAGTTTCCCCTTCTATTACTTTTGTGTTTCTGCTTTGTTTTCAGATTGCAGCTAAGTGCGTCCCCATTTGTAGCAGCAGTGATTCTGAGTTTGGCTCTGTCGTTTGAAGACTTTCGATGGTCTCTCCAAAGCGATTAAGTTTCTACAGAACTAATCTCAGTTAGGTGAGAGGTGACAGAGGATCTGGTTTGTTAGTCTTTTCTTAGTCTTTTCTGTTCGTCTATTTGACTACTTTGACAAGCTCAAATCAGTTAAGAATCTCTTGCCCAGTGGGAGGAGAACGGCTCTTTAATCTCTAGACTGGTGAGTGTTTATTCCTGACCCATGTCTAAGACTTTAGAACTGAAGGTAAAAGTTCCATTTCTCTGTATGTCTGTGTGTCTGTAATTCAGAAAGGTCTTTACTTCTGACAGTGTGAGTATGTAATGTTTTTCTACTTCTGGATCTATTAAGGTAGATTGTAGAGTCTCTTAAATTCAAGGGTTTCTGTCTTGATTGGCTTACAAAGATACAAATGTGCTTATAAAAATTATGTATCCCTAAAATTCTCAGAGAGAAAGGAATTTGAACTTCTGATACTTTAAATGTGCTAGGAAAGTATTCTTACGGAAATCAAGTCAGGGAATTCCCTGGTGGTGCAGTGGTTAGGACTCGGTGCTTTCACTGCCAGGGTCCGGGTTCAGTCCCTGGTCAGGGAACTAAGATCCAGCAAGCCTCTCGGTGCAGCCAAACAAACAAACAAACAAAAAAGTCAACTCAGAAATTTAAAGACTTCAAGTTTACATAATTTAGGTAAATCTTTGGCAAATGAAGCTAGTTTAATAGTTTTGGTTTAATACAAAGTTACTCCTATCTTATTTATCAGTATTAGGCATACATTGAAAACAATTCTACTTGGGTGTGTTCCTCCTAAATTTATATAGGTGTACCCATCAAATAAGCTAACATTACTTCTACTTAATATTTAAGGTGATGACAAATGTAAATTTGTGTTTAGCCACATTTAATTATTCTTCTGACAAACTTTATTTCAACGGTAACTATGTTTTGTACTGTGTTAGCTTGCCGATACATTCCAAGATCTTTAGTTTACGTAAACCCTTGAACTGATACTAAATTGTGTTACTGACTGGATAATCATTGGATACCGAGGTCATTTCTAAGCAAGACAGAAACCGGAAACGTTGACCACTAAGCATAATCTCAAGTTCTATGCTCTTGCTGCATATTTTTATTTGTTACCTAGAGGCTATATCTGTGGGTGTGTTAATGAATGTGTTTGTCTCTGGCACTTGGAGAAGTTGTGTAAGGGATGTTTGTGGCTTCGTAATGTTGTGTTATGTGTTTTCATGAGCTCTGCTAGCCTACAATGCTGGTGTGTGATGGGCAGTTGTCAGTTATTCACTCCTAGTTTTCTTTGTGCAATGGAAGTAACTTTGGTTCAAAGTTGTTATGAATATAATATGAAGGAGGCTTGAGCAATAGTAATGTTATCGGCTGGAACAGAACTCAGGTGCAGCTGCTCATCGCTCAGAAGTCAATGTTCCAGAGACAAGGGTTGGTGGAAGAAGAAAGATGCTTTATTCAGGAAGCTGGCAACGTGGGAAGATGGTGGACTAGTGTCCCCCAAAGCATCTCCCAGTTGCCAGTTAGAGGGAAAAGGGGTTTATAGGGAAAAGACGGGAAGTCTCTGGGCTGTGCAGGTGGGGGCTACACGCAGAGTAGCACAGTCAGCTCTGACCATCATCTTGACATTGGTCATGCAGTGGTGTGGTCAGTGTCATGTTGATTGTTTCCGGCACAGTTAATCTTCAAGTCCAGTGTTGGTTTGTTCCCGTTTCCTTGAGGCCAGTTCCTGGAATTGTGTAAGCCATTGGTTCAGGTCTGCTCAAGATGGAGCAGCTTATGTCATAGCTCCCGTCTGGTCATCATACAGTTAGCTCTCTCCTCTTGTAGCGGTTTTAGTATCTGCAAAACAAGTTAGGAATGTGTCTCTGACACTGTTACTTATGTCCTTGGGGAGGAACTAAAGATTCTGTGACTGCTGTTGTCCTGATCGTGAACTGCTTGAACCTGTTGTTTTGTGACTCAGGGGAGGCCTGGGAGACTGCAGCTGTTTTACAAGCAAGAGGCAGGGGACATGGAAGGGCCCTGCAGGGTCCTGCTTGGTTCCAACAACCGAGGGGTACAACTTTGTATGCAAGATGATGAGATGTAGTTTTGTTTATTAACAGGAACAAAAATAGTTTGGTCCTAAAGTAAAATGACCGATTGTTCCAGCACCAGAAAGAGGATAGTGAAGGACACCACCTGAATGAATCTAGAAAGTTGTAGGAGATTGGTGGAAAGGGAATTGTATGGGTCTCAGCCGAAGGTGGCTCAGTTTTGATGTTTATTGCAGAGATTTTCAAAAAAGAGCTTATGGTTCTCTTAAGTATCAAATATTATATTGATGCAAAGCTGGAGTTTGGTTTTCTCTCTGTAAAAGTGATATATTTTTTCGTGGAGTATTGGTCTCCTTAATAAGTGGTTGGAAAAGTTGTTCTCTAAATCTGCCTAAACAGCAGAGATTCTGTATCTCACAGGAAGAGCTTTCTGCCCCTAGTTCTGAATTCATCCGGCCGCCTTATTTTCTTGAAAATAAATGCACAGGGAGTTTCCTGGTGGTGCAGCGGTTAAGAATCCGCCTGCCAGTGCAAGGCACACGGGTTCGAGCCCTGGTCCGGGAAGATCCCACATGCTTTTAGAAACTAGAGCACGGAGAGAGTGAGGTCATATGAAATTTGAAACGCTAAATATTGTCATAGTTTTAAGCAGTTTGAAGATTGCTGGAAGAAATGATTTGTCATTCATTCAAGTAATACACATTTGAGGAATACTTGCAAAAAGTAAACAATAAGAAATCCTCTAGAGCCCGCGAGCCACAACTACTGGAACGCATGTGTCTAGAGCCCATGCTCCGCAACAAGAGAAGCCACCGCATTGAGCAGCCGATGCATCACAACGAAGAGTAGACGCCGCTCACCGCAACTAGAGAGAACCCACGGGCTGCAGCGAAGACCCAACGGAGAGAAAAGTAAATAACTAAATCAATAAATAAATGTATTTTTTACAAAAAAGAAAGAAAATAACTGCACAGCAAAATTTCTGCGTTTCTGAGAAAGTTAAGCTTCCTTAAAACTGTGTTCCTTTTGGTCTGGTTTTTTCTCTTTAAAGTGTACTGTCAGCAATACCCTGGCATTTTAGGGGTTAGGACTCTGTGCTTCCACTGCTAGAGGCCTGTTTTTGATCCCTGGTCAGGGAACTACGATCCCACAATCTGCGTGGTGCGGCCGAAAAAACAGCAAAGACAAAACCATCATACTTTAGCCGTTAAACGAAGTCCAGGACCTTTAGTTCCTCCTCAAGGGCTATCGTGTAATATTCTGAGCTAAGTCCTTGGAGCTGTTTTGCAGAGACTGAAACCCCCAGCAGGTGGAAGAAGTTAACTGCATGCTGCCCACAAGCACGCAGACCCCAGACCAGCTGGAACCAGAAGGTTGACGATGTTGACCTCACATTATTACCTCACCACCAACCAATCGGAAGAATGTCCACAAGCTGAGCACACATCCCTCAACCTCCCCTCCCTCACCCCACCTTTTTGTAATTCACTTTAAACATTTTTTAAATTTTATATTGGGAGTATAGTTGATTTACAATGTTGTGTTAGTTTCCGGTGTACAGCAAAGTGATTCAGTTATATGTATACATATGTGTATTCTTTTTCAGATTCTTTTACCATTTAGGTTATTACAGAATTTTGGTTTATTTTTCGTTGCGCTGTGTGGCTTGCAGGATCTCAGTTCCCTGACCAGGGATTGAACCGGGCCACGGCCGTGAAAGCCCAGAATCGTAACCTCTGGGCCACCAGGGAACTCCCTAGGTTAATACAGAATGTTGAGTAGAGGTCCCTGTGCTATACGGGAGGTCCTTGTTGATTGCCTGTTTTATATATAGTTGTGTGTATCTGTTAGTCCCAACCTCCTGATCTGTCCCTCTCCCCCACCTTTCCCCTTTGGTAACCTTAAGTTCGTTTTCTATGTCTGTGAGCCTGTTTCTGTTTTGTAAAGAAGTTCATTCATATCATTGTTTTAGATTCCACATAGAAGTGATACCATGTGGTATTTGTCTTTCTCTGTCTGACTTCCTTCACTTAGTATGATAATCTCTAGGTCCATCCATGGTGCTGCAAATGGCATTATCTCATTCTTTTTTATGGCTGAGTAGTATTCAATCGCATATATGTACCACATCTTCCTTATCCATTCCTCTGTCGGTGGACATTTAAGTTGCTTCCATGTCTTGGCTATTGTAAATAGTACTGCTATACATATTGGGGTGCATGTGTCGTCTTGAATGATTGTTTTCTCTGGGTATATGCCCAGGAGTGGGATTGCTGGGTCATACGGTAGCTCTAGCTTTAGTGTTTTGAGGAATCTCCATCCACAGTGTTCTCCATAGTGGCGGCACCAGTGTACATTCCCACCAACAGCCTCACCCCATCTTTAAACACCTTTCCCTGAAAGCCATTGGGGAGTTGGGGCCTTTTGAGCCCTAGATACCTGGACTCCTTGCTTGTTGACCTGCCGTAAATGCTGCACTTTCCTTCACCGTGACCCGGTGTCAGTAGATTGGCTTTAATGCGTGCGGGCGAGTGGACCCAAGTTTCGTTCAGTAACAGCATGTTTGGAGACAAGCAAAACTATCACCTCTCCTCCTGTCTTTTCCTCCTGTGGATGCAGTTTAATATAACAACGGCTGTAGCTCTAGTGCAGAAATGTCAGTAGAGTGAAGCAGAAGTGCTTTGTCAGTACAATCCTTTCGGCATGAGAGTCACGTGGAGAAAATATTACAACGCAGATGCCTGGACACAGCCTCACAGATTCTAATTCCACAGCACTGAGCTAGGGCCTAATTTTAACTTTCTCAATTGCCCTGCTTCTGATTTGGAAATCTCTGGGTGGGATGGGCCACCCAGGCTGGTGCAGTGGGGGGTCTTCAAGGCGTCACTGAATGACATAAGCGGGAGGGAGGTGAACCGTGAGCTGGATTTAACACAGGCAGCCTCTGGCAGGGCTGTGGCCAGGCCATGGGTCCACAGCTGAGCGGACGTCTGTGTCAGCCTCCAATCCTCCTGCCAACGGGTCCGTGACAACCCCTCCGGCAGCCTGGTGCTGCTGTGGATAAGCAGCCCTGGGATCGGAGTTCAGCCCAGGCACCTACCTAGTACATACATAGCGCATGTGCTGCTGAGGAAGCGGCCCTCTCCACCAGGAAGCCTGGAGCACACCCTCCCGTACAGCCCTCAGAGGGGCCTAACCCTGCTGACACCTGCATCTCAGACTTCCAACCTGCGAAAATGTCGGACAGTGCATTTGTGTTGCCTAAGCCCGCCAGTTTGTCGTACTTTGTGACGCAGCCCAAGCAAACTGCTACGACCTGTATTTTGAAGATGAAGGAATTCACATGTGATGGTCACTTTCCTGCTTCCCCTGCATTTATTTTTTTATTTTTATTTTTAAAAATATTTATTTCTCTTAGGCTGCGTCGTGTCTTAGTTGCGGCACGCGGGCTTAATTGCCCTGTGGCGTGTGGGATCTTAGCTCCCGGACCAGGGTTCCCAGGCTTCGAACCCGCGTCCCCTGCATTAGAAGGCGGATTCTTTACCACTGGAACACCGGGAAAGTCCGTCCCCTGCCTTTAAATTAAGACGTGTCCCTGAGCTTCAAAGAAGCACTTGTCCTTTTCTGTTAGATGAGAAACTTGAGTTTTCTTCTTAAACGTTGCATTTCCTGGTTGTGGTAGATGTGTTAGTGTTGAAAAAAATGGTTGAGAGACTTTAAGAGGAGAATGCTTTACAAATCCTGAAGATGGGTGCCAGTTATCTTGATAAAATTGGTATGTTAAGAGACCAGACATAAACAGGAGAAAACAGAGGCAACTACTTAGGAAATGAAGGATGGGAAAGGCTTCTTCAAGTACAGTGTCAAAGCAGATGAAAAGTATGAAGTGAAAGATTTGAACACAAAATATGTTTTTAAGTGTCTGTATAACAGAATGTGAGAGTAAAAAATTAAGTTAAAAAGATAAAGAACAGGGATGGACAGATACACACTTGTATATGTAAAATAGATCAACAATAAGGACCTACTGTATAGCACAGGAAACTATGTTCAATATCTTGTAATAACCCATAATGGCAAAGAACCTGAAAAAAGAATATATATATTCTTACATAAATACATGTAACCGAATCACTTTGCTGTACACCTGAAACATTGTAAACCAGCTATACTTCAATAAAAATAGATAACTGACAAAAGAGGGAAAATACCTGTATTTAATAGAAACGCAGATACAAAAAGAGAAAGCTTTATATTGTAAATATCCATATATATGAAGAGATCTTAATGAAACCAAACTAAAAGGTGGCCATTGCTGCTTCTAGTCAAGGTGAAATCACAGGGTCCAGGTTTACCCTCCTAGCTTAAACAACTTTAAAAAGGGGGAAATGTATGAAGTGACGGTTTTTCGCCTTTTGGAGAGAGGGGTGAGTCGTGAGAGACATCAGCTCCCCGCTGGACATCCTGTTCATTTGGATGACTCCGTACTTATTCCCCCCTTTTTTAAAAAAAAAAATTATTTATTTATTTATTTTTTGGCTGCTTTGGGTCTTTGTTGCTGCGCGCGGGCTTCCTCTAGTTGCGGCGAGCGGGAGCTACTCTTTGTTGCGGTGTACAGGCTTCTCGTTGTGGTGGCTTCTCTTGTTGTGGAGCGTGGGCTCTAGGCGCACGGGCTTCAGTAGTTGTAGCATGCGGGCTTAGCAGTTGTGGCTCGCGGGCTCTAGAGTGCAGGCTCAGTAGTTGTGGCGCACGGGCTTAGTTGCTCCACGGCATGTGGGATCTTCCCGGACCAGGGCTTGGACCCGTGTCCCCTGCATTGGCAGGCAGATTCTCAACCACCGCACCACCAGGGAAGCCCCTTATTCCTTTCTTTCGAGCATTTCCTCAAGACAACTTGTAATAGAAATACTTCCAGAGAGTGTCCAGGGCAAAGTATAGGGCAGGGGGCTGGGGAGCCCCGCATGCTCTGGGCTGAAGGGATAGAGTGAGGTGTTGAGGTGGGTACAGCAGCTGGGGTTCACAGGCCACCCCAGTCTTCTGCTGAGACCCGGTCAGTGCACGTGGGTGAGGTGAGAACTGGAGGCCTGGTGGCGGGCTGACGGGCGCACTGCCCACCCAAGGTGCTTCCAGGGTACTCAGTGTAGCTGACATCTTTACCCGGTGACAATGGAAAACGCGAGAAGTGCGCCCTGGAGGTTTGCCAGGCTCAGGCTCAGAGGAGGCGTGGTCGCTGTCATTCCCACACGAGCAGCATTTCATCGGTGGGAATTCAGGCAGAGGCCACAGTCAGCAGCAGCAAGAACCGGAAAAGACCATTCCTGGCTCTGAGCAGCCACTTCCAAGAGCCGTTGTGGAGAAGCACACAGTTTGTGCCGGATTAATTTAATGTGGCACTTCAGCTGGCGAGATCACGAATGGGTTACGTGCTTATTCATTTGGATGAGTCATCACTTCTTATTTCCGTTTTTAGAGGACTTCCTCAAGACGCTTGTCATATAAATACTTCCTCTGTCCCTTTCATAAGTATCTAAATCTTTTGCAAAGCTAAATCAGTCTCTTGCCAGCATTACAACCCAGGAATGTTTTTGTGAAGGACCTGAGAGCTATCTTTATCTCTCTGTCACCAGGGGAGTTTAGGCTAGGTGTTAGGCACTTTGCTCTGAGCTGTAACTACCTGCTTGTCGTAGAGATAGGAGAAGTTGTCTTTCTCCTTTGGATAAAGGGTATGAACGAGCATGGACAGCCACTGAGATGACCAGGTGATTTTAGGATGTGCTCTGAAAGAATGTATGCCATTTTTATGGTGTTGTCAAGTCTTTTCACATGAGACAAGTTCCCGTTTATCTTGAGGACATGTATGCAACAGATTTTATCTGCTGAGCTATAAAAAAAAAAAGGTGAGGTTGATTTCATTTGCACAAACATTAGTGGTTCGCCTGTGGTGCACAGCACAGTCTGGTTGAATGGCTATTCCACAGTAAAACCGTTTTCTTTATTTCTACATTTGTGGAGAGGATTTTGTCTGTTGGCGGGAGATTTTATTTTTATTTTTTATTTTTTTGTTAGTTAATTACTTCATTAATTAATGAGACTGCGCTGCGCAGCATGCGGAATTTTAGTTCCCCAACCAGGAGTCAGACACGTGCCCCCTGCAGTGGAAGCTAGGAGTCTTAACCACTGGACCGCCAGGGAAGTCCCTGGAGATTTTATTTTTAAGTTTTCCTCTAGCAGCTTTTAAGAAACAGTTGGCCAAGAACACAGTTATATTATTTCACCCCCAAAATAGTGATAACTCATTACCCTTATGATTCCATTTTTGAAAAATGATGTTTTTACCTAACATAAACAATATCCTCTTTAAGAGGTAAGATCCCAGGTATGTGTTTTCTGTTTTCGGTTTGTGTATACCTTCTGATTTTTGTACAGTTTTTAATGCGTTGGTTGTGTAATGTAAAAAGCTACAATTTCCATTTTCATTTCCTTCTGTGGGTAATATTAGTTTGTATCATGGCTGGGCATTTATTGTATCCTAGGATTTGAATGAAAGTTGTAGCGTTTCAGTTAAGGGAACATGATACACTCCTTCCTCTCTGCTGGTGGTGGGGAAATCTCAGATGTAACCCGAAATGTCTGAGGGCAGGGCAAGGACCAGGGACCCTGGAGGCCATCCCACAGCCCCCACTTGAGGCCACACCTTTCCTTGATCGCTAACAGGAGTGAAGACAAATGGGCCATTGAGTCCCTGGTCCAGGCGGCCCACCCTCGCAGCACAGCAGTTCTTCACCGCCAGATGTGCTGGAGACACTTATGACGCTCCCTAACTTGACGGCGCGGAGACTTCTGGGAAATAGAGTCCTGGTGCTTGTCCCGCTCTCCGGGCGGGCTTTGGCAGGCGGATTTCGGGCGTCCCCCTGCGCAGGTGCGCCTCACGGTTCGTGCGTGTTGGCGCACGCGCACCATTGCCGCGCCGCCCTCGCTTCCAGTGCGTGCCCAGGTCCCTGCTGGTCGTTGTTCAGGTCCTGGCGGCTGGCGGGTGAGGATTGCGGGGCTTGCGGGGTGGTCGCCGTCCGGCCGGGCCGGCAGCCAGCGGGCGCGGGCTTGGCGGGCGAGGGTTCGCATGGGCCGGGCAGAGGCTGGAACGGGGACCCCCGAGCGCGAGCCGCGGAGCCCGCGGGCTGGGCCGCAGGGGCCGGGCGGGCGGCGGCGGCGGCGCAGTGCCCGACCGTTTGCAGCGTGCGGCAGAGCGAGGTCCCGGGAGGGACGTGGGCCTGAAGGGAGCTTGTGCCGTAGGCCCAGAGCCGGCTTCTCGGGCCCAGTGGCCTCGTGAGGCGGAGAGGAGGGACCCCGGGAGAGGAGCGCGCCGGAGGAGCAGCCCCCGGCACGGAGCCTCCGGAGCCCGGGGCCGGTCCGCGAGTTCCGACTGGGTAGGTGGTGCGTCTTCGGGCCTGCAGGCGGTTGTAGACCCTGCGGCCCTTGGAGAGCGGGGCTCGGGTGAGCCCGCCCTGGGCCCCGCGGGAGAGCGACCGGGAGGGTTTGACCGCTTCCCGGAGGTGGAGGGGTCGGGCTGGAGGGCAGGGCCGGCTGCTCCGGATGGGGCTCCCCTGGGACTTGTGAGTTCCGAGTGTCCTTGGGGAGCAGGGGCCACAGGCTCGGCCGGGACATGCCGCGTCCACCCCTCCCTCCAACCCTGATCCTCCTCGTCCTCCTGCTGTCGCCGTGTAGGCTCTCGCACGTGTCTCTCAAGGCCCATCAGCACGTTGGTTGTCTAAGCTAAGTGTCCGCTGCCCCCCTGGGTTGTGCCCCGTGGAATCGCACAGTGTAGTTAGTGCAGGATGAGTCTGCAAGGCTTCTGTCCCGCTTTCTGGGTTGAGGAAGGAAGAGATTGGGCCTGAGGAGGGAGGTGACTTGTCCCAGATCCTCAGCGGGTGTGCACGTGGGGTCGCTAACAGGACTCAGAACTCCTAGGGCAGGTGTTCTGTCCACTTCAAATCAAAAGATGTTTTTGAGCGTCGCACTTAAGTTTGTCCAAATAATTGAAAGAGTGAAACGCACCTGAGTGTATCCCTTTATCCTGGGTATCCTGTGGGTTTTCTGCTCTGAAGTTGTTAGCAGAGTTGGTGAGAAGAGATAAACTCTAAGCGTTTTTTAATCTCATATTTAACGACGGAGGTTTATTTTAATAGGATTCAGCGTCCACTGACTACTGAAAACAAAGTATCCCCTCAGTTACCACAGTCACGTGGGAGTTACAGACGTGAGGGTGATTGCCCCCTCCTCAGTCTAACAGGCCCTTGTGAAGGTGAAAGGGCGGGTCTCCCACAGGTGTCTCTTGTGGAGCGCGGGGCGGGTGCTCGTGCACCCCGAGCCGCTTCAGTCGTAGCTTCACTGCCTGCGTTTTTTTCCTTCTCCAGGTCCGCCTCCACTGTCACAGTCCTGCACGTTGTTCCAAGAGCAGCGGAAAATGAATCGGCCTCCGGTGAGTTTTGCTGTTTACGTATTGACTTGCTGCTCTTGTTTTGTAGTAAGAGCTTGGGAGGCGAATAGTTCAAAATTTAAAATGGGGAAGTCGAACTAGGTAAAAGATGTGGTTAGACAAAGCGTAGAGGAGCAGGTCAGTACCAAGTGTTTCTGGCAAGTTCTATGCGTAGATCCCACGATCCTCTTATAGCCACAGTACAAGCCTCGGGTTCTTGATATTTGTGGCAAAATACCATCGCTTGCTTGACTTACATTGTCCTGCCGAAGCACTTTTGTTCTCGGGCGTGAAAGGTTTCCTTGAGGATCCCGCTGTAGGCCGCTAGCCTTCCTGAGTGACAGCCCCTAACGTGTTGACATTGGTGCCTTCCTTGTGCTTCCTGTAAGCCGAGAGCATGCTGTCCAGGGAGCACTCAGTGCATGTAACTTTTCTGTTCAGTACAACACTGTTGTCCCGTAGGTACATTGTTTTCAGTGCTCAATCCAGGGATGCCGTGAGGATCATCTGGAGGAACTGCCTTGTCCCCCTTCAAGTAAATGTCCCGCTTTGTCTCTTACAATCTAACGGGGTCGCGTTACACACCAGGTAGTGATGTCTCTGGCAAAGATTCCTTATTTCCCATCTGAATTTTATCGTGCAGCCTGTGGTCTTGGTTCTGCCCCTTCCCGGAACCTGATCCAGTTGAGGTGACCTGTCATCCAGCATACAAACCAGTGGAGATTTGCCAGTCCTCACTTCAGACCACTGTCGCCTTCCCATCTGCAGAGTCTCCTATGTTGGTTTCTGTGACAGATCTCTCCTTGCTCTCTTCCTGACTGATTCTTTCTTCCGTCCTCTTTGTGTGTTGTCTTTTTCCTCTTGGTTCATGACTCTTAAAGCTGTCTGATCTCACCCTCTGGTGCTTTTCACCTCCAGCTCTGTCAGTTCTCCCACCTGGACCAGACAGATGCCTCTGTCCAGCCACTTGCCAGCATCTCTATGGAGTTTGTCCAAAGGGCATCTCAAGTGACTAGACCCAGTAGATCCAAAAATGATTATTTACAGCTCCCCCGCCCCTTGCCTTCTCCTTTTGTCCCTGCCGGCTCATCGTTGCATCATCCAGCCTGTCACCCTACCCAGAAAAATGGGTTCATTGTAGAGTCCTTCTCCATCCTCTGTTAGCACGTTGTAGTGTTAGGCTTGTTAATGTCGTATTCTAAACGGTTTTTATTCGTTCCTCTTTATCCCATACTTGTACCATTAAAATAGCTTATTTTTTTATTTCTGTAGTTACAGAACCTTTTTTTTCTGTGCTGCTACCTCTTTCCTCCACCAGCTCAAGTGTATTTTCCACGCTGAGTATTTCTCCTAAAATATGAATCACAGCAGTTTGTCTCCACGTGGGAAGCACTTTAGAGGTTCCCTGGGTGACTGGACAAACGAGGTTGCCGTTTTGTGGAGCCGTTAACCCTCGAGCCCAGCACTGGGGGGAGGTCGTCACTCGCTGCTGATGCGTTTGGATGGGTCTGTGGGGTGAGATCCTGCTCGGAGAGGCTTAGGAGAGAGGAGTGGGAGAACGGGGTTTGTTGTGTTCCTAGCTTTTTCAAGACGTTTTGCTGTGACGGGGAAAAGAGAAATTGGACAGTAGCTGGAGTAGGAGCTGAGGTCTGGGGCGGGTGTAGTGTTGTGTTGTGCTGTGTCGTAACGGGAGAAACAACAGCGGGAATGATCCAGTAGACGCGTGTGGGAGCGGGGAGAGCTGCGGCCCAGGGTCCTGGCGTGGGGAGGGGGTGGCAGAGCTGGGGTGCAGGTGGAGAAGCCCTCCGATGGCTTCTCTGTTCTCAGGGAAGCAGCTCCTCAGCTGAGGGTGAGGGTGAGGTTGGGGGCTGGAGGAGAGGGCAGCGCTCTGGGGCCCAGCTCCATCCTGACCATCAGCACACACCGTTCCGCCAGCCGGGAAGACTGTCTTTGCCTTCTCTGCCTGAAAAGCCATCTCCTTTCTTAAATGTGGGAGTAATTACTCTTTGGGGAGCCTGTGTGATTCCACGGGTACTTCTCAGCTCAAAGCGCATTGAGTGCCAGTTCTGGCCACGGACATTTTCTGCTCTGCTGATGGAAGGCTCCCCAGAGGAAGTGTCCTGCTTGCCTGGCTCTTGGCTTTGGCGACCCTTCACACCATCTAGTGTTGTATCTCTTTTCTTAGACATAAACATCCAGTGTCTTCAGGTTCTGCATGTGATCTTAAGAATCAATTCTCTGCTTCCGGGAGCTTCTCTTCGCCTCAGGAAAGGCACTTCACAGACGTAATTACAGGAGAGGACGGGAATCCTGCCCGTCGATACGTAGGGAACTCCAGAGTGCTGACAAAGCAGAGCCTGCTTTTCTCTCTTTCTTTCTTTCTTTTAATTTTTATTTATTTACGTATTAATTTATTCGTTTTTGGCTGCGTTGGGTCTCTGTTGCCGCGCGCGAGCTGTTTTCTCTAGTTGCGGCGAGCGGGGGCTACTCTTCGTGGCGGTGCGCGGGCTTCTCATTGCGGTGGCTTCTCTTGTTGCGGAGCACGGCTTCTAGGCATGCGGGCTTCAGTAGTTGTGGCTCGCGGGCTCTAGAGCGCGGGCTCAGTAGTTGTGACTCACGGGCTTACTTGCTCCGCAGCATGTGGGATCTTCCCGGACCAGGGTTCGAACCCGTGTGCCCACCATTGGCAGGCGGATTCTTAACCACTGCGCCACCAGGGAAGCCCGAGAGCCTGGTTTTAAATGCATTGTCAGAGCACGTGGCTCAGTGACTCGGGGAAGGGTGACGGCCCTCACGTGACCAGGACTTGGGAAGCTGCAGAGGTTGGCGAGGCTCTCAGAGCAGCGTGAGGTGGGCTGGATGAGGCTCCTGAGGTGCTGGTAAGGACCTCCTTCCTTAGGATGTGGGCCTCCTGTCAGGACCAGCGGGACGCGAATGCAGGTGGACCCTGAGGTTGACTGAAGAGCCTCCCCTGTGTGCTGGTTTTGCTTTCATCCTGTGGAGAAAGTGAAACCTTGTAATTGGGACAGTGAGTCATCTGATCAAAAGATGTCATGTGTAGAGACTGTGGACGGCATGAAACGCGGGGTGGGGTGCGGTGGGTCAAGTCAGGGGGACTCTGGGCTCCAGCGCGATGCCCGACAGGAAGGGGCGAGGCCGCGGCGTGTTCCCGCTGGTCCTAGGCCCCGGTAAACGGTATGGACGTTCCCTTGGGGTTTTTCCTTAATCGCGAATGAGGTTGAGAGCGTTTTCACGTGCTGAGAAGCTGTTTCTTCATTTTAACTGATAGACAGATTTTAGAGCGGTTTTAGGGTTACAGGAGAGTCGAGCAGACAGCAGTTTCCTATCCCCGTCCCTCTGGGTTCCCTCCCTTGATAACGTCTCGCGCTTGTGTGGCGTGTCGTCTCAGTGGTGGATCAGCACGGACACCTAGTTCTCCCCTGGAGTCTGTAGCTTATACTAAGGCTCACTCTCTGTGTCCTGCTGTTCAGGTTTGGACACGTGTGATGACCTGCAGCCACCACTGCAGTGCCACCCAGAACCATTTCAGTGCCCGAAACATCCCTGGGGGCCACCTGTTCATCCCCCCCCAATGCCCCCAAACCCCCGACAGCTGCTGGTCTTGTTACTGTCTGTGTATTTTTGCCCTTTCCAGAATGTCACGTAGTTGGAATTCTTCAGTCTGTGGTCTTTTCAGACCGGTGTATTTGTTTTTATATGAAGGGCCTGTTCATGTCCACTGCCCGTCTTCCTGCCCCAATACTGTCTTTTTTTGTTTTGTTTTGTTCTGTTTTGTTTTCCTTGTCTTATTGACTTACAGAGTCTTCCTAAATGTTTTTAAATCTTTCCAGTTGGGGTCATGTTAGTAAACATTGTTTTCCAAGTTTTATTGTCTTTTTCCTGTATTTTCCAGCATTAGTATGTAATTCATTACTTTTCTTTACTTTGAGAAGTTGAATACTGTGCATTTGAAAAGTTTCTCAAAATCAGCACGTTTGTGTGGGTAAGATTCCTAGTTGAACAGCACCCTCCGTGGTCAGTACTGGAGTGCAGCTTCTTTGCGGGGGGAGGCGGGGGAGGTGGGAGGAATGCATCGGTTCTTCGTTCCCGTTTCTGGTTCTGGGCACTGCATCAGCCACTCTCCTGGGACAGGCCAGGCAGGTGGGGTCCTCACTTGCTGTCTCTGGAGGCTGTGTGTGTCTGAGAACACCTTTCTTTTTCCCTGTCGAGCGAGAGGACTCTTTTGGTTGGGGAGCGGCGTCCTAGGACTGCGGCCCTTGGGCCCCCGATGTTCTGTGTCATTTGGGCCCCAGCCATGCGTGGGAGATCTCTGACACACGGACACCGCTGTTAAAGTCCTCTTGGGTTTTTGTCGTTTACAATCCTCTGAGGAATACTCCTTTTCTCTAATGGAATTCCAGTGCTTAAGCTTTCTAGCCACTCATGAAAGGAATCTCAGAAAGCAAAGGAGACCGGTCCTCTCTGCCCCCAAGCAGGGGAGTGAGCCGACACTGTTAGCCTCACGCTGAGAACATGGCTTGTGGGAAATGTGTAACCAGTGCTGCGTTCTGTGATTACAAGGCCGTCTGTGGAATCTTACTGTACCAAGTGGTCTTTTTTTTTTTTTTTAAATTGTATGTATGTATGTATGTATGTATGTATGTATTTATTTATGGCTGTGTTGGGTCTTCGTTTCTGTGCGAGGGCTTTCTCTAGTCGCGGCAAGTGGGGGCCCCTCTTCATTGCGGTGCGCGGGCCTCTCACCGTCGTGGCCTCTCTTGTTGCGGAGCACAGGCTCCAGACGCGCAGGCTCAGTAGTTGTGGCGCACGGGCCTAGTTGCTCCGCGGCATGTGGGATCTTCCCAGACCAGGGCTCGATCCCGTGTCCCCTGCATTGGCAGGCAGACTCTCAACCACTGCGCCACCAGGGAAGCCCCCAGGTGGTCTTTTAAGACACATACGTCATGGGTTGTTCCCTTGTGTTTTGAAACGAACCTAAAACCCCTAAATATTTGCAGTTCTGATTGCTTTCTTAATTTGTTATCCAGGTTTTCTGAAATCCGTTTTCTTAAAGTTTAAAATGCAAGAAGAGTGCAATTTTCTGATCCTCCCTTTTCATAAAAGTGAACGTGGGCAAGCCACTTAACCCATCACCAAATAGAAAATCATTTGGAACATTCACAATAATGCTGTTTTCAATCAACAACAGTGCATGTATTTTTATGCCTGCTACTGGTGAAACTACAATGTTTTCTTATTGTGCTGTTTTTTTCTCATCAGGCAAAAAGTACAAGCAATTAAACCCCCCCGCCCTTACAAATCACACATTTTGTGAAATTACAAATGCAAAACCAGAAAGTAGAATAATGTGTGCGTGATTCTACTTATGCATTATAATTAGACTAGTTCATGGTCTGATCCCTCCCTCTCTTGCATTTGGTAATAACTTCCAGTGTGTGAACGTGTGGGCCCCCAGTCTTCATCCGGGCAGCCTCAGGTGTGACCGGTGACGCCTGCATGGAATTTGGGCAGAGCTTCTGGAAGACTTGCTGTCGCTTTCTGAGACAGGCTTCTGGAGGCTGAACCGAGGCAGTTCTGCACAGACACTTGTGTGCCTTGGGCGGCAGCCACCTCTTCCCCCGCCCCGTGTGTCCCGTCAGCAGCTGGGCACCCTCAGCCTTCCCAGGCCAGCAAAGCCTGGGTCCCGGACATCTGTGCATCTGGAGCTGGGGGTCAGGTGACCTGGCATCTCAGGGGACCTTGCTAACAGGACCCATCCTGCCTCTTCGATTGTTCCACGTAAAGAACTTTGATTTTCAGTCAAGGTCAGGAGTTTGTTGCCATCTGAAAGGGCCTCTGAGCTTGGCGTGGTCTTTTCCTTCACCTCCTCCACACCATTCCTTAGTTACCCTGCGGCACGTGGGATCTCAGTCCCCTGACCAGGGATTGAACCCAGGTCCCCTGCATTGTAAGGCGGATTCTTTACCACTGGGCCACGAGGGAAGTGCCTACCCTTATGCTTTAACAGTTTTGGAGGTCTTCACAGAGATCCTGGATGGATTCACCTAACAGCACCAGGTAAACTTCGTGTCAAGAGTAGTGCACCTCACTCCTCAAAAATTTTAAAGTAGGACTATTATAAGATCCAGAAATTCTACTTGTGTGTATTTTTTCGGAAGAAAACAAAAACACTAGTTCAAAAAGACACACGCACCCCTATGTTCACTGAGCATTGCTTATAATAGCCAGTGTATAGATGCAACCTAAGTGTCCATCCATAGTTGAATGGATAAAGAAAATGCGTCATATATATACATATATATATATAGCTATACGCACACACACAATGGACTATCAGCCATAAAAAAAAAACAACAAAGAATGAGGGGCTTCCCTGGGGGTGCAGCGGTTAAGAATCCGCCTGCCAATGCAGGGGACATGGGTTCAAGCCCTGTTCCCGGAAGATCCCACATGCCGCGGAGCAACTAAGCCCGTGTGCCACAACTATTGAGCCATGCTCTAGAGCCTGCGAGGCACAACTACTGAGCCCGCGTGCCGAAACTACTGAAGCCCGCTCACCTGGAGCCCATGCTCTGCAACAAGAGAAGCCACCACAATGAGAAGCCCACGCACCGCAAGGAAGAGAAGCCCCCGCTCGCCGCAACTAGAAAAGAGACCACATGCAGCAACAGAGACCCAACGCAGCCAAAAGTAAAATAAATAAATTTTTTAAGATTAAAAAAAAAAAGAATGAGATCTTGCCATTTGTGGCAACATGGATGGAGCTAGAGGGTATTATGCTACGTGCAATAAGTCAGACAGAGAAAGACAAATACCGTATGATCTCATTTGTATGTGGAATCTAAAAAACAAAACAAATGAACTAATGTCACTAAAGAGAAACAGACTCATAGATACAGAGAACAAACAGGTGGTTGCCAGAAGAGGGTAGGTGGATGAGTGAAATAGGTGAGGGAGATGAAGAGGAACAGATAACCAGTTACAAAAGAAATGAGTCATGGGAATGAAATATACAGCACGGGGAATACAGTCAATAACATTATAACTTTGTACGCTGACGGATGGTAACTAGATGGTAACTAGACCGTGATCATTTTCTAACGTATAGAAATATTGATACTGTGCACCTGGACCTAACATAGTGTTGTAGGTCAGTTACACTTGAATTAAAATTTTTAAATTAGAATGAAAAGAATAGTGTGCCTCGTTACCTATAGACACTTAGTCATACAGCAGTTCTCTAGAACATATGCATCCTGTGTAACTGTAACTTTATACCCATGGAACAACTCCCCATTCTCTCCTCCCCCACCCCTGACAATATATGTTTGACTCTTTTAGATACCTCGTATAAGCGGAAACACACAGTTTTGTCCTTCTGTGACTGACCGATTTCACTTACCATAATGTCTTCTAGTTCTGTCCCCGTTGTCACAACTGGTAGGATTTCCTACTAATAAGTCTGAATCATATCCTATGTATATACCACATTTTCTTTATCCATTTCTCTGTTGATGAAAATTTGCATTGCTTTCCTATCTTGCCTCTTGTGAATAATGCTGTAATGAATGTAGAGGTGCATATATCTCTTCTAGATATTGATTTCCTTTTCTTTGACTATACAGGCTATATTACATTATATCACATTATATTATATCATAGGACATTACATTCTATTATAATTATTGTGCTTCCCGAATCTTGTGTTTCTTACAGATTGGAGGTTTGCGGCAGCTCTTTGTGGAGCAAGTCTGTTGGCACCGTATTTCCAACAGCAGTTGCTCACTTCTTGTCTTTGTGTCATATTTTAGTATTTCTCACACTATTTCAAACCCTCCATCAGCAAAAAGATTACTACTCGCCGAAGGCTCAGCTGATGGTTAGCATTTTTTAGCAATAAAGTATTTTTATTTTATTTTTTTGTTTCGGCTGTGCTGCACAGCGCGTGGGATCTCAGTTCCCCGACCGGGGATCAAACCTGCGCCCCCTGTATTGGAAGGCGGATTCTTAACCACTGGACAACCAGGGAAGTCCCTAAAGTTTTTTTTTTTTTTTACATCTTTATTGGAGTATAATTGCTTTACAGTGTTGTGTTAGTTTCTGCTGTATAACAAACTGAATCAGCTGTATGTATAGATATATCCCCATATCCCCTCCCTCTTGCGTCTCCCTCCCACCCTCCCTATCCCACCCCTCTAGGTGGTCACAAAGCATGGAGCTGATCTCCCTGTGCTATGCGGCTGCTTCCCACTAGCTATCTATTTTACATTTGGTAGTGTATATATGTCCATGCCACTCTCTCGCTTCGTCCCAGCTTCCCCTTCCCCCTCCCCGTGTCCTCAAGTGCATTCTCTACGTCTGCGTCTTTATTCCTGTCCTGCCACTAGGTTCATCAGAACCACTTTTTCTTTTTCTTTAGATTCCATAAATATGTGTTAGCATACGGTATTTGTTTTTCTCTTTCTGAGTTACTTCACTCTGTTTCACAGACTCTAGGTCCATCCACCTCACTATAAATAACTCAATTTTGTTTCTTTTTATGGCTGAGTAATAGTCTTCTGAAGCACGTGTTGTTATTATTTTGACCTTCATGACACAGGAGATCAGAGGCCTAAGATACGGCTGAGCTGGAAGGTGACTGTATGGGCGTCCCAGGGCTGCTGTAACAAAGCTCCACAAACTGGGTGGGTTAAAATAACAGACATCTTTTCTTCCACAGTTCTGAAGTCCAAAATCAAGAACTTTGATATATCCATCCAATTTTGTTGAACACCTGCTGCATATCCAGTGCTGTTTCAGATATGTGTTGAAGCTATGAGGGCAAACTAGACAGACGGGGTCCCTGCCCTCGAGGGGCCCACCCACATCCTAGTGGGGAGAGAGAAAGCCAACAAGAGGACAAATACAGTAACTGCACGTTCACTTAAGAGCCAAGACGGAAATGAACATGGTGCTGAGATGGCAAGTAATGGGGGATCCAGTTAGCCCGGAGGGTCAGGGGAGGCCTCTCTGAGGAGGCAGTATTCTGAGCTGAGACATGAAGAATTAGGGGAGGAGCATTCTAGGTGGTGGAAACAGCAAGTGCAAAGGCCCTGAGGCAGGAAAGGCCTTGGCTGTGTCTGACAATAATAGAAGACCATGTGTCTGGAGGGCCATGAGTGAGGCAGGCAGTAAAAGGAGATGAGGCTGGAGGGGTGGGCAGGGACCTCGGGCCAGTGGCAGGAGGCTGACTTTTAATAAGTGCATCTGGAACCCACTGGTGGGTCTTTAGCAGGAGAGCAACACAGGGTGCTTCCCCTACAGGGGCAGTGGGGAGACTGGCCGGGAGGGGGCAGAGTGGAAGTGGGGGGCTGGCTGGGAGCTGCCCAGGTACTCAGGTGAAAGATTCAGGAAGTGGAGGTGGTTCAGAGCAGACACAGCAGAAATGCGTCCTGTGGGAGGAATAGACAGGCCTTGAGGATGGACTGGAGGTGGGGGTGGGAGAGAGGGGCCCAGGGTCCTGGCCTGAGCAGCCTGTCGTCACTCACAGTGGCTTCCCTTCCGGCCTGTGCTATACATACCTGCTGTGCTTTGGGGACTCAGGTCTGACTCTTTGGGGCTCCATTATGAGAGGTAAAAGCCCAGAAAAGCGGAACAAGAGGCCAGGCAGGGGAACTGGATCGCCCACTTCATGCCTTAAAGTGCTTAGTCAGTGGCTTCTCAGCTTCGGCTGGGTAATCCGAGCTCCTTGAGTTCAGTCTTGGAGATTTCCTCACCCTTTCCTGGATCCTCCAAGACTAGGTCCGGTGCATAGGGCGGGGTTGGGACTTTCGGGAATACGAAAGTGGGCCTCGCAGGCCTCCATGGTCAGGGGTGGGCTTCACTCGAGCTCCGCCCTGGGGCTCCCAGCCTGGAGGGAGGGGCCTCCAGGCTGAAGGGGAGGTGGGACGCTGACGCTCCGCACCTAGACGTCTCGGTGGGGGAGGCGGCGCTGGGCAGCGTGAGCCCCGGCTGCACCGAGGCGTCTGGAGTGCGGCCCTGCTCGCAGAGCCTAGTCTGCCGAAAGCCCAGGGCGCTCCCTCCCCTGCGTGCCCCCAGGAACCTCTGCTCCAAGGGTGGTGACAGGGGCCCAGAAGTGCCCCCCGAGGGAAGGGATCTGGATTAGTTTGCGAGGACTGCCATAGCCAGTCTTGCCCAAGGTGAGAGTGCCGGAAAGGGCAGAGCCCTCCAGACCTGGGGCCTTAACCGTTCAGCTGCGCCGTTTCCAAACAACCTCATTAGTCCCCTTGCTGGGGTGGATCGCCCAAAGGGCAGGGGGCTTTGAGGCTAATGTTGGCCCCGCGAGTGTCCTCTCGGGACCCAGCACGCTGTCGAGCACATTGCAGGCCCTGTGCAAGGACAGCTCCTGGCTGTTCGTGAACCACCTGATGGACGCCCGCAGGCACCGCACAGCCTTATGCCATCTGGGGATCCCCCGAGACCCCCTCTCAGCAGGCGCATCTGAACCTCAAACACTTCTGGGAGGTCAGCAGGGCGTTCCTGTCCGGGCTTCTGTTTGGAGCCACAAAGACTTCCTGGGCACCTCTCTGGGTCAGGCATGAGACACTTCCAGTTTGGTGGGGAAACATCAAGACCCATGAGCAGACCGATTCAATATGGCGGGAGGTTGGCCCCAGTGCTTTAGGAGCAAGAGACGGAGCACTTAATCCCAAAGGGGTTTGGGAGGAGGTGACACACCTGATCTGGGGATTTAAAAGTTTATTTAAAAAAATCAAATTCATATATGTACATGCTTGAAAAAGTGGAACAGTCCTACGTGGTTTACAACAAAATTAGTGGCGCCTTGCTCTACCTGACCCCACTCCAGTTTTTCCCTCCAGCGTCCATTTTCAACCCATTAAGAAGTTTCTTCTGGTGTTTATAACCGTGTTATTAAATGACACACTTATCCTGCTGTTTCCTGATGAGAGTTCAGGTCTCTGACATCCTCCTGGCCTCACACCCACTTCCGGCCTTCCCAGAACATCGAAAGGAAGGATTCCTATTTGGCGTTTGCATCATCGTGACCTAAGTTCTTACAACTCACGCTGGAGCCATGCACACGTCTATGCTTCCGTTTCTGTTCTTGACATTTTTTTCATTTTCTCTGGATTCAATAGTTCCTTTTGTAATTTGATGAGTTCTCTCTGTCCCATTATTTGTTTTCCACCAGCACCCTGGACCTGGGCACCTTCTTCTTTTTCTTCCCAGCTTTACTGAAATATAATTCACAAATAATATTGTGTAGCTTTAAGGTATACGATGTGATGATTTGACACACGTATGTACTGTGAAATGTTTTCCTCGGTAAGATTAGTTAACACGTGCTTCACCTCCCATCTTGCAGCTTTCTGAGGGATGATTTTGCATAGGGATATAATTTTTTAAGCTGTGTACACTAGAGTGAGGCTTTCCTGTTGGCAGCACGAGCTCCAGGTAGCCTTTTTTCCCCTTCCTCCTGGATTAATCAGAAATTTCAGTTTCTAAGGCAGCCCAAGTATTCACCATCAGGTAGTTTGCACGCACTTGGATTCTCTTAAGAACTAGCTGCTAATGCCTGCAGTTTTTTCCACGATCTACTCCACCACCTGTACCTGTGACATCTTTTGGGATTTGAGAGGTGGAACAAGAGCTTTCTGCTTTGCATCTGTGCCATTAAAGGAGGCACCTAATGGGTGCGTCAGAGCACGAGTGAGTGTAACTGAGGCAAGGTGGTGGTTGTCTATCGACTTCAGATGTTTAACCGCTAAATAAATTGTGTTTTCTTTCTTTAAAAAACAAGGCAGAATCATTTATACGAGACCACTAGAAAGGAGATGATTTGACAAAATTATTAAACATTTAACTGAACGGAATGTACTGGGTGACACTGAATTTGGGCTGAGCCTTTGTGGTTCCTCCAGGGCCTGGCCCCTGAGCTGAAGGTCATGAGCTGCATCCAGATGACCTTGTGAGCACGCTGCTCTCTGCCTCGGATTTCCTTTCCTGCAGATGTGGAGCTTGTATCTCAGATCCTGATTCTCCCGACGGAGGTCTTCATTGTCTCCTTACTGTCTAAGAACTTCCTGAACTCTCTTCCCTCTGAAGAAGCAATAATTTCCTCTCCACCTTTTCCAGATGAACTCCTTAGTGGATGCACCCCAAGACCCACATTTCTGGGACTCTCTTTCACAAAGTTAAAGCATCCAATATCACAGCAGAAACTCAGCGACCAGATCTTTTTTTTAAGTTACAAAAGGTGAAAACTCAGGGTAAGTGTTTTCATCTGCACTGTCCTTTGCTGAGCTGTGGCATCTCCCCATCTTTTCGGTGTTGAGCTAGAAAACTAGAAGGGAAGTCCACTCTGTCACTCACTCACTTTCTCACTCACCACACACCCCTTAGACTTCTTTACATTTGCTAGACAAAAAGAGGTCACTGGTATTTTAACTTCCTAATTCTGCTAGATTTCAACAGAGGGCTCATGAGATAAATGAAAAGGCTGCTTAACTAGGAGATCAAAGTGTGTGCGGGCCACGCTAATTTCCCCTCACATGTCCATGGAGGATTAACTCAGAGGTTATGAGATTTTAGCGATAACACAAGAAAAACCCTCCAGAAAGACAAGGAGTTACTTAGTATTCATTGACAAGGGTGAGCGTTTAGTATCTACAATACTCAAAGAAAATTCAAGAGTGATTTTAAATTCTGTTTCAAACATCTCCTCTATTTTCTCTCCTTTCCTCTAAGACATCTCTGAATAAGAGCTTCCCTCCAACTGCCAGGGAAAAATAGTAAGCCTGATCTCACAGGAGTCAAGTCATTTTTGCCCCTGGTAGAGGTAGGGTTCAGGACGTTTAGATTAATCAAATTTTATTTTGTTTCTCTTTGCAGAGTTTTTGGGATTTTTGACAAAAAATGTTTTAAAAAGCGTAGAAAAATGGACCTAGAGATTATCATACTAAGTGAAGTAAGTCAGAAAGAGAAAGACAAATACCCTAGGATATCGCTTATATGTGGAATCTAAAATATGACACAAATGAACTTATCTATGAAACAAACAGACTCACAGACATAGAGAACAGACTTGTGGTTGTCAAGGGGGAGGTTGGCGTTAGTAGATGCAGACTATTATATACAGGATGGATAAACAACAAGGTCCCACTGTAGAGCACAGGGAACTATATTCAATGTCCTGTGATAAACTAATGGAAAAGAATATATATATGTATAACTGAATCACTTTGCTGTACACCAGAAATTAACACAACAATGTAAATCAACTATACGTCAATAAAATAAATTTTAAAAATGTATGGGAACATGTGGGGGGTCAGTGTTCTGGTAGCTTCCATTGCATAGACTTGTTATGATGTGGCGCCCCCTTGTGGTGTGGAGGACAATCTCAGTCCAGAGCTTCTTGAGATGAAGCCATCTATCGTAAAGCTTTGGAGGCTTGTTCTAACAGGGATCCCGGATGTCAGCGGGGATCCAGGTCCACAGCCTGAATCAGGCCTGGAGAGCTGCAGGTCATCACTTTTCTCCAGACTTTGAGGCCCAGGGACCCCTGGCATCACTTTCTGTCTAGTGTCTCACTATTCTCTTTTCTCCATTTTCCTTCCTTAGGGCACCTTTAACTGCATAAAATGCATTATCCCAGAACATTCTAACATGTGCTCATAAATGCTTGCCATTACCCCTTTCCCACATGATTCACTTCTAATGAAAAACAAAAGTCCTTCTATAGTAATCACAACAGTGTGGTAATGGTGCAAAAACAGATATACAGATCAATGGAACAGTATAGAAAGCCCAGAAATAAACCCATGCACTTATGGTCAATTAATCTATGACAAAAGAAGCAAGAATATACAACGGAGAAAAGACAAACTCTTCAATAAGTGGTGCTGGGAAAACTGGACAGCTACATGTAAAAGAATGAAATTAGAACATTCTCTAACACCATACACAAAAATAAACTCAATATAGATCAGAGACCTAAATGTAAGGCCGGACACTATAAAACTCTTAGAGGAAGACACAGGCAGAACACTCTTTGACATAAATCACAGCAATATCTTTTTGGATCCACCTCCTAGAGTAATGAAAATAAAAACAAAAATAAACAAATGGGACCTAATGAAACTTAAAAGCTTTTGCACAGCAAAGGAAACCATACACAAAATGAAAACACAACCCACAGAATGGGAGAAAATATTTGCAAACAAAATGACCAACAAGGGATTAAACTCCAAAATATACAAATAGCTCATGCAGCTCTAGGTCAGAAAACCAAACAACCCAATCAAAAACTGGGCAGAAGATCTAAATAGACATTTCTCCAAAGAAGACATACAGACGGCCAAAAAGCACATGAAAAGATGCTCAACATCACTAATTATTAGAGAAATGCAAATCAAAACTACAATGAGGTATCACCTCACACCATCCAAAAGTCTACAAACAATAAATGCTGGAGAGGGTGTGGAGAAAAGGGAACCCTCCTACACTGTTGGTGGGAATGTAAATTGGTACAACCATTATGGAGGATAGTACAGAGGTTCCTTAAAAAACTAAAAATAGGGACTCCCTGGTGGCGCAGTGGTTAAGAATCCGCCTGCCAATGCAGGGGACACGGGTTTGAGCCCTAATCCGGGAAGATCCCACATGCCGCGGAGCAACTAAGCCCGTGCACCACAACTACTGAGCCCACACTCTAGAGCCCGTGAGCCACAACTACTGAGCCCGCTTGCCATAACTACTGAAGCCCGCGCGCCTACAGCCCATGTTCTGCAACAAAAGCCACTGCAATGAGAAGCCTGCGCACCGCAACAAAGAGTAGCCCCCGCTCGCTGCAGCTAGAGAAAGCCCATGCACAGCCACGAAGACCCAATGCAGCCGAAGATAATTTAAAAAAACAAAAAAGAAAAGAGTTTAAAAAAGACAAAATAAAACCCCCTAAAAATAGAGCTACCATATGATCTAGCAATCCTACTCCTGGGCATATATCCAGACAAAATTATAATTCAAAAACATACATACACCCCTTTGTTCATAGCAGCACTACTCACAATAGCCAAGACATGGAAGCAACCTAAATGTCCACTGACAGATGAATGGATAAAGAAGATGTGGTACATATATACAATGGAAAATTACTCAGTCATAAAAAAGAACAAAATAATGACATTTGCAGCAATATGGATGGACCTAGAGATTATCATACTAAGTGAAGTAAGTCAGACAAAGAAAGACAAATACCATGATATCATTCATATGTGGAATCTAATTTTAAAAAATGATACAAATAAAGTTATTTACAAAACAGAAAGAGACTCACAGATTTTGAAAACAAACTTATGGTTACCAAAGGGGAAATGTTGGGGAGAGGGATAAATTAGAAGTTTGGGATTAACATACACACACTACTATATATAAAACAGATAACCAACAAGGACCTACTGTATAACACAGGGAACTCTACTCAACATTCTCTAATAACCTGTATGGGTAAAGAATCTGAAAAAGAATGAATATATGTGTATGTATAACTGAATCACTTTGCTGTACACCTAAAACTAACACAACATTGTAAATCAACTATACTCTAATAAAATTTTTTAAAAACAAAAGTCCTTCATTTAAATTTTGGATTTAAGATGTCCGTTCTAAAGAAGGCCTTGGGGGTTTAGGTAAACAGAAGGGGAAACCATTTCTGCTCAGCTTTTGTAACTTTCTCTGCAAGTGTGGAGTTTGCTTCTTTCAATTTTAAGCGAAGACTTTTCAATAGAAGTATAAACAATTCCTGCTTTATCGACTCTGTTCCTCTGACTTTGAACAGATGTGGGATATTTCTAACCCGGAGTGTTTCCGTGGGGCTGACGGCCTTGATGATTTTGTAGAGTGACCTCAGCTGATTGCAGAGGCTGCTTCCTTTCGGAGCTGCTGCAGGTCTGGCGAGCTTGGGGGGGGGGGCGGCTGATGTGGTGCCTGTTTGCTAAAAGCCAGTGGGAGAAGCTTTTACTTCCCTTCACCTTTTCATCTTGCTCAGTGGACAAAGCTGGGAAACTGGATATGTCTGAACAGAACTGAGAATAAAAACATTTCTTTATCTATCCACATCCAGTGATGTAGACAAGCTTGCTCTCTCAAAAAAAAAAAAAAAAAAAAAAAAGACCTGATGTATAGCTTATTTCTGTGACATAAATACTCTCATCACTATCAATTTCAAGCTACCAGTGGTTTGGCAACCAGCTCACAAAATTCCTGAATATTTAACAATTGGTTCTAGAGAACAGGGATGATATATTGACAACGTACCACTGTGTCTCTCTCGATCTCTCCATTTACATCTATCATCTGTCTATCTATCATTTACTTATCCATCTATACCTGTCATTCATTCATCTATATCTATCTTCATTCTATCTACCTATTTATCCATCATCTATCTGCATCTACCTGTCTATCTTCATCATCTGTGGATCTATCTAGAAAGATAGAAATGTCTCAGGAACCCCAGGCACCCCAGCCCCCAGCTGTTTGAGTCTTTCCAACCCAGACACATGAAGAGAACATTTTTCTTTCTTTCTTTTCTTTCTTCCTTTCCTTTCCTTCCTTCCTTCCATTTCGTCCCTTTCTTTCCTTCCTTTCTTTCTTTCTTTCTTTCTGGCTGTGTTGGGTCTTCGTTGCTGCACACGGGCTTTCTCTAGTTGTGGCGAGCGGGGGCTGTTCTTCGTTGCAGTGCACGGGATTCTCATTGTGGTGGCTTCTCTTGTTGCAGAGCACAAGCTCTACAGCGCAGGCTCAGTAGTTCTGGCACGTGGGCTCAGTAGTTGTGGCTCACGGGCTCTAGAGCACAGGCTCAGTAGTTGTGGTGCATGGGCTTAGTTGCTCTGCAGCATGTGGGATCTTCCCGGACCAGGGCTCGAACCCGTGTCCCCTGCATTGGCAGGCGGATTCTTAACCACTGCGCCACCAGGGAAGTCCTGAAGAGAACATTTGGGATGACCCCAGCTCCAGCCTGTCTGCAACCACATGGCAGACCCCAAGCAAGAGCTGCCCAGCTGAGCCCTGTGAACACCAGATTCGTGAGCAAATTAAAGGTCACTGCTTTGGGTGGGTCTGTGAGGCCACAGTAGACAATTGGAAGACTCCTCCTTCACTTCAGAGTAAGACGTGTAGGGCCCAGAAGAGAGAGGAGAACAGAGGGGACTGGAGGAAGTGATAAACCTTCATGTTTATCACTTGATGGAGGCAGCAGTGGGGTAGTGGGTCAGCTCGGAGGAAGGAGTGATAAGGTCTAAGCAGGGATGACCCTTGAGGGTCACATGGTCAGGACGAAAGGGAAAGAGAGGGTACTGACTTTACTGAGTACCTATCATGTGTTAGGGTGCTTGACCCCAACCCTTCTACCCCTAGCAGGCCTTCCAGTAGAGCAACACTGTGGCTGTAGGCTGTGGCAGCCAGCTTTCAAGGGCACCCCAGGGACTCTCTCCTCCTGGCATTTGTAACAGGGAAGAACCTTTGTATTCCATTCCAGGTTAATCACCAAAGGGATGTTGCCTATAAGCTTAAATGATACACAGTGGCCCATCTCTAGGAACCCTGCCTCCCACATAATGAGCATTAAGCTGAAATACCTTTGTTTAGCTCAGGGGAAACATCCTGACCAGGCCCACCTGTGAATAACTGCAGGGAGGAAGAAATTAACACATCCCCTCCGAGGCTGATAGGAACCAGGAAGTGTTTGACTTCACTCCCTCTCCCCTTTTAGTATAAAAGGAGCCTGAATTCTACCTTGGGCAAGATGGTTCTTTGGGACATGCGTCCACCATCTTCTCGGTCTGCTGGCTTTCCAGATAAAGTCACTATTCCTCACCCCAACAGCTTGTCTCTTGATTTACTGGTCTGTCGTGTGGTGAGCAGTACAAGCTTGGACTTGGTGACACATTCACACCCTTGTGTGGTCTCCTCCCACATGGTTAGGGCTTAGCTGTGAAGCCACAGGGATCCTGTGGACATGGTGGTCTGTGACCACTGGGGCTAAGACAGAAGAGACACTGATGCTTCCACCTTGCTCCTCTTGGGGTGAGGATCTCAATATACACATTTTTTGGGGACACAAACATTCAGACCATAGCACCGTCTTACTAAATTTAGAAGGTGGTCTTGTAAAATGGAGATGATTCCTTCATTCCTGATTTCATTCAAAATCACATCACCTGCTGGGGCACATGCAAGACCCCAAGAATGTAGAAATGAATACACCGTGGTTCCCACCCAGGAGGATCTCACGTTTAACGAGAGAGAGAGAGATGGAAATGCTAATTATTGTACAATTAGTGCGACGAATGTCACCAGAGGTACATTCGTGAAATGCCACCAGGAGCTCAGAGGAGGAAGTCAAGAGGGGCTTCCCGGTGAAGGGGACATAAACTGTTCCCCTCTGGTCCCATCCACTTGAGAGGAAAGGACCCACATGGTCATGTGCTAATGGCCCTTCTCCACCTGAGTATTTTGGTTTGTGGGATTTGCCAGTGAACAGGGATAGAATTAACAATCTCATGTCATAAGAGATTGTGGCTTGGTGTTTTGAAGGAGTTTTTGAAATATCAAAAAAACAAAGAAAAAGGTAACCAGCACTATGCCTTATTTCTCAGAATCCAGAATTTAAACCATTAATACGTTGTCATTTTTATTTCAAATCACTATTTTTTAACACTTAAAGGAGCTAGAATAATATAATAAAGATGAAGTACCCTTTGTATCCATCCCCAGCTTCAATCTCCTTTTTCTCTCCCCAGAGGCAATATTATCATAAATTTGGTATGTATTTGTCTAGTCTATTTAAAATGATTTCATCACGTTTCAATGAATATATATTTCTATACCATATTGCAGGGTAGCATTTTATGCATTTAAAACTTCTACAGAAGTTCTATGTTATGTATCACATAACATCCTAAAGCTTGGTTTTTTATTCAACATTATGTTTTCCAAGATATAGCCGTCCTAATAACATATATTAGCTTATTAATTTTAAATGCTGTAGGGCATTCTTCTACTGAATGACTATTCCATGATTTATTTATACATTTTCCTACTGATGAACATTTAGGTTGTTTCCACTTTTTTGCTCTTTCCAACAATGCTGCAAGAAGCCCTGTGTACACATCTGGTAGAAAACTGCAAACATTTTTGGACTGTAGACTACAAGCATCACCAGATAAAGCCACCTTGCTCACCAAAGCGGATGTACCAATTTTCACTCCCACCACCATTTAATGCATCTTTATATGAAACACTCAGTATTGTCAGGCTTGTTGATTTGCCAATTAGTTGCGTGAAGTGGCATCTCATTGCCAGGCACGTGCTGGAGTTGGTTTGGGCTGCTCAGGAGAGCTGATCACATGGATCTCTTCCCAACTCTGGGTTCGGTGATGTCATGACAGTAGCTTGAAATTAGCCAGGATGGGAGTATTTACACCATGGAAAGTGGCAAACACGACAAATCGGGATTGTCCCCTGTAGAGCAGGTGTTAAGCATTTACAGGCACACCCCTGAGGTCCACCTTCCTCCCCTGGATTCATCTCACAGACTCCCCAGGTTACCAGATGGATGCGATTCTTACCGTTTGTGGCTGTAAGTCTCACACAGGATAGTTGAGGCGACTGTTGTTGTCGTGGACTTTAACATGGTCTTAGCTGTTCCAGACTGAAGGGGGCACCAGGCAAGAGGCCCTCCTGTAAGCAAATTTTAAAAACATCTGTGAACTTCAATGGTTTCTTTATTGAGAGGGTATGCAAACAGGTATTTAAATACACTAATACATTCTATTTGTATAACTTTTGGGCAAAATGTCTATTCAACTCTTTTACTCATTTTCAGTTGGGTTATAGAAGGTCCTTAAATATTGTTATAAGATGTTACAAGTTAATCAGATACATGATTTGCAAATATCTTCTCTCAGTCTGTGGCTTGTCTTTTTGCTTTCTTAATGGTGTCTTTTGAAGAGCAAACGTTTTTAACTTTGATGAAGTGTAATCACTTTTTTTTTTAAGGATTATGCTTTTGTTGTCATATCTAAGAAATTTTTGCCTAATCCAAAGTCACACAAATTTTCTTTAATGTTTTTCTTCTAGATGTTTCATAGATTTAGCTCTTACACTTAGGTCTCTGATCCATTTGGGGTTAATGTTTATATACAGTGTGAGGCAAGGATTAACTTCTTTTTTTTCCCTGTATGGATGTTCAATTGTTCCAACACTACTTATTGAAAAGGCAGTCTCTTTCCCTTTGGGTTGCCTTGGCACCTTTGTAATGAATCAATGAACTGTGCATATGTGGGTCTATTTCTTTCTTTCTTTCCTTCCTTCCTTCCTTCCTTCCTCCCTCCCTCCCTCCACAACCCATAGCATGTAGAACTTCCCTGACCAGGGATCGAACCTGCACCCCCCACAGTGGAAGTGCAGAGTCTTAACCACTGGACTGCCAGGGAAGTCCTGTGGGTCTATTTCTGAATTTGTTTCCTCTTTCTATCTATATTTCTGTCCTTTCAATAGGTTCTTAAATATTCCTGGGGATATCACTTTAAAAAAAAATTGATTTCTTTGGCTGCTTTCTATAGGATCTCTTTTTCTTGGGAATCTGGCCCAAGTATCTTTAAGGGTTGGGTCAGGTGAGGTGCACAAGGGTGTCCAGGGATGTCCTTTGCAAGTATTTTAATTATTCTCCCCCTCCCCGCCCCATCCCAGTTTCCCAGGCCTCATGTATATACCAGGAACTCTTCTTTAAGTATGGGTTCCTGCCCCACTGGACACAGTTTACTAGGAATCTTAAACCTGGGCCAGGCCAGGAACCCATTCATCTCCCATGGGTTTCATCTCTCCATGGACCCACCAGAGACCCTGATGGCCCCTAGGGATGCCCCCAAATTGCAGTGACACCAGCCTAGGACCTTCTCCTCTGCTCATAATACAGAGATGTAGGAGAGTCACCACAAAGTCACAAAGTGTGTGTGTTTATGGCCATTATAATCCCATTTAAATTACATTCTATCTCCAAATATTTGGGTCTTCACTCTCAGCCCTGAATGGCTGAGAAAATGCCGTTGCCCTCATGTCATCAGGCGCCCTCCCCAACACAGCCCACGTCTACTGGGGAGACAGTGTAGACCAGCAAACGCATAGCCAAAATATTATGTGAAAGGACAGCTACAGGAATACAGACATGACAAAGAGGAGGCCCAGAAAGAGACCAGTAACCCTTGGAACAGGCTGTGGGGGGTCGGATGGGGAAAGGCTTCAGCAGGCTGACATTTGAGGTGGGGTCGGTCAAACAACAGGATAAAAGCAGGCAAGAGAATTACAGGGAGAGGAAACAGAATTGGCAAACCTACCCAGGTGTAGACCAGCAGAGGATGGCCAGCGGGTTAGGAATTAGGGTCAAACTGTGAAGCCTAACATGGGACCAGAGGGAGGCGGAGGCCAGAGGGATCGCATTAGTTCTGTGACTTCGCCCCACTTAAAAGCTTTTATAATTGTGGTAAAATACACATACATCTTGACCATTTTTAAGCGTAAGGGTCAGCAGTATTACGTGCATTCACATTATCGTGCAACCATCACCACCATTCTTCTCTAGAAGATTCTGCTCTGTCATAGAATCACACAGCACTTGTCTTCTCGTGACTGACAGCTCACTTAGCAGAGCTGCCCTCAGGTTCATCCATGTCGTAGCATGTGTTACTGAACCAGCTTTGTTCTGCCCGCTTGCAGCAGGTCAAACCACCAGACACCGAGGTTTGCAGTACCAGGAAGGGTTATTCGCAAGGCAGCCAATCGACGAGATGGAAAACAAATCTCAAATCCGCCTCTCCCAGGGCAAGGGGCTGGGGTGTGTATGGGATACACTGACGGAGTAGAATACAGAGGTAGGGGGGTCAGAGGCATGGGGAGAGGTGATGGGAAAAGGTGTGGTCCTGGTCGTTCTGCGCAGGCATAGCTAATTCCCGGGCGTCGGCAACATCCGAGGGTGGAGTTTTCAGCCCTCAGATGTTACAAGGTCACCTGGCGACACTCGCGCATGCCCAGTTGGAGGGTCGGTCGTCCTATCCAGTCACAACCAGCTCAGCTCAAACTAGACACAGCTGACTCCAAGTTTCTGGAAAATAACTCGGGCAAACACCTTATGGTTTAGGCTCCGTGATGCCTGGAGGATGTGCAAGTCTTAAACCGACCTTGATTAGTGGACGCGGGTGAAATGGATCTAACCTACAGTTTCATTAGGATTTCCTTCCCTTTCAAGGCTGAGTATTACTTTATTGTATGTATATGCTATATTTTCGTATCTATGCATCTGTCAGTGAACACTGAATTGCTTCCTTTTACCTTTTGGCTACTGGGAATAATGCTGCTATGAACATGGGTGTACAAACATCCCTTTGAGACCCTGATTTCAATTTTTGGGGGGTGTAGACCCAGAAGTGGAATTGCTGGATCCTATGGTAATTCTATTTTTAATATTTTGAGGAACCACCATACTGTTTTCCATAGCAGCTGCACCATTTAATTGTATTTTTTAATAAATTTATTTATTTAGTTTTGGCTGCGTTGGGTCTTTATTGCTGTGTGTGGGGTTTCTCTAGTTGCGGTGAGCGGGGGCTACTCTTTGTTGCGGTGCGCGGGCTTCTCATTGCGGTGGCTTCTCTTGTTGTGGAGCATAGGCTCTAGGCACGCAGGCTTCAGTAGTTGTGGCACGTGGGCTCGGTAGTTGTGGCTCACGGGTTCTAGAGTGCAGGCTCAGTAGTTGTGGCTCACGGGCTTAGTTGCTCAGCAGCATGTGGGATCTTCCCGGACCAGGGCTTGAACCCGTGTCCCCTGCATTGGCAGGCGGATTCTTAACCACTGCACCACAAGGAAAGCCCAGCTGCACCATTTTACATCCTGATCTACAGCACACAAGGTTTCCAATTTCCCCCCATCCTGGCCAACACTTGTGCTATTTTCTGCTTTTTTGGGACAGTCGCCATCCTAATGGGTAGATTCACCCCACTTTTGTTAGGAGACTCATTTACCTCTGAGCCACCAGAGTATAAAGACTGGCTCCTGGTAATGATTTTTTTTTAATGAGTATGGACTTGACTGACGTCTGTCAGGGTCTGATTCTTTGGCTGTCAACAAGTCAGTGAGGATCATCTCCGGATCCGGAACTATCAGGTGGTGTTTTCGTTACAGATCTCACCAGATGTGTTCTCTTTCCCTGGCCAGCGTCCTGACTGCTGCCCTGCCGTGCGCCTCACTGTACGGACCCGCGCCTCCCACCCCCACCCCCTGGTCTCCTGCAGCCACAGACCAGGCAGCCTGTCAAACAAAGGGAGGATAAGCGGGAGCAGATAAATGAACTTGTTTCTGAGGTTTCCACTGAAATCTGGGTCCTGTTCCCTTTCTGTCTCTCCTCTTTCTTTCCGTGAGTGCAATGGTGTGTGTCCTTATCTCCCTCTCATCGGGTTGGAGTGCTGGATGTTCTTGACAAGCTTATGGGCTGTTACAAGGATCAGATGAGATTAGAGATGAGAAAGCACTCAAGTCTGAAGTGCTCCATCAATGTACAGGATTATTATTAATCTCCCATTGATCTCTTAATACAGGAAAAAAAAAAAAAAAGAACAGAAAAAACAACTAACCCTTCTCCCGTGGGGTTTCCACAGCAAAGAGATGGCTGTGCCTCTCATCTGCCCGGCCCCTCTCCTCCCTTTCTCTGCTGGATCCAAAGTCCTGGCCCTGGAAATTTCATCACCCTTGTGATTTACCACTGATTAGCCCTCTCCGTACATCAGGGGTTGCACGTCTGTTCTGAATCAGGTGTGTATATTACTTTTGCTTGGCTCATAGAAGGTTTAAGAATTATTTTTATTTTGTGGGCAATGTACAGAAATCAGGAAGAACAAGAATTCAGGTTTCTGACTTTTGGGGAAAAGTTAAAAGACTTGGCTACTCTGGGAATACCTTTCTACCTGCTAACAAGGGTCCTTTCCCCACCTGCCTGACTCGCTCTGGGGATGTGAACTGCAGCTCTGATATGACCACGTAACCCGGTGTGAGGATGGCAGGAATCAAATGCACCAACGCTCTCCTCTGGGAATTCGTGAGTAACAGTGAACGGATTTGGAGAATGTTGGATTTTGGGGTGTGTTGTGTCCTTCCCAGGGCCTGTAAAACCATCGCCCCATGAATTGGTCATCCTCTCCACCTTCTGGTGAATTAAATCCCTCCACGAAGCCGGGCAGGAGAGTCCATGGGTGGATAACAGTATCCAGACAGGGAGACTTGGGCTTCCCTGGTGGCGCAGTGTTGAGAATCTGCCTGCCAATGCAGGGGACGCGGGTTCGAGCCCTGGTCTGGGAAGATCCCACATGCCGTGGAGCATCTGGGCCCGTGAGCCACAACTACTGAGCCTGCCTGTGCGTCTGGAGCTTGTGCTCCGCAACAAGAGAGGCCGCAATAGTGAGAGGCCCGCGCACCGCGATGAAGAGTGGCCCCTGCTCGCCGCAACTAGAGAAAGCCCTTGCACAGAAACGAAGACCCAACACAGCTAAAAATAATAAATAAATACATAAATAAATTTATTAAAAAAAAAAAAAAAAGACAGGGAGACTTTGAAAAACTGCGATTCTAAGTGTAAGCCTACATGTGTTCTGTTTTAGGATGAAAACATCCGAGACGAATGTGAAGCGTAATCAGATAAAAAGATCCAGCATGATGAGAGGATCTAGAACCAATCTATGAAATGAAAAATCCCGGGGTGCCATCAGCAAGACGGCTGAATAAGACGTTCCTCATGTGTATCCTCCCACCTCAACAACAATTTGGGGTGCATCCACCTACAGAAATGCTCTTGTAGGAGCTCTGGGATCCAGGTATGAGACTGTAAAAGCTCAATGCAGTCCTTAACGAAGGAGAGGATTTTGAGAAGGAAGGCTCGCACCCCGGCAGCAGATTTGCTGACCACAGTCCCAGCTAGAGACCCAGAGACAGCTCGGTACCCCCTGAGAACTCGGCTGCAGCCCCGTTTGGCTTGGTCCTGCCATCAGCACCACACGCCAAGGGAGGAACCAGGCCCACCCATAGGTCGGGTGTTAGGTGTACAGACCTTGGTCCTGGCCGTGGACCCTGAAGTGGCCTGTGAACTGGCTCCAGCCCCTCTTGGCTGTGGTCCAGGAGCTCGTGGCGGTGAGTCCTCCAAACTAAGTCAGACTGTAGGTTCTGACAGGGCCCTGTAACTGGGCTCCAGAAATCGAAGAAAAAAAAAATCCTAAAATTCATATAGAAGCACGAAAGATCCTGAAGAGCCAAAAAAATCTTGAGAAAGAAGAACAAAGGTGGAGGCCTCTCACTTCCTGATTTAAAACTATACTACAAATCTGTAGTAGGTCAAACAGTATGGTACTGGCATAAAAACAGCCACGTAGACTATGGAGCAGAATCAAGAGCTCAGAAATAAACCCACACATATATGGTCAACTAATATTTGACGAGGGAGACAAGAATACTCAGTGGGGAAAAGAAAGTATTTTCAATAAACAGTGTTGGGAAACCTGGATATTCACATGCAAAAGAATGAAACTGGACCCCTATCTTACACCACTCACAAAAATTAACTGAAAATGAATCAAAGACTTAAATATAAGACCTGAAACTGTAAAACTCCTAGAGGAAAATAGAGAAAATAGTCCTTAACATTGGCTTTAGCAATGATTTTTTTGGATATGACACCAGAAGCATAAGCAACAAAAGGAAAAATAAGCAAGTGGGGCCTACAGCACACTAAAAAGCTTCTGCACGGCAAAAGAAACAATCAACAAAATGAAGAGGCAACCTATGGAATGGGAGAAAATATTTGCAAACCACCTATCTGTTTAGAGGTTAATATGCAAAAAAATATAAAGAACTCAAACAACTCAATAGCAAAACACCCAAATAATCTGATTAAAAAAGTGGATGAAGGACCTGAATAGACATTTCTCCAAAGAAGACATACAAATGTCCAACAGGTACATGAAAAGGTGCTCAACATCACTAATTATCAGTGAAATACAAATCAAAACCACAATGAGATACCACCTCACACCTGTTAGAAGGGCTTTTAAAGACAAGAGATAACAAGTGTCTACAGGATGTGGAGAAAAGAGAACCCAAAAGCCCTGTGGTGAGACTGTAAATTGGTGCAGCCACTATGGGAAGCAGTATGGCAGTTCCTCAAAAAAATAACAGTAGAACTACCACATGATCCAGCAATCCTACTTCTGGGTATATATCTGAAGGAAATGAAATCACTGTCTCAAAGAGATATCTCTACCCTCATGTTCACTGCAGCATTATTCACAATAGCCAAGACATGGAAACAAGTGTCCATCAACGGATAAATGGATAAAGAAGATGTATACACACACACACACACACACACACACACACACCCCAGAGTATTACTCAGCCATAAAAAAAACGAAATTGTATCGTTTGCAGAAACATGGATGGACTTGGAAGGCATTATGCTAAGTGAAATAAGTCGGACAGAGAAAGCCAAATATTGTATGACCTCACTTATGTGTGAAATTTTTTTTAAAAAAGCCAAATTCATAGAAACAGAAAGTAGAGTGGTGGTTGTCAGGGGCTGGGGGTGGGAGAAGCAGGGATATGTTGGCCAAAGGGTACAAACTTCCAATTATAAGATGGATAAGTTCTGGGGAATCTAGTATTCAGCATAGCAACTGTAGTTAAGAAAACTGTATTACACACTTGAAAGTTGCAAAGAGAGTCAATCTTAAGTATTCTCACCCCAAAATAAAATCATAATTATGCAATTGATGAATGTGTTAACTAACTCTATTGTGGAAATCATTTCACAATATATACTTCTATAAAACATCACATTGTAGGGCTTCCCTGGTGGCTCAGTGGTTAAGAATCTGCTTGCCAATGCAGGGGACACGGGTTTGATCCCTTGGCCGGGAAGATCCCACATGCTGCGGAGCAACGAAGCCCATGCGCCACAACTACTGAGCCTGCGCTCTAGAGCCCGCGAGCCACAACTACTGAGCCCGTACACCACAACTACTGAAGCCCGCGTGCCTAGAGCCCGTGCTCCGCAACAAAAGAAGCCACTGCAATGAGAAGCCCGCACACCACCACGAAGGGTAGCCCCCACTCGCCACAACTAGAGAAAGCCTGTGCGCAGCAACGAAGACCCAATGCAGTCAAAAATAAATAAATAAAATAAACTAAAAAAAAATCACATTGTACAACACCTTAAACTTACATAATGTTATATTTCAATTATGTCAGTAATGCTGGAAAAAATTTTTAAAAATCTTTACCCAGTGTGTTGAATAAAACCTGATTCCAGGGGCTTCCCTGGTGGCGCAGTGGTTGAGAATCTGCCTGCCAATGCAGGGGACATGGGTTCGAGCCCTGGTCTGGGAAGATACCAAATGCCGCGGAGCAACTAGGCCCGTGAGCCACAACTACTGAGCCTGCGCATCTGGAGCCTGTACTCCGCAACAAGAGAGGCCGCGATAGTGAGAGGCCCGCGCACCGTGATGAAGAGTGGTCCCTGTTTGCCGCAACTAGAGAAAGCCCTCGCACAGAAATGAAGACCCAACACAGCCAAAAATAAATAAATAGTTTTTAAAAAAAAACCTGATTCCAGACAAAAATCAAATCATACCTTTTAAAATTTTTGTTGTTTTGGTAACTTTCCTCTGTCTCCCAGTAAAAATGTGGCTAGCCCATGAGTTTTTGGGTCATTCTTACATGACAGACACTCCCAGGTCAGTTTAAGAAGCAAAAGCAATCTCAGATCAACATATCCGACTTGAGATATTCATCAAAACTCCAAGCCTGTTTTAGCATTAAATCTCCATTCTGGTTTGGACCTGCTTCAGGCTGGAAGCCTGACGTGGAGACCCGATTGGTCTCATCTGTTCCCTGTCCTGCTTTTTACAACAAGCTACCTGTAGCTTGGAGAGAGATGAGGGGAAAAAGGCGAGAGCTGGTGCTATCGTAAGCCAACTCTGTCCTCTCTAAGCCTGTTCTCTAGGTCCACACAGAATGCATGTTTCCTTTGGGTGGCTGTTCCAGTTATCTGTTGTTAGTTAACAAATTAACCCCTAACTTAGCTGCTTACAACCATCATTTTATTTTGCTGGTGATTCTGTGGGTCAGGAATTGAGGGAAGGTTGGGATGGGCGGTATTCCCTGGAGCCTTTCACAGGGTTGCCGTCATATGGTGCTGGGGCTGCATCATCTCCAGGATGGACCAGGATGGATATCCAAGATGGCGCACTCACACAGCTGGAGCTCAGCTGGGTCTGTGGATCAGAGCGCCCCCAGGTGACCCTTCAAGGTGCCTGGGCTCAGACTGCACCAGGGCTGGGCTCAGAGAGGGGTGTCCAGGAACCAGTGCTCAAGTCCAGAGATCCAGATGACCTAGTTCTTCAGATTCTCCAGCACATAAGTCAACCAGCTGGAGAGTTAGGACACACCATAGTCATGAGAATTGTTGGACTCACCTCCCCTAAGGGATTTCCTCGTTTTTAATTTTTTTTCCCAAAGACTGTCTTGGCTAATATTGGCCCTCTGCGTTTCCACATAAATTTAGAAACATTGTTAATTTCTACAAAAATTATAATTTTGATTGGAATTTGAATCTGTAGATTTAACTAACACCTTTGTATTGAACAAAGGCGATTTGTAGGCGATTGTAACAGCTTTACAATACTGAATTTTCCACTCCATGAACATAGTATTTAGGTTTACTTTTTCTCAGTAATGCTTTTCAGTTTTCTTTAGAGATAACCTGTATAACATTTATAAGATGCATTTCTAGGTATTTGAATTTTTTGTGTTATTAAAATGTTATCTTTTTACAGGCTTTATTTTCTTTTTGTTGCTTGTATGGGTGAATAGATTTTTATGTATTGGCCTTGTTTCCAGCAATCTCGTTAAACTCATTTACTAATTGTAATTATTTTCTGTAAATTCTTCTGGATTTCTGCAAACCATTAATCTGTGAATAATGCCCTTTTTATTTCTTCTTTTCTAAGTGTTATGTATTTTGTTTCTTTTTCTTGCCTTATTCTTATCTCACAGGATCTTCATTACAATGTTGAATTGAAGTGACAGCTGGTATTCTTGTTCCTGTCCTTAAAACTTTTTTTTCAAAATTTCATTAAGTATTTCACGTAGTTTGGTATTGCTGTAATTTTTAAAGAAATATATCCATTATCATATTGAGGGAGTTCCCTTCTGTTCCTAGTTTGCTAAAAGTTTTTAAAATCACAAATAGATGATAAATTTTATAAAACTTTCTGCATCTATTGAGCAGATACTATAGTATCATTCATTGATTTTTGAGTAGTAGATCCACATTGCATTCCTGGAATAAACCCAGCTTGGTCATTAACTGTTATTCTTTATGTTTTTGTTTTTCTTTTTATTTACCACTGGGATCAATTTAGATATTTTGCTTCAGAATTTTGCATTGAGATTCATGAATTGTAATTGGTTTTGTCAGGATCTGGTATACTAACCTCACAAAATGAGTTTTGGAGTGTTCCTTCTTTATTCTATTCTCTATTAAAGTTTGTATAAGATTTGCATTATTTATTCTCTAAACATTTCATAGAACCTCTCAGTGAAAACAATCTGGGCCTAGAGTTTACTTTGTGGCGAGGTTTTAAATTATAGATTTAATTCATTTAATAGTTATAGAACTATGCAGATTTTTGATTTCTTCTTGTGTCAGTTGTGTTTTCCTAGGTATTTGTAAACATCTAAATTTTGAAGTTTATAACTTTGCTCACGTTAGCAAATTTGCTCTTTTTATTTTAACATCTAAATATCTGTAGAAATGTTACCTTTTTCATTCCTAATATCTATTTATTCCTTCTCTTTTTCTTGCCAGAGAACCACTGATTTTATTAGTCTTTTCAAAGATACAACTTTCAGCTTTTTCATCCTGCCTGTTGTATATTTGTTTTTAAATTTCTGCTCTTTAATATTTCCTTCTTATCTACTTTCTTTAGTTTATTTGCAGTTTAATTTTGTTTAAGTTCTTGAGATGATTAGATGATTTTTGGTCTTCCTTTTTTTTTTTTTAATTTTACACTTTATTTATTTATTTATTTATGGCTGTGTTGGGTCTTCGTTTCTGTGCGTGGGCTTTCTCTAGTTGCGGCAAGTGGGGGCCACCCTTCATCGCGGTGCGCGGGCCTCTCACTGTCGCAGCCTCTCTTGTTGCGGAGCACAGGCTCCAGATGCGCAGGCTTAGCAGTTGTGGCTCACAGGCCCAGTTGCTCCACGGCACGTGGGATCCTCCCAGACCAGGGCTCGAACCCGTGTCCCCTGCATTGGCAGGCAGACTGTCAACCACTGCACCACCAGGGAAGCCCCTTGGTCTTCCTTTTTAATTTTGGACTAACATGAACAGGTTTTAAAGTTAAGTTATGAATTAGAAATATTTCCATCTTACTCCACGTATAGCTTAAATAACACAGTAATTACCTGTTTTCTTACCGTTAACTAGAAGCCATCTTCTTGTCATCTCTTTATTTTCAAACTTTGTGTCATTTGTTTCAGGTGATTTGTTTTAACTATATGTAGCTGACTATTATTTGATACATTCTGAAAATGTTTGTCTCTTAACAGGAGAACTTAACTGGTTTTTTACTTGTTGTGATTACCAATATGTTTTAATACATTCCCCTACCTTATTTTATGTTTTATTTCCTGTCTTTCGAGGATTGATCATATTATTGTTTTATTATTATTCCTCCGGCAGTTTGAAATCAAGTTATACGTATATTTCTATTTTTCTACTAATTGTTCTTAAATTTAAAAAATGTCTAGAGTTAATCAGGATTTTTATTTTCTCCTAAGTAAGACAAGACCTTTCATATAATTTTACTCCCCTATTTTCCTACCAGGCTTCCCCCTCGTCTTGCTAACACACCTGTCCCAAGTTGAATTCTTTTGGAATGTTTTCAGCTTAGTGTTTTCAATAACACATTTTAAAGTATTATGCATCCTGAATTGTCGACAGATAATTTTTTTTCCCCTCCATTTTCTCAGTTGTCTACACATGAAACTCATGAGATGGCTGTTAGAGTGATTTTATTTTTTTTCTCATTTTGGTTACTTGCATCTTATGTCGCCTACTTAAATTCATTATTTTTGTTTGTTTTGGTGGAGCAAATCCTTAACTATTTGTTCAAAAAAGATTTATTGAGTGGTAAATGCTTTGAGTCCTAGTATGTCTGAAAGTGTCTTGATTTTGATCTCACATTTAAATATTAGTTTTGGATGGTGTATAAGATGCTGGATTCAAAGTAATTTTTATCCTTAGAGTTTTGAGGTTGCTGCTCCTTTGTCTTCTAGCATCCACTGTTGCCAACAAGAAGGCAGAGCCCAGTTTCATTTTTGTTCCTTTGTGGGCAATCTGTTTTCTTCTCTCTCTCTCTCTTTCCTGCCTGCTTTGTAATTTTTTAGGACTTCCCCTTCCTCCTGTTGTTTTGCTTATCTGTTTCATTCATTCTGATCAACTTTCAGTGAACCTGTTCAAACACAATCCTTGTGTCTTTCTTTAACTCTGGATAAGTTTATTATTAAATTTTTTCCTCTCCTCCATTCTTTAATTCTCTACTTAGGAAATTCATTTTGGAATGGTTCTATTATTCAGGAAATAATCAGTTTTTAGCTCCATCAATCTACTATTCATTTGATCTTCTGAGTTTAAAATTTTCAGTATCATATTCAATATTTCTAAGACTCCTAATTGGTTCTTTAAAAATAAGTCATGCCCCCCCTCCCCCCAATCTGCTGTAATCTCACTAGGCATTGCTTTATCTGGGGAAATAAAATACTTCATGAAAAAAACAGAAACCTTGTCAGTGTTACCCAGTATTTCAAATGGCTTGAGAACTATGCATTCATAGTTGACCTTAACCTTGGTCATGTGCAGAAAGATCTGAAGAAAGTAACACATCCAGAAGTCATACTGTTAAAAACAAAATTACTCCTGTCAAGGGTAAAGTTAAAAATCTTGAGATTCATTTTAAACCAGAGCAACACGGACTTACTGTATTCCCCAATGAGGGACAAGCAAGCTGAACAGACACTGTCTGAAACGCTTTAAGAACTCTGCCACTGCGATTCTAACTTGTCACAAAGCCCGATCTGTAACCCTAAATTTAGACCATTCTGTTATGAAACCAGGACATTCCATCTTTGTTCAAAAAGGAATGAAACAGAAGTCAATTCAGCTGCTTTTAATTCATGAAACAGATTTAAATTCAGCTGAGGAAATAAAGATGTTAATTACAGTATTATTTATAATAGCACAAATTGGAAACAACCCAAAAGGTCAAAAAGAAGGAAAAAAATAAATCATAATCAAAGTATATTATGTAGACATTAAAAACGATAGCTATGAAGATTCAGTGGCAAGATGGGAAATACGTTATATAAGGTTAAATGAAAAACAGGACAAAATTGTATGTATGTTCCTCTTACAATTATGCATATGTAAAATATACTTGAAAACAGGAAAACATCAAAGAAATGTTATTTGTGGTAATGAACTGGGATGCTTTTTTTCTTTTTGTTGTAATTTTACTTAGTTTTTATTGTTATTTATTATTATTATTTTCCATTATGGTTTGTTACACGATATTGAATATAGTTCCCTGTGCTGTAGAGTAGGACCTTGTTGTTTATGGGATGCTTTTTTATGGGGCAATTTTTCTGTTTGTTTTTTAAAGCCAAAGTTTCATAACTTGAGATTACTTTTAAAATATTAAATTATTTAGGACAACGTTTGGCAGAGATAGGGAATGTGCTGGAGAGATCAGTGGACGGAGCCAGGAGTCCTGGGTTCTAATCACAGCTCTGCTCTGGGCTTGGAGCGTCCTTGAACAACATCAGCTTTTCTGTTGCTTTTGGGCTATTATTTTTGTTGTCTTTTCTCCCTCCATAGATCATATCCTGTGTACTTTCCATACTTCAAAAAATCTTCTAGTTGGGGAGGGAAGGATTGGGAGTTTGGGATTAGCAGATGCAAACTATAATACATAGGATGGATAAACAACAAGGTCCTACTGTAGAGCACAGGGAACTAGATTCAATATCCTGTGACAAACCATAATGGAAAAGAATATAAAAAAGAATGTATATATGTACTATATAACTGAATCACTTTGCTGTACAGCAGAAATTAACACATTATAAATCAACTATACTTAAAATTTAAAAAACTCTCCTACAGTCTAGTACTATTATGTATTTATTCTCATTAAAATTATATTTTCTGCCATTTTACAGGAGTTGCAGTCAGAGGAAAGTGATGCTTAGTCCAGCATTTTGTTATGTCTCTGTTGTTTATCTTTTGTTAACTAATCAATAATTCTAAAGACATGCTTATTCACAATCTTTGTTCTCCTAATGTTACTTCTCCCTTAAATCTTTGTTAACCAGTAAGTCTCATCCAATTGTTTCTAGAAACTTAATCCATGAGGCTGGCCCAGAATATCGTATGTTAGTTCTGACTAACCTTTAAGATTTCAGTCTTTAACAATTGCTTGCCTCTTGGAGTTAAATAAACTTCATATTACTCACGGTATTGATTACGGATCTCTCACCTTGCTCTTTGCTCTGTTGAGCTTGGTTGGGAGGAAATGTTTAGCGTTGATTATATAACATCGCATTGAAAGTCACAACTCATGTGCTCTGCTTTCAGCTGAGGCGCCAGGTTATGGACCAACTGAATCTGTTTTATTTTACTTGATACATATTTCATTATGCACCATCGCCTGTGCTGGCCAGCCTGGATCTGTTCATAAAACAGTACCTGTGGGTAGGTATTCCTGGTTGACTAAACTACGAGTTATTAAGATGGCATCCCAATAGCTGCCTGCCTTTTAAAATGTGGCTACTAGAAAATTTAAAATTACACACATAGCTTACACTTATAGCTTGTGTTATATTTCTACTGGGCTATGCTGAAATAGAGTCTAGAAATAGATCCATGCATATATGATTAATTTTTGACAAAGATGCTGGAGCAAATCAATGGGGGGAAAAGTCTTTTCAACAAATGATGTTAGACCTACAGACACAGAAAACAAACCTATGATTACAAAAGCAGAAAGCGGGGGAGGGATACATTAGGAGGCTGGGATTAACAGATACACACTACTATATATAAGATAGGTAACCAATAAGGACCTACTGTAAAGCACAGGGAACTATATTCAATATTCTGTAAATAACCTATAAGGGAAAAGAACCTGAAAAACAATATGTATGTATACATATATATCTATATCTGAATCACTGTGCCGTACACCTGAACCTAACATGACATTGTAAATCAACTATACTTCCAAAAAAAAGTTGAAGAAAAAATGGTGCTAGAATAACTGGATATCCATGTGGAAAAAAATAAGCATCAACCCTTACACCAGACCACACACAATATTAACTCAGAATGGAACATACACCTAAATGTGAAAGCTCAAAGCTCCTAGAAGAATGCACAGGAAAAAAATATTTGCAACTTAGGGCATGCAATGATTTTTTCTTTTTTGAGATGTGTATTATAATTTCCAGTCAGAGAAATAGCAATGCAGTGAGACCTCATGGAGAATGGGGAGTTTTAGATACATAAATTTCATCAGATAAGGAGGCAAATAATATACTGAGAGGCAGCAATGTACCAGGTCCTTTTTTTTTTGGCCATGCTGCGTGGCTTGCGGGATCTTAGTTCCCTGACCAGGGGTCGAACCTGCGCCCTCGCAGTGATAGTGCGGAGTCCTAACCACTGCACCACCAGGGAGTTTCCCATGCAATGTACCAGGTCCTTGCTGGCTACACTTTACATCTGTGACATCATCCCAGCCTCACAGCACCCCTGCATGGTGGGAAGGATCGTCTCTGCTTTATAGAGAAGACAGACAAGAAAACGGAGTGACCTGCCCACATCATTTAACCATAAGACGTGAATCTGGAATATAAACCCAGTCTGTAGCCAAGTCCTATCACCATATCATGCTGCTGCCTTTGAGCTACCAATTTTTTTTCATTCAATAGTCAATCATTTATTACCCAATAAATGGTCATAAAATGGGAGTGAATTTTAGATGTGAATTTCCTTTTATTTTTTATTTTTTTCCAAAAAAGACATACGGATGGCCAAGAGGCACGTGAATAGATGCTCAACATCGCTTATTATTAGAGAAATGCAAATCAATAAGGTATCACCTCACACCAGTCAGAATGGCCATCATCAAAAAGTCTAAAAATAAAAATGCTGGAGAGGGTGTGGAGAAAAGGGAACCCTCGTACACTGCTGGGAATGTAAATTGGTGCAGCCGCTATGGAAAACAGTATGGAGGTTCCTTAAAAAACTAAAAATAGAACTACTGTATGATCCAGCAATCTCACTCCTGGACATATATCCGGAAAAGATGAAAACTTGAAAAGATACACGCACCCCAATGTCCATAGCAGCACTATCTACAGTACCCAAGACATGGAAGCAACCTACTGTCCATCAAGAAATGACTGGTTTAAGAAGATGTGGTATATATATACAGTGCAATATTACTCAGCCATAAAGAGGAATGAAATAATGCCATTTGCAGTAACACAGATGGACCTAGAGATTATCATACTAAGTGAAATAAGTCAGACAGAGAAAGACAAATATTATATAACTTACATGTGGAATCTAAAAAATAATACAGGGAGTTCCCTGGTGGCCGAATGGTTAGGATTCTGGGCTTTCACTGCTGTGGCCTGGGTTCAATCCTTGGTAGGGGAACTGAGATCCCGTAAGCCAAACAAATTTATTTACAAAACAGAAACAGAGGGACTTCCCTGGTGGCGCAGTGGTTAAGAATCTGCCTGCCAATGCAGGGACATGGGTTCGAGCCCTGGTCCAGGAAGATCCCACATGCCGCGGAGCAGCTAAGCCCACGTGCCACAACTACTGAGCCTGAGCCCTAGAGCCCATGAGCCACAACTACTGAGCCTGTGTGCCACAACTACTGAAGCCCGTGCGCCTAGAGCCCATGCTCCGCAACAAGAGAAGCTACCGCAGTGAGAAGCCTGCGCACCGCAACGAAGAGTATCCCCCACTCACCGCAACTAGAGAAAGCCTGCGTGCAGCAACAAAGACCCAACACAGCCAAAAACAAACCATAAATAAAATAAATAAATTAAAAAAAAAAAAAACAAAAAACCCAAAAAAACCCAGAAACAGACTCACAGACGTAGAAAACAAATTTATGGTTACCAAAGGGGAAGGGAGGCGGGTAGGGAAAAAAATTAAGAGTATGGGATTAACATATACACACTATTAAATATAAAATAGATAAGTAACAAGGATTTACTGTATAGCACGGGGAACTGTATTCAATAGCTTATAATAACCTATAATGGAAAAGAATCTGAAAAAATATAAATATATATTTAACTGAATCACTTTGCTGTACACCTGAAAGTAACACAATATTGTAAATCAACTATACTTCAATTAAAAAACCAAGAATTTCTTAAATAGGATACAAAAAGCAAATTACAAAATTTTTTAAATTGATAAACTGGACTTTACAAGATGTTGAAAACGTCTTACTGAAAACATCATTAAGTAAACAACAGGGCAAGTCACATAATTGGATTTGTTTGCAATATCTGTAATACACATATCTTGCAAAGGACTTATATCATATATATGTAGATAATAAGAAGATGAATGGCCAAATAAAAAATGGGCCAAATATTTGAAGGGACAATTCACAAAAGATGATACTGTTGGAAGACAATTCTCCATGGATTTCTTGTATGCTTGCATGGTACAGGCCTTCTGAGCCAAGAACACATTTCAACAGCAAGCCTGTATTGAAACCTAGAGCTATAATATTCCACCAGAGAAATTTAGAGAAGTACCTTCCTAGAGGTGTCCCAGGGTCATCAAGATAAAATCTCCTTCCTCTCCTGGAAATATCTGCTTGCATCCCAGGGAGCGATTAATCTTCCTCTCCAGAGGGGAAGGCTAGCAGATATGCCAGAAATCCCATACGAGTGCAGAATCTCCCCATTTTAGGGTCCTGGGGTGCACCCCACTGCCTGTACAGGTGACATCTGGCCCTTCACACATGGCGCTGTGGGGTTTCGGGTGTGGGAGAACACATGAGATGCCGCTCTGTCTACTGTTTGTGCCGTGAGTGATACATCAGTCGTGTCTCTGACCCATGTCTATGGATATAAAATGGTATATGAGGGACTTCCCTGGTGGCACAGTGGTTAAGAATCCACCTGCCAAGGCAGGGGACACAGGTTCAAGCCCTGGTCCGGGAAGATCCCACATGCCATGGAGCAACTAAGCCCATGCGCCACAACTACTGAGCCTGCACTCTAGAGCCCGCAAGCCACAACTACTGAAGCCCACGTGCCACAACTACTGAAGCCCGCGCACCTAGAGCCGGAGCTCCACAACAAGAGAAGCCACCGCAATGAGAAGCCCGCGCACCTCGACGAAGAGTAGCCCCCGCTCGCCACAACTAGAGAAAGCCTGCGCACAGCAACGAAGACCCAACGCAGCCAAAAATAGAAAAACAAAAAAATTTATTAAAAAAAAAAATGGTATATGAAATGGTGGCTAGCTAAGTCCTTAGCGCGCTGGTGGGGAAAAAGCCCAGGCCCTTCCCAGATTCTCATTAATCCTTTTGGTAATGAGGCTGGGGTCCTGACCTGGCCTCCTGGACAAGGCAGACGAGGGGCCCAAAGACCAAGTAATGGGACCTGAGGGAAGGTCATGGGAATCGGTACTTGACATGTTGGCCAAACTCTACGATCAGCCGGGCCGTGTGGGGTTCTCCACTCGGTCGCCCGTTAGTGGGGTGGTTTGGGGAGTAGGCTGTACGGTCGAAACAAGTAGCCCAAATGGTGCTTTTGGGTTTTGCTCTCTCCTTCAGGTGGGAGAAGAAAGGGTTCTGAGTCCCCAGAGCTGGCAGAGGGCTTGGGGTGGACTCGTGACGTTGGAATGTCGTTCACTGGACCACGAGGAGAGGTTGTCACGCTGCTGAGACCTGCGCGTCAATGTGACCCACCTGCTGGCACAGACACACTGTCTCTGGGTCCCGCTCTGCAGCTTTCAGGATTCAGGGTGAGGCCGAGTCTCCCTGTCCCAGAGGAGGACTGAGCACCCTGGACGACTGTCTAAATACGTTGGGAGGAAGGACCTCAAACGTCGATTTCCCCATTGGATACAGGTAACCAAGTGCCCATCCTACCTGGTCCTGTGGGGGATGGGACGCTGGGCGCAGCGGGGGGAGGGGTAAATGTACTGCGGGGGTTTATTTTGTGTGTCACCTTGGAGGCTGTTTTGGAGTGAGATAGACGTTTAAGTTGGTGAACTCAGAGTTAGCAGACTGCCCTCCGCACTGTCGGGGCTGCATGCGGAGAGCCGGAGGCGGGGGGCTTCCCTGCCACTTGCTACCACTGATGATGGGTCAGGACTTTGCGCGGGGGCCCAGCACCCTGGCGACCTCTCTAGATACTGGTGGCCGAACAGGCATGAGGATCTTGCTGAACTGGAGCCTCCGGGCTCCACAGCGAGGCAGCCTCCACCAGGAGGCCCCTTTGGGGTTTTGGACTTGTTTCGACACAGCTGTTAGATAACATGACTTTCAAAAAGCAGGTACTAGCTTGCTACTGGGCTCTTGGTGAAACAGAGGCCTGGGGTCGTCTGCGTGATCTTCCCATTTGGGGGGAGTGGGTGTATTGGACTCTATGACGGACTGGTGGGAAGGGCCCAAGAGCCTTACGTGTCTGGTGGGCCTGGCGTCTTGGGGACTGTAGTCAACCTGGCCCCGGAGCAGCTCGGCTTTACGGGAGAAAGTGGCAAAGCATGAGTTACTGGCTCTTAAGGGTCCTTCCTTCACAAAAGTTCCCCTAAACGCCTGGGGCCGGCCGAGCTGACACCGGTGCCGCCTGCCCTGGCCGTCCAGCATGCAGGGCTGAGACCGGACAGCCTGCTCAGCAGGGGGGAGTGCAGACCCTCAGACCAGGGAAGGTCAAGGACACCCCTCTTTGGGGCCATGAAGTGTGGAAACAGATCACGGCTGCTGACTGAGTGGACTGGCCACGGTCACGCACGTGGCGTGACAAGGGCGGGGTAAGGCCGTGGGTCACGAGCGCTGCAGTCACTGGACGCCTGCCCTGTCCTCTGAGGGGCCCCAGGGGAAGCACGTGGCTGATGGGGCCCGAGACGTGTTTTCAACTTTTCACAAAGTCGCTACAGACATCCAGACACATCCTTTCTTGTACACGAGACAGGTGGGGGCAGGTGGGGGTCCAGGGGGACAGAACTCTCGCGTCGGAGGGTGTGAGAATTTAAAGTGTTTACGGAGGCTGGCAGGTTGCCTTCCAAAGCAGGATACAAGTGACAAGTGTTCTCATTTCCCTCTGCTTTTAATACAGAGTTTAAAAAAATATTTTACTAAAATACAGAGCATCTGGCTTTGTTTATCATACTGTTTTTGCTTCAGAAGCTCTAGTTCTGTCTAGCACCTGAGGCTTTTCACGGGGAAACACATACGGGGCACCCACTCTCTGTTCTAGGTGTGAAAACACAGCCAGAAGCAAAACAAAGCCCCTTCCCCATGGCTGCAGCTTGGAGTGGAAGAGACCACGGCCCAGCCGACAAGCACACACAGAACAGGGTTAACAGGCAGGGGCTGCAGAGCAGCGGGTGGGGAGTGGGCGGGGCCAGATGATAAGGAAAAGCCTCTCCAATGCGATGACATTTGAGCCGAGATCAGAATGAAGCAATCCGTATCAGGGGATCGATAAACGTTGACTAAGTGAATTGATGTTGTATATAAAAAATTTCCACTCACGGCACCGCTTGGCCAGGTCATACAACTGGCCCTAGGCTGCTGCTGCTGCGTAAGGACGACGCATGTGGACTGACCCCTGACCCCGACTGGCCCAAACTGAAGATGTTTGCAGGACCGGTGAATGACAGGACTCGTGTTAACCCACTGTGCACACACCTCTGGACTTGTTCTGTTTACAATGGTAGCTGTCAATCTTTAGTTAGCACAACTACTAGGGTCCCCTCTACAATCTAAACCCTGCATTTCTGCTCAGCACTTTTCTTCAGGGACACATGCCCCTTTGTCTGCATTGGAATGGACTCGGCTTTGCATGTTTTGTCTAAGCTCTGATCATCTTTATTCTTTGATGGCATCCACTCTGATCAAAATAAAATAAGTTTATAAAGAGTCAGAGATGTGAAAAGGCCGGTGAGGATAAGTTTAACTTTGGTTTATTTGCCGTCTATGGACTGTTGCTGATACCCCGGAAATGTGGCACCCAGGGACCCTTACACCTGTGGTGCCCTTATGCTGAAATTGTGTCATGAACAATGACAGCAGGTAGAAACTCACTCCCAGAGGCTTTAACGCAGTGGAAGGGCAGGGAAAAAAATCACTTTGAAATTCAGGAAGCAAGACGGAATTTACTTACCCTAGCAGGTGAATTGCTGGAGATGTCTCCTGCCCTTTCGGCTGTCTAGGTTTCTAAGGAGGGTTATTTTGGCGCTGATCAAGTGTCCAGTGGGCTGCTCTGGACACTCAGTGAATGGAAATGTACGAAGGTAAGAGCTGAGCCATCGCTCAGCAGCTTTTGTTCAGGATGCTGACAATCACGGCTAACAGAATTAATGATGCAATTCAATAAAGACGTAACATGTACAAACAAAATACTGTCTGATGCCTTGTATTCTTCCAAGTGGAATCCATATACGATACTACACTATAATGTAAATTACGATTGAGGTATTATGTCATATATAAATACAATATAGTATAATATAGTATGATATTATTTTGTCATAGGATGACCTGGTTGTCGGATCTCAGTCCTGGATCTCAATCCTTGGAGGTATAGCTTTCGATCACATTAAGCAGAAATTCAATTTGATTGTTGAAAGAGCTAGGATTCAATCCACCACGACTTTCCCTGCTAATTAGGTTGGAACAGTGCTTCTTGAGTTTAATGTGCATATGAACCAGTGGGGATCCTGTTAAAATGCCGAGTCTGATTCAGAAATTCCAGGGCGGGACCTGGGAACCTGCATTTCTGACCAGCTCCCAGGGGATGCAGCCACTGCTGGCCCGGTGGACCCCAGTCTGAGCAGCGGGGGTAGACAGTGGAGACATGGTCTGCCAGGCGTGGGCCCCAGGGGTTAAGGCGTCGCTCTCTGCAGACGGTAGGGCCTGGGGCGGCCTGAACCTCTGGACCGGTTCCCTGTAGCCAAGAACAGCTTCATACTTTTACTCCAGTGGTTTTGGTTTTTTTTTTTCTACACTTACCAGTATGGGGTACGAACCAGCTTTGACTTTATAGACCCTGAACTATCTGTATCTGTTCAGATTCTTTAGATTTCTGGGGACGAAAACCCGCAATCCAAAATGACTTTGACAAAAAGGAGATGTATTGGTTCACGTACTGGGAAAGTCTAGGAAGAGTCCTGGCGTTAATGACTCAAATGATATCACCTGGACCCACTGTTTCCCTATAGTCTCTGGTCCCACTCACCGCCAAGGAGAGGGGGGTTCCCTCATATTCTTGGACTCCTATTGTCCCTGACAGGCCGGAGGAGGCTGGGGCGCCTCCAGACCTCATGTCCCCTCAAGGTCAAATCCAGAACTCTTAGCTGTAATCTCACTGCATCCGACTGGCTCCTACTGGGTCACATGCTCACCCCTGCATTAATCACTACTGCCAGCGACTGAACTGCAGTCGAATTGTGTTTCCCCCAGAGATGCTGCAGTGCTAACCCCAGCACCCATGATGGGACCTTATTTGGAAATAGCGTCTTTGCAGAGGATCAGGTTAAGATGACGTCATTAGGGCGGGCCGTAATCCACTATGATCTATATCCTCATTAAAAGAGGACATTGGGACACAGGAACAGAAAGGCACACAGGGAGAAGGAAGAGATCGGGGTGATGCATCGACGAGCCACAGAACGCCGAAGACTGACGGCAAACCACCTGCAGCGCGGAGAGGAGCGCGGAAAGGACCCTCCCTCGCAGCCTCGGAAGGAACCCATGCTGCCCGCACCTCGATCACGGACTTCTGGCCTCCAGAACTGGGAAACCACAAATTTCTGTTATTTCAGCTGCACACTCATCACTTGGTGATGGCAGCCCTAGCAAACCAGCGCCCCAGGGTCACGCAGTGCCCATCTGTCTCTGTTTATGCTGTTCCCTCCCCCCAGCTCACCCCACCCATCACCCCGGGAATGCCCATCCTTCTCTCCTCTACAGACTGTCCTTCTCCAGTGATTCCCCGGTTTCAATCACCTGGGGCGTGGGGGGGGGTGCTTGTAAACACATGTGTAGCTGGGCCCCATCCCCAGGGTTTCTGATTCAGCAGGTCTGGGGTGAAGCCCGAGAACCTGCATTTCTAAGTTCCCAGGTGACGCTGAGGCTGATGGTGTGAGGACCCCCTGCTCTGATCCGTCCTGTTTCCAAGCCTCCCTGAGAGGCTCTAGATTTTCCCGTTCACTGCTTTGTATTGTTTTTTAGACTTTCCTGTTTTCCTCTCATCCCGGCCACACTTAAGCCTCGGGGAGTTCTGTGTGCCCCTCCTCGTTTAGGACACAATAGACACACCAATTGCCAACTGGTGTCTAGACTTGGGAGGAAAAGGCAGAAAGCCTCCCTGACGTTCGTTAGTCACCAAAGGCCGCAGAAGTACCCTGTCGCTCACACCTTCTTTCCTTTCAACTTTCCTAACATCGTCCGCGTTTGTGTACATCCCGATGTACCTCGCCACAGTCCCCAAGAACCCAGCCTAAGTTAAGACTTCAGAGAGTAACACTGCACACGCTTTTCTTGGAGGTTTAAAGCAAGGAGTTATTAGTGTGAATGCTGTTGCTACCCAGCGATTCGAGGGAAATGGAAATGCTCCTCGGCTGGCACCCATCCAGAGCTGCACACTCGGGGCCTCCTGCCTCTTGCTGCATGTCATCTCACTTGGAGGGGAAATGCACTCTAGCCTCCCCTCCGCCCCCAGCATGCTCCCTGTACACGCTGGGGAATCCCTTTGTGCCCCTACAACCAAGAGGTGAGAAAAGCCATGCCTACATCAGCTTGAGGAGCGCCTTCCCCCCCAAAGAACCTTCTAAGAGAATAAGGGCTTGGTCAGTTGAATAATTGGTTATGATTTCCTATAATGCACCCTTGCTGTGGTCTTTCCTGCCCACGGTTGTTGGGCATTGGCTTTGGCCAGTGGGATGACACGGGCAGGGATTCAAAGTGTGCTTGCAAGGTTGGGCATGTACTCTTGACCTTCTATCACTGACAAAAGAGGAGCTTCCCCTGAATAGCTTCTGCGTCTTTAACCTGGATCCAAAGTGAATCCACATGGCACAGACTAGAGTCTTAATCCTAGATGGGGAAGGGGGAAAGGCCAGCTAGACTCGTAGCCTGAAGCAGTAGAAACCCCCCAGATGAGCCCAGACTAGATCAACAAACACATGCAATTTTTTTTTTTTTTTTTTTTGCCGCTGAGATTTTTGTGATTGTTCCTTATGCAGGGATAGTTGACTGACGCAGAAGGCAACGACAATGGTGAGGAAGCTGGGGGTGCAAAATACACTTTTCTCACCTCAAAGCTGCCCAGCCAGGCCCTGCTCCTGTATCAGAAATCACAGGTCCATGCATGGCTTTTTCAAACACCTGATTCACTTTTGTCTCCCTCGTTATGATTTGCAGAAAACGATGTCATTAAACAGCTTTAAAAACTCTTCGGGCTTCCCTGGTGGCGCAGTGGTTGAGAACCTGCCTGCTAATGCAGGAGACGCAGGTTCGGGCCCTGGCCTGGGAAGATCCCACGTGCCGCGGAGCGGCTGGGCCCGTGAGCCACAGTTGCTGAGCCTGCGCGTCTGGAGCCTGTGCTCCGCAGCGGGAGAGGCCGCGATGGTGAGAGGCCTGCGCAGCGCGATGAAGAGTGGCCCCCACTTGCCACAACTAGAGAAAGCCCTCGCACAGAAACGAAGACCCAGCACAGCCAAAAATAAATAAATAAATAAATTAATTAATTAAAAAAAAAAAAGTAACTGAAGTGAAAAACCAATTGAGGACACAAAACAAGGCAAAAATATAGAAGAAAAAAAAAAAAACTCTTCCATTAGTAGAGGGGTGGGATTATAACCAACACTTTGGCAAGATTTCAAAGCTGAAGGAGAGTTGTGGGGTGGGTTCATTTATAATAAAATGAAATGACTTGAAGGTTTTAGTTTTCAATTATGAAAGTTCGAGTGCCAAAGTCTCAGCTGTGCAATTCAGTTCTTAGCTATTTTCACTAATATCGCCTCAGCCCTTGACATCTAAATACCCAGTCAATCAACAGCCATAATGGAGTTCTTGTTACCTGCAGGGCTGTGTATGGAGCTGCTGGGAGAAGAGAAGAAAAACACTCTCCCACGCTTTGGGAATTTATAACTTAGAGTTATAATTAGTTATTTAGTGAGCCACTAAATAGATCAATTATTCATTTAAATGCTGAGAGAAATTTATCAACGCACTCTTTAGTAACTTTACTTTTGTAAGTTATTATAATCATTTGTGTTTACTTCAAATACTTTACAAAATATAAGAAACAAAGAAAAAAATAGATTGCCAGTAATCCTAACTTTCAAATAACCATTCTTATTAACATTTTGATCAATAACCTTTCAGACATTTTTTCAAGACACATGTATTTTCTTTTTTTAAAGATTTTTTTTTTGATGTGGACCATTTTTTAAGTCTTTATTAAATTTGTTACAATATTGCTTCTGTTTTATGTTTTGGTTTTTTGGCCGTGAAGCATGTGGGATCTTAGCTCCCTGACCAGGGATCGAACCCACACCCTCTGCATTGGAAGGCGAAGGCTTAACCACTGGACCACCAGGAAAGTCCCAAGGCACGTGTATTTTCGTACACATATTTCTTTTTCAAAGAAAAATAATATCGTATTGCTTTTTTCACTTAATATTAGGTGGCCATCTTTCCATGTCAGTGATTATTGAACTGCAGCGTAATGTTATAGCTGAAAAGTATTCTTTGCATGGCTGTGCCATGACTTGCTTAATCAACTTTCTATCAACAGTCTTTTAGGTTATTTTCTTGTTTTCTCTAATATAAAGAGTAACGCAGGGACTTCCCTGGTGGCGCAGTGGTTAAGAATCTGCCTGCCAATGCAGGGGACACAGGTTTGAGCCCTGGTCCAGGAAGATCCCACATGCCGCAGAGCTACTAAGCCCGTGCACCACAACTACTGAGCCTGTGCGCCACAACTACTACGCCTGTGCCCTAGAGCCCGTGCTCCCTAACGAGAAGCCACTGCAATGAGAAGCCCGCGCACCGCAACGAAGACTAGCCCGTTTGCCACAACGAGAGAAAGCCCGTGCGCAGCAATGAAGACCCAACGCGGCCCCCCAAAAATAAAGAAAAAAAATACGATGTAACATTAAAAAAAAAAGAGTAATGCAGTTAATAATATCATATATTCACCTATGTCCAATGGTCCCCTTTTGACCTTAAGACAGGTTCCTATGTGTGGAATTTTCAGGTTGAATGTATGCTTTTTGAATAAAGCACTTGATACATTCAGGTAAACTGGCTTCCAGAGTTTCAATTTTAAATGTCTTCTCTAAAACTTTAATTATTTTGATAAGATGATCATGTCACCATTGAAACATATACTGTATCTGAGTCTCTCTCTTGATGTTAAAGGCTATTATTTTCAAGTTTGTAAGTTGGTTCTAAAAGCTTGATGTCCTTGTGACTCAATCAAAAACTTTGAATTTTGGTCCTTTCAAATCAATGTTCATTAGAGGGGAACATCTACACATATGCAAGAAAAAAAAAAAAAAAAGAGACAGACGGTGCTACTGCATCTCTCCTGAGACTCAGCTCTCACATGCTCTGCGTACCTTACTCACCCCCTCCCAGCTCAGCAGCCCTGCATCAATAATTGCTTCCAACAAACCAGGACCGATCTCCAATCACTAGACACCTCCCAACGGCTGGGAAATTCCACAGGTTGGAAACTGGCAGCTTCTAGGTGGGACCAATACATCTGCTCACATAGTCCCCACTGTTCCCCAATGATTAAGCCTGGTTGCTTCACTTCCCTTCCCTTCCTTGTTTCTATGGCCCTATTGGAGCAGGACCCTGTGGGGCTCTTGGGCACAAAAGCCTTTGTGTGTCCCCCGTTTCTTGTTTTTAGGAAAGAAGCTTCATTCAGCCTCCAGGACCTTCCCTGAGTTCCGAAGGGCAGGTTCAAACAGTGGCTAATCAGGGAAGGGAGGGGATGCGGAGACAAGGAAGGAGCAGTGGAGAAACAATAGTGCAGCCCGGGGGCAGGGTCCTGTTCCCCTCAAGGGACACACATAACATCTCTGAGCTGTTCTGCAGAGACTGAGACCCCCAGCAGGTGGAAGAAGTTAACTGCATGCTGCCCACAAGCACGGAGACCCCAGCCCAGCTGGAACCAGAAGGTTGATGATGCCGACTCCCAATTACCTCACCACCGACCAATCAGAAGAATGTCCACGAGCTGACCACGCCCTCCTCCTTGAACCATTTCTATAAAACTCCTCACTGCCCCCTCCAGGTCGGGACACACAGTTTTGAGTGGTTAGGCTGCTATGGCCCCCTTTGCCTGGCAAAGCAATAAAGCTGTTCTCTTCTACTTCACCCCAAACTCTGTCTCTGAGATTCAGTTCGGTACTGGTGTATGGAGGCCAAATTCTGGCTACACTATCTATGAATTTTGTTCTAAATCTCTTCTGTTCTGGTTTAGAAGAAAAGGGTCTTACGTGCAAATAAGGAACTTGTGAAGTGACCTCACGTGAACTCTATTTCACAGAGCTTTGTAGAACGAATGGACCTGGGAAGGGGGCACTTTCTGCCCTGATTGGGGGGGGGGGCTTCCCACTGGCTTGCTTGGTTCTTTTGTCTGTGGGTCCCCTTCTGCCTCTGGTCCCCAAGTCCCATGTCTGACCTGATGGAAAATGAAGGCAACTAAAACAAGTCAAAACATAGGAAAAGGAAACAGATTGAGCTGTGGTCTCCACCCTTTGTGTGACAAATGGGCTCCCCTGGTCCTTCCAATGGTGCACATGAAGCTGGCTCTTCCCCAGCTGCTCCTATGATTCCATCCGGGAAGCCAGAGGGCAGGCTGGGGCAGGGAGTGAACCCCTTCCTTCAATCTAAGCAGTGTCTGCAGAAGTCAGGGATTTTATAATATGCTCTGGGAGAGGGGAGACGTTGCTATGACCCCAACTATTCTCTTCTACCCCCGTCTCTTGTTTTTAAGAGGTACATCTAAAGCAAAAGGCACGCAGAGGTCGAAAATAAAAGGATGGAGTAAAAGACCCATCAGTAATATACTAACCCAAAGACCGCTGCTCTTACATATTAGACAGATTAGTCTTTAAGACATAAAGCGTGGTAAGGCATGGCGCTGGTCTCTGCAAAATGGTAAGAGGTTCCATTTGGTGAGAAGATACGGCTGTTCTAATCATGAATGCACCCAACAAAATAGCCCTATACGGAGGAAGCTAAAAATGGTTAGAACTGCAGGGGAAATGGATAAATCCACCCTTACAGTTGTTTTAGTTATCGATAAGGTAATCACACAAAAAATGAACAAGGATTTGGGAGAGCTGCACAAATCACAACATTGGCTGAGTGGACCCACGTGGAATCCTGCATTCAGTGCTAAAGATGGACAGGACCCTCGGGCACCCACCAATGTTAGCGGCGTCATTACCAGGCCACACAGCGTCCTCTATAAATCTCACAGAATAGTTTACATACAGCCCTTGTTCTCTGATCACATATTATTAAGTTAGAAGCTAATGTGAAAAGACAATCAAAAAATGCTCAGTAGTTGGGAATTTTAAAGCATGCTGCTAAACAATTTGTGGGTTAGAGAAGAAATCTTAAAAAGCCTAAAGTTGATTCTTAAAAAAAAAAACAAAAACCCAAACCAAACAAACCCAAATAGACAAAGTTCTAGCAAGACCGATCGAGGAAAGAGAGAAGGCCCAGATAAATAATGTTATAAAGGAAGAAAGAATCATACTTATGGATAAGGTCGAGATTTAAAAGGTAAGAGAACACTATTACCAAATACAGTTGATTTCTGTTACTCCTGGCATCTGTGTTTTATAAAGTCACCACAAACTCTGAATTAATGAATGGTTGCTCCCGGGAAGTTTGGGGTTAAGTTCCCGCCAGCCTCTGGTCCCAGCATTTTCATCAACGGATCAGCACATAACTTTGTTTTACATGTGTTTCTGTTAAAAGACACCTTATTTTATATTGTTGATTCATTAATATTGAACTCACAGCCAACCGCGCTGCAACTTAGGCATCCATGAAGCTCATCTAACACACGTGTTTTCTCTGAAACGCACATCACAGCCTTTATGCCCTTAGGAACCCTAGACCACACTTCAGCACCATGCTTAGGGGGTATTTTCAACAGCAAGAGCATAAAAATGCAAAACGTGGCATAAATAGACCGCAGGAAGATTGCTTGTTTACAGCACAAGAACTGAAACACGAGGGCAAGGGGTCGCATCGGCTGTTATCAAGTTTTTCTCTGCTTTGCACAGCAGCCCTGAAAGTGCTGATTTGGGGATTACCAATAAGGTTTAGGGTGAAGGCGCATTCAGAATTATGGAACCCGCGAATAAAAAGCATCAATTGCAGGTGCCGATGGCTTTTTTTTTTTAAGACTTGATTTTTTTAAAAAGCAGTTTTAGGTTGATAACAAAATTGAGGGGTAGGTGCGCAGATTTCCCATGTCCCCTACCCCTCACACAGCCTCCCCCATTATCAACATCCCCACCAGAATGGTCCATTTTTTTTACCAAGGATGAACCTACGCTGACACATGATCATCACCCAAAGACCACAGTTTACATTACTGTTCACTCTGGGTGCTGTATATTCTATGGGTTTGGACAAATGTGTAATGACATATATACACCATTATAATATCATAAAGAGTATTTTCACTGCCCTAAAAATCCTCTGCACTCTGTTTATTCATCTCTCCCTCACCCCAGAAACCACTGCTTTTTTACTGTCTCCATAGTTTTTGCCTTTTCCAGAATGTCATATAGTTGGAATCACACAGTATGTCCTCTTTTCATGAGTTGATAACTCATTTCTTTTTAGCACTGAGTAATATTCCATTGTCAGGATGGACCACAATTTATTTATCCACTCACCTACTGAAGGATATCCTGGTTATGTCCAAGTTATGAATAAAGCTGTTATAAACATCCACGTGCAGGTTTTTGTGTGTACAGACGTTTTCCACTCCTTTTGTTTGCAAATCAGGTTCATTTTGCCTGACGCGCAGCAAGCCACAACGCTGAGAAGCCTAGGTTTGCAGCAAAGTTCACCTGACACTCGCACATGCCTAACTGCAGGGTGGGTGGCCCTATCCAGTCTTAACCAGCTCAGCTCGAATTAGACACAGCTGACTCCAAGTTCCTGGAAAACAACTCGGGCAGACACCTTGTTGTTTAGGCTTGGTGCGGCTTGGAGGACGTGCAAGTCTTTTGCAACAACAATTAAAACGACCTTGATTAGTGAAGGCAGGTTACAGGTGAAATGGATTTAACTAAAGATCACCCACGGTTTCACTTTGGGTAAAACCAAGAAGCGCCACTGCTGGATCCCATGGTACTATGGTAAAAGTATAGTTAAATTTTGTGAGAAGTCATCACACTGTCTTCCAAAGCGGCTGCACCATTTTGCATTCCCTCCAGCAACGAATGAGAGGACCTACATCCTCACCAGCATTCGGTGTTGTCAGTGTTCAGGACTTTGTCTGTCCTAATAGGTGTGTAGTGGTATCTCACTGTTTTAATGTGCATTTCTCTAATGACATATAATGTGGAGCATCTTCTGTACTATTATTTGACATCTGTATATCCTCTTTGGTGAGGCGTCTGTTAATATCTTCGGCCATGGTCCACTCTTATAGAGACAAAGTGAAGCACAGAGCTGAGATGATCTGAAGATGCTAATCTAATTCCTGGAATCAGCTAGAACGTAAACTTAATGAGGCCATCAACTTGTGTTTCTAATCACTGCTAAATTTCTAGCACGAGAAAGGTGCCTAGCACATGACAGAAGTCTTGTGTTTGCTGAGTGAATCATCAAATAAGACATTTGTATGGATGTGTTCAAGAGTCAGCAAATGTGGTCTCTGGGCCAATGAGGTCCTCAGCCCATTATTATAAATAAAGTTTTATTGGGACACAGACACACCTGTTTTTCAGCTGCTTTTGCATTATAATGGCAGAGTTAAGCAGCTGCAAATGAAACCATCTGGCCTGAAAAGCTGAAAACCATTTACTCTGTGGCCCTTGACAGAAAAGGTTTATCCAGCTCTGGATCAGGTTGTCAGTTTACCAGTTGCCCAGAGGAGGGCAGCACTTCGGAGCAGGGAAGGACATCCTTTGATTCCTCAGCACTACCTTTTCATTCAGCATTTTCTTAGTCACACGTTGTACTGAGGCTTCAAATTTCATGGGTGGCTGGGGAGCCAGTGTCTCCCTTCCTCTGTTCGGTCTGGTGGGGTAGAAAGGTATGTAAACACAGGTGCATAATCCTTACACGCCACTCCAAAGTTCAAAAGTTCTTCAAAACCTGACCTGACCTGATGAGAGGCTATTTATAATCATTATTTTCCCCGCTCAGTCTGAATATTCATGTGCTTTCCCTCAGAAATATTAATGGGTTTGATTACAGGTTGCCGTCCCTGGATCCTTCTGTGTCTTTAATGTAATAGAGGGCTTCCCTGGTGGCGCAGGGGTTGAGAATCTGCCTGCCAGTGCAGGGGACACGGGTTCGAGCCCCGGTCTGGGAAGATCCCACATGCCGCGGAGCAACTAGGCCCGTGAGCCACAACTACTGAGCCTGCGCGTCTGGAGCCTGTGCTCCGCAACAAGAGAGGCCGCGATAGTGAGAGGCCCACGCACCGCGATGAAGAGTGGTCCCCGCTTGCCGCAACTAGAGAAAGCAAGCCCTCGCACAGAAACGAAGACCCAACACAACCAAAAAATAAATAAATAAATAAATAAATAAAATTAAAGGAATTCCTTTAAAAAAATGCAAGAAAAAAAAAGTAATAGAAAACCTCGGCCGTGCATTCTTTGGAAAGCTGCAAAGTTCTCTGTGCGAAAGCACGTACGGCCCCAGGGGTGCTGGATAAGGCACGTTGGCCTCTAATGGTGATAGGACACGATGCAGCTACAGTTCGGCCTACAAGCAGAGTGCTCGACTTTGGGCGGGGCAAGGTGAAGGGCTGGGGGACTCAGGCAGGCAGCGCTTCGTGGGTATCTGGTAGCAAAGCCGGGGCCGCGGACATCCATGAGGCACTCGGGGCAGTCTGGGGAGAGAGAAAGGAATGACGGGAGAGTTCTGCTGAAAGCAAATTTCTAATTTTTCCCAGGACAGACTCCACCTGAGTCTCCTTCTGCTACAAGTGGAACTCATTCACCTCCAAGCAGAACTGTGCCACAGGGACTTCCCTGGCGGTCCAGTGGTTAGGACTCTGTGCTTCCACTGCAGACGGCACGGGTTCGATCCCTGGTCGGGGGAGCTAAGATCCCACATAACACGTGGCCAAAAAAAACCACAAAACTGTGCCGTATCTAGTCTCTTGGTTTTCCGTCGGCCCCTCTTCCCCCCATCCTCCGCTTTCTCACAGATGCTCCCTCTCCCAGATAACGCGTCGTCTCAAGTTGGGGAGATTCCCTGTCCACGCTTCAGAACTGGTCCTGACGAGGACAGATAGGAGGATGGAGAGCTCCCCACCCCTCGCATCTGGTGTCACTAGCTCAGGAGTCAAAACCAGGCTGTGCTGACTGGGGGTGCAGGTCCAGTTGTTAAGGAACTGTTGACCGAAACTGCCTGCCTTGGGCAGGCACGGTGACAACCACTTGCATGAGCTGTCTCACAACAGGACGTCCTGATAAGGAACGTGGTGCTGCCCCTGAAAACTACCCAGGAGAGTTCGGGAGGGGCCAAAGGAGGGAGGATAGGCCGGCCCATAATATATCCTACCAACCTCCCAGACTCCTCCACGCTGGGATCCATCTTGGCGGACAGATGCGTGCGCCACCGGAAGGACCCTGAGTCAGGCCAGACATGGGCCACGCAGGATGACTGGCCAGAGACAACCTGGAAACTAGCCCCGTTAGCATAAAACCCGAGGCTGCGAGCCACGTGGCAGAGCCGATCTCCTGGGTTCCCTCACCCTGCTGCTCTCCCCCCGGGCGCCCCTTCCCAATAAAGTCTTTTGCTTTGTGAGCACGTGTGTCTCCTCGGACAATTCATTTCCGAGTGTTAGACAAGAGCCCGCTCTCGGGCTCTGGAAGGGGTCCCTCTTCCTGCAACAGTTGTCTGATTTTGAGCTGCAAGGGAGGCTGGGAAAGTGAGTGTCTGGCATCTTCAGCCCTGGTCTCGAGAGCTGTCTCTTCCACACCCCCCCGCCCCAAACACACACCAAGAAGGGACCCTTGACTGGAAAACAAAACGGAAGTAGAAAACCAATGAGATCATGGAAATTCCTAAATCGTCTATCATTTGGTTTTAGTTTTTTTCCCTTCTCATGGATGCCAATCTTTGCTTCCCGCCCTTCTCTTCTCACTTGAAATCAAATTATGCTTTCAAAAACTAGTCATTTTTTATGGACCGACTGAATGACTTCATTGACTTGAAAGAACTTTCTGCTAACTGCCTTTAATTGATTTTTTCCCTTTATATCAAAGGTGCTAATATTCAGTCCTGGATCTGCTCCAAATTAAGTGATTATATGTTGTTGCTGCCACACTCTAATTTCTTCAGAGTAAATGGAGTATTCACATCCCTGCCGAAAAGTAATAACCCATTCACAGAGGGAGCACCTGCCATGGTGGGTGATTGGTTTCCTGGGGAGAGGTGAATTTTCTCTGGCAGGCAACCCCCTTAGAATTCTTACAGAAAGAGCTAAACGAAAAGGAAAAGGTAGAAAAAAAATAAGGGAAACAGTTGGTCTCCAGGATGACAAATTAAGAAGAATGGTGACTGTGATTGAGTTGCTTTTCTCATCTTTGGATGTGAGTCATTAAAACGTGGGAGAGGGCTTCCCTGGTGGCGCAGTGGTTGAGAATCTGCCTGCCAATGCAGGGGACACGGGTTCGAGCCCTGGTCTGGGAAGATCCCACATGCCGCGAGCGACTGGGCCCGTGAGCCACAATTACTGAGCCTGCGCGTCTGGAGCCTGTGCTCCGCAACAAGAGAGGCCGCGATACTGAGAGGCCCGCGCACCGCGATGAAGAATGGCTCCCACTTGCCGCAACTGGAGAAAGCCCTCACACAGAAACGAAGACCCAACACAGCCATAAATAAATAAATAAATAAATAAAATATTTAAAAAAAAAAAAAAAAAAAAACGTGGGAGAGACTGAACACCTTTCCTGTGTGGAGCACTTCTGCAGAAGCTTTTAGGAAAGACCTCTGCGGCTTAGGGAAGAGGACAACACAGGGGAGAGGCACGGCTCGGCGAAGACACAGGCAGCGATGAGAAAAGGCATGATTGGGTCTAATTCTGATGTCTCAAGTGGCTAACATCAGGTCTCTGCACCCGTGCCAATTTTCCTACTTTCTGTAGGAATAGCTTCTTGTGACATACAAACCCTTTGCAAATTCAGTTTCTGGGGCACCCTGAAAAGCAGTGACACAAGTTGCAATCATGAAGTGGAATCCAGTTAGAATAAACTGCCCGGGCGTGAAGGTGAATTAGCTGCAGAGGCGCTGGCGGACGGGGCGGCTGGATTTGGTGATTGCCATCTGCTCAATTATCAGGGCGATAATTACTTGAAACGACCTTTCTGCCCATCTCTAGGCTGGTACAGAAGGGTAAATGTATTCCCCAATCCATTAACTGTGTGTATGTGTGTGTGTGTGTTTAATGTTTGTGTCTTTGTTCAGTGTGAATGAAGGGAATTCAGAACAAATTGAGGTGGGGGTGTTTAGGAAACACACAACTTTTCCCAGATGTGACGACTTTGATAAATGGGATGCAGGAGAAAAGAACCCAGGAAGGCATTGCAGAAGGAAGGGAGGGAGGGGAGGGGAGGGGAGGGGAGGGGAGGGAGGGGAGGGTGGGGAGGGTGGAGGGGAGGGGAGGGGAGGGTGGAGGGGAGGGAGGGGAGGGAGGGGAGGGGAGGGTGGAGGGGAGGGAGGGGAGGGGAGGGGAGGGAGGGAGGCAGGGAGGGAGGGAGGGTCTCTCCGGTTTAGCAAGGCCAACTTCTTCTCTTTTTGTTGGTTTGCCTCATTGCTTTTGCTTTTAGAAATCAAAACAGAAAATTCTGTGAACGCCCACATGTGAATCTAGCAAGACTTGACCTGCTGTGTCTGGGGCTGGGGTGAGGGAGGGGGGCTGAAGCCCCCTAACGTGGTCCCCTCCCTGCTCATCTCCATTCATTCACTCAATCACGTGTTTATTCCTTATCTATTTATTGAGCATCTACTATGTGCTAGGCCCTGTGCAATGTGCCGGGGAAACAGTGGTGAGCAAGCAAGCAGACGTGATCCCCTTGAAGCTTCCAGTTTGGAGGAGGAGACAGATAAGGATGTAACCATGAGTCTGCATCGCATCATTACAGATTGTGAACAGGGCTACGAAGGAAACAGAATTTGGTGAAACAGACCAACAAAACGAAAATACCTTACATAGTTGCTCAGGGCAGATCTCTCAAGCCAAGACCTGGAGGATGAGAAGGAGCCCATTCTGTAAAGAACAGATTGTTCTGAGCAGGAGAAAAGGCAGGTGCAAAGGTCCTGAGGCAGGTCACTGCTGGATGTGTTCTAAAAGCTGAAGACAAGCAAATATGGCCACAGTGACGTTTCTTAAGTGCTGGATTCATCTGGAGCTCATTTCTTCTGTGGTTGTAAGTTTCCTGAGCATAAGGGTTGGGTCCAGTAATTTTTTGGAATTTCTCAAATAATTTGCCATAGCAGGGAGAACACAAGGTGGCGATGAGGAAATGTTTGTGGAAGGGAATTGTCAACACCTTCTCAGAAACTCGAGGCCATGACTTGGAAGGCTGCCAGGCCCACCTTTGGCTTTTCCCATGGGTGAATGATTTTTCTTGTTTAAGTGTTGGAAAGAGAAAGAAATCAAGTTAATAACCCCGCAGGAGCATGCCCCAGGCCTTATGGTTTATAAAGATTTAACATCACCCGTTTATAACGACTTCATTAATTTATGAGGTTACAGTACCCTTAGTTACCTAAAACCCTTTTAGGAACATTGTAGGATGTAAATAAATAAGTAAATAATTACAATGATAATGTTTTCTGAATCCGAGGCCTGTGAAAATAAAGCATCCACTGTCGCAGGCTATTTGCTAGGCTGACTGCAAACTGCTGCTTCGTTGTTAATAAATTCGATCATGGAAAACTTTGGAGGTGTCAGAAATCAAACACCGCGCTGGGTGGAGAATTTCATTTAACTAATGACATCATGTACCACGGTGGTGAAGTGATCGATAAATACACTATATAAACGGTTGCCAGAGACGGAGCTGACGCAACGTTAAAGGTGGGGTCTCAGAGGCAGACACGTCTGTCCCACTCGCTGCTCTGTCACCCTCGGCCGTTTGAATTGAGGAAATCACTTAATATCCCTAGGCTCAGTTTCTTCGTCCATAAGGGGACGATTACAGAATTACCGCCTCCTGGATTGCTGTGGCCTTTATATGGCTTAATGGGGCCTGTTGGCTAAGTCTGACTCTCTACCCATACAGCCTGTGAGCTAAAAATGACTTTTATGTTTTTATTATTTATTTATTAATTATTATTTTTAAATTTTTGGGCTGTGCCGCACGGCATGCGGGATCTTAGTTCCCCGACCAGGGATTGAACCCGCGTCCCCTGCATTGGAAGCGCGGAGTCTTAACCACTGGACCGCCAGGGAAGTCCCTACGTTTTTAAATGATTGCTAAAAAAAATAAATAAACACCAAAAAACCAAACAGAATAATATTTCAGGGCATGTAAAATTATGTGAAAATCAGATTTCGATGTCCATAAATGTATCATTGGTTTATACATCATCTCTGGCTACTTTCAGGCTACACAGCAGAGATGGGTATTTGGACAGAGACCACGTGGTGGCCAGCAAAGCCTAAACTATTTTTTATCAAACCCAGTGGTCCTGTCATTTGAAGTTTCTAACCAGTATCTTGCTACCACATAAGCTGGATTTCTATTGACAAATCTCTTTTCGTGCCACTCAAAGCTATAACAAATGCTAATGTACAAATCATGTTGTGAATGTTTAATTATCATCAACACAATAAAGGGTAAGAATCACACTAGGAAAAAAGTAAACTTGAGAAAAATATATGTATGTTCTCTAAGTATGGATGTAAATAGAAATATAAATGTGAATTCCAAATAATTTTTATGGGTTCATTAAATCAAGTTCAGTAGGACTTCTGCTTTTCAGTGGTTGCTTACTAAATGTATATCCTGTTAATATAACCACATCTTCCCCTAAATAAATCAAAATGAAACTTTTCATTGCATCAGGACCTACCTTTCTTTCTCACCCATCCTAAGAACTCTTTTTGCTACATCATTTAGCACTTATCTGTTCTGTAGATGCTGGAATGTTATCTAGAAGTTACCTTTCAGGTTTGCTATATTTCAAGGTTATGAGGCAGAGGCAGTGCTCATTTCTGGTATTTTTGCCACAACTTTCTATTCTTGGGTTTCTCTTGATTTGTAGGAATGCTACCCAGCCCTGTAGGACATTCAAAGGTAGGTATCCCTGGGGTGCATTTCTTTGATGCTCTTTGAACTGTAATGGCCTTTCAATAAGTTAGGGCTGGAAAATTTCTCCTTCTTTCCCTAAAACATGTGTTAGGTAACTCATGGGCTTGTGCTGGAAGTTTGAAATTCTATGATCTTAGGCTTTCCAAAAATAGGTTCATGGCCGTTGCCTTTCAGCAATCTTGAGGATGTGGGACTCATTTTAAAGAAAGTGGTTCTGCTGCTCTGGACATTTATGTCCTTTGAAGGGTTATTTTCTTAATGTATATGCTCTCTGGGGTTTTGACACAGATGGGCAAGTCCTTTGAGCATTTCAAAGTATTCCTAATCAGCCAAAACTGGTTATAAGATGCTCATGGTTACATAGTTCAAGATGCTAGAATTTCTACTATAGAAAAATCACCGCCTCCTTTCCCACGTGGCTCACAGTTCAGAGGGAAAGAAAGGATACAGACGGACTTTATTCTAAAGAATAAGTCATGGAGTTGCCCCAGGACAGTGACCTGGAAACCTGTCTGTCTTGGCGTTTTGTCAGGACGGGCAGACATTGATGCACCTGCCAGCATCAGGCCATCCTCCATCAGCAGGCTACAAACGAGAAGGCAGGGAATTCGTTACGGGGGTTCAGGAGACTGGAAAGGGAGGGTCTCTTTGGAGGGTGCCTTTGAGAGAACACTTTGGGGACTTGCCATGAAGCCCGTGTAGTGAGAGATGGAAGGCTTGGGGATCAGACTCATTCCGAGAGCTGTAAAAGTGGACGGCTGTGTGGAGCGCCCCCTGGTGGCAGTGCAAAGAAATGAAGGCTGTCTTGGGAACAGGTGGCACCACCATCAACGGGACCAAGTGCCCGTTCTGGTGGTGATGGGGGAGGGGCGGGGGGGAGTGACCAAATGTAGATTCCAGGCAGTGAGTCATTCTGGAGGTCGCTCCCAGCCTCTAAAGACTGCCTGGCAGGCAAAGTGACTCAGCTGACCGGTGCATTGCAAGAAGCCTGGGATTGCTGAAAGCAGTCAGATGGAGGAGGTACCGCTTGCATCTGGGAAATGTAGTCAGATTCCCAGCAGGGATTACCTAGGGGACCCCAAAGACACCAGATCACAACTGACCCAGCCAAGTAACACCTCCTCCCCGGTCCTTCTCCTTCCCTGCCTGACCCTGGGGAACTAATAACAATGGCTATTGAGTGTAGGAAACAGAAGACCATTCTCCTTTCCATGGGAGGTTTCTAACCCCAAAGCCAGCCTGAGCTGATGCAGGAAAGAAAATTGGAGATTTAATAAAATTAGAAAATTCAATCCCTGAAAACGATATTTGTCTATATTTTCTGGAAGTGATCCAAACATCTCTGTGATCTGCCTGAGATTTCATTAAGGGGTGAGAAGGACTAGGGAAGAAAAGGGGTTTGAAGAGTCAGTAGCGGGAAAGAAAAAAGGTGATTTGTTTGCTACTCAGAGGCCAGCTCTGTTGATAAATCTCTTACGTGGGTTTTTCTCACAGGAAAGGAAAGCTTAAGCCAAGTCAATACTTCATTTTCCTAATTCAAGAGTCACCATCACTTTCATGGCTTATCTCAACTCCTCAAACATCTACCTTGAAAGGCAAACTTTTACCACTCCATATGCCTAATAACGCCCAGAGCCCAAGGAATTTTTGAGAGCTTTGCTCACGGGAGGACTGGGTGGGGATTTTAACACTGGGGGTTGTGTCTCGCAGGGTTTTGGAGGTGCTCCGAATGCCACGAAACTGCAGGCCAAATTTTAAGTGTTTATGTACATTTTTCTGGGGGGAAATGTAGGCATCGTTTTTTCGAAAGGGTTTTGAAGTTTCTAGGCCCAAGACGGAGCCATTCCTGCCCCCAGATGCTGTGTCAGCAAATGGAAACTTAGGTAACTTTTGTGTCGCTGTAAATGCTCCCTTTGACCTGAAACGCCAATCCACAAACGCCAAGAAAATGTCATGATTTCCTTGCTTTAAATAAGTTCAAATGTGCAACCCGAGCCCATCGAGCTCAAGCCAAGTACTCTTGCCTTATTCCCTGACTGAGCATCCAGCCTTACGAGGAAGGAAATCCCGCCTCCCGGCCACCCCTGCCTGTTCCCACTTTGCTCTTTCTATTGCTCCATAAACCTCACGCTTGCCCCAAATCCCTCAGGAACGTGCTCCCCTGCTTGTGAGGCACTGTACCCCCTGAGTCCATGGGCTGTTTTCCCTTGAATTAAAGAACATTGAACTCGCTACTAAATTGGTTTATTTTTGTCATTTGGCGAGGATCTCAGACCTAAAAGAGGTCACGAACTACTGGTTAGACTCTTGGGCCCTGATGAACCATTTAAGAGGACAAACACTCCATCCCAGCACCCAGGCCAGCGGCTTGGGTTCTCTGGAAGCTGAGTCGGAGATGGAGACATGGGTGGCGATGCTCATTAGGGACCAGTTCTGGAGAACAGAACGGGAGGAAGCAGGAAAAAGCGAAGCTGCCCAAGAGGCCAACCAAGCCTCAGCCCGCCCAGCCGGGCCCTGAAGCCAGCATGTCCATCAGACGCTATTTCAGAAGAGCCTCCAACCCTGGTCCGGGAAGATCCCACATGCCACCGAGCAACTAAGCCCGTGCGCCACAACTACTGAGCCTGTGCTCGAGAGCCCATGAGCCACAACTACTGAAGCCCGCACGCCTAGAGCCCGTGTTCCGCGACGAGAAGCCACCGCAATGAGGAGCCCCACACACCGCAACGAAGAGCAGCCCCTGCTCACTGCAACTAGAGAAAGCCTGTGCGCAGCAAAGAAGACCCAACGCAGCCATACATACATACATACATAAATATTTAAAAACCACTTTAATTTCACACCAGCATATTTTGCTTTCCTATGTACGCCAGCTGAGAGGTTGTATTTTTAACAAGCCTTCAGTCTGTTTTGTGGATGCCCTATTTCCACATTTTAGCTCTGAACACTTCTCTGTTTTGACTTTATTTTGCCCTCAAGGCGATTTTATGCGTCATTATTTTTAAGTTCACTTTGAGTCACCAGGCACCCCCCCAAAAGGTTGAAAAATTGGTGAAGAAAGTGCTGAAGACTAAAGAGCAAATGCAATAAAACTTTATTACATTCTAGTTTATGGACAAACTATCTATTTACTTTAAGAGTGTTACTATTTATAATCTTGTTTTCCTTGTTCAATTTGTATTTTTTCCGTGAAAATTGTTTGGATATTTTAGGTCAGGATGGAACACATCACAATTTTTACTTTGTATAATGGAAACATTTTTTTCACTTAATAGCCCTTCACTCAGGGGTAGGGTTTTTCAGAAGTAAATGAAGATTGCTAAGTGAGGTATAGATGTTATAGATACATATTGCTTCTTAAACTCACAAGAACTACACATTTTGCCTCTTTGCTCTTAACCACTTGCTGATTTATTCAGTAGGCTGAATAATGGCCCCCCCAAACAACACTGACATCCTAATCTTGGACCTTTATTATAATGCTTAGGTATGCAAGGTAGTTGTGTATATATCGGACTTTGATTTTTTTTATTGAAGTATAGTTCATTTACAATGTTGTGTTAGTTTCTGCTGTACAGCAAAGTGATTCAGTTATACATATATACACATTCTCTTTAAATATTCTTTTCCATTATGGCTTATCATAGGATACTGAATATAGTTATCTGTGCTATACAGTAGGACCCTGTTGTTTATCCATTCTATATATAAAAGCTTACATTTGCTAACACCAACCTCCCACTCCATCCCTCCCCCAACCCCCTCCCCCTTGGCAACCACCAATCTGTTCTCTATGTCCGTGATTCTGTTTCTGTCTCATAGATAGTTTCATTTGTGTCATATTTTAGATTCCACGTATAAGTGATATCATATGGTATTTGTCTTTCTGAGTTACTTCACTTAGTATGATAATCTCTAGTTGCATCCATGTTGTTGCAAATGGCATTATTTTGTTCTTTTTTTATGGCTGAGTAGTATTCCATTGTATATATGTACCATATCTTCTTTATCCATTCATTTGTTGATGGACATTTAGGCTGTTTCCATGTCTTGGCTATTGTGAATAGGGCTGCTATGACATAGGGGTGCATGTCTCTTTTTGAATTAGAGTTTTGTCTGGATATATGCCCAGGAGTGGGATTGCTGGATCATATGGTAGCTCTATTTTTAGTTTTCTGAGGAACCTCTATACTGTTTTCCACAGTGGCTGCACCAACTTACATTCCTACCAGCACTGTAGGAGGGTTCCCTTTTCTCGGAGTTTGATTTTTTTTTTTAATTTTTATTTATTTATTTTTGGCTGCGTTGGGTCTTCGTTGCTGCGCGCGGGCTTTCTCTAGTTGCGACGAGCGGGGGCTACTCTTCGTTGCGGTGCGCGGGCTCCAGTAATTGTGGCACGTGGACTCAGTAGCTGTGGGGCACGGGCTTAGTTGCTCTGAGGCATGTGAGATCTTCCCGGACCAGGGCTCGAACCCGTGTCCCCTGCATTGGCAGGCAGATTCTTAACCACTGCACCACCAGGGAAGTCTCTCTCGGAGTTTGATTTTAAAGTCGGTAAGTGTGGTTCAGTCAATAGTATGCTTGGAAATGTCCTATGTAAGGATGAGTTTGATGTGTCAGCCTGGCGGGGCTACAGGACCCAGGTATATAATCAAACACTAATCCAGGTGTTGTCACAGAGGTTTGGGTAGCTGTGGTTAATATCTAACAGTCAGCTGACTTTAAATAAAGGAGAGTATCCTCCATCATTTGGTCGGCCCTCTCCAATCAGCTAAAGGCTTTAAGAGCACAAACTGAGATTTCTTGGAGAAGAAGAACTTCTGCCTCAAAATTGTAGTGTCAATTCCTACTTGAGCTGCCAGCCTGCTGGCCTCTCCTACAGATTTTGAACTCGCCAGTCCCCACAATTGTGCGAGCCAATTCTTTAAAATAAATACCAAAATCAGTGTATCTTATATAATTGTAATTTGCATAATCAATACATGCATATATGTAAATATAATATTCAACATATTATTTATAAAATTATACTAACTATATTAATTATATTGTAGATCATATATAATATACATATAGTAATATACCCATAATTGATAAAATAGTATCCATGGTTTCATGTATACACAGAGTGGTTAGTTAGAGTGTGCAGGCTAAAAAAAAAAAAAAGAATCTTTAAAAGTGAGAATCACACCCTCTCATAGTTGGCTACACATACGGTACGAAGGCAAATGTGCGTAGGATGCAATTACGCTGTTTCCCAATCTATTTGGTCTCAGCCATCTATTGAGTTTCTACCCAGTCACAGGCACGGGTTGGGTTCTGAAATGTTACGGTGACCAAGGAGCAAGTCCAGGGAAAGTGCACAAGGCATTTATGCTGCGCTCTCAGGGTAACAGAGTTGGGTGTCTGTGAGGCATGGTGAGCCCCCCACCCAGGAAATCCCGCGACCCGTGGGACCACACCCTGGACAGGCAGCCCCTCGTCACCACCAGCCCAAGCTCCTCCCCAGTGAGGAACTGGGAAGACGTGGGAAGAGTGCTCCCTATATCCTACAGCCTGGAATCTTCTGGTGGGCTTT